>NC_137075.1:85788515-87225013 GCF_951640355.1 Cnephaeus nilssonii | reverse complement strand
GATTCATCTCATCTAGTTTCAACTGCCAGCCACCTTTTCAGCACAAACTAATCACTACAATTACTGGCCTGTTTTCAGTGTTGTATTGCAAAGCAAAGTAATATTCCTTTATGGAGTCTGTTTTTAAATTTAAAGGGAGACCATTTCTCAGACCTTTGTTCTCATAGAGAACATAGAATTCAATCAATAGCTTTAGATTAGTCTTCGGTTTAAAAATGGTGTCTGGACCCCGCGGCGGCGGCATGGCTCAGTAGTTGAACGTTGACCTAGGAACCAGGAGGAGGTCAGGATATATGCCTGGGGTGTGGGCCCCAAATCCCCGGTGTGGGGCATGCAGGAGGCGCTGATCAATAATTCTCTTTCATTATTGATATTTCTATCTCTCTCTTCCTCCCGCTTCCTCTCAATAAAAATACTTAAAAAATAAAAATAAAAACTGTGTTTGCACCCTAGCTGGTTTGGCTCAGTGGATAGAGCGTCGGCCCGCAGACTGAAGGGTCCCAGGTTCGATTCTGGTCAAGGGCACGTGCCGGGGTTGCAGGCTTGATCCCCAGTGGGGGGCGTGCAAGAGGCAGCCAATTGATGATTCTCATCATTGATGTTTTTATCTCTCCTTCCTCTCTGAAATCAATAAAAATATATTAAAGAATGAGGTTCTTAAAAAAAAACAAAACTGGCTGTATCCACTTGTCAACTAATCATACTTTACACTTAAAAAGGATGTGCTTGAGTGTAAACGATGGTTCAGTAAAGTTGAAAACAAAAAAGGTTTTTAAAGCACCAAAACAAAAAAAGCACCGAAGTGTCAACAGAATTTTACTTGATAATCACACAAAAATAAGCTTTTTAAAAAACTGGTCATCAGGAACACTTTTAGATAAAATTTCTCAGCTGTAGATTTTTTTAAATGTGCCTATTGTGACAAATCTGGTCTAACCTCTCACCAAATTTCTATTTGGATCATATTATTTGGCTCTGGAATTGGACTTTTAATCTGTTCATCCTCTATGTACTTTAGATGTACTTTAAAAAACAAAATTATTTTTCTTTGGAAAAGTAGGGGATAAATTTCCTATTGGTTCTTAGTGAAGAGAGCATTTTCATATGTGATTTAAAAAAAAAAAACTGCCTTGAAGTGCAAACTGTACACGAGAAGAGCTTTTTCGTTCTGGCAAGCAAAGATGCCATTTTGTAACGCGGCTATACAGCTTGCATGTAAATGAGCGCTCCCCTGGCTACTTTGTCAACAAAACTATGAAAACAGCCACCACCTACCTACTGCTACTCTGGTAATTCAACCAAAATCTCGGGGCGGGGGGTGGGGAATAAAAGGAGACAATTAATTTAATTGTGTGGGTGAGTCTTTCTGCCCTTCCACTCGGTGAGCCTCCTTCCTACAATGTTCCCTCATGATGACAAGTCTCTGTGGCCTTCACGTGGGAGAGCGTTTGAATTCAGGCTTCTCAGAGGTCATTTTGTTTCCCCAGGATGTGGCTCTCCCCCTTCCTCCCTGTGAACTGCAACTCCAACACACCTGCAACCATCGCTAGGATGGCTTTTCCTGGAGAAACAGAGGCTTGGGGGTTAAACTAAATAACTTTCCCAAGACCACAGCTATTAAAACTACGAAAGCTTAGGCATCTGAACATCTCCCCTCCCAACCACTGAAACCCACCACCCAGGGGATACGTCACCCCAAAATATACATTATCCAAAAGGATCAGAAACACGGGGATCCTTGGAGCTTTGAGACAAACCAGGTCGTTTTACAGATAAGGACATTGAGATCCAGAAAGGTAAGGTCGACTTACCTGAATTCATGCAACAGTATCCAGATACCTTCCAACACAATGTCCAGATATGGCACACTTCCTCCTGCACAAACCCCACCCCTTTCTGTCCTGTCCCACCCTACCTACAGGCCCAGACCCAGTCCCACCCTACTCCACCCTACCTCATTCTTTCCTCTTACCCACAGTGGTATGAGGAGGCGTATGGAATACCCCGCTTCTGTTTTCCTCAACAGCTTGCCGAGAAAAGTAGCTCCCTGGAGAGGCTCTGCAGGCCACATCTAACCAAGAGGGTCTGAACCACCAGAGAACAGGGCAGTGGAAAAGGCTAGAAGCCCTGCGGGGAAGCCAATCATCCTTAAGTAGACGAGGCTGATGGGGTTCAGGTGCTAGTCTCTTTCAGCAGTGATTTCCAGGAAGTGCAATGCAAAGCAGCTCGTCGATTGCCAGGTGTATTCATGAGTTAGGTGCAGAAAATGAGAGCTAATCTATGGGCTTTGCCCAGCTGTCCCCCCCCCCTCCCCCCGCCCTGGCAATTCTTGGAAGGGATCTAAAAAGGCATGACGGCTGCCCTGGTTTGAGGTGGGAAGGGAATGAAACAGGAGCGTGTCCTGAAAGCATCCAGCCGGCATCTTAGCACCTTGGAAGGACTCTGGAGCCGAGGAATGAAAACGACGTGGGCAACTCTGCGGGAGACGCAAAGCCTCACCTTCCCAAAGACCAGCTTTCCTCCTCCCCCAGGCTCCTTAGAAAGCAGATGGGGTCTCAGAGCCCAGTCCTGGCCTCTGTCTTTGCTTTTCAGAAGGGATGAGCCAGAGACCTGGGCAGGGCAAGGGAAGGAAGAGCCAGAGGATCTGCTGACCAATGCTGGAAGTCTCCTCTGGCCTCTAGAACAAACTGCTTCCCTGCCAGCCTCATGCCGGGCTCTGTGGTAGCTCACCAAGGACCCTACATTCTCCCCACCCTCTACCCACTTTCTCCTGTCCCACATAAAGCCGGCCCTGCAGTCTCTCTAGTCAACCAGGCCCAACAAGCACCACAGAGGCCTCAGCCTTGAGTGAGACCGGGATAAGCCATTAGGCAGCTCCCGGGGCCTGGCTCCGTGCCTCTCTGGCCTGCCCTCACTCCCCTGGTCACACTACTAGCCTAACAGTCCAGATACTAACTCGAGGGAGGGCCAGGCGTCTTGTCTTGGCTCCCTCCCCAGTGGCCAGTGGCCAGAAGGCCCAGAAAGGTAGGGGGAGCACAGGGGCTGGCTAATGGAGGTGACTGTGACCCAAAGAACTTCCTCCCAGCAAGGGCAGCGGGAGCACCTGGGAGCTCCGTGCAGGCATTGAGGCTACCAGGTCAGCCTGGGAGTTCCCAAGGAGAGTTGCTCTCTCGTGGGACACATGTCTGAAAGGGTTTGGGGAAATGCGGCCCACAAAGGGAAACAGGCAAGCAACCAGTCACTCATGGGTGTGCCAGGAGGCAACGGGTGCCTGGGGAGAGAGCTAGTTGCCCAGAGCATCTGGGACAGCGGACCCAACTCAGGAAGCTCGGGGAGGAGGTGAGGCCAGACCATTGTGTAGGGTGGAGAGGAGAGATAGGCGGGCGGGTGGGGGTGGGGGTGGGGAGAAAAGAATTTGAAACAATGCCTCCCCTCCCCTCTCCACACACACACACACACATCCAGGCTTACGGCATCTTCATGGAGTCACTCGTCCATCCGTGGGCTTTTCAGTATTCCAAGGCCAGCCCTTGTTTCCCTGGGGACTCCACGCTACACAGGCACTCACCCTTCCTAATTTTGAATTAACATCCTCATTTACTGACCTCAATGGTAGCCCAGAGCCCGGGGGGCGTCCACTTCTCTCTCCACCTTCCAGCGTGGGACATTTAAGTCACCCTGCGGACAGCATCCCCGGCTGAAGGCCACTCTCACTTCAGAACTGGTTTCAGGTTTGTCCATGGAGCACGGAGGCCTACAGCCAACTGGCCGGGGGAGAATCCGTTTAAGCCACTCCCCCCCAAGGAAATCGCCGACTCTCAAGTGCTCCGGTCCCGAGATGAAAGAAGTGCAAATTCGGGGGTCACTTCCAATGGTAAAGTGATAGCAGCTATTGTCTCATCCACTCTCCCCAGCTGGGGGTGTTAAAGCGCCCTGACTTCGCTCTCCAACCGACCTCAAACTGCCCAGGGAAAACTTGAAAGTGTTTAAAGATTTCCAAAGAGTTTGGGGGGAGGGGAGGGGAGGAGAAGGTTTAGATAGAAAATCCCAAGGAAAAGAAAACCCATGGCCAGGCCAGGGGAGGATGGGGGAAGAGGGAGGAGAGCAGAGCTGGAGTCCAGGAACTGGCCTGGGATGATGGGTTAGAGACTTTGGGGCTCTCTGGACCTCTAAGATGCATCTCTTCCTGAGGCAGCTCCCCCACCCCAGACCCTGCAGGTCAGGGAGGATGGAGGCTTTGGGGCAGGCCCCTTCCCTTCCGGAGAGGCCCTACTTTCTCCAGGGCCTCCATCCCCACCTTTCTCTGAGCATCGCCCAGGCTGGGGGCCCAGCACCGCTTCCTCTCTAAGTGTGCCTGGGCCAGGGCGCCTATCCCAGGACACCTAGCTTTCTGAGCCCCAGATGAAGGTGGGGAGATGCGGTACGTGGGGCTTCTGTCCCCACAGCTCACCTCAACCCAGGGGCCTCAGATAATCCCGGAGGAACCAATCCTATCGGCCGGCCTGGTCCCCGCTGGTGGGGGAGGTAAAAGCCAAGGATGGCAGCCTTCCGTGGTATCTCCCCTCCAGGGGCTTTCCTGCCCGACGTTAACCCTTTGGAGTGCGGGGCTATCTGCTTCCCACCCGGGCTTCCAGTTATCACCCAACGCTCCTCCTCATCACCATACCCCTGGCAACCCAGTGTAAAATGGCCCCCAATGTCGGTTATGCCCCAGCTCCACTATTAGCATTTTCTTCTCGGCCTAGCATGAGCTCTGTTCTACAATTGTCACCTACTGTCCAGGAGCACTGGACCAGGGAGCTGCCAGAAGTGAGTTCAAGTCCAACCCCTGCATTAGAATCACTCCAGTCCCACCCACCATAATGGCAGTCCCCTGAGGCAGTGGCTTGGACATCCCCTGGAATTGGATTTAAATGCCAACCCTGCCCCGTACTGGAGTGTGGCCTTGGGCAAATTGTTCAAACTCTCAGGGCCCTGACGCGGAGGTTCCTGGGGCTTAACATTTACCCCGCAGAGCTATTGGGTAGATTCATTGAAAGGACGCATTTAAAACATTTAGGACTGTGCTTGGCACAAAGCAAATAGATCCCAGTTCTCAGCCTCTCCATTTAATTTGAAGTGTTTTTAAGTTCTTAATATAAAGGCAGTATTTTAAAAGCTTCAGAGATTAGCGGTTATCTTGTAGAAGGAAATGGAATTAGGAGATACTTTTTCTTGCCGCATTATATCTTTCTTTGTCATTTGACATTTCATATGGAGTCTGCATTACTTGCTATTTTTTTAAAAAGCAATGAAGATCATTTAAAAATTTTTTAAAGGTTAATAGAATCTTTAAAAGTATTTTAAAAGAAATTACAGTGATTTGTTGATGATTCCATTACCGAAGTAAGTCTTATTTATAGACTGAGAAAATTTAGAATGATTGGCAAAAGTTTAAAATAAAGTGAAAGAAAAAATTATCTGTACTTTTATTATCTAAAGACAGCTATTGTGAACATTTTGGTATATTTCTTTCTAATCTAGTTTTTCTTCTTAGACTGACTTATATAAGTTAAACATTCTTTTCACAAAACAGTCAAATGGTACAGAGTAAAAAATGTAGCAAATTTTCTTCTTTCCCTAACACATTCTCCTAACTGCTTATCTGCCAGTTCTTTTTCTGTGATTTTCATCTTTTCCTGTGCATATATGCATGTATATTTTTCTAGTTTCTCTATGCATATGTTCACTCTGTTAAACATTTTTAAACTACTTTTGACTAAATAATATACTTTATATATGCATAATATATCATATACATAAATGATACATAAATAATAACATATTATTTTAAATGCTTGTAGCCCTGGCCGCTGTGGCTCAGTTGGTCAGAATGTCACCCCATACACTGGAAGGTCGTGGATTTGAGTCTCAATCAGGGCACATATCCAGGTTGGGGGTTCAATCCCAGGTCAGGGTGCATATGGGAGGCAACCAATTGATGTTTCTCTCTCATATCAATGGATCTTTATCTCTCCCTTCCTCTCTCCAAAATCAATAAACATATCCTTGGGTGAGGATTTAAATTAAAAAAATAAATAAGTTGCATGAAGGAATGAATGAAATGCTTGTAAATTTTGATTCGGGAATTTACTAAAGGATTCAGCGTTCAAATTTTAGTTCTATTCCCTGTCCATGGTTTCTCCCTCCCAAAGCAGCCAATATTGCTTCTAGACCACTATTCCAGAAATATATTGTATGTAAACAAATATCTCACAGTGCTCTTTACCTTTCTTTAAAGCACAAATGGTAGTCTACGGTACACTCTTATGCACCTTGCTGTTTTCACTTTATTTTTTTATCCAGAGCCATCACTGTCCAATGCAACATAATGAAAGCCACACATGTACTTTTACATTGTCTAGTAGCCACATTAAAAAGGCTAAAAGGAACACCTGAAGTTAAGGTTAACAATATATTTAAGTTAAACCAATATATGTGAAATACTATCATTGACAGGAAGTCCATATAAAACATTATTAATGAGATATTGTACATTCCATCTTTTGTACCAAGTCTTCAAACTCCAGTGTGCATTTTCCACTTTAAGCACATTTCAATTAGAACTAGCCACATTTGAAACAGCCACATGTGGTTGGTGGCAAATGTATTAGCACATCTAGACTTCTAGATATAATATGAAATCCATTTATAAATGAACATAATGTCCTCTCCAGTCTCCAATGGATGAACTTTAAGGTCATTTCCATCTTTTGCTCATAAACCATGCTACAGTGGGTAACCTTGCATATACATAATTTTGCACAGATATAACTATACTTTCAAAGTGTATGTATGGTAGTAATTTGTATAGATTTTGCCAAATGTCCCTCCTTAAAGTTGCACCAGTTTATTTCCCCAAAACTAAGTGTGAGCGAGAGCTCAGTCTCCTTAACCTTTGGCCAGCACTGTGCATGTCACTTTTTATTGTTTTTAATCTTTTCCAATCTAATAGGTGAAAAATTAGTCCCTCAGGGTGGTTTTAATTTACATTTTTATTATGAATAATGGAGAGCATTTTTCATATATTTAAGAGCCATTTATGTTTTTTTTCCTGTGAATATTTTTGCCTACTTGCTCTTGGGTTATAGACCTTTTTCTTATCAATTAATGAGAGTTTTGTATAAAGACAGCCTTTGGTCTATGATAGGAATTAGAAATATCTTTTTGAATTTGTGGTGTGTTTTTTTTTTTAATCCTGAAGAAATCTTTTTATTTTTGCATACATTGAACACATCGGTCTTTTCTTCAATGGATTCTGGATGATAAACTTTAATTTACTTTTTTCCTAAACTATTAAGATGAGGTGTCACAAAATTAAGGACCTCGTCACTAGATGTCCAAGCATCAAAAATCCCAGATTCCCAGAAATAATTAAACCCTCTCTTACAAGTATACATCTTTAGTTAATACGTATCTTGCTTTGAACAAAATTTAGATTTAGGAAGCAGATGAGTCAGGGGTAATCCTTCACTTATAAAGGGGCATACAATAGAAAAGCTTCCTTGAACTAATGAGCTGAGATAAGTAATTAACTGTTTAAAAGTACAGCTTTCCAGGGGTTGTGTAAGTGGGAGTTCGTCTGTATTTGCATCAGCTACAAAAAAACAAGTCCTACATTGAGTGAAGCATTCATCGGGCAGTGACTGAGCACGGAGTAGTGAGGAGTCTGAGCCTGAGAGCACAATGGCAGGGTTGAAATTCCAGCTCTGCCCGTGTGCCCTTGAACAAGTTTCCTCCCATCTCCAGACCTAATTCTTCACTTTAAAAAATGATGATAATAATACACAAGAGGTTGCTCTGAGGATTAAGTGAAAAACTGCTTATGAAGTTCTTAGCACAGGTCTCGGGATAAAATGCTCCGTAAACGACACTGCTATTAGATTTAGCTCTCGTTCTCTTTCTTACCGCGATTTAAAGAATTCATCTGTCTTTTCATTTAATGAATCCATCTGCTCACAATGCCTTATTAAATAATTTATATATATTACTCCATCACTCATCAATCATTTGCTTATCCAGTTATTAATTCATACATTCACTCAAGAGTTGTCAACAGATATTTGAGCTGCTAATACGTGTCATAGTCTTGCTCCAGCCCTGAGGACGTGGTGATGTCGACACTCTAGAGTTCAGTGCCTGAGAGTTGAGGCTCCAAAGGAGGCTTCTCGTTTATTCCACAACACAAGGAACACCTATCGTATTTTCTGTACACAAAGGCCCTACATCCAATGGCTGCTAATTTCACTTCCATGACATCATAATCTCCTGATTTCCTCTCATTTTCTTTGTTCCTTATTCTCTTCTTCACCCTCCCTCCCCCGCCCCCCCCCCCACATTCACACACACACACACACACACACACACACACACACTCCCTCTCCACTCTCCTCTTTTACCCTTTTTGCCTCGACCCAGAATTCAGGGCTTTACTACCAAGGTAAAAGATAGAGATGACCACTCAGATTTTGGAATCAAACCAACCTGAGTTGAATCTCAGCTTCTCTACTAACATCTCTTAGACAAATCTGACCCTCAGTTTCCTCACCAGTAAAATGAGGATAGTGATATTCACTAAGTGACTGAAGTAAACAGGGATATCACTCCTTGACTGTGAAGAACCATTTAATACCAAGGAGATGTCACTATCAATTCAAATCACAATTGAGAGGGCTGTCAGACGGTTGCCGATTGCTCTGTTTTCATTTGCAGCTCCAATCAGGTATTATTTATGTCATTTAATTTTGTAGTATATTTGACTATAAACTGGATATTAGCATTTACTAAAGAATTGTTAAATTTGTTAAAAGTGATAAAAGTAAGAAAGTATCCTAAATTTTCAGATATACATGGATTTATGGGTGAGATGATAGGACCTCAAGTATTTGCTTTATAAAAATCAGAGCAAGAGAAGAAGAATAAAAAATACATGGCAAAATGCCCATAAATATTGAATCTCAGGGGCTCATTTTACCATTCGCTCAGGGTGGTTCATCACGCTATTCTGTCACTGTTGGTGTGTTTAATAAGTTTTATAATAGAAAAGTTAAATATTTATTTTTGAGGAGCAGGAGTATCATTTTATGGAAGCTCGAGGGAAGGAAACTTACCTGCAAGCAGCATTCCCATTTAGGCGGAGAGCAGGCAGCCCCTGTCCTTAGCCAGGAGGAGAGCGAGCAAAGGTGCCCGTGTGGCAAAGTTATTGGTCACATGGATTGATGCCTACTTTGTTTGCAGGGCTTTTGCCAGGTGCCTTTGGAGAGATGAACTTCACACAGAGGCTCAGGGGACTTAACAGAAGAGAGGAAGCTTGTGGATTAACACCCCACCCCCACATCCCCATCTGATCTTCCCCACCCCCACTTCCTCACCTTCCCCACCCCCTCTCCCACACCAAGGAAACAGGCACAGGTACCCCAATAGGGGAGCAGGTAGACCTCAGACACTCAAACAAGGTTTCAAGAGCTTGTGGTCCCCATCCCCCAAGTTCATTGCATTTCTTCTGTCACCTCTATGTCATCCATAAAGAGAAGGCAAGATCGCAATAGGCCAACCCCAAGGTATCCCAATCACTCCGTTCTTAAACTCGGGCGTGGTGCCCTTGATCGTAGTTGGTTTATTCCAAATTCCCTCCGTTGCTCACCATACACAGGTAATGACTTTTATTGGTTTCCTTCCGGAGTACAAGCAAATACAAATATACATTCTCCAACTATGTTTTGAATAGGCTTAAAATGACCACAAAGCAAATAGAAGATACAGAAAATCGGAGTGTTCCAGGTAAAGAGTGAAATAAGTCTGAAAGTTATTAATTGGATAAGCTCTAAAGCCAAGGGAGAGGAAGAGAGAGGAGGAAAAGGAGGTGAGAAAAAAAAAAAAGGACCACCTTTGAGAGTCCGCTGGAGGAAAAAACAAAGAAGCAAAAGGAAAAATTAAGAGAGAATATGTTAAGAAGAAAGGAAGTAGTCAATTGTGTTACCCATCCTAAGATGTGAATAGATCTGCATGAACCAACCTGGAAAGATGGCCCAAGTTCAGAGTAAAATAAATCTATGGCCCACTTTTGCAAAGATCTAATTGAAATGTATATTTGCTATACGCGTGTTCGCGGAGTAGAAAGAAGTCTGGAAGACTTGTAAATAGAACAAACTAACAGGGGGAACCCCGCTGAGCAGTGAGCTGGTTTGTGGCAAGAGGACGCTGCTTTACTTTGGACACTTCGGTTTTGTTTGCATGTTTTACCACGGGAATGCATTCTTTTTGTAAATAAAAAAGATTTGTAAAAGGAGGAAAACTGCTGTTTAAGACCATCTGTATTCAACATTTTTGAGGCTGCTGAGAGTGGTGGTTAAGAGAGCTAGCTTCAGAATCTAATAAACATGCATTTAAACCTCCCTCTATTCCATCAACCAATTAACCTCTCTGAGACTCAGTTTCCTCATCTGTACAATGGTGATTATAATGACAATTACCTCATAGGGTTCTGATAAAGGTTAAATGAGGTAATGCAAATAAAGCATTTACTACAGTGACTGTCTTACCGAAAAGTCGCAATGAATATTAATCAGCCTTGACCTGACCCGTGCGGCTCAGTTGGTTGGGCATTGTCCTGTGCACAGAAAGGTTGCCAGTTCTATTCCAGTTCTATGCTTGGGTTGTGGGCTGTGGGTTGCGGGTTCGAGCCCCTGTAGGGGTCGTGCAAGAGGCAGTTGATCAATATTTCATTCTTGCATAGATTCTCTCTCCCTCTTCTTTTCTGCCTCTTTAAAAATCAATTAAAATATTAAAAATATATATATTAGTCAGCCTTTAACATAGTTACTACTAGATCAAACCAGGTAACCAGAGAGGTCTATTATTTTGGTCCCTCTAGAAATGCCGTCACTTATTCTGTGTCAAGCTTTGGGCCTCGGCTGAGGGTCATTATGAGAAATGATGGTGTGAAGTCTGCCACTGTTATCTATTGCCAGGATCCAGCGCAGAGAACCACCCACTGTGCCAGGGAACTCGGAGAGGACCCGCATCTTCCAGAGAGAGTATGTAAGAGGATCCTCAGCAGAATTTCCGTGTGTTTTTATACTTTTTCTCATTCTCCTCCATTTCTATTTTTGTGTATTACAATGCACGTAACCTATTATTTCATTAGTGCGAATGTATAGTTTATAAACAAATATACCTATATTGGGGAGTTTAACAATTTTCACCCATGGAATATTAACCAGGGCAGTTTGGAAAACAGTGTCTTCTCTAATGAGTTCTTTTAGATTTAAGGTCACAAAACCTGCAAGCAATAGGTTTATTGTTGCTAATGAATACAATCACTCCCTGTCATTGAATGCCTTTCCTTCTTGGCCTTGGCTGCTAGGAACCTCAGAGCCACGTTCAGAACCCAGCTCTCTGTGCAGAATGCTGTGGCTGACATCCTGAGGGCTATGGTTATGAGCATGGCTTCTGTAACCACACTGCCTGTGCTCGAATCCCACAGCTAGTAAGTGTGAAAGTGTGAACTCTGCTTCAGTTTCCTTAAATGTAAAATGATAAGTTTTCAAAATTTTTATTTATTGATTTTTAGAGAGAGGAAGGGTGAGAGACAGACAGACAGACATTGAATTGCTGTTCCCCTTATTTATGCATTCATTGGTTGATTTTTTTGTTGTTAATCCCCACCCTAGGATATTTTTTCCACTAGTTTTTAGTGAGAGTGGAAGGGAGGGGGAGAGACAGAGAGAGAAACATCGATGTGAGAGAGGCACATCGATTGGTTGGCTCCCGCACTCGCCCCAACCAGGGCCAGGGATTGAGCGTGCAACGGAGGTATGTGCCCTTGACCAGAATTGAACCCGCAACCCTTCAGTCCGCCGACACTCTAATTACTGAGCCAAACCGGCTAGGTTCATTGGTTGATTCTTGTATGTGCCCTGACTGGGGATTGAACCCACAATCTTGGCATATCAGGTTGATGCTCTAACCAACTGAGTTATTCTATTCTGCCAGGGCTGAAATGATCATTTTAATAGTGATTACCTCACAGGATGATTATCCTATATAATAAAAGCCCAGCAACCGAATGGCAGAACAACTGGAAAAACCGTAACAACTGCGGCCCCTCACCCTGGCCAGCCGCACCCCCGATCAGCCCCCATGGGGGCGGGCTGACTGGATCCCACCAGTGCACAATTTCATGCACCAGGCCTCTAGTAAAGATATAAATGAGATGATGCAGGTAAAACAATTAGAACGGTGCTTAGTATATAAGTAAGCAATCAAATATTATTTATGTTGTTATTGGTATTAGATCTCATTCTATGATTTCCTTACCCTTCAGCCTCATCTCTGCTACCCTATGTATTTTAGTAAAGTGCTTCAAATCCTTTTTTGGGAGGAATATAAGCAAACAACTGTATATATATATTTATTTACTGTGCCAGGCACTGTGTTAGGTGCTTGAAGAATACAAAAATTTTTTTAAAATGTTGTTTCTGCCTTCAAGGAAATGCTCACACAATAGCCATAACCCAAGGACAGAACATGGGAAGCCATGCAATAGAGGTGTCCAAGTACCATGAGGACACAGATCAGCTGTGATCCAGTAAGGCTTCCTGGAGAAGGTGGCATGGAAGCCATGCTGCCCAGGAGACAAAGGTGATGGAGCAGGGATTCCAGGTGGTGAGAGCAATGGATGATCCAAGACAGACTCTCCAGGACTGATGTGCTACCTACGCTGCTGGGAGCAGTGAGTACTCAATAAATCCCTTTTCTTATTTGATTCAAGTGGTGTGAAGAGGGGTAGGAATGCCCAAGGACACACTCGTTTTTTTAAGGGAAGCGAACAAAAGAAAAAGAAGAGCAGAATCAAATCCTCTGAGGTGGGAAGATAAACTTGTCTCCAAGCCAGGAAAAACAGGTGTGAAAACCAGTAAGCAGCGGTTGCTTTGAGGAAGGAGGGAAAGGTAGAGTTGGGAGGGGTCCTCTGCCCTGGTCTATCTGCAGCGGACCACAGGCCCAAAGCCCCTAACATTTCCCCTTAGGCTCAGCGATGAAACTTTCCTTCTCTTTCATGGTTGGCTTCAACTTCAGGCCTTCCAGAACCGCATATGGGCACAATCTTTGAAGATATCCTATCATCTCTACGCGGAGAGATCCCAGATAACTTCAGCTGTACACCCCCTTCCTTTGGTGTTCTAAAGAGTGAGTCTGACATGAGGGCCTAACATAACAGTCAACTCCCTGCCCCAAATGTCCCTAAGAAGTGACAGTGTGGTAATGGAGTTGGGCAGAACTAGCTTTTCTTTTTCTTTTTTTAAAAATATTTTTATTGATTTCAGAGAGAAAGGGAGAGAGATAGAAATATCAATGATGAGAGAGAGAATCGATCGGCTGCCTCCTGCAAGTCCCACACTGGGGATTGAGCCTGCAACCTGGGCCTGTTGCCCCAACCAGGAATCGAATTGTGACCTCCTGGTTCATAAGTCGACACTCGACCACTGAGCTACGCCAGCTGGGCCAGAACTAGCTTTTAATTCTTGTTTCTGACAAAAATGCTAACCCAGGTGAGCCCCAGATTCCTCATCTATAAAATGGAATATCAAAGGCTTGTTTGGGAGGATGACAGGGCACCGGGTAAATGTGTCCGGTGTTCAGCAGACACTAAGATCATCTCTGAGCTCATCCACTCATAAATGAATAAGCTGCCCTAACCAGTTTGGCTCAGTGGATAAAGTGTCGGCCTGCAGACTGAAGGGTCCCGGGTTCGATTCCGGTCAAGGGCATGTACCTTGGTTGAGGGCACATGCCCAATAGGGAGCGTGCAGGAGGCAGCTGATTGATGCTTCTCTCTCATCCATGTTTTTAATTCTCTATCCCTCTCCCTTCCTCTCTGTAAAAGATCAATAAAATATATATTAAAAAAAGAAATGAATAAGCTACTGCCTATTGAGTGGCCTCTGCTGTGTCAGGACTGTGCAAAAGGCTTTGTGTTCCTGGTTTCCTAACAAAGTGGTAGCCCGTGTCTTTCAGAACTCGGCAGCAACACCGACTCTTCACGTTCTGCCCTTGAAGACTTGACCTCCTAAAGTCAAGAGGTCAAGACTTCTAGAACACCTTAGAGATCATCAGAAACTTTGGTATCACTAAGGGCTATATGTCAACTACCTCAGTGCTTATAGACTAGTGATAATTTCAGACCTTTCTTCTCCCAAAAGAGCAGGGCAGATAATGTATGTTTAGACTTCTTTTAAAAATATATTTGTATTGATTGCAGAGAGGAAGGAAGAGGGAGAGAGAGACAGAAACATCAGTGATGAGAGAGAATCATTGGCTGTCTCCCGCACAGCCCCCGCTGGGGATAGAGCCCGCAACCCAGGCATGTGCCCTGACTGGGAATCAAACCGTGACCTCCTGGTTCCTAGGTTAATGCTCAACCACTGAGCCACGCCAGCCAGGCTAGATTTCATATAAAGAGTTTACAACCTCATTTTCCTTTCAGAATCAATCTTTCCTTCCTTCTGTTTCTTTAAGATATTATTTCTCAGGTTGGCTGCTCACCAGGCCTTCCTCCCCTGCAACCCCCACTATTGTCTGTCCATGGGCTATGCATATATGCATATAAGTTCATTGGTTAATCTCTTCCTGCTTCCCCGCCCCCGCCCCCCTCCCCTCTGAAATGGATCAGTTTATTCCATGCTTCAATGTCTCTGGATCTTTTCCGTTCATCAGTTTATTTTGTTCATTAGATTCCACATATAAGTGAGATCATGTGATACTTGTCTTTCTCTGACTGGCTTATTTCTCTTAGCATAATACTCTCCAGGTCCCTTTATGCTACCTCAAAGGGTAAGAGATCCTTCTTTTTTACAGCTGCAAAAAGGACATGACATTTATATATTGTTACGCTATTTGCTTCTTTTCCCACAATAATATGTCATGGATCTCTTCCCTTGTCAATACATATAAAATTACCTCGCATCTTTTGGCGGCTGCCGAATATTTTCTTGCAGGGATATACAATAACATAAGCAACCCCTGCAACTGGACATTTAGGCTGTGTCCAGGTTTTCAGTATTACAAGCAACGTGTAGGAGGCATATTTGCATACATGAAAGCATTTCTGTAAGAATCACAAAGTGGGGTTGTTTAGTCACAGAACATAATGTGTAGGTAAAGTATTTGCATACTCATGTCTTTATTTTTGTGTTTTGGTAAACGAACAAAGGAAGCGCGTTGTATTGTCATTTGCTGGGCACATGCACAGAATTCTTGTAGCCAAAGTGGGACGGGACCCACTGGGCCCTTTAGGTCAAGGGCTGGCTGGGCTGCCTGGAACTATGACCTTCTCCATGGTTGTACCTGGACTTTCCATCTAAAGCTGGAGGTGGCCAAGGTTCAGTTTTCCTTCTTCTCCACAGGGTGCCTTTGGTCGTGTTGGCCCCAAACCTCGGAAGTTGGGAGCGCTTTGGGAGGCTGATGTAGAGGTGGCGCACCACAGTCAGAATCAGCCAGCAATCCTCTTGTTTGAAGTTCCGCACAGTCCACGGGGGCAGGGCCTGCAGGGGTGGAGGAGGGTCAGGGAGCAGCAAATCCGAGCCAGGCCTGCATCTGGCCAGGGCTTCTCCCAGGAGTCACTGTCCCTTTCCCCGGGCTGCCCTGCTGAGTTAGTGTTTGAAACAAAATGTAGGTTTCCGCAGCAGGCCACCTCGGAGGGCACCGGGAGCCCCGTGGGCCCAGTCCCGAGGAGGACCGGAAAGGTCGGGATGATGATGATGGCCAATTTTGGAGCCGGTTGGTAAACAGGTAAACCACAGGGACTGGGTTATTGTGCAAGAGTTTGAGGAAGGAGTTGCCCAGTCAGTCCTCAGACTCGCAGTGGGGTTGGGGAGAGACCTGGGTTCACATCCTGGCACTGCTGCTGACAGCCGATTGCCAGCCGACTGTGTGGAGGCTTGGGGTGAGCCTCTCCCCTCTGAGCCTCTTTCTTCATGGGGATAAGGGGGTTCATGCTTATTCCACCTGGGGTTGTGGTGAGAATAAAATGAGGGAACAGATGCAAAGGCATCTAGCACTGTCCCTGGCACACAGTAGGTGCTCAATAAATAGTAGCTGCATTTTTCAGTGGGTTAGGGAGCCATTCAAGAAGGATAGGGACCAGCTTCCTACCTGGCGGCCACCGTGTGGGGCCTGGAATCAGAATCACAAAGGACAGGGAAGCAACTTCCCGTTGCTGCTGCTGGGGTGGGAGGCCTGCACCTCGGGGTATTTCTGCTGCCTGGCTCTCTGTTTCGTGGGCCACCACCTCAACTTCCAGGGAACTGTGAGGGTCCTGGCCTTGGCCGTGAGGGAGAGAGTGCAGTGGGAGGGGGTGCTGTAAAAAATGTAAATGGTGCGGCGTGGGGCTCGGCTCCAGCTGTCTGGCGCTCCCCCAGAGCTGGCAGGAGCTGGAGGAAGGAGCCCCAGTCCCCGGGCGCCTTTTGTCCCAGCGCTTAGCTTTGTGAAAGGTGGGGGAGGGGGCAAGAATTTGTGGAACTTGTCCTTTCATGGGAGCCCCTGCTGCCAGCAGGTGTGAGAATGGAGGGGGAGAGTTGCGGACTTCGGCCTGGAAAGTTTAGAAATGGGAATTGCCACTCAGCGTGCAGTTCTGTTTGACAAACAAATTCCTTCGGTTCCAGCCTCTAAAGCTGTGAACTCTCAGGGCAGCCAGACCCCATTCCGCTTAGGATGTGGCCATGAACTGGTTCCCCGCCCCCGCTCCCCCCCCCCCCCCCCCCTGCCCCAGTGGCCTTCCTTATCCCCATCTCTGCCGGGCTCCAGATCCCTGCTTTCCACACTCTGCCAAAGAACTCTGCTGCCCCAGGCCTACTGCCAAGGTTGCTTGCATTTCGGAGGTTTTTGCTTGCTGGTTCTTGCGTTTCTAGTTCTCTTTGGCTGCTTGGGGCCTTCCAGGGCCTTCTCCAACGCACCATCTTAAGCATTAGATGTCACTTGGACTGAAGTCCTAGAAAAACCCGTGTGGGGAGAGGAAGGACTTGGAACCACGCAAACCCTGGTCCCAACCCTGATCTGCTCTTCCCAGCTGAGTGAATTCCAAGCAAGTCACTAACTTTTCTGAGCCACAGTTTATATAGGTAAAATGGGAATACTACTTTTTCCTACTTCTCAAGTTTTGTACAGATGAAATGCTGAGTTAATGTTTAGAAAGCTCTTAGCACAATGCCCGGCACAAAATAGGCGCTCAGTGAATATTAGGTTATTCCCTTTAATGGACATAGGAAAATAAGGCAGAAACTCCCTGCAGGGTTTGGTTCAATTTGTATTGCTAGATTAATCCCTGTTGCTAGATTAACCTGTTTTTCATATGTTTATCGGCCATTAGTATTTCTTTTGCAATTCGTCTGTTCATAACTGTCATCCGTTTTTCTTTTAGTTTATTTTGTGTGTGTTTTATTTATTTTATTTTTTGTCTGGTCTAATGATTGGCAGGACATCTTTATACACTCTAGAATATTTTTGTTATACAATTTGCAAATATATTTTTTTATATTTTATTGATTTTTTACTCAGAGGAAGGGAGAGGGATGGAGAGCTAGAAACATCGATCAGCTGCCTCCTGCACACTCCCCATTGGGTATGTGCCCGCAACCAAGGTACATGCCCTTGACCAGAATCAAACCTGGGACCCTTGAGTCCGCAGGCCGATGCTCTATCCACTGAGCCAAACCGGTTAGGGCAGCAGTCAGCAAACTCATTAGTCAACAGAGCCAAATATCAACAGTACAACGATTGAAATTTCTATTGAGAGCCAAATTTTTTAAACTTAAACTTCTTCTAACGCCACTTCTTCAAAATAGACTCACCCAGGCCGTGGTATTTTGTGGAAGAGCCACACTCAAGGGGCCAAAGAGCCGCATGTGGCTCGTAAGCCGCAGTTTGCCAACCACTGGGTTAGGGCACAATTTGCAAATATTTTGTCTTGGTCTGTCTCTTGCTTTTGCCTTTTGGTGTCTTTCAGCATTCAATGTCTTTCTTTCTACACAGGGTAGGCCCAGATCTGCCCCTAGGGGCTGGTGCTGTGCAGGCTGAGGTTATGGGGGCCTCGCTTTCCCCTTGACCAGTGCACCACCCAGGGCTTTCTCAGGGCCTCCACTGTTCTCTAAATGAAACGAAAACCGGCAGCTGATCCTGTTTGACTAGATGCTGGAATACCCCAGTCCTACCCAAAATACGCACTTACACACCCTACTGGTTTCTGCAAGAATCACATCCTTCTTCTTTTTTTTTTTTTTTTTTTTTTTTACTGGTTTGCTGCTTTGGGGAAACTCCAAGATCTGACTGAGAAATTAGCGGCTGAATGAGAATTTGGATGTCCTCCATTAACCTTCTCTTTGGGGCCCAGGACGGGTTCATGCTCTTTCTACCCCACCACCCCAGCCAGCTGCCCAGACTCACATTAACTGACCATTTAAGTTATGCATTTCTGAGAAGCTGTACATAAATCTAATTTGATGGATTGCATTTTCATACTCTAGGAGAGAAATACATTAAAATAAATGTTATGAATTTTACTAGTTCACTTATTGGGCACTTACCATGTGCCATTTGATGGTGAAGCACTTTACATGAAGATCTTATTTAATCCTCATGACAATCAGCAAGCTCACATTTCTCCATTTTATAGATAAGGAGACTGAAGCTCCAAGGAGTTATGATGCAGCTTGGCCAAGGCCACCCAGCTGGAAGGTTGACAGATTGAGCAAATAAACATACAGCACCCCAGTTAAACTTGAATTTTATATTAACATGCTATACTAAAAAAATTACGGTCTCAAATATTGCATGCAGTATTTTTTTAAAATATTTTTTAAATTTATTTCAGAGAGAGGAATGCAGAGAGGGAGAGAGAGAGAAACAGCAATAATGAGAAAGAATCGCTGATAGGCTGCCTCCTGCACACCCGCTAATAGGGATCGAGCCCGAAACTCCAGCATGTGCCCTGACCAGGAATCAAACCATTCCCTGACCAGGAATCGAACCGTGATCAACTGATTCATAGGTTGATGCTCAACCACTGAGCCGCACAGGCCAGACTGCATGCAGTATTTTATCTGGCAACCTTATCCAGATGGTAAGTGGGGAATATGGACTAGAATCCA
The DNA here is from genome assembly GCF_951640355.1 of Cnephaeus nilssonii. Taxonomy (NCBI): domain Eukaryota; kingdom Metazoa; phylum Chordata; class Mammalia; order Chiroptera; family Vespertilionidae; genus Cnephaeus; species Cnephaeus nilssonii. Next base: position 87,205,832 of record NC_137075.1, on the reverse strand, counting down.
AGTGTTCTGATTCCCTGGCCTTCCAGTAGTTAGACCATGGAGTACTTTTGTTGTGGTGTAACCCCCATCTTACAAAGGATGCCTCAAAAAAGTCGAATTATGGAGTCATTTATTAACGGCTGGTGGCATACGAGGGGCTGAAGCTCCAAATCTCGCAGCCCTGAACAGCTTGCCACGCCTGGCTTATATTGGCAGAAAATCACAAAAGTATTGATTACATCTTTGGGTCTGGAATGAGGAACCTGTTTTGCGAAAAAGCATTTTCACAGAAGCAGAATCTGAGCAACTTAGTTTGTCTACGAATCACTGAATCAACGGAAACACATTATCATTATCTGGGACCACCTGGACCATTTACAGGGGGCCTCAAACTTTTTAAACAGGGGGCCAGTTCACTGTCCCTCAGAGAGAAGGAGGGGAGTCGGAGAGTGCGGCGCACATTCCACACATGCGCACTGCGGGCTGCTAAGCAGGACTGGCTGCGGCGGCAAAAACACCCCGCGGGCCGGATAAATGTCCTCGGCGGGCCACATGTGGCCCGCGGGCCGTAGTTTGAGGACCCCTGAATTTTAGAATAATTGTGCTGTCCAGACTCTGGGATCACTGAGTCAACAGGAATGCACTATCTGTAGCAATTAGGATAATTTGTGCTCTTCTGATTCTGGGACCACTGAGTCAACCGAAACTCGGTTATCTGTCTTAGTTCCCAGAAAAAAATGTGCTTCGATGACCAGTGAGATCACAATCAATGGGATATTCAAACCGCCAGCAAGGGAGTATTCAATCATACATAAGTTCAGAAAATCAAAATAACTTTCTATTGTTTTAGCAAACAAATAAGTACAGAACCCAAACAGCAGTTTCTACCTGAGATGATTGCTACCATGCTTCACTTTCATGGAATTCTTTGGAAAGAGAATAAATTTCTTGTACTACCACTTAGATTTCTGGGACTGAAGGCTCCTTAACAAACATCGTCGCCTTCTAACCCCCACGCCTCAGGGATTCCTTTTGCACTCTGAATTCTGAGAGCAATTTTGTATGTATCCAGCTTGTAAATTTAGATGCCCGTATCCAGCTGTCTTGTGGCTTCCAATATTCCTAGTTAACACTTTACATTCATTCAAGTATCCATCCACATAACTCCTTGACAAATGTTTATTGTTTGAGTACCTGTCCTGTTGGCCAGCCAGGGATAGAAAGATGAATGAGACTTATCTCTTGCCCATGAGGAGCAACCACACCATTGCAGGAGGCTGGTAAGTACAGACACAGACACGTTACCATGGGTGGTGGGTTGGACAGCAGTGTAGTTGAGACCTGCAGCTGATCCTGTTTGGCCAGATCCTGGCCTTGCTCTGAATGCAGAGGACTGGGAGTGGGAGCAGTCAGATACAAATTCTAGGAGATTAGCCCAGCTGGCGTGGCTCAGTGGTTGAACGCTGACCTATGAAGCAAGAGGTCATGGTTGGATTCCTGGTCAGGACACATGCCCAGGTTGTGGGCTCTTCCTCTCTGAAATCAGTAAAAAATATATATATTTTTTAAATTCTAGGAGATTAGCTTTAGTTGAGTCTTAGAGGGTCCATAATATTGTTTTTCCTGTGAAGGGAGGGACAAATGATAATGATATAAATTTAACTGGTGGTTTCAATTTGCAATGAGATGAATTCCGATGAAGAAGAAAGTGAGAACATGGGCTCCAGAGTCAGACATCCGGGTTACATCCAAGTTCCCCCACTTACTAGTCATATAAGTATGGCCATATAACCAACTGAACCGCTCCATGCCGCAATTTTGTCTTCTGTGAAATGGGAATAACTGTGATCTACCTCATTGGTTTGGTGTACAGGTTAAATTAAATAATCCATATAAAATGGCTAACGCAGCTCCTGAGATGTAGCAAGTATGCAATGGGGGCACATCGACTACTTCCCCTTCTCTAATAGATCCTCCCTTCAGCCTAAAAACGTGTTGTAATATCTTTCCATCCTGGACCTCATAGCCTCCTCTAACTCCTGGAAGATTCTGTTCCCCTTTTATGGCACAACTCTTTGAGAGAATTGCCTGTAGCCCTTATTTCCACTTGCTCGCTTCTTTCTCTCTCCTGAGCCCACTCCATGGAACCTGCTCCGTACAAAGCAATTTCAGCAGTCAATTCTCAAGTCTCATCTGCAACCCCTCAGATTGAAGAGGGCTATCCTATGCATTATTGCCGTGAGGGCTATCCTGTGCATGATAGAGTCAACACCGTCGATCGATCTGGCCATGTTTCTTGAAGTGCTTGCTTTCTTTGCTTCCCTTGTGGGAGAAGACCCACACTCACCTGCCTGGGTCTTCTCCTCCCTGCTCCTCATCATCTCCTTTGCTGGCTCTTCCTCCTCCTCTCCTGGTCCTTCCACTAGATGTTGAAGTCCCACAGCGCTCAGTCCTCATTGCTTCTCTCTTTTCATTCATTCCTTAGGTGATCTCTTGCACTCTACTGATTTAAAATCCCACCTTCCTTCTGATTCCCACATTTACAACTCTAGCTCAGACATCTCCTCTGAACTCCAGACCCAAACAGCCAATTGCCCATGTAACTTCACCATCGGATATCCAATGGGCATCTCAGATGTAACTTTGACTTACCCCCTAACCCCCACCCAGAATCCGTTCTTCCCCCAGAGTTCCCCATCTCAATGAATGGTAGCATCATTCACTCTGTTGCTCAGCCCCAAACCCTTGGAATCACTCTTGATTCCTCTTTCTCTCATTCCCCACATCCAAACTCAAATCCTGTTGGCTCTAGTTTTAAAATATATCCCAAATCTAATCATTTTCACTTCCTTTAAAGCAAGTTTTCTTAGCTTCAGCACTTTGAATATTTTGAACCAGGTACCTCTTTGTTGTGAGGACTGTCCTGTGCATTATTGTAGGATGCTTAGCAACATCCCTGGCCTCTACCCCCTAGATCAGGTGTCCTCAAACTACGGCCCGCGGGCCACATGCGAGTGTTTTTGCCGTTTTGTTTTTTTTTACTTCAAAATAAGATATGTGCAGTGTGCATAGGAATTTGTTCATAGTTTTTTTTAAACTATAGTCCGGCCCTCCAACGGTCTGAGGGACAGTGAACTGGCCCCCTGTTTAAAAAGTTTGAGGGTCCCTGCCCTAGATGCTAGTAGCATCCATCAGTTGTAATAGCCAAAAACATACCCAGATATTGTTAAATGTCCCTGAATGGGTTGAGGGGGGGGCGGTGAAGAAGGTATAGGCAAAAGCACCCAGGCTGTGAACAACTTCTCTACCGCTACCGTGCCATCATCTCAGCAATTATTGTTTCTTACCTGAAATACCAGAATAGCCTCCTAATTGGTTTCCCTACCTCCATTCTAGCTCCTCCTTCTCCACACAGCAGCAACCAGAGTAACCTTTTAAAGTCACAAACCAAATCTTGTCAAATTTTTCTTGTCACTTTTGTTTTCCACCCAATACCCTTGTGAAGGTGTGAAAGACCCTGCATTATCTGGCCCTTGCTCATTTCCAACCCCTCTCCCTGATCATTGCATGCCAGTCAAGCTGACTTACTTTTTTCTTTTTTCTTTTTTAAAAATATATTTTATTGATTTTTTACAGAGAGGAAGGGAGAGAAATAGAGAGCCAGAAACATCGATGAGAGAGAAACATTGACCAGCTGCCTCCTGCACGCCCCCTACTGGGGATGTGCCCGCAACCAATGTATATGCCCTTGACTGGAATCGAACCTGGGACCTTTCAGTCCGCAGGCCGATGCTCTATCCACTGAGCCAAACCGGTTTCGGCAAGCTGACTTTCTTTTGCTGTTCCTCGAACATGTTAAGAACCTTCCCTCCTGGGGCACTTGCACTTGCTGTTCCCTTTATTTAGAACTAGAGGCCCGATGCATAAAGATTCGTGTAAGAATGGGCCTTCCTTCCCCTGGCTGCTGGCACCGCCTTAGCTCTGGCCAGAGCCGCCTTTTCGCTCTGGCCCAGAGCCACCTTTCCACCTTCCCACGCTGCCCAGAGGCCCGGAGTGGCTGGAGTGGTGTGGAATGCCTGCGTCGTTGCCATGGCAACGACACAAGTGTTCCGCCCCGCCCCAGGCCACTCGGCACCTGTGTATGCAAATTCACCCACCAGCTTTGTTGGGTTAATTTGCATACTCACTCCTGATTGGCTGGTGGGTGTCGCAAAGGTACAGTCAATTTGCAGCTCACTCTTTTATTAGTGTAGATACTATCCTTCAGAATCCCATGATTCCTTCCCTCACTTCACCCAGGTTTGCTGTTTAAACTTCCTCGGAGAGGCCTTTCCTGAGTACCCTATCTCAAGGAGCACTGGCACCCATCCCTCTCTCTACATCCTGTGTGGTGGACATGGAGATGTGGTGGACATGGAGCTCAGCTCCCCCTTTTTAATGAAGGACTTAGTGCCCAGCTGCTGGGACATAGATGTGATCCAAGAGCATTCTCTATCAACATTGAGCGTGCTAAACACTCAGGGTGTGCACTCCAGAGGACTCAACCTGTAATGCCCTCTATAACGTTTTCTAGCACTAGGACATACTTAATATCATTTCATCTGTTAATTGTACGTATCTGCTTAAGGTCTGTGGGGATAGGGACTTTGTTTTGAAACTGCTGTATCTCCAGCACCACTGCCTGGCACATACAGAGTAGATGCTCAGTAAACACTTATCGAATGTTGAATGAATTCTCATTGCCACCATGGGCAGCTCTTCACAACTGTGGGTGTTGGGAAAGAGTCTCCCTGGAATGTGCCACCCTGGCGCGCAGATTCTTTCAAGCTGAAAACAATGAATGCCCGACAAACTCAGGAAAAGTTTTTTACCTCCCCCTTCCTGCCTAAAGAGATTCGGTTAGAAAAGCCAGCTTCAGGAAGGAACCCTGAGCATATTCACCTTAGCGCATATGAATGAAGTGTGGCTGCCAGGGAGGGCCCAAGCAAGAGTCTGTTCTGCCAGATCCCTTTTGTCCCATTGATTCTAGGGGGCCCTGCAAGAAATTGTTTACCAAATGTTTACTCTTTCTCTTTTACCTCTGAATTGTCTATCTCCCCTTCCTTAGTCCAAAATGAGGTGTATACCTGTTTTTCCTCACTGTCTTTGGAATTTCCATGCTTATGTGAATTCCCCATCTATATATATAAAAGGTTAATATGCAAAGTGTCCCCTTGGGAGTTCAACAGGGAGTTCGAACGCTCACTATGACGTGCCCTGACCACCAGGGGGTGACACAGAACGAAGGAAGGCCCTGGCTGGTAGCCAGAGGCCCCAATCGGCCCTGACCGCGGGCAAGGCCAAGGGACCCTACCTGTGCATGAATTTCATGCACCGGGCCTCTAAGTGTATACATATTAAATTTTTATTTTTCTCCTCTAATGTATCTTGTACGTATTCCTGCTGTATGTCACTTGAATTATTCAACCAGGTGGAGGAATTAAAGGGGTGAGGGGAGTCAGAAGAAGTAAAGAGGTGAGGGGAAAGTTTCCCAGGCCCAGATACTACTCTAAGATTACTCTTAGCCAGGGTGTCCTTGAGTGATTTCTAATATAAAAGCTCCAACTTTTTAATAAGCATGTAGCTCAGGGACACCATCTTTCTAAAGGATTGACTTCTGGAGTGGGGACAGGCCCAGATGGGATCAGACTTGACAGCAGGGAACTGCGCAGCTAACTACTTTCTTCCTCCTGCTCTGTCCTCCTTGTTAGGTCCACAGTGAAAGAAAGGAGCCAGGCCAAGAGACGTTGTGAGAGTTTAAGAAATTCTATTTCATTCTCTCACAGCAGGCTGAGACCAGTGTGTTGGTGTCAGCCCTGAGGGGACAGTTAGGTTATCTTATATAGAGTAGAAGTATGCAATATAGGGTCAAGATGTAGGTGCACCAGTAGGTTAAGCAGAAGGGAGGGCAGGAGTCAGTCGGGGAGTCAGGGAGGAGAGTGCAGAGGTTGGCCAAGAGAAGGGCGTTTCATCTTATCTTGCTTCTGCAGGCGCCAGCCGTCTGCTCCAAGCTATGGGAAAAGGCTTATAACAACATATATTTCAGAAAACATGTCCAAGCAGGAGAGATTAAGGGTAGTTCATCCTAACACTCCTTTAGTCTGGAAACACATTTTACATGCTGGTCTCACATGTGGAAGCTGCCACGGCCTTTGAACCAGTGATAATACAGGTGTTTAGACCTGGTCAGCCCATAGGATAAATATCAGATTAAATGGTTATTGTTGAGCATTTTTGTAGCAGAGTGAAATGCTGGCTTTCTTTGACCCTTATCTTAATCCTAGCCTGCATTTTTCTTTTGGCCTACAGGCCAATAGCTTCTGTTATAGATATGTTCATTAGAAGAATTCTGCTTGAGGCTTGAGGTTTTGTAAAAACAGCCCCTTGTCAGAAGGTGCCTCTCCAGAAGAGGTGGGGAAATATGTACAAAATAATAACTGTTTGTCAAAAATTTGCAAGAGCCTCAAGACTGGACCCAGATCAGCAGGGGTCAATGGACTGGGAATGAAGAGATTTAGAGATTCTGCCTGCTCTTCCTTGGATCTCTGTTGGTACCTAGATGTCTGCATTCATCACTGACCTCTTGCCCCACTCATTCTCCCTTCCCCTGACATAAAAGAAGCCCGAATTCTGGGCTCTCTTAAGATTGATTGGAAGAAGCCCTAAGGCCCTACATGTTCTCCAATGAACCCTGGCAGTTTTTTGTTTGTTTTTTTGTTTTAATCCTCACCCGAGGATATTTTTCCATTGATTTTTTAGAGAGTGGAAGATACAGGGAAAGACAGAGAGAAATATCGATGTGAGAGAAACACATCAATTGGTTGCCTCCTGCATGAGCCCCGACCAGGGTCAGAGCTGGGGAGGAGCCTGCAACCGAGGTACATGCCATTGACCGAAATCGAACCCAAGACCCTTCAGTCCGCAGGCCAATGCTCTATCCACTGAGCCAAACCGTCTAGGGCTGAACTCTGACAGTTTGAATATTGACCTTTGATGTGTTGGGCACATAGACTTTGAATTGGTAACATTTTTACACAGTTTCATCTTTTTTGGGAATGTCTCATGACAGCCATAAACTGTGGTGCCATCCTAATTTTATATACAGGGGACCCGGGGTCAGGGGAATAGCTTCATTCATTTTCGAAAGGTAATGAACACCATCTGTATGCCAGGAACTAGGAATCCAGCCCCGGGTGGTGGGCTCAATTCCCAGTAGGGGGCCTGCAGGAGGCGTCTGAGCCATCATCGTTCTCTCTCTCTCTCTCTCTCTCTCTCTCTCTCTCTCTCTCTCTCTCTCCTTCCTCTCTCTAAAAATCAATAAAAACATATTTTTAAGAAAATAAAATTTGGTAGTTATTACCAAATGAATTTCCTTTTTTTTTTTTTCTTAACCAATTTGTCTATATATGAGAGTGAGGAAGTAGCCCAGAAGTCCAGTATCTGGAAAAGGGGAAGCTTAGTCCTAGTAGAAAACAGTATGAGCAGAGACAGTGTACTGTGTGCTTCTTGAGATCAGGGATTGTCTAGCTCATATTTGTTCAACAAATATTTATTGTGCCCTTACTAAGTGCTTCCGGACAATGGGCATACAGTGGCAGTGAACATAATGGGCATGGCATTTAAAAAACATATATATTTTTATTGATTTCAGAGAGGAAGGGAGAGGGAGAGAGAGAGATAGAAACATCAACGATGAGAGAACCATTTATCAGCTGCCTCCTGCACACCCCACACTGGGGATCGAGCCCGCAACCTGGGCATATACCCTGACTGGGAATTGAACCATGACCTCCTGGTCCATAGGTTGATATTCAACCACTGAGCCACGCCAGCCAGGATTGGCATTATTGAAGTAAACACACAAAATGAAACTATAATAACAAGCTATAATAAGAGCTATCAGGAGAAAAACGGGGTGCCATGGGAAGGAATAATACAGTTCTTCATAGAGAGGGTTTCCTAAAGAAATTGGAGTGGGAGGTAGAGCCAGGGCACTAGAGCCTTTTGAACTACTGAAGGGTTTTAAGGGAGATGTTAATCTGGTTTACATTTTTGCAGATCCCCCTGGCTGGGAGGAACTGGATTAGAGCAGGAGAAAGAATGCAAGTGTGAAAACCAGTTAGGAGGGTTTTTTTGTTTTGTTTTGTTTTGTTTTAAATATATTTTATTGATTTTTTACAGAAAGGAAGGGAGAGCAATAGAGAGAGTTAGAAACATCCATCAGCTGCCTCCTGCACACCCCCCACTGGGGATGTGCCTGCAACCTAGGTACATGCCCTTGACTGGAATCGAACCCAGGACCACTCAGACTGCAGGCCAACACTCTATCCACTGAGCCGAACGGGTCAGGGCAGTTAGGAGGTTTTTGCAGGACAGGAGAGAGATGATGGTGGTTGGTCTAAAGTGGTGGAGGAGGAATCTATGGATTAAAAAAAGTCTCAAGCCCTAGCTGGTTTGGCTCAGTGGATAGAGCGTCAGCCTGTGGACTAAAGGGTCCCAGGTTCGATTTTGGCCAAGGGCACATGCCCAGGGTTGCCAGCTCGATGCCCAGTAGGGGGCATGCAGAAGGCAGCCAATCAGTGATTGTCTTTCATCATTGATGTTTCTATCTCTCCCCTCTCCCTTCCTCTCTGAAATACATTAAAAAAAAAAAAAAAAGAGTCTCAAAAGATGTATTGATCAACTGCAATGTGTGGACCTTATTTGAAATCCTGATTTTATTTTTTATTGTAAAAAAAAAGATCATGAGACAATTGGAAATTTGAACACAGGCTATTTGATATTAAGGAGTTAAAAAGTTTTTTGTTTTGTTTATTTTTTGGTTATTTATTTACTTTTTGTTTTGTTTTTCTTTTTTCTTCCTTTACTTTTTATTAGTGTGTGTGTGTGCATTGGAGCCACTGAGCAACACCGGCCAGTGCAAACGTCAGACAGTTTAGGGCAGGCTTCCCGCTCAAGTGGGGCTTGTGTTGAGAGGCCCCTGTTTAGAAACGGCTGCTAGGCTCTGGTTTTTCTGGTGGTGGTGGTGGTGGTGGTGGTGGTGGTGGTGGTGTATGCGTTTAAATTTTTGAGCACAACAGCCACTAGGAGCCCTTCAAACACTGAGAATTTGGGATCTTCATTTGCATGAGAATGGAAGATGGGGCAGGTATTTTCTTCCTTGGGGGTGGACACTAGGTACTAGGAATACAACAGCAATGAGCAAGCCATAGTCAAACTTCACTCACACGAAGTTTATTCTTATCGAGGAAGACAAACAATACGCAAGGAAACAAGATAATTTCAATGATAAATACTGTGAAGAAAATAAAAATGTATTGTAATAAATAGGGAATGATGGAGCTGGACAGCATGTTCTAGGTAGGGTGAGCGATGACTATTGCACTAATGAGAGAGCCAGTCATGGAAAGCTTCAGGCGTGGGGGGAAGAGTGATCCAGGGCGAGACAACTGTAATTGCAAAGACCCTGAAGAGGAAACAGAGTGGAGGAAACATTTCATGCTGACCCAGGGGAGAACCTGATCACTTATGCCATGAAAACCCTTGGATTTTATTCTAACTGCAACCTCAAGTCTGATTTATGTTGTTAAAAGATCACTACGGCTTCTTTGGAAGAATGCATGAAATATCTACTATATTCAGAGTCTAAAATACTTGTAAAATACTTCAGTCACATTTCTTGGCTACCTCTTGTCAAAGGGTAAACCTCCCACATCCACAAGGGGCGCTCTAGTCGCCCGGTCGACAGAATGTGATGCTCAGCACTCTATGGTTCTTTTAGAGAAATCGGCCGCTTCCGGGAGCGGCTGTGTCCTCTCTATCCGCCCGTCTCGGTGGTCTTCGGGGCCCCGCCCCGCTGTGGGCGGTCGTGCGTTCTGCGCTCCTCGGACTCTGCCCGATCCGACCCGACGCCGGGGCAGCGAAGCTCCGGGGTGGGTCGGGATCTGGGTCATGGCGGTTCGGGGCCCCGCGCCGGGGGCTGGCGCCAGGTGAGCAGGGCGGCTGTGGAGGAGGGTCGGGCCTTGGGGCGCCCTACCCGGGGCTGTGTGGGGAAGGGGCTCCGCTCTCGTGCGCGGCGCTTGGAGAGCCGCCGCCCGAAGGGGCGCCCACCTCCGCTGGGATCCGAAGGCGCCCTCCCAGCTTCTCGCTTCTGCCATCCCCCGCGGCCAGGGTGTGGGGTCCTCTCCCGGGGAACTGGTTCTTTCTCTCCTTCCTCCCTCCCTGCTTTTCTTTCACCTCAAGTGCACAGAATTGAGTTGTTCACCCTGCTCAGTTCTTGGCACACTGTGGCCCATGTTTTATTTATCATCTTTCGTTCCTTAGTCTCAAACCCCTTTCGCTCCCCTTCTGAGACATACACTCTGGTGTATCTTAAGGGGGTGTCTTTACAGCCCACTTTACATAGGTTTGCATATATGTTACCTAGCAAGATCGTGGTTTGGAATTCATATAAATGATAATACGCTGTGAGTTTTTGGAAAACTTGTTACCCAGCATTGTGTTTTTGAGATCATACATGCTATAGTCATCTAGTTTTCACCTCTGGGTACACCTGAGTGCATTAGATCCCATTTTGCTTATACATTCTCCTAGTGATGGACACTTAGATGGCTTCCTTTTTTTTTTTTTTTTTTTTTTTTTAAGAGAGAGAGAAACATTGATTTGTTTTTCCACTTATTTATGCATTCACTGATTCACTGGTTGCTTCTTATATGTGCCCTGGTGGGAAATCGAACCTGCAACCTTGATGTAGCACACCGTCACCAACTGAGCTCCCCGGCCAGGACCTGCTTCCAACTTTTAACCACCACAAACCATACCGCACTTGTCTCCTGTGGGTAGGGGTGGTTTTCTCTGGATTATCTATCCCATGCTGGGTCATACCTGTTCTACTAAATAGTTCTCTGGAATGGTCACACCAGGTTATGCTTCCCTGGGGCATTGAATCAAGGTCCCTGTTTCCCCATATCTCCCCCACTCCCCCCCCCCCCCACCCCCCGCCAACGTTTGATATTGTTTGGTTTTTTAATGTTTATCGAGTGTAAGGTGATATCCCATTGTGTTAATATTCATATATTAAGCATTTTTTTCTCTCTTTTTGTTAATCCTTACCTGAGAATATTTTTCCATTGATTTTTAGAGAGAGTGGAAGAGAGGGAAAGACAGAGAGAAGCATCGATGTGAGAGAAACACATCGATTGGTTGCCTCCTGCTCCTGCCCTGACCAGGGCCCCGGGCGGGGGAGGAGCCTGCAACCAAGGTACATGCCCTTGACTGGAATTGAACCTGGGACCCTTTGGTCTGCAGGCTGATGCTCTATCCACTGAGCCAAACCGGCTAGGGCATCTGAATTGCCTATATCCTTTTCCTATTTTTTTATGGATTTCCTGGTTTCCTGACTTGCAGGAATTCCTTGTATGCTCTGGATTTTAATTCCTCTTTGGTTTTACACCGTGCAAATACCTTCTCCAATTCTTTAACTTAATCTTTGACATTGTATTGAACAAAAATGTTTCATTCTAAGTTAAATTCATTTGTTTTCCTCTTTACAGTTTGTGGTTTTGGGGTCTTATTTAAGAATTTGCCGGACCTGGTCCTAGCTGGTTTGGCTTAGTGGATAGAGCATTGGTCTGTGGACTGAAGGGCACATGCCCGGGTTGCAGGCTCGATCCCCAGTGGGGGGCATTCAGGAGGCAGCCAATCAATGATTCTCATCACTGGTGTTCCTATCACTCTCTCCCTCTCCCTTCCTCTCTGAAATCAGTAAACAGATATTAAAAAAAAAAAAAAAGAATTGCCAGCATGCTGTAGCTCCAGGGAGCATGCCTGTGCCGTTCCCTTCCCACTCTCCTTTCCCCACATGAGACCTGCAACCAGGGGAGCAATGGTCAGCAGCAGCTCATCTAACCCCCTGAACCTGTCTCCAAGGCCCCCTTCCCTCCTTTTTCTCTGACTTCCCAGCGAACCATAGCAGCTCAGCCTAGGCTCTTCTATTGCTTTTTCTATGCCCTTCCTTGTTTTACTGCCCTGGGAATGTTTTTGCTGTGGTCAATAAATTCTTGCTTGCTTTTCTAAAAAAAAAAAAAGGAAAGAATGAATTGCCTTCCCACTATATCTTCATTGAGATATTCTACATTTCCTTATGTTAACTAAGTACTAACGTTACTTTTCACATTTAAATTTTTAATCCATTTGGAGTTGTTAAAGTTTATTTTTATAAATGATTTAAGGTAATGACCTAAATTTTCCTCCACCATTTTTAATTAATAAGTAATGAATTAATTAAAAATTAGAGAAGCTGGGTAGCTTAGTTATGAGCACAGATTCTTAGAGCCCGGCTGCCTGTGTTCAAAACCCAATGCTGCTGCTTACCAGGTGGGTGGCAGGGCAAGTGCCTCAGTTCCTCGTCCATAAAACAGGAGATAGTCTCTATATCTTACAGCTGTGACAATTAAGTGGATTCATACATGTAAGACGTGTAGAACAGTACTGGGTACATAGTACATGTTTAATCAGTGTTGCCAACTAATAATATGTCCTTTCTTGTGATGTATCCTCTATTATGAGCCCATGCAAACATAGGTCTATTTTTTTATTTTTGGGTCTCTATTTCATTGCTTCCCCTGCCCCATTGCTTTTTTTGTTCCTGTATTAATAACACATTTTGGCATTACTCCAGCCCTATAATATATGATAATGTCTTTATAACCTGGTGGTTTGGGTCTCTTCCTCCTCCTTCACAATTGTCCTAAGCTATTCATGGACTTTTATTTCCATATAAAGTTTCTCAGAGAAGTCCTGTTTTTGATTGGTATGTTAAATTTGTAGACTACGTTTGTTAGAAATGAGGTATTTATTTATTTATTTATTTATTTATTTATTTATTTATTTTAAATCTATTTCTTTATTGATTTCAGAGAGGGATAGAAACATCAATGATGAGAGAGAATCATTGATCAGCTGCCTCCTGCATGCCCCCATTGGGGATCGAGCCCACAACCTGGGCATGTGCCCTTGGCTGGAATCGAACCTAGGACCCCTCAGTCCGCAGGCCGATGAGCCAAACCTGCTAGGGCAGAAATGAGGTCTTTATAGTGTTAAGTTCTGCCAGCTCTTCTTTATTTCACAACCTATCATAGAGTTTTTGTTTTTCCTCCAAAATGTCTTATATATTCTTTTTTTAAAGTAAATTCCTGGATAGTTTATAGGTTTTCTATGCTTTTCTTACTTTTATAAATGACACTTTCTTTATATTTTCCAGTTGGTGATAGTTGGTATAGAGTGATATTTGTCTGTTGACCCTATATCTAGCTTAATTCCTCTTATTAACAACATTTTGTTTACTTATTTGCTTGTGTTTCCTATGTAAATGTTCACTCATCTGCAAATAATGACAATTTAATCTCTTCCCTTTCAATCCTTCTACCTCATTTCTTTATCTTGCTTTATTCCTTCAGCCAGGACCTTGAAATCCTTGATGAAGTGGACTTCCTTGTCTTGTTTATGACCATCAAGAGGATGTGGCTAAAGATTCTTTATTAACTATGTTGTTGTTGTTGTTTACTGTAAATAACCTTTTATGGCATTATTCAACTTAAAGAAATTTCTATCCCTGTTCCCACCCTACCATCCGCATGGCTTGAATATTGAACACTCCCACCCCTTGGCCCCGAACAGTGTAGCTAAGCTTGGTATCTGCTCTAAGGCTCAAATGCCCTCTTAACCCTTTGCACTCGCTTGCTTTTTTCTTGATTCCTTTATTCTACTCGGGATTTAATTTTTTAAATATCCCAGATTTTACAAAGCGCGGCAGTAGAATAAAAACCTGGAGTTTCTTTTCATACAAACTTATTTATTTGGATTTTTTTATATTTTAAATTATTGGTACATTCAAAGAGTATAAAAAGAGTTGCTACTGCCAAAACCGGTTTGGCTCAGTGGATAGAGCGTCGGCCTGTGGGCTGAAAGGTCCCAGGTTTGATTCCGGTCAAGGGCATGTACCTTGGTTGCGGGCACATCCCCGCTAGGGGGTGTGCAGGAGGCAGCTGGTCGATGCATCGATGTTTCTAGCTTTCTATCCCTCTCCCTTCCTCTCTGTAAAAAATCAATAAAAATATTTTTTTTTAAAAAAGAGTTGCTACCGATGCTAACCGTGTCGAGTCACACTCGACATCCGAGTGCAAAAGGTTAAGTTTCTCTTCTTCTCCTTCTATTCTTCAGGCCCAGATTAGATCTGCAGTTTCTCCAGCGGTTCCTGCAGATACAAAAGGTTTTGTTTCCCTCTTGCTCATCACAGAATGCCTTGATGTTCCTGACCCTTTTGGGTGTGGCCCTCCTGGGTGAGTGAGTGAGTCCGGGCTAGTTGGGGGAGGGCAGTCCTGGTTTTGGGTCCCTTTCCTTCTCTCTGGTGTGTTGATGAGGCAAGGACTCAGAGGAAGCCTTCCTCCTTTCCCCACCCCTCCCCTCATCACTGATGTCTGACTCCTCTCCCTCCCCCCAGAACAACTGGTGATCTACCAGGTTGGCTTGATCCCCAGTCAATACTACGGGGTCCTGGGAAACAAAGACTTGGGTGGGTTTAAGACCCTGACATTCCTGGCTGTTGTGCTCATCGTTCTCAACTCCATGGTAAGGTCTTCTCCCCGTGTCTCTCTCTCTCCAGCCTAGCATGAGTGGAATGCCCAGGGTCACCTAGTCCCTAGGAAGTAGGAATCAAGCTGTGGGTGTGTGTTCCCTGCCTTTTCTAGGAACCTTAGGTAGGACATTGATGTTGCTGCTGGCCCACTGGGGCCAATTCCTCGAGTGTTTCAAGCTCACAGGCCTAGGCCACGAGGTTCTGGTTTAATTCAGCACTTGGCGGAAATGATCATTGTTCTTTCCATTCCCAGAACTCTTGCTTCACGATCAGCAGCCAGAGCTGCTCTTCCTCTGGGACTGAGCCTGTGACTCAGCTGGCTCCGTGTCACACCTCCCAGCTTTTGCACCTGCTGTTTTCTTGCAGAACGGCCTCCTTCCCCCACCTCGCGCTTACTTGATTAATGCCTGCTCACTTTTCAAGATGCCTCACCTTCAAGTCCTCCTCAGCTTTCTCTTCCATGTTCCCTCCACCAAACTCTGTCCTTTTCTCTTCGTGCTGAATACTTTGAGTTTACCTCTGCGGTAACACTCCTTACACCCTTGTAATTGTCTGCTCCCTGGCTAGACGGAGCTCATTGTTATTTCCCCCGTGCTCAGCAAACAGGTGCCACATAACGGGGGGATGATGAGAGTCGGGGCTCTGTTAGGACTCCGTCAGGCTGTACTGCTTGCTTTCTTGGTTCTTAGGGAAGCCATCTCATCACACTCTGGCACTTTTGATGTGTCCTCTGTCAGTAAGTACCTATGTATACAGAGCCCTGTTCCATGTTTTGGGACAGAAAAGTAAGAACATAAATGGAATAGGAAACATTGTTTCCAATCTCCAGAAGCTCACCTGCTCTCAGATGAAGGCAGTATGATGTAGAAAGGGACTAGAGGGCCTTGCCTTTGGTAAGCCCTTCGCTGTTTGGTGACGGAATGAACATGTGGGTGAGTGAGGAAGGGAAAAGTCCCGTGACTTGTGGCTTCAAACAAGAGGAAGTGCTGAGTGGGCAGTCATTGGAGTGGCCTGGGCCTGGTCAGCAGATGCTTTCTGAGCTTTGAGCTGAGACCTGCCGGAAGCCATTCTCCCTTTCCCTCCCTTCCCCTGCCTCCCCCACTGCGCAGCTGAAGAGCTTTGACCAGTTCACCTGCAACCTGCTGTATGTGAGCTGGAGGAAGGACCTCACCGAGCATCTCCACCACCTCTACTTCCGCGGCCGCGTGTACTACACCCTCAACGTGCTGCGGGATGACGTCGATAACCCGTAGGCCTCCCCGCTCAGTCCTCACTGCCCTCTGCGTGGTTCTGTCTACCCGGATCAGCCCTGGAGCGTTCCTGCGGCAGATCCCTTGGAGATTATCTACAGTTACCTGCATGTGTTGATAAGAGCCAGGGGGGCAGGGTGCGCTGCAGAGGAGGCCTGGACAGGCTGTAGGGCTGAGAACAAGAAGCTAAAAATAGGAGCAGCTCCCTTGTGTCCGTTTCATATCCTGGGCTTCCAAATCAGGCCCCCTCTGAAGAGTGTGTCCTTGCTAGAAAAAGCTAGGAAACCAGCTTTCGGATTTCTAGCAGTAAAAAATGGCTGTCCAGGACTCAGTCTAGGATTTAAATCTTTATACTGTCACTTCCCCGTTTATAGGCCTTACGTTCACTAGTAAGCCCCAGGTTCCCTTTCTGTAAAATGAGGAGAATACTTCCTATTTCAAAGAATATAGTGAGGGTGAAACGATACTCGTGTAATACACATAGGCAGTGCCTGGACGGAGCACGTGTTCCACTGTAAGTTAGCTGTTGTGATTTACAGGTGAGGAAACAGGCCCAGAGAATGCAGGGGACTTGCCCAAGGTCACGTCTCATTGGAAATAGGAGTCGGTGTGGCTCTGGTGCGATGGGATATATGGGGTCTCTCCTCATACTCATTCCCTCCCCACTGGGCACCCTCTCCACCCCCCCTCCCCAGGCACTTTTTTGCCTGAGATGATGACCTTTTCTCAGCTCAAGCTGAGCTCTGCAGCAACGATTTTTGGGAGGGTGCTGCTGCTTAACTCTCTCCTAGGCCTCTCTCTATGGCTCAACCCATAGAAGCTTCCACAGCCAGACAGCTAAAAGTGGAGACAGGCTCATGCTCGTAAAAGAAAATGGGAGGAGTGAGATAAATGGGATCGCTTCCCTGATCATCCAGAAACTCAGCTTAACTACCCTCAGAACCGGACCAAGACCCTGGGGTGCTGGGCCTTCCAGTTGTCCATTTTTCTGAGGAGTAAACTGAGGCACCATCAGAAGCAACTCTTCAGAACCCTGTTTAGGATCCTGAGGGTCTCATGGCTTCTGGAAAACCAGCCCTTGTAGGGGTCCGTCTTCCCCCCAGGGTCACTGAAAGGCGGGGTAACATGGAACTGTCTTAGTCTCTCAACCCTCGAGCTCAGCTCCCTGGGTCCGTTACTCTGTGGTGTTGGTTCCAGGGACCAGCGCATCAGCCAGGACGTGGAGCGGTTCTGCCGGCAGCTCAGCAGCATGGCCAGCCAGCTGATCATCTCCCCCTTCACCCTCGGCTATTACACCTACCAGTGCTTCCAGAGGTGAAGCCTCTCTCGCCACAGCCCCTCCTCCGCTCCTGCAGGTGTTCCCCCAGAGGTCCCTCGCTCACACGAGCTCTCCCAGGCCAGTCCTCCCTTCCTCCCACCTGCATGCCAGTCTTACCGCACATGCTGAGGGCCCTGCCCTCCCGGGGGCCCCGTGGCGTTTCAGTGTCACAGGGGTCTGGTGCTCCGACAGCGTAGCCTGGGTACCAGATGCCCCCGCACGGGAGCCGAGACCTCACAGGGTGGCTGAGACCCGACAGGGGCTGCCTGAAAGGGGCAGGCATCAGGGCCGAGGCCTGCGGGCATACGTGGCGCCCCCCACCATCCCTGTCTCTGCCTTTCAGCACAGGCTGGCTCGGGCCCGTGAGCATCTTCGGGTATTTCATCCTGGGGACCGTGGTGAACAAGATGTTGATGGGGCCCATTGTGGCGAAGCTGGTGCAGCAGGAAAAGCTGGAGGGGGATTTCAGGTGTGTCTCCGGGGTTGGAGGTTTGAGGGCTGGGCATAATGGTTAAGGAATGGGATCTGGGGTAAGGTGCCTGAGTTCAAATCCCAGCTATGCCCGTTGCTAGCATGTGCTCTTGGCTGAGGTCTTTAATCTCTTTGAACTTGGTTCCCCATCCTAAAATAGGGATGGGACTGTTGCTTATGAGGGAACTGTGAGGATTAATTGAGATTATACATGAGAAGCACTGGGAACAGTGTCTGGTTGGTGAACATCATCACATCTTGGCCTTCTCAGTGCTTCTGTTTTAACCACCTGTTTCAGATGAGCCGATGGATTCGTCCCCCTACTCTGTGCTCCGTGACTCCTCCTTCAGGCCCAGCCCTGGGAGGAGAAGGTGCTATGAGCACCTGTCCTCTCTGGAGATAGGCAAGGGACCACCCTGCCTAGGCCTGGGACCCCCCACTTTCCCCCCCAACACACACCCCATGACAGTCCACAGAAGGATTGGGGAGAAAGCTGCAGTTTCGAGGTGGAGCTGGACTCCCCTTTGTCTGGAGGTCTTGATCCAGGCCTCCAAACGGGGGTCGGTACTGCCCATTGTCAGCACACGTTTTCCTTTGGTCTGCTCAGGTTCAAGCACATGCAGATCCGTGTGAATGCTGAGCCTGCTGCTTTCTTCAGGTGAGTTTAGTGGGAGTAGTTCCCTCTCCCTGATCAGAGCTGCCAGGGGAGATGGCAGAGAAGGAGAGCTGAATGGTACAACCCTCCCACCATCCCGGGCTGTGATCCTCTCCCCGCATCTCACTGTCCTTGTCTGCCTCATCCTGTGTAAGCCCAGGGATTTGTTCCTCTCGGTGACCTAGCATGGGGCCTAAATTGGTTCCAAGGATGAAATGAGCGAATGCCTTCTCGTCTTGCTGACGTCCAAAGCTGCTCGGTGGTACAGGCGGGAATGGGAGCCTCGGGTTGGCAGTCCTGCTCCCTACAAGCGCTGTCCACGTGCGGTCCACGTGCGGCTGTGTTTGGTCTCCTGACAGGAGCATTGTGAAATCCCATTCCTTCCCTCAGGGCCAGGGGAGGCCCGTGCTGCCTCCTGTGAGGCCGCGGGAGTCATTGGCAGGCAGGCCCAGAGGTTGGTGTTTAAGGACGGGAGCTGTCTTGGAGCACCTGGACTCAAGAGCGCTGGGACCTTTGCGCTTCTGCCAGTCACTAGCAGTTTTCAGCTTCCACCACCTGGGGGCGCCAAGAATACCAGGACTGATCTGGGGTTTGGTAGTGTGGTAGGGTGGGTGTGTGCTAAGTTTTTGGATTCTGCAGTTTCTGCTCATGAAGCTTTGGGCTCTGGGGGAAGCAGGTTGGTTCTTGGAGCTCTGGGTGTGTTCTTTTGTAGCCTCTGTGCCCATCTTTATGTAAACTCTGCAATGCCCCCTCTGTCCACCCCACCTTTGCTGCCTGTCCTAGAAGCCAGGTCACCTCCTCCAGAGAGCCTTCCTAGGCTTCATGAGTGCCCAAGCCTGTTAGTTCCAGAGCTCGAAGATGCTCTGTGTAGTCACACTTTCCATGTTCCAGGTGAAGAGTGCGGAGCATCTGCCTGCCCCCTGAACTGGGACTGTCTTACCGCCTCTGTGCCACACTGACTAGCACGGAGCCTGCCACGTAGCGTCCTCCTCCCTGTACCTTTGTCTAATGATAGCAGCTGTTATCTGTTGGGGTCCCTTCATGTGCCTAGCCCTTAATATTCAGAAATTCTCACTCCAGCCTGTTAGGTAGGTTATTACAAGCTCCATCTTACAGATGAGAAAATTGAGGCTCCTGGGCTTAAGTAATCAGTCTGTCGCCCAGCTAGTAGCTAACCAGAGCCAGGATTTGAACCAGGTCTGGCCAATCGAGAGTTCAGGTTCTTTCTGCAGACAATACCATGTTGAATGAGTGAAGCAGTAAGTGGGTGCTAGTGTTAGGGTCAGAGGGGAAGACCATTCGGATGAGCTTAGTCCCTAACGGAGGGTGTGATGAGGGACGGTCCCCAGCCTGGCTGAGGCTCTCCGGACCCCGTGGACATTCCAGCCTTTCTCATCAGAGCTGGGCATGTGGAGCACATGAGGACGGACCGCAGGCTGCAGAGACTCCTTCAGACCCAGCGGGAGCTGATGTCCAAGGAGCTCTGGCTGTACAGTAAGTAGAGGGAACCCGGGAGGCAGGAACCACAGGATCGGGATAGTCCCCCTCCCCTCCCCTCCCTTCCTGTCTCCTCGCCTGCTCTGCCCTGCCCTCCCCTCCCCTTCCCTTCCTTCCCCTCCCCTTCCCTCCCCTCCCCTTCCTTCCCCTCCCCTCCCCTTCCTTCCCCTCTCCTCCCCTTCCTTCCCCTCCCCTCCTCTCCCCACTTTTCTCCACACTGATACGTTTGCTCTGCTGAAGGGATTAACCAGGGAGAGCCACTGCCTTCGCCCTGTGTGTCCTCAGGAGCATGAGGATCCAGGGAATAGCTTGGTCCTGCTTGGCTTTCCGTTCCCCTCAGAGCACAGGAATGTTCCAGGATCTCACGCAGTATGTCTTCCACAGTCGGTATCAACACGTTTGACTATCTGGGCAGCATCCTGAGTTATGTTGTGATCGCAATCCCCATTTTCAGTGGCGTCTATGGAGACCTTAGCCCCACAGAGCTCAGCACCCTGGTCAGCAAGGTGAGAATCCCTCATGATGACACCTCATGCTGCCCCCGGCCCAGGGCCCAGGACCTAGGGCCTGGGGGTCAAGGCCTGTGCTCACTGCTCCCGTTCCATCCAGAATGCCTTCGTGTGCATTTATCTCATCAGCTGCTTCACCCGGCTCATCGACCTCTCCACCACGCTCTCGGATGTGGCTGGTTACACACACAGGTGAGGCTGCACCCCACAACTCTAGTTTCTGAGCAAAGCTGGTGCACTGGGAGAAGGGGCTGAGTGAGAAAAGGAACAGAAAAACTCCCCATATCCTAGTGAGCATGAGAGAAAAAGGATTCTTACCTTTACCTGGGCCCCCAAACGCCTGCCTCAGGCTTTCACTTCTCGCCCAGGATTGGGGAGCTTCAGGAGACCCTGCTGGACATGTCCCTGAAGTCACAGGACGGCGAGCTCCTGGACGAGAGCGAGTGGGACTCACACAGGTGAGTCTGGGTGGCAGTGTGAGCGTTGGTGAGAATTCAGGCTCTGGGACTGCCCAGCTGGGCAGCAGGGCTGTGTGGAGCAACTGAGAGAAATCTGTGGCTTGTGCCTGGCACGTGGCAAACGTTTATAATAGGTGTTGCTGTTCTGGCGTCCGTTGTGTTAATTTCCACCGTCCCCCCCCCCCCCCCCCCAGCTGGTGGAACAAAGTGCACACACCTGCCTGGGCCTGAGTTAGAATCTGACTAGTGGCCTCCTCTTCCCTTTCCCTCTTCCTCTCACTGAGCCCTGCCGCCTGTCCCTTTCCTGTCCCTTTCCTGGTCTTTGTCCGCAGGCCCCATGCAGGCCGGGCGTGTCTGTACTCCTGTATCTCTGCAGGCTCTGATGTTTCTGACCTCTCTCTGCATTAAAGATTTGTTCATGTCCTTGCTTTTCTGGGGCAGAATTACTTAACTGTTCTGTGTCTTACTTTCTTCACCTCTATAAAGGGAACATTCATGGCACCTTCCTCTTAGGGTTGTGAGGATTAGATACCATCCTTTATAGAAAGTACTTGGACAGTGTCTACAGAGTAAGCTTTTGAAAATGGAAATTTTCTGAAATCCAGGACCTACATTCAACTCTCTGCTCAGGAACTAAAGCCTTAACTGTCGCCCCATTCAAAATGCACGCTTCACGCAACTGTGAGCCCGGAGGCTGGTGTGCTGGTGCTGGGACTGCAGGAAACCAGAGCTGCTGGTCTCAGGGGAGACGGGCGTCCTCGGAGAGCCGGGAACCCCAGAACTGTTTATATTTGTTACCACTCCCGTCCTTGCCCTCAGTCCTCTAGTCGCACTGGGACACCCTGGGGACTCACCCACATTAGAATGAGACCAATTCAGCTCTGTGCCCCTGAGCAAATTACTTAGCCACCTGACTCGGCTTCCTCATCTGCCAAGGGGGGATAATACCTGTGATTCATGAGTTTTAAGACTGACTAACATCAGTCATGTGTGGGGCTTTGCCAGCCTGGCACAAAGCAGGTGCCCCAGCTCCACCTCGGTGTTGGTGTGCTCAGGCTGCCGTAACAGAGTACCACAGACTGGTTGGCTTAAACAGCAAACATTGATCTTCTCCCAGTTGAGTCTAAAAGTCCTTGTTTTCTCCCAAGGCCCACCTCTTTGGCTTGCAGACGGCTGCCTTCTCACTGAGTCCTCACATGGCCTTTCTGCGTGCACGCTCCTGACATCTCCCCCTTCCTAAAGGACATATTGCGTTAGGGCCCTACCCAAAGGGCCTCATGATGTAATCTCCCCTTTAAGGATGTGGTTACATCCTGAGATACTAGGGGTTAGGAGTTTAGCATGTGATTTTGATGACACAATTCAGCCCATAACCCCAACCCAGAGGTGACATCCCCAAGGAGAAAAGCTTGCCCTTGGCAATACTGACGCTGGATCTTCCCCACCCCCTCCCTTCTCTAACCCCAGGGCCCCAGGATGGCCAGCAGCAGAGCCAGCGGACACAGCCTTTCTCCTTGATCGGGTCTGCATCTCCGCGCCCTCCTCTAACAAGCCCTTAATCAAGGATCTGAGCCTGAAGATCTCCGAGGGGCAGAGCCTGCTCATCACCGGCAACACGGGCACCGGCAAGACCTCCTTGCTCCGAGTGCTGGGTGGCCTCTGGGCGAGCACACGAGGTGAGAACCAGCCTCCCTGCCCTGAGCCAGCCTTGGCTTGGGTGTGTGTGTGTGTGTGTGTGTGTGTGTGGCAAAGGGGTGAGAAACCGTTACCTTCCCTGGGAGATCTCATAATGGAGGTTTCATGGTCTCTACAGGCTCAATGCAGATGCTGGTGGACTTTGGACCCCATGGGGTGCTGTTCCTGCCACAAAAGCCATTCTTCACCGACGGCACCCTTCGGGAGCAGGTCAGCCTGGGGCCCACTCCTCACCCTCCCCCAGCCCCCCTTGCAACTGGGTCCTCTGGCAGTATGCAGGCCTCAGCCCTAGGGAGCTATGGCATAGAGGTGGGGTAATAAAATGGCCTGTATCCAGGAACTCCCTGGCTCTAAGAATACAGAGGTGGGCAAAAGTAGGTCTACGGTTGTGTAGGTTTTCAATTGTAATACAAATAATATAGTGATTAATGAATAATAATACAAGAATAAACCCTATTTCAGGTACTCACAACTGTAAACCCACTTTGCCCACCCCTGTATGTTATTCACATCCATGAGTTGGGCCATCTACTCAGAGCAACTCCGGGACCGGTTAACCTGTGGGGGCTGCAACCGAAAGATCACAGCGTTTGTTGAACACCAAGGGTGGATTCGGGGGGCTCTGCCCTCAGGAACCTCACAGGCTCTTTCCTCCAGACACGCTCTGGAGATTGCAGTGACCCTGGCCCACTGTCCACCAACATGGCCTCTCCCACGGGGCCCTTGGCCAGGGCGTTCCTGACTCTCCTCGGGTGGATAGGAGCCCGGCCTCTGGCGGTTCCTGGGCTGGTTCTGAGGGAGGGTGGGCTGTGTGCAGCCCCAGCTTGGCCTGGGCCGAGGCCAGTGTGCTGTTTGCTTTATCAGGTGATATACCCCCTGAAGGAGATCTACCCGGACTCAGGTGAGCTGGCCTCCTCGGCGCATGTTCTCCCACTTCGGTCGTTCCTACTTTTCTGACTGCGGCCTCACCTGTGCCCTTTGGGAGAGGCCCCAGCCAGGCTGCTGGGTTCAGGTTGGGTCCCCTCCTCCTCGACTGTTTACTCGTGGGGCCTGTGCCCTGACCTCATCTTGTCTGTCTCCCCTCCTGGAGGAGAGAACCCACTGGAGGAAGGGAGGTGATTGCTTCCTTCACCAGAACCTTTCCTTCTTAGGCCTGTAGCCTGGCCCTCTAGAGCCTCAGCCCAGATCCTGAGTCCCCTCCCCTGCCCCTTGCCATGCCGTGCCCCGTCTATTCTGGCTGCCCAGGAGGAGCTGACCTCTGAAGGAGGCCTGTCTGTTTTGCAGGTTCTACCGATGACGAGAGGATCATGAGGTTCTTGGAGTTGGCAGGCCTGGTAAGTGAGGGCAGGACCCTGAGGTCCAAGGCCACCTGGTAGCATTGATCACTAGCCCAGGACTCGAAGGACGAGCCTGGGGCAAGGAGAATGGGAGTAAAAAGTGTCGGAGGGAATTGTTGGCCAGATAATGGGCAAAACGGGGGCACACTCTATAGTGAATTTTAAAATAATAATAAAACTATTATTTCTTGTCACCATGCTCCAACACGTCTAAACAATGTAGCTGATAGGATATTCCTCTCTGCCCGGGGCAGACTGCCCCCACCTTGGTACGCCAGTGGGGTGTAGGTCTGTCTCAGGCACACGTGTGGAGGGGACTGGGGGTTCCTCAGGAAGCAGGATGGGCACTTTCATGGACATCGTTTCCTCTGGGTGTGTTACAGTCCGACTTGGTGGCACGGACAGAGGGGCTGGACCACCAGGTCGATTGGAACTGGTAAGAAGGGGGCTGGGATGCTCCAGAGCCATTTCCCCCAAAGACAGTGGGTTCCAGGGGACCACTGAAGGGATGGAATGGCTCCTTGACCTCAAAGTCTAGGTTTCATGCCTTTGGGAGCAGAGTTTTAGCCTCACCTTGTGTGGGCAGCAGGGCTGTGATTGAAAGGGGAGGTGACATCCATCTGTCCTGGGCCTGCCTCTCTGTAGCAAGAACCTCTTCCTGCCTAGACCCATTCTAGGCAAAGGCCAGACTTTATACGCCTTCCTCCAGTCGTCCTCTCGTTCCCTTTCCTCAGGTATGACGTTCTGTCCCCCGGAGAGATGCAGAGGCTGTCTTTTGCCCGGCTCTTCTACCTGCAGCCGAAGTACGCAGGTGAGGTCTGCCCTGTAAGTGTGCATGCCAGGTGCTGTGTGTGCCCACAGGTAGCAGCGTGTGTTCATGCACACCTGGGCAGGGTTGGTGTTGTAGGAGAACTCGCCTGTATTGGTGGGCATGTCTGTCCCTGCAGGAGAGGATGGCAGGTCTCTGCCCATAAGGCAGCAGTGCTTGGCATCAGAGTGGCCCTGGATGTGTTGCAATAAGCTTCCTGCCATCGCTGCAGCTGGAGCTGCCTTGAGAGAGCTTGTGACGTTATGCTCTGCCATCCATAAATGGGCATCCCCGAGCTGTGCCTGCAGAGGGATGACTGGTGTGAATTTTTCCAAGGACTGCCATCCTGTGGGGAAGCAGGATTCCCTGGATTGAGTGGTCCCAGGCCGTGTCTGGTGCTGATCTATAGGAAGCTGAGGGGTTTGTCCTTCTTCTGGCTGAACGCTTTTGAGATGGAGCTTGGCCTCTGCTCGGTTGGCCCATCCTCTCTAAGGCTGGGTTCCCATAAGCCAGAGCAGCTTTCAGCCCCCCTCTGGGTCCCCGCCGGAGGTGAATGTGGGTTGAAGGAGAAACAGGCAGGCAGGAGCAGTTCTCCATCTCTTCCCACCGGGTTCTGCCCTCAGTGCTTGATGAAGCCACCAGTGCCCTGACGGAGGAGGTGGAGAGTGAACTCTACCGTGTCGGCCAGCAGCTAGGCATAACGTTTATCAGCGTGGGACATCGGCGCAGCCTCGAGAAGGTACCTGTGCTCACAGGGCGGCTGAGGAGGAGGAAGAACCCAATGGCTGAGCCTGGCTGGGGCCAGAGGCCCCTCGAAATGGGGGGTGGGGTGGCAGAGGACAGGGCGTCAATGGCCTCGTGATGGCCAGGGCAGCCTGACCTCTGCATGGTGGTGATCTCTTGTAGTTTCACTCCTTGATTCTGAAACTCTGCGGAGAAGGAAGGTGGGAACTGACCAGAATCAAAGTGGAATGAAGCCAAGGATGTGGCTGGCCGCTGAAAGGAGCGCCCAGCTCGGGGCATGGCAGTGCCCAGGAGACACCCAGAGGCCCCAGGTTCGTCTCACAGGTTCTTTGCAGGGAGCGCTGGCAGCAGAGGCCCACCTAGGGGTGGCCTCCATGGGGTGCTAGTCCTGCCAGGCCTCCTGCTACCTCAGCCAGAGTGCCATACATTTGAAGTGCTGATTATTTACTTACAAATTACTTCAGATTTGTTTTCTAAAGAAAAACCTGACAGTGAGGGCTCTATAAGAAATGAAGGATCAATGTGGAGAGAATATTGGACTTGGAGTCAAGAGATCAGAAATCTTTTTAATTGGTTAAATTATACAACAACAGATTTTTAACTTGAATCAGCTATTTAAATTTTATAACTTCTTTTTTATATAAAATATAAACATTAAAAGTATTTACAGCTTTCCCTCTTTCTCTTCCTTCTCTAGTATAAGATGATCTTTTTAACTGAATTTCCAGACTTGAGAGCCTAGAGAGAAGGGAGCAGCATTTCCACCACACTGACATCTTCTGTTCGAGGCTTTTCCCTTGATTCCTATCACCCCTTCTCCATTTGCCAGTTGTTCCTGAGGCACTGACCTTTGGGGCACTTTCTGTTGTTTGTTTGGTTGGTTGGCTTGATTTGTGTCTTATCCCTCAAAAAAATAAGGTTGAGATTTTAAAAAATCTGTGTTAGGGAACAACAACCTGTTGAACAGAAAAAAAACCCCAGAATCACAAAAACATGAGATGGAAAATTATTAAACCCAAAGTCCTTATTCTAGAACAATATTCTGTTCCCCAAAATTCAGTTGTCAGATTATCACCTTCATGATTCTTGCCAGAACTCTGTACTTGTGGGGTTTTTTTATTTAGTTTTTAAAAAATATGTATTTTTATTGATTTCGAAGAGGAAGAGGAGGGAGAGAGAGAAAAAAAAAAATCAATGATGAGAGAGAATCATTGATCAGCTGCCTCCTGCATGCCCCCTTCTGGGGATCAGGCATACAACCTGGGCTTGTGCCCTGACTGGGAATAGAACCGTTAACCTCCTGGTTCATAGGTCAACACTCATCCACTGCTGGGCAGCTCAGTACTTGTACTGTTAATTACTTAATTTTTTTAATTAGCTCAATTTTTACATTTAAATGCATTTTTTAAAGAAAGTTTACACTTGATGTAAATAGAAAGTAACTCTAAAAATGAATCCAATGAAAACCATAGTGTTAAGAAATTGCAGCTCCATACTATGGTCTACAAAGACTGAGCCTAGGCCTGAATCTTGCCCTCTGTGTGAAAGGAGTTTAAGGGATATTATAGGAGTTAGACATACTAGCACCTAAATGAGGTATTTCTCCTTCAGAAAATTTGAAAGATGGAGTGGGAACTAGGGTAGTAACTTTCTCAATATAAGACTTGAGGTTCTTTAGCCCTGGTCGGTGTTTCTCAGTGGTTAAAGCCTCGGCTCACACACCAAAGGGTCGTGGGTTCGATTCCTGGTCAAGGGCACATACCTGGGTTGAGGTTCAATCCCTGGCTCTGGTCAGGGTGCATGCAGGAGGTATCCAGTCTTGACTATCTCACATGGATGTTTCTCTCCGTCTCTTTCTCCTCTCTTCCCCTCCCTCCCTTCCACTCTCTCAAAATCAATGGGGAGGAAAAAAAAAGACGAGGTTATTTAATGCCTTATTGGTACTCCTGAAAATGATCCTAGATGTGGGTTGGAAGTCCAAGACTTGGGGAAATGCAGCCCTGGGTAACTGAAGTCTCACCCACCTGACTTGACTGGCATCTAGGTCTTGGCACTGTTCTTACTCAGCTCCACCCTGTAGTGGTGCTAAAGCAGTGTGTTCAGGCAGACAGGTCAGAAAGCGTGACTGAGTACTAGGGACTCTAGAAAGGCACATACATGGCCACAAGGGGATGCATGCTCAGAAAAGACCTGAGAACAACCTAAGCTTTCACCTCTGGGTGGTCTCTGGACTCAGTCCAAGCAGGCTAAGGCAGAGTTATAAACCGCCTGGCTAAGTGTTAAAGGAGTGTCCCAGCACAGAGCCAGTCTGTAAAGACTGGGAGATGTGTTTACTTTTGTTTGTTTTCAGTTCCTGCTGTTCAAGGAAATCTTTGTCAAAATACTAGCTGAACAGATTTCAAGTGACTACACATGACAGGGATGACAGTATTTGCTAAAATATTTTTGGAATGTGTCCAAATGAACAGATGACTGTAATCAAAACAAAACAAACAAAAAACAGCACACTCTGGGGGAGGGGAAGAAGCTGATTTTCATAGTTACCATATTATAATATGTAAATGTCCAGTTTTCAACAAACAAAACCCATTCAAAGGGAAAAAGATTGACAGAAACTATCCCTGAGGAAGCCCAGATGTTTGACTTACTAGACAAAGACTTTATATCAACTGTCTTAAATATGCTCAAATAGCTAAAGGAAACCCTAGAGCTGGTTCTAGCTCTGGCTCTGGTGCTAGAGCTGGCAGCTAGCTGTGGACCTGGCACTGGCTTTAGTGCTGGATTTGGTGCTACAGGCACTTCTAACTCAAACTGGCATTGGCCAAAGATCTATTAACTGGCACAGGTTCTGGAGCTGGAAGTATAGCTAGGTGTGACCCTGTAGCTGGTTGCTAGAGATGTCCAAGAACAGGCTCTACTTCTGAAGCAAGCTCTAGCCCTCACTGATTGTTAGAGCTGGGCTGAGCTGGTACTTCTCATTGGCTCTGTCATTTGATCTGGCTCTAGAGCTGTTGCTATGGCTAGTGTTGGTATTGGCTCTAGTTCTGGAGCTGGCTCTAGTCCTAGAGCTTGTTCCAGCTCTGGCTGTGGTGCTAGAACTGCTTCTAATGTGGAAGCTGACACTCAGTATGGCTCTAGCTTGAGGGTAGGTGCTAGAGCTAGCCCTGGATCTAGCTCTTGCTCTGGAGCTGGCATTGGCTCTAACTCCAGAGCTGGTGCTAGAGTAGGTGCGAGAGCTGTTTTTAGCTCTAGAGCTAGAAGTAGGGCTGATGCTGGTGCAGGCTCTAGCTTTGGTGCTGATGAGTTCTGAAAATGACACTAACTATAGAGCTGGCACTGAAGTTGAATGTGGCTCTGTAGCAGGCTCTAGAGCTGGTGATAGAGCTAGCACTGGGGCTGGGCTTAGGCTAGGGCTGGCTATAGCTCTGAAGCTGGTACTGGAGCTTGTTCTAGCTCTAGAGTTGGCTCTGGCTGTAGGTCACTGGCACTGGAGCTGGCTCTGGAGAAGTTGGACACAGCACTCCAGGTCCAAGCAAGGCAGGTTGGGATGCATGAAGGCCATCAGCTGTTTCAGGCAGGGAAAGTCTGGAGGCTGAAAGGAATTTTCCAAGTACTGGTCCAGCCAGATGCCCAGGATGAAAAAGAAGGCACTGGGGGTAGATGGGCAGGTAGCAGAGTTAGAGCCCTGGCTTTTCTTTCCACACTGCCTCCCTCGGCACGTCTGCAGGGGGTTGGACCTGGCACTGCCCATTCAGGGACCAGCCCCATTCCATCCCCAAACCTACTCTGGCTGTCCGGGCAGTAGCAAGCCTGGTCACCAAGTAGGAGGAACCAAAGAGGCACTCTCCACAGATGTCTGACCAGTTCTCCCCTCGGGGGAGCCTGACATCGTCTCCCCTGGCCCCCTTGCTCACTGGAGTGTGAACTCCATGAGGGCAGGAAGGCATTGCGTCTGTGTGTGCACGGTGCTGGCACACAGTAAATATCTAACGGACAAGGAACAGTCTGTCCTGCCCCAGCCTTCCCAGGGCCCTCATGTCACTTTAGTCCGTAGTGTGCGCACCAAGGTGCTGCCTCACTCTCTGCTCACCATTTGTGATCACATCTTCCCATTGACACTCGTTCCAAAGGGCAGGGGCGCAGCCCTTCCTGGCCCTCATGCAGCTGAACATGCACAACTGAGGTTCAAGGCTGATTTGTGAGCAATCAGCTCACCATACCTCCTGTTTTGCCCTTTGTCACCCTCCACCCACCCCCCACCCCCCGTTGAAGGGGAAGGGAAGATAAGCGGAGCTGTGAAGGGGATGCACTGAGTCTGTCTGATACTTCCTCATGATAAGATTTAGGTTATGCAATCCAATCATGAGGAAATACCAGGCACACTCAAATGGATGACCTTGGGGACAGCGGTATAGTGTCAACAATAAAAGTTTTAAAAAAACTAGCTTGAAATCTTCAAAAATGACACGGTCATGGGAGGCGAGGAATGACTGACTGGACTATCCCAGATTGGAGGAAACTACGGAGACTCAGCCACTGAATTGGGTGCGTGGTCCTAGATTGGGTCCACCGCTTACAAAGGACATTATTGGAATGATCGGCATTCTCTGGAGTAGATGAAAGCATTGAATCAATGTCAATGTCTTGATTTTATTGGTTGTATAGAAGTTATGTGGGCGAGTATCCTCATTTTAAGGAAATATACACTGAAATATTAAGGAGTAATGGCACATCATGTCCTCAACTTGCTCTCAAATAGCTTAGAGAAGCAGTAATATCTGTAAGGAGAATAATAAGGCAATGTATTAGCTGTTCATTTTAAAAATAAAAGATGACAACAATTCAAAATTAACAGTTAAAACAAAAAGCAATTACTAAAAGAGTAAGTCCTTCCCACTGCCACCTCTGCCATACCAGGCAGATGGCCTGCTTGCCCTCAGGAGAACTTGGTATGCTTCCAGCCATATCTGGAACCAGCCAGAACAAAAGGCTAGAAGAAAAGTTAACGTTTTCCTGGTTTCTCTGCCTAACCAAACACAATCACTTCGCAGGCCTCTGCTGCTTACTTGGCATTTCTGAATAAAGAGGACAGAACTGGAGAGGAAGGCGTCAGTGGTAGGACCAAGTGAAGTAAATCCCAGCAGATAGCCTAATGTCAGAATTGGGGGAAGTATTCCTGGGGGGAGCTAGGTGGGCAGTGGGAAGTCTTGAGAGGTAATCATGTTATTCAGATTTTACAGCCCCTAATAATTGGCAAAGAGCTTTGCAACTTCTGGGAAAATGGTGGACTAGGCTGGTGAAAAAAATTCTCATTAAGATCAGCTAGAGATGACTAGAATATAATAAAAGCAAGATTCATCTATAACAACTAGGAAACCAGAAGGGCAATCCCAGGCATGAGAGCCAGACAGTGATGGGAGTGACAGCACTGGCGACTTGCATTTTATTTGTTTGTTTATTCCTCACCAAGGATATGTTTTTACTGATTTTTAGAGAGGGAAAGAGAAACATCTATTGGTTACCCCACACGTGCCCTGGGATCGAACCCACAACCCGCGCATGTGTCCTGACCAGGAATCTAATCTGTGACCCTTTGGCACACAGGACGACGCTCCAACCAAGCCACACCGGCCAGGGCAGAGCTTGCATTTTATTTTATTTCTTAATATGTTTTTATTGATTTCAGAGAGGAAGGAGACGGGGAAGAGAGAGAGAGAAACATCAATGATGAGAGAATCACTCACTGATCAGCTGCCTCCTGCACACGCCCTACTGGGGATCGAGCCTGCAACCTGGGCCTGTGCCCTGACCAGGAATCCAACCGAGACCTCCTGGTTCATGGGTTGACTCTCAACCACTAAGCCACACCAGCCGGGCGGAAGCTTACATTTTATTTTTTAATATATTTTTATTGATTTCAGAGAGGAAGGGAGAGGGAGAGAGTGATTGAAACATCAATGAGGAGAATCATGGATCGGCTGCCTCCTGCACGCCCCCTACTGGGGATCGAGCCAACAACCGTGGGCATGTGCCCTGGACCGGAATCGAACCCGGGACCCTTCAGTCCACAGGCCAACGATGCTATATCCACTGAGCCAAACCAGGTAGGGCGGGAGCTTGCATTTTAAATACCTACACAGTGACAGAGGACTAGGCCCACAGTGAAAACTGGAAAAAATACTTAAGCAATCCAAGTATTCTCACAGAAAAAAAAAAAGATAAAAGCTGTCACATTAACTTACAGAAGACAAGCAGACAATATAGCATGAGTCAGCAAATGCAATAAACAAGTAGAATTAAACAAGGAGAAATTGGAAAATCCACAATCAGGGCCACCTCATCACTCTGACCCTGTCCCCAGCCTGTGACAGACTCCCTGAAGTGCATTCTGGGAGCAGAGCCATGCAGGTAAATCAGAGGTGAGGAGTCAGGGACAGGAGGAGGCTGGCAGCCACCAGAAGAGTTGGCATTGGGAGGGATTGATCTGGGAGAAATTAATGGAGCAGATCACTGCTGGGCCTGCTCAGCTGTGACTACGCGGGGACTTCATAGCTGCCTGCATTGAGGAGCAGCCAGGCAGGAGGAGAGGACGAGAGAGAGACCTAGAGAAGAAAGAGGCAGCAAGGGAACACCAGAAGACAGAACTAGCTGAGGCCAGTGGCTCTGGGCCCAGTCTCAGCTCCCAGAGGTGGGTCCTGGGTACTGGATGCTCTTTTGGGGTCTTGAACTGCAACTCCTAGCCCAGGGGTAAGAGATCGGGAAAGGAGCAGCCAAAAGTTCCAACCCAGAGAAGCCCTCTGTTGTTTCCCTCTAGAAAACAAACTAGTTTGTTTTGTTTTTTTCTTTCTAAATATATCTTTTATTGATTTCAGAGAGTAAAGGAGAGGGAGAGAGAGAGAAACATCATTGATGAGATAGAATAATTGATCGACTGTTTCCTGCACGCCCCCTACTGGGGATTGAGCCTGCAATTCGGGCATGTGCCCTGACCGGGAATTGAACCGTGGCCTCCTGGTTCATAGGTCGATGCTCAATCACTGAGCCATGCCAGTTGTTCCTAGTTTATTTTTTAAATAAACTTTATATTTGTAACAATTTTAGATTTATAAAACAACAGTGAAGATAGTACAGAGTTCCCATAACCCCCTCTGCCAGTTTCCCCTATGAGTGACTTCTTACATTAGTGTGGAAACCAGGTGGGGTGCCACTCCACACCCTGGGTGAGTCTGAGAGCAGAGGGCACTGCAGCTCTCAGAAGGAAGACTTCCAGGCCCCCACGGAGCTGGGGGTGCAGGAGGCGGGCCTGGATGGACCAGGTCCCAGAGATCCCTCAGGTCATGGCCCCACTTTCTTGCGGGCCACAGGTCTGGGCCTCAAGCTCCCACACCCTCATCCTTGCCTCCTCTTACCAGACTCCTCATCTGTCCTTGCCAGGTCTGCTTAGCAGCTCCAGGCAGCCCTCATAAATCAGGGCTCCTTGCCCTTTTATACTCTGGCTCTTGGTGCACACAGCCTTTGGGCTGGGGGAGCCTGAAATAAAATCCTCCCTGAGACCCTGAGAAGCCCCCCACAGGGCTAGTCAGCACCTAGCAAGACTTCTCTTCGTTCTGCCTGGGGGGCCCTGCTGTCCAGGCCCCTCCTCCTGTCCAGCTTCTTCCCTTTGCAGTGTCCCAGCCTCTCCCCTCCTTAATCACCTGGAGGCCCCTTTGCATGATGTCCCTCTGCAGAGAGCTGCACGCCTCTTCCCAGGCTGTTTCCTGGGGTGATTGTCCAGGGGATTTCTGGCAGCTCCCAAGCCTCTGAGTGCCCAGTTGTCCCCCAGATCTGAGGGTGGGGCAGCCGCCAAGGCCTCCCCCAGGCTTGCGCTGCCTTGGTGTGGCTGCCCTTCCCCCTGTGCTCAAGTGGGACATCGCAGCACTGAGACTGTCTGAGTGGACATTATTCTTAGAACACAGGAGGGAGGCTCAGAGGTTCAACACCTTGACTCAAATCCCGTGGTTGTGTTTTCATGGTCCCTTATCTCACGCCTCCACTGCCTTAGAACACTTGCGAGTTTGTGTTTTATTGGTGTGATTACTTGAATTCTATCTGTATTGCCCTCCAAATAGGACAGCTTTGCCCACCACTCTATTCCCAGTGCCTTGTCCACTGGCTGATACACAGATGCTCCATAAATGTTTTTAAATCATTGGATGAAAGCATGAGTTAGAGGAAGAACATTCCTTCATTCAACAATGGATTGAGTGTCAGGCCCTTTGGTGGGTCCTAGGGATTACAGATAAATAAGATGTAACCCCCACCCCTGAAGAAGTCAGTCTTGTGAGGAAGACAGACTTGTAAATAAGAAATTACAACACAATGCATAAAAACACCTTCCTGGAGGAATGTCCCACGTGCTAGGACAAAACTGGTTCTAAGTCCTTCCTGAAGCAGGGGCCTTGCAGGATGAGTGTTGGGGCTGGGCAGAGTGAGGGAAGGGCATTCCTAGCCCGGGGTCTGGGGGTGGTGACAATGAGTTCCACATCCGAGCCAATTTGAAACAGTCATAAGATTTCTTGAACCAAAAGCTCCAATGTCATCTCTCCATTCTGCTCCCTGCTCTCTCTCTCTCCTCTGTAATTCCATCCCACACATCATGGAGCAGGTAGGCCCCAGCTGTCTGCAGACAGTCCATGCAGTCTTCCTCGGCTTGTCTTTTACTCCCTTCTCGGACCGGGATTTAGCGAGGGTTCCTCCGACTTGCAGTTCCCGATACCCTTGCCTTTTCTGTGTAATTAATGTTGTGATGTAAGACATTCAAGTGCACATGTATACACAAAAGGAAGGAGTTGGGGATCAAGATGGGCTGTGGGCTTCCCCTGAGGGGTGGATGAAATAGGGTTGTTTGTAAGTTAAGTACCAGAGGGAAAGGTTAGTGCCGTGGTCGGCAAACTGCAGCTCGTGAGCCACATGCGGCTCTTTGGCCCCTTGAGTGTGGCTCTTCCACAAAATACCACGGCCTGGGCGAGTCAATTTTGAAGAAGTGGCGTTAGAAGAAGTTTAAGTTTTGGGGTGGGGGGGGGGGGTAATGGTAAGATATGTACACATATAATACCTCAATTAAAAAAAAAAAAAGGTTAAACTCAGTCAGATTAAAGAAATTAAAAAAAAATTAAAAAAAAAGAAGTTTAAGTTTAAAAAATTTGGCTCTCAAAAGAAATTTCAATTGTTGTACTGTTGACATTTGGCTCTGTTGACTAATGAGTTTGCCGACCACTGGGTTAGTGCAATCTATTGTGTGAGGAGCAGGAGGGAGTCATCGGTGATAACTTCGGGACTTAGGGCTGGGCTGTTTTAGATGTGCCTGCAATGGAGGAGGGCCCCTATCACAGTGATAAATGTCACTGAAAGGTGACAAATGTCAGCTCAGTGGAGAAGGCAGGCCACGGTGCTTCTACAGTTGCAGTAATTTTAAAGGGGGACCCTAGCAATTTGACCTAAAACTGACTTCATGGATTTGGTTTTTATGCTACACACACACACACACACAGGACTGCTGGATCCCTCCCCTGCTGTTTTTACATCAATTTTATTCTTACTTGTATCTTTACAGAAAATGGCACAGAAATCACAGGTTTAGAATACCTAGAAGTTATTACAGTTCAAATTTCAAATACCTCAATATCAAGGCTCTTTCTTCTCACTCTATGTACATTATTTACACACCAGGGGCTACAGTCTAACACTTGAAACCAACAGGGGGCAAAAGACAAGAACTGGGGGAGAGTTCTGTGAATGGAGTGAAGAAATCAACTTTTGGTAGGGAATTAAAATCCCAATTCACTGTCTCAGGCCTTTCACGAGGTATTCCCTGCAGAAGTGGTGGGATGTAAGGAGATGCGATGGGGTGAGGGGGACATGACCTGGCCTGGGGGTGGAGGGACGGCTGCAGAGAGGCCACCAGTATGGACAGCTCCTCTCAGCGGACAGGAAGAAACCCTTTGCCCCCTACTCCAACATGGTCACTATCTGTCTGATTCTAGTGCACATGCACCTGGGCATACACCTGGCATGAAGGTGTGTGCCTACTGCTTAGTTTGTAGTTTGGGTCTAACACTGGCTCCTGCTTTCCTCCTTCGAGCCTTTTCTCATTTCCTTGTGACCAACCCTTGATGACTGTATAGCCCCAGGCCCTCTCCAGGCTTGGCCTTCCAAGGACAACCTGGATGAAATTGGGTCAAGGTCTGTGTCTTCCCAGGTGTTCATTTAACAGCTGGATTGGGTTGCTCCAAGGCAGGGCACATGCGAACCAGTAATTTGTGAGAAGCTCCAGGGGAAGGGTGCCTTGCACAGCGAGTCAGGGTCACAGGCAGCACATCGGGGAGTCGGTGCTTTAGAGCACAGCCCAAGGGCCCTGGTGGAGGGGGTGCCCCCCCCCAGCAGTGCAGAGAGCCACGGCATCGGTGAGAGGTGCCCCTGGCTGCCCGGCACGGGCCCTGGACTCAATACAGGTGTACATCACCTCACGTGTGGCTGGCACCGGTGCTGGGAGGGATGGTGGGGCAGGCTGGGCGTGGAGAGGGCAGGTTCCTCAGGGTGACCATGGAGGGCGGCCGAGGGGCCCAGGCTGAGTCTTCCCTCCCACGTTTAATCTGGACTCTGGGCCCATGGATGGGGTGGAGCAGAGGTTAGAGGATGGGGTGGAGCAGAGGTTGTACCTGGGCCTGCAGGGCAGTACATTCACACGGTGGAGGCCCAGGTCCAGGCCCACGGGAAGGGACAGGCTGAGGGGAGAAGTTGGCTGAGGACGGGGGTGCTCAGGACATTGGCCTTGGAGTACAGGGCCCCTCCCCCTGACAGGGCCGGGCAGGCAATGAGCTGTGGGCCTGGGGGGAGCAGAATCCACGGGTGGGGGGGGGCAGGGTTAGAGCTGGGAGGAGGGTCTAGAGCAGGAGGACTGTGAGGGGTGGATCCGGACAGTGAGAGTGGCCAGGGATTGAGTGGAAGCGGCTTGAGGGGGCGGTGTGGGCAGCAGAAAGGCTTCCGAGGCAGGGCTGTTGGGCTGAGGAGGAGGCTGACAAGGTCAAGACTAGGAAGGGGATACCAGCGTGGCCCAAAGCCTTGGCCAGAACGGAGCTGTGTCTGAAGTCGCCCGGGGGTCATGGAGGCTCTGTGGGGCATGGGGAGGGTGGCAAAGGCCAGGCTGGGCCCAGCCTCGAGAACACCTCCCGGCACCACAGGCCCCGAGGAGAGCAGAGTCCTGGGCTCCAGTGGCAGCGCACCCTTGACCTTTGACCTAAGCCACGTCCTCGAGCTGCCGAGGACTCAGCTTCTCCCCTGGCCTGTCTTCGTCCACGGCCTCCTCTTCGTCGGGCTCCTCGGCACTCCGGGCCAGGCTGTTGGGCCCGGACACAGTCCCCAGCACTTTGGTGCTGTGCTCCTGCGCCCTGGCTCGGAGCGCCGCAATGCTGTTCTCCCTCAGTTCCTCCTGGGACATGGCCGCCGGGGCGTCGGGGCCCCGCTCCTCCTGCTCCATCTTATCCAGCTTGGGCAGGGCCTGGCGCTCCGCCTCGGGCTTCCTCCCCGACTCGGCTGCTGCCTCCAGCGACTTTTTGTGCATTCCTAAAAAGAAGTGTTGGTATTCGGGTTTAGAAAAGCGCCTGGGAAAGCCATCTTGAACTGAAAACGGCAAAGATAGAGAGAGGCCAGAATTAAGGACAAGCAGAAAGCCTTACGTCACACACCACAGTCACACGAGTCCCAGGGCTGGGCCAGGGCAGAGCGAGGGCTGCAGACCAGCAACTAGGCGCCCGGCCTGCAGCCACGCCCTGGGCACTGCCCCCCCCTGGCAGCCTGTTCTGTCCCTTCCCGAGCAGTGCTTGCTCCCCATCCCTCCCCCCTGGGATCCAGATCGAAGAACCCCAAGACAGGCTGGTGCTATCAGACAGAGGCCCAGATGGCAGGCGGGGGAAGATGGCAGGTGGAGAGATTTAGGGGGAAAGAAGGTCTTTGGGCAAAGCCAGAATGGTGGCCCAAGGGACCTAGGGGTCCCCCAGCCCCCAAGAGGGGCAGTTTCATTCTTCACAAGCGCACCTCCCACAAGGGAAGGAAGGGGTACAGACCCTGGGGCACCAGTCACACCCCCCTCACAGGACAAAAGAACCCACAGTCAGGGACCTGCCCAGGATGGACGTCTAGGCACCGTGGGTGGATGCAAGAGAGACACCAAGCCCTGGGCCCCGCCCACACGGAGCCCCCAAAGGAGCTGGGGACCTGCTTTGGAGGGCCTCCCTTCTGCTCGGCTGCTGTGCCAGGTCCCTTTGCTCCAGGGCCTGTCCCCTCCTAGGGGAGCCCGCTCTCCTTGCCTCAGGGGCAGGGCCCCAAGGAGGGCGTGGGCCCTTACCGAGCAGCCACGGGGCACAGGAGTCCATGATGCCATCCTTGGCGGACTTGAGGATGGACTCGGGCAGGGGGATGGAGTGCCGCACCATGGCCCCGTACAGCCCGTACTCCGCCATGACGCTGCTCCGGCCCCAGCACTTCTC
This sequence comes from Cnephaeus nilssonii, assembly GCF_951640355.1. Lineage (NCBI taxonomy): Eukaryota > Metazoa > Chordata > Mammalia > Chiroptera > Vespertilionidae > Cnephaeus > Cnephaeus nilssonii. The sequence goes on along the minus strand of NC_137075.1, from coordinate 87,167,913 downwards.
TCGCTTCCTCCACTTAGCTCTGCGGTTCTGGAACCAGACCTGCAGGTGCAGAGGAACAGGTCAGGGGGGTGCTCTGAGGGGCCCTGGGCCCAGGCCTCTCCCCCCGCCATGTCTATCTGAGTTAAGGTCCCCACCCCTTCCATGGCCAGTGGCCCCATACTCTTGGGACTGCTGGTTTTTCCAGGTGGGTGTCCTTACTCAAGCCCCATGGAACCCAGGGGGTTCCTCCAGGCTCAGGGTTATCCACCACAATGAGGACCCAAGTCCTGTGAGAGTCCGATGGGTGAAATGGGTCTTTTTTTTTTTTTTTTTTAATGGGACAAGGACACCTCTAGGACAGGGTCTTGCAGGTGAGCAGTGCCCAATGTGGTCCTGTTTGCAGCTGAGAAGCCCGACCCAGGTAGCTCCTGTGCTCAGACCTTAGGGCATGAAGAGAATGTCTTTCTGACTTGCAGAGGGACACATTCCTTCCCAGGGGCTGGACTAGCCGTGTTCAGAACCCCCTTTCCCCGGAGCCTGAGCTTCCAGGGAGCATGGAGGTATGAAGCCTGGGAACTAAGCAGAGGGGATGCCCCCAGAAGGCCTGGGTCAGCGCCCTCCGGTGCCCTGCCCCGAGCCTGCCATCCACAGGGCCCTCCATCCACCCGCTGTCCAGTTACCACCCTAACTCGGCATCATATTTGAGGGAGTCGGGCCGCCATCCCTCCGTCAGGGAAGAAAGATGGCATTCTCAGTGGTGGGAGAAGCAAACGGGAGTGGGGACCTAGGAAAGTGTGGTGGGGCACGCTAGGGAAGGTTTTTTTCTGGTCCCCAAACTGACTGGTGCGGACTCTGAATGGTGGGCGGTTGTCCGGGGGGTGTCTGGCGCTCTCCCGCCCTGGGGGAGCTGCCATGCTTGGGGGAGGGGAGATTCCTGTCTCCCAAACCAGCTTTGCTGAGACTTCCAGCCACTGACAGGAGCCAGGGCCAGGCCACCGTTCCCCCAGGAGGTGAGAGGCGCGGGACGGACCCCAGGCCCGGGCAGCCCCTCTTGTTCCTCCACAGCTCCTTGGGCTCTGTCCCCCCAGCGCAGCCAGGAGCTCTGGGAAGCGGGGAGAAGAGGGAGGGCGGGGGCGGATTCCAGAAATCTATTAGTTTCCGCTGCGATTTCCATTCCCTCGCCTCGCCGGTCCCCCCCTTCCCTCCGGGCCCCCGCCCCGCCCTCGGCAGCGGAGGTTTCAGCTTTTGATGAAAAATTGCTCCAGCTCTATTCAGGAGGCGGCAAAAGAAGAGTCACCCCCAGGGGCAGCCCTGGGCTGATTGAAAAATAAGTTAATTTCAGTTTGAATCGATGGGCCTCAGGCACTGAAATATCACGGGAAATTAAAGCGGCTGCTCTCCCGGGAGCCGTGGCATTGACCCGCACTAATTAATGCTGGGGAGGCAGCACGAGCCGCGCTGCGAGCCGCTCCCCCTCCCCGGGGGACCCCAAACACTTCTCATTTAACTAATTAGACGGGGAAAATTGGGTGTTAATTTGTTTAGGATTTTTCCCCTTCTTCCCCCGGCAGCTCCCTCCCCGGCTCCGCCCCGCGCGGGGGCGCGGGAAATGAATGCGGGGCTCGCCGGCAGATGGCTGCCCCGGTCACTCTGCAATCTTCTCAGACTTGATTGCTTGATTAGGTCGTTAGCACATTAAAAAAAAAAATTGCTTGCCGTCTGGCGCTGGCGTGATGAGTGGGACGCGCGGCAGCGCCTGGGTAATTTATCTTTTTATACGGCAAAGAATTTGATTTCAATCTGCAGATATATGGGGCGCCTTTGACACCTGTTTAACATCGCGCGGCTGACAGCTTAACCCTTTGCTGCCTCGGCCGCGGGGCGGCCCCAGCCCGGCCTGCGGGGCTCGGCGTCGGTGCGCCCCCGCGGTTCCCGCCGCCGCCGCCAGGTGGCGGAATGAGCGCCCCGATGGCCCGCGGCAGCCCGCCGTCTGCGGCTGAGCGCGGCCGGCCGTGTCCGGGAGGGGGCGCCCCAGCCGCCTCGCCTCGCATCCCCGCTACCCACAAACAGCCCTGCGGTCCCAGACACGCTGTGGAGGATTGCAGAAAGACCGCACCGTCCACGCACAACTTTAAGTTGACCCGAATGTGTGTAGCCATGTTTCGGCATTTCTTCATTTGTAAATAACTGAAACCTCTGAAAATGGAAAAGACGCGGCCTCAGACGTCTCCTGCCACTCCACCTTGACACTGGCCAGCTCTATTAGAAAACAATCGCTGGTCCCATTCAAGGTGGGTCGCACCTTTGATGCCATCAGCTTTGACACCTGCCCATCTGCTGGGGCCCTCCTGGGGGAGCTGGGAAGCAACGTGCAAGGCCTCCCCCTGGTCCTGACCCAGAGAGCCCTGAGTGACACCTGCCAAGGACAGGGTTTCTGTAATTTGAAGACCACTCGATGGCTGTGCTCTGTGCACTAAAGCTCAGACAGCGGTGAGCAATGAGCCGGGCTGACTGGCCATGGTCCTGGCTTAGCTCTGTGCTGTTTAGATCTCCCCCAGCACCGTCTGCAGGCTCTGCCCACTGAAGGCCCTACCTAGGGCCTGCGATTTGCCTGAGACCCTGTCCTGTCCCATCTTCCTTCCCATTAGCACTTGGTCACCCTCTCCAATACCCACTTGTCTCAAGCTGCCTTCTCCCACAGCGGAAAAATCCACATTCAGGGATAAGCTACTTCTGGTTTCATCCACCTCTCAGAGGAGATAGCAAAGCATGAGCCCCTGGGTGATGGAAGTCAGGCGCCTCGTCTGACCACTTGGGAGGCTTGGGAGGACTCTCTTTATGAATCTAAGTAAGCCACCTGCTTCCTGATCAGATGACCTTCCTGCTTGAACACGGTGCATTATAAAACAAGCCCACACCCCTTACCTGGAACGTGTGGGGCCAGACTCCAGAACGTTTTGGATTTTAGAAATAACGGGTGATGCATATACGACATGTTACATAACACCCACAGCAGCAGCAGCACCGTAATCAGACTCATCACCTGATTTCTGCACTAAAGCCTATCCATACTCACCCTAAGAGAGAGAAATATAGGGTCCAGTCCGGTTTTTGTCACTAATGAGTTTCGATTCCAAACTTACGACAGAACTGTTCATGTCCAGCACAGTTTGGATTTACAGGTTCTGCAGAAAGGACCGTGGAGTACAGAAAGGCAGAGTCCCTCCCTGAGTGTGGGGCCTAGGAAGGCGCATTGCCTTGGCCTCCTCGGGATCCCGTGAGCACCAGTGCTTGAGATGGTGGCGGGCTTTCAAATGCACTCAGCATCTTTCCTAAAGAAGGGGGTGCAGCCCTCGCCGGTTTGCTCAGTGGATAGAGTGTCAGCCTGTGAGCCAAAGGGTCCTTGGTTTGATTTGGGTCAAGGGCACGTACCTCGGTTGCAGGCTCCTCCCCAGCCAGGGCCCTGATCGGGGCGCGTGCAGGAGGCAACTAATCGATGTGTTTCTCTCACATTGATATTTCTCTCTGTCTTTCCCTCTCTCTCCCACTCTCTCTAAAAATCAATGGGAAAAATATTTTCAGGTGAGGATTAAAAAAAAAGGGGGGGTGCAAACTTGGGATTCAGATCATATCTGGGGCCTCCAAAAGAATCATTTTCCTGGGTCTCCTAATTTGGGGAAATGAATAACTGCTCTGCAGATCAGACTTTGCCTACACACTCCCAGGGGAGTTGGTGCCAGCTGGTCGTCAAACCAGGAACCATCCGGACCTGGGTTATGAGCTCCTGGAATGCCTGGCTCTCTGCAAAGACCAGATGCTGCTCCAATTTATGGAGGAACCTGAACAGCCAAAACAATTTCTTTTAAGGGCAATTGGCAGGGAAGCCGTGGCAATGACGCCTTGGAGGGAAGTGGACAAGGGATTGGAATTAACCCTAACCACTCTTCGTATTTACCTTTCTCTTCCTCTCCTGGAAGCAACCAGCATGTGTGCATGGAACGTAAACATTTGCACGAAGCCCTGAGGTCAGCCAGCCCTGCACTGGCATTCCCAGCTCTGACAAAAAGTGCTGCGTGATCTTGGCCAAGTTACTTGCCTTCTCTCAGTCTCAGCTTCTTCAGACGTAAAATAAGAATACCCGCCCTAACCGGTTTGGCTCAGTGGATAGAGTGTCGGCCTTCGGACTGAGGGGTCCCAGGTTCGATTCCGGTCAAGGGCATGTACCTTGGTTGTGGGCACATCCCCAGTGGGGGGCGTGCAGGAGGCAGCTGATCAATGTTTCTCTCTCATTGATGTTTCTCTCTATCCCTCTCCCTTCCTCTCTGTAAAAAATCAATAAAATATATATATTTTTTAAAAAAAGAATACCTCCTTTTCAGGGTTGTTTTGAGGATTAATGAAATAAGTGAAAGCGCCCAAAAGCAGTACTTGTCACACAGAGGTGCTCAATAAATGCTACTTGTTATTCCAGGGGAAGCGCAGAAAGTCTGGGAGTCTCTGCCCAGGGGCAGGGTTAATCGGTGGCATTGCCTGCCCCGCTGGCCTCCTCCACATGCCCTTTAGTGAGGCTGGACTGACAAACAGTAAGAACAACAACAACTAGGGGTGTGTGTGGGGGGGGGAGGGACAAATGCCCCTGCAACTCTCCCCACATTGCTCCCTTGAGGCCCAAAATGCAAGAGAACACCTTGCAGAGCCCTGCCAGGTGGCTGTGATGAGGCTAGAAGACCAAGGCTGAGATCCTTGCTCTGCCTCCAACTTGGTGACCTTGGATGCATTTCTTAACCTTTCTGACTTCCAGCTCCTCATCCGCCTGTGATACCCTCACAGGTTTGTTATAAAAACTGAACAAAATAGTGCATGGGAAATGCGTGGCACGTGGTAAGAACTAAAACACTTTGGCTGGACGTTGGATGAATTCTGTAGGTAAATGTGCAATGAGATGAGGCTTTGCTTTCCAGCAAATGGCCAGCGACCCTTTTCACATAAAGCCAGGTCCTTCCAGCTCTCACCTCTCAGATTCCTTCGCAGCATTTGGGCCCTTTTTCCTACTTGGTCTCTTGGTCCCGACAGGCCCAAAATATTCCTTCCATCCCACTCCCACTCACTTCCTTGACTTTCCACTTTCTAGAAGAGACTGCTCCTCCCCATGGGAGTTGGGCCCAGGACTCCTCAGGAGACCTCCCCACCAAAGGACCAGAGCCCTGCCTTACCCTTGAGGACTCTGGGCTCCTGAGTAGGGACCCAAAAGTGACACCAGGGGTCACCAGGTTTGGCGTCCTGAGCAAAGATGAGTTGAGAAGATCTTCCAGCTCCAGAAAGAGCCTGGGTTCCTCGGGCATTTCCCCGCAAAGGTGATGCCCCAGCAGCTCTGAGGAAGCCCAGGTAGGATGCCTCTGGCGGCAGCAGCTGCTCTGGCAGGTGCCCCCAGCGCTGGCAGAGAGGGCCTGAGAACTGTGCCTCCAGGGATGGACTGCACCTGGGAAGGGCTTCTTCCCGAATGGGAGCTCTTCTGCCCCCGGGGCACACATCAGGCAGCCCCCAACTCTAGCAGCTCTTTCTCTCGAATGTGGGGAACCAGCAGGAGCAGCCGCGGCTTCTGTTGTCATCACACGGCTCCTTCTGGCAAAGTTCCCATCCCTGTATCCCCACAGGACAGCATGCCCGGGACCCCTTCCCTCTAATATCTCCCAGGAACCCTCTGCATGCCTTCCAGGACTGAACCCCTCAAGGAGACACCTTGCACAATCGGATGCTTTTTGCACATTTTGGGCCCTTGGCTACCCCAGCCCCAGCCCTCTAACCTTGCCCCATGCCATCAAGCCTGGCTTTGTCAGCCATATGGCAGTGTCCATCGCATTCGCCCAGCTTCTTCCCTCTCCTCTAGCTGGAAGCTGATTAATTCGGGCTCGCTGCTGGCGTGATTTAACGACTTCACATTCCATATCCACTCAGCACTTCTGACACCATATTTCAGCCCGCCCCTTCCAGTCCCAGCTTCAGGCCGAGAAGCCTGACCCTGCTGCAGCCCCTGGTGTCCACTAGGGGGCAGCTCTGCTCACTCTTCCTGGGAGCCGCAGGCAGTGTCAATCCCTACACACCTGGCAAGTCATCTTGTTCCTATCCCATCTTGTCACCCAAAACTCCACTTTCTTCCATTCATATTAACCCACTCAAAGCTGAGCAACTCCTTTCCTGAATCTCTGACCCAGCGTTTCACACTGGCCTCGCACAATCACCTGCTGAGCTTTAAGAACACACAGTTTGGCTCAGTGGATAGAGCGTGGGTCTGGGGACTGAAGGGATCTGGGGTTCGATTCCAGTCAAGGGCACAGGCCCGGGTTGCGGACTCCGTCCCCAGTGGGGGGCGTGCAGGAGGCAGCTGATTAGTGATTCTCCATTGATGTTTCTATTTCTCCCTCTCCCTTCCTCTCTGAAATCAATAAAAATATATATGCATTAAAAAGATGCTCTGTGACTATTTTGTAATTGCCAATTTGTACAGCTCAGGGAATATAGTCAATAATCCTACCTAATAATAGACAAATATGCAAATTGACCATACCTTCGCTATGCCCACGATTGGCCAGGAGGCACGGGGGGTGGGACTCGGGGTGGCCGGGGTGGCCGATTGGGCCAGCGGGACGCTCAGCTCGCATCGCCAGTGGCGGCGCGAGCTCAGCGTCTGCACCATGGCTGTGCTGCAGCACAGAAGGGGCCAGGGCCTCTGGGGCAACGAGCTCACGTCCCACCGCGAACCATCAAAAGCGGGGGAGCTGGGTGCCTGTCTGTTCCGGTACCAGGCCTTTCAGAAGCCTCCGCCACGCCGGAGGCTTCTGAAAGGCCTGGTGCACCAGCGGACAGGCACCCAGCTCCCCGGGGATCGAAAGCAAAAGCGTGTAGGGGACCCTACACGTGCATGATTTAATCATGCACTGGGCCTCTAGTACTGTAATAACTATATATGGTGTCTGGTGGGTGCAAGACTTATGGGGGATCACTTCACAAGTTACATAAATGACTAACCACTATGCTGTATACCTGAAGCTAGTATAATATTAAATGTCCATTGTAGTTGAAAAGTAAAATAAAAGTTTTTTAAAGCAGCTATGATCCTAATAAAAGTCCCAGGCTGACACACACTGCAACCCTTTCCCTTCTGGGCGCCTATCTTCTGACTTCTGCAATAGCATCCCCCAAACTTCATTCCCCTCCCTTGGGCAGGACCACTTGATAAAAGGCAGCATCAGCCCTAGCTGGTTTGGCTCAGTGAATAGAGCCTACGGAGGGAAGGATCTCAGGTTCCATTCCGGCCAAGGGCACATGCCCGGGTGGCAGGCTCGATCCCCAGTAGGGGGTGTGCAGGAGGCAGCCAATCAATGATTCTCTCTCATTGTTGATGTTTCTATCTCTCTTTTCCTCTTCCTTCCTCTCTGAAATCAATAAAAATATTAAGAAGAAGAAATAAAAGGCAGAATCAAGCAGTGCTAGCCAGAGTCCAAACACCAGGCTGCGAAGACTGGGGTGAGAGTGGGCTCGGCTCGCTTTGCACACCCACATCCCTGCCATGTAGGCATTAAAATAAGGATAACTTTTGTCAGAAAGGAATCCAGTAGCCAAGTAAGTGAATGTACAGGTATACCCCGATAGTATCCTTCTTGGAAGGAGTGGCCTCACAGAGGAAATACAGTCTGGAAACCCACTTCCTCTGCCCCAGCGCTGGCCTCTGGCGGGGGCTTCCAGAATGCCAGCCCCAGCATTTTGGGGGGACACACAACGAGGACCGCATGTCTGAGCCTGATATGGAGACTCGGAATCTCTTCTTTCTCCCACAATGCACAGCATCCCTTCACCCCAACCCAGAGGGCCTTAGGGCCGGAACTGCGTGCCTGCCAAGCCCGAGGGCAGAGGACGTGGTCCCTTACAGAGGGGCTGCCCCATCGCGCTGCTGCCACGCCCGCGCCAGCTTATGGAGGAAGGCATGCACGTTCCCCTCTCCCGTGATGGTAGTTGAGTACTGGGTTTGAATCCCGTCTACTACTTACTTCTCCTCTCAGCCCCTCATTTTCCACTCCCAGAAAATGGGGACAGGAGCATCTAATTCATCCAGCTGTTGTGAGGATTTACGGAGACAGGGCATGGCAAGCACTTAATATCTGGGACAATAGTAAGTGCTTCTAATGCCAGTAATAACAATACTTGTATTCAATGTGAAGACCCCTCCCAGGAAGGGATTCCCCCTCCTTTTTTACAGGTGGGGAGATGTTATCATTATTATTTTACAAATGAGTACTTTGAGGCTCAGAGCTTGGCTTGCTGGCAGGGAAACAAAGATGAGAAGTAGGTATGGGAACGCAGACTGGTACAGCCACTGCCGAAAAGAGTATGGAGTTTCCTCAAGAAATTTAAAATGGAATTGCCCTTTGACCTGTGACTCCACTTCTGGGAATATATCCTAAGAATCTTGAAACACCGATCAGAAAGAATATATGCACCCCTATGTTCGTAGCAGCGTTATTTACAATAGCCCAAATCTGGAAACAGCCCGAGTGCCCATCAGTAGATGAGTGGACAAAACAACTATAGTACATTTACACCATGGAATACTACTCAGCTGTAAAAAAGAAGGAACTCTGGAAATTATTATGTTAAGCAAAATAAGCCAGTCAGAGAAAAACAAATACCATATGATCTCACTAATATGTGGAATCTAATGAACAAAATAGACCCAGAGGCATGGAAGCATGGAACAGACTGACAAATGTCAGAGGAAAGGGGGGGAGGCAGGGAGGACTGGATAAAGGAAGGTGAAGGGATTAGCTAGAGAACATACATGTATTAGCCCAGGGACACAGACAACAGTTTGAGGAGGGCCACAGGGGGGAATGTGGGGGCTGGGTGGAGGCGGGCAAAGGCGGGGAAATGGAGGACATCTGCAATAGTGTCAACATTAAAATTTTAAATTAAAAAAAGATTGGAAGTAGGTGTGTTTGACTTCTCACATCCATACTGGGATCTCATTAGACATCAGACAGCAGGCCTCAGACACACCCGGAGGCTTCCTTGGATTGGCCCAGAGGGTGTGTCCCAGCTGTCCACCTGGGGCTGTTACTCCACCTGTCATGCCCCCCATTCCACCAACGGCCGCCCAGGGACCTGGTGAGGAAGGTGATCTGAGGAGGCCCCTCCTGGAAGGGACCCCCGCTTTTTCACAGAGAGGGGAAGTGACCTGGCTTCTGCTGAACCTGGTGGTGTCAGAGCCAGAACAAAGACCCGAGTCATGGACATCCAGTCCAATAACTGTTCCCTTCCACTTGAGAATGTCTAACCTCAGACTTGGAGCCTCTAATAACTCCCCCGGCCCCGTATCCCCTCACACACACACACACACACACACACACACACACACCCGGCCCCGTATCCCCTAACACACACACACACACACACACACATACACACACGAAGGCCTCTGGCTGAACGCTGGGGGCGGGGACTGGCTCCAGAGTGGTAGTTTTCCATCTTTAGATGCTGCTCCCACCTGAGCAGGTTGAAGGGAAATGACTGGAAGAGTGGCAGTTAGGGACGCAAGTGGTCTGGAGTCTAAAGGGACTCAGGGCTGCATTCTGGCTGCGGGCTCCCCACCTGTCCCATGGCCGTAGTGACAGTGCCTCGCTCACTGGGTGTCCCGGTTTCTGGGGAATAGACATACACTGTCTCGAGAAAGAAACAAAGGAAACTGGTACCACTGGAAGGGCTGCTGGTGGGCAAGGGGAGGGAGACGCGTGCTTCGCCCACTGAAGAAGTCCTTACTTATGAGTGATTTTTAAAAAAGAGTGCCTGGTGCTCAATGTAAGCCCTGGTTATTTTCATAAAGAAGGTTTCCCACAGGCCCCCCACCTGACCGCAGACCACCTCTTTCCCACGGCTTCCGGTTAGAGCTTGGGCTTCAGACCCGAGGCAGGTGGTGGACATGTGGGCTTCAGGTCCCTGTGTCCCCCACTTACTAGCTGTGTGGCTTTGGCAGCTGTTCTGCCTCAGTTTCCTTAGTAATAAAGGATGCGAATGGTCCCCAGCAGTGGCCAGCAGGATTTAATGAGAGCAGAGCGGAAACTGAGCGGGCACTGGGCATGTGCCCGGCACAGCTTGGAGCACATCACATCATCAGGGGCCACTGTCACCCACAGTTTACAGATGAGGAGTGGGAGGCTCGGGGGGCAAAGTAACGTGTCCACAGTCACTCAGCTGGTAACTGGTGAAGCCAGGACCACACCCAGGCAGTCTGGTTCCAGAGTGGGTGCCCCTAACCACCGCACCTCCCTGCCTCTCCTGCACACATCACATATTCAGAGCACCTGGCACACGGAAACTGCTCTGTAAATCACAGCTGTGATTGTGGCTGATACATGCTAACACACACTTTTTCCCAGGTCACTTGGTAAAACATTTTGGGGCAGGGCTATTTGACAGCTCCTACCTTCTGGTGGGTGGGGGGGCAGCATTTAGCCAAAGAACCGTGCGGTGCTCAAAGACTGGGAGGGATTCTTGCCTCAGTTCTCCCATACGCACGCATTCCATAGCCAGTCCTCACAGTCCCAGGGCAATGACTTACTCCTCACCCTGCTCCTTAGCCCATAGACACCCCCCAGGGAACCTAAAGAAGCCCAGCATCCAGTTACAAACAACCCACTCACACCACCTGAGCCAGACAGGTTGTAGGACAGCCCACTGCGAGAGACAAGCTGTTCTTTCCTTCTGGTCAATGCTGCCAATGTGGGGCACCAACAGGGGGCGTTTGTCAGTCTCCCCCCCGACCCCCCGGCCTCCCGCCCTGACACATGTAATAGCCAACTCTGTGCTAATGAAGGCCAGGCTGAGGTTACCTCCACACGTCAACTGGATTAGGCCTTGGCTTACACACACACACACACAAAACACACCACAAACACAACACAGACACACAAGACAGAATCAACACCCAGCCTTACTCACAAAACCCAATTGGGTGGAGGGTGATGGATCCAGGCCACCATGGATAAAGCATTAAACAGATAATCTGATTATGAGTGATTGAGCTCATTGTTAGTGTCACTGTCTAAAGCCACTGACTGAAATTCCAAGTAGATTTCCAAGGAGAGAAAGGCTCAAGCGGCTCAGGCCTCATTGCACATTCTCTGGTTCTCCCCTGAGAGCACAGAGCCACCCAGGCACACCCACACCGTGGGTGGTTCCTTCTCCAGCCCCACCCCCTGCCCCCAACACCCATCACACCTGGAGACACAGGGGCCATGACTGGGAGGGATGCGGGCAGAGGGGTTCCAGGAAGTCAGGTCCCCCATTTCCCAGCCTCAGTGGTGCACACTCTGGCCCACCCAGGTGAGGGGAACAGCTTTCGTGTAAGGTTGCCACCCAGCTAAGGCAAATCCAAATCTTTTGGAAATGTTCCTCCCACTCACTCCTCCTCCTGGGGAGGCCTAGTCTAGACACCATCAGACTTCACCTTCTCCCAGAGAAATGAGAAAACAGCCCCTCCTGCCAGCTGAGGGGAGGGAGGGCTCGGACTTGGGAAGGTCCTGTTGCTAATGAAGGGAGGCCCTGTGCCCAGCACAGCTGAGGGCAGATCAGCCCAGATCAGCCTAGTGATGACCAAACTCTCCTGGAGAGGAGGAGGAGGGGAGGGGAGGGGAGGGGAGAAGAGAGGAGGGGGAGGAGGAGGAGGGGAGGAGAGGAGAGGAGAGGAGAGGAGAGGAGAGGAGAGGAGAGGAGAGGAGAGGAGAGGAGAGGAGAGGAGAGGAGAGGAGAGGAGAGGAGGAGAGGAGAGGAGGAAAGGAGAGGAGAGGAGAGGGGAGGAGAGGGGAGGAGAGGGGAGGGGAGGAGGGGAGGAGGGGAGGAGGGGAGGAGAGGAGAGGAGAGGAGAGGAGAGGGGAGGGGAGGGGAGGGGAGAAAGGGAGGAGGCGAGGAGTGGGGAGGGGTGGGGAGGGGAGGGGGGAGGAGAGAAGGAGGGGAGAAGAGGAGAGGAGAGGAGAGGAGAGGAGAGGAGAGGAGAGGAGGAGGAGGGAGGAGAAGGGAGGAGGGGAGGAGAGGAGGAGAGGAGAGGAGGAGAGAAGGAGAAGGAGAAGAGAGGACAGGAGAGGACAGGAGAGGGGAGGGGAGAAGGGGAGGAGGAGAGGAGTGGGGAGGAGGAGAGGAGGTGGGAGGAGGAGAGGAGTGGGGAGGAGGAGAGGAAGAGGAGGAGAGGAGGGGGGAGGAGAGGAGGAGGGGCGGAGGAGAGGAGAGGAGAGGGGAGGGGAGGAGAGAGAGAAGGAGAAGGAGAGGAGGGGAGGAGGGGGGAGGAGAGGAGAGAAGAAGAATGAGAAGGAGAGGAGAGGAGAGCAGAGGAGAGGAGAGGAAAGGGGAGGAGAGGAGAGGGGAGGGGAGGAGAGGGGAGGAGAGGGGAGGAGAGGGGAGGAGAGGAAGAGAGGAGCAGAGGGGTAGAGGGGAGAGGAGGAGGGATGGAGGGGCGGAGAGGAGGGGGACAGGGGAGGGGAGGAGGGGAGGAGGTCCTAGTGAGCCAGGCCTGCAAGCACAGGTCCAGCCACATTCTCGGAGTGACCGTGACCCAAAGAAGTAAAGGAGCTGGAGCTCTGACAGGGCCAGCTGTTTGGTTGTGAGAAGAGGAAGGAGCCTCAGGTGGATGGAAGGGGAGGGGAGCGGCAGGGGAAGGGGGGGGGACAGCTGCAGGGAGGGCACAGCTGCCACAACAGAGCCCCTGCACTCCTTCTCCCACCACAGTCTGTACGAAATGCTCCTTGGCAGGCCTGCGTGGAGAACACAGCCAGGCCACATCTCTAAGCCCCGTCCCCCCGCAGTGCCCACCTCCCATGGTAGGCGCTCAGCAAATACGGAGCTGTTCTTCATGAGAACGCGATCCCAGGCAAGCGGGTGCTCATACAGGGGGTGGGAGATGGGTATCTGGGAGCCTGGTCTGTCCGTGTCCCCGAGAGTGGGGGAAATGGGGGGCAGGGACTCAGGGCAGGCACTGTTACCTGTATCCTGTCTTCGGGCAGCTCCGTCTTCATGGCCAGCATCTCCCGGGCATAGACGTCTGGGTAGTGGGCCTCGTTGAACGCCTTCTCCAGCTCCTCCAGCTGGTAGGAGGTGAAGATGGTCCTGAGGGGAGCAAACGGGTACTCAGGACCCTGGAAACGGATGGACGAGGCTGTCCCAGAGAGGACAGAACCCCTCCCCTGTGCCTCTGGGACAGACCCCAAACCCGGGGGCTCAGCACAATCAGACACACTCCCTCACACACTCACACACACTCTCCCATGCGCACGTGCATGCACACGTGTTCGCACACACACTCAGCTTAACCCTCTGACTTTTCTTCTTTCAAAGCTGAGGACGCCCAGTGCCCCTCTGATGGTGATGGTGGTGGGGGATTATTTCAGCCCTGGGGGCATCTCATGATAGGAATCTTTCTGGAAGAGCTTTAGGGGAAAGGGTGTTAGACAGACATTGGAGAAAACTGCAGAAGGCCCCTCTTCCTCCTCCCACGCACAGGGCCACGGGGCGAGGGGTAAATAAATGCCTCGCCCGCCCGCTAGGACCTGCTCCCTGGGCTCCTCTCAGACAGCTGACCGTTCACATCGCACTCACCCTCAGATCAAAGGCAGCTGCCACCCGAGTGTTTATGCAACGGAGGCCTGAATGTCCCTCCCCAGCAGCCCACCCAACACTCCGCCCTCCTCACCTGCCCAGGTCCACCTGCTCCTTAAAGCTGCTCTCCCAGTTGTAGGGGTGAGGAATATGAGGGGGAGGGCGCCCTGACATTCCAACCATCCCCCCCCCACACACAAGCTGGGGAGGCACACCCAGGGGGGCCTATTGGGGGGAGTTCCACTCAGGTCACCCTGAAATAACCTACCTCCACATCTCCCCCACCCCCACTGAGCAGTTCACCTTGACCTATTTTGGGTCAAACTGCTTTAAGAATCTGGTAAAAGCTACATCCTCTCACCCTAGGAAAATGTGCAAACGAATATGCTCCGACACATGAAATTTCGCTCCCAATATTAGGGGGTTCGTAGACCTCCTTTCTTGAATAAACACACTACATATCCACTTACAGACACAAATTCTTCTTTTTTCAGACCTTAATTTCACCAAGTTCTAGGTGGCCTTTATCTCATCGACAAGCCAACAGGCAACAGAGTCCAGATTCCACACACTCAGCCAATAAACAGGGTACCTTCCTCGCTGGAGTCTCTGGGACTGGGGACTCGGACAGCACCGGGGTTTAGAATCCCTCACTGCCGCCCTCACGCTCCCCCAACACAGGAACAAGGGCAAAGTTCAGCCCTCCGTTCCTTGTGCTGGTTTGTCTCCAGTATCTCAGGGTCTGATGCAGGGGATGGTGAGGAAGAAGGATTCTGCTCGTTCTAGAAAACGACGGGTTTGATTCTAAATCTAAATCGTTTCTCCTCTTCTCTTGGGGGAGGTGATGAAAATCTTACGTAAACAGAAAGTCATTTCTTCAGAATTTTGAAGAAATTCTGTTTCTCTCTTGCTATTTACTGAAAGGTCCCCCTCCACCCAGTGTCAAAATAAACAATCGAAACATGCACGTCCTTGGCAAAACTAGGGAAACTGAAGCAAGCACAGAGGTAGGTGCTGGGGCCACAGCCGAAGAGAAGAGCTGACAATAGGTTGGTTAAGACCCTCAAGTGCCCGCTCTTTGCTTAGGAGAGCTCAAGCTCGCACTCAAAACACAAAACCAAGCCTCAAACCCCCCAAACTTCCCCCCATTCCTGTCTCAGAGCCAATCCGTGCTCCCCAGGACCCTCCCTGCGCCCCCACAACGTGACCCAAAAAACCTGCTCCTGGTTTTCTGCAGAAACCCAGACCTTCAGGCCCCCACTGTCTCCTGCCTGAGCTTTCTGGGTCAGAGATGAGGCTGCTGGCCCATCCTCTCTCCCCTCTCCAACCCCTACAAACCTGGGGTGTTTCTGGGAAATGAGCGATGCCCGGCTCCCCTCACCAGATTCCAGGGTCTCATCCCTGAAATCCCCAAACGAGAGAAGCTCAGAATAACATTTGTGTTGTTTTTTAAAAAACTAATTAAAATCTGCACTGGCCATCGGTAGCCGTTCTCCTCTCTCCAATAATCGGCTTCCTTCACGCACCAGAAATAGCCAGAGACCTAGGGCAGGCGGCGAGCTGTCCTGTCCCCCTGAGAACCCTCCATCGCTCCCACAGGTTCCCTGGTGGAGAGGGTGGCAGGCGAGGACAGAGGGTCAGGAGGCTGAAGCATGGCCTTTGGGCTGTGGGTCAGCAGCTCCAGGTGCCACCCAGGGAGGTGGGGCACCCAGGGTTTGGGGCATGCTTTTCCCAGGGCTCTGCTTGCTATGGGAACCCCTTTCTCTCTCCTTCCCCCTCGCACCAGCACAGAAGCAGTTCAGCCGGTGGGTCCTTCCCCCACGGTCTGGTCCTGTCCCTGGACTCAGAGGCTGGCTGGTCCCACCCTGGGACCAGCATGTCGTGGGTGCAAAGGAGGTGTTTTAATGAATATTCGTTGGGTAAATGAATGTAAAAAATGACCCAGGATCAGGACTAAAATAAAATGTTTCCATTTAAAATAAAACTAAACAAAAACAAATCAAGGTCCTTGAGAAACCAAGTCCAAGTTCACTGGCCTTCAGGCGGGAGCCTGTTGGGGTCTGAGGGCTCAGGAAGAGCCTTTTAAAAGGTGGGGCCAGTAATGCCATTTCCAAGGGTTAAGGACGAGGGAAACGCAGAAAAGCGCCCAGAGAAAGGGTGCGATGAGGCTGAGACCAAACTGGGGTGGGAGAACAAGGAGGCGCCGGGGTGCAGGGGAGAAGTCCACGGGGTGAAATGCCCGGAGAGCCAGTGGAACCCACCTGGGCGCCCACCTGGGCCCCCGCAGAGAGAAGTTTGGGGAGACAGACCCGGGTGAGCGCGGGGACAGCGCCGGGGAGCAGCACTCGCAGAAAGCCGGGCAGATGTTTGGTTCTCGCTGCTTTCTTTCCCTTAAAAGCTCCTGGGAAATTCACCCCAGAACTTGGGGCTGGTGGCCCGGGGGCTGCGGCCTGGGGTGAGGGGATTCCTTTTCAGGATCTACCTTTTCTTTTCGAAGGGACTGAATTTAAACTTCGTGCAAGTGATGCCTATTTAAAGACGTGTTTTGAAAGCTCTCTTTTTAGCTGTACCCCAGTGCAGCCCACTCCCCTCCGGCGAGGGCGGCTGGGGTCACCCAGTCCACACATTGCCCGGTCTTCCCCCATTTTACAGACAAGGAAACTGAGGCTCACAGAAGGGAAGCTGCTTCTTGCACCACAAGCCTAACGACCATTTCCCATCGGTGCAGAGGGCGCGCCCGCCCGAGCTTTGGGGAAAGGTGGGAGCGACACGGTAGCGAACTGGCCAGCACAGGGGCCGCGGGAGAGGAGAGCGGGCCGGGGCGGAGGGCAGAGGCTCCGGCTGGGGCGGGAGGTGGGCGCCGCGCTGCCCGCGCCAGGTGTGCACGGCTCTCGGAGGTGCAGGTGCCTGGCCAGCCCCTCTCGGGCTCAGGTTTCCAGCCGGGGCCTTTCCTTTCTCCCAAAGGAGGAGGAGAAAGCCTGGCACGGGCCGCCTCCCCGGCGGCCTCTCTCCGTCCTCACGGGGTGCAGCCGGCGCCAGGGCCCGGGTGTCCCCAAACAACGCCCGCTCCCCCCCACCCGGGCGCAGCCTTGGACCTCGGATCTGAGGGCGGCGACAACGGAGTCCGAGAGACCCGACCCGCAACGGGGACGCAGGGCTGGGGAGCAGGCGAGGTGGCGGGGAGAGCCGCCGGGCCTTACCTGTGCCGCCGCTTCTTGCGCTTCTTGGTCTGGGCTAAGGCGGACTTGGACATTTTGCGGTCGCTGGAGGAAACGTCTTCCGAATCTGGAAAGCGGACGGAGACGTGCGGCAGCATGGGGGGCGCGCTGGGCAGCGCTGGCGAGCATCGGGAGCCCCAAACCCGGGGTCCCAGCCCACCCCGGCCGCCTCGGGGAGCGGCGGGGACCCGCGCTGCCTCCCTGGGAAGCCTTCTGCGAGGTCGACCCCATCCCTAAGCCCAGGCTGGCCCTGCCCGTGCGGGCGCCCCGATCCGGAGGTTTGGAGCAGATTTCGTTGTAAGAGAGGCCAAGGCCCGGCACTCTGGGGGCAGGGACAGCGGGGAACGAGGCCGCTTCAGGGGTGTCGGGGAGACCCCCGTGACGCTCCGGGCTCCACGCCCTGCCCTGCGCTTGCAAACCCCGTTGTCCGGGGACCGAAAATTGGCCCCAAGGAGCGGCGCCGGGGCGCAGGCAGCGGGCGCGGGGGAGGGCCGGTCTCCTTCGGCGCGGCCCCCCTTTCGGTGCCTGCACAATGCGCCCCCGCTCGGGGCCGGAGACACCGCGCCGCGACTCTTTTCGTTGTCTTTCCAAATAAAAATAAATAAAACGGTAACGGAAAATCGGGGGAGTTTCGGAGCGCCACAGGAGCCGGAGGCCGGAGCGGGCTGGGACGCGAGGCCGAGGAATGGGTCGGGGCGGGTGTGGCTCGGTCACTCGCGGCCGCGGACCCCCGAGGCGCCGGGATCCCCAAAACCGTGGCGCTTAGGTGGGATCCGACCGTGGCCGACCCAGCCGCCTCGGTAGCCGGTTGTCCAAGCTCGTGGGGTGGAAACCCCCCCCCCCCCCCCCCCCACAAACCCTGACAAAATCGGGGAGGGAGTTTGGAATGGAGGCAAGAAAGGAAAAGACAACTTTGGACGCCTGGGCTGGGGAGAAGCTGGCCCCCGCTTCGGGGCCACCAGCGCACGGAGGAGAGCGCAGGCTCTCCGAGAGGCTGGGGCCGCCGCGGAGCAGGGAAACGGGGGCCCCAGCCCGCCCCAAGGGCTCTGACACCCCCAGCCCCGTTTCCCGTGGGTTCCCAGCTGGGCGCCGCGCCAGAGCCGGGCCAGCGCAGGGACGGAGGACAGCGCCGAGGCCCGACGCGCGGGGCAGGAAACCCGGCGGCGCCCGGGGCGTCCTCCCGGCGCGTGGGCCCCAGGCCCGGGGCTCCCCTCAGCCTGGCAGGAACTTCTGCGCCCGGAGGAGGCCTTGCGGTACCGGGGAGAGCCGGCGGCGGCGGGGGGTCCCGGCTCCGGCCGCGAGGCGGGCAGCGCCCTCACCTACCCGAGCTGGCCGTCTGGCTGGTGTCCAGAGGCCCCGACGCCCTGCTCAGCGGCTGCAAGTGGACGCTCTGCGGGTCGGACAGCACTTCTAGGAAGGTGGGCTGCGCGTAGAAGCCGGGGAGCCCCCCGGGCCCCAGCAGCCCCATGCCGCCCACTCCCGCGGGGCTGAGCACGGAGCGCGCTGCCAGCAGGTGCCCGGGGGCCAGGCCGTCGAGGGCAGCCCGCGGGTGGGAGCTGGGGGGCTCCTTGTTCAGGCCCAGGATCTCCTGGATGCCGAACCCCGTGCACCTGGCCGGGGCGCTCCCCGGGGTACTCTTGGCCACTGTCTCGCATTTGGGCTTGCTCAGCGCTTCCCCCGATTTCCCCGTCATCTCCCGGCTCTTCGGAGGGGCCGAGGCGCAGGTCTTTAGCTCCCCCCACCCCACCCCCGCCGGGCTCGCCGCTCTGCGAAGTTGGTCCCAGATGCCCCCTCCGGTGTCTAATGCTCTGGAGCCCCAAGGAGATTCCCCTTTTATCCAACCAGGCGGCAGCCCAAGTGGGGTCAGAGCTGAGCAGCCAATCACTGGGGCCAGGAGCGATTAGGAATTCCAAAAAGCTGGCAGCACCAGGGGCCAGGGCGCTGGGGGCGGGACGCCCGGGGGCAGGGTCCCAGGGCCTGAGCTGACACACAGCGTCAGGGCCGGCCCAGGAGGCAGGGTGGGTGGGATTCTGGCAGAGCCTGGCTGGGACCTGTCCCTACAGTGGGTGGGAGGATGGGCTGGGGGCAGATGTTGGAGACCTGACCCCCATCCTCAACTCTTTTGCAGGTTGGAAGGGTCTAAGAAAGCCCAAATATAGGACCCCCGTGTGACAGGCAGAACAAGGGAGGGGCAAGAGCCCTGGTCAGGGTTGTTGAGGGGGGAAGGAGGGGGGGAAAGAAGGAGACGGGTGTGAAGAAAGCTCAAGGCTTCTCTCCTAACTCTAATTCAGAAGAGCTACTCAATAAATATTGGCTCGATGAATAGATGAATGATCAGAGGGTCAGGAATGGGGGTCCCGGGTGGGAAAGGAGAGCAGTGGTGACTTCTTTTGGATAACAGCCCTGGATGTCTGAGCATCTTCCTAGAGTAAGCATGAGCAACTTCCACAGGAGGACTCCATTCATTCTTTTATTCATTCATTCAACTACCGTGTATTGAGCACCTTATTAGGTCTAGGAACTAGGGTTCTGCAGTAAACAGATAGGCAAGGCCAGGGGTCTGCCGTATCTCAGAGTTCACTGAGCAAGCAGAATAAAGAGGATGGGGTTGTTGCTGTGGATGGGAAGGAGGAGGGAGGGTGTGAGAGGTGAGAGGCAACGAAAAGGTGCGCTTCTAGCTCCAGGTGATGGAAGGCTCCTGACTAACGCCTGTGTTGAAAGCTGCAGAATTGCAGCCAACTGGGCCCCTTGAGAGGCAGAGAGGCAACAGGAAACTGCGTGAGGCAGGACGGGCCTCACCTGGAGAGAAGAGAAAAGCCCGAATTCCAAAGGTGGGCAGTGGGGCTGCTGGTCTCCTGCTTGAGGGCTCTGAGGAGCATGGCCTCCTTGGGCCCAAGCGTCAAGTGGAGGTGTTCACACACACACACACACACACACACACACACACACACACTCACTCACACACACCATGGACCCCTGAGTCCCTGCTCTGTACCACCTCAGCTAACTCCTCTGTGACCTTGGGGCCGGGGACTATCAACCTTGACACTCTCCTCTCCACTGTGTCAGGCATAAAGCAGGTGTTTTGTTTTGAATTTTAGAGGATGTTTATTAAAGCTGGGGACAGTGAAACAAGGACGGGCTAGGGAAATGAGCCTGGGCTGGGCTGCTTTGGCTCACTGAGAAGTCGAGAAAAGGAGGCCTGGGGCACAGGTTCAGGGGGTTTGCCCGGGATGAACGGCCGCTGCCCATTGCTGCCTTGGTTGCAAAGCCTCGTGGGGTCCCTTAGAGTTTAGGAGGTGCTTGCCTGTGGGGGTAAAAAAGAGGAGTGGGGAGGCGCGGACATGCTCCTGGGAAGGAGAGTGCACCCACACAGCAGGCTTTACATGAAGATACCCTATGAGGGGAGATACAGAAAGGGTCAGTTGCTTTAGGCCAGTGGTCGGCAAACTGCGGCTCGCGAGCCACATGCGGCTCTTTGGCCCCTTGAGTGTGGCTCTTCCACAAAATACCACGTGCAGGCGCGCACGTACGGTGCGATTGAAACTTCATGGCCCATGCGCAGAAGTTGGTTTTCGGCTCTCAAAAGAAATTTTAATCGTTGTACTGTTGATATTTGGCTCTGTTGACTAATGAGTTTGCCGACCACTGCTTTAGACAGAGACTGGAAAACCAGGCTGGGGAAGAGATTTCATTCAAGACTTCTTGACCAGTCAGCTGCAAACCCTAGTAGAGTGAAACCCCTTAACTACCCCCAGCCAAGGAGTCTAATACTCTCTGTGGTTACCAAGGGGGCAAACTGAGAGGAAAGAGGAGATCCTATAGGACGTGGAACTGAGGTCTTGCTAACAAGACTATTGTGAGTTGGGTCTCTACTCATTCCCACCTGGTCCAATGAGTCAGAATTAGGCAGGGGCGGCTCTCAGGGCAGGAGGTGTCTGGGAATGCCATGCCCACAAGGCCCCAGACCCTTTGCATGGCGTAATCTCTGGTCCTCACAAGAACCCTGTTAGCCCCTGGTTAGCACCACATCTGAAAGATGGCAAAGCTATTCTTCTCTGCCAGGTGCAGACTCGGGAGATGCAATCTTGAGGCATCTGTCACCTTGTAGTCTATGGAGTTGGGTTCCATGTGGCACGCACTCACATAAACGACAATGTGAATGGTGCCCCCTGGAGTTGTGCAAAGCAGTGGCTTTGACTCCAGGTAAGAATTTCTATGTTTCTATCCCCATTCTATGAATGTGGAAGCTTAGTTTCTCACAGAGGTTAGGTAACTTGTCCTAAGCTACCCAAGCTAGTAAAGCAGCAGAGGCCAGCCTCAGCCTCAAATGAGCCTGGTGTCAAAAGCTGTTCTCTTTTGACTCCATCCCTCTCTCGGCCTCCTCTCCAAGCCAGCCTACCCTGGAAGGATGAATAGGAATCTTATGTTAATGGCGTCTGTCATGTCCCTGACTTATCACGGGACATTCACGATGAGCCAGATGCCAGCCGACGGGCAAGGACGTGAGTGATGGAAAACAAGTGTGTGAGTGATGGAAGCTCAGCTCTTGCCAGGAAATGAGGATGAAAAATCTCTTGACCAAACACTGTCTGAAGCTGCCGGTTTCCTCTCCCAGGAAGACAGTCACCATCCTGCCTTAGGAGGTTGGGGATGGGGACAACCCAGGCCCTCTGAGCACTCTTGCCAGGGGCTACAGGTGGAAGGAGGGCCCAGCACCAGCCCACAGCCCCAGAACTGGACTCCTGACAGATTCCTGGCCTGGGGGCTGTCTCTGAGCTTTGGGGTGTCATTGCTACTGCTCCACAGCTGCCCGTCTTAGTCTAGTCCCAGACTCAAGACATTTGTGGACTCTGGGGAGAGCCCTATAGGAAAAGGCTGGCCCCAGAGCTTGGGCTGGGAGTGGGGGGGACTGAAGCATACCTTTCAGAGGCATTTAGCTTGATCACGCTGAATCCATTCCTGGGTCTGCCACCTAACAGCTCTGTGGCTTTGAGCCAATCATTCAACTACTCTCTTAGCTTCAATTGCTTTGCCAATAAAACAGCCTGACACCGGGCTTGTGAGCATCCCCTGACCCCCTGAGTTAGCATAGGGCTCTAGAGCCAGACTGTCTGGGTTCAGACTCTTGCACTATCACTTACTTGGTGACTTTGGGAAAGTTACCCAATTTCTCTCTGCCTTTTGTACCTCTGTTTTCTCATTTATAAAATGGGGATAGTGGTAGTAATTACCCCTTAAAATTGTCATGAAGATTAGAAATGTACATGGGCTATAAAGTGAGTGTACAAAATAAGGGTCCTGTGAGCTTTGGTTATTATTCTCATTGTGCTGGGGGATACTTGGGACTAGTGATATGGTGGGGAATAAGATAGATCTAGTCCTTGCCTTTATGGAATTTGGACCAGTGATCGAAGGAGGTGATGTTTGTAAAGCACTTAGCGTGGTGCCTGGCCTTGGGGACTCAATACATCAGAGCTCTTAGTATTATTATGAATGGGTATCGGACCCTTTGTCAATTTAATCCACTAAACTTCTCCGACAGGTCAGAAGTTCTGTCTCCCTTGTTACAGATAAGGCCCAGGGAGGCAGATGAAGGCGAGGGAGGATGCCATCCGGCCTTTGCCTTGGTGCTGGTCACTTTTAGCATCAGCTGCAGCCAAGTCACTCGCCCCTATAGCTGTCTCCCTGAGGCACTCCCCAGCCATCAGCAACCATTTTTTGAGGGAGAGGGGGTGAAAAATGCAAGAAAGAAACAGGACCTGTGTTTGAATCAATAATTGCATTATGAATCTGTCACCTATGACTGTGTTTCACTTTTTTTTTTTTAATTTGGATCCTGATTGGTTTTTTGTTTCGTTTTGTTCTTGTTAATCCTCACCAGAGGATATTTTTCCATTGATTTTTAGGGAGAGTGGAAGAGAGAGGGAAAGACAGAAAAACATCGATGTGAGAGAAACACATGGATTGGTTGCCTCCTATATAAGCCCCAACCGGGACCCGGGATGGGGAGGAGCCTGCAACCAAGGTATGTGCCCTTGACCGGAAATGAACCCAGGACCCTTTGGTTCGCAGGTTGATGCTCTATCCACTGAGCCAAACGGGCTAGGGCTGTTTCACTTTTAAATATATTTATTTTTTTATTGATTTCAGAGAGGAAGGGAGAGGGAGAGAGATAGAAACATCAATGACGAAGGAGAATCATTGATTGGCTACCTCCTGCACACCCCACACTGGGGATCGAGCCTGCAATGTGGGCATGTGCCCTGACTGGGAATCAGACTGTGACCTCCTGGTTCATAGGTTGGCGTTCAACCACTGAACCATGCTGGCTGGGCTGTTTCACTTTTTTTTTTTTTTACTAGTCTATTGGGGGCTTATCCCTTGAGAGTAAAGTCTTGTCTTTTACTGTGCTGCACAGTTCTTCTGAGCGTTTCCGGAGAGAGTCCCAGAGGTCCTGCTCTCTCCTCCTGTTTGGAAATTCAGAGGCAAGTGATGCCCCACAATGCTCCAGCTACCACCCTGCCCCACCGAGAACGGGAGCGAGGAAAGGAAGGGGCACCAGAGGGTTTGGGAAGGGCTACTGAGGCCAGGGCTGCTGACTTCCCCCACACCCAGGGCTGCTGAACACATCTGACCGCACCCCCTGGGCCTGTTTCCTTCTCTTAGTTCTCCCCGTGGACTTTCCTTAGAAGAGGCCAAGTGAGTGGGAGAGAAGGGACAGACTCTTGGCATTGCCTCCAAACCAGCCTTGTAGAGTCCCTGTCTCCTGTCAGTCACCTTCCAGGTGCCACCTGTAGGTCCCCCAGGACTTCATCCCAGCAGAACACCACCCACCAAGTTTCAGCTGCCCACACCCTTCCCTACCCTCTTAGAGGAAAAGAAAAACATCCCACACGTGTTGTTCTGGTCTCTTCCCCAGTGTTCACCTGTGGGCAGGCACAATGGAGAGCAGCAAGACTCGGAGGACTTGATGTCTAGGTCTCCTTGCAGTTCAGGTGGTGGGAGTGACCACAGCCCTGATGCCCTGGGAGGGTGTTTGCTCTGTGTTATCCCACAGGACTGTTGCGAGAAGAGCTAAGCCAAGTAGCTTCAACAAGTATGGATGGAGCACTGACGATGAGTCAGATACGGTTGGTGGGAATACTCTGAGGTAAAAGAAAGCAAAGCGTGTTGTCATGAAATTTAAATTCTAGTTGTGGGAGACAGTTAACAAGCAGGCCAGTAAATAAACCAGCAAGATGACTGAAGAAGGCCAAAGTGCTAAGGAGAAGATAAAGCAGGGTGAGGGGTTGGAGACTGACTGCAGGAGGGGCCGCTTTGGGATGCGGGACAAGGACTTTCTGGGGAGTCAGCATCTGGGCAGAGACCTGAGTGGTGAGAAGCCAGCCATGTGGGAGGCTGGGGCAGGTGGCGGGGTGAGGGGGACAGCAGGTGTCCACCTCCTGGGGAGGAGCCAGGCGGGTGTTTCTGAGGAACAAAGAGGAGGTGAGGAAGGCTAGAGGGGGAGCTCTGGGGCCTCGGGGCCTCGGGGGCCAGGGTCAGGACTTTGGTGGTTATCTGTAACGTGAGGGGAAGCTGCTGGCAGCTGTGAAATGGGGAGGCCAGTCAGGGGGCAACTGTGCAGTCCAGGCCAGAGACGGCAGTGGTTGGTTTGGTGGAGATGGAGAGGAGAGAGTGCATTTGGGATTAACACAAAAGAAATTTGAAAGAAGCATGTGCGCTCCCTGAGCAGAGTGCAATTCTTCAAGTTCAGAGAGCTTGAAACACAGAAATCTCTCTGACGGCCACTTGTCATAGAGTCCCAGCACCCCCACATTGGGCCCAGGGCTTCTCCTGTGGGACCTGCAGGAAGCCTGGCTCAAGGGCCTCCATGGCCCCTCTCTCTCCCTGTGCCCCAAAGTTCAGCCTCTGTCTGTTTATCAAAATCAGGGGTGAGGTTTGGATCCAAGTAGGTCCCGATGGTCAATGGAGCAGCCTACAGCAGCCGTTCATGTTCAGCTGTTATAGATGGTGGGAAGGAAGAGGGCCTGGAGGAGGAGCACAAGAGGGAGGCAACGGGCATACGTCCTGGAGGGTGGCTTTACCAGAGACCTAGGAGGCAGGTGAGAGCAAGGCAACCGTGACACTGCTGCAACCAGTCAAGGAAAGGAAGTGGGTGGAGGTTCAGAGGCACCACCAGGGTCTGATCCCAAGAATCAACTTCCAGATTCCTTACTCATTGCTCCCCTGAGGTGGGCAGCTTGGCCCTTACTAGTTGCATGACCTTGGGCAAGTCACTTCACTTCTACAAGCTTTAATTTTTCATGTATAAAATGAATTGTTGTAAGGTTTACATGAAACAACATCTACAAAGTTCTACAATAGACATTAGTTTGTGGGCTGTCCAACATCTGGACCCGATTCCTATTTGGAAGAATTCCACAACTTATGAATCCTAGTGGAAGACAGAGCCCTGATTCTGCAATGAAACTGGAAATGCCAGACACTCGCTTTCCCAGCTTCCCTTGCAGCTAGAACATGGCCATGTGACCTGGGCTCCACCAATCAGAAGCAACCATCCTGGACTTTGAATTGGGAGCCAGTGACACAAGAAGCAAGAACCATGAGAAAGTCTCCTCTGGTAACAACAGTGGTTGCAGCAAGACCAGGTTGCAGGATGACAGGTTAAGCAGCAGAATTTCTTGCCCAGAGTTGGTGGTGGCAGCTCCAGAGCCTAGGGTCCAGTGGAAGTGACAGTAACCACTGTGGCTTTCACCAGTCCAGTACTGTGATGAGCTTTTGGTCTCCAGAACTCCTGGAGAATATCTGAGTCACCCAGTATCTTCCTAAGAAACCCCTTTTTGGGTTATTTATAACCCAGAACTGGGCTTTTATGAGATGTGAGTATAGTATATAACTGCACTCTCCCTAGCAATCCAACATGGGAACCTTAATCTCCCTTAATAATATAATTTGGGCCAAATTTGAGTTATGATTAGTATAGGGTTATAAAGAAAAGGTCTTTGGAGAGAGATCACTTTATAAATTCTGGGTCTATGGTATGGCTGAGACTGATGGTTACCCACTCAATTTCCATTCTCTCCTTCTTCCTTAATATCAGAACACTAATTTTATTTAGGGTGGTGATTTCCATCAATAAAAGGCTACATTTCCCAATCTCCTTTGCAGCTAGGAGGGTCCTTTTGATAAAGGGATCGTAGCAGAGATCTGGTTTATCCCCAGGTTCTAGCCAATGACATATGAACAGATATCTTAAGACATGTTGCTCATTCCACCTGCCCTCCAGCTTCCTGTGTGGAACAGACGCAATGGCCAGTGCTTCAGCAGCTGTTTTGGACGCTAAGGTGGCCTTGAAGATGGAAGTCAAGATGAGGAGGTGGAGTGAAGAATAGGCGTCTGGGTGCCTGAAGACTCAGAGCCACCTCATCAGCCCTGGAGCGTTTTTACATCGGAAGAGATACATTTCCACCTTCCACCAGGGTTCAAACCACTGGGCTCTGGCTTCTGTTACTAGAGGCCAGAAGTGATTCCTCACACATCATAGCAGAGATCTGGTTTATCCCCAAGTCCTGACAGGTGGAACTCTGTCTCTGTCTCTCCTCTACAACCTCACAGACTGTGGTGCTCACCTGATCTTCTTCTTCTCCTGCCATCTACATACATAACCTTCTCCAGCCCAGCTGGTGTGGCGCAGTGGTTGAGCATCGACTATGAACCAGGAGGTCACGGTTCAATTCCTGGTCAGGGCACATGCCCGGGTTGCGGGCTTGATCCCCAGTGTGGGGAGTGCAGGAGGCAGCCAATCAATGATTCTCTCTCATCATTGATGTTTCTATCTCTCTCACCCTATCCCTTCCTCTCTGAAATCAATACAAAAATATAAAAAATAAATAACCTTCTCCAGTGTTTTGAGTGGTGGCCCCTAGGATAGTTTTTGTCATGGTCTGGGTACCACCAACCTTGACTTTGCTGCAGGGAAGCCCCCCTTGTTTGATGTTGAAGTGCTTGTCCATGGTGCCCAGCATTCTCTGCCCAGGGAGAGTGACAGACACGGCTCTATTCCTGCCTCCAGCACTCACCTGTGTGCTGTGGGGTGAGTCTTTTAGCTTCTCTGTGCCTCCCGGGTTCCTTTACCCGTAAAAGGGGATGGGATGCCTGTCGTGGCTTTCTTGGAGAGCTCTCAGAGAAAAATATGCGTGAAAGTGTTTAGGAAATGGTGAAGGATAATAGAGAAGTCTGGTGGGTTTTTCTTTCTTTCTCTTTTTTTTTTTCCTGGTCACAAATGATGACTCAGAATGTATCGACCATTTCATTTGCAAGCTTTCATTATTTTTTCTACTCTGTACTTGTCCACAATTGCATCTCATCTGCCCACCTTTCTCACTCTTCAGTCTTTTAAGATTTACCCTAGATTTATAGCCGTGGACTTGGTATTTTACTATACATCATTCATATATAGCTAGCATTTACTTACTGAGATTTATAACTATCTCTGGCAATCTCCGTTAACATTTATCGAGTGCTTACTATGTGCCAGGTATTTAGCTCAGCCCTATACATGGTTCTTATTCAATAGTTACCAAAATCCTATGAGATGGGTGTTTCTGTGATCTTTTTGTGGGTGAGGGAGCTGAGTCACAATATGGCTATGATCAAGCAGCTAGCGAATTCGGTGGTCAGTACTTAATCCCAAGTGAATTAGGGTTTTTGGCAATAAGACTGTGTCACCTATAAGGAAGCAGGTGCTGTGGCAGAGTTAGGAGCAGGAGCTCAAGTGGTTTGTTTGCAGGGTGTGTAACAGCTGTGAAAGGTAAAGGGAGAGGAAGCAGGATTGTACAGGGGGTCAGTGAAGATCTGACAGAGTCTCAGCGAGTCTTACAGGGAGCTCTGGAGCAAAGATGCCCATGGAAGGGACCCTGAGTTGGGCACCAATGACCAGGCCCTAGTACTCTCATCATGCCCAGTCACCCCCACTGCAGTGGGTGATCATTCTATCTAATAAAAGAGTAATATGCAAATTAATTGTTACTCCATGACCAAGATGGTGGCACCCATAGCGGCTGGGGTGGGACGCTAGCGGCGTCGCCCTGGCAACGCGAGCCCAGCATCCGCTCCTCAGCCACGTGGAGGGAGGGGAGGGGCCTCTGGCCAGAGGCCGGGTGAGGGATGCTGGCATCGTTGCAGGCCGGGCTGAGGGACCCCCGCCCCTGCATGAATTTTGTGCACTGGGCCTCTAGTAGCTAATAAAAACTCTATCATATATTTGGAAGTTGCTAAGAGAGTAGATCTGAAATGTTCTCACTACAAAAAAGCAATAGTAACTATGTGAGGGGGTGGAGGTGGCAGCTAATACTGTGGTGGTAACCATTTTGGAATTTATAAATACATCAAGTCACCTTAAGCTGACACAGTGTTATGTGTCAATTGAAGCCCAATAAAGCTGGGGGGCGGGGGGTACACCACTAGGATCTGGAAGAGGACAGCTGGCTCCTGAGCAGCACTGGCCACTGTGCCTGGCACATGGTGGGCACTCACACGTGTTCTATTTACTTCTAGTCCTACAACAACCCTGTAGAATGGTGCCTCACTGTTTGCTAACCCAGAACTGTGTGTTATCCCGGGATAGCTTATGGCGATGGGCCCTTTAACACCTATTCTTGTGACCGTCTCCTCTCAACACTTCCCCATCAAGCCTCAGGTTTAGGACACTTCTCTGGCAAAGTCCCACCCCACCCAGCACAGCTTTTGGGGCGTCCCTTCAGTCATCCTGGGAGAAGGTCACCCACTCCCACACAGCCAGGAACACCCTCCAGTTCATCCCAGTTTCCTCTTGCCTAGTCCAGGGACGGCGAAGGAGGAGGGACTGTGGTGGGCGCAGCGGGGAAGAGGCCAACCGAACACAGAAAGCCTGCCCGGGAAAGGTTTAGCCCCGCAATCCAATTCCACTTAGCATCCCATAACCAAATGCTGTCAACATGAGTTTCCTGTTCAAGTGGATTCGTTAAGAAGGCTGGCGGAGGGCAGAGGTGTATTCCGGCCCTCCTGGGGTGGGGGTGGGGGGACCAGAGGGCAGGGGTGGAGGATGCCTGGAGCACTGGGGCCCCCACCTCACCCTCTCGCTGCTGCAGTCCAAAAAGGCTCTCAGGAGGGGGTTTGTCACACTTGTCTGTCCCTGTCAACCTGTGATGGCTCATGGAGGGGCTCTCAACCCGCTGGAGGGGGTGTCTCTTTTAATAAGCATCCAGCCTCTGAGGTAGAGTGTGCGCTCGCTCTCTCTCTCCCCTCTCTCTCTCCTCTTCTTCCTCTTCTCTCTCTCTCTCTCTCTCTCTCTCTCTCTCTCCCTCCCCCTCTTTCCTCTCTCTCCCTCTCTCCTCTCTTTCTCTCCCCTCTCTCTCTCCTCTCTCTCTCTCTCTCCTCTTCTCCCTCTCCTCTCTCTCTCTCTCTCTCTCTCTCTCTCTCTCTCTCTCTCTCTATATATATATATATATATAATATATATATATATTATATATATATATAATTTTTTTTTATTTCAGAGAGAAAAGGAGAAGGAGAGAAAGACAGAAACATCAATGATGAGAGAGAATCATTGATTGGCTGCCTCCTGCATGCCCCACACCGGGGACTGAGCCCACAACCCGGGCATGTGCCCTGACCAGGAATCGAACCGTGACCTCCTGGTTCATAGGTCGATGCTCAACCACTGAGCCATGTAGGTCGGGCCCTAAAGTGTGCTTTTAATGTGGGGGAGTCAGACCTGTACCTGAAGGTGGGGTGGTGTTCCCAGGTGGGGGAGGGTGTGTGTCAGAGCCCCTGAAATCCCACCATGAAGGGGGAGCCACAAGGCCCACCCTGGGGCAACCTTAGGGACAGAGGGCTGCTTAGGGAGAAGCCTGAAGATCCGGGGGAGCCTCGGCCTCTTGAATGACAACTGAGGGGGTGACCCCACATAGTTGGTCAACATGGCTGCGGTGTGCTCATCGCTGCTCCCCTGGCTGAGGCATGGCTGGGCTTTCCTGGGGGACCATGGCAGAGCCTGGCTTCCCCCGGGGGTGTTGAGGGAAGCTGGGCCAGAGCTGACCACTGAGTGGTCACCATGGATCAGGCACAGAGCCGGGCGCTGTCCTGTCATCTTGTTGAATCTGTGGAGCTACGGTAGAAAACAGCAATGGGGTCAAGGCCGGGAGGGCGCTGTGGGAGGGTGGGCGCTAGTATTTCCCCATTTTCCCAAGACATTAACAGGGAGGGGCCCAGGGAGTTAAAGAAAGCAAGCCCTCATTGTGGTGAGGGGCGGCCCTGAGACCCCGCACTCACACAGGGGTGTGGGGAGCTGCCCAAAGGCTCAATGAGAGCTTGGGGAACCCACTGGGCTTGGAGGGCGTCTGTCAGCAGAAAGGTGTGAGCACCGGTTGAGAGAGGAGGCCAGGCGGGTGATGGGCTGGGCGGGTGAGACCGGGGGAGGGGAGGAGGTCTGGGGACTGAGGAGGGAAGGGCTGGGTGTCCAGCCCTTTTGTGAGCCCTTTTAATTCGTGTAAATGAGGGTTTTTAATTTGTTATTCTGGGTTTTACTTCTATTACCATCTCATTTGCCTCTAAACCCTATTTGCCCCAGCCTGGACCGAATTCCATTTGATGCATTAGGACTAATTCTCCTCCCAAAGGGTTAGATGTTTTCTCCCCACACAAAAGTCGCTTATTTGGGATAAAGAGACGATTAGATTTATCTTTAATATTTTAATGGCAGCTGGGATTAGCGGACAAACAGCCCCGACTGGGGCTGTTCGCCGTGGATTAGGTTCTGATAAACTCTCAGATGGGGACCCCCCGCCCCACCCCACCCCACTTTCTGTTTTCCACAAAGTGCTTCTTATTATTTTTTGTTGGGGGGAAAAAAATCCCTTGTCTTTCGGAGCATCATAAATTCCACTTGCCGTTTTCTATTAAATCAAGTTGATTAAACTTGTTGTGACTCTTTGCACATAGATCTTTTTAATTTTAATGTCTCCAGCATAAAATCTTTAATGGTGCAATTCGAAATGGCTGCAATACACAGCACCGGCCTTGACAAAACAGATGGAAATGAGGTTCGGCCAGGGAGGGGGGCCTCTCAGGAGGCGCAGAGTCGGGAGCAGGCACAGACCTCCAGCAGAAGGCAGGGGCCTACCCCCCTGGGGCCCAGAGAGCCCAGGTTCCAATCCCTATTCTGTTACCTCCTCACTTCAGGGCGTGGGCTGTAACCGTGGCCACTGTTTATGGAGTGCTTGCTCTGTGGGTAGTAACCTTGGCCAATGTTTGATGACGTACTTGCCGTGTGCCTGGCACTGTGCGTGCATTGTCAGCAATCCTTACAGGAGGCTCAGAGAGGTCACTCGCTCCATCAAGGTCACACAGCAAGTTGGTGGCAGCGGTTGAGGCCCGGTTTTCTTTGGCTGGTGGAGCCTCCCCTCCCCACACGTAGCCTCATCAGGGAAACGGGGTGACGGGCAGTGCCCTGGCTCACAGGTGCTTGGAAAGCTGAGCTGAGGTCCACACACAGCTTTGGGAATGAATGGTCCAGGCTGGACTCTCCCGGGAGCAGAGGGGTTGAGGTGGGCCCATCTGGGCCCCATCATCACTGACGACAGCTGATATTTTTAAAAATACATATATTTTTACTTCAGAGAAGAAGGGAGAGGGAGAGAAAGACAGAAACATCAGTGATGAGAGACAGTCATTGATCGGCTGCCTCCTGAACACCCCACACTGAGGACTGAGGACGGAGGCCGCAACCCAGGCATGTGCCCTGACCGGAAATCAAACCATGACCTCCTGGTTCACAGGGCGACACTCAACCACTGATGCATGCCGCTGGGCTGACAGCTGCTGTTTGAGACCCTGGGAAGCTCCCCTGACTTCAGGGTCGGTGGGAGACACCCAGGATCGGGGCTCCCCCTCCCACCAGCCCTCCTCTCCAGCCTCAGGCTTTTCTCCCTGTCCCTCCGCTCTAATCCTGACCTCATCAAGTTGCTGGAAGGGTTGATCCACAGGAGCAAATCCCTCATTCGGAGGGACAAAATCAGCTTAATTTGCAACAATTTGAAGCAAGTCTTTGCCAGGATTTGAATATCAAATTATCCCACAGCCCAGGCTGGCCTGGGAGGCCTCCCCCTGCCACAATATGGACGGATATGCTCTGGGCTCCACCAGGGAGATTGTTCTGGCGGTTGACTGAGGCTGCGGCTGGGCTGCGTGTGATGGAGTGAACCCAGAGGGGTCAGAGGGTGCTGGGGAAGGTGAGGGCACTGCAGCTCCCAGGCCTGGGGGTGGGAGGGACGTGGAAACATCCTGTCCATGAGACTTGAACCTAGGGGCTTGGCAACTATGCAGATTCCCAGGTCCCCTCCCCAGACATAAGGGAAGCTTGAAAAATTCTGGAGTAGCTCAGCCTTTCAGCAAATCCGTACACACTCACGTTTCGAGGACATCAGCCTCTCTGGCGTCCACCCATCCGCCCCAGCCCTGGCCCCGCAGAGCATGCTCCTTTTGCTGTCTGCTTGGTGACCTGGGACCTGAGTCAGCGGCTGCACCCGGCTCGCCTGGGGCCTGGCCCCTCCTGCCTCCGTGCACGCTCAGGCCTGACAGGCATCATCCAGTGTGAACCCCATGGGACACACTGGCCGGACCTGAGCCCTGGGCATGTCACTCCTCCTCGAAGCTGTGAGCCGCTTTGGGAAGGGTCGGGACTCCAGGCCTGGCCCCGAGCAGACCTTCGTCAATGTTGGGTGAAACACGCTGGTCCCGTCACAGCCCGTGCCACTGGGGACCTTCGGTGTGAAAGCAGCGGCCAGGACTGCGGAGACAGCCCCGTGCAGCCGCGTCTGTCCCTCCAACACCATCAACACAGACGAGAAGCTCAGTCCCTGTCCTCGGAGAGTCCGCCGCTGGGGAGGGAACCACACAGAGACAAAAAGCAAGCTCTAAGTGCTTTTCTCCTATTCGCCCATTTCCTCTTCATAAAAACCCTATGAGATAGGGGATGTTATTAAACACATCTACTGTGCCGACGAGGAAACTGAGGCACGAGAGATGATATCATGCCCAAGGTCACAGTCACAGGGGATGGACCTGGGGTTCATACCCAGGCAGTCGGACCCCCAGCCTGTCATCTGAACAGCTTTGCTCCACGTCTATCCAACTATCTTTACCCATCACTATCTGTCTGTGTATATTACTTTTCCATAAGTGACTTGCCTTTTTAAAGGCATAACCAGCCCTGACTGGTTTGGCTCAGTGTATAGAGTGTTGGCCTGCAGACCCAAGGGTCCCAGGATCGATTCCCATCAAGGGCACATGCCTGGGTTGTGAGCTCAATCCCCAGTGGGGGGCATGCAGGAGGCAGCCAATCAATGATTCTCTCTCATCATTCATGTTTCTATCTCCCTCTCCCTCTCCCTTCCTCTCTAAAATCAATAAAAATATAAAAAATAAAAAATAAATGAAACAAATAAAGGCATAACCACGGTGTTTGGGAGCACAGAGAGGAGCACTGACCCGCATTAGGGCAATCACAGCGGCCTTGGAGGGGGCATCTCCATGCTGCTGAGCAGCAGCTGAGTACCTGCCACTGGTGATGCAGGGATGACAAAGCCATGCTGGGGGAGCTCACGACCTGGGGATGAACACCTGTAAGTGGATGTTATAAGGGCTCTGACAGAAATCACAGGGCCTCAGGGAAGCAATGGGGAGACCCCAAAGCTAGGGGCCTCTGGGTAGGCTTCCTGGAAGAGCTGGACATGAGCTGAGACTGAAAGGATGACTGGGAATCTCAGAGACACGCCCCTTCCATTAGGTCTGGTCATTAAGTTGAGGGTAAGGGGGCCCAGAGGTCCTGCTGGGCACTCTCACCCTCTTTGTCTTGGCCACGCTCTCCTCCATGGACCCTTCCTCACACAACCAAGCCCGTCCCATCTCTGATCGCCTACCCCGGACAGGCAGATCCCCTCCTGGGGAGTTCTTTGTCCCAAACTCCTGTGTGTTCCCAGAAGGCAGGGCCTGAGCACCAGGTTCCTAACCCCCCGGGTCCTATGCCTAGCAGGGGCCAGGCTGGGGCTGTTTGGGTGGCAGTGGCTGCCTTAGGAGAGCCCAGTGGTTTGATCTGAGGGCACCTAGAATTTAGCAAGAAGGGCTCCCAGAAACCACACACGCCAACCTGGAAGGGGCGAGGCCCAGGGAGGTCACAGGAGTTGCCTGGGACTCCAACTCCCAGCTCTCCGTGCCC
Source organism: Cnephaeus nilssonii (assembly GCF_951640355.1). Taxonomy (NCBI): domain Eukaryota; kingdom Metazoa; phylum Chordata; class Mammalia; order Chiroptera; family Vespertilionidae; genus Cnephaeus; species Cnephaeus nilssonii. The sequence continues at coordinate 87,133,821 of NC_137075.1, read as the reverse complement.
TGATTGTCTCTCTAGGGTGGTCTTGCCTCCCCCATCCGCCCCCCACTCTCCCTAACCCTTGTCCCTGCCTTGCCTGATGGGGGCCGGGGGAGCCTTTCCTGAATAACGATGGTATTGGCTCAGATTAAGGGCAACTAGCTGGCTCTTGGCTTTTCCTTTTTATATAACAACTAATCTCCTTCTAATCAGCCATTATTAAATTATATTCCATTTTTAATTCATTCACAGATCATCGTTGGGACAGCTGGATGGATAATTGGGGAAAGATAATTTATGTAAATGAGGAAGAGCAGAAGGTAGAGGAGAGGGAGGCTGAGGGCCAAAGGGTCCCCTTCTGTGCCAGGCTGGGGAGGGGGCAGTGACCTGGCCCGGCCCGGACATGGGTGGCTGGGGATGCGGGGGGGCTGGGGCCTGTCATGGGACCTCAGGGTTTCTGACTGGTTGTCCCTCGGCATCACTTTGAATGCTTCTGGCAAATGGGGAGCCCACTATTTTGGGGGGTGGGCGGCTCTCAGATACCAGCTCTCCTTGTTAGAAGTGGATCCTGAGAGGCAGTGGAGCGCCCGGGAGAAGTCCAGAGTCAGAGCTGCATTTGATTCCAGGCCCACCACGTGTGGCTGTCTCTTAACCTTAGTTTCCAATCTGCAACATGGGGGTATTGCTGGTACCTGCCTCGTGAGGGGATGGAGGGGCTTAAGAACCGGGTGCTGAGGAAGAGCTTGAGAATTAGTGGCTCCTGTCAGTAGGTCACTTAAAACTGCCTACCCCTAACACTGGCCCCGGGGCCACAGGGCTGCTTTCTTAGGAACAATCAATCTACTCCCTCTGCATAGCTGACACGTCCGTCCCACTCATAGTAACCACAGCAGTAGCTGGCACCTTGGAGCATTGACTCTGTGCCAGGCTCTGCACAAAACACTCACTATCCCGCATCTCATCGTGTCATCAGAACGACTGCACGGGGTGGGCGCCATTGTCTCCACTTTACGATGGAAAGTACTGTGGCCCAGCTCTCTCCTGGAGATTCCTTCAACAGAAACCGACACCGAAGCCTGCTTAGGGAGGCACAGCAGGCTCAACAACCCTTGGGCCCAACGGAGGCCGTTTGGGGAAAGGGCCTTGGGGACTGGCGGACGGGCAGGGCTGGCAGGGGAGGCTGGTGAAGTAGGTTGGAACGCCAGACCTTCTGGCTGTCCCTTTAGGGCCCCAGGAAGTGGGCACCGGTGGGCACAGGTGGCTGATCGGGCCTGTGGGGAGTGAAGTCTGCGTGTGACCGGGCTGGCGGGGACCAGTGGGGAGGGGCTGGGGCCATTCCCAGAGGGATGCAGGGGATTAGAGAGAGTTAGGGAGGGTGGTCCCAGAGGGTCCATACAGAGTAATGGGATTAGCCCTGCCGGGCGGTGAGTGAAAGTTATTAGTGTGACACCAGAAACTGCAGCTGTCACCCATCCCCGGGACAGTCAGCAGCAGGTCCCCCACCCCATCCTGGGGCAGGCTGGCACCCTCTGCCCCCCGACAGGCTTTCCTGCTGTGATCATCTGTGAAGGGGCTGGCCTCCTGCCTACCCTTGGCAGACTGGGCCACCCACACACAGTATAACCTAGCATTGCCTTGTGCCTCAATTTCCCCATCTAGATAGAAGGCTACAGTTGAGACGCTCTGAGGGAGAACTCCTGAGGCATGGAGGTCTGGACCGGGTCCCCTGGGTTTCTGGTTCTGCCATGGTTTAGCTGTGTGATCCCATGCATGTCTGTTAGTCTCTCTGTGTAAAATGGGGGCATAGCACGGCAGAGTTTTCACGGGGAGGGGGTGGGGTTAGAGCAGGGGGACGCAGTGTGGGACCCTGGGTGGAGATCCGGTGCTGGGCATCTCCCCCGGGTTGGGGGCGCACAGGGAGCGGGCCTGAGGTCTAACAACCGGAGGGTTCACGTCTTGCAGGAACCTCGCAGGACCTGCCTGCAGTCGCAGAGCGCGGCGGGGCCGCTCCCGACTCCCTCTAGTGGTGAACGCGCGCATAGCTCCCCTCCGGGAAGGGCGCAGGAGTCTGTGCCGGGTCCTCCTATCTTGAAGGCATCCAGGGGCCTAAAAGGCTTCCCCTCCTAACAAATGCCTGACTCCGTGGGGAGACGGCTTTCCTTTGGCTTGTATGTCAGTCTTTGACGATGAAAATGCCAGGAGGGGAGCTCACCACGGGACGTTTACCCATTGCTGACCCCACCTGAGCCCCGACCTCAGGGTGGGCAGCGAATGCTGAGTGCGACTTGAAGAACCCGAGGCAAGAGTCTGTGACCAGGGACGTCACTCCCTTTCCTGGCTCCAGTTTTCTCGCGGTCATCTGACAGGTGGACTAGGTCAGTTGTTTCACCTTGTGGTTGGAACAACACTTGTACAAGTAAAACACTTCCCAGAGTCCCCCAGGGTATAGTGACCCCACACTCAGAGAGGAAGGGAGAGGGAGAGAGAGAAACATCAATGATGAGAGAGAATCATTGATTGGCTGCCTCCTGCTCGCCCCACACTGGGGTTTGAGCCCGCAACCGGGGTGCCACCCTCCCTAACTCTCTCTAATCCCCAGCATCCTTCTGGGAATCAAACCCGGTACCCTTTGGTCTGCAGACCAACGCTCTATCCACTGAGCCAAACCGGCCAGGGCTAAAGTTATTTTAAATAAACATTTTTCAAAAACAGTTATACATGTACAGAAAACTGGGAGGTGGGACAGAATTCTCATATACCCCACACCCTAATTCTCCTATGATCAACATCTGACATTAACATGCTATATTTTTTTATAATCAATAAACCAAGATTGATATGTTATTACTTACTAAAGTCTGTGCTTTATTCAGATTTTCTTTGTTTTTACTTCATGCCTTTTTTTTTCTGTTCCAAGATCTCACCCAGGATACCACATGGCATTTAGTCGTCATGTCTCCTTAGAGTTACATAATTTTAAAAAGAAAAAAAGTACACATTCATGTCATGGAATTCTGTCCTGCTATTATCACACATTCTGATCTGGAACAACCTCCAAGACAATGTTAGTATGAAAAGGAAGCTTCAAGACAGTATATTTGAACTCCATCTGTGAAAAATAATGATGAAAACAATTTTTAATCTCTGAGAGGGATCTGAGAGGCTGATCACTGGTTGGTTATGGGAAAGGGAACCAGATGGCTGGAGAAGAGGGGGTGAGGGAAGTCTACATCCTACTCTATACCTTTTGCATTAGTTTAGTTATAAAAGCTGTATGTAGGCATTATCTTAATAAATAATTCATTAAACATAACTACCTACAGGTGTAATGTATTCATTGAATCTCTCACGTCCTGGGCCCCTGCACTGTTAGTGTAATACACCCATCTCCCAGCCCCCCAGACTCTGAGGGGTCCCTGGAGTTGGGTGCTCCTGTGGCTCATGGGAACCACTGGCCTTTCCGCCTGGGGACTGGGGCTCCTCTGCTGGCGCGGGTGTGTGTGTCAGGGTACCACGGGGTGGGTGGGTTCTAGGTAGGATGCAGGGGCAGGCACCACAGCACATGGGGGCCTTGAGGTATCGGGGACAGGAGGGCCCCAGAAAGATGAGAACAGCAGCTTCTCTTCAGTGCGGCTTCCTTCTCCCCCTTCATCCCAAGGTCTCCCCTCAGCTCCCAAACCTCTCTCTCCTCCATTCAAGCCCAGATGGAACAACTCCAATATTTCCAGAGGGATAAACATGTCTGGGCTTAGAGCAAGTTTCACGAAGGTGCAAGTTTTCATTCACATACATCGATGCATGTACATGGATGCATGGGCCGTTGGGAGAAACTACCTTCCATGGGTACTTCACTAGCCTGCTGAGCACTCAGCACCAAGCTAGGTGTTCGGGGTACAAAAGAGAGAGAAGCAGGCCTGTCTCCCAGGAGGCAGACATAGAATAGTGTGATGCCTGCCTCCTGGGAGACATCTCCCAGATGCCTCCCCCTCCTTCTGGAAACCCACCCAAGCAGCTCTCCTGGAGGGTCAGAGTTTAGGCAAGTCTTCCAAAGGTTCCCCAGATCCCTCCTGGAAGAGTTTCTTAACCTGACATTGGAGGCCCTCTGAGATCCCGCCGGTGCTCACTGAGCAGCGAGCACCATCTTTTGCTCTGGTTCTGATAGTGTACTCAGGAAACTGCCTGAGCTCGCCCTGTCTTCTGCATGCCTCTGAGCCTTTGCCTACGCTGTTCCCTCTGCCTGGGATGCATTGCCTGTTTCAAGGAAAGCTTCCTTTTCTCTGGGAGGCCTTACCTGTCAGGCCCAAGGGGAGGCAGCATCCACCTGCACCTCCCCCTCCCCCATCCTTACCTTCCCAACCCCAAGCAAAGACCTGGTCTTTCATGGTGTCCACATCTGGCCTTGCCACTCCTGCCAGCATGCAGTAGGTACTTACTATTCTACCTCCCTTCTGCTCCTCACATCTCCAGAGCATGCATTAATGATCGGTGGTGTTTACCCAACCACCTCCCTTTCACACGGTGAGCTTTCATTAGTAGGCACAATATCTGCTTGCTAAATGACTGAGGGGGTTAACCAGGGAAGGAAGATGTCCCCCAGCGTTCAGAGGAGAGGCTGAGGCCCTCCACTGCCCCGGGAGGCAGGGGGAGGGTATCCTGTGCCAGAGTTGAGGTAGAGAGTACAGAGGAGAAATTTGGCAGGTTGGTTACAGGGATGGTTGGAGGGGCAGAGGCACAGAACTGGCATGGGTATGGTGGCATTTGGCCATCAGTGAGGGCACGGATCTACCCAGCTGCCTCCAGACTCACCCTGCCTTGTGCCAAGAGAGTGTGCAGCCTGTTCAGGTCAGCACCATGGTTGGGAGGCATAAACTCAGTGCCCAGGGGCTTGGAGACTCCCTCCTTTTAGACTCTGCAGCCCAAGACCCAAGTGGGGAGGGGCCCTCATTGCCCCCTTCTTCCTGGTGGCTGGAGATGTGTGATCACCTCATCTGGCACCTCCATATGGCACCCAGGTCCCTTTGTCTGAGTGGAGAAGGACACCTGAGCCCTGTGCCCTCAAAGGTGCTGGAGATGGGAGGGGTGGAGAGGAGGGGGTAGCCAGGACATTTCAGCATCCAGCACTTGTCATGACCCAGACAGCCCACTCATACCTTTTAGGGGTGCACTGCAGCCGGGGCTCAGAGTTTGGGGACACATTACATAGCTTAAGTGGTTCTTAGGTGAGGCCTTCTGGGCACCCACTCACCTCCACTGTCACTATTACTACATCCATTGAACACTTACCATGTGGCAGGTGCTTCACAGGCATAATCTCATTTAATCCTCACAAAGTCCCAATAAGGTCTCTTAAAAAATTATTCTTATTTAAAAAATATTTTTTATTGATTTTAGAGAGGAAGGGAGAGGGAGAGAGAGAGATAGAAACATCAATGATGAGAGAGAATCATTGACCGGCTTCCTCCTGCACTCCCCACACAGGTGATTGAGCCTGCAACCCGGGCATGTGCTCTGACTGGGAATCCAACCGTGACCTGGTTCTTAGGTTGACGCTCAACCATTGAACCACACCAGCTGGGCTCTTTTTTTTTCCAGAGATGAAAACTATGTCTCAAAGAAATGAAGTCAACCTTGGCCAGATAGTTCAGTTGGTTAGAGAATCATCCTGATACACCAAGGTTTTGGGTTTGATCCCCGGTCAGGTCACAAATTGCTGTTTCTCTCTCTCTCTCTCTCTCTCTCTCTCTCTCTCTCTCTCTCTCGTCAATAAATAAAAACTTTTAACAAGGAAGTGAAGTCACTTGGGATCACAGAGCTCACAAACGGGAGGGCCAGGATTGGAAGCAGCTCTGCCTGCCCACACAGGTTGGCCTCCACCCGGCCAGCTCTGAGCCCAGCTCCCACCCGCTCCAAGTGCCAGGGGCTGGTCTCTCCGACTTGAAGTCCTCCCCTTCACCATGGCCTTCCTCTGCCTGGCCACAGAGTTCCCACTGCCCCCGCCCCCACAGCTGTCTCACCTGCCTCCAAGCCCTGCATCTCCCTCCCACGAGGTGAAGTCCACCCAGCTGCCCAGGAGGTCCACCAAGTCCCCAGTGTCCGGGGCAGTGGTGGGCAGAGGGCCTCAGTGCCCCTCAGCAGGACTGGAAGCTGAGCACGGTGGGGAGGCGGGCACAGTGCACAGCACTGATCCTAACCAAGTTTGCCAGCCCAGCTTTTCTCATGGCTCCCACACAATGGTCTGCTTTGTGCCCACCTGCCGATAATGCTTAATTAGGCGAGGAGTTGATTAATTTGAGGTAATTGACAGCTAATTAGAGGCCCACAGGCTCATTAACTTGACATCTTGTCTTCGTGAATTGGCTGAGGAGGGTCAGGTGACGGAAGCCGTTGCTTCTCCCACCCCAGCCTCTGAGGCTGAGCTGATCACCTGGGCAGACTCAGCAGTGCAGGTGGGGCAGTCCCAAGGCCACGAATAGAGGAAAGCAGGCAGCGAAGGAGGAGGGTCTGGGATAGAGGTGGAAGTGGGAGAGGGCATAAAGGAGAGAAATGGTGATGGAAAAAATAAAATAAACTACATTTAAAAAATATATCAAGGCGTGACAATGACCTCAAAAGTGTGTCTTGCCCTAGCTGGTTCGGCTTAGTGGATAGAACATTGGCCTGCAGACTGAAGGGTTATGGGTTCAATTCCGGTCAAGGTCAAGATCAAAAGCACGTACCTTGGTTACAGGTTCCATTCCCGCCTGGGTTGGGGCGTGTGCAGGAGGCAACCAATCCATGTGTGTTTCTCACATCAATGTTTCTCTCTGTCTCTCCCTCTCCCTTTCACTCTAAGAAAAAAAAAAGTGTGTCTACATGAGTGGAGGCTGGTAGGACAGGTTAGTATAGATTTTGTAGGGTGGAGTACGTATAAGGAAGAAACAAGACAACTAAAGATCTCAGAGGACTTTTGTTTATTTTAATGCCCCTCATGGAAAATAAATTTATTTTAATTTCTCCTTTCTCCTGCCCTTTAAATTTTTTTTAAAAATATAAATTTTTATTGATTTTAGATAGGAAGGGAGAGGGAGAGAGAGATGGAACATCAATCATGAGAGAGAATCATTGATCAGCAGCCTCCTGCATGCCCCCCCGACTGGGGATCGAGCCCACACCCATGCATGTGCCCTTGACCAGAATCGAACTCCGGACCCTTCATTCCATAGGCCAACGCTCTATCCACTGAGTCAAACCAGCTAGGGCTCCTTCTGCCTTTTAAAAAAATATATATTTTTATTGATTTCAGAGAGAAAATGAGAGGGAGACAGAATCATTGATCGGCTGCCTACTGCATACCCCACACTGGGAATCGAACCTGCAACCCTGGCATATGCCCTGACTGGGAATCAAACTGTGACCTTCAGGTTCATAGGTCAATGCTCAACCACTAAGCCATCCCAGCCAGGTTCCTTCTGCCATTTTTTTTTTTAAAACAAGGCCACCAAAATTTTTGGTTGCCTCCCCCCCAAAAAAATTGGGAGAGATCCTTCTGCCTTTCTTTACATAAATGACATGGTTTAAAAAATGCTTTTAGTAGCACTTCAGACTATAAAGCGCAGTATTTGCCCATTCGAGCTCTCCCGCTCTGCAGAGGACTCCCTGTGGTCAGTTCCTATCTATTTAGTCCCCTGACTAGGGTAACCACTGTTTTGTTTACTTTAATTTTAATTTTTTTATTGAATTTATTGGGGTGACATGGTTAACAAAACCACACACGTTTCAAGTGTACAATTCAACAAAACATCATCTGCATACTGCATTGTGCAGTTATCACCAAAGTAAAGTCTCTTCCCACCCCCATTTACCATCCCTTTGCCCACTTCCACTTACCCCTAACCCCCTCTCCCTCTGGCTAGCACCACACTGCTGTCTGTGTCTATGTGTTGTATATATAAAATGGGCTGTCATGCCCATTTTAGACAAGGAAACCAAGGCTTAGTGAGGTGAAATGACTTCCTCAAGGAAAAAAAAAAAATCACTGAGGACCGGCCAGCATGGCTCAGTGGTTGAGAGTCAATCGATGAATTGCCCAGGTTGCAGGCTTGATCCCCAGTAGGGGGCGTGCAGAAGGCAGCCCATCAATGATTCTCTCTCATCATTGATGTTTCTCTCTTTCCCTTTCCCTTCCTCTCTGAAATCAATAAAAATATATTTTAAAAAAATTATTGAGTTATATGTACACTTAAGATTTGTGCACTTCATGTAAATGAGGTACACTTCCAAGTGATATTTATTGACTTGGAAATCATTGAAGATGGGAAATTTTCTTTCCCCTGCTCTTGAATATCCTATATCTAATAATTTGGGGCAAAGTTTTAAAAAAGGTGTTTTTGCTTGTTTCATTTTAGTAAATCGGGTCAAATGGCATTTTTAGCTTCAAGGACAAGTGCAAACAGGCACAGCCAGGAGCTGACACAGGCCAATGGGCCTGGGCAACCTGCTTGGCCCCTGGGCTGCAGACACTGCTGGCCCCAGGGCTCAGCTGGTTGCAGTCAGTCCTGCCAGGAATGCACTGAGCATTTGTCTCCTGGGTCCCCAGGCCAGCTCCTCTGTCTCTCCCAACACACCCCAAACCTTATTCCCTCACTCAGCCTCCTGACCCTGCCACCCACCTCTGCTTTCCAGGTTTGCAATCCCCCATCCAGAGGCACCTTCATCATTCCTTCCTGACACGTCGACTTTCATTTTCCTAGGACGAATCTCATTTGACAATCTCCTGCCCATATTTCTAAGCGAACCGGGTCTCGCTGTGCTATTTCTCTGTCCTCTCTGGGGTTTGTAATACCAATCATCTGCAGGTTTCATTAGCATGCTGTTTACCGTCTTTCAGATCATTAATGAAGATGCGAAGTGAGACACCAGTGCTCACGCCCCCGCCCCCACCCCCACCCCGCGGCCCCCTCCCCTGCCTGGCGCTGCTGGAATCATTATCCTTCCTGGTGTGACAGGGTCAGAACCAAACCAATTTGCATCAATCTTTGGTGATGTTGTGAAGGGTCGCCTGCCCGGCAATCCCCATGTTTAACAATGGCGTCCGCTGTCTGTCCCGGAGCAAGCGCGCCTCTCTGCGGAGCTGGTGGCCCCGGTTCATCCGGCTGAAGCCCCGCCGCTGACTTAAGGTTCGGGGCTGCACGTGGCTGACATTTTCCTTTGTTTTGCAGCACCTCTTTGGGAAACAGCGTGGACAGTGCACATCCTGATGTGGAAGGAGTGGGTGTGGCCGGCCCAGAATTGTTTTAGTCCTCATGACATCTATTTCTGCTGGAGGATAACGGGAAGCAAGACCCTCCAAGGCCTAGTCAGATGCCTGGGCTTATGCATCCCAATTTCTTCATGATAACCAGTGAACTAGATGTCATAGTCCACTGTGTGAATGTAGCATAATTTGCACGATAATTGCATGTTCAAAGGACGTAGGGACAGTTGGTTTTGGGCAATTGGGGCTGTGAGGGGAGCAAGGGACAAGGGTCAGCGGTAAGAGGAAGGCAGCAGCAGCAGCAGATCAGATGGAGGTGAGGGGGCAGGAGGCCGAGAGCCACCCATTCCTCAGACACCATTGCCGGTTCTGACCCCGTGCATCTTGTGGCCCTGCCCGGGCTTTGCCAGCGGCCGCAGCCGGGGCTTCTCATTTCCACTCAGCTTCAGTCACTGACTTTTCCAACTTGACTCCTCAGCTGCTCCTTTGTGTAGCCGCTGGCTCCTGGGGCTCGGCTGCATTTGGGAAGGCCCTGGGATGTGACCTTCAGCCCTGACTGACCCTGAGGCCTCGCTGCAGTCAGACCAGGCTGCTCTCCATTGGGCTCCGAGGATACAGCCGAGGGGAGGCTGAGGGGGAGGCCAGCCTGAGTGGCTCTGCCCAGCCCTGGAAAGGGAGCTTTCTGAAGAAGGATGGAGGGGCTGGGAGGAAGGGGAGGAGGGAAGGACAGAGCAAAACAGGGAAGAGCATTCCTGTGCAGGGACTGGAATAGCATGGATGCTCAGAGAATATTAGGACCACTGAGACTAGTGACACATAATGACGTGAGGCTTATGTCAAACTCACTGTCAGTTCAGAAACCTGATGCTGTCACAAAGAAGATCTTTCCCTCTCTTATTAGCAACAAATGGTCTTCAATGCCACCGACAGGGGTATTTGCTGAGTGTCCATGCCCCTGGGCTGCCTCAGAGGGTGGAAGGATGGGAGCAGGGGAGGTATTTAGGAAACTGTCAGCTCTCCTGAAGAGTTAGAGAGACAGGCGCTCTGCTCAAGGTAACCGAACGTTATCATATATTCCCTGTAAGGATGATCGATTTTTAACAAATGTGAGTATAATAAAAAATTAAACACTACATTGAACCCAATTTTAAAGATATGTCCGTCAAGCTGCTGTATAATGGGTAAGATATGCCACACACGGTTCTGAACACTTGCAAGTACTAATTTAATCTCCACAACTACCCTAGGAGTTAGGTGTCATTACTGGACCCATTCCATAGAGGGGTAAACGAAGGCACAGAGAAGTCAACAATTTATCCAGTCACATAGCTAATAAACCGCAGAAACAGGATTTGGACCAGGGCAGCCGGATGCCAGGCTCGACGTCCTGATCCATGATGCTTGGCTGCCTCTTTAAAGTGGAAAAGGTCCCAAGGAGACTGAGGCTCAGAGAGAAGTGATTTCCACCAGCTCATCCCTGCTTCTCTCTAAAAATCCAGCTCTTACCTTAGACTAGCAACACGGCTATGAACATTGAGGATTGTGGCACAGTTCATCCCCTTCCTTTCAACAAATTCTTATTAAGCACCTATTATGTGCCAGGTACTGTTCTAAGTTCTGTTTTTTAGACAAAGAAACTGTAGGAGACAGAACAAATTTGGATCAATTCTTTGATACCTCCCAAAAGTTATTTAAAAAGTCAAATTTTATTATTACCTCTCTGTGTCTCAGATACATCTCAGGAAGATGGGAAAACAAGAAAGCAACCCTGATCACTTGCGTTTTCCTGAAGCTCCTTGGATTCTAGAGAATTGAGTGTTTTGTGCTATTGGAGGCAACTTTCCCAAGCATCCAGCATAGATCAAATCAGAAAGCAGAGGACAGGGCAAAGATGAAAATATGTGAGTGCAACTCAGCTCAGAACTTGAGTTTAATTGAGATTCCAACTGCCACTCTCCCCTGCATTCCTTTGTCCCTGGCCATGACCAAGTTCATGGCTCTGTCACCCCCAGTAATCCCTGTAATGGGCCGCAATCCTGGGGGAGCTGTTTCTGTTTATTAATGGCCAACCTCTGAGTCACATGGAGTCAAGCCAGTTGTGGCTTCTTGCCCTGGGAGCTGATGGGCCACTTTTCTGTTTTAAAAAATAGGGATCTTCCAGGAGAGAGATCAGGGATAGCAGGTAAGGGCCGTGGAAGAACGGGAGACATAGAGGTGATTGCTTGGCAGTGCGGGCCCCTTCCAGGTCATGAGCTCTTTCAGAGTAGAATTCACCTGTGTACTGTCCTTGCGATGGCAACTAGTTTGTAGGGCTTCAGTGGAGTTCGTAGGGCTTCAGTGGAGTTCCAGGGTGGCGCCACAGTTATAGCTGCCCATGATGCCACCCTAGTGGACAGGTGGGAGAAGGGATGAGGAGACCGAAAGGGCACAATAGACAGAAGGTGGTGAATAAACAGGGCGAGGCAAATAGCAGAGGGGGCTTCCCCGGGGGGGTCAGGAATTCTCAGAGCTTCAGACCCCAGCTAAGGTGACGGGACCAGCTGTGCCCAGAGCAGTTCCCTTAAGCCAACTGCCCACAGCCCAGGTCTGCTTCTTCGGGTTGGGACAGCATTGCAGCAGCTGCTTGTTTAGAGACCATGTCCCCTGGCTCCCGTATCTGCCCTCTGGTTAGAGTTGTGTGAAGCGGAAGACAATTTGGGGCTGATTAGTGTCCCAGGGAGACATGTAACTTTGTGTTGCTGGGACCCAAACGGCAAGAGTCTTAGCGGCAAACTCCAGCCGAGAAAAGACTGAGGAATTGTCTCACCTAATTACAGGGAATGGCCCTCTTTGTGTTTGTGATTCGGTACGGTTGTCCGATCGCTTTTCTCCATTTGCTGGCCCAGGCCACGCTGGAATTGTGCTAATTAGAAGCGAAATGGACAGAGTGATCCTGTCAGCCCTGGTTACTGGTGGGGACAAAGCGGAATATTATTCTGAGGCAGTGTTTTGTGAGGGCCCTTCTTCCCGCTCTCATTAGGAGGAAGGGGCCTCCAGGAGGGGAAGGTTCCGAATGCCTGGCCTGGCTAATGGAGCATGGGGGTGCTCATGTGCTAATTAACAGGCTCGGCCAGCACTCGCCAACCAGGAGCCTCACAGTTGCACCAGGTGCCACCTGAAGCCCCCACCATCCCCGCTCATGAAGAAAACATGTTGGGCAAAGGGCGGGCAGGCCAGTGGCCTCTTTATTTTTATTTTATTTTTGTTAATCCTCATCCAAGGATATTTTTTTCCATTGATTTTTAGAAAGAGAGAGGAAGGGAGGGGTAGAGACAGAGAGAAACATTGATGTGAAAGAGACACATCAATTGGTTGCAGCTTGCACGTGCCCCGACCAGGACCGGGGATTGAGCCTAAAACTGAGGTACGTGCTTGACCGGAATCGAACCCAAGACTCTTCAGTCAGTGGGCTGTCACTCTACCACTGAGCCAAACTGGCTCGGGTCCATGGCCTCTTTAGGCATTACATCCCCACGCCCCAACGTCACTAGACAGGCCCGTCAGAACTTAAACTTGGAAAGACCACTGTTTGCCGACTCTCTCAAGGTGGGGGTTCCTCAGGTGAAATGGAGACCATGCGGGGCTCAGGTAGTCCTGCAGCTCTCGAAGGATGAAGAAAACAGAACAGGAGAACGTAACCAATGCTTGGAGATGGAGTCTGTGCAGAAGTTGAGAGCTGGTAAGAAACCATGTTATCTGACCCCTGGGACCATCCACCTTGGCCCATCTGCCAATTTCCCCACTTCCTGCTCTGCCAGTTGACCTTCCTGTCATGCTTTGATCCTGGAGGAAATAAAAGGGACCACAGCATTCCATCGGGAATGATCCTGCCTTTATTACAAAGCTCCTTCGGAAGTCCAAACACCCTCTGGAAGCCACAGGGGCAGTGGAGAAGTCACTGGAGCTAGAAGCCAGCTCTTAGAAGACACAGGAGCCACAATAAGCTGCAGCTAGAGCGCCCAAACCAAGGAGCAGTTAGCAAGTATCCACTTTAAAAATATGGTAAGTGGGTAACAAAAGGCAAAGAAAAATTAATGATGGCATTGTGATATCAATACAACTGATATCCTGTGAACTTTCAGTGCTCAAACAGTGGAAGAAAAGCCAAGCAAATCAGCAGAGGCCTCAAATCAAGAGACTGAGGTGAGCAAGAAGCAATGAGACTGCTGGTGAGAAAAGATTGAAGAATTTAAAAATGTGCCGTGCGCCGAAACTGGTTTGGCTCAGTGGATAGAGCGTCGGCCTGTGGACTCAAGGGTCCCAGGTTCGATTCCGGTCAAGGGCATGTACCTTGGTTGCGGGCACATCCCCAGTAGGGGGTGTGCAGGAGGCAGCTGATCGATGTTTCTCTCCCATCGATGTTTCTAACTCTCTATCCCTCTCTCTTCCTCTCTGTGAAAATGTGCCTTGCCCTAGCTGGTTTGGCTCAGTGGATAGAGCATCGGCCTGCAGACTGAAGGGTCCAGGGTTCAATTCCAGTCAAGGGCACATGCCTAGATTGTGGGCTCAATCCCCAGTAGGGGGCGGGCATGTAGGAGGCAGCTGGTCTCTCTCATCATTGATGTTTTTCCCTCCCTTCCTCTCTGAAATCAATAAAAATGTGCCTCAAGCACCAACCTATGTGCTGCAAGTATGGTATTTGGAATGGCAAAGGGAAAGGGAAAACACACTTGTGGGCAAATAATAGTTACTGGAAAAATAACCTCTAAAGATTTAGACCAGAACATTCACATGCTGCCCCTTTTTAGTAAGTCAGTCAGCCAGCCATGCTTTCCTGAATCCCAGAAACCTATGATCCATCCAGATGTTTTCTTGCAAATCAGGGATGAGCCAATGATGCTTAGCAATTAGCTTTTCTTAAATGGAATGTTTTCTCTAAAAGGGCATTGATAGTGTTATTAATGGGTGACAGTAGTAGTACTAATTAATACTTCCTCTTCTTTAGTTCTTGAACAGAGTTGAAAAGGAGCTCCTACTAAGGATTTTAGTAGGTGACAGATAAATATTTGTTCTCAATCCATCATATTTAACAGGAAGTCTGCAAATAGATACATTTTGAATCCCCAATTCAAAAAGACATTGAAGAAGAACTAGATGTGCAGGAGACAGCCAAAACCTGGAGGAGCTTATAATTTAGGAGGGCAGTGAGGTATGGGCTCGGAACACTTCAGTGTCAGGCAGAGTGTGGTAAGTCACAGGCTGGCCTACATAAAGGTGTAGGAATACAGGGGGCAGGGTTATTTCCAGCGGGAACATCAGGGGTTTATAGGAAGGATAGGGCTTGATATGTGCAAAAAGGACGAGAGACTTTCTAGGAACTCAATGGCATGGGCAAAGCACTCAAGTGAGGAACTGGGGATTGCTCTGATTCATTGGAACAGAGACTTCATATGATGGAGAGGAGATAAGCCAACAGGGAGGGTTACTTAGGGTTACATGCAGAGAGTTTAGGGTGCCAGGATGAGAGATCCAGACTTTATTAGTAGACCTGGGGAGGTACTAAAGGTTTTTAAGTCTACTTCAGGGAGTTGAGTGGTAATGAGCTAGATGGCAGGTAGGATAGACTGGAAGCTAGCAGACCATGCAGTAGATGACTACAAAGCCCCACGCCACCCACTGTCATGTGAGGGGAAGACAGCAGATTATTTGTCATTATAGCTGCTCTTTCTGATGAGGTCTATGCTCTAAGTATGCAACTTGGCCCTCTGAGGAATAACTCACTCTCCTATAAAAGGGACATATTTATTATGAGGACACAGAAGACATTATATACAAAGTACAACCTTCCAACACCCTGAAATACATACATGCACACATAGTTCATAAATTTACATTATCAATATAAAAACACAACATTAACATTTCTGAGGACGACAAATATAAAACCAATAAATATCACAATTCTAAAATATCTACTTACATTAAGTGCTGGTGACTACTATGACAGTAAAAGAAAGAGTCAAAGCAGACCAAAAACCAATTACATAGGTTCAGGTTACGGACAAGTTGGTCTGGGGGAGGTATCCCAATATACTCCATATATTTCTTAATTTCCCCTTTTGACATCATCAGCTCTCAAAAGGAAGAGCTTGCTATTATGCCACTATTTTTTTTGTGTGCATATGCAAACTCTTCAACCACATTTAAGATAAAGGAATGTCAATAATAAGCTTAACTTAAAATCAAAGCCTCTACAGCCTAACCTTCTATGTAGCACCCAGGCAGAATGCTTTCCGTCCCATACTCATCCCTTTTATCTTGTGTTCAATTTCTTCCTTCTTGTCAGTAAGTAAAATTGCATGGAAGGTCAAATGGCACAAATGAGGGGAAAATCCAACATTAACTCTAGCTGGGAAACAAGGCACACGTTATGGTTAACGGACCAGCTATTAAAGTGAATAGTGCCGTGCCCTCACACAGACACTCAGGGCCAAAAACTTGACCACGATTTTCCTTGTATCCAAACACTATCAGACTACTGTCACATGGATGCTCTTTTCATAAAGTTCAGGAAACTCCATGTATTCTTCAAAACATTAGAGGCTTGTAAGACAAAATATGGAGAACATGTATAATCACTATTACCCATAAGCTAGATTTTCAGGTTTTAACAGAGACACATAATTGGCAAACACTCCATAAGAGTTATATTTAAGTCAGGAAATTCTCTTTTCCTTTCATGTGTGTTCCTGTCCTATGGGTGAAATATCTGGTAAGTGCTGTGAGAGAGGGTAAAGGGGGAACACTGCCATCATTGCATAGCACGCACATTCCTGTAAGGTCAATCAGAGTTTCCAGTTGTTAATCAAATCAAACTCCTACAGTCAACCCCCTTTTCCTATCTTCAGGCCATACTAACTATCTCGCTTGAATCTGTAACAGCTTAATTAGAACTCAAAAGTCCTTTCTGTCACCTTTAAATTGGTCTTGAGGTCTAATGCAACTGTGTACGGGCCTTTCACTACACAAACTAATCCCAGGAGGGACTTGATATGCAAGGATCCCCTTCTCTGGAGTCAGAATGGATGGTGGGAGCTAGGAGGTGGGGAATGGGAGGCTTAGGGTACGGGACTACCATGAGAGGTATAGAATTTTAAAAGCAGGCATCATTTCTAGAAGATTCTGGTTTCTCCAGCTAGGGATTCTTAGAACCTAGTATACACTGGAGAGTTCACAGGTCAACCTGCATGGTCTGGTCCAGAATCTAATTGGTCTCTGGGCCCCTTGCATCATAAATACTTCCTAAGAGATCAAGTACAACTCATGCAATCGCTGTCACAACGGACTTTGCCATCACTGAATCAAATCAACTGTTAAGATCCTGGGGCTCCTGAATCACTTCCAGAAACGAGAAAGCAGGACTTTGACCTTTAAGAATGATATGCCCTCTGGTGTTACCAACATCTGAGGTGGAGATGGTCAAAGTCTGGAAGCTGACTGAATAACTGCATTGATCCTTGGGTAGGACAGATTCTTCTCTTGCTGCCGAATGTCCTCAGAGGCGCAGAGTACCAGGAGCAGGGGAGAGGGTCAGCCCTGGAGGTGCACCCTCCAGCCTCTCGCCAGGAAGCAGTGAGGTGCGCATCATCAGAGCTGCACTGGGAGCGGAGCGTGGTTCCAGCCCCCGGGACATCCTGTCCACAAGCTGCTGCTACTTCTTGGGTTTCTCTAGAATGTTGAGGAATTTCCCCCGTGTCATTTCTCTGGCTGAAATAAAAAAGCAAATGAAAGATCAATGAAGACCTAAACTCTGAAAAAAAAGGACCATAGGAAGATTTAATTTAAAAACACAGACTAATTAAATTGTATACAGGGGACCACAACAGAGTCAATCACCACAAACCTTCAAAAAGAGGGGGAAACAACCACTACTGGCAACTAAAACCGTAGAGTTGTTCTGAAGTTGGTAATTGCTATAGGGCACAGGCCAACCGGGGAAAACATCATCCATCAACCCTTATAAAAATCGTCATGGAATTCCCCCAAAACCTCTCTCTCTAAAGAATATAACCTAATACTCACGTTCACTAGCACAGGGGTTTGCTCTTGGAGGCTAAAATCCAACCAAGATTACAGTCTTCTATGGGTGCTGGTTTCTGGACATTTAAAATCTCAAATCAGAATTAGAGACCATTTACCCCGTCCCTCAGTGGCAGTCCCTGGATACTGTAATATAACAGGGTTTACAGCCCCTCAGTGCAGTTCATCTGTGGATGGAGTAATAAAGTAGGGTTTATAGAACTTCGGTCTTCTCTCTCTTGGCATTGTCAGTCCTTAGATGTTTAATATAGTCAGGCAAGGTTTATGTGTCTTTCTCTGACTTTCAGTGCCATCAATCTTTGAATGCTGTAGTTACAAGAGGGTTTATAAAGCTACTTTCCTACATATGAGGCTCTGAAATGAAAGTAAAACATTTCTCAATTACAAGGGTCAATGCAGAAGCCCCCGTTTTAGCTGTCAAGCAAATCCTCAAAAATCGTATGAAGCCTAAAACCCCCTTCATCCTCATCCCCACAAGATCATCTTTTCAGATCCCTTAAATGGATTTAGCAGTGCTAAAAGTTTCCGATGGCTTGCCCTGGAGGCGGGAAGTCCTCTGGAATCAAGCAGAGGGCACACAGCAGGCTGTGCCCTGTGACCTCCCAAGAACATGTCTCCATCTTGGCCAAAAAGTGAGGTGGCCAGGGAGGCTCCTGCAGAGATGAGAAGGACCTTTACTCTGACCTCCTCCTGCCCTTCTCAAGTCCAAAGCAAATGGTGCCAGGCGAATGGGCTCCCACTCTCCCCACCCCACCTACATCTAAGTTCCTGGTTGATTTGTACAACGAAGAAGTAAAACAACACGAACTCTGTAACCTCAAGAAGGCTTTTGGTAACTGCAATCTATATATATTCCCCATCTTTCATAAGTTCCTGAGCTCCAACAAAGAGAAAGGAAACCCCATTAATTAGGAATGGAAGTCTCAGCGCTGGGTCTGGTCTCATGTGCCCACAACCCCTCCCTGTCTCAAAGCAAAGGGACCACTCCTTCCTTGGTGGATTTATACCAACCCTCTACATACCAAGTTCCTATCAGATCTGCAATTATCTGTTTATATACTTGTTTTCCTCTGTTGAAGTATGAAAATAGAGGGCAGATTGTTTTATTATTCTTTATTCACCAGCACCTCGCACAGTGCTGGACTTAGCATCTGCTGAAAAACGTGGGCTGGGTGAATGATGATATACCGAAGAACTAGAACCAAGTAGGATAACAACCAAGTTAGTTTCTTCCCTTCCACAGACAAACAGTAAGACTTGTTAGTGGCCCTTGGTGCTCCGTTCTCTATATTGTGGGGTTCTTTTTAAATTTACCTTGCTTGTTTAGCAAGAAAGATAATTTCCCTTGATGGAAATAATGCAGATTAATGGAGAGATGAAGGTGGGGGTGAGGCGAGGACAGACAAGAACTAACTATCCTAGAGGAAATGGGGCCAGGTGAGTACTTGAAGCAACAGGAGTGGGTGGGGGTGGGGGTGGGGCAGTGCATGAATTCACTCTGTAAGTACATAATTTTCTAACCACTTTGCTGTACATCTGAAACTAATACAGAATAATATTTAATGTAAACTGTAATTGAAAGGCAAATTTTTAAAAAATTTCTTGCCCATGGGAGGTAGCATGACTTCTTTCAGAGAACACAGGATTAGTTTAAGTTCCAGCTCTAGCATTTAGAAGCTGGGTGACACCAGGAGCTGGGTATGAGCCTCAGTTTCTTCATCTGTAAAATGAGTACATATTAATGTCACCTGCCCTGTCCTCTTGGCTATTTAGCAGTGAACATGCTTGGTATAGTGGTATCACTAATATAACACCTTTCAGAGGAGGGTTAGCCTGCTGCTTCTCTTGCACTATTTCTTGAGAGAATAAATGAATTAACTGTGATAAGGGAGAGTAGTAATCTCACAAATTCCACTCCTTGGGATCTTTCCCTCAGCCAGATCCTATAGATATTCACTTATACTTTTGGTCTGAATGGGTCTCATCACTTTTTTCTGCCTACTCTCAGGTGCTTATTAAGGACCTGAAGCACAGCATCAAGCGATCCTGCAACCTGGCTAGAAGCAGGTGCTCTGGAAACCAGACATGGGTAACACAAAACTCTGTTGGGTAAACAGAACCTTGTTCCTAAAATTCGGGGCCAGGAGCACTCTATTGACATCAGTAATGACTTCTGCCTGCTGCCCTTCAGATCCCCAATTCTTTATTATTTTTTCTCCAAATGGGAAAATGACCAAGATTTTAAGACTTAAAATTTAAAAAGATCCAATCTAGTCAAGGGGTCAAAAGGATTTCACAGAAAAATAAATGGATATTCCCGTCTCTCAGTGGCAAGCTCTCCTTGAATTTAACCAATCCCTTTTAACAACCCCTTTCCCACTCAATCATTCCTCCCCCTTCAACCTAATCTAAGTACACAGAGCTGCAGGAAACCACAGTAAAAGTAGAAGTAATTCAAAAGACATCATCTTCTACATGGGAGGGGAGAAAGTTTTCCTACTCGCCAGTCCTATATTGGAGATATACGAATTTGTGACATAGCTGCTCCCTAAAAGAGGGCTGTGCCCTATAAATCACATCCTAAGCACCAGCCCCTTTTTGTGCACAGAGAAATTGCTGTGGGTCAGGGGCTGCTCCAGAGCACGTGCCCTCCTGTTCACTTGTCATCAGAGATGTTAACATCTCTGATTAATTCACATAGCCCTTATTTGATTCCTCATTTCTTTATCCTTGCTCTCCTGCTCTGCTGCGGTGTGAAGATTCTTACCAACCTGATACAGTAATCACTGCCTGCTAACGGCACCCCCCTAAACCTAGTGAAATTGTTTAGTGATGCCAACCGCGCTTTTAATTTGCAAGACATCAGACACTGAGGTAATTTATACCAACATCTGTTCATTTTAGACTTCTGAAACAAACTTGCACATGCTGCTATAAAATCCCATTAGGAGTAGGGAGACAGCCTTCTGCTACTATTCCGTATTCTTCTACACACACACACACACACACACACACACACACACACACACACACACACCTTCCAGTAGGGTTTAATATGTAAATGCACTTTACTAAAAAATTTCCGCCCAGGATTTCACGTCTCTTTGGGAGAAAACCTTTAGAGATGTCTATGGTTTGCTTACAGAGGAGAGGAAGATATTTCTATTTCCCTCTGACTAGTGCCATCCCTCCTTCTTCTCAATAGTTACAGCTTGGTATAATTCTCTAATTAACGGCCAGGGTAAGAGTACATGCTTCTTAGCTTGGCACTTTCAATGCTTCCCTTCTCTCCTGGTCCTTTTTTTCTACAATGTGCTAGAAGACAACCCTAGAGACAAGAAAAGTGCTAGAGAGAGTTTTATCTAGACTCAATAAAATTTCTTAACAATTTTCTAATTCTGGATTACTTCTCTAAGGATTACAAGTTTAGCAGGAAGGGAACACGCTACCACATTCTAATAACTATGCCAAGAGGGACCCACTGGTCACCAGCTACCACAGTGTGTGCTGTGAGAAGAGAGGCATGACCTCCGTGTGGTCATGATTTACTACGGGCTCTCCTATGCAGTATGAGACCATAAACTGAGAAAGCCACAATAGAGACTGTCACCATAGGGGGAACATGTGAATTGCTGCGGAGTGTGGGAGAGGGGACCACTTGTACACATTTATAGGTGGCAAATGGATACACCACAATCAACTTCCAGGTTTATGCTGTTTCCATTATCCCCTTCTAGTTTTCCTAGGACTGTCAGGTTCATGGCAGCTGTAAATACCTGGGCATGCTCTGAGAGGTCAGGGCTGAAGGGAGGACTGCATCCTCCTTGCTGGGAAGGTGCTGTGTGGTTTAATATAATCTCTTCTTTAGACTCTCCAATCCTCCATCCTACATTTAGCCTTGCCTCTGGCTCCCTTTCCACGATGACTATCCCCAAACTGCCTTCTCCGCAGTAAATTTTCTGGTGGCTGGTTGAAAGAGAGTCAGTGGCACAGATTGATTTCTCACCGGTGAGGGGATGAGGGATTACCAGAGGCACCCTGGTTAACAAGATTGGGTGCGAATCTCTCACGAGACCAGCCCTCTCTGCCAGGGCTTTGCACCTTTCACCCATGACATATGGGTTTCATTACAGAAAGATTTTCCAGATTATAACTTTGAGGCAATTGCCTGATAAAATTTTGCTTGGCTTTAATGTAGGGAACAATGTAAAGAATAAGTAACTTTTAATGAAATGGAAGAAACTCATAATGTTTGGTTTTCAATTCCAATGCAAACTACTTTAAATATTTCTGTGCCTCGATATAATTAAAAACATTAGCGAGGTGGAGAAGAGTTACATTCCACTAGTTCGCTCACATCCTGAAGAGCAACAATAGGCTGTCTTTAGGAGACTTTAATATGAATGGCCAGGGAACAAAGGAGACAGCATAACTGTGAAAAGAGCAGGGCTTTCCGCATTGGACAGGCTTAGACTTGAACCCATGGACCCTGCTACTTAACAGCTCCTGCACTTAACTACTACCGAGGGCAAGTCACCCAAGTCATCCTTTGTTCAAGGTGGGGCTAATACAAAGGTCACATGGGCATTCAGTAAATGCTGGCTACTGTATAATCATCTCTTTCATTTCAAACAAGTTTATTTAAGCCACAAGACACTTGATGGGAAAACTATCTAGGATTCATTTCTTTTATAGTAAATTTATCCCTACCTAAAGACATATTGCCCTATATGTAATAACTATGTATAAAAAGTTGTAAAATTGTCTTTGGTTTAAAGGAGCATTTGAGATCTTATTCCCCAGCATGTTGTCAATTTGGTTCAAATAAATTCTTATAAAAATTCTCTAAAAAAAACACATTAGCCTTAGCCAGTTTGGCTCAGTGAATAGAGCATTGGCCCGTGGACTGAAGGGTCCTGGGTTTGATTCCAATCAAGGGTACGTATATTGGTTGCAGTCTCGATCCGGTCGAGATGCATACATAATCAATGTGTTTCTCTTACATCAATGTTTCTCTCTCTCTCTCTCTCTCTCTCTCTCTCTCTCTCTCTCTCTCTCTCTCTCTCTCCTCACCTCCTCCCTTCCACTCTAAAAATCAATGGAAAAATATCCTCAGGGGAGGATTAGAAAAGAAAAAAGAAAAACAACATGAATGTTGTCTTCTTGGTCTGGAGGAACAGAGTTCTGGAGTAAAGTAGCAGGTTCTCTTGATAGTAGACACCTGTCTGCTGCTGGAAGGCACTGACGAATCTTCAAACTCCATGTTCAACTGTGCTGGTGCCTGGTTCATTGGTTCAATTAGCTGCCCATTAAATTGGAACCTCATCTGGCTCATTGATAAACCTTGTCATTCACAATAAGCCTTCAATAGTTTACTAAGAGGGATATGCCTCTTAATCTTAAACCACACCACAGAACTATCCTGCCCTACCACCTTCAAATTAATATGACGATTGTTTTTCTTTTTTTTTCAGTCTCATATAATTTAAAAAATAAAGTGACTTTAAATGTTTTCCAATCCTATATAATAAAAGGCTAATATGCAAATCGACCAAATGGCAGAATGACTGGTCGCTGTGATGCGCACTTACCACCAGTGGGGAGACGCTCAACGCAGGAGCTGCCCCCTGGTGGTCACTGTGCTCCCACAGGGAGAAGCGCCATTCAGCCAGAAGCATGAGGTGCAGGCCTAAGCCATGACCATTGTTTTCCACTGGCCATGGCGAGGTACCAGGTCCTCACTGAATGAGCACCAGCAGCACCAGGAGTGCTGAACTACTTATTTTTAAAAAGAGCTCAAATGCAAAACAAATGGGAACATGAATGACTTGCGTCTGTAACACATATACTCTGCAGGATCAAACCTGCCGGAATAATGCTGGGTATTAGTTAGAGGCAGCTACCTTCCTTAACCACACCAGGCAGCCACTTCTAGCAAAAAGAAGCACACAAAATCCTAGTGAGTTTAGTACAAATCAGTCTGCTAAAAGGCTGTTTATCTAATTAGTTTCACAGAAGATATTTTGTAGAAAATTTGCCATTTATTATAATTACGGTTTTCACTTTTTAAAAATTACTCTTTGGTCCTTGAAACCTTGAATGAACTCTCATCGCTATAACAAGAGGGATCTCTTAGTCATCGGTGTGTGTTGTGCAGAAGAAAAGTATGAAGGGGGTGGATGATAGTTAAGTTAGTCGCACAAAGAACCTATGATGTATTAGACATTAGGGAAGATTAAAATAAATTAGAAGTGGCCTTTAAGATGGGACTAGCTCTTCACAGGTATTTTGGTGGATTAGAGAACAAAAGTATACCACTGTGATTTATAATGCTGACTTCTCTCTCACAGCAATGTGGAAAGTTTTCTGTCGCTCTGGCACGGAGCCAGCGTACAGCAGAGCCATTCCAGGGCAGCCCGCCAGACTGAGATCCTTCACCACGCTCCAGTTCAGACCTCTGCACAAAACGTACTACTCAGCGATCGATAATTCAAGTCAAGGACTAAGCACTTTTTAATGCCTCTAATGTGAGAGCAGCTGGTGCTGGGGCATTGACAAGAGTAGAAGGTGCTGCGAACTGAGCCTGGTGTCACTGGATGAGGAAGGGTCTCTGAGAACCTTATTAGGCTTGGTGGCCCTCAGAAGGTAGTTAATTGTAATAAAGTCTACTGACCATTCTCAATCAACTCCTGTGGGAGAACACACACACGTGAAAGTCTGGTAAAAAATCTCACTTTTCTCTAAAATACATAAAAGTAGCATTTGATGGTAAGCCAAGTAACCTTCAGGCTTTTGCCTAAAGTTCTTCAGGCATAAGCATTTCAAAAAGGAGATTGAAATATCTGAGAAAAGAACAGTATGGATGCTACATCTGTGACCAAACTATCATAGACTATCAAAATCTTCATCCTCAGAATTTTCAAAAAAGCCTTTGGGGGCACACTTTCCAGGTTCCCATTATATTGGGTCTCTTGTCTAACAGGACTTTTTCTTCTAAACAGTGCTCCCTCCAGTAAATTCAGAGAAAGACAATTTTATACCAAACACTTTTCCCTTCAATTCATAGTAAGGCCCAATGCCAGGTAATGTTTTATCCAAGAAGTAATATAAAAATGAAAAGCCAGGACTCAGCGCACAGGTAAACAAATTTGGACAGTTCCAATATGGAAAATAATTTTAATGGCTTTTCACACAGAAAAAAAAAAAAAGAACAGAAATATCTAGCCAACAGATTTATTCTCCGAATATAACACATCAAGCGGGAACATAAAATATGGGAAGTGTCAGCCATGATGCCTGAAGATTGAAAGCAGAAGTAGAAGAATCTTAATTGTCAGGCATTTGAAAAATGGTGTTATTCGGGTGAAGCCTGTGTTTCTCCATCAACTCTCCTTGCCCTGCCCTGCCCTCTTTCAAGAGCAAAACAAGACTAGATTTCAAATATTCAGTCCTTCTTATAATCCTTCTCTCTACTAAAAAAAACAAAACAACAAAAACTCCAAAGATTGGTGTTTAAGAAATGAGAGCTAACAACTCCTTATTTGTGTTTATTTTCCTTTTCAGAGGGCCTCACAGGCCTACTCATAGTTCCATTTGGTTCCCCTTTCAAGGGTAAACTCAACTGAATGAAAGGCAATGAGATCAAAGCAATGCATTAATACTCTTGGGGTGAGAACTTTTATTAAATACTCATAAATTTTTGTACAACATTCATGCCTCAGGGCCTTTACATAGTAATACATCGCGGTGAGACACTTATTATGACCAAAGGCTAGTAGCTTCACAGTCTTAATTTCCTCATCCATAAAGTGAGAACAGCAATAATAATCTGTCATGTAAGGTTAAGAGAGAACAACTAGTCATAGTGTCTTGATCACTACAAAAAACATTTTGGCCCAAATTAGGTATTTTATCAGTAGGCTAGATTCCACTCTCAGAAAAATCAGACCAAGATCACAGCACAGACCATTTCATTGATCTGGATATTAAGAAGTTTCCTGCTTGCAACAACCCCACTTCAAGGTACCGGCAGTAGCTGAAGACTATGGAGGAGGAAGGCCCAGTCTTGACCCCCAGGGCAGGCAAAGAGTTACATCTTCACTCTGAGAAGCCAATAAAAACCTCTCTTGATTATAATTTAGATAAGAACCACTGGATTGAATAATAATGTCTGAAACTCCCCTGGCTGTTTCACCTTGAGATGTCCATCACTGGGTTAAACATGATGCTAATTGCATTTGGATTGATTAATTTCTCTCACTCCTGTCTATTCGAATAACGCTTAACAAAATAATCATAGCACCCAGAGCCAAATCTTTTCCGTCAAAGGAATGAAGCCATCAGAACAGGCAGAGATGAAAGAAATGAAGATGACCCGTAATTACTGCTACGGTGATATCATTACCATATTATACAAAATGAGTGTGGGGGGGTGGAGGGACTGAGGTTATTATTTTTTTAATGGAACCCTACAATCTAAGAATACAAATTTGACATCAAGTGGAACACACAGAAATATAGAACTTTATAAAAATACAAATCTTGCTCATGAAATTGCAAAATCCAACAAACACTGAGGCCTAAGATACATCAAGTGCCTTGGGCTGTGAGCAGGTATTATTCACGCCACTATTTTTTCACTGCAATAACACTTTGTGTATGACTTGCATAGAGATTTAAGATGCTGTCTTCATACACAAGTATTGCCATAGTTACTGAAGAATTTTTCTTTCAGCCAGGGAATATCATTTTATTTTAATATTGTTAGAGGTTACCTTGTTTGTAAAATTAAAATCTGGGTTTTAACTGCAGCTAGTTCTCGTTTAAGACACCAAAGAAAATGTATATGAATCTTTGCACTTGATTCATTGGACAATAGTATGGAATTAACTCATAAGCAAGAAGAATATAGTATTTCCCTACTTTCTTATTGTTTTATATGATCTTTTCAATACTTATGATAGAAAACCTATGACTGCGTAGGATTTGAACATTAGGTCTGAATCTCTCACTTATTAGATGGCACTCCCAAACAAATTATGTAGCCTCTATGCCTCAGTTCCTTGATCTGTAAAATGGGGATTATACCCACCTGACTAGATTGTTGTGAGACTTAAGATAATACATTTAAGTGCTCAGTATATGCTGGTACAAAAAATAAACTTCCCCCTAAGATTAATTGTATGGTTGTTTACTGAACCTTGAAAAATGTTTTGGTTATTTTATTTACTAAAATTAATTTAAACAGACACTTGCAAAGTACATTGAATGTAGATTTTTAACAAATATTTGAGAAATAAATAAATAGAATACTTAGAAAGTATATCATTTTAATAGACTAGAAATATGTGGAGGATATTTATGCTATAGTATTTTAATCCTCACCCAAGGATATGTTTTTCCCCATTGATTTTTTTAGAATGAAAGGGAGGGGGAGAGACAGAGAGAGAGCAACATCGATGTGAGAGAGACACATTGATTGGTTGCCTCCCACACGCGCCATGACCAGGGCCGGGGACTGAGCCTGCAACTGAGCTGGAAAAGAACCCACAACTCTTCAGATGCCCTAACCACTGAACACCCAGCTAGGGCTGGTATAGTATTTTAAACATAGGAACCATCATTAAATCGAAATAATAAAAACAGATATTGAAATTGTTTTATTTAACTTGGACAAGAAGATACGTTTCCCTATTATATACTAGTAATAAAGAGCTAATATGCTAATTAGACTGAACAGCAGAACGACCGTCCGGATGACCTTCCAGACGAAGCCGGGGCTGTGAGGGCCAGCCGAGGCTGCCAGGGGCTGCGAGGGCCAAGCCCCTTGCACGAATTTCATGCATCGGGCCTCTAGTATCCAATAAACATTCCCAAATCAAACAAGCATATGTATTCTGAATTCATAGTCATTCAGTAATAAATATAGTCAGTGCTTTATTTTTTTACTTTTATTTTTTAAATATATTTTATTGATTTTTTATAGAGAGGAAGGGAGAGGGATAGAGAGTCAGAAACATCGATGAGAGAGAAACATCGATCAGCTGCTTCCTGCACACCTCCCACTGGGGATGTGCCCGCAATCAAGGTACATGCCCTTGACCGGAATCGAACCTGGGACCTTTCAGTCCGCAGGCTGACACTCTATCCACTGAGCCAAACCAGTTTTGGCTATAGTCAGTGCTTTAAAAGAAAGAACAAAACACTGTGTTTCTGCCAGGTGAAAACAAGAGTCTAAAACATTTACTCCATTAACTTAGTATTCTCTACTTTCTTTCTGGTTAAGAAGGGCAATGTAATACAATACAAAGGGGTTACCTTCTCTGGCTTTGTAATTAGATGGGTCTAGATTTGATTCAAATCCCAGCCTCCCATTTCCAAGCTTCAAGACCTTGTAATTTACTTTCTGATCATCCCTTTCTCCTCTGTAAAATGGGAATTACAAAATGCATTTGCAGATTCTTATAAGTTAAATAAGGCAATGCATGAAAATCCTTTATGCTGCCAAATATATAGTAGGAAAGTCAATAAATGACAGTGTTAATCATTTTTATCTTTCACGTCTCAGCTCAAATGTCACCTTTTCAGAGAGGACTTCCAAACTACCCTATCTAAAGTGAGATATCTTTAATTATTCTTTCATATAAACTCATTTACTTCCTTCATAGTACCTACCAAAATCTAAAATTACTTTATTTACTCATGCTTCATGAAGTTCTATAGAACTTCCTGTTGTATCCCTAGCAAATAGGTGGTCAATCACATATCTATTGAAATAATTTATTCATATACGAAGAAAGAGGTACTCTGCTTCCTTTTAATTTTTTTATTATTGTTTAAAGTATTACAAATAGTAGTACATATGTCTCCTTTTTTACCCCCATTGACTTTTCCCCCGGCCTCCCCTACCCCCCAGCACATGCCCTCACCCCATCCCCCAGTGTCTTGCGTCCACTGGTTATGCTTGTATGTATGCATACAAGTCCTTCAGTTGATCTCTTACCTCACCCCACCTCCTCAGCCTTCCCGCTGTAATTTGACAGTCTGTTTGATGCTTCTCTGCCTCTGTATCTATCTTTTTGTTCACCAGGTTATAATGTTCTTTATTATCCATAAATGAGTGAGATCATGTGGTTTTTTTTTTTCACTGACTATTTCACTTAGCATAATGCTCTCCAGTTCCATCCATGCTGCTGCAAATGGTAAGAATTCCTTCTTTTTTACAGCAGCATAGTATTCCATTGTGTAGATGTACCATAGTTTTCTAATCCACTCATCTGCTGATGGGCATCTAGGCTGTTTCCAAATCTTAGCTATTGTAAATTGTGCTGCTATGAACATAGGGGTGCATATATCCTTTCTGATTGGTGTTTCTGGTTTCTTGGGATATATTCTTAGAAGTGGGATTACTGGGACAAATGGGAGCTCCATTTTTAAATTTTTGAGGAAACACTATACTGTTCTCCACAGTGGCTGCACCAGTCTGCCTTCCCACCAGCAGTGCATGAGGGTTCCTTTTTCTCCACATCCTCTCTAGCACTTGTCGTTTGTCGATTTGTTGATGATAGCCATTCTGACAGGTGTGAGCTGGTACTTCATTGTTGTTTTGATTTGCATCTCTCAGATGATTAGTGACTTTGAGCATGTTTTCATATGACTCTTGGCTTTCTGAATGTTCTCTTTCGAAAAGTGTCTATTTAGTTCCTTTGCCCATTTTTTTATTGGATTGTTTATCTTCCTTTTGATAAGCTGTATGAGTTCCCTGTAAATGTTGGAGATTAAACCCTTATCGGAGATAACATTGGCAAATATGTTCTCCCATGCAGTGGGCTTTCTTGTTGTTTTGTTGATGGTTTCTTTTCCTGTGCAGAAGCTTTTTGTTTTGATGTAGTCCCATTTGTTTCTTTTCTCCTTAGTCTCTCTTGCCCTAGGATCTGTGTTTGTAAAGATATTGCTACGACATATGTCTGCAAATTTGCTGCCTATGGAGTCGTATAGGATTTTTATGGTTTCCCGTCTTACATTTATGTCCTTTAGCCATTTTGAATTTGTTTTTATGTATGGTGTAAGTTGGTGATCTAGTTTCATTTTTTTGCATGTATCTGACCAAATTTCCCAGCACCACTTATTAAAGCCTTTTAATTCTTAATTAACCCCCATGCATAAGAAATTTTTAGTCTAGTAAAATTATTTAGTTCCACTTCTAGGAAACTTTCCAAAGAGACACTAATAAAAATATCAAATAGGGTATTCACATGCCTATTCATTCCAGCACTGTTTTATTTTTAATATATATTTTTATTGATTTCAGAGATGCAGGAAGAGGGAGAGAGAGAGATAGAAACATCCATGATGAGAGAGAATCATGGTAGATCGGTTGCCTACTGCAAGTCCCTCACTGGGGAGCGAGCCCACAACCCGGGCATGTGCCCTTGACAGGAATTGAAGCTGGGGCCATATCCATTGAGGCAAACGAGCTAGGGCTTTTTCAGCACTGTTTGTAATATGTAAAGACTGGAACCAACCCAAATGTCCATCAATAAGGAGGGGACTGGTATAATCTTATTATGGATATCTGTTCAGCTGTAAAAAGAATGAAGACACCTATATACTGTTACAGATAGATCTCCAAAAAACACAAAGTGTAAAGGAAGATTATGTATAGTACCAGAGGCCCGGTGCACAAAATTCGTGCACGGAGGGGGGTTGTCCCTCAGCCCAGCCTGTACCCTCTCCAATATGGGACCCCTCGAGGGATGTCCGACTGCCCGTTTAGGCCCGATCCCGGTGGGCAGTCGGATCCCTAAATGGGCAGTCGGACATCCCTCTCACAATCCAGGACTGCTGGCTCCCAACTGCTTGCCTGCCTGCCTTCCTGATTGCCCCTAACCGCTTCTGCCTGCCAGCCTGATCACCCCCTAACCACTCTGCTGCCAGCCTGTATGCCCCCAACTTCCCTCCTCTGCCAGTCTGGTCACCCCTAACTGCCCTCTCCTGCAGGGTTGATCACCTCCAACTGCCCTCCCTTGCAGGCCTGGTCCTTCTCAACTGCCCTCCCTTGCAGGCCGGGTGCCTCCCAACTGTCCTCTCCTGCTGGCCATCTTGTGGTGGCCATCTTGTGTCCACATGGGGGCAGGATCTTTGACCATATGGGGGCAGCTATATTGTGTGTTGCAGTGATGATCAATCTGCATATTACTCTTTTATTAGATAGGATAGAGGCCTGGTACAGGGGTGGGGGCCAGCTGGTTTGCCCTGAAGGGCGTCCGGGATCAGATGGGGGTTCCCTTGGGGTGTGGGGCGGCCTGAGCGAGGGGCCTGTGGTGGTTTGCAGGCTGGCCACGCCCCCTGGCAACCCAAGCGGAGGCCCTGGTATCTGGAATTTATTTTCCTTCTACAATTGAAACTTTGTAGCCTGGAGCAGGGCCAAGCCTGGGGCTCCCTCCGAGGCCGGCAGCCATTTGTGTTGGGGTTATAATTGAAACTTTGTTGCCTTAAGCAGGTGGGCCCGGCCAGGGTGTGCAGAAAGCTTTGCTTCCCCTGTTGCCGGCGGCAACCCTGGCCTGCTCTCTCAAGCTCCATTCTGCCGCCATTTGTTTGAATTTGTTTACCTTCTATAATTGAAACTTTGTAGCTTGAGTGGAGGCTTAGGCCTGGCAAGGGCAGGCAGAAAGCTTGGCTTCCTCTGTTACCTAGGAAACCTTGCTCTCTGTGGCTGTAGCCATCTTGGTTTGGGTTAATTTGCATGCTCGCTCTGATTGGATGGTGGGCATGGCTTGTGGGCGTGGCTTGTGGGTATGTTGGAGGTATGGTCAATTTGCATATTTGTCTATTATTAGATAGGATAATACCTTATGTGAAAAATAAGGACAAGGGGGAAATACATATGTATATGTATTTATATTTTCAAAAGGAACAATGGAAGAATAAAGTTTAGTATTAGTTTTTACTAACAAAAATGGTTACCTAAGGGAGGAACAAGAGATGGGGTAGGAATAGAAATTTAAGTTAGACACTCTGAATGTACCTTATTTTATATGTTTTACTTTGGGAGACCATATAAATATTTTATATACTAAAAAAACAAAATTCATTAAATAGAAAAAAAACAACCTCTAAAAATAGAAATAAACTGAAAATAACTTGAATCTATAAAATTTGGCATAACCACACAGTACAAAAGTATAAATAATCTAAAAAGACTTTTTAAACACTTTAAAAGACATATCCCTACAAGTATGTATCCTAAGGATATAAAAGCGGCACAGAGAAATCTTAAACTGCATATAGCAGTCTTCCAGTTACATGTAGTTGGTTCTTCTGATGCTAGTTTTATTTTGGGTTAGTTATTAGGGGCCAAGAATTTAAGCATAAGAGAAAAGAGAGCATATCCAATAAAAGGGTAATATGCAAATTAACCATCACTCCATCACAAAGATGACGGCACCCATAGCCACAAGATGGTGGCGCTGTCTTCTCAGCCCCGCCAGAGTCCCCCAGTCCCAGGGGAGTGGGGGGATGGCCGCTGAGAGCAGGCAGCGTGAGTGGCCTGGCGGAATGCTTGCTTTGTCGCCGCAGCAACACAGATGGGCCTCTGGCCAGGCCGGGGCGTGGAACGCTTGCATCGTCGACCCAGCGACGAGGCAAGCGTTCTGCGCCTAGCCGCGGATGGGCTCCTGTCAGCACTCACTCAATTTACCCGAGTGAGTGCTGATAGGAGCACGTCATCCCTGTGCCTTACTTATTTTAATTGGAGGGAAAGAGGTGTGCAAGCTAGCAGTGCTGGAGGCCCAAGGAGACGTGCAGAACTCCACTTGGGGAAATCTGGAAGACACGGCTCATGGAGACACAGCTACTCTGGGCACTTCACAAATGAATGGGGTGTTTTCTTCCCTTTCCTGCTACCGAGCATGCAAATGCCAGAACCAAGACTGTATAACACAGATAAAACAGATGGGCCTCTGGGCCGCGGATGGGCCTCGGGCCACGGAGAGCCTCTGGGTAGCGGGCACTGAGCGGCCAGGCCCACAGAGAGCTACTGGCACATGGATTCGTGTGCAGGGATACTAGTATTATTATAAAATCAAATCCTATCTAATAAAAGAGTAATATGCAAATTGACCGTCACTTCAAGACACAAGATGGCTGCCCCAAAGTGGCTGGCAGGGGAGGGCAGTTGGGGGTGACCAGGCCAGCAGGGGAGGGCAGTTAGGGGTTACCAGGCCAGCAGGGGAGGGCAGTTGGGAGTGGACCAGGCCTGCAGGGTAGGGTAGTTGTGGGTGATGAGGCCAGCAGGGAGGCAAGTTAGGGGTGACCAGGTCAGCAGAGGAGGGCAGTTTGGGGAGACCAGGCCAGCAGGGGAGGGCAGTTGGGGGGACCAGGCCTGCAGGGGAGGGCAGTTGAGGGGGACCAGGCCAGCAGGGGAGGGCAGTTGGGGGAGACCAGGCCAGCAGGGAGGGCAGTTAGAGGTTACTGGGCTGGCAGAGGAGGGCAGTTGGGGATGACCAGGTCTGCAGGGAGGGCAGTTAGGGGAGACCTGGCCTGTAGGGGAGGGCAGTTGGGGGGGCAGGCCTGCAGGGGAGGGCAGTTAGGGGTGACCAGGCCAGCAGGGGAGGGCAGTTGGGGGCGACCCGTCCTGCAGGGGAGGGCAGTTTGTGGGGACCAGGCCTGCAGGGGAGGGCAGTTAGGGGCAATCGGGCCGGCAGGGGAGGGCAGTTAGGGGTGAACAGGCCAGCAGCAGAGGGCAGTTGGGGGCGACCAGGCCTGCAGGGGAGGGCAGTTTGGGGGGACCAGGCCAGCAGCAGAGGGCAGTTGGGGGCGACCCGTCTGCAGGGGAGGGCAGTTTGTGGGGACCAGGCCTGCAGGGGAGGGCAGTTAGGGGCAATCAGGCCGGCTGGGGAGCAGTTAGGGGTGACCAGGCTGGCAGTGGAGTGGTTAAGGGGTGATCAGGCTGGCAGGCAGAAGCGATTAGGGGCAATCAGGCAGAGGCAGGCGAGCTGTTGGAAGCCAGCAGTCCTGGATTGTGAGAGGGATGTCCGACCGCCCGTTTAGGCCCGATCCAGGTGGAATCGGGCCTAAACGGGCGGTCGGACATCCCTCAAGGGGTCCCAGATTGGAGAGGGTGCGGGCTGGGCTGAGGGACCACCCTCCTCCCTCGTGCACGAATTTCATGCACAGGGCCTCTAGTAGATCAAATAAAAACCCTTTAACATATTTGAACAAAAAAATACTTATTTACCAACCCTGTCCAAGGAAAAGGCCTAGAAGCAATGACAGTCCAGTAACAATGAATCCTATTAATACTTAGATTTCTACTAAGAGCTACCCGGAAAAAAAAAAAAAAAGCTACCTGGGTTCCTTGAAGAAATGGATGAAATTACAAGTCTAAGGAAGTAAAGGAACTAGGGTTATCTTGACATGCTGAAAGCAAGGAAATTACCAAAGACTACTAGGCTCACATCAAATGACACAGGACTCAACCTGAAGGAGCGCCCATTACCTAAAGATGGAGAAGTTTCTGGTGTCAGATAATATTTATAGTAGATTGAAATACATCAAATACAAGCATCTACAATATTTTTAAAAAGCTCTCAGTCACTTCAACTCATTTCATGTTCTGAAAATTGATAAATAAAAAGGGGGAGGAATCTAGCATTTTTCCTGCCTTTCCTCTTTGGACTGTATTTCAGGGAAACCATAGAATTGATTTATTAGAATAATTATCATCACTATTATTATGAAAAGGATCTATGGATACCACCTAAACCCACTGATCTTCCCTGAAACTGTAATGGAGGTCTGTCATATGCTTCCTGACATGAAAATATAGCAGGTACACAATACCACTTATGAAATATTGTTACCAACAAGACTGAATTCAAACCAATTTGTTCTGTCAGATTATAGGAATTTTGGAGGAAAGAGGAAGTTGTGGAATGTTACCACCAGGAAAAATCACCCAAATTTAAAATGTGGGAACTACTACAGGACAAACAACCCAATTTCTTCAACAATTAAATACCAGGAGGAAGTAGGAAGTGTGGTTATAGAGAAGATTAGGAGACTGAAGATTCAGGTCAACCAAATGCACTGTCTGGACCTTGTGTGGATCCTGATCCATACAAATCAATTGTAGAAAACACGATTTTGAGCCAAACTGGACATGAACTATTAGTTGTAATTATGGAATTATCATTTTATTTTGTTTGTGTACTATAGTGTTTTTGTTGTTTAAAAAAAGGGGCCTTCTTGATTAGAGATACATACTGAGGTATTTATAAATGAAATGGTACTGATTTACTTTAAAATACTCCAGGAAACAACACAACCACAACAAAAAGTGTGATTCAAAGGGATGAACATAAAACAAGAATGGCAGAAAGTTGACAATTATTAAAGCTGCAGATGAGGTTGTAGGGTTCATTATAGCATTTTCTGTAGTTAGTATATGCTTGAAAAATGTCCATAATAAAAAGAAAATCTCATCAAATGTTTCTCTAGAAATATAGCTTTTTCTCATTATCACTACATAGCATAATACAATGAACAGTAGGCTAGGGAACAGAGATGTGGATAATTAACTCTGCAGAGGGCTTGGAAATGGATGGACAGGAAAAGCTTTAGAAAGGGGGTGACTTCTCATGTCATGAATGTTTATTTCCATCGTTAAATTCTTGGATGAGGGACAAGTTACAAACGATCAAACAACCAAAAGCAGATTATATACTTTTAAAAGCCTACCACATTTAACTTGGGTTAAGCCTAATATTAAGAAGCTGCTGCCTTCTAACCTTTTTCTCCCTTAATTACTTAAAAAAAAAAATCACACTGGCAAATCTAAGAGCAGTTTTCAATTTAAGTGCAAAACAGCTCTGAGGGAAGCTCCCTAGCTCAACATTTTGCTTCTACAAAATGTTCTTGGAGGTGAAGAGAATGAGTCCTTGGTTACTCATTTATTGAATCTTTTCAGAAAAAGCTTTAGGGGTCGGTAGCAAGACTAACTTTAAGGTCTAGGACAATCCAATAGCTAACAAGTTATAAAAAGGAACAGTTTAATCTAAACTTTCACTAGTCCAGTACATTTCAACTAGTTTGCCCTCACGCTATCAACTGTATATAAATGATGACCTCATTAATCCCACTTCACTTTGATCACGCTTTTCCTTCATAGATGCTGATTTATCTAATTTAAAACAAATTACTTGTTCTAGCTGATAATTTGATTTTTAATTGTTTGCACTGTGGTTTCATGTATGTACAGTTCATGTTCTCAACCTGATCAGACTATAATTCATAAATGGAAGAGACTATTAAAGATAATTTCCCTCACAAACTTGGAAAACATGTACAATATATAGTAGCTGTCCAGTAAGTCTTAATTTAAAAAATATTTTTCCTCTAAAATCATGTACTAACATAAAAGTACAATAATTACTGTCTTTACTTGATTATGAATTTCTTTTAAAAGCACATCACAA
Organism: Cnephaeus nilssonii; assembly: GCF_951640355.1. Lineage (NCBI taxonomy): Eukaryota > Metazoa > Chordata > Mammalia > Chiroptera > Vespertilionidae > Cnephaeus > Cnephaeus nilssonii. Next base: position 87,098,058 of record NC_137075.1, on the reverse strand, counting down.
TCAGGTAAGAACTTGACTATGACATGTCTACTTACGATGTCATATGGCAGTGGTTATTTTCCTTGGGATTAGAAATAACAGCTAATTAGCTTTCTGTTTGTTTGTTTTTCAAAATATCCAGTTTTGATGTTTCTGAATAATCGTATTTACAACATTCATGAATTCCTCAGCCAGAAAATTATATATGCTGTTTATAATAGTCTGCATCACTGAAACTCCAGAGCTTAACCTATACATAGTTAACATACAATAAACATGTGCTGAATGAAAAAAACACTTTCATGCACAACTGGCCATCATTTAGGATCTTAAAAACTATTTATGGGTAATCAATATGGCTAAATATAACAGACGGAAAAATATGGTTAATTAGATGCTATATAAACATTATAGGGCTTAATAACTAAACTTAAAATATATTTTTCATTAATTTTATTTGCATTCAAACCAATACAGAAGTAAAAGTGAAAGAAGCACTTTATAGATGTCAGACTACTAGCCTCAAAACCAGAAGGTTAGAGCTCTAACCTAATTCCATCAGCTAGTCAGGTACTTACTGTGTGCACATTACATACTCATAATTGCAGATGACGGGACACCAAGAGAGATCAACCAATCTTCCTTAGAAAACCTTTCCTCCCATTTGGGCACTCATCAGCAGCTCAACTGTGCTCTGCAGATAACTGTAGAGTTTTTTGCAATTGTGGAGTACTTCCCCCCAGCCCCCCGCCGCCAAGACCTTACAGAGAGGGCAAGACTAACTTTAGGAACAGATCCTATTTCAATATACTGGAGGTCTTAGTTAGAATTTATAACCTACATCAGTGGTTTTCAAAGTGTGGTACCTGAACCAACTACAACAGCACCACTTTGAGAATATATTACATACAAATTCTCAGGACTCTGTCCCAGAGCTACTGAATCAGAAACTCTAGAGATCGGGCCCAAGAAGCCACGTTTTAAAAAGCCCTTCAGGTGATTATGATGCATGCTAAATTTTGAGAACCACTAACCTATATTATCCAGGCTCTTTGATTTTTGTTTCCAGTTCTCTGTAGTTCTAATTCATTACTAAAAAAGGAGGCAGGGTTTTGTTTTATTAAAATTATGATCACAACAAAGCATATTTCTTACCATAAAGCTAAAAGTAGAGGAGAGACTATTTTTTTAAGGAAATATGAGTAACAAAGGGAGAAATTAAAACATTCAACCAAAGGATTAGAATTTTTACCAAAACTTAATTAGTACCTCAATTGCCATGTATCATTCTTAGTGTTAAGGTTACAATACAATCCTTAACCTTGAGAATCTTAGCAAAAGACAGACTGGAAAATAATTACCAAACAATATCATCAAAGCTATGAGAAATATATCACACATTATGAGGACAGAAATGGGTTGGATAGATTGGAAAAGCTTTAGAAAAGGGGTGCTATTTGAACCAAGCCTTTAGGAATGTACTATCAAGGAACACCCAGGCAAGCTAAGGATAGCTACTTTTTAAAAGCTTTCCAATAGGCCACTAGTGTAAAATGTAAATGAACATTATGAAATCGATCTTAAAATAAGCTCAAAGTACCACTTCATTCCCAGCACTGTTTGGTATTTCTTGTGGATACCAAAGTAGTACTATAAGAAATGGCCTGGTTTTAAGAAATTAAACCACAAATAATAAACTTTGCCTATGCAAAGTTTGGCAGAAATTAAGCCAATTATAACCATTCTTCATCATATTTTGTTAAGCAAAAAGCTGTGACAGTCGACACCCAAACAATTAAGTCAAATGAGATGCTCTGAAGTCTAGTTTCTTCTCAAGATTAAAGTTTTCACAAGATTTACCCCAAATGGAGACTTCTACTAGTATTTTATTTCCTTGTGTTTGGAAGATCAATCTAATTCCATGAAATAACCGAAACTTAAATCAGTTTTTCCACTATATTCATGTTATTTTTCATCTCAGTTATAAAACTATTAGCATAATTAGCATTCTTGTAACCAAACATAACTGACTAAACCTCATTTTTTAAAGATTTTTTTATTGATTTTTAGAGAAAGAGAGGAAGGGAGGAGAGAAACATGGATGTGAGAGCAGAACATCAAACAGTTGCCTCCTGCACACCCCTTCCGAAGATCAATCCTGCAACCCGGGCATGTGCCCTGACCAGGAATTGAACTGGCAACTATTTGGTGCACCGAAATGTCCAACCAACTGAGCCACACTGGCCAGAGCTAAACCTCATATTTTAAAGGTAGGCTACAAAAACTAGCTTTTATAATTTGCTAAAATGTTTATTTTACTTTGAATTACTTTCTTTTTTATTTTTTAAGTATATTTTTATTGATTTCAGAGAGAAAGGGAAAGGGAGAGATAGAAACATCAATGATGAAAATCATTGATTTGCTGCCTCCTGCATGCCCCCCCCCCCCCCCCCCACTAAGGATCGAGCCCACACCCCCAGGCATGGGCCCTAAGCAGGAATGAAACCTTGACCTCCTGGTTCATAGGTCAACGGTCAACCAATGAGCCACACAGGCTGGGCTGAACTACTTTCTTAATGATTCTCCAAATTCAGCCTGAGCTACTGGTACATTCACTTCATTTTGAAAAGGAAAATGGGGGGGCTTGCAATCTAGTTCAGTATCTGGTTAAAACTGTAGTCTTACTTCCCCACTCTGACTGACTTGGGCGGAGCCACAGCTGACTTGGGCGGAGCTGCGGAGCATGCCCCCAAGGCCCCACCAAGACTGACTTGGGCGGAGCTGCAGGGACCCTCAGAGGCCCGCCACAGGAGGAGATATATAGGTCAGAGCCGCCCCACGAGTTCAGTTCAGGCTTTGGATCCAGAATTCCCCTGGACTAGCAGATCTACAAGATAAAGGTTAAACTTTCCTCCCTCAGAGTGCTGGCTGATCCTTCTCCCGTGCATTCTGTCACAATTTGTATAATCAATGATGTGTCTTTGAGGTCAATGTCAATACAGAAATTAATTTCTATATGCCAGAAGTTCTTCAGTATTCCAAGTATATAGAATCTTTCTTTCAGTTTCACTCTAAGCAAAAAACCACCACAGATTAAAAACTATAAATGTGATTAAAAATAACAAAACAGAGGATATGACCTATTGTCATTCAGCTTTTCATGATCCAAAACAACCAACTGTAAATGGATTCACAATAAGTCATTCTTCTCCATTCTTGCTCAAGATATGAAATATCAAACTCCAGAGTTCTTTGAAACAGAACTCAACAATGAGAGTGAGGAAAGCAAAGAGGGTTGTGTTTTGGCTTACCCATTCAGTTTCTAAGTGACTCCCAAACACAAAGGAGAGACTAATAAATGGTTGAGTAAACTACTACTTTAGCAAAATGTATTTAAATCATTGGATGATATATTCTGTACTCATTGTAAAAGTATATCTAGGGAATTCTAATGTAAGTCTTATGGTATAATATACAGGGAGTTGGGAGAATGGGAGTTACTGCTAATGGGTACAGGGTTTCTTTTTGGGTGATGGAAATATTTCCAAATTAGATTACAAACAGTTGCACAATTTTGTGAATATATTAAAAACTCATTGACCTGTGCACTTTAAACAGGTGAATTTTATGGCATATGAAAAATTACATGCAGAAGTATAAAAAGCCTCTTGGGCTCAAGTAAACCCTTGTTAAAGACTGCACAGGGCCATAGCTGGTATGGCTCAGTTGCTTGAGCATCATCTTGTGCACTGAAAGGTTGCTGGTTTGATTCCTAATCAAGGCATATGCCTGGGTTGCAGGCTCAATCCCAGGTAGGAGGCTTGCAGGAAGCAACCGATCTATGTCTGTCTGCCTGTCTGTCTCTCTCTCTAAAAATTGAAAAAAGAAACAAAAATAAAATTATTTTAAAAAGAGAAAAGTCTGCATAGGGAAGATTGAAGGCAAAAGAAGCTGAGTGTCTCCGCTAAAGACATAGGCATCCAGTTCTTACCTTTCTCCTGAGGAACCAAAAAAGTAAAACAAACAAACAAAAAAACCTTGCCCAGCTTGTGTTGCTCAGTAGTTAAGCATTGATCCATGATCCAAGAGGTGATGGTTAGATTCCCCATCAGGGCACATGCTGGGTTTTGGACTAAATGCCCAGTAGCCTGCATGTTTCTATCTTTCTATCCCTCTTTCAAAGGCCTTTCTCTTGGCTTTGTGCTTGATAAATAACTGACTGGGAAAAAATCTGGGCATTGGGACACTGCTGCCATTTACTTCAGGAGAAATACACTTCATAAATTCAATTCTGTTTAATTAAGATAACACCGGAAGTTTTATATATGATGTCCTTTTAGAAGCAAAGATCCTATATTTTGAATTAAAATAAGTACATTACTTAGATTACTTAGACACTATGAATAATTATTTGAAAAATGCTCTTTTTGTTTAAAGACTAAATATTCATCCCAGGAAGTCAGAATGCAATTAGATTTAATATAAGTAGATTAGATTAATGCAAATGCATTAGATGAGAAAACATTTAACAAAGCTATGTATTTAAACACATCAAAATCCATGAAATAAAAGATTAAAGTTGTATGAAAACTAAGTAATCCTCAGTACAAGTAAATAATTGGTTAGATGTAATAAGTGAATTAGCAACCCTAACTCAGACCATGAGCAAGGTAGAGAACTTCATTTATATAAAAGCTTTTAATTATAGACTTTCCATGTGCTCATTATTGTGCTACGCTCTGAAGATACCAAGAAGAATAAAACTGCCCTAGCTGGTTTGGCTCAGTGGATAGAGCATCGGCCTGCGGAATGAAGGGTCCCGGGTTCGATTCTGGTCAAGGGCATGTACCTTGGTTGTGGGCGCATCCCCAATTGGGGATGTGCAGGAGGCAGCTGATTGATGCTTCTCGCTCATCGATGTTTCTAACTCTCTATCCCTCTCCCTTCCTCTCTGTAAAAAAAAATCAATAAAATATATATATTTTTAAAAAGAATAAAACGGATTGTTTGTTTGTTTATTTATTTATTTATCCTTACCAGAGGATATTTTTCCATTGATTTTCCGAGAGGGGGGGAAGAGAGAAGACATCCATGTGAGAGAGGCACATCAATTGGTTGCCTCCCGCATGCACTCTGACCAGGCGGAGCATCAAACCTGCAACCCAGGTATGTGCCCTTGACTGAGAATTGAACCCTCGACCCTTCTGTGTGGGCGTCGATGCTCTAACCACTTAGCAACACCAGCCAGGCTGATAGTTTCTTTTCTTTAATCGATTCATTCATTATGTATTTATTGAACACAACTTTTTCGTATACGAGTAGTAATGCTAACTTTTTTGCATTCACACTTTGAAGAGATTAAAAGATTCAGAAAATCACTGCACAAGTTTACAGTTATTCCTACGGTATAATTTCTCATGGTCTAAAAGAACCTCCATACTTGTCACACTAGTTACTTGGTTGTCCTTTAGTCCAGTGTGGCTAAGTAGAATCATTTTCTAATCTGAACACATTTCTTACATTCTCTTTTTTACTGAATTTATTGGGCTGACATTGGTTAATAAAACCATACAGGTTTCAAGTGTACAACTATAACACATCATCTGCATACTGCATCATGCACTCACCACTCAAAGTCAAATCTCTTTCTGCCACAATTTATTACCCACTTTGCCCTCTTCCGTCTTCTCCTATACTCCCCCTTTCCCTCTGGCAATAACCATACTGTTGTCTGTGTCTTTTTTTTTTCTTCCTAATTCCTTCACCTTTCTCACCAGTCCCCCAACTCCCTCTCCCCTTGACAGCTGTTAGTCTGTTCTCTATATGAGTCTGTTTCTTATATTATCAATATATTTGTGGCCAAAGTTCTCACAAGCAGCATCTTTCCTGGTGCTGACTTGACATCATGCTTCTCATCTCTTACTCAAAACAAATTGTACCCTGCTCCACACATCACTTAACAACCAACTCAATACTAAATCCCTCCTGACTGGCATCACTGTAATGTTAACCTATTTATTACACATTCAAAACTTAATGCAAAACCAGTGAAGAGTTTGTGCTGCTGAATGGCTAAGAACTATGACTGCTAACATTTCTGAGTGGTATGTTGGGTACTATTTAAATCACTTAACAGGTATCATCATTATTTAAAGTTCTCACAATACCCTATATAACCGGTACCATTTATCATCCACATTTTACAAATGAGGTACACAGAGGCTACATAACTTGCTCAAGTTTAAACTAATAAATGGTAGAGGTAGGATCAGAACGCAGGTGTCCTTAACTCGAGCCTGAGCTTAGCCACTTTGCTACAGTTATCTCCCCATGGTCCTTGACCAAAAGGAGTTCACAGACTAGAGCAGTGGTTCTCAACCTTTTTAATGCTGCGACCCTTTAATACAGTTCCTCATGTTGTGGTGACCCCCAACCATAAAATTATTTTCGTTGCTACTTCATAACTGTAATTTTGCTATTGTTAATGAAATGTAATGTAAATATCTGTGTTTTCCGATGATCTTAGGCTCTACAGCAGCGGTTCTCAACCTGTGGGTCGCGATCATATATGAGTGATCATCGGAAAACACAGATATTTACATTACGATTCATTAACAATAGCAAAATTACAGTTATGAAGTAGCAATGAAAATAATTTTATGGTTGGGGGTCACCACAACATGAGGAACTGTATTAAAGGGTTGCAGCATTAGAAAGGTTGAGAACCACTGTTCTAGAGCATTCCTGGTGATGAAAAACTTGGTACTTTACAAGAGTCCATTTAATTTCTGGACATTGGAAAGTTCCTTTTTACTATGTAAAAAACAAAACAAACTAATCTGTCTCTAACTTCTCCCCGCTGTTCCTAACTGTTCTCTGGAACAGGACATGGATTAGCCCATGGTTATTCAATGTGGACCAAATGGGATGTAATAAGTCCAATCAAAAGTAAGGAAAAACAGATTAATAATTAGGGATGACTAAGTCAATAGACAGCTGTCTCTGAACACTTTAAGAGCAATAAAACTAACCCCTTATCATCTTCCTTGATTCTGTTCAAACCCACAGGGTTTATAGAAACTGCATAATTATTTTGTATTTGCAGAGATAAACAGTATTTCTTTCATATAAAATACACAATAAGGAAAAATAGCATGTGATTCTATACCCAAACATGGAGGATCCATTAAAAAGACAAGTGACAGCCTGACCAGTGTGGCTTAGTGGTTGAGCGTCAACCTATCAACCAGGAGGTCACGGTTCAATTCCATGGTTCAATTCCTGGCCAGGGCACATGCCTGGGTTGTGCAGGAGGTAGCCAATCAATGATTGCCTTTCATCATTGATGTTTCTATCTCTTTTTATCCTCTCCCTTCCTCTATGAAATCAATAAAAACATATTAAAAAAAAAAAGTGACACCTGGCCGGTGGCTCTGTTAGTTGGAGCATCATCCCATACACCAAAAGGTTATGGGTTCGATTCCTGGTAAGTGCACACATGGGAGGCAACCAATCCATGTTTCTCTCTCACATCGATGTTTTTCTTTCTCCCTCTCTCTCCCTCAAATCAATGAACATGTCCTTGGGTGAGGATGAAAAAAAAAAAGGTAAGTGACAGCTCAAACCTCTCTCCAGAAACATTTGTCACATCCGCCTTTATCCTTCAGGGACTTGAGTTGAATGACATTTGCTGTAGGTTGATAATTAGTTTTTCTTTCTTTCTCTCTCTCCTTTTAAAAAAAGCATAGGAGGGCAATGTTGGCTTCTTCCCCAAGAGAGACACTAGCCTGAGTGGTTTGGGGAATATACGCCTTGATCACATTTGCACTATGACTCCTGAATGCATGAGCCATCCCAGCAACACCTGCTCTCCTGACAGGCCACCAGGGCTGGCAGGAAAAGGATCCATCAATTCCACTCTCCCCAGAGAGATCACCCAGACCTGGTATTAAATGTACAGTTTAATGCGATGTTAAAAAGTAAAATTCCACCCACCAAAACCTACCAGTTACCAGAGGTCAATATTTTAGAAGACCCTAATAATGGAAAGTAACATAGAATTTAATTATTTTTCCAAATTAATTGCAAACCAACTAAATACTCAGAAAAGTACCACTTATATCAAGGGAAGAAAGATGAGATGAGAAAGAGTGAGATTCTTTAATCAAGATATTGCTAAGGGCTTGAGTTTTGGGTTCTATTTCTCATCATGGGGTAGAAATGTAATTGCCTCCCAACAAGAAACTATGAATTACTTCTGGATAAGTTTGGGCACATAGATTTTATTAACACAAAAACTGACAATATGTAAGCAATCACATTTTAGTTCAAGTAATTAGCTTCCTTTTCACAAACAGAGAGACAAACATCTTTTTGGTTTGTTTGTTTTACCTATTCATATATATTTCCTGTTTTGGGTTCCATTTATTTTCCTATTAAACATACATTTGCCCTGGCTGTGTTGCTCAGTTGGTTGGAGCATCATCTGTATATGTCAAGGTTGTGGGGTCTATTCCCGGGCAGGGCACATAAATGCATAGAAGGGTGGAACAAGTCGATATTTCTCTCTCTTTCTAAAAATAAATTAATAAATAAAAAAGTAAACATACTGTTATTGTCCTTCTTATTACTTATTCACCTATTTTTTAACAATTAAGTTATTATTATTTTTAAAATATATTTTATTGATTTTTTTACAGAGAAGAAGGGAGAGGGAGAGTTAGAGAGAAACATCGATCAGCTGCCTCCTGCACACCTCCTTTTGGGGATGTGCCTGCAATCAAGGTACATGCCCTTGACCGGAATCAAACCTGGGACCTTTCAGTTGCAGGCCGACGCTCTATCCACTGAGCCAAACTGGTTAGGGCACAATTAAGTTATTTTTTAAAGAAATTAAAGTTATACAGGTACATGTTTCAAAAATCAATTCTATAAGGTTTGTTATAAAAAATGCAGTTCACCTTTGTAAAAAATGTTTTTTTAATTGATTTTAGAGAGAGAGGAAGGGAGAAGAAGAGAAAGAAACATTAATGAGAGAGAAACATTGATTGACTGCCCCCTGCACATCCCTTACTGGGGATTGAACCTGCAACCCAGGCATCTGGCAACCTTTGGTGCATAGGATGATGCTCACACCAGCAAGGGCTGCAGTTCACCTTTTTAAAAAATATATTTTTATTGATTTCAGAGAGGAAGGGAGAGGAAGAGAGAGATCGAAACATCAATGATGAGAATCACTGATCAGCTGCCTCCTGCACGCCCCATACCAGAGACCAAGCCTGCAACCGGGCATGTGCCCTGATCAGGAATCGAACCCTGACTTCAATGCTCAACCACTGAGCCACACCAGCTGGGCTACAGTTCACCTTTAACTCCTTTTCAGTAGCAACCATTTTCACTCTGTTTAGCTGATTATTTTATACTAGAGGCTCGATGCATGAAATTCATGCAAGGGCCTTGGCCCAGACCCCTGCCTGCCGCCTCCACCGCAGCCAGGAAACTCTGCCACTGCCCCCCGCCTGCTGCAGCTTTGTCTGGAAGGAAGGACGTCCGGTCTAATCAGCATTATTAGGCTTTTATTAGTATAGATGACCTCTTTATGTCTAAATAACTAAATAATATACTTGTATTACTACTTCTCAATTTTTTAATTTGAGACAGTATCTGCTTTCCTCCAGTATAGAAAGTGATGATTTAGCTCCTTTCTACACCCCTTCACCGTAATTCCTTACATGTGTAAACACCTATCTCCTATTCTTCCAGAGTTACTTTTTGTAACTTTACTTACATCAATATTCACTTTCTACATTATTATGATTATACAAACACTATCTATGGCTAAGCCATGTAATCAACTATAATTACCTTCCCTTTAGTCTATGGCTAAGCCATGTAATAAACTATGATTACCTTCCCTTTCTTGCATATTCTTTGTTTTTCCTGGGTTATTTAGTTTGGTGTTCTTTGTACTTTCTCTCATTCAATAGACTCTGTATCTGCCTGTTTTCAACATCTTCAGATACGGAGATGTATCATGTAATTTGCCAATTTCACCTTCCTGAAAGTCTCCTATATGGTCTGGTTGTCCTCTCTGCCTGGTGCACAACAATCACCCTGGGGAGCCCCTGTTTTCTGTATCCTATGCCATCTTTTTCTTGGTTTATTTACTCATTTGGGTGGCTGGTGAGATTCCCCAGAGAAGTATCTTTCATGTTCCTGACTTAGAGGGAAAAGGCCTGGTTGTACAGGGAGACATGGTCTCAGCATAATGTGCATAATTCACTACATTTTCATTACAGAAGCCCTGTCCTCAGTTGGTCTGGCTGAGGAACCACTTTGGTTCACCCCCTCTAGAGAAGAAAGCCCTAGTCTTTTATGGACTATAACAAAGCAGGTGATCTAGACTTCTGACTCCTTAAATAGACTTTAATTAGTTCTCCTTGTTTACACCATCTCTGCCTTCAACCTAGCACCAATCTTCAGCCTTTTGGAGTATTTGTGAAGTGTAAACTGGCTTGGTTCTTAACTTTGCTCACTTTAGGATTGTTTTTCTTAGGTCTGCTAAATTCATACGCTTTCTAGCTCCCAAAAGTTTACTGCTTTTGTCCTCTTTCCTGTTCTTTCGTTGAGGGAATATATCCTTTTTAAAATTCTGTTTTAGCAGGATTTGGGAAGAGAAGGAAAGCATACATGCATTCAAACCATAATTAACTTGGAAGCACTCTCTCCCCAAATTTATTTCACTATACATACTTCTAGCTTTCTCCATGATTCGTCACTCTCCCCACTCCTACCTTGGTTTTGTTTTTATATTCCTAATGTTAGTTATTCTCTTTCTAGGGATCAAGAGAAAGTGGATGGAGAGCTTCGAAAAAGTAGCGACGAAGGCAGGAATGGGTAAGTACCTATCTGTTCTCTGACTGCCTTGGAGGCTGTTTCCATTTAAAACATATATGTATAAAATTGATTTCAGAGAGGAAGGGAGAGGGAGAAAGAGACAGACACATCAATGATGGGAGGGAATCATTGATCGACTGCCTCCTGCATGCCCCACACTGGGGATCGAACCTGCAACCCAGGCATGTGCCTGCCCGGGAATTGAACCGTGACCTCCTGGTTCATAGGCTGATGCTCAACCACTGAACCATGCCAGCTGGGCCCATATTTTATTTTGAATATATAAAGATACAACAGGCATTTGCAAAATACTGTTTTATCTATAATAATAAAAGCGTAATATGCTAATTAGACCTGACGTCCTTCCGGACAAGTCCTTCCGGACAACCTTCTGGACTAAGAAGCCAGGGCTGCAAGGGAAGCCCAGGTCCCAGGTGCCTGCCGGCGGACAAAGGGAAGCCCAGGTCCTGGGTGCCAGAGGGAAACCGGTGCCAGCAGCCGGGGGAAGGAAGGCCTACTCTTGTACGATTTTCATGCATCGGGCCTCTAGTAATATATAAAAGTATAATATAAAGCATGGTCCCTGACAACAGGATCTCAAAATTTAGTTGGTAAGTATAAATAACAATTGGGTGCTAAAGGAAGTCAGGAACAGGAAGGCTCAATGTGGCTAAAAAATTTGGGAGAATAACAGTTCAAGAAAAATGAAGGCCTTGGCCATGTAGCTCAGTTGGTTATGGGTTTGATTGCTGGTCAGGGCACATATAAGAATCAACCAATGAATGCATAAGTAAGTGGAGCAAAAAAAAAAATAATAAAAAAGAAAAAGTGGAATAAGAAATCAATATTTCTCTCTCCCTTTCTCTAAAACCAATCAATATAAAAAAAATGGTTAGAAATATTAGTGGAAAAGGAAAGTAGGATTCAATGGGATTAGGAGGCTGGAAGAGCCAGCTTCTGTTTACTTTCATGCTTTGTCTCCCAGTTACTATTAGATATTTATTGCTTGAATAATATTTATTAAACCCCTTTGTGAAAAGTAGCCAATTTTGAGAGATATTTACAGTTGTCAATCTCTGGCTCAGATGGCATTGCCTAGGTGGTGAATGCTACCCCGCCAATTGTAAAAGTTACAGGTGTACCCTGCTTTGAGAGCAATAAACACCTATTTAAAAATACAACAAAACAAAAACTATTTGTGATGAGAAGCAAAAGTATTTAATTGGAAGATTTCACTTTACACAAAGCTTTTCCTCACTGTGCCAGTTAGTCATTTATTGCCTGTCAGTTCCTGACTCACCCCTCTGCCCTGCCTTGTGATACTGGAGCTAGACCCCGCAGTAGGCTGCATTTCTCCTCTGTCAGTGGTCTCCCATGTTAAGCTTGCCAGCAGAGAGGATGCTGGTGGGTGGGAGAAGGCAAGGCTGAAGCAGGAAGAAGAAACTTCCTTTTTACACAGTGACAAGCAGGTTGCCATGCAGGGGTCTCAACAATGATCACCTTGGCAACACGGCCCTGGTTCAGCGGAGGGGCTCCCTCTGGCTAAGCTTCTTCACCTTCATGCAGGGGCTGCTGCTGCAGTTCACCAGCGGAGCCCCTCTGGCAGTGGGCAACATGTTCCTGTGGCAGCCCCGTCCTCTCTTCAGCGGCCTGCGTCTCAGCCTTGTGGGGGCCTCTTCCGAATTTCTAGGCTCCTCTGTGGTGCACTTTCTTTCAGCCCTGGGTGGCATGGCTTTCTGCAGTTGCCACCTCTGCAGGCCTAGAGTCTTCTTTTACCCTTTTAGAAGTTAGCCACCTTTCACCAGTTAACAATTCTTTATTAAAAAATGTCCCTACTCACATTACTCCTGACTGGATTCTGGCAGATATATCATCACACAAAAAGACCCAAATAAAAGGAACATGGAACACATGTGATACCAAGTAAAGCTGATCCCCAAATCCTAAAAAATGAATTCTGACAATTGCTATTATAAATCTAGAGAAATTGCCCAACACCAATTCGGAATAAGACAGCCATAAATATAAGGTTATCCAAACCATGAGTACTAAGCACTGAAGAAGAAGAGTAAAAAACAAACCATGTCAGAAAAACTTTTGGAGTTTGTTGTGATAAAATTACAAGATTAGTGGCTGACAAGAACCCAATAAATGAAAGAACCTGATTATAAGAAAGCATTTAATACTGCTTCTCCTGGCATCTTCCTTGCAAAATTAATTAAAACGAGACAGGATATATGAGTCTCATGAATTGAAAACTGGCCCCAAGACCACAAGAAGTGATTATAAACTGCCCTAAATCACATTGAGGAAATTGTCTAGTAGAATGTCCAGAGTATTAAATTGGTTATAATCCCGTATTTCCATTAGTGCTTGGGAAAGTACAGAGTAAGTTAATTAAAGTTTAGTAGACATGAACTAGAAGGGATTTGTGAAAAACAGCATGGTCTAACGTATAAAAGATTTAGATAAGTGAGAAAGATTTACAAAAGGTAAACTCTTTCCCTTTAGTACGCATAATTACTATAAAAAGTAATTTTCACCTAGTGATCTCAAAACCTCCATATGCACACGGGACTACTTAAAGTTGACAGGGAATAATCAAAGGTTTTTATCCGGCTAACTAAGAACACAGCCACCTCGAAGGACCTAATTCCTTTTAGTCTATAGAGATTACAGTCTCATAGGGTGAAGAGCATTTGGGTCTATAAATAATCTTTTGTACAGCTACCTCATACAGTAGCTTGACTTAAGGCCGGAGTTTCCATGTCATGTGGATTTGTACACTTACAAATACATGTACATGGAGGCAAAGGCAAAACAGAAGAAGCAAGAGCGGCAGTAACACCAACAGCCAAATTGAATTTTTCACAAAGATATCATTATGCCTTAATAAAGAAATTGCCTAAGTCCAGAAGTTGTCTGACCTTTCCCTCCTCTCCTTGGCACCTATGTGTGTGTCAGGAACTGGGGACCCAGTGGAGAACAAAGCAGACAATATAACAAATACTTGCAATATCAAGTTAGGGTGTGGGAAGTAGATGGTACCGGTAGAGCACATATAATAGGCATGAGAGTAAAGGTAGGTGTAACCTAGTCTAGGGGGTTAGGCATGATCTTGCAAATAAATTGACATTTAAGCTAAACCTGTAGTTAGTTGGCTAAGGGGAAGACAAGTATGGGCCTTAAGGAGCAACCAATTAATTCATGGTAGTGCTAAGCAGGCCTCAGGAGAGCACCCAGGGCCAGGACCAAAAGCCTTCCCGTTACCATTGTCAGAGGATTTATGCATGTTCAGCAAGCAAGTTTAGGAGTTGAGGCTTTGGAATCACAGAGGCCTGAGTTTTAGTCCTGGCTCTGTCATTCAATACCTTGGGCAATTGATCCTCTCTTTCTTCATCTGTACAAGATAATAACAGTAGCTACAGGAGTAGTATCAGAATATGGATAAAGCGCTGGGCACAGTGACAGGCACAAATCAGGAAATGTTAGCTGTTGATGTTAATAATAAACAAGAATAATTCTGCATATGATAGACTACATCTATAAGTAACTGAAGGAGTGTATATAATTCATTAATTTATTTGTATATGCCTAAATTGCTTAGTAAACCCACCCTTAGCTAAGTTAAAGTGGTATCTTAAAAGGTCCCAAGGGCAAACAAGACAAAACAGGTTGAAAACCAGTTTCTCCCAGTCCCAAATAGCACTTTTGCTTATATTCTCTATGCTGATTAAGAAAACTAATTAAAAACTACTCAAATCAGAAATTGAGAGTCATCTATAGTTCCTGCAACACTGCATCTTCTAAAACTACCTGTCCTCCATCCCCCTAACTCCCCAGCTGGTCATTAGCACCTATAACGTACTAGACACTAAAAAGAGAGGGAAACACAATTATAAGGCGATGTATCCCAGTAAAAAAATAAATAAAATAAATAAATAAAAAGAGAGGGAAATACAGTGAGGAGCAAGTCAACAGTTGCTGCCATCAACTGTCAGAGTGCTCTTCTTAAGAAAAGGGCAATCGATGTCATCTCCCTGCTTACCGTTCTTCATTTGTCACAAGAGCCTTCAGGATAACACCTTGGCTCATGTGTGTAAACCAGGCTCCTTCTTAGCTTTCCATCCTCATCTCCTAACTACTTACTCAGAAGTTCCCCAAACACAGCATGTCTCAGGCCTTTGCCATTTACTAGTACTGTTGTTGCTTATGCTCGGACTACTTCTTGACCAGTGCTCTGTGGAGCAATTACCATCCTCCCACTTTCCCCCCACAACACTCACTGCACATCTTTTAAAGACGGTTTAGGATTACTTTCTCTGACTCTGCCTGAGATAAGTACCTTTCTCTAGTGCTCTCCAATAGACTGTAAGTAACCTCAGTACAACAATGTTCTTTTCTCTATAATCCGTGCTCAGCAGAATATGTCTACATAAGCACTCACATATTTATTGAATGATTGTTTTTTAAAAACCCAACTTTTCAGTTACTAATTCTTAGAAATTCTTAAACATGGGTTACTACTCTGGTACCTGAACAGAGTTTAGCCCTGGCTATGTAACTCACTTTAGAAATGCTTTTTTTTTTTAAGTTGTTACTGTCATGCATTTTAAAAATGTATTTTTCTACCTCAGAATTTCTTATAATTAAAAGAAAATATACACTCTTCACCGAAAATTATTACTAGAAAAAAACATTTTATTTGCATCATTCCATTAATGTTAAATAAGGTTAAAACTTACAATAGTTAAAATCCGACCACTGGAAATACAGAGCGTTTAAATTTTTGCTTCCTTGGCCCCAGCACACCTGTGTTGTCAGTAAGGCTGGATGAAGCTCTGGGGCCCAGCAAAATGGCAGGAAGCAAAGGTTAGAGAACTAAGAGTAAAATTATAAACATCTTGGTGCAACATCAATGAAACTTTCAACATGTGAAGGACTAGAAAAATTTTGTGGTATTTGGCTTTGAGAAATAGCATTCGAAATATACTAAGGCATATTTATGAAATGTGGCAATCAGATTAAGTAAGTTTGATTTCTTCTCTTTAGAGATAATTTAAGGAAGCAGCAATGAGAGGGATCACAAACATTCTTTCCTTCCTTCTTAACATTAAAGATTACTGAAAAACAAAGTTAAATTCTAAAGTGAAGTGTCATAAGAAGAAGTCAATGAAAATTTGATCATCAAGATACCTCTGAAGTTGAAATAAAGATCTGGGAATGTCTGCAAAACCATGTGGCAAATGATGCACAAAATTCTTTATTACTGAGACTAAGAAGTTGTACATTTTTTTTTCTTCCATATGGAAATCCTCAGACCTACAAGTATAGAACCTACACTGAGATAAAAATTGAATTCTGCCTGGGGGAATAGGTAGACACTATTCAGAGAGGGTGGGGTTTGAAATGGTCTTGAAGGATAAGTAGAAGTTTTCCAGATAAAACTTGGAGAGGTTAGGTTCATGTTAAGAAGGTCTTTTGTGAAGGACTGTGGAATTTGAATTTTAATCCTGTAGGGCTCAAGGAACCAAAGAACGTTTATAAGTAGGAGTATAACATGATTAGCTTTGTTTGTTTTTTAATACAGATCTGTGGTAGCAGAGGACAAACTTCACCAGTGAACATGTCAACTAACAATGTCACACACCTAAAAGATGCTCAATTAATACTTGTTGATAGACTGACCGACTGAAGCCCTAGGAAAGTGGCATCAGAACTGTAGAACTGTAGATTGACATATAAACAAGGATTAGTCCAAAAAGCCAATACTGGGTATTGACATAAAGATAACAGAAGTATTTAAGGCTTGACACTTGTTTTTATTACTGCTCAAAAAGGGGTATTATGATTGTAACCAAATGATGCCAATTCTTCTTTTTTCTAAATTAATATGACTTTATATGGCTTAAAATAGGAGAACAAAGAAAATCAATAACCTCATCTAGAGGAAATAAAGCCAAGTAAAATTGCATCTATAACATCGATGTTTATTTCAGTCTGTAAGCCCTTTTCTTGCTGTACAGTCTCCAATCATCCCTGAAATACAAGTGATTGGGCTCTTCTGGACCCACCAGTTAAGGGAAGGGAACATTTATCTACCGTCAATTCGTGGGACACTAATCTCCTTCTCACTTCTCTGATTACAAGCAAGCAGGATCTAGAGGAAAGGCCTCAACAGAAGCTTTAAAAATAAATAAATAAACCCAGCCCCTTTCGCTCCAGGAATACAGAAAAGACTGGCACTAATACAAGAGAAAGTGATCGCCCAAACAAAAGCCCATCTGAAGGAGGAGCAAACCCCACCAGCTAGCCCAGCATTATTGCTAGGAAGATAGCAGACTTGTTAAAAATGTATATTTTAATTTTCAGTATTGCAACAGGCCCCAATTTGCCCAGGGATCTAGCTAAGCTGCCATTTTCTACTACGACAGAGTCTAATCTTTATTTAATGGATTTAGCATCTATCTTTACTAGAGTGGTCTCTAAGGAAAAGGGGAGGGGAGAATGAAGGGGCAGAGAAGAGATGATCAGATCCCCCTCCCCCTTTCATCCATTCGGCGCTCATGTTTGTGTTCAAAATTCAATTACCTCCTTATTGATACTTCACAGAGATATTTAAGCTGCAAACATGAAGCCCTGATTTCCCAAGGGGCCATGCCCCTCTCTATTTCACTGCTCTGCTTCCCCCTGGGTGAATTCCTGAGGCGTCCATATTAATAGGTAATCAGTCACAATTCATTTATTAAACAGCTAGCAAGGTTTATCAGCCTGCCCTGATTAGCCCGAAGAAACCACTGAATTCCTAATTTATTTATGGAAATGTAAGTGTCTTTTTGAATTCCATTCAGGAGCTGCAGGAGTGTTTGGTTTTAGCATACTGCAACCTAACAGGCAGCACAAGTAAGCAGAAGTGAGCTTTCCCGGAAGAAGGGGGCTGCTTCCCACCAGAAGGCAAAGAGCCGGGGACATGTACCGCAGAGATTCTTCGACTGGCCGCGGGATTTGGGTCCGCATAATCCTTGGATTAGTACTTATTTGATTGCTTTCTGTTTACATAAAAGAGTTTGAAATGTTGTCACTAGGCAGCCATTACTATCCACTGTAACAAAAATCAATCTCAGGGATGCTGCTTTTGATTGGCAGAAAAGTGGCCCTTAATGGAGTAGAATTGAGGACCTCAGTGAGTTAAAAGACAATAATTCTTAGCAGAGTTAAAACCACCACCAGACTAGAATACAAACCAAAGCCACTAAGATAATACTTTTCAAGCATTCATCTTAGAATAGTAACTAAACCAGGTCCTGCTTTAATCTTATACATTTCTAGGCTGCACCGACAAAAGGACTCTGCGTATAATTTCTGCAATTTTACTCAATTAACAATTCACCCAAAATTGCCCATTACTAATTAAGAGGCCAATACAGATTAAATAAAGCTCTTAGGAGTAACATTAAAACCCACGTTAACTGCCCCAATAGATGCAATTAGAAAAGAAACTGCTTTAGGGACATTAGCAGATCATATAACCTATATTCTTGGTTTAAGCCAGAATTAGGGCTGGCTTCTTTTGAAAAACGATAAAATATAAAAAACATAAAGAATGTAGCTAATGTTTAAATGCCAACAAAGAATAATGTTAATGCTTATCTTTGTGTGGGTTATCCACAGCCAATATTTTCAAATACAAATCTGCCTTCTTCCTATCGGTCACTATGATCAAGGACAACCTCCCCATATAACCTAATATATGCTGTAAAAGGCAAACCATAATCATGAGAAAAACATCAAATCCCAGTTGAGGGATATTCTACAATGTACCTGACCAGTGCTCCTTAAAACTGTCAAGGTCATCAAAAACAAAGAAAGTCTGAGACACTGTCACAGCCAAGACTACTAAATGGACCCTGGAATAGAAAAAGAACATGAGGAAAAAACTAAGGAATCTAAATAAAGTATGGAAAAAATGTTAAAAAAAAAAAGAAGTGAAGTTCGTTAATTATAACAAATGTAGCATAATAATAATAATAATAATAATAGGGGAAAGTGAATGTGGATTATATGGAAATTCTCCTTCACAATTTTCCTATATCTACAACTATTCTAAAATTTAAATTTTATTTAAGAAACATAAAGTGACAATTGACAAACTATATTAGAAGGTGGCCAAAATATGAATAAGTACTTTTTATATTTTTACAAGGGAAGATTGAAGATTATTTTAAAAAAATCATTTTTCATTAAAAATAATAATTTTGAAATACTGAAAGGCAATGTATCTATACATAAAAATTTTCATATATGTTTTTACCTGACAGAAATAGCAAAAGTATATTTAGTTATTAGTATATTTAGTTAACAGTTTAAAATGTAAAAATGTTATCTCCATGCAAAATGTCATTGACTATTAAATGGAAAACCCCCTAAAGCTCATATGAGTGCACATGTGCTCACACACAAATATAAAAAAAGAAAAAGGCAAACCAGCTGTTATATTAAAATATAACTGAGGGCAGTGTCTGTAAAGAAAATCAATATATCTTCAAACCAAATATTAATACTCTGTATATTGTGTTAATGTTATTGCTTTTCTCCTTGAGTATGGATAATCAAGAAAGGACTTATATGTGCTTTAGCCTAAGATGAAACATAGGCTCAACTAATCAAATACAGGAGCACCAACTATTCCCACTCCCAAATTAACAATTGCATGTATTAGGATTTTGTTAATAACTCTAATGCAAAACATAGTAAAATTGGATTTTAAGGCTCAATGTTGTTTTTGAATTGTCTAATACATAAAAATAGTATCGCCCTGGCTTCTAAAATACTAGCTGGGGAAAAGTCAAAAAGGAAGCACAATCACAGCAAGCCTAGCATAACATACCACAAGCAACTGCTGTTGAGTTGGACAGTTTGAATCTGATTCACAGCTCTTGGGCTAGCCCAGTTCTTTGTAACTGTACAATGGGGTCAATGGTCCACTTTACTCATGCAGTTGTGAAGCTTTGGGAACTATTTAGTAAGTAGGTAGTCATTAATAATGGCTGTTGAATATAAGTTTATCAGTGTTTCTCAGCAGGCATCTGATGACTCTAGGCAGAAATCTTGAGAAACCAAAAAGTAAATTGAACAATAAAAAAACAACTAGAGTCCATCCGTTGAGTGCATTAATATCAACATACCACCCTTAAAGACAATGCACCCACTTGATGCATCTAACAACCTATACAGAGGGGAAGGCAAAGCAGTTATGTGTCACCTACATTTCACAGAGAGAAAAAGAAAACTCAGGCAGGTTAAGTGATTTGCCTAAGATCAATCTATAATAATAAAAGCGTAACTTGCTAATTAGACCGGATGTCCTTCTGGACGTCCTTCCGGCCGTGGCAGGCAGGGGCCGAGCCCATTGCATGAATTTCGTGTGTCGGGCCTCTAGTAGTTAATAAGCAATCAGGACTTGAATGCAGTTCTGCTGTCTTCAACTGACTATAGTTTGTTCATTGGTCTCCCATTCTGCACGATGGGCATGGTTAGTCTTTTGATAATTCTTTTTTTATTGTTTTTTTTTATTTTATTGATTTCAGATAGGAAGGGGGAGAGATAGAGAGATAAAACATCGATGATGAGAGAGAATCATTGATTGGCTGCCTCTTGCATGCCCCCACTGGGGATTGAGCCCGAAACCTGGGCATGTGCCCTGACCGGGAATCGAACCATGACCTCCTGGTTTATAGGTCATAACGCTCAATCACTGAGCCATGCCAGTCAGGCTGGTTGATAATTCTTAACTTCTTTGGCATATCACTCTAATTCACATCAATATCCTCTAACTATAATCCCTATATGCCACAACATTTCTTAAACCCCAGTGCTTCCATCAAGAAAGCACTGGGGTTTTTTCTTAAAAGCCATTTTAAGAAAATTTCATTAGAGAGACTATTCAAAAGACAGACTATTCAAATAGCACTTAATTTGTATTAAAATAACAAACAAAAATATACTGGTCAATCACTTTAATTTTTCTTTTAATTTATATTCAATCACATCCTAACCTCTGTATCAATAAATTTCATTGACATCTTTATTCAAAGCAGTTAGTCATGATCTCAATCTTGACATATATGTATATATTCCTAAATACAAGATAGAAAGAAAAAAGAAAAAAGACTTCCCAAATCCTTTCTGAATCTTCTATCCATTAACACCCACTTAAAGCAATACTCCATTTAAAAAACTTCTTCTTGCAGGCAATCATTCTTGCAGGCAAGGGTTTTATGTAGAAAACTATGTCCAAATTTGTGGACTCTGACTCTTGTTGGTTCATCCAAAATAGTAGTACATGAAACAACAAATGGACAAAAAAGATTAAAAAGTTCTTTCTAGTCTACTTGTCCCAGCATGTGACCTTTTATCACTCCTACCAAAAAAAGTTGCTAAGAGTTACCCCCATGCACCTACATTTTAACTAAAAACTTTAAAGGGAATACTGCCATCTACTGAATAACAGTCATCACTAGTCTTTCTCTATTACAGTGCTACCTCATTTAATGACTCTCTGGGAACAAAAATTTTAATGCTAAGGATGTTTATATTAAAAACAAACTTTTAAGGCCCAAAAAGTTGTATAACTTCTCAGCTACCCATGATAAAAATACCCCAGAAAACAATTCCTATTGTTCTTATCCAATTATATAAGGTCTGCTCTAAGTAATATTTTGAAATCTGGGGAGTTGGTTCCCTTCCTTTTCAACATCCTCTTTCCTAACTGGCTGAAAAACTAATGCATGATAATCTTCTTTCACGAGCTCCCAAATCAAAGCAGAAAGTCTAGAGAGCTCTCATTTCCACTTAAAGACAGACTAGCTATTAGACTTCAAGGTGAATTTGTTTCATTTCTTATCTCAGCCACTATTTGCCTTTAAAAATATTTTTCCAGTTAACTTTTTAAAGCATAATATACACACAGAAAAATGTACAAATCATAAGTATAGATGTGAGGAATTTCACAAAACTAACACATCTGTGTAACAACCACATACATCTCTACAGAGAACCATTACCAGCACCCCAGAGGCCTCCCTCCTCATACCCTCTCCCAGCCACCACCAGACCCCCAATGCAGCCGTTATTTTGATTTATATCACCATAGATTAGCTTTGCCTGTTTTGAGCTTTATGTAAATGATACTGTATGATATGTACTTCTTTGTGTCTAGTTTCATTTACTCAATGTTATGCCCCTGAAACTCATTAATATTGTTGCATGTAGCAATAGTTTGCTTATTTTCATGGCTATATAATATTCTATTTATGAATATATCATAATTTATTTATTCAGCAGAACTTTTGTATTTTTGACATACAAATGTTTGCATTTCTATTTCTATATATCACTGGAATTATTGGGTCATAGGGTATATGACCCAATACTGCCTTAGTAGATACTGCCTAACAGTTTCCCAAAATAGTTGTACCAATAATCATTTGCCATTTGAAGTCTCATATTTCTCAGCAAAGGGCAAATCTTTCCATTGTAAACTGTTCCTAGTTAGAAGAATTTGAGATACTTGGAAGCAGGTAATAAGTACTTAGGGGAAGAGAGGTCACAGTTGTTGAGATCATAACATGAGACTTCAAAAAAAAAAAAAAAAAAAAGGACCTTCCCAGACTCTCAGCACCCCTTTGAGGACTATGACCTAGAGTCCAGGGGTTGCTAGAAGCCTATGTTGAGAACAAAAGAATCTGTACCCCATGTCACTGCACCCTAATAAGAACTTACCAGTAAGTTTCTTCCATCCAGGTTTTCCCAAACACTCTCTAAACCCTAATCAATACCTCTAACTCCCAGTAAAGATACTGTAGGTTTTTAAAAAAATATTTTTATTGATTTGAGAGAGAAAGGGAGAGGGAGAAAGAGAAACATGGATGTGAGAACGGAACATCGATTGGCTGCCTCCTACATGCCCCCATTGGGCATTGAGCCCGAAACCTCTGCATTTGCCCTGACCAGGAATCTAATCCAACCAGCAACCTTTCTGGTGTATGGGATGACACTGGCCAGAGTGATATCGTATTTTTTTGGTTTGTTTTGTGGTTGTTGTTTTTTTGGCACAATCTAAGTTGTTTCTTTTAGAACTCAGAGGCTTTATTTATTTATTTATTTATTTATTTATTGTTAATCCTCTCCTGAGGATATTTTTTCTATTGATTTTTAGACACAGTGGAAGGGAGGGGTAGAGACACAGAGAGAAAGATCAATGTGAGAGAGACCCATTGATTGGTTGCCTCCCACACGTGCCTTGAATGGGGCCGGAGATCGAGCCTACAATCGAGGTATATATGTCCTCAACTGGAATCAAACCTGGGACCCTTCAGTCTGTGGGCAATACTCTAACCACTGAGAAAACTGCCTAGGGCTCAAAGGCATTTTTATACCATAACTCCCTTCTTATCTGATTACATGGAATGTACTTTGAAGTAAAAAGGTTTCTGAAAAACAAGAATATTACTAAAATTAAATTGGAATTAAATGGAAACCCCTCCTTCAAGATTTCTACTATTCATAATGACAAGGACTCTTGTCAATAATGTGCGAATACCATTCCTAACTTCATTCATGTACTGATCAGGCTTGGTGCAGTCTTATCTCATCATGATGGCTCAACTTAAAGGCAAAAAGGAGACAGCTGCCAGAATATTTTAATGCCTATGAATTTAGAGAATTGCTCTACGTCAGTCTAATCATATTGTAGAGTTATAAAAATATCTGCTACAAAAGTGGTGCTGTAAGTATGTGGCCTTATGTGCCTGAGGGTAATAAAACACTGCACAGTCCTGGGTCAAAGTCTGCCAAGCCAGAACTGATATACTGTGCTGCTGTGAATTTAAAAAACTGTTCTGGCTAATCCTTTTTATTTTTTAAAATAATTATTGTTTATTTAAATAAGAATTAGCTGCAATAGTAACCAATTGCTTCAGTGCTTCAGCAATGAATTTTCTAATGAAAATTCAGAAATCATCACTGCATGTCATAAGGAGGTTAACATTTAGCATGTGGAAGACTGGAAATAAATCAATATATATATATTTAAATTAAGGGTCTTGAGACTTTGATGGGTAATAAATCTATTCAGAATGGAAAACAGAAATAACCAACTTCATTGTCAAGGTGCAGGTCAAACTCAGTCCAAGCTAGACATGTTTGATTGTGGTTACTTTATCTTTTTGTTTCCACTTACAGGCTTAACAGGGTGGCTAAGGAGGCCAAATTATGATGTAAGGTTAGTTTGCCTCCCTAACTACTTAATTACTGGTCCATATGTGGACAAAGACAAACAAATGATGCCTTTTACTGAACTAGCAAATTCGGCAGCCAGCAAGGCAAATGGATAAGGTAAAAAAGGATTTTTACAGGTTAATAAAAAAGAAACTACTACATGGAGTGTTACATTTTACATGGAATCACACTGAGGAGGAAATTAATTTGCCAATGATCATATATAGGATTTATTTCTTTCATTCCAGTTTAAATATCACATTTTTAGACTCTACCCATCCATTTTCAGCCCACTGTAATATCTCATTTCTGAACTCCTATGGTACTCAAGTGGCACTTAGGACATGCTCCCTAGTTCTGTGATCTTTTTACATAGTCACCCAAATCAGATTATAAGTGCCTTGAGAGGAGTTGATATATTTTTGACAGTAAGGGTTTAGCACAGTGTTCTTCATAGTATGCTATAAAGAAATGCTTATTTATTGACAATATCTAAATCCTAAGAAAGGGAGTTGCACCCTTGGTAGGGTCAGATGTTAAAATAAGTACCAAGGATGATCAGATAGTTTCTATTTTGGGAGAGAATAAAGGAAAAAGGAGAGGTGGAAGGTATTCATTCATGAATTGAAGGAAGTGGAATACAAAATCAGGCCTTCAGTTAGGAACAGGCCTATAATGTACTTCTTCAGATTTTGGGGGCTTCCTGGTTTCATTTATTTTCTTCTTTTTCTCATATAATTTACGTAAAGAGCTTATGGAGTGCAAGGTCAAACTGACTTATTTACTTTGTAAATAATGCAGACTTTACATTAAAAAATTAAGTATGCTCTACTAATCTGAGAACCCCAGGACAAACATTGGTAGACCAATAAAATAATCTTGAATATAGGGCAATGTTTTCTATAGGGCAATGGCCGATTTTATAAATTCTTTATGCCAGAGTGGAGAAATACCTAATTTCTCAAAAGCTTAAATTTCAGGTTCTTCCCATCATGGACAACGTGTAAGGCCTTCCTTAACAACTATAGTTTCCAACTCTAAATCTCAAGGTGATGTTCTTTCCCCTTAACGCTTCTGATTTTTCAGTTGAGGTGTAAAACACAAGCTCAAGGCATATGACTTTAACTGGCATCATACAATGACATGGACTAAGATCTCAAACTTGGTAAGAGCCTGCTTTACAGAGGCATATCCTTGATTATATAGGAAATACTATGGAATCTCATACTGGAGATCAAGTGATCTAAAAGGGTAGATGCTTACTGGTATGCCTTAAAGAAGAGGCAGTGTATCACTTCAAGGAGATAATTTTCACAGACAATGAAGAGGAGTGAACAATTAATACTGGTGAGGCAAAAGGGTGGCAAAGGTTTGGAGGACATACATAAAAGTGACATGGAAGAACTGAAAGAGCAAGAAGACGTAGGGATGGTTTGGCAAAGAATGGCAAAGAGGATGACAGTAAAGAACCATAAGAAATTTTGGGGGTTTTCATAAATTTTTTCGAAGTTCTAACATGGGAAACTGCTAATTGACACCACAACCAGTTATGATCAATGAATAGAGCTTTAAGTAATAAAATTTGTACCAGGGAATAAAAGCAAAACACAGCTACCATTCATAGTGTTCTTTAGAAAGAAGATATCACTTCATGAAGGTTCCTTCTCAGAATACTATTTCACAGATTATTTCCCTTACCCTCTTCTACCATTTGCCTTTTTCCCCCTAAGGATAATGTTAAAATGTGACTTTTTTTGTGGTTCAGTACATTTCATGATCTTACCACACAGCCCATAATAATCTGGCATCACTATCTTGAATCTGAAGTTTCAGACAAATCAAGTTAATGCTTCTACTAATTCAATATATTGTAGTATAATATTTATTTTAGTGGGAGAATTACTTTAATTACTTCTACTTAGGGAATAATTTACATAAAAACCCAAAGGGGTAACTTAATTTTTTTCAACCATACCTTACTGCATTTTAGAACAAAAATTATATGCTACGGGTTATCACAAATGTGGGAATTCATAACATTCCCTCACGAATGTCAAGGTCTAAGCTTGAAAGCAAGAAGTTGACTCTCTAATTTACCACAGAAATGCCAGATGCTCATTTTATAGGCAGATTTCATAAGCCTAACATTTAATGAGAAACTGTTAGAGCTACATTTGGCAAGAGAAGAATATCTCTCAGATATTGAGAATACCAACAGAAGAATCTTTTTGCTTCATTCTTTCTGGAGAGATTGACTAAAATCATTTGGCAGTTAAAAATAATTTGAAGTTAAAAACCTTCATGGTAAAATCTTCGTTGAAAGATCAAGTGCATCTGCTGAAATATATTTATTTTATTTCAGCGTAGGAGAGAAAATAGTACATAAAAGACAAAATAGTGTACAAAATCAGAATGATGTTCTGTTAGACTGCAGGCATTACTTACAAAGCTGTTGCAAGTTAATCATTTATACTACAAAGAACTGTACCTATTTCAAAGCTCATCCCACTTGTGCTAGCTCCAGGGAACTGACTTGTGTAAGCTCTGGACTCATTCCAGATTCTACTTACTATAAGAAACTTTGCTCCTGCCCGGCCAGCATGGCTCAGTGGTTGAACGCTGGCCCATGAACCAGGAAGTTATGGCTCGATTCCCGGTCAGAGCACATGCCCGGGTTTTGGGCTCAATTCCTGGTAGGGGGCATGTAGGAGGCAGCTGATCCATGTTTCTTTCTCATCAATGTTTCTATCTCTCTATCCCTTTCCTTTCCTCTTTATAAGATCAATAAAAATATTTTAAAAAAAGAAAATTTGTTCCTAAATTTACCTAATTTGCTTAATAAATTCATAATCTTCTGATGGCTTAAGAAAAAAAAACCCTAACCTAACTTGATCAGAAAGTCGAAATGTCATCAAGAAAAACAGGCACAGGTCCATAGGCTGGCAAATTTTTCCTGTTAAGTGCCAGATAGTAAATATGTTGAGCTTTGTGGACCATACTTAGTCTCTTGTCTCATACACTTCTGGTTTTTTTGTTTTATTTTTACAACGCTTTAAAAATGTAAAAACCATTCTTAACTCCAGGGAACACAGAAACAGGCCGTAGGCCATAGTTTGCCAACCTGTAGTTTAGAGAAGTGCTGTACAGTGAAAATGTTCTCTCTGTGCTACCCAATATGGTAGCCACTAGCCACATGTAGCTACTGAGCATTTGCTAGTGCAACTAAGGAATTAAACTTTTTATTTTATTTAATTTTAATTAACTTTAAACAGCCACATGCGGCTAGTGACTACAGTTTTGAACAGCACAGATATGGAGGACAGCCCACAAGACTCCCTGAAATCTCTGTACACCTGTCTCCAAAAAATCTACTGAAGGCTTGAATAAGAAGTAAATCGCGTATAAAGAGTAATTGTTATTAATAATAACCTCTAATTATTAAGTTAAGCATTGTGCATCAATTCAAATGAGTAACATCAAGGAGAGGAAAAATATCATATAAGAAACCTAAAAAAACAAACAAAAAAAACTGGTTGGAATTTTATAATTTACTAGAAGCCCGGTGAATAAAATCTGTGCACAGGTAGGGTCCCTAGGCCTGGCGATCAGGGCCAATCTGTGGGGCGACCAGCAGGGCAATTGGGAGGCCCCCGCTGGCACCCGCCTTGGCTGGCCTGGCACCGCCCGCTCACTGGCCCTGCCCACCGCTGCCACCACCGGCTGCCTCCCTCTGCAGGGCGACTGGTGGGGCAATGGGGGGCGAGGGAGGGCCTGCTGGCACCCGCCTTGGCTGGCCTAGAGCCTGTGGGCTAGGGGCAGCTCCTGCATTGAGCGTATGCCCCCTGATGGTCAGTGCATGTCATAGCAACTGGTCATTACACCAGTCATTCTGCCGTTCACTCAATTTGCATATTAGGCTTTTATTATATAGGATTAGTATGACATCTCTTTAATAATATTTAGGCAAATCGGAACTTTGAAGTGTTGAGAAAATGAGCCTAAAGGGCTTTGAATTTAAAAAGATATACAATGTTCCTTTTTTTTGTTAATCCTCAACTGAAGATATTTTTCCATTGCTTTTTTTTTTTTTTTTTAATATATTTTATTGATTTTTTACAGAGAGGAAGGGAGAGGGATAGAGAGCCAGAAACATCGATGAGAAAGAAACATCGATCAGCTGCCTCCTGCACACCTCCCACTGGGGATGTGCCCGCAACCAAGGTACATGCCCTTGACCGGAACCAAACCTGGGACCCTTCAGTCCGCAAGCTGACGCTCTATCCACTGAGCCAAACCGGTTTCGGCTCCATTGCTTTTTAGAAAGAGTGGAAGGGAGGGGGAGAGACAGAGAGGAACATCAATGTGAGAGAGACACAACAATTGGTTGCCTCCCACATGCACCCTGACCAGATGCCAGGATCAAGGCTACAACCTATGTATGTGCCCTTGACCGGAATCTAATCCAAAACCCTTCAGTCCACGGACTGACTCTCTAACCATTAAGCAAACAGGCTAGGGCACAATGTTCCTATCCTATCTAATAAAGAGGTAATATGCAAATTGACTGTCACTCCAACACACAAGATGGCCGCCCCCATGTGGACACAAGATGGCCACCACAAGATGGCCAGTAGGAGAGGGCAGTTAGGGGTGACCGGGCCGGCAGGGGAGGGCAGTTAGGGGCAACCAGGCTGGCAAGGGAGGGCAGTTGGGGGGGACCAGGCCTGCAGGAGAGGACAATTGGGGGGACCAGGCCGGCAGAGGAGGGCAGTTGAGGGTGACCAGGCCTGCAGGGGAGGGCAGTTAGGGGCAATCGGGCTGGCAGGAAAGCAGTTAGGTATTGATCAGGCTGGCAAGGGAGGGCAGTTAGGGGTGACTGGGCCAGCAGGGGAGGGCAGTTAGGGGCAATTGGGCCAGCAGGGGAGGAGTTAGGTGTCGATCAGGCTGCAGGGGAGTGGTTAGGGGCAATCAGGCACACAGGTAGGCGAGCAGTTGGGAGCCAGAAGTCCTGGATTGTGAGAGGGATTGGGCCTAAACAGGCAGTTGGACATCCCTCAAGGGGTCCCAGATTGGAGAGTGTGCAGGCTGGGCTGAGAGACACCCCCCCCCCCCCACGCTCCGGGCACAAATTTCATGCACCAGGCCTCTAGTTTTTAATAGAAGTGAAAAATTTCTACCACTCAATTTGCATGGATTCTATTGAAGACAATGCAACTAAAATTAGGTTTCTGTTTGCCTGAGAAGACAATTGATTTCTCCCATCACTGACCTGAAATGCTCCTAGAAAACTGCTTTGCTTCATTCATCATACTGCCACTCCCAGCAAGGCCTCTAAAGTTCATGAGACACAAACTTGCTTTGTTAGCCAAGCTGTTACACAAGAAACCTAAGTCCTCATTTCCACATGCTGACAAATCATTTCCCATGTCCATTAATGCATTCACTTGATTCTTGGAGCTTCTGAAGTAGAAAATTAGGGGGAAAACACTCATTCGCCTTTGGAGGAAGCATGCAGTCAATGCCTTTAACATTCATTAACAGCTATTTGTTTTCCCCCTACCTATCTGGGACAGAATACTTCTCATTTAAATAAGCAAAAAATTTAAAATACACAGCAGGGTGCATAACACTACACATATGTATATTGATAGCTTATGACAAAACTCACACCATCCCCAAACCCAAATTTTCACCTTCATTATTTCCTATTTTAAAGCAGTCCTGGAAGAAAAGGAAAATTACTTCATGTAAAATCATAGGTGAACCACAGAACACAAATCAATGAATTGTAACCAGTTAGTATAATAAGTATTCACTCATAAGGTTTAAATCAAACTACCTACTAAGAATCTATAATTGATGTATCTAATGAAAGTCTATGCAGCAACTGAGAAATGAGGATTTCTATGTACTGCTGTGGAAAGATATATTGTTGGCTGAAAAAACAAAAGTCACAAAACAGTACATATATTATAATCTCATCTGTATGTGGTAACATACATAAACTTGATTATGCACAGAAAATGTTTGGAAGTGTTTCGTAGATAAAGTGTTGGTGGTGCTTACCTCTGATACATTCAGCAGGTAAGGCTTTTACTTTTCACTTTATAGCCTTCCACACTATTGAAAATTTTTCTTAAATCAAGAGGTGGTATTACTTATATAAATTTAAAATGTTTCTTCAAAAGCCTAGAGAGATCTCTGTAGTGGTACCCCAAGAGACTAAAATGTGATGGCCCTTCTTTATTGTTGCATTTCCCTTTCCCTCTCTCCCTTTCAAATCAATAAAATAAAAATAAATCAATCAATAAATAAAAGAAAAAGTCAGAGCTGTTCCCTTTCTACTTAAAGCCACTATAATGGCTCTAAAATGTTTCTCTCAATGAAATTCTATAGTAGAGAGGAAAGGAAAGAGTCACACAATAGTATTACAAAACAAACAAATAATAAGGCACACTTCAAATAGGGCCTTGGGAGGACAAGACAATCCACAAGTGCCAACCAGCTCCAGAGCTATAAATCTCCCAAGAGAGCCATCACATTTCAATTACCATCACTAACATTACTTATTATTTGGCCTGCTCCAGTCCCTAAGGCAGGCAGCTAGTGATGACAATACCCAGCCTCTTCTTGTAAAACAATTCATTAGGCAAAGCAGAACAGCTGGGGCAGCCACGTGCGAGTTCTTAAAGCACCGCCCCACTGAGACCTCTGGCCCAGATTTCCCTCTTGGTGAGGGACAGCCACCACCCCTCTGACAGCTGTAGAGTCCTCCAGGGACACTTCAGGTTTAATCAGTACTTCCTGAGCTGGAGAGGGCCATTTGATTTCTAACATAAACTAATGGCACTTCTGCTTTCAGTAGGTTATACCAGACATCAGATAAGAGGCTTTAGGGCATTTTTATCTTGTTCAAATGCTCCAGAGCTAATGAGGCAGCAAACGATATTGTCATAGAGCCCCAGTGTAGCTATATTATCCAATAAACAGACTCTTTCCAAGACAGGTTTAATATGGATCGAAGAGGTAAAGAAGGCTAGCTTAATATTGATCCTATTGAGAGGATGAGAATCCAGTCACCATAAGTAGGGCAAAATCATGCATATTCTGCAGCAAAGTGCTACTTTGTAAGGGGTTGTCTTTAAATCCTAAGAGTAAAATGCTGATTTTTAGCAGCATAAACCTAGTAGATTTATGTAAGCTAAGTTTTCAAAAAATGCTTCTAAATGAATCTACTTATTTCCACGTATTTTGCTGAAAAGTATTTTTAGGAGTTAGATTTTTTTTAAACTAGCAATAAAGCTATTATAAAAACATCTTATTAATTACACACTATATATTAATAATATTAATATAATATAATCGTTTATTTTAACTAGCCATTTAAAAATATATACATATATTTTTTTAAAAATATATTTGTATTGATTTCAGAGAGGAAGGGAGAAGGAGCGAGAGATAGAAACATCAATGATGAAAGAGAATCAGTGATTGGCTGCCTCCTGCATGGTCCCTCACTGGGGATGGAGCCTGAAACCTGGGCATGTGCCCTGACCGGAAATCAAACCATGACCTCCTGGTTCATAGTTCAACACTCAACCACTGAGCCACATTGGCCAGGAGTTAACTAGCCATTTTTAACTAGCAACTTTTGCTATGCTAAACAGTACAGACTGCCTTTAACTTCTTTTGTATGTGTGCTTTGTTTTTTACTTTTGCCTTTAACTCTTTTTATTTTTTTATCTTTAACTTCTAAATGTTACCAGAGCCCATATCATACAGGACTTTAGAAATAATCCAATAATCCAATTATTCATTCAGTAATGCCAACAGCCTATTATAATCAAGGCTATGTGAGACACAGTGAAAATAAAAATCAGCCCTTGGATCACTAGTCAGGCTAACCGTATAACAGATAATTTTACTTAAATAATCTTTTTTTTTTTTCTAATTTGTTTTGGTAATATATATGGAAATCAGAGAACCAACTATTTCTCTTCTCTATAACTAGAAATATCTATAGCAGGTTCTTCTCAGAAGTAAATACAAATATTAATAAGCTGACCATTAAAAGTGATCAATATTAAAAGCTGACCATTTCTTGGGTGATTTGCCTCCCTAAAGATTAAAAAGAGCTAATATGGCCCTAACCAGTGTGGCTCGGTGGATGGAGCGTTGGCCTGTGGACTGGAGGGTCCCGGGTTTGATTCCGGTCAAGGGCATGTGCCTTGGTTGCAGGCACATCCCCAGTGGGGGGTGTGCAGGAGGCAGCTGATCGATGTTTCTCTCTCATCGATGTTTCTAGCTCTCTATCCCTCTCCCTTCCTCTCTGTAAAATTCAATAAAATATATTTTTTAAAAAGAGCTAATATGGCCCTAGCCGGTTTGGCTCAGTGGATAGAGAGCGTTAGCCTGTGGACTGAAGGGTCCCAGGTTCGATTCTGGTCAAGGGCACATGCTCAGGTTGCAGGCTTGATCCCCAGAGTGGGGCACGCAGGAGGCAGTCGATCAATGATTCACTTTCATCATTGATGTTTGTATCTCTCTCCCTCTCTCTTCCTCTCTGAAATCAATAAAAATATTAAAATAAAACAAAATAAAAACAGCTAATATGTTCTAATGTTTATTTCTTTGGAAAAGCAGCAAAATAAATAAATAAATAAATAAATAAATATTCTGCAAGATCTCTAAAAGGACTTGTTGGGCATTCACTTATTTATGAAGTACCAGACATAAGAATCAATCCGTAACCATTTTTTATAGTTCACACAAGATAATCAACAAATTATAAGTCCAATTCACAGATTAATATCCATACACACACCTCTAAAATCATTAATCTGAGCTTTCTCAACGTAACCATCACCTCACATTCTTCTGCTACTAGTAATCTATCACTGCTCATGCACAGGTCTCTTGTTCCCTGTGGCAGAGAATGGTGGTTGCTTATCCCAATACTCTCTCCTTCCTCCTTATTAACAAAACAACAATTTAAAAAAATTTTTAATCCTCACCTGAGAATATGTTTATTAATTTAGAGAGGGGAAGGGAGAAATATTGATTGTCTGCCTCCTGCATGTTCCCTACTGGAGAACTGAGTCCACAACTCCCCGCATGTGCCCTAACCAGGAATTGAACCGGCAACCCTTCATTTGTGCACGGGATGATGCCCAACCAAACTGCACCAACCAGGACAAACACAGCAAATTTTAGCAAGCAAAATTACAGCCCAGAATAAAAGATTAGTCTTTTGCAGCTAGGTTGGTCCAGATGTCTATATTCTCTGCGACTTCCAGTAGACGGCTTAAAAGGAAAGGAGTCAGCTCTGTGGGAAAACCATTTTTGCTCTTTTCCCTTCCCACCTTCTTCTGGTCTACAACTCAGGCTTGATGGCTAGAGCTCTGGCAGTCACCTTGGACAATGAGGTATCCTTTAGGATGGAAGCCATGCTCTAAGAAAGCAGAATGCAAAGAAAGAGGTCTTAGTCCTTGATGACACCGTGGAGCTGCCTTACCAGCCTGAACCTGTCTACCCCCAGCTTTCATTTTTGTGGGGAAAAGGGAAATTTTCCCTTGTGTAAGTCACAATTATTTTGAGTTTCTTTTTATATGTAGTTGAACTCATTCTACCTAATACACCTGATATTCACAAGCTTTTAGTCTATAACCCTGATTGTAGTTTAAAATGTTCATTTCAAAGATGCCTTAACAATACTTTAGCAAACAAAACCGAAGTTTTATAATGCATACTCCACTTCTACCCTAAATGTATTCTGAGTTACAGGGGCTTAAAATCTTGAAATCATTTTGAATTTTGTGCCTCTTTAATCTGCTATAATTTCGTATTTATTTTCCCCTAAACATCCCCTCCTTGCATTCACACTGTCCTATCTAGGACAAGCAGTCATTGCATTCATGGCCAGCAACAGTTTCCTAGGTAGTCTTTAGGACCTATCACCGTATGTTTGAAAATAATTCCTCTCGTTCTTCAGGCTTTCCATAATCTAGCTCCTCCCTTTTCCAATTTTTAGTACTCTAACTAATCCATACTCAAAAATTGTTTCCCAGTCTGAAGTGTCTTCCTTCCTCCCATATGCAAATATTAGCTGTCAAGCCCTACTTCAAATTTCATCTCTTCTAAGAGGTGTTCCCCTGATTCTTTACTTCATTTTTTCCTGCTTTGGAATTTGTAGAACTCACACTCAGAGAGGAAAGCATAGTGAGAGAAAGGCCAGATCATGAAGAGCTGTAAGCCAAATTAAAGGTTTTTTATTTTATCCTAAGAGCAATGGAAGGCCACTGATGGATTTTAAGTAGGGAATGAGGTTACATGTCAATTTGCGAACTTTCAAAAATATTACTCTGGCTGCACAGTGGAGTAGTTATTGGAGAAAAGATAAATTCTACAGCTAATTTGGTTAGGAGAAGGGGAGAATACCAGAAATAGATTAAAGAAGCTTGATAAAGCAGGCTTGTTGTAGAGGAAGAATTTGAAACTCAATATTCTAAAGGAACATGACAGTCATTTGAGTAAATATATGTTCAGCGTAAGAAAAAAAACTGGTAAATTATAAGAACTGGTGTGCAGAATTTAGCTTTAAATGTTCTCCTATCAAGAATGTATTGACAGTTACAATGCCTGAACCTTAATTGTGTCTTGGTTTTAAAAAAGCTACAAAAGATTTTTAAAACAATTGAGGAATTCTGAATGTGTAAGGGCATTTGATATTTTGCAATTTTTGTTATGTAGAAACTGTTCTCTTCTTAAGAGATGTGTTCTGAAGTATTTAGGGGTAAAGTGCCTTATGTCTAAAATTTACTTCAAAATAGTTCAAGGAGAAAAATAAAGCATATATGGAGGCTCATTGGGTGTTTAAATTTTTTTCATAATGAACTATCAAAGGTAAAGGAGATTTAATAGTATTCTTGTTAAATTAGTGAAGAGGAGCTTTCCTGACTTATTTCTGGCATTAACATCCATTTACCTAATAATCTGAAATATATATATTGGGTGATTTGCCTCCCTAAAGATTTTATATATTTTTTATTATTATTTTTTTTAACCCATAGCTCCAAAGAAGGGATCTTAAAAAGTAAAACACCACATGAGGATTTTCACCCAAGATGATTGCTTCTACAAGCAGTTAACAGGTAGATACCCCTGCCCTCCCTTTAGTTTCGAGCTGGCTACTCTTGAATTTCATGCTCAGCTTGATTAAGGACAGTGAAAAAGAAACTGCCTGTCCTTTTCCAGTCTGGAGACATGTTACCAAATCATTCTCCTGGGCCTATGTTAATCTTTTAATACAAAGTTATCAGTTCCTACTGTGGAGCCATTTCAGAGAATAGCAGGTACACAAATTAGTATTCAAATAATTGTTTATTGTGTTTCCCTTTTCTTTGTTAATGTCATTATCCTCCAACACAGTGAGACTGTTGGCTAATTCAACTCGTTTTTACTGAATTTGACAGCTGACAGCAGCAGAAACAGAAGCAGACAACCATAAACTAGTTTCCCTCAAATCAGGAGAAAAAATGCTTCCCCTGCAAAGCTAGGATACTATACCAGGTGTCCTCAAACTACGGCCCGCGGGCCACATGCGGGTGTTTTTGCCATTTTGTTTTTTTTACTTCAAAGTAAGATATGTGCAGTGTGCATAGGAATTTGTTCATAGTTAAACTATAGTCCAGCCCTCCAACGGTCTGAGGGACAGTGAACTGGCCCCCTGTTTAAAAAGTTTGAGGACCCCTGATACTATACTTTCCCCACCCTAAAACTATTTCCTGGGAGGAGACAGTCTTAGTAATAACAAGCCTTTCAACCTGAGCGATCAGACGCTTATTTCTATAGTCAGACCTAGCTAGAAATCTCACTCTACGTCTGACAAACTCAATAGGCATAGAGGTAAAACTTAACTTAATCCAAGCTTACTGTGCTTACAATCAGATTGTATCAAATGGATAAAAGACAAAAATAAATAAATAAACAATGTCAAGCACTTCCAATATGGCATTCATTAAAGAAAACAATTTTTTAAGTTCATTAACAAAATAGGGAGTTTACTGCATCAAGTTAAAAGGATGTCTTGAGATTTCGTTGATTTTTTAATGTTATTTTGTATGTTTGTTAAATTGGACCTAGTAAGCCATACACTAGAAGTTTTCCCAATCTAGAATTAATTACAGTGTAACTTCCCATGATTGGAAAGAAGAAAATGAGTGAAAAAAGTGTGTTGAGAGCACACCACTTCTAGAAGTCACGAAAGAGCCATTAATAGTTGATGTAGTCATCATCAAAACTCCAGCTGGCCCCACTCTTGAGGAGGAATGAATGTTCTGAAAGAGAAATTTTGTTTTAATTCTAAGAAAAGAAAAAGGGAAAAATGAAAAAAGACCCAAGTTTAATGATCAGTAGTGATAGAAAGGAAAGCCATCTCAAAGGTATTGTTTAAAATGAAGTTAGAAAGGATTTTTCACATCTACCATATCAATATAAGATGCATTTTCACCTAGGAAATAAACATAATCCATGCTCTATTTTCAACATGCAGTTATCCAACAACACAAGGTCATCACCTTAAACAAACAAATAAACAAACAAACAAACAGAGGCCAAAGTCTAGTATCAATTTCTATCCTACCATTCATGCCTACCTAATCTCCCAGCAAGTTAGTGCAAATCAAAGCAAGCACTTCAGTGCTGCAGGTAGTGAAGCCTGCTCCTTTCCCAAGAGAGGCCTGTAAAACAGGACAGTCACTGACAGCAGTACAATTACTGACACAGATACAGACTTTATGGACATGTTTATCTCCGCTGTAAATCCACACTCTCTCTCCACTCCGATTCACGAGTCATAAAGAAATTGCAGATAATGAAAAACTTGGGGAAATTTACAGCATGTCGGAAGCCTCAGACAGCCAGAAGAAATTAAAGAGCTGACTAGGGATAAATCACACAGGTACAATTAAAACTTCCCGCATACCTCCTTCATTTCCAAACTGAGGCACAATCCAATGGAGCTGATGAAAAGTTGAGGTCATGACTCCTCCGGCTGTAATCATTTCTTAACTAACTGCATGTTAAAATTAGCCAATTCACGGTCACGTGTAAATGCTGATTTCTTGCTGCCACTTTGATTTCCTTCGCTCTCCACTAGAAGCACTCACAGAGCAATTCTGTCTAAAAACAGGCCAAATTGCAACAAACAATAAATGGAAAGGTTATGTCCCATCTCCCACAGCCATCTCTGTAGGTGCAGGACATCTTTACCATTGCCACTGTGGACAGAGCATTAAAATGAGAAAGTGGAGCTACAATGGATGAATGAAATTGGAGGTTTCTTCTTCCCCAATAAATAACAATTCTGAAGGTTTCATTTGATCTCTTTTCAACATTCCAAAGGAGATTTTCAAGGACGGTTATGTTTGATACTAGAATAAGAATGACTTCTGGTAATACTTGTTTTTCAATAGTGGACTGAGTTAGTCCCATACTGTTAGGGATCATCTCTACATGAGCTTAAAAGTGGTATGGCTTTAGCAATACTGCCTCAACTACCCAACTCTCGTTTTTCATATTCATTCAGTCACAAAGGCTACTACTAAAGGGAAAGACAAAACAAAAAGGAGAAAAAAAGGCAAAACAAAACTAAGACCCCAGACTTTACCAGAATGTATTAGTGCTAATTAATATACAACTCTTGTTCCAACATAGCAAATCAAAAAAATAGCAAAGATAAGAAATAATGTCTAGATAAAAAGGCTTAACAGATCAACACCACTTAAGACTAGGATGATGTGAGTTAATTATTGGGACCTCTATTCTATAAGCTTATAAAGTCCCCAGTAAAAGAAAAAAAGGAAGATTCTATCACATGCTACACTCTTCCATTTCCCCTAATTCTTTAGATGAAATTAACAAACACAAGATCTCTCTGGAAAGCAATTTAGCAGAACACAGATTTTACCAACTAATTTCTATATAACTAAGCCAAACCAAGAGTGTCAACAAAGTTCTACACAAATCAATACTAATCTTTGTGCATCTCTATAGAATGAACCTTCAACCAAATTAGCTCTAATATAATTTTGAAATTCTGAGCTCTGTCAAGAAATGAAGGTCAACAGGCTTTTTTAGAGATAATACTGTATAGGATGCAATTGACATAGTTTTGATTTTGTTCCTATTTAACCCCTTGATGATTTGAGGTCCATTTTACACTTCAGAGAACCCAAATGTCATTTTCATTTAATATATTAAGATTTTATTCTCCATGGAATAAAAACAATTCTAAGGAAGTACTGAGAGTTTCAACCCAGACATCACTACCATAGAAAAAGTAGTTCATATCTAGCTCATGGATCTCAATTATATTCACCCATAAGCATTAGACATGGTGTCTGACCTGCTTTTACTTATAATGAAAAGTCCCTAAGTGTCAGACTGATGTCCAGTATCAAACAAGAGCTGTTTAATAGAGGCAGTTTTATTTACAAGTTCCCAAGAGAAAAATCATATTTTATCAAGTATTTGAGTGAAGCCAAGAAACATTATCTACTCTTACTAGTCTAAAAACAATATCCCTGAATTAAGAATTAGAAAACTTGAAGAAGAAAAAAAAGAATTAGAAAACTCGGATTCTCATCCCAGTTTTGCAAGTAACTAGGTAACTCTGGGCAAATTATTGAAGCTCTGTCAGCCTCAGTTACCTCATCTGTTCAAATGGGTATAGTAAAACAGTAGTGAGAATTAAATGGGAAAACACATTTAAGAAACACAGCAGGCTGTAATACTTTCAACAATAAAGGTAAATTTAAAAAAAAAAGGAAACATGGCAAGTTTAAAAATGTTAGTTGCCTTTCCCTCTTCATGAGACATGATTCAGATACCTGATTCGTTACTAATGAGCTATGTAGCTATCCTTAGGCAAGTTACCTAATATCTTTAGACCTTTGTTTCTGTATCTGTAACATTAAAGGGTTGGGACTCGATGATTTCTAAAGATTGCCTTCCAGCTCAAACACACCATGATTACCAACTCTGTCACTAAATTATTGGGTGACCCTGAGAAAGTCACCTCATTTCTTTAAACCTCTGTTTCCTTATCTTTAAATACTGAAAGATGGACCAATAGAAAAGTAGACAAGGAAAATATATACCAGGAAAATCAATAAAGAAGGACAAACAAGTGGCCACTAAACATAACTTTATGAGCAATCAAAGAAATGTATATAAAAATATTGAAATTATTTTCACCTATAAAATGGGCAAGTATTAAAAAGTTTAGCAAGCCCTAACTGGTTTGGCTCAGTGGATAGAGTGTTGGCCTGTGGACTGAAGGGTCCCAGGTTCGATTCCGGTCAAGGGCATGTACTTTGGTTGCGGGCACATACCAGTAGGGAGTGTGCAGGAGGCAGCTGATTGATGTTTCTCTCTCATCGATGTTTCTAACTCTCTCTCCCTCTCCCTTCCTCTCTGTAAAAAATCAATAAAATATATATATTTTAAAAAGTTTAGCAATACCTAGTGTTGGCTAAGATGTAGGAATACAAGTACTTCCATTTACTGTTCTTAGAAATATAATTTGGACAAGTCTTTCTGAAGGTAACTTTGGCAATATGTATAAAAAAATTTTAATGTGCCATTCATGTTGATCTTAGAAATATAATTTGGATGCAATTGCAGCATGATTTACTTATGATAACTTAAACTATGTTATTTATGTTACCATGCAGTGGGTTTATTTCCATTTTTAAACTAATTAATAAATATTAAAAGCTTTTTCTGTTGTAATTTCTAAAACAGTAAATATAGGTATAACCCACAAAAACAAGAGCTCTTTGGGATCACCATTAATTTGAAGTGAAAAGAAGTCCTGACACCAAAAAATATGTGAACCACTCTTCTAAGGTGATCATCCTCATTTCATAAATGAAGAATCTCGGGCTTAGAAAATTAAGTAACTTGCCTAAGTGGTAGATTGAGATAATAAAGCTGTATGACTCCAGAACCCAAGCTCTTAATCACTATACTGTCCTTTCCTATTAGCTTTTTATCATCTAGCTCCTACCTACTTATCTCCAGGTAATTGTTTTGTCCCTTACATCACATTCAGGTCATCATTTTTCTCCACTACCCTTAGTTACCTCAAACAGAGGTATTTCTTAAGCTATATTGTGAAAAAGCAATTCCTACAAGTTGCTCACTACAAAAGATAGTATACATCCTCTCAAACCTTTTTTTAAACCAGACAAACTTAAGCTTTCCAACCTATCAATTATCCTACCTAATAATAGACAAATATGCAAATTGACCGTACCTTCGCTATGCCCGCGATTGGCCAGGAGGCGCGGGGGGGGCGGGACTCGGGGTGGCCGATTGGGCCGGCGGGACGCTGAGCTCACGTCGCCAGCGGCGGCTCGAGCTCAGCGTCTGCACCATGGCTGTGCTGCGGCACAGAAAGGGCCTCTGGGGCAGCGAGCTCACGTCCCACCGCAGACCATCAAAAGCGGGGGAGCTGGGTGCCTGTCCGCTCAGGCCTGGTGCACCAGCGGACAGGCACCCAGCTCCTCTGTGATCGAAAGCAAAAGCGTGTAGGGGACCCTATACGTGCATGATTCAATCATGCACTGGGCCTCTAGTAGATGATATAATTCCTCTGATCTGACCTGTTTAAGAATCTCTTCTTAAAAACAAATCTGCCCAAATGTCCACAGTAATATCAACAATTATACTAATATCCCAGTGGACATATTTTAGATCCATGAAATAGTAACTTAAAATCACTACTCTGATGTTTTACATTAGTTACAATGTATTCACTTTAAAAAATATATTTTTATTGATTTTTAGAGTGAGAAAGAGAGGGGGGAAGAAGAGGAAGAGAGAGAGAATGACTACTAAAGACAATGACATGGGAAAATGTCATAATTGAATGTTGAGCAAAAGAAGCCCAAAACAGACTACATAACTTGTAATTCATTTACATAAATATTTAAAAAAGCAAAAATTTTTAATGATATTATAAGTAATAATAGTGCTTGCCTTTGTGGAAAGTACAAGTAGTGTCTAGGAGGGCCATGAAAGAGGCTTTGTATATCGAAAAAGTTCTATTTCTTTTTTTAAAAATATATTTTATTGATTTTTTACAGAGAGGAAGGGAGAGGGGGAGAGAGTTAGAAACATCGATGAGAGAGAAACATCAATCAGCTGCCTCCTGCACACTCCCTACTGGGGATGTGCCTGAAACCAAGGTACATGCCCTTGACCGGAATCAAACCTGGGACCCTTGAGTCCGCAGGCCAACGCTCTATCCACTGAGGCAAACCGGTTATCGCAAAAGTTCTATTTCTTAATCTTGTTCTGGGTTGTGGTTTCATGGGAATATTGATTTTATAAAAATTCATTAAAGTATACATTATAACTTGTGTACTTTTCTTTTTATATATTATACTTAAATTTTTAAAAGTTTATTAAAGAAAATGATGGAACAGTGGAATATTTCTATATCTGAAGTCTCATTTTAGCTCTGTTTTCTTTGCATTGCATATCCAGAACTTCAACCTGTCAGATTCAACTATCCTCTCAAAAGTTTTCTTCACTATTATCCAGTCAATTTTTACATGTCTTCTCCTATAAGAGTCTATCAAATGTAACAGTCCTTCCTTTAAAAATTTCATTCCTTTTT
Source organism: Cnephaeus nilssonii (assembly GCF_951640355.1). Classification (NCBI taxonomy): domain Eukaryota; kingdom Metazoa; phylum Chordata; class Mammalia; order Chiroptera; family Vespertilionidae; genus Cnephaeus; species Cnephaeus nilssonii. The sequence goes on along the minus strand of NC_137075.1, from coordinate 87,056,219 downwards.
TACTATTATATTTATCAAAGCTTTTTCAGTTATAACAAATATTAGTAGCTTTTACCAAGCTTTTAGTTTAGACTTAAAGGTTAGAGAAACTTCTCTTCTACATATCAAGAGTCATTATTTTTCTAGAGTTCCTATAGCAAAGTGCTTTGTCATCTCTATAAATTACATGCAAAATCACCACACTTCCAGATCATATTTCTAACACAGACCAATGGAAAGAAGAAGAAGAAAAAAAGGAACTGACATTACACTTAAAAACACTCTTGATTTTGTTGAAATCTTTAGAGCATCAAAAACTAAACTAGCCCGGCCGGTGTGGGTCAGTGGTTGAGTGTTGACCCGGTGAACCAGCAGGTCAGGATTCAATTCCTGGTCAGGACACATGCCCGGGTTGCAGGCTTGATCCCCAGTAAGGGGCATGCAGGAGGCAGCCAATCAATGATTCTCTCTCATCACTGATGTTTCTCTCCCTGAAATCAATAAAAATAAATATATATTTTTAAAACCACTAAACTAATAAATAATCAAACAAGCAATAAGAAAATCCAATTTATTTTCTTAGGAGTGGAAACAGGCATTCTTATACCCAAAGCCTGGAAAGAAACTCAATTCCTATGTACACCTATTGCAATTATTTGGTTCTCCTCTTTATCATAACAAAACTGTATTCTGCCCTGACCGGTTTGGCTCAGTGGATAGAGTGTTGGCCTGCGGACTGAAAGGTCCCGGGTTCGATTCCGGTCAAGGGCATGTACCTTGGTTGCGGGCACATCCCCAGTGGGAGGTGTGCAGGAGGCAGCTGAGCGATGTTTCTCTCTCATTGATGTTTCTAACTCTCTACCTCTCTCCCTTCCTCTCTGTAAAAACTCAATAAAATATATTTTTAAAAACCCACTATATTCTAAGCCAAAAAGAAAAAAAAATTATTAGGTCCATTTTACCTCTCAACCAAACAGCTGCAGTTTCATTTAGGACTAACAGATACTCTATAAACGGTTCTTTGCTCCTGTTGAGTAGTTAATACTGAATTCAGTTCTCCAAGTACAAGGAAGAAAGGCTGAAAACATAAAGCTTGACAAAATCTTCGCCAATGTTTGCTGATGAAAAGATGCCTCTTTCACCAATGAAATCATCTCTGGTCCTTGACCCATCAGCTTACCACTCCGTTTGTTCCCCAATTTCTACTTCTAGAAGATCATGCTAAGGATGGAAAACGAAGTGTCATTAACTTTCACCATGCTATTCATCACCTGCTTTAAAAGACCAATTGTTATTAATGGACCTAGTCATTTTTATTTAGAAACAGTTCATAAAAGAGTTTAAAATTTTAACTGCATAGGAAATTAAGAGGTAGATCTTTCAAGCAACTAATTTTATTTTTATTTTTAGAAAGGTATAAATTTTTCTTTACTTTCAGATAGTTTTTTTCCTACTCAACAGAATAGAATGTCTTCATTGTTGACAATTGGAAAATTCAGAAAAATTTTAAGGAAAAAAAATCACTCAGGATAGTCACTGCAACATACTGGTTTATTTCCTTCCAATAATTTGCCTATGCCCATGCTCTCAAAACAAAAGAAATTGCTAACTTTGTGCTCAAAATTTTTTCATTGCAATTATCCTTTCATATAAAGAGTATTTTTGTCATTAAATGCTCTTTAATGCTTTAACATGATTTTTAATGGCTACATTGTCTTCTACTGTATGGATGTACTATAATTCACTTGGTTATTCTCTAATGTTTAATTCTTTCACTATGTACATTTTTTTTCATCGATTTCAGAGAGGAAGGGAAAGGGAATGAGAGATAGAAACATCAATGATGAGAGAGAATCATTGCTCAGCTGCCTCCTGCACGCCCCCTGCTGGGGATTGAGCCCACAACCCAGGCATGTGCCCTTGACCAGAACTGAACCTGAGACCCTTCAGTCTACAGGCCGACACTCTATCCACTGAGCCAAACCAGCCAGGGCTCTATGTACATCTTATCTGTCATATATTTTATAGAATTATGCAGAATGTTACTTTGAGCCCAACCCCATCCAAATTAATTTATGCCTTGCCTGCTTTCCTCTATCTTTGCCCTTTCCACCCCCATACCCCTCCTCCTCCGCCGCCGAAATTCAGAAGGGAATAAAACACTGCAAGCATTTTATGGTAAAATCCTCTTTGCGTATAAAGCCATTTCACAGGCAATGTTGGGTTTATCAAATAACTTGACTAATGGATAAAAGATACAAATGCTTATAGGCCTTAAAGGTAATTTGAGGCTTTGTCTATCCTAATTTTTTAACCAAGGGAAAAATGAGAAATGGCATGTTTTATTTCCATTATAATATATTTTTTAAAACCCAAAATACTTAAGGCTAAATTGACAATTTCTAATTATGAGAAATAACCTTGATCCCTTCAAAGTGGGATTTCTATATTTTATACTGTATTGGCAACAATAGGATGCCACGCTAATGACTATGGTGAAATAGTATGGCAATGCAGAAAACAAAAGTAAGTTTGATTTGATATTTGAGAAATGCAACTTATAACACTTTAGGTTGCTTTTTAATCACGTTCCCTGGGGCTTTATTTTTCAGGTTAAAATCATTTAAATCTATACTTTCTTAAATTTCCAGTCCTTGTCACCAGACATGATCAAGAAACATTAAAAAAAAGATTTCATTTTCACAAGTGAATAAACAAACATTAAAACAATCTCTTATTATAAAAACCCCGTGGCCGTGATGCCGTCACGCTGTCACGACCAAACGCCAAAAGGCACCTACTGAACATCATATGATTTCTTCACGGGAACAAGTAAGTGTTGCTCTGTTCAATTCTCATCTTCCAACGAAGGTCAATTTAAGTGCTCCTGAGAAGGAAAGGTTAGAGCAGGAAACTATTCTTATCTCTGTCCACAACTGTCTTCAAGGTGGGAGAGGCAGCAAGGCGCACGCAGGTGGGCGGGGACTTGACGCTGGGTCCCAAGTGCGATGGGTCTGGGTCTCGCGCAATTTCGCGCGGTGGGCTTCTAGTATATCAATATTTTGCCTATCAAGTTGGCAATGACTTTATGGTGTTGGAGAGAATATAAGGCTAGGTAGTGCCTTTCTGGAAGACAATTTGACAGTATATTTCATTCTCCATGAGCGATCCCACAAATCTCCAGCTACATGTAAAATGTAGTCTTCACTCCTAGGAATTTACCCTAGTGCTGCTATAACCCAAATAGAGGGGTTAATTAAAAGGTGCATCAACAGCAAATATTTTAGGGCAATTACTGTTACTTCAAATTTAAACTTGCAAATTTTTTTTTCCAGTTAACAAAGATTTGTTGAGTTACTATATACAAAGGCAACAATTTTCTGAATAGCTACAGGTAGGTAGTTGAATGAAAAAGTACTATTATGTAAGAAAACTATACTAAAGTAATAATCTACCAAAGAGTATAGGGACTCTACAAATCTACTTCTGAAGTTATGGATATTTTATTTCACAAATTCATTTCCCTGAGAAAAAAATAACTATCTAAAACATTACCTGTTGTCTAGGTGATATGACTAAACTTGAAAAGAGCATTGCTATAATGCTGTTAATTACACCAACCTATACTAATGGATTTTACTTATTTCTATGAAAATTAAGGTGCCTGCCTACTAAGGGACATGTAAGAGAATTAGGTGATTTTTTTCTTTAAGCAAATCCCTCTTTCCTTCTGACTTCCCTGTCATTAACCAGACTCTAAACATAAGGGTAAAAACTCTTAATTTCAGCTTATTCCCTAAGGCCTATCCAGAAAATGATATACCTGAAACATCTACTGTCAGTGCACTTCTTTCTATTCACACTGCCATCCTTCATTCAAGCTCTCAATTCTTCTTGCTGAATTCCCACAATAGCTTGCAGCCTCTCTCTCTACCATTCCCTTCCATCCTATGCACTAATGGCTCCTAAAGGTACGTGATTTCCCTACTCAAAAATCTTCAGTGATAGAATTTTTAATGACACAGATAAATGCTTACAAAAGAATAAATGGGGGAAAAGTATTTACAGGCTAAAATTACATACATAGACTTTAGTCTCAGTAATGTTAAAAAGCATGTTTGTGTATATGCATGGGCTCACATAGAAATGTAAGCACACATCCATACATAAAGGGAAAATGGAGGGTCAGGAAACACATCCAATGTTACCAGTAGTTATCTCTTAGTCATAACGTTAGGTTTTATTCACTTTCTTCTTTATCTTTACAATAAACAGATTTGTAGTAAAGTCTCTTAGTAAAGTGTCTCACAAGCCATATAGTGAACATATAGTTAATGTTATAGTCAGTAAGACATTCAAAAGACATTGTACATGTCCCCTATTATCTATGAATCTAACCCTTCACCTGCCTTCCCCCTCCCACCCCTACCCCCCCACCCCCGCCCAAGTTCAAGGCCCTCCTCAATCTGGCACCTATCTCCCTCCTAGTCTTAGGCCTTACGACTCTTAATATAACCTGGGCTCCTTAAGGATCATTCAAACTGTTCCTTGAGCATAGCAGTTGTTTCAAACTCTGCTTTCATATTCATTCCACCTGGAATGTGGTCCCTTCCCACTTCCACCTATCCAGATCCTATGTGTTCTCTAAGGTCTATGTTCAATGATCCAGAAACAGAAAATACTACCATAACCATATCATTCCCTTGTTCATAGCAGACAACACTAATTGATTTCTGAATCCAGGCCCCTTCTCAAAATTCCTCAATTAAACAGACCTAGGCAATCTTTACCCATCAATCCATGTTGACATACAAAATGAAACTTAACTGCCATTCCTAAAGCAATCTAATGTAATTGCCCCCTTCTCCCCTATGCCCAGGTCTTTGTACTCTTATAGAGTTTATCACCTCTACCTTCTATAAAGAATCATTTACTTAATTGTCTTATCTCTCTACTGCTAGATTTTAATCTGCACAAGGGCAGTAATTTATGTCTTATTCATCTTCATAGCTCCTACAGAGCCTTGCAGGAAGCAGGCACTCAAATAGTTGCTTCATTCTTTTGCTATTATCTCATCGCTCAAAATGGCTAAGTAGTTGAAAGCTTTATTTTGAAACAATTAAATTCTTCTTGAGGTATTGAATTCAAGTTTATTTTATCAATTTTAGCTAACAGTAATTCAAAATAATACATATAAAAATAAATAAAGAATATATACATCCCTATGTTCATTGTAGCATATTTATAATAGCCAAGATTTAGATGTAGCCCAAATGTCTATCATTAGATGAATGGATAAAAAAGCTGTGGTACATTTACACAATGAAATACCACTCAGCCATTAAGAAGGAAATCTTATCTTTTGTGACAGCATGGATGGACCTGGAGAATATTATGCTAAGTGACATAAGCCAGTCAGAGAAAGACAAATGCCATATGATTTCACTTGCATGTGGAATCTAATGAATAAACAAACAAAATAGAAACAGACTCATAGATAGAGAAAACAGACTGACAGCTGTTAGAGGGGACGGAGCTTGGGGAACTGGGTGAAAAAGATGAAGGGATTAAGAAAATAGAAAAAACAGCAACCAAAAACACCTCATAGACACAGACAACAGTTTGATGATTACTAGAGGGAAAGGGGCAGGAGGAGGTAGAAGAGGATAAAAGAGGGAGGAAGGAGACTTGACTTTGGGAGATGAACATATAATACACAGATGATGTATTATAGAATTGTATACCTGAAACCTATATAATTTTATTAACCAACTGGAGGCCTGGTGCACGAAATTCATGCATGGGAAGGGTCCCTCGGCCTGGCTGGCAATCAGGGCCGATTGGGGCCTTCTGGCTGCTGGCCGTGGCCTTCCTCCCCTCATTCCACACTGCCCCCCGGTGGTCAGCACACGTCATATCGAGCAACTGAATTCCCAGTCTTCTGGTCAAACTCCCAAGGGGACACTTTGCATATTAGCCTTTTATATATATAGATGTCACCCCAATAATTCAATTAAAAAGTAAAAAATATACATTGCTTAAGAAAGGAATTGTTTGGGGGGTAAAACAATGGAGAGATAAAAGAAAAAGAAAAAGCTAAAAATCAAGCAGGGCATCAACAAAGTCAGGCAAGTAGTCTGGTAAAGTTACAAGAATTTTTTACCAAAATCAGAAACACAGTTCAGGAGACATGTGTAGAGGAAAAAGTAGTAATATAATAAGACTCATGCTGCCATCTAGAGGTTGAAGGCTGAATAATTTTTCTCTTCAATCAGACAAGTGAGTTAATTTAACTTTTAACTAATATAGACAAAGGTAGGACTGAACAGACCTTATAAAGTAAGCCAGATAAATAAATCTGATGTCAAGTCACAGTGAAGAATATTCAGGGTATAAGAGTGTCAATTATTATCTCCCTGCCCTCCTTCATAGGTTAAAATTTAAAAAATTAAAAGAGCTAAGTGTTCGTTAGAATTTTATTTGGACTTCTAAACATAAATGGCCACTTAAAAAAAAATCACATGCCTAGAGGGTAGAGAAGTCTACTATACCACAGGCTAGTTGAAGCAGAAGCTTTTCTGTGGTACCACCACCAAAGAAAGTTGTATCAAATAGTTTCTGGTGCACACAACTCCATCAATGTAGATTACTGGGATGAAGTATCAAGGTTAAATGGGGAAGTCTCAATCTGTTTACAATAAAATGTTTACTTGAAAAAACCATGATGATTACATTTAGCCAAATAACAGTCCTATTGAAACTGCTAAATAAACATACAGGATTAGACTATAAATTAGCAGAAGCACTTGCATATATCAAAATAAACTAAACTTCTTAAAGCTTCTTTAGTTGGTAATATACTTCGTGTGATCTAATTTACTTAATAACTTCTTAGGTAATCTTTTCTTTATAGTACCAAGGTAATTTCAAACCAGTCCAAGTAAATAAGTGTAAATTAAATTGAGATTTTTATTTGTTTTATAAGATACTAGAGGCTTGATGCACAAAATTTGTGCAAGGGGCTTGGCCCCCGCTGCTGCAGCGGCCGCCCCTCAGCCCCCACTGCCATGGCGGCCGCCTCTGCCTCGGTGCAGCGGCCGGGGGCCTCTTCCTCACCCCCGCCGCCACAGCTTCGTCCAGAAGGTCACCTGGAAGGACATCCGGAAGGACGTCTGGTCTAATTAGCATATTATGCTTTTATTATTATAGATGGTAACGTGTAATCAAGAATAAATGTATCAAATTCAATACCTCTTCATTATTAAAAACAAAACAAAACACCACAACATCTAACAAAAATTAAGACATAACTTCTTTAACCTGACAAAGGGAATCTACAAAACACCCACAAACATCACACTTAGTGCTTTTCTCTAAGATTAGGAAGAAGACAAAGATGTCCACTCTTGCCGCTTCTATTCAACACTGTACCAAACTTACTAACCAGGGCAATTAGGCAAGACAATGAAATAAAATATCCAGATTGTAAATGAAGAAGTAAAACTATCTCTATTTGCAGGTAACCTAATTTGGGGTATTAAAAACCTTAAGTATATCTACTAAAACACAATTAGAATTAATAAATAAGTTAAGTTGCAGGATATAAAATGTTTGTACAAGCATTGCTTTTCTCTACAGAAGCAACAAGCACAAGAAAATGAAATTAAGAAAACAATTTCATTTATAACACATCAAAAAATAAAATATTTAGGAATACATTTTTAAAATTCACAATTGTCCATGTCAGTCTGTCATGATTTTACCCTCATAAGGCAAAATCAAAAATGATCAACAAAAGATTTTCTTTCAGGACTTATGGATACATATTAATAAATTAAGTGCAGCCCTAACTGGTTTGGCTCAGTGGAGTGTCGGCCTATGGACTGAATGGTCCCAGGTTCAGTTCTGGTCAAGGGCATGTACCTTGGTTGCGGGCACATCCCCAGTAGGAGGTATGCAGGAGGTAGCTGATCAATTTGTGGGCACATCCCCAGTAGGAATGATCAGTGACAGAACTGATGGATGTTTCTAACTCTCTCTCCCTTTCCCTCCCTCTCTGTAAAAAAATCAATAAAATATATTTTAAAAAATAAAAAATAAATAAAATAAAATAAATTAAGTGCAAAATTTACACATACTTTGAAAACTACAAAATATGGTTAAAAAATTTAAAGAAGATATAAGAGAATGACACACCACATTGATGACCTTAATATTATTAAGATGGCAATACTCCCCAAAGTGATCTAGAGTCAATGCAATCCTTATCAAAATTCCAGCTGATTTCTTTTAAATAATTGACAAATTGAAATTCTTATGGAAATTCAAGGGACCCAGAAGAGCAAAAACAATCTTGAAAAAGAACAAAGCTGGAAAACTCACACATCCCAATTTCAAAAACTTGCTGCAAAGCTACAGTGATCAAGATAGTGAGGTACTGCCCTAGCCAGTTTGGCTCAGTGGATAGAGCAACGGCCTGAGCACTGAAAATTTGAGGGTTCAATTCCAGGTCAAGGGCACATACCTGGGTTCAGGTTTGATCCCCAGCCCCTACTGGGGCACGTGCAGCAGGCAACCAATTGATGTGTCTCTCTCACATGACTATTTCTCTACCTCCCTCATTCCCTCTACTATCTCTAAAATCAAAGGAAAAAATACCCTCTGGTGAGGATTAAAAAAAAAAAAGTAGACAAAGATCTAAATAGACAGTTTTCCAAGAAGACATACAATTGGCCAATAAGCAAATAACATGTGTGATATCATTAGTTTTAGACAAATGTAATTCCAAATCATGAGCTACCACTTCACATCCATTAAGATGGATATGATAATAATTTCCTTAAACAAAAAATAACAAGTATTGCCAAGGATATGAAGAAATTGAAACACTTGTACACTGCTGGTACACCCAGTATTTTAAACAGTCTGACAGTTCCTTAAAGGTCAGAGGTAGCCGAAACCGGTTTGGCTCAGTGGATAGAGCGTCGGCCTGCGGACTCAAGGGTCCCAGGTTTGATTCCGGTCAAGGGCATGTACCTTGGTTGCGGGCACATCCCCAGTAGGGGGTGTGCAAGAGGCAGCTGATCGATGTTTCTCTCTCATCGATGTTTCTAACTCTCTATCCCTCTCTCTTCCTCTCTGTAAAAAATCAATAAAATATATTAAAAAAAAAAAAAGGTCAGAGGTAGAGTTACCATATGACCCAGAAATTCCACTCCTAGTTATAAAATTCAACAGAATGAAAAGATAAACCCACATAAAAACTTGTACTTGAAGTTCATAGTAGCATTATTCACATCAGCCAAATAGTGAAAATAACTCAAATGTCCATCAACTGGTGGATAAATATGTGGATAACTAGTGAATAACTGTATTTATACAATAAAACATTCTTTAGCCAAAAAAGAAATAAAGTACTGATACATGCTACAACATAGAAGAACACTGAAAACACTATGTTAAGTGAAAGAAACTAGTCACAAAAGACCACATTTTGTATGATTTCATTTATATGAAATGTTCAGGCTAGGCAAATTCATACAGACAGATTAGCTACTGTAGAGAAATACAATTGGTTTCTGTACATGCATATTATATCCTGCACTTTATTCAACTCATTTATTAGTCCTGCTCTTATGCCTATTGAGTTTAGGGGTGGAAGGAAATGGGGAGTGACTGCTAATGGGTAGTTTCTTTTGGTAGTGATAAAAGGTTCTAAAACTGCTTGTGTTGCAAAAACTCTGAATATACTAAAAATCACTGAATTACACACTATAAAAATGTAAATTGTGGCCTGGCCGGCTTGGTCCAGTGGTTGAGTAACAACCTAGGAACCATGAGGTCAAGATTCAATTCCTGGTCAGGGCACATACTTGGGTTTGGGGCTCGATCTCCAGTGTGGGGCATGCAGGAGGCAGCCAATCAATGATTCTCTCTCATCATTGATGTTTCTCTCTCTCCTTCTCCCTTCCTCTCTGAAATCAATAAAAATATTTTTTTAAAAAAGTGAATTGTAGCCGAAACCGGTTTGGCTCAGTGGATAGAGCGTCGGCCTGCGGACTCAAGGGTCCCGGGTTCGATTCCGGTCAAGGGCATGTACCTTGGTTGCGGGCACATCCCCAGTAGGGGGTGTGCAAGAGGCAGCTGATCCATGTTTCTCTCTCATCAATGTTTCTGACTCTCTATCCCTCTCTCTTCCTCTCTGTAAAAAAAATCAATAAAATATATATTTTTTTAAAAAAGTGAATTGGAGGGTATATAAATTATATCTCAACAAAGCTGTTATTAAAAACAACAACAAGCCGAAACTGGTTTGGCTCAGTGGATAGAGCGTTGGCCTGCGGACTGAAGAGTCCCAGGTTCGATTCTGGTCAAGGGCATGTACCTTGGTTGCGGGCACATCCCCAGTAGGGAGTGTGCAGGAGGCAGCTGATGGATGTTTCTCTCTCATCGATGTTTCTAGCTCTCTATCCCTCTCCCTTCCTCTCTGTTAAAAACCAATAAAATATATTTAGAAAAAACAACAACAACAAAAACACCATGGAGAGCCCCAAGCTTTATCCTAAGTTTCAAATGACATGATCTGCTGTCATTCTATTTTAAAGTATTTTGAAGATAGCCAGTAAATAGGTAACCTGCTTGACTACTAAAATGTTTATAGCTTTAAGGGATTGGGGGAGGAGGGTTCTTAAGAGTAAAAACGGCAGAGAATCAGTAGTATTCAATAAGATTCACAATAGTCCAATGGATCTTAGGAATAAAGCAAGCTATATAATGTTGCAACTTACAAGACTAAGTCAGGATCATGCCCAGGTCATGATTGTGATGGAGTAGGGTTCAGGCATAAGATAGAACAAACCATTATCAACAAGCTTCACACTTTCTTTACTATGTGTGGTTGATCATCCACTGTCATAGAGGAAAAATTCCAGATATTAAAATGCCTTCTTACTTTTCTCATCACTAAAACACACACACAAAAATCATCCAGAAATAGAATAATTTCTACCTTTTCAGTTTTAAGTCAATGAATTTCATTAGAAAAATTCTGTCATTTCATTTGAAGGCATCTGCAGTTGATCATTCTTTAATCAAAAAATATGCATTGCACATTTACTATATACCAGGTACTCTATGGGTTACAAAGACAGCACAAAAATATGATTCTTACTATATAGTTATAATCAATCCAAGAGATAAGATGTACCAAAAATCTCCCAAAATGGTAAAAGTGTCATACAAAATAAACTGTTCTTGAGTAATTTGGGAGACTAAAAGAGTTCACTTTTCATATCAAGTATGAAAAGGAAAAACTGATAAAAGAGGTAAATACTGGGCAGAATAATGAAGGATGAATAAAAGTTATAATACTAGAACTAGGTCAGGGAGAACTTTCTGGGAAAAAGGAATAATAGCATGAACAGAATTAAGAAGATGGGCAAGTGTTCTGGGAAGAATGAGTATTTCAAATGGGAACAGTGCATGGTATTTTGGTAGGCTAGTGATTAGGCTAGGGCCAGAGTATAGAGCAAGCATGTCAAACTCGAAGGCTAACACGGGCCAAATAAACAAGGTTTAAGTTTATGTGGGCCGCAAAAAAACAAAACCTTCAATTTTCATAGAAACATAGGTTTATTTCAATAGAGACATGCTCAATACAAAGGGCTGGAATAAATGAATAATTGTTAACATAAAATAATAGAACATTTTAATAAAAATTAATATTTTTTTCTTGAATTTAACTTATCAGACACTGAATAACTGCACAAATTAATAAGCGTAATGCAAATAACCCTATTTTTCTTGTTCTCCGAAAGTGAAATATTTCCTGCTGCGCACACCAAACAAGTCAGTGCAAGACTAATGACATGGCAATCGGCTGCTAAAATATTTGCTGCTAGTATTACTGGAGAGAAATGGTGCGCCTGTGCGTAAGGCACATAAGGGAAATGAATGCAACACGTTTGTAGTAATCAGTTGCTGCTAGTATTAGTGGAGAGAAATGGTGCGCCTGTGCATAAGGCGCATAAGGGAAATGAATGCAACACGATTGCAGTAATCAGTCATCAGCGAACGTTGTAGTTCGTTATTAATAACTAGTGGCCCGGTGCACGAATTCGTGCACATTGAAAGGAAATTAATTCGAAGAAATATTTTAATATCACTATTCACCCTTTCTCTATAATAGAAGTGTCAACCAAATTTACGATCGACAATGACAGACAGATTGAAACACACACGTGCAATTGGCACCAGCAAGAGCTTTATATGTATCACGCATGCACGAATCAACTTAGACTTTTATATATCCTATCTAATAGAGGGAATATGCCAATTGACTGTCACGCCCTCACAAAGATGATGGTGCCCACAGCCAATAAGGAGGGAATATGCTAATTGACTGCCATGCCCTCAAAAAATGGCGGTGCCCACAGCCACAAGATGGTGGCGCCCAGTTCCCTCAGCCCCGCCAGGGTGGCAGGTATGTGCATGGCCAGGCCCGCCCCCAGGAGGGTCTGGCCACTACACACACCTGCCTTCAGAGTCCTCCAGGCCCCTCAGCCCCCCAGCCGCCCAGGGCCAGCCCAAGACGCAGGCAAGCCTCAGATGGCAGCTGCCCAGCCGACACCCGAGGTGCAGGCAAGCCTCGGATGGTGGCTACCCAGCTGCCCAGGGCTGCCCGAGGCTCAGGTAACCAGGGCCAGCCAAGGCTTGCGCTGCCGGCAGTGGCAGCAGCAGAGGTGTGATGGGGGCATCACCTTTCCCTGATCACCGGGTTGCCTCCCACCCCTGAGGGCTCCCAGACTGTGAGAGGGGGCAGGCCAGGCTGAGGGACTCCCCTCCAGTGTATGAATTTTCATGCACCAGGCCTCTAGTATAGAATAAACTTGCTTAATTAGACCTGCTTTCTGATTTAGCTAAACTTTTTCCAGCCCAGTGAAGCACCTCAACTTCTCTTTCAGGCAATTGTCAGCAGCACAGCAGTAAATATCAACATGAAGCTGATTATTATTGTAGATCACGCAGGGAGAACAAAGGGTAAAATATTTAACTGCAGCAGTGTTTGACTATATTCTGTGTAGTGAGAAAACCTGAAGTCATTTTCAAGGTCCACCATTTCTTACTTCTTTTCATTTGGGTCAAGTTTCTAAGCTTTCTAAATCTCCATTTTCCAGCTAATGAAAAGAAAATGGGATTCCACTGAGTCTCCTATCTACCTACTCCAGCACTTCTGTAAGGATCAAATGAGATGAGGCATTGTAAAACACTTCACAGACATTTGGTTAAAGTGTAAAATATTTCCACCTGGCTATAAAGCAAGTCGTGTTCCTGGGCTGAAGAAACTTCAAGGAGGCTAGCTGCTAGGGAGAGGGGAAGCTGGGCATTGCCACAGGACGTCATTACCCTGACAGATACTTAGCATATTAGCCTTTTATATATATAGATAGATTATGTATAAAAGAATATTGTAAAAATTAAGTTACGGAATTTTTATTAAAATGTTTCTTACATACCATTATATTGGCTGGGCCGCAAAAATATGCATTGTGGGCCACATGCAGCCTGCGGCCCGCATGTTTAACATGCTTGGTATAGAGGATTTTGAATGCCATGCAAAGGAATCTGAATTTTATCATATGGGTAATGAAGTACTGCTAATGACTTATGAGCAAAGGACAAACTGAAGAAATGATACTTCAGAAAAATTAATCTGGTAGTGGCAAACAAGAGAGACTGGGATGAGGTAGTTGAGAGGCAGGCAATAAGAAGTGACTACACCAATAAGAAGTGACTACAACAGTTCCAGTACAAAACAGAAAGGACACTGAGCTCAGATGAAAGTAACAGAAATGGAATTCTTTATACGGTAAGGCAGTTTACAATTTTTTGTATTTCTATATATATCATGAGAATTTCATGTAAATTAACTGCCCAAATCAAGCCAAGAGGCCCCTATACAAAAAATTATTGCATTCCCAAATCTGCACACCAAAAGGGTTATGAGACATAATCATGTACCAAATCAAAGGGCAGGGTTTGCCTTTCAAAAGACACAATCTAGTTATTATCAGCCCAAGAAGGTTCACATTATTTCTATACTAACATTTAACAATGCTCTAGAGAAGTGACAAACAATCATGTTTTAAGGACAAATATTTTTTGCATCTTTTTGCTTTCCATCATCTTTATCAGTGCAGATATTTGCATGAAAACAGGATAACTGGTCCTGGGGGATTCATCAGTTCCTATTGCTTATTTTTCATCCATGTCATCCTCTCAATTAATGTAGAAAAGAGGATTGAGACATCGAAATACCAGATTAGGGCATCAAGTAAATGTCAACCTCTAGAGTAGATGAATAATCTATAAGGACAAAAAAAAAATCTTGTTTTTATGCAAATACACTATACACAATAAAACAAAGAGAGTCTATACCCAAGAAGTCTGATCCATATCAATGTAATTCTTTCTAAGTCTAAATATAAAATCTATATTCTAAATATGTCAACTAATTCCTTATGATCAAAGCAAATGACAATCGGTTGCAAATCACTGCTACAGAAGTTTAAATGAGACTGAATTTTGAACTAGAAAATAATTTTGAAAAATCTCAGCTGTGCTCATGGGACTTATCTGGCAGAAATGAGCATTTCTGTTGCATAGTTTTGGTTCAGTGCATAAGGTGGCTGATTAGTTGACTTTAAATCTCCCCACCTACAAAGCCTTAAGTTTTAGAAATACCCTTAACAGTAATAATGATTTTAACTGTGTGAATTAAAAACTAAAACTAGAACAAACCAAACCAAGTTTCTGATTCAGTGGAAAGCCATTAAAATTGACTTTATTGATGCTTAGGGAACTGATTCATTCTAAAAACTGATAAAGAGAAAGAATAATTTTTTCAGTAAAAATAGCTTTCAAGGTAATAATAAACAGCTACTAAAATAAAGACCATCATAGAAAAATTCTAGCTAGTAAAATGAAATGACAGAATTAGAATATTATCATTTTGAAACCTATAATAAAATAGTGGACTTAGGCAGTTATCAAAGGTTGCTAAAACTCTGATGCAATGCTAATGGCGAATTTTACAATGAATAATAAATCAGGCTAACAATATCTTTACCAAATAATTAACCTTAATATCACAAAGAGAGACAGACATTATATACCTTCTGATAAATGTATACAATACTTATGAAATACTAGTAGCCCGTTTGCACGAAGATTCGTGCAATAGACCTTCATTCACCTGGCTGCCTGCACCAGTTTTCTGCCGGCACCAGGGACCCAGGCCTTGGCTGTGGCCACCGCCTTCTGCCTTTTTCAGGGTCGGGGCTTGGCCCCAGGCGGTGGCATTGGGCTGGGCGGCACCCAACATCCTTGCTAAGGATCGCAGGAGCCGACCCCCAGTGGTTTCCTGCGATCCGTGCAGGCTGCCCACTGGTGCCCAAGGCCGGGAAAGCCTCCGCCCCAGGCTTTCCCGGCCTTGGGCTCGCCGCACCCAGCGTCCCTGCTACCGATCACAGGAGCCGACCCCCAGTGGTTTCCTGCGATCGGTGCAGGCTCCCCGCTGGTGCCCAAGGCCCAGAAAGCCTCGGCCCCTGGGACCCCCAGAAGCGGCGGGAGGGGCCCAGCCACGCCCCCCCGGGTGGCCGATAGCCCTCCGGGACCCCCGGGAGGGGCGGAAGGGGCAGGGCCACGCCCCCCCAGGTGGCCGATCAACCCCGGGACCCCAGGGAGGGGCGGGAGGGGCCCTGACAGCCCCCCTAGGTGGCCGATCGCCCCAGGCACCCCCGGGAGCGGCGGCATGGGCCCGGCCATGCCCCCCCACCCCCCGGGTGCCGATCGCTTCAGGCACTCCCGGGAGCAGCGGCATGGGTCCGGCCACGCCCCCCCGGGGTGCCGATGGGCCCGGCCACGCCCCCCCCAGGGTGCCGATCGCCCCAGGCACCCCGGGGAGCGGCGGCATGGGCCCGGCCACTGGGCACCGCCATCTTGATCTTCTCAACGGCGGATATGCCACCCGGAGTCCCGCCCCCAGCCTCCTGCCGGCCAATCGTGGGCATAGCGGAGGTGCGGTCAATTTGCATGTTTCTCTATTATAAGGTAAGATTCTTGCCAAAATAAAAACCAAGCCTGTATCTATCTATGCACTACCATAGGGACGGTAAGCAACAAAATCTAGAATATGGAAAATGCTACTGAACAAATAACTAGGTTTAATAAATGACAAGGGAAAATAAAAGGGAGGAGGAACTATGACAGATTAAAAGAGACTTAAGCCTGGCTGGTGTGGCTCATTGGTTGAATATTGACCTATGAACCAGGAGGTCACAGTTTGATTTTCAGGTTGTGGGCTCAATCACAAGTAGGGGGTGTGCAGGAGGCAGCTAATTGATGATTCTCTCTCATCACTGATGTTTCTATTTCCCTCTCCCTTCCTCTCTCTGAAATCAGTAAAAACATATTTTAAAATAGTAATAAAAAAATAAATAAAAGAACCCGGCTGGCATGGCTCAGTGGTTGAGCACTGACCTATGAACTAGGAGGTCAGGGCACATGCCAGGGTTGCAGGCTCAATCCCCAGTGTAGGGCATCCAGGAAGCAGCCGATCAATGATTCTCTCTCATCATTGATGTTTCTATCTCTCTCTTCATCTCCCTTCCTCTCTTTGAAATCAATAAAAACTATTTTAAAAATAAATGAATAAATAAATAAGAGAGACTTAAGAGACATAGCCACCAAATATGGTATATGAACCTTAGTTAGATACTGATTTAAACAAGCTAACTGTATAAAAGCAATTATGAGTCAACCAGGGAAATCTGAATCTTAATTGGGTATTTGATGATATTAAGCAAGTTTGCTAAAAAAATTTTAGGCATAATAATGGGATTGCAGTTACATTAAAGAAAGAAAGACAGAAAGAAAGGAAGGGAGGGAGGGAAGGTCCTTGTCTTTTGAAATCACATGTGAAGTTATTTGACAATAAGGTAATCTGATGCCTGAGAATTGCTTTAAAAGAATCATGGGAGGTTGATATAAGTAAAACAGATTGCCCATGTTGCCTATTAAAGCCAGATATGAGTACATGAGGTCACTATTTTAGTCTCTCTACCTTGGTATATGTTTAAAATTTTCCATAATTAAAAGTAGTGAAAAACCCCCACACCAACTCACTTCATTATCTTTCTCAGTAGGAAAGCAGAAAAACTATTCAGAGAAAATATAGCAATTTCAACTATAACTAACCAGAGATAACATTATCAATCAATATATTCGATGATATAGCATCTTCTTGATACACTGAGCATAAAATTTATTTTATAAAAAATTTGACACGGAGAGATAAAGGATTGATCATTATTATTATTACAGCATTTATTATCCAGAGCTAGAAAGAGAATCAATTTCTATATTATACAAGCCTTGCATTCATGAATTTAATAATCAACGATTTGCTTTTTCATTATAAACCCTGGAGGTCTATGACATATCTGGTAATTAGTAATTTTACCAAGACATAAACTTCAACCACAAGAAATACACAGTACATAGAGAAGTTAGGTCACAATGAGTGAACCTAGCAGAGCACCTAGCAACCATATCTCAAAGCAGTTTGTTGTTCTCTGCTTCTTGATTCACAAAGTGATTCAAAAATGTTTTCTTGGTAAAAAAAGAAAAACAGAGCCAATGTTAATCACAATAATGGAAACAAAGAAAAGATAAAGAGGGCTAAAGAAGTGATGACTATCAGTCAAAAACCATAGGCTCTAAATTAAATTTTAAAGTTAAATGTTGAATTTGGAAGTAACTTAAATCAATGATGCATAAAAACCCACCATATGCTCTGTAAACAAGAAAAATAATTTATGAAACATTTTAGAATTGCTCTAATCCATCCTCTAATCAGTACAAAACTTGCATTTTTGAAGAAAATTATCCTATATAATAAAAGGCTGCCGAAACCAGTTTGGCTCAGTGGACAGAGCGTCGGCCTGCAGATTGAAAGGTCTCAGGTTCGATTCCGGTCAAGAGCATGTACCTTGGTTGCAGGCACATCCCCAGTAGGGGGTGTGCAAGAGGCAGCTGATTGATGTTTCTCTCTCATCGATGTTTCTAACTCTCTATCCCTCTCTCTTCCTCTCTGTAAAAAAATCAATAAAATATATAAAAATAAAAAATAAATTAAAAATAAATAAAAGGATAATGTGCAAATTGACCAAACAGTGGAACGACCTATTGCTATGATGTGCACTGACCACCGAAGGGCAGGTGCTCAACACAGAAACTGCCCCCTGGGGGTCAGTGCGCTCCCACAGAGGGAGTGCCACTCAGCCAGAAGCCGGCTGACAGCTGACGAGTGCAGCGGTGGTAGCTTAGACCCATGGGGAACGGGCCTAAGCCAACAGTCGGACATCCTCCAAGGGCTCCCAGACTGCAAAAGGGCGCAGGCCAGGCTGAGGGACCCTCCCCCACCTCAAGTGCACGAATGTTGTGCACCGGGCCTCTAGTAAACTGTAATAGCCTCTCAGAACTATGAATTTATGAAGGTCTCAAGAGGTACCTACTGAGAACAAAGTTCTAACCACTCTATTTATGTTGAATATCTCTTTCAATTACAAAGTGAAAATTTTCTACAATTCCTTTTCTAATTTTAAAATGAATACAATATAGGAAGAGATATAATTTATCTATCTATTTATATAAAAGCCTAAGTGACTGAACGACCGATCACTATGACGCAAACTGACCACCAGGGGGCAGACTCTCAACGCAGGAGCTGCCTCCTGGTGGTCAGTGCACTCCCACAGCCAACCTCCCATGGCCCGTATAGGCCCCTATCAGCCCGATCACCGGCCAGGCCGAGGGACCCCACCCGTGTATGAATTCGTGCACCAGGCCTCTAGTAAAGAAATAATTTTAAACTAAAATAATGAAGAACAGATAGGAATAGTAAGATCTTTATTTAATTTATTTTTTTAATGTATTTTACTGATTTCAGAGAGGAAGGGAGAGGGAGAGTGATAGGAACATCAATGATGAGAATCAATGATCAGCTGCTTCCTACACACCCCTACTGGGGATCAAGCCTGCAACCCAGCATGTGCCCTGATGGGAATCAAACCATGACCACCCAGTTCATACATCAATGCTCAACCAGTGAGTAACACTGGCCGGGCAAGTGAGATCTTTTAGAACCATGCTCAAGGTACAGATTATGTTTTTGGTCTGCTATCTATCCCGTCCTTTGAGGAATCAATTGTTCTCTCTCATTCTGTGTAATTTGATTTAGACTAAGCCTTTCAATCTGTGTCTGCACCTAGGACCCAGGCCTGATCTATCAGAGTGCTCCATGCTACCTGGCTAAAGGACTGGTTGCAGGGTAGGTATGTGAGCCAAGATGGAACAGTCAGAGTCCTCCCAGGACCTTTCTTTTGGAATGTTCAGAAAAGATGTTCTTTCTTTGGGGACTATGAAATTTAAAGACATAAATTAGAGCTCATTTTGGCCACTTGTCCCAGTTCTAGGAAAAAGCTATCTGCAGCAGCAGAGAATAAGACTAATGCATGAGTGAAACAAAGTCTTGAGATGTAAAACAAAAGCAATTTTGTTTTATGTGAACTAATAAAGTTCTTCTTTTGCTTAAGCTAGTATGATTGGACATTCTATCACTTAAAACTGAAAGAATTTCCAATATATTTTTACTGTACAGAGAAAAATAAATGTCCCCTAGTAAACTCAGTAATTATTCCAGCATACTCTATCATAAAAGGCACATTTTAGATTATAACAACATCTTACCTTCATAAAATGTTATACAGACATCTGTATTACAGCTAGAGCTCATCATGAAATATACAACAGGCAACCCTGAATTAATGTGATCTGGGTACTCACACTCATCTAGCCCCAGCTGATAGGCCAGGTTCTGTAGGCCTCGTACCTTCTCCATCAAATTAGCTGTGGTGAGGCTCCCCAGTTCTGAAATAGAATCATTTATTTCAATACCATTTCTATCCACTGTTCTCTAATAACAACTCATTTGAGATGGAAATCATTCTTATACAAAATTTTAAGCTTTAATTTTTATCAAATAAGAACATAAACCCATTTCTTTTCTCCTCCAACCATCCCCCCGGCACCCCCCAACACACACACACTTGAATTTTTCCCACTAATGCAAAATTGAGCTTACCCAATATGAGGAGTTAGCAAATTATGTTTTATCTTAAGGATCCTTTAACAACATTCATTTTGTCTATCATACAAAATGAATTCACAATGCAAGTATCAAACCTTGTGACTCCACATAGCATTGAGAAAGCCTATAGACAGATCTGTCTTGAAAAATGGACACTTAACTCCACTGTCTTTTATTAGTCCTTATTATTTCAATTAATAAAACAGTGACAAAACATGTACTGTTCCCCCATTTCCCTAAGTTTAGAAAACAAAAACTAAATATTAACTCAAACTTTCCATTCAAATCAAATACCTATAAAAAATTTTAAGTTTACTAGGTAAAAAGACAGTATACTTAAAAAACAACAATTTACTTTCCCAGATTTTCATTTAAATAGCATAGCACAAAATTCCTTTTAGGTTTAAGATACAGGTCAATTCATATGATACATTATGCTATATCTCTCATTAAAAATTTAAAGTTTCCTTAGAAAATGCATATTGATGGCATATAAATGTCTGTTTGGAACATTAGAACAATGAACCTGAAATGCCCTTGAGACTTAATACTTCCAGGGCTGGAGGAGGGGAACCTGCATTTAAGCATTTCATGCAGAACAATGAATTACCTTTGAAATCAAATAAAGGTGTTTTTTTCTCCCACCTATCATCAATATCTGGCATAAGCAGTAGACTTTCTTGATCTGTTCAGCTGCTTAAATAGCTCAAGCATCCAATTTTTACCTTCATTTCAGTCTATTACTTCACAATCATCATGAATCTTATCATCGGAGGATGATTAAAAAATAAATAAATAAAGCAGAGCAAAAATCAAGGAAAATTAATGTTTTTTAATTTAAATTTCCACTTGTGGTTCAGTTCCAAGTCATTTATCAAACAACAATAATCACTACTTATAGTATTCTTTATTGGAGTAATTGATTGGAAAGAATAAAATAAGACAGGTCTTACCTATGAAGGGATTGTCAATTAATAGTACTGACAACAACATATAGCAGTAAAGCCTAAATAAGCATTTAGTGGTAAGAGACAAGACTTAAAATAAGAGTTTAAATTTTTTCACTCTAACAAATCTTGGTTAAGTTAACCCTTTGAACCTTAGATATCATCATACCTATCTCACAGGACCTTTATGAGAAATGAGAAAATTTATGCGAGAGCTTTTAGTTAACTGTAAGCATTATACAAAACAAAAGTATATTAAAGGACTTTACCAGCAGATAAAATCATTATGAGCAGGTCTTAAATTAGAAGGATTGCTACACATGGAAAAGTTAAGAAAGGCATTTAGACATGAAGAACTATTAATAAGGATAGTTAGGTAGGCAGTTTGAGTGAGCTAAGAATACTTTCAAGGGAACAGTCAGAGAAAAACTAGGAAGGTGGTCTGTGGGAGAGCATAAATATCAAGTTAAAAGCTAGAAGTCACCAGCATAGCTTACCTTTCAACATGTCGAAGTCATCACGTTCTATTTCAGCCATCCATTTGGGTGGCGAGCTAGTAATAGGCTGTCAAAAAATAAGAATATATCCACTCAGTTACATACAAAGTGTGAAGAGACCCTACTCTTCCTTCTTATAGGTAGCTTGTCACATAGCATTCAGTTTGTGTGAAAATACTGGCAAATTATAATTTCTAAAACCCTGATTTCTCCAGGTTCAGATACGGCCTATAAATAATCACCTTACAAAATAATACTGCTCATCCTTAAAGGTGGTCTCAGAGAAATGATCTTGGAAGAATTAGGTCTGACTATTGTCATTATTTCATGCATAACAGGTTAGTATAGCAATTAAAAGAAATTACTTGAGATTCAGTTCTGGTGAAAACCTCCAACTGAAATGTTTGAAACAATAATCAGTAAGTAATATTTTCTAGCAGAGGAGAAGATTTAAAGAAGAATCAAGAATGAGAAAATCCTCAATTTGCAAGAACACTGTAACGGTCATCACTTGAAATTTCATTTTATAGCAGGTGTTTTAGAAAACTTTAGAATTTTAAGTTATTTTCTCATTTCTGAAAGTGAACTTACAAAATCTGAAAGAGTCCCTTTCTAGAATAGCTTTAGGCAACAGTTTTCAACCCTAGTTTCAACCCTATGATGTAACAACAACAACAAATACAAATGACCTGGCCATACCCTAGATGCAAGGATTAGAATATCAGAGGTGGGGGAAGAGTCCATTGGAGAGGACAGAGCAAGGAACATTACATATGTACTTTTTAAAGGCTCCATAGCTGCATATTGATGATTCTGTTGTGCAGGTAGGAGTACAGGTGAGAAACATTACTTCAGTTTTGAGCCCCCGCCCCTCCTTTAATATATTTTTATTGATTTCAGAGAGAAAGGGAGAGGGAAAGAGATGGAAACATCAATGATGAGAGAGAATCATTGATCGGCGCCTCCTGCATGCCCTACACTGGGGATCGAGCCCGCAACCCAGGCATGTGCCCTTGACTGGAATCAAACCTGGGATCCTTCAGTCCAGAGGCTGATGCTCTATCCATCGAGCCAAACCAGCTAGGGCAAGCCCTTTTCTTTTTTAAAAAAGTAATATTTACTTAGCACTATGCAACAAGCAAAACACTTTACATGCATTATGTCATTTAATTTCCAAATCAACCCTATGAAGTAGGTATTATTACCCTCATTTTACAAATGAAAAAACAAATGTACAGGAAGATTATAAATCACTTGCCTCAGGTCACACAGCTAGTGGACCCAGGATTCAAAATCCATGTAGTATGAGTTCAGAAACCACTACTCTATACTACTTTCCCTAGAAGGCTATTATAGGTCAAATTCACCATTTCTGGAAACAGATTATACAGGGAGATCTTAACCTGGGATCCTGATATGACCCTGGCCCCCTAGAAACAAAACTCAATATGTATGTCCATATTTCTAGGGAAAAGGTATAGATTCTTAATCAGATTTTCAAAAAATACCATACTATAATAAAAGTTATTTAAAAACCACTTATTTATATTTATGATTCAAAAGACTTAGTTGTTACCAGATACAATGAACTAAACTGAAAAGTCGGTATGAATGAGAATGTAAGAAAATTAAATCAGATACTTTCTACTCCATCCACGAGTCAAAAGCTGATCTAGTAATAATAGCTACGTGTATTGTTTATTATGCAAAGTGTTTTAACTTGCATTATGGCATTAAGAATCCTATGAGGTAGTTTTAACTGAGAAAACTAAGGCTCAAAAATTTTAGAAAAGTTGCTGAGGCCACAGATAGTTAAGAAATAGATTCAGGCCCTGGCCAGTGTGGCTCAGTTGGTTGAGCATCGTCTTGTGCACCAAAAGGTCTCCAGTTCGATACCTGGTCAGGGCACATACCCAGGTTGTGGGTTTGATCCCTAGTTGGCGTATATGCAGGAGGCAACTGATCGATGTTTCTCTCTCTCTGTCTCTCAAAATCAATGGAAAATACCCTTGGGTGTGGGTTTGATCCCTAGTTGGGGTATATGCAGGAGGCAACTGATTGATGTTTCTCTCTCTCTGTCTCTCAAAATCAATGGAAAATACCCTTGGGTGAGGATTAACAAAAAAACCAAACAAGCAAAATAAGAGTGTGGATGCCAGTAATCAGACTAACGGGTTCAAAGCCTGATTCTGGCACATGTAGCCTATATCCTTGGGTAACCTACTTACTCTCTCTGTGCCTATATCCTGGTCTGTAAAATGCCTCATATAGTTTTGTGAAGGTTAAGTAATATATGTAAGTGCTTAGAACAGTGCCTGGCACATGGTAAATAAGTGGTAGCTAATATTATAATCATCATATTCTCCTAGTTGTGGGAATATAGAAGAGAACATGTGTACAGCATCTAGCACAATTCCTGCTGCCCTGCAAATAGAAAAGTTGTGGCTTAATGGATTTCTTCCTTAGGTTTCTGATGAGCCACTGAGAAATTTCAGAAATCCTCTAAGGAGGTATATAAGTTAAGGTCATATGCATCACATAACAAAAGAGAAAAGCTTCAAGATCATAGTTTGGGGCCCTAGCTGGTTTGGCTCAATGGATAGAGCATCGATCAGCCTGCAGATTGAAGGGTCCCAGGTTCAATACCGGTCAAGGGCACCTGCCCGGTTGCGC
Source organism: Cnephaeus nilssonii (assembly GCF_951640355.1). Lineage (NCBI taxonomy): Eukaryota > Metazoa > Chordata > Mammalia > Chiroptera > Vespertilionidae > Cnephaeus > Cnephaeus nilssonii. The sequence continues at coordinate 87,031,914 of NC_137075.1, read as the reverse complement.
GCTCGATTCCCAGTAGGGGGCTGCAGGAGGCAGCCCATCAATGATTCTCTCTCATCATTGATGTTTCTATCTCTCTCTCCCTCTACCTTCTCTGAAATCAATAAAATAATTTATTTTTAAAAAATCATAGTTTGGGCAAAAAGAATGCTAGCATTACATTAATTATTTCAACTGCTTTTCGTTAAAAGCTTTTAAGCTAAGAAAAGAGGCTAATAGACAAGGTCAAAATGCCAAAATAGAGCATTTGGACAGAGGAAGGCATTATCATCATTTAACATGATAATAATAAAAACAGATTTCCAGGGCTGTAGTTACAAAGTGATTTAAAGACTATGACATTATTTTTGAAAACAAAGAAACAAGAGATATTTGAGCTGTTACCAAGGAGCAAACCATGGTATAAACTTCATTAGGTAATTAAAATATTACTTACACTTTTGAAAGAAGCTGCAAATTCAGCAACACCTGGTACTAAAAAGAAAAGATACAACATTATTTATTCAATTTTAGTGTCCCAGACATAGAAGATTCAAATAATAAGAAAACAGCCTGTCTTCAAAGAGCTACTTTCTGGAAGAGGAAAGAGAGAGTAAATCAATAACTGTAATACTGCTTAAGTTCTCCAAGAAAGATACCAGATGGTATGGTAGGACCCCCAACCCCACTATCACCAGAAAAAAAAAAGGAAATCTAAATCAGTCTGAGGGTGAGGGTGCAGGAAAAGCTTCATCAATTAAACTTTGAAGGATCAGGAATTAGCTAAGTGGGAGGGTGGCAAGATACAATATCTCTTATCAGATAAAAGTTTCAATTTCCTTTGTAGGTACGCTGTTCTGCCAATCCAATTGTTTATTTAAATGCCTTACAGGAAGAATCACATAAAAAAACCAGATATGTAAAAATAAAATGTTCAGCCCTGGCCGGTGTGGCTAAGTGGATAGAGCATCTGCCTGCGGACTGAAGGGTCCCGGGTTCGAATCCCGGTCAAGGGCACATGCCCGGGTTGCAGGCTCCATCCCCAGTAGGGGGCGTGCAGGAGGCAGCCGATCCATGATTCTCTCATCCTGGATGTTTCTCTCTCTCCCTCTCCCTTCCTCTCTGACATCAATAAAATATATAAAATAAATAAATAAATAAATAAATAAATAAATAAATAAAATCTTCAATCTCAGAGAAATACAAACTAAAAATAAAGATCAGTAACATTCAATATCAGCTAGTATGTGAGTAAATGGGCACTCTCATACACAGTCATCCTCTCCCATGTGCCTAGTGCAAGGATATTCATTATCATTAAATTATTTGTAATATCAAAAGTTGGGTATAATTTAGGTTTCCAAATAGGGTATGAAAACATAAACTAAAGTATATTTATACAATGCAATATTTTAAAAGAATTAAGTAACTTTAAACCTACTAACATGGAAGGATCCATTAATAAACTACTACTACTAGGTGGAATAAGTTAAGCTGTAGACCATGTACATATGACCCCATCGTTATACCCCCAAAAAACAAAAAAAAAAAAACCCTCTATATACTTAAAAATATATATTTATTTGCTTATTTAAATAAGTATATAAAAGGTCAAAAGGGTTGTATCAAACTACTAATGGTGATTTTATAAGTGATCAAAGGAGGTGAGGAAATACGTTAAGTATCTATATATATTGTCTGAACTTATTACAGATTTTTTAAAATGATTATCTTTTAAAGGCTCCCCATCATTTCCTAAGTCACAGTGTGTCCTGAAAAAGTAAACAGCTATTCTGAACATTGGACCACAGAATTCATTCTCTTCCCTTTGAAGTAAAATTAAAATTTTAACCATTGCCGTTAAATGATACCTCCTTAAAAATATCCTTCAATGTAGCACTGGTTCTCCTGCATTGATTCTGATATAAAGAAACCAAAAACTTACATTGTTCTGGCCAAAGATCTGGTGAGGCACGATCAAGTTTTTCAAAACTTAATAAAGATGCTTCCAGATCCGTCCCTAGAACAAAATACCCAGATGAGCCAAGAAGACACAAAACATGTTCATTTACATTTTAAAACATTTCAATCTCAAAGAACATAACATACTGGAACATTCACCTGGAAGTCTAGATAGCTGAGTTCTATAATTGCAATTAAATGTTGTAAAAATATATCATTTTCCCTTATCAAACCTCACTTTTCTGATATCTAATGTTTTAGTGGGGTGTCAGAAAAAATGAGTATCAGCAAACCCACCTGCACCTTCACTCATACTCTTAAGACTTTCCTCCAGTTACAATCGAGTGTCCCTGCTCTCAAGACAAACAAACTCCTCTGCTAGGGTTCTGAATTCCATCTTCTCTTGCTCCGTCAAAGATATCATCATGAGTAATAATATCTTTCTTGCACAATCAGTTTCTACCATCTCTACTGCTTCATACTCAACAGCAAGCAAGCCTGCTCTAGAATTTCCCTTCTTTGAAAAAGTTCTTCCTTGACCCCATTATCTCCTTCTCTCAAAAGTTCTTGAGTTATCTATCTTGCTGTCTCTACGTCCTCACCTCACATTCTCTCCTTAACCCATGACAATCAGGCGTCTGTCCCTATATGCATGGAAACTGTTGTTGTCAAGGTTATCTATGACCTATGTTGCTAAATCCAGTGGTCACTTCTCGGTTCTCTCCTTTGTGACCTCCTTGCAGCTTTCACACACTGACCACTGTCCCTGAAACACTCCACCTCCAGCTTCTGTAAAACCACTATGCTGGTCCTTCTCCTTCCTCGCTGACCCCTTTTCCTCAGTCTCCTCTTTCACTGAGGCCCCATCCTAAACTGGCTTCACTCTCCACACCTAAAGTCTCATGAGAAGATCTCATCTAGTCCCATAGCCTTTACCGTGCCAATGACTCCATATTTATATTTCCAGTCCCAGTCTTTCCCTGAACTGCAGTTATGTATCCAACTAATACTTGATATCTCTCTCCATTTTCACATGTGAAAAATCCCTTAATTCTAATATGTTGAAAACCATACTCTCCCAGTCCTCCATGTCTCAAGAAATAGCCCTACCACAAACCCCAGTTCTCAAAAACCCAGATGCCATCCATTCTTTATGACTCTCTTTCCTTCACCCTTCCATAACCAACCATTAGTAAATCCACTAGTTACTATCTCCAAAATACACCTGAAAACCAAATTAATTAACCAAGAAACCATGATTTCTCTCCCGGACGACTTCAATAACCTCTTAACAGGTCTCCCTTTTCCCATTCTTATCCCTTCTCCTCCCTACCCCCAAATCAGCCAGAACTGATTTTTTAAATGCCAATTAGTTCGTCACTCTTCAACTTAAAGGACTTCTTTCCAGCTAAATTCGTAAAATTTGTACCTACCACACCCTATAAAATCCTATATGATCCAGCCTAATTCTTTGACACCATTTCCTCTCTACTCTTGCCTGGGCACACAGTAGATACTGGACATTAACAACAATAGTTAACATGTGTTGAGTACATATTATATGCTCAGTATGCTAACTAGTTGCATAAATCAGTTAATTTAATGACACAAACAGTTTTTAACATTTTCTGAATAAGCCAAATCTTTTGAAATCTGGAAGAAAGAAAAAAAAAAACCTATGGACTTATGGACTCACTCCCTAGAAAGTGTACCTGTATATAAATGTTTTCAACATGAACTTTTCTCTAAATTGAATTTGCCCCCCAAATGTTCTAAGAGAATTTCCAATGGCATTCTAATTGGTCAAGAACTTGACCCTAATAAATTGCCTTAATTAAAGCATCCAAAATGGTAAGAAAGGAAAACTGTGTTACACAAAGTGTCAGTTTTCAAATTCCAAGGAATGTTACCAATGGGAAGTTCAACCATAACAAAAATAAGCGTATTGGGAGTAGGAGCTAATAACCAAGAGGGGTGGCCTTATGAAAACCACAGTTGTGGGCATAACTCAGAATCTGCTGTGAGGTTTACTCTCATATATTAAGTAATTAGATGGCCTTACTTGATTTCAGCTTTCTCCTTTTCAAAAAAGTCCCAGCAAATTTAGCATTAAAAAGACAAATGAGGTCCTGGCCGGGAATCTCAGTTGGTTAGAGCATTGTCCAGATATGCCAAGGTTTCGATCCCCAGCCAGGGAACACACAAGATTCAACAAATGAATACATAAATAAGCGGAACAACAAATTAATGTTTCTCTCTCTCTTTCTTTTCCATCCCTCCCTCCCTCTCTCTGAAATCACTCAATTAAAAAAAGACAAATGAGTATATGACCTAATCTTTTTCAAATCAACATTATTTGAATTAAATTTTAAAGACAAGGACAGGTAGAACATTAAAAATAGAAGTGAGAGAGCTAAGCAATGGAATATTTTAGGATTATATACTTATTTAGAAACTGAATTTAAGTTCAAAGTGCTCCACTTGATTTTGTCAGATTAAAAAAAAGATTAGGTGGAGAAGTGAAACTTTGTAAAAGATGAAACTGAAAATTTTTACAAATAAAGAGTGCAAAGAGTAGCAATGGAGATGGCTAAAAGATCAAAGGAAGAAATATATAATGTTTCCAATACTTTTCCTGGTTCAAGAAAGGAGAAAAAAAAAGAGAGAGAAGACCAGGCAAAATCAAATACAAGGAATACAGCTCTAAAACCTCCAAAACTTAGAAATCTAAAAATAACCTCATAATAAACTAAAATTTTAACAGAAATTACTTCTTCTATCACTTGGCTTTTTTAAAAACTGTGGTAAAATACACATAATGAAATTTACCATTTTAACCATTTGTAAGTGTACAGTTCAGTGGCATTAAGTACATTCACAATGTTGTGCAACCATTATCACAATCCATCTCCAGAACTTTTTCACCTTCCCAAACTGAAACTCAGTGCCCACTAAACAATAATTCCCCGTTCCCTTGGCTGACTATTTAAATGTCACCCCCACTCGTTTCTTTTTCCTGGCAAGAGAAGGACATTTTACCCACAGGGTACCCAGGCAAGGGAAGGAATCTCTGTTGACTCTGAACCCATAATTTCTTTTTTTTTTAATATATTTTTTATTGATTTCAGAGAGGAAAGGAGAGATAAAAACATCAATGATGAGAGAGAATCATTGACTGGCTGCCTCTTGCATGTCCCACACTGGGGATCCAGCCCACAACCCGGGCATGTGCCCTGACCAGGAATCAAACCGTGACCTCCTGGTTCATAGGTGGACGCTCAACCACTGAGCCACTGTGGCCGCGATGAACACCCATAGTTTCTTACACAGTTTACCTGCACTCAAAAAATTTAAGACTCGGTTTAACTTGAAACTTCGGCCAAAGTAACATTCTTTCAACTATGAACAAGACAGATCTAGAATTTATAGTCCTGTGTGAAAGCGGCAAAGTGAACAGAATAACTATGCTGACAGCGAAGGCACTGGGATAGTGAACCATGGTGAAGAGGGGCATATCCAGATGTTCTGGGAAAGCCTCTCTGGGAGGTGACATCTAAATTAAGACCTAAAACTGCAAGAATTTACATGTCTGATTAATCTTTTCCTCTCCCAAAGCGCCTAGCATTTATGCCCTACATGTCGTCTGTACAGCGTTCTTGGCCTCAATTTCCTCATTCCTGAAATGAACTGCCAAGATTCCTTCCAAACACAAAATGTGTTGGTTTGAGGAGGGTAAACTACGTATCAGTGAAACGGACGTGGGGGCAGTAGAAGCAAAAAATTGAGTGCAGAAATGACTGCAAGACCCTAACTCTCCAAAGCAGGATCGAGCGCAAAAGCACATGGGCATACCATACCAACATAACTTAGCTGCTGAGATGACTTGCACCTTAAGACAATATACAAGCAGACATCGTTCACTCAGCCTGAGGAAACATACAGCGGAAGCAAGAGAGACGGGGTCGTGTACCAAACTACACTAAAAAGCTCAATTCTCATTTTCCTTGGGACCCGCTTGGCGCGGGGCCGGGAAGGTCCCCCGCTCCTCTAGCTGCCAGGACAACGGTACCAATCTGGGGAGAAAGAGGATGAGGTCAGCCACCAATCCCAGCTACGGTTGGAGGGAATAGTTCCAGACGACCAAAGATTAAGAGAGCCAACCCTTGCATGGGGCGCCCCAGAAGAAAGCTACAATAAGGCACCTCCTTTCCCCCAGCTGTATCTCCGCCGCCGCCCTCCGTGAAGCTGAGGCTAAGGGAGCGGCGGGGCCCGGGATGGGTCTCTCTCGCGGGTGCCCCCCTCCACCCGTCTGGTACTCGGCGGGGGAAACTGAGCTCCTCCGGAGCACCTGTGAAGAATCGGCGAAGCTGAAGACGCACCCGCATCCCAAGGAAGAGAAGTGGAAGGGGGAAAGAGAGGAGCCCACGTTCGACCGGCAGATGGTGAGCGGAAGTTGCCAGGGGAGCAGGCGAAGGATCTCTAAGCCGGCTCTTACCCTCTGTGGGAGACGCCATCTTCCAACCCATGTCACGTGACGCGACCAACCGTCGGCGGGAAAGCTGGGACCCACAAGCCCCGCCCCCGAAGAGAAACCCTATCCCCCACGCCCAGGCCCCATCTCCTTTGCCCCGTAAAGGGAAATCTTTGCCTAACCCCGCCCCACCGCTGGCCACACCCCCTCACGCACTGGAGGAGGTGGAGCGCCTGCAAATTCTAGGAAGGCTTTATTTACTTCCTCAGTGAGGGGGCGGGGCCGCGGTCGTCCCTGTGGCCAATCGGGGTTCCCCGTTAAGGGGCGTCTTCCCGGCGTGCTGAATGTGGAGCACCCAAGTGAGGGGCGTCTTCCCTACCTCCGCCAACAGAATTTGCTGAGGTGGGAGAGGGGGCGAGAGCGCTTTCACTTCTGACCAATCGCCTGTGCCCAAAACCGGGCATGGGGGGTGGAGTCAGGAGTTCGGGCGAGTGATTGGCTGGGGGAAATGGTCCTCTCCACCAATGAAGAGGTGCGGCAGGATGAAGGGCGAAGTCTGGCCGCTGCAGTTCTGTCACGGGGAGTAGAGGCACCGGGAACCATGGCGGCGGTAGTGGCGGCGGCGGCTGTGCGGGCTCGGATCCTGCAGGCGAGTGAGGGTGGCGCCGAGGGGTCGTGAAGCTAGGAATTGGGTCATTTCCGTCCACTCTCTGAGTCAACCCCATCCTGGCCGACCCTGCTGTTCCCACAAGACCTGTCCGGCCCTGTCCCACCCCCCCGCGCTCCAGGTCCGTCCTCGTAGGATCCAGCCCCGGACAATCGCTCCTGCCCCTCCCACCCTTTTCCTTTTGAGCCTCCCCTGGTGTGGCTCTTGGCCCGCTCTCCTCCTCCAGCCCTGCCCCACGTCTGCTGTCACACTCTCTTGCACTCACCTCTCCTTGGTCCTCTCACATTCTTTCCCCTTCACCTCTGTACCTGCCACCTCGCTCCCCCGAAACTCGCCTCTGGTCACCTTTTTTTTAGAGCTTTTTCACCTGCCCCGAGCGTCCAGATTGTTTCCTTCCCCCACCCTACTTCACTGTGTATAATCCGAGCTCCAGGGGGTGGGGAGGAGGAGGCACTGAGGGGCGAGGGTCAGTGGGTGAACTTTGAGTCTGCTTCTGGAAGTGTACACTAGGTTCCCCCCCCAAAGCAGCCCTTTGCTGTTTTCCCCAGCTGTGGCTGTTTGCTTTTCCATATCCCTGGGCTGTCCCCTTGCTGGCCAAGACTTGGTTAAACTTCTTCTCAGCAAAGTTACAGTGTTCACATTGGCAGTAAATAAGAACATATTTATGCTACTGTTTGTCCCAAGCACGTGCAAGGGACTAAACATCTCTGAAACAGGTGAGAGGAAACGGGAGCCAAGGAACACACGAAGTGTAAGTTCCAAGTTCCTGCTCCTGAGTCAGTTTTTAGTGGGCCAGGACACCCTCAGCATTGCCCATTTAGTGGGACTGGGGTGTGTGGGGAGAGGGGGCGGGGGGATTGGGTCCTAGGAAGCCAGCCTGAGAGGTGGTAGAGCTACAGGAACTCATGCCTGAGGCCTGTGACCTCCAACTCTCTTCATAGCCTTTCCCTTCTTGTTCATAGCTTAGCAAGGACTTAGAATATGAGGCAAGATTTACTGCAGACAACATTGCCCCCTCTTCCTCATTACCTCCAGCCTGGGGACTTGTTCCTTTATATTACTGGACTTTTACATAATATTGGTATTTACCACTTTTTAGTGAATTCTACTGCAGAAACTTAATCATTTTTAAGATTCTTAGCAGAGTCAGCAAAGGTTTATGTTTAAATATGCTATTTAATGGGGAAGTGTGGAGAATGGAGTGGAAGGGTTTGTCAGATGATCTAGCTTCACTTGTATATTTCTTACTGTGATTCAAGTTTTTTTTCTAGTATCCTTTTTCAGTAGTAGGAAAGCGAAATTTCCACCCTGTGTTTTCCAGTTCTCCTTGAAATCTTTTAACAAAATTTACTTTTTTCCTTTGCCTCCTTCCCTTCCCCTCAATCACAATGAATCATTAAGAAGAGATCCTTAGCCCTGGACAGCTGCTCAGTGATTAGAGCTTCAGCCCTGGGACTGAAGGGTTTCAAGTTCGATTCCCCGTCAAGGGCACATGCAGGAGGCAATCAGTCAACGTCTCTATCTATCTATCTATCTATCTATCTATCTATCTTCCCCCCTCCTCCCTCCTTTCCATTTTCTCTAGAAATCAATGGGAAAAATATCCATGGGTGAGGATTAAAAAAAAAGAGAGAAAGATTCTTAAGAAGGTACTATATTTTGTCTTTTGCATCAAGGTGAAGAACATCCCTCCCCATGTACTTTATTTTGGAAATACACTATTTTCTTAGTCATTTGGAGAAACTTCTGAGTTTAGAACAGAAATAGTAATCCTTAGCCTAATAGTAGTTACTGTAACATGAAACTTTGATAAAGAGCAGCCTAGATTCCGGCAGTCATGAACATTAGAGGACTATCACCCTAGCCAGTTTGGCTCAGTGGATAGAGCGTTGGCCTGTGGACTGAAGGGTCCCGGGTTGATTCCAGTCAAGGACATGTACCTCGGTTACAGGCTCCTCCCCAGCCAAGTCCTGGTCGGGGCTCATGCAAGAGGCAACCAGTCATTGTGTTTCTCTCACATCGATACTTCTCTCTGTCTTTCCCTCTCTTCCACTCCAAAAATCAATGGGAAAATAGCCTCAGGTGAGGATTAAAAAAAATTAGACGACTATCAAACTGACGTGTAAAAGAGAGAGTTCATGTTTTCAGTTATTTAAGTACATATTCAGCATAACATCTCTGTTATGGTTGTTAGTAAAATTTAGAACTTATGCTTCTTGTGGTATTATGATTCCCATTCAGAAAACCAGTCTTTAAGAGTCTCAGTGATTTGCCTCAGTGATGTGGTATAAAAAGCACAGCCTTAGCTGGGTGTCTCAGTTGGTTGCGGGTTCGATTCCAGTCAGGGCACAGAGCTAGGTTGTGGGTTCGATCCCCGGTCAGGGCCCATGCCAGAGGCAACTGATTGGTGTTTCTCTCCCTCATCCATGTTTTCCCTCTTTTTCTCAATTCATTCGTCTCTCTATAAAAAAAATCAATAAAAACATATCCTAAGTGAGGATTTTTTTTAAAAAGCATAGGCTTCACAATTATACTGAGATTCTATCCCAACTCCACCATTTCTAGTTTTTAAGAATTTGGGGGTTGGGGGGAGAATGTTTGTGAAGATTAATGAATATAACAGAGTAAGTTACCTGACACTTATGGCTGAAGTCATCCAAGGTTTCCTGACTAGTAACTAAATTCAGGACTTAAGTCTTGGCATCTTTTCCTGTGTCAGGCACTCTCCCCAGGCTTTGGGAAAGGAGAGGAAAATAAAATACTCACTGAAAGCTTCCCTATTGTAATGCAACAATAACTGCTAAATAATAGGAGTGCACAGAGTACTACAGGAACATATGGAAAGAGCCCCAAACTCAACCTGTGCAGTTCAGGAAAAGCTTCCAAAATGAGTTGGCTCTGGGCTTGAGTCTTGCAAGACTAGCAGGCCTTTAGCCAAGGGGAGAAGGGAGTTCCTGGTAAAGCAAATATCAAGTACAAAATACTTAGAGAACAAGAAATTTGGTGTGACTGGACTTAGGGTAGTTTCTTCAGCAACAGTGCTAATGATTGTTTCTCAGGAAATAAAGAAACTATAGGAGATCTAACCTGTCAAAAACTATGTGATATTTTTTGTGTGTGTGTGGTTTTTTTTTAATATATTTTTATTGAGTTCAGAGAGGAAGGGAGAGGGAGAGAGAGACAGAAACATCAAGGATGAGAGAGAATCGTCGATTGGCTGCCTCCCGCACGTCCCCCCACCCTCACCCCCCGGGACCGAGCCCTCAACCCAAGCATATGCCCCTGATCGGAATCAAACCCAGGATCCTTCAGTCCGCAGGCCAATGCTTTATCCACTGAGCCAAACCAGCCAGGGCTATGTGATAGTTTTATTATACCAAATGCAATGCCTTTTATGCCTTCTTCACAGCAGGGAGTCTGTGTGCAAGAGAAAAAAAATAAAACTAAGTAACCTAGAATGCTCAGGTTGGCTGATTCATGCATTTTCTGCCCTATAAGAGAGTATACATGAAACAAAATTAGTATCAAGCGTTTGCTTGGTGTATACTCATTCTTTCATTATGCAAAATATTACTGAGTGCTCATTCCAGAACAGTGCAAGGGGCAGAGGACACAATCTAGTGATCTAAGGGGAGAGAGACTTAATAATTAAGATATTATTCCATAATACGACATGAGAAATAAAGAAATTCAGGTGTTTTATGAACTCTACAATTAGGTACTTAGCCTAGACCTGAGATTAAGACTCAAAAACTTCTAAGTAATGCCCGGGCCAGTATGGCTCAGTTGGTTGGCTGTCATCCCATGCATCGAAAAATTGCTGGTTCCACTCCTAATCAGGGCACATGCAGGTTCAATCCCCAGTAGCGGGCATGTCGGAGACAGCCAATCGACATTTCTCCCTCTCTCTCCCTGCCTCTCTCTCTAAAAATCAATAAAAACATTTAAAAAGAAAACTTCCAAGTCTGCTACTTCTCTCACTCTCAGGAGTTAACCTTGTTTCTTCTACTTCAGAGGAAACAGAAACCATAATGTGAGAACTTCCTCAACTTCCTACTAGCAAACCTACAAAACTGATCCAAAGTGATGGCTAAGTAGAGAAGAAAGTAGCAATGAGTCAAGCAAAGGGAATGAAGAAATTTCATGAAGAAGCAACAGCCTGTGCAAGAACAAAGAGAGCTCAAAACATGTTCCAAATGGCAGGAACAGAGCACAGAGGAACCTATAAAACTAGAGAAGTAAAGATACTATGTAGAGTCTTCTCAGCAACATCAAGATTATTCTTTATCCCAAGGGCAGTGGGAAGCCATTGGAGGGTTTTAAACAAAAGGGCGATCTAACCAATTTGTGTTTTAGAAAGACCCTCTGGCTATGGGATGGAAACTAGGTTTACAAGATTTAAGATTGAAATCCAGGTTAGAGACAGTGATGGTATGGGTGATGGCAGGAGGGGTAAAGGAAAAGGAGTGTATTCAAAGATTTCTGGGAGAACAGATTGCCTGGACTTAGTTTATTCACTGTGAAAAGAAAGGGAGGAGTTGGGATGACATTCAGGTTTCTGGTTGGGCAACTAGATGAATAGTAAGTAGTCCAATTCATTGCAAGGTGGGCTATAGGAAGCAGAAAGGTTGGTGGGAAGAAGATGAATTCTGCTTTTTCAACCTGTACCTAAATAACAAGTAGAGATAGAGCAAAGACAGTTATGTGGATATTACCTGAAGAGGAAGATTCTGGCTAGGAACTACAAATTTGGGCATCATCAGGATCTAAGTACTTAAGCCACAGGAGGTGATAAAATCACTCAAGGAGAGTAGGCAGAATGAGAAGAAAAGACGGCCTAAGACCCAATGCACAGTGGCCAGGCAGAGAAGAATGAACTAGCAAAGAAGGCAGAGATATAGCCCAAGAGAAAGAAGAGATACCAGGGTATCACAGAAGACAAGTGAAAGGGGTTCAGGAAAGAGGGTGTGATTACTATGTGTTATATAAAATTTCCTAGGGTTGAGAGAACAAAGAAAGGCTGACAATTCCTTTATTACATAAAGTTTATAAAGGGAACTTATATCTGAGGCTCCTATTGGGTGACTGGAAGATGGTAAGGATATCCTTTGTGCCATGTGGCAGGCACTAAAGCAAGCATGTCAAATTTGCAGCCCACAATGAATATTTTTGCAGCCCAGCCAATATAGCGGTATGTAAGAAATGTTTTAATAAAAATTTGTAACTTAATTTTACAATATCCTGTTATACATAATTATTAATAACAAACTACAACGTTCGCTAATGACTGATTACTATAATCGTGTTGCATTCCTTTCCCTTACACATCTTACCCACAGGCACACCATTTCTCTCCACTAATACTAGCAGCGAACATTTTAGCAGCCAATTGCCATGTCATTAGTCTTGCACTGATTTGTTTGATGTGTGCAACAGGAAATATTTTGCTTTTGGAGAACAAGAAAAATAGGTTTATTTGCATTACACTTATTTGTGCAGTTATTCAGTGTCTGGTAAGTTAATGTTCAAGAAAAAATATTAATTTTTATCTAAATGTTCTATTTTATGATAATGATTACCAATTTATATCAGTCCTTTGTATTCAGCATGTCTCTATCAAAGTAAACCTACATTTCTATTAAAATTGAAGCTTTACAGAGACCCAACAGCTGACTAGAGGAACGCAAGAATCAAGTCAAAGATTTGAATTATAAAGAAGCAAAAAACACTCAACCGGAAAAGCAAAAAGAAAAAAGAATCCAAAAAGTTGTAGTGTAAGAAGCCTCTGGGATAACTTCAAGCATACCAACATCAGAATTATGGAGGTCCCAGAAGAAGAGAGAGAGCAAGATACTGAAAACCTATTTGAAGAAATAATGACCGAAAACTTCCCCCACCTGGCGAAAGAAATAGACTTACAAGTCCAGGAAGCACACAGAACCCCAAACAAAAGGAATCCAAAGAGGACCACACCAAGACACATCATCATTAAAATGCCAAGAGCAAAAGACAAAGAGAGAATATTAATAGCAGCAAGAAAAAAACAGTTAGTTACCTACAAGGGAGCACCCATACGATTGTCAGCTGATTTCTCAACAGAAACTATGCAGGCCAGAAGGGAGTGGCAAGAAATATTTCAAGTGATGAATAGCAAGAATCTACAACCAAGATTACTCTACCCAGCAAAGCTATCTTTCAGAATTGAAGGTCAGATAAAGAGCTTCACAGATAAGAAAAAGCAAAAGGAATTCATCACCACCAAACCAGTATTATATGAAATGCTGAAAGGTATTCTTTAAGAAGAGAAAGAAGAAAAAAATAAAGATAAAAATTATGAACAACAAATACATATCTATCAACAAGTGAACCCAAAAATCAAGTGAATTAAAAATCTGAGGAACAGAATAAACTGGTGAATATAATAGAATCAGGGGCATAGAAAGGGAGTGTACTGATAATTCTCAGGGGGAAAGGGATATGGGGGGTGCAGGAAGAGACTGGACAAAAATTGTACACCTATGGATGAGGACAATGGCGGGGAGGTAAGGGCAGAGGGTGGGGTGGGAACCAGGTGGAGGGGAGCTATGGGGGTGGAAAGGAGAAACTATTGTAATAATCTGAACAATAAAGATTTATTAAATTTAAAAAAAGAAAAAAATTGAAGCTTTTGTTTTTTTGCAGCTGATATAAACTTAAACCTTGTTTATTTGGCCCGTGTTAGCCTTTGAGTTTGACATGCTTGCACTAAAGGGTTCTATAGGACAGTGCTGGATGAATGGAGTACTGGGGCATGCGCTACCCCAGATAAGGGGAAAGGTTTTGCGTGCTTAATTGGGATGGGGGTAATGGCCTATTCCAGGAACCAGCATGCTTGGGGCCTAGGGAAGGAGTCATTTAGATAGTCCCTGAGGGGATATTGGGGAAGCAATCTTTGTTCTGGCCAGGATCTAGTTAGCAGGGCCCCATAGCTGTCACATCATGGCATAGTCTCCTTCACACCATGTCACCTTTGCTAAGAGGTCAAGTATGATAGAGTCCATGGGATGTAGGAAGTTACTGGTGTTCAATCATGAAAGTTGGAATAGATTGAAGAGTTAGTAGGAGATGAGGAAATAAAGGTAATTAGTATAGAGCAGCAGTGCCCAACAGGTGGTCCTCGGACCACTGGTGGTCCATGAGGTCCGAAAGGTTGGCGACATCTGGTATAGAGAACCCTTGCTATTGGTTGGAGAGAGGTTTTTAAGATACAGGAAAGAAAGGATAATTGATGGAAATGTAAGAGCCAGCAGGAGCCCAGGCCGGGTGGCTCAGCTGGTTGGGCGTCATCCTGTGCACCAAAAGGTTGCTGGTTCAATTCCCTGTCGGGGCACATGCCTGGGTTTCAGGTTCAAGCCCCACTAGGGAGCGAACAGGAGGCTGCTGATCAATATTTTGAACTCACATCAATGTTTCTTTCTCTCCCTCTCCCTTCCTCTCTCTCGAAAAATCCATAAAAATATTTTTGTTTTGTTTTGTTGTTGTTAATCCTCACCCAAGGATATTTTTCCATTCATTTTTAGAGACAGTGGAAAGGAGGGGGAGAGACAGAGAGAAACATTGATGTGAGAGAGACACATTGATTGGTTGCCTTCCACATGCATCCCGACCAGGGCCAAGTATCAAGCCTACAACTGGTACGTGCCCTTGACCAGAATCAAACCCAGACCCTTCAGTCTGTACGCTGATGCTCTGTCTACTGAGCCAAACCGACTAGGGCAATACAAATATTTATTTTTTAAAAAGAGGCAGCAGGAAAGGTTGGCTTCAGAACACAGGTGCATGGATTAGCCTTAGACTGGAGAACAGACACCACTTCAGTCAGTCCACAGATATTGATTGTGCACCTCTGTCTCCCAGTCACTTTGTCCTCACAGAGCTTGCTAGCTACCTTCTCCATTAGAAGAGGGAGGAAGGAAAAAAGATGGGTATAATTGCAGGTCAGTTTTGTAGATTTGCTAGTAGGAAATTCTCATCTCATGGTTTCTGTTTCCTCTGAAATTTAGGAAAGCAAAGTCAGCTCCTGAGAGTAAGAGAGGAAGTAGCAGAGTTGGAAGTTTTAAGAGAATTGATAAGTTTTTAAATAGCAAGCAGTGAGAACAAGTAAGTATTTTAATAATAAAATAATGACATTTATTGAACACCAACTATTTTTCATATCTGTACAATCTTGATCACAGTAACTCTGTAAAGCAACCGGTACATGCCTTGATCGGAATGGAACCCAGGACCCTCTTATCCACTGAGCCAAACCAGTTAGGGCAATACAGATATTTTTAAAGCAGGTAAACAAGCCTACCCTAATGGAACTTACAATCTTTTGGGTAACAAGTAATTAGGCAGTTACAACAGAGACAAATAAACCTGATAGGGGAAGTATTGGCTGCTATGGGAGTACAAAAAGAGGAACACCTAAACTAATCTGAGGTGGGGGGAGTCCAGCCCAATGCACCTTTTTTTTTTTCAATAGATATTTATTGAACACCTACTATTTATCACATTGGTATTGGGGACATGGCTATAAATAAGACATGGTGGGCTCCAGGAGAGTATTGGTGGTTTGAAATAGCTTTTGTGAGGAATGGAGGAATAGGCATTTGTGAGGAAAGCAGAATAGGCATTTGGAAGGTTTGTCTGCTGGTCCAAAGGACCCTTTCTTCTGGACTGGACAGTGCTGCAGATGAACTAATTCTTACACTTCATGCAGCTCTAACCCTTTGGTTAACATGTTCTCTATCCAGACAAGATAATAGATTATTATATTCCAGTCCCAGGTATTTCATATTGCTCACTTTGATTAGACTTTAATATTTATTAAATCAACTTCCATAACATATATGTATATAAACTATTTATTTAGAGCAAGCATGTCAAACTCAAAAGCTAACCTGGGCCGAATAAATAAGGTTTAAGTTTATGGATGTGGGCCGCAAAAAAATAAAGCTTTAATTTTCATAGAAACGTAGGTTTATTTCTATAGAGACATGCTGAATACAAAGGGCTGATATAAATTGGTAATCATTAACATAAAATAATAGAACATTTTAATAAAAATTATTATTTTTTCTTGAACATTAACCTACCAGACACTGAATAACTGCACAAATTACTAAGCGTAATGCAAATAAACCTATTTTTCTTGTTCTCCGAAAGCAAAATATTTCCTGTTGCACACACCAAATAAGTCAGTACAAGGCTAATGACATGGCAATCAGCTACTAAAATATTTGCTGCTAGTATTAGTGGAGAGAAATGGTGCATCTACACATAAGGCGCATAAGGGAAATGAATGCAACACGATTATAGTAATCAGTCATTAGCGAACGTTGTAGTTCCTTAACCCTTTGCACTCGCTTGCTTTTTTCTCGATTCCTTTATTCTAATGCTAACCGTGTCGAGTCACACTCGACATCCGAGTGCAAAAGGTTAATAATCATCTCTCTATATATAAAAGGCTAAGCTACTGGCTGATTGGGCCAGCACCTATGACGTGCACTGACCACCAGGGGGAAGACGCTCAATGCAGGAGCTGCTGAGCCACAGCAACTTTGCAGAGTGGCCTCTCCCACTCCAGGACTCCTCAGGGGATGTTGGACTGCTGGTTTTGGCCCAATCTCCACAGGCCAGGCCGAGGGACCCCACCTGCTGGAGGGACCTCACTCACTCCACAGATGCCCTTCCAGCCCTGTCGCTGACCCAGGTGCGGCTGGCCAGGGAGGGACCACAGGAGGTTGGCTCCAGGGCGTGTCCAGCCTGTCTTGCCCAGTCCCACCCCGCCGGCCACCTTCTAATTAATTTACTTGCAGTGTGCACTAATCCAAGCACCGGGCCTCTAGTTACATATAACAGGATATTATAAAAATTAAATTATAAAATTTTATTAAAATGTTTCTTATATACCATTATATTGGCTGGGTCACAAAAATATTTGTTGTGGGCCGCGAGTTTGACATGCTTGATTTAGAGAATTATTTTATTGTAACTGATCCCCCTCCCAGTATTCTAATCATAATCTCTAAGGTACATGTGGCATTTTTAAAAATAGCTTTATTGAAATAAAGTTGACATAAACTGTATATATTTAAAGTGTACAATTTGATAAGTTTTAATATTTGTATACACCTATGAAAACATCATCACAATCAAGATAATGATTATATCCATATCCCTGAAAGTTACCCTCTACCCTCTGCTCTCCACCTCCCACATCATCTTTAGGTAACCACTGGATGTGCTTTCTGACACCACAGATTAGTTTGAATTTTCTAGTTTTATATAAATGAGTCATCCAATATGTACTCTTTTTTATGTATGAATTCTTTTACTCAATATAATTACTATAATTATTCATGTTGTTTCATTCTTTTGTATTGCTGGTTAGTAGTCCAATGTATGGATATACCACATTAGTTCCTCTATTCACCCATCCAATGGTAGACATTTGGTATATTTCTAAGTTTTGGGCTGTTATAAATAAAGCTGCTCTGAACATTTGTGTTTAAGTATTTGTATGGGCATATTATACTTATATTTGATACTTTGTTATATACTGTCTTACATTCAACACTTATTGTGTTGGACACCATGGTAAGTGTTTTCATATTGTTAGATTTATGGTGACTACATTTTCCAGGCCAAAAATTAGGAAAATATGGACTAATGAAAGAAAAAATATTTTTAATTGATTTTAGAGAGAGGAAGGGAAATAGAAAGAGACAGACATCGATGTGCAAAATAAACATCAATTGGTTGCCTGCCATAGGCACCCCCACCAGGGATTGAACTCGCCACCTAGGTATGTGCCCAGGGACAATGCTCAACCGACTGAGCAACCTGGGTGGGCAAAAATTATTTTTTAAAATCAGTACTGTCCAGAAATTGAGGACACAATCATTATAGCTTCTTGTTTTCTCAACTTGCTGTATCTCAGTCTCATGTCTTCTCAAAGATTATATGACCCTTGAGAACAACCAACATCAAATCCTTTTTCATATATCCATACTAGTAGTATAATATTAAACATATAGTATCCATTCACTACATTTTAAATAATTTTCTGCTCTCATTTATAAAAATAATCATTCTTTTACCTAACAGGTTTCTTCCAAGGTGAATTCCACTTGGTATTCAGCATCCTCCTTCTCTTCTTCTTCAGCGGTGAGTTTATTTGGCATGAAAAGTTGACTTCTGAGAAGGAATTCAGTATAATTTTGGGGTATAAAATTATACTGAATTTATATTCTCAAAATTTATCTTCTTTATGTAACTGTGATCAGTGTATGTGAAACTTTCTGTCTTGGTTTTCTTATTTAATATTTCTATTATGTTAATATTTTAATGGCTGTGTTATATTCCATTAAGTATACATAACCTGAATTATCTCATATTTTCCCCATATAACATTTAGATTGCTTCAGTTTTTTAATATTGTTTTACAAACATTTATTTACAGTTTGTTTTTACTTCTTTTAGATTATTTCTCTTCTGAAATAAGATAACTGTTAAAAGATACAAACATTTTCATGGCTTCTAGAAGTTTAGTTGATCCTACCAGGTGATTTGTACTTCTTGACAACCTTTAGAGTTGTTTTTACAGACCTTGTGTCTGTCAGCCATATGTCGTACCTAAAATCTAATAAATAGGACTGGGGCTCAAAATCCTTTCTATATAAAGCGTGCACACACTGTAGCACAATTGCTCTTCACCTTTTTTGGTCCACAGACACTTATAAAAATTTAACAAAAGTAAGCTTCTCAGAAAAAAAAAATCACAGATAAAAACATTTTAAAAATATTTTGATCATAGCTCTAGCTGGTTTGGCTCAGTGGATAGAGGTCGGCCTGCGGACCAAAGGGTCCTGGGTTCAAGTCCAGTCAAAGGTACTTACCTTGGTTGCAGGCTCCTCCCCAGCCCAGGCACCTCCCAGCCCTGGTCAGGGAGCATGCAGGAGGCAGCCAATCGATGTGTTTTTCTTACACCAATGTTTCTTTCAGTCTTTCCCTCTTCCACTCTCTCTAAATGATCAATGGAAAAATATCCTTGGGTGAGGATTAAAAATATACATATATTTTGATCATAAAGGTAAGACATTATCATACTAATGTAACAGAACATCAGCTGGACCAAGAAGTCACAATAGCTAATCTTTGTTAACACAAAGTCTGCTGCTTTTTTAGTGTAAGCTTTACAGTGACATGTGTTTACACATGAAGTTCCACTGTGTGATTGATTGGCGGGGAATTTCCCATTTTCAGAGAGGTCACAGTTTTCAGAGACTCTGCCACATCTTAAACACTATAAACAAGTTTATTGTGTATCGCTTTGCAAGTGGCAACATTTCTAGAGAGCAGTAGATTCCTTATCAAGCCAAATTCCTTCCTCTTTGTGATAGAGAAAAAAGTAAAACAATTAACTAATACAGTATTTTGTGTGTATGTGTTATTGTTGTTTTTCCAGACAACTGTAAAGCTCTTCATTGATGGGAAATTTGTTGAATCCAAAAGTGACAAATGGATCGACATCCACAACCCAGTAAGCAAAGCTGCTTAAACTGACTAGCCTAGAATTCTGAGAACATGGTGGGAAAGTGGGGACCTGGGTGTCTATCGTGAAGCACATAGTGTTGCCTTCGTAGCCATGAAAAATGAAGAAGGCGAGGCAGGGGCAAAGGATGATGTGCTGCTTTTTCCCATCAGGCCACCAATGAGGTCATTGGTCGGGTCCCTCAGGCCACCAAGGCTGAAATGGATGCAGCTGTTGCCTCCTGCAAACGTTCTTTTCCCGCATGGGCAGACACTTCAGTATTAAGCCGTCAGCAGGTTCTGCTTCGCTATCAACAACTTATTAAAGAAAACTTGGTAAGAAATCTGAATGACACCGTTTTCCAAACTGTTGTCTACAGCAGACGTGTCACACCCACAGAGGCCCTTTTAGCTGCACTCTCTCACTGTACAGTCCAGAGAGACGTAGATCATGGTTCTCTTTCTCATATTACTTCTCCCCAGTTTTGTCTTTCCTTTGCTACCTGAGAACTAAAAGGAGACACATCCTTGCATTGGTTTCTATTTGTGTGTTTTCTCTCTAGAAAGAAATTGCCAGGTTAATCACTCTGGAACAAGGGAAGACCCTAGCTGATGCTGAAGGAGATGTGTTTCGAGGCCTTCGTAAGCTGGGTGTCCCTCATGGGGAGCTTCAGGGACATTTGGGAAAGGAGCAAAGGAAAATGGGAGGCAAAGATCCCTTAATGAGGGATTGCTTCTTCCTTTATGTTGATTTTGTTATCCCATGTTTTTTAATACTTGTGGAAAATGGCAATACTTTTCAGCAATCTATGCAATTGGTTTACTTCATTTTTTGTTTTACTCAACTGATCTTCCAGTAGGTATGTACATTTCACTGTCTTTTTCCCATTTAGAGAATCTCATTTTGCACAAGCCCTTCTCTCATGGAAGGTCAAGTCAGTGTTTCTTTCCTCTGTCATTGGCCTGAGCCACTCCCTGCCCTCAGGGCTTATTGGAGCATGACAAAGACAAGTAGTGTACCGTGTGGACAGCTGCTGGCCTGACTGCTTCTTCTCTGTTGCAGAGGTGGTTGAGCATGCCTGTAGTGTGACATCCCTCCTGCTGGGAGAGACCATGCCATCCATCACCAAAGACATGGACCTTTATTCCTACCGTCTGCCTCTGGGGGTGTGTGCAGGCATTGCTCCATTCAATTTTCCTGCCATGATCCCCCTTTGGATGTTCCCCATGGCCATGGTGTGTGGAAATACCTTCCTAATGAAACCATCAGAGCGAGTCCCTGGAGCAACTATGCTTCTTGCTAAGTTGCTCCAGGACTCTGGTGCCCCTGATGGAACACTGAACATCATCCATGGACAACATGAAGGTAACTGCCTTTCAGTACATGGCACTTAATCTGGCTTCCCAAATACCAAGGTGTTGAGTGGTAATGGGTGTTCTAGAATGAGGAACCTAGGGATGAAGGGATTTACTAAGTTATCTCCATGTTTGAAGGTAATATTTGTTAACTATTTTGCTGTCTGTGTGCTAACTAGGGAGTAGCAGTGCTTCTTGCTCTACAAAATACATTGGGACAAAGAAATATGGATTAGGGCAAGACACAGATAAGATTAAAGAAAAAGTTTTCACTTTCATATTGAGATAATTTATGAGGATTTTTAATTCAGAGATTCACTTTACAGACCTCAGAGAGACTAAAGGCCTTCTAATTCATATAATAATAGCTACTACTTAAAAAGTGCTTCTGTGGCCAAAACCAGTTTGGCTCAGTGGATAGAGCATCGGTCTGCGGGCTGAAAGGTCCCAGGTTCGATTCTGGTCAAGGGCATGTACGTTGGTTGCGGGCACATCCCCGGTGGGGGGTGTGCAGAAGGCAGCTGGTCGATGTTTCTAGCTCTCTATCCCTCTCCCTTCCTCTCTGTAAAAAAATCAATAAAATATTTTTTTTTAAAAAAAAGAAAAAACAAAAAAAGAAAAAAAAGTGCTTCTGTGTTTCAGGCACTGTTCCTAGTATCTTTCATAGATTATTTCATTTAATCTTTGTAAGAACCCATTTAGATAGATGCTATTTTTCCATTTTACAGATAAGGAAATTGAGGCATAATGAAATTAAGTAATTTGCCCAAAGTCACACTGCTAAAACCTATCAGAGCCAAGATGTATATATCCAGGAAGGCTGAACCTGGTTTTTACTTTTAAATATAACGATGTTTTGGTCAACAACAGACTGCATATTACAACAGTGGTCCAAAAAGATTATAGAGTTGAAAAATTCATATCACCTAGTGACATTGTAGTCATGGTAACATTGTAATACAATGCATTACTCACATGTTTGTGGTGATGCTGGTATAGAAAAATACAGCATATGCAATGATGTACAATACATACTACTTAATAATGATAATGACTATATAACTGATTTGTGTACTTACTCTGCTATTCTCTTTGGTATTTTATTTTTTTTTATATATATATATTTTATTGATTTTTCACAGAGAGGAAGGGAGAGGGATAGAGAGCTAGAAACATCGATGAGAGAGAGACATCGACCAGCTGCCTCCTGCACACCCCCCACTGGGGGATGTGCCCACAACCAATGTACATGCCCTTGACCGGAATCGAACCTGGGACCTTCCAGTCCACAGACCGACGCTCTATCCACTGAGCCAAACCGGTTTCGGCTCTCTTTGGTATTTTAGAGTGTACTCTTTCTACTTAAAAGTTTGCTGTAAAATAGTATGTCGTATTATGCTGGCAGCAGCCTTATACATCTCACGTTTACTGCACCTGTTGATTGCATCATTTTCTCGTGCTTAATTTAATCTCATATTTTTTATACAGAAGCATACTGTACAGGTTTGTAGCCTATGAACAACAGGCACTTGTTCATAGGCTTGGGTGATGTCGATAGGTTGTGGATGTCGATCCATTTGTCACTTTTGGATTCAACAAATTTCCCATCTGGGTTTGTGTAAGTGCACTCTATGATGTTTGCGCAATGACACAATTACTTAATGATGAACTTCTCAGAATGTTTCTCTCGTCGTTAAGCAGCACATGAGTGTACTGTGCTATATTGTCTCTCACATAAGGCACAACAGTATCTGAGAGTTCTGATATGTAGTAACAGTTGAAGAAATATCATATTCTTAAAGAACAGAAGTGTTGAGTATTGAAGGGCTGTTATTTTGGAGAATTTAGAAGTGTGTTTGAGCCCAAACTGAGGACAATGCCAGGAAGCAAGATCTCAGATGCTCTGAAGGGCTGTTATTTTCAAGAAAAATAGGAGTTGTAGGTTTCAGAGTTAGAAGTGGAAATTCTGGAATAGCAAATGAGAAAAATAATGAAAGGGAAAATGCTAAATAGACTTTATAGTTTAAAGAATTAAGAGGACAAAGTAAGAGAGAACTTCAAAATGGGAATCCAGCATTGAAACACAAAAGTATGAAAATTTCTCCCTCATAGCAGTGGGGAAAGGGGAAATTTGTTATGTTGAGAAACCTATAGCCATTTGTTCCTTTATGGTGATCATTTATTTTCCTCTTAAAGCTGTGAACTTTATTTGTGATCATCCGGATATCAAAGCAATCAGCTTTGTGGGATCCAACCAGGCAGGAGAGTACATCTTCGAGAGAGGGTCAAGACATGGCAAGAGAGTTCAAGCCAATATGGTGACTTCTTATTCCTTCTTTCTTTCAAACTTTGTTATATGTATTAAATTTACCTAGAAACAGCCCTGCAGCAGAGGGGCCTCTCCTCCCACTCTAACGCCAATGGTATGGAGGAAGAAACAGGGCCAGAACCAGATGTTTCCTTATTCCCATTTCATCCTGAATAGCTTTCCTTTAATGATGAATATTGTGATGAGGTTTATTCTAAGTGACTTTAATTACCTTTTTAAAATATATAAAATGCATATATTTTATTGATTTCAGAGAAGAAGGGAGAGGGAGAGAGAGATAGAAGCATCATTGGTGAGAGAGAATCATAGATCGGCTGCCTCCTGCACACCTCCCACTGGAGATTGAGCCCACAACCCGGGCATGTGCCCTGACCGGGAATCGAACCCTAACCTCCTGGTTCGTAGGTCGATGGTCAACCACACTGAGCCACACTGGCTGAGCAACTTTAATTACCTTTTATCTTATACAACAAATTTGGGTGCCCAGGGGCGCATTTTTCCCTGAAAATGTTATTCATATTCTTTGGGCTTTAGCAGTAACAGCCGAATTCTGGTTCTGGCCCTGTTTCTTCCTTCATACCATGCCTTTCTAGCCCTTTTACCTTTTCCTTCTTTTAAGGCGTATCCTAACTACTAATGTCCAAATATCTTCTTCCCTAAGAGTTCAGACTATTTAAGGCACTGAGAAGAGCCCCATATCCCTATACGAGATGTGTGGTTTACTTGATTGCATAGTTTTGCTGTTCTCTTACTAGTTCCTTGTCAAATACTTGATACTAAATATAAAGTCCAATTGCTACTTTCTCACTCTTTGACTAATGTTGCTTAAAGAATAGCCACTGAGCACAGGTTTGGAAACTTCATGATATGCCTACTTACTTATTTTCATGGCCGAGTGTATTTTGGCCAGTTTGACTTAAGTTCCTCCCAGTTCACAGTATAACGTGTGTAATGGGATAAAATTAAGTAGCTGGCATGGTATTTATCCATGTAATCAATTATAATTATATTTGAAAACATATGTGTGGAAATGACCAGATGGTATCCTTCATAGAAGTTCATGAGGCTGTGTATCTAGAAGCAAGCCAGTCTGGGGAACCTCTTTCTAGAACTGTTTATCAGGAGAGGGCTACCTCCTATTTTGCTTCATCTGGCTACTGGCATTCTTACTGGTAGTTGTTTACACTGCTATTCATGTAACTGGAAACCTCAAAAGACAACAAATTCTTTCCTATCTGACAGGAAAGAGAAAGTAGTTCTCATTGGTTCCTGGATGCAGTGTTAGCCTGTCAGTTTGACTTAAATGTGATGATTAGGGTTGTTCTTCTTTTTTAAAAAAAATCTAAATAAACATGTATCAGCTTATCAACTGAAAAAGTGTGGGAGGGGGGAGTAATCTGGAGACTTGCTCAATGTTACCAAGACTTTAGCAATATCAAAATAATAAATCTATCCTCAAAGCGACAAAGGATAAATTCTCTAGTCCTTACCTTAAATTTTTATTTGAAATCTCATATTATTTATTATATGATTTTTAGCATAATTTTATTTTGTCAAGGAAGATTCGTGTGCTTTCTGTATTTCCTTAGGGAGCCAAGAACCATGGGGTAGTCATGCCAGATGCCAATAAGGAAAATACACTTAACCAGCTGGTTGGGGCAGCATTTGGAGCTGCTGGTCAGCGCTGCATGGCTCTTTCAACAGCGATCCTTGTGGGAGAAGCTAAGAAGTGGCTGCCAGAGCTGGTGGAGCGTGCCAAAAACCTGAGAGTCAACGCAGGTAATCGGTTATCTGCCTCGTTCCTTTAGACTTTGCATCTGTGGCACCAAGCTCTTGGTTTTAACATTGGCTTTGGCCAATGGGAGCAATCATATCAGTTTTTACCATTGCCTCTCTTTATACTGAACCTGTTTGGATTAATCTTTAGTTGGCAGTCATAAATTATGTTAATGAAGACCTTAAACACTTCTGTGTTGTTTATAGGAGACCAGCCTGGAGCTGATCTTGGCCCTCTGATCACGCCTCAGGCCAAAGAGCGAGTCTGTAATCTGATTGATAGTGGAACAAAGGAGGGAGCCTCCATCCTTCTTGATGGTCGAAACATTAAAGTCAAAGGCTATGAAAATGGCAACTTTGTTGGACCAACCATCATCTCAAATGTCAAGGTAAACAACTCTGGATTATTTGTTTCCCATATATGGTAGCTGAAGGTACTTTAGAGGCTATGGAAGCTCATCCCTCTAATTTATAAATAAAGTACATTTAATGACTAGAGACTTTATTTCATGCCAGAATTATTCAGTTATTTTATCTAGAGTCTGAATAAACCTCCCTTCTCACTCCTAATCTCTTTCTACTCTACTGGTAGTCCGAAAACTTTCCATAAAGGGCTGGATAGTAAATATTTTTGGCTTTGCAGGGATATGCAATGTCTGTCACAACTACTCAACTCTTGACATATTAGTATGAAAGCAACCATTAACATTGTATAGCTGTGTTCTAGTAAAATTTTATTTATGGATAATGAAATTTTAATTTCAAATAATTTTGTATGTCATGATTGATTTTTTCAACCGTTTAAAAAATATAGAGCCATGGCTGGTGTGCTAAGTGGTTAGAGCATCAGCCTGAGCACCGAAGGGTCATGGGTTCAATTCCCAGTCCTGCAGGTACCTGGGTTGCAGGTCCATCCCCAGCCCGGGTCGGATACATGCAGGAGGCAACCAATCAATGTGTCTCTCTCACATCAATGTTTCTCTCTCTCACTCTCCCCCCCTCCCTCCTTTCCACGCTCTCTCTAAAAATGAATGGAAAAATATCCTTGGGTGAGGATTAATAATAACAACAACAAAAATTATTCTTAGCTTGTTGGCTGTACAAAAACAGGCAGCTCGCCATATTTGGCCCAATGGCCATATTTTGTCAATCCCTATCTTATACTTGTTACTTATTTGTTTAATGTTAAATTTTTTCCCATTCCTTCTTACTCCAAGCTTATAGCTATTGCAGCTATATCAGCCACCAATATTTATTGAGTACTTTGTGCCCTAAATTTAGCTGCATCTTTACCAGAAAGTGACAAAAGGAAGATAATTTTTATTATCAAATAAAAATGTTTATTTATCAAAACTCTACATGTTTTTCAGCTAAAATTAATGCCAAGTTGAGGTTAGGAGGCTTTTTTTGAAATATATATGTCCCCACAAATCCTACTATAATCCTGAATAATTAAGTTGAATGTAAGTGTAGTAGAAATTATGAAATCTCTTGCCAAAGAACCATGGAAGAAAATATCCACTTATAAACAATAAACACAGCTGACTAGCTACAGTGGTAAAGAATGTTTTGAATGTTTAATGTGACCTGATATCAAAATATAAATGTGCAGACTCATTTGGGAAACAAAGGAATGAATGAGAATGGATTGTTTATGTTATAGAAAACTTAGCACAGGGTTTCTTTAAACAGAAAGAAATCTCCTGTGGTATTTTAAATATATATTTGATTTACTTAAAAAATGAATGTTCATGTAAGTTTTCAGTAACATAATAATTGTATGAACAGGTTATACAAGTATAAAAGAGGAAGCTAGTGATGGGTCATGGGACCTAAAAATACAATGCTTAAAGGAAAGGATTGTAATTGTACTTAATGGGAATTAGAAGTTATTGATAAGATTGGTAGCTTGGAAGACGGAACACAGCAAGAAAGCACTTTAAAAAAAATAAGTGCTTTAAGATGAAAAGCAATTACTAACATGAAAGCTGTCTATGTAAACAGTGCGCTCTAAATTAACAAATAAGCATAAAATACTGACTTCTTTTCTGGATGCATCACTCCTGGCAGCCAAATATGACTTGTTATAAAGAGGAGATTTTTGGTCCAGTTCTTGTGGTTCTGGAGACAGATACTTTGGATGAAGCCATCAAGATTGTAAATGATAACCCATATGGAAATGGAACTGCCATCTTCACCACCAATGGAGCCACTGCTAGGAAATATTCCCACTTGGTGGATGTTGGACAGGTTTGTGAAAAGAATTTTTAGGAGATTCTTATAGCCACTTACTGTTTCCTAGGGAGGTGGTAAAGAGTGATCAGTTGCTACCGCTCTGATCTCCCACAATACCTCATTTTCTTCCTCAGGAATAAAAGTTCAGTGAGATGGATATAGGGTGGAAGGTGGGTATTTAAACTTGGTCTCTCTAATGCCACACATTTATGCTTCTAAATGGAGAGTTACTTTGTTTGAGTCGTTTTCTTAATATCTGACGTGGATTTGTTCTACTTAGGTGGGTGTGAATGTCCCCATTCCAGTGCCTTTACCAATGTTCTCATTCACTGGCTCTCGATCTTCCTTCAGGGGAGACACCAATTTCTATGGCAAACAGGTAACAAAGTTTTTTTAAATGTCTTTTCCTCTAAGAAACTTTTACATATTCAGGAACAAGGATTCTGCAAGGAAGGGTCTGCCAGCAGCCTCTGTGAGGTCATATATTGTTCATCACTGCTTGTCAGTAGGTCCCCTACAAAAGATTTGAAAGAGAACAAAGTTTTAGGGGAAAAGCATAAGGAAGTCCAAGCCTTTATACTAGTATATGCCCTTTCCTCTGCCTCCTCATTTTCATCTAACTCTTAATCACCTGTCATGTCTCCATTTAAAGAATGGACTCCTCCAGAAAACCACTTGACTACCACCAGCCCTTTCCTCAGTGCTCAGTTGGATATGCCCTTATTGCTCCCACCACTCCACATATTTCTCCCTGTAATGGTTATTCACTTACAAAAAACTTCATTGAGCACCTTCTCTGTACTAAACACTATTCTAGGCACTATAAATACAGCACTGGGAAAAAAAAAAAAAGCAGATCTGAAACCAAATTGCCTGGGTTCAAACCCCAGCTTGGCCAGTTATCAACTGTGTGACCTTGGAGGATACCTTCTCTTTGCCTCAGGTTTCTTCATTTGTAAAATGAAAATAACAATACCTATATTTCATGAGGTTATGAGGATTAAGTTACCACTGTTATCACATTCTTCAGGAGTTGCATATTTCCTAAGGCAGAAACAGTCATGGCATATTCAAACAGCAGAAATGGGCTGGAGCACAGGGAGTGAATGAGTAAGACAGTGGGGTAAGAGATGAGGTTAGAGAGGTAGGCGGGGACAAGTCATGTAAGAATCTTTAAGCTATGTTAAGAAGCCCACATTACCCTTTAGTTATTTACTTATCTAGAGCACCTGGCACAAAGCAGGTGCCCAAACATGTGTTGAACAAATGGGTTAGTGGAAGTTCTTTATAGTCCTACAGAAATTCAGCCATTCTGGAATATTCAGTGATAAATTACTTTTTTTTTTTTCATACAGATCTCTCTTTTATAGGTTAATAAAAAATTAACAGTGGACTTACATAGAAGAATATGGCAGTGTGGCTAACTAGCTAAGAAAAAATTTGGTTATTTGGAGGCTTATTATACAGTTTGTGACAAAAATGACAGCTTTTATAAAACTAACCAGTATATACTATTAACAAAAATTTCTTAATAAGTTACTCTGTAAGTGAGGCTTCTTGGAGGAAAATACTAACCTCATATAGAGTTTGAAGTCTAAAATCCTCAGGTAATTAAATTGCTAATTTGCATTTTAAAATGAAAGTATCATCCTATATAATAGAAGGGTAATATGCAAATTGACCCTAACAGCGGACTGACCCGGAACGACAGGTCGCTATGACACACACTGACCACCAGGGGGAAGATGCTCAAAGCAGGAGCTGCCCCCTGGTGGTCAGTGCGCTCCCACAGGGGGAACTCTGCTCAGCCACAAGCTGGGCTGACAGCTGCGAGTGCAGCAGTAGTGGCAAGAGCCTCTCCCGCCTCTTCAACAGCACTAAGGATGTCCAACTGATGGCTTAGGCTCGCTCCCTAGGGACAAGCCATCAGTCGGACATCTCCCGAGGGCTCCCTGGCTGCCAGAGGGATGTCTGACTGCCAGCTTAGGCCCAATCACCTGGGGAGTAGGCCTAAGCCAGAAGGTGGACATCCCCCAACGGTACCCGGACTGCAAGAGGGCGCAGGCCAGGCTGAGGGAACCCCCTGAGTACACGAATTTTCGTGCACCGGGCCTCTAGTCTTATATAATAAAAGCCCAGCGATCGAATGGCAGAACGACCATAACAACCAGAACAACCACAGCCCATCGCCCTGGCTGGCCCCACCCCTGATCGGCCCCCATTAGGGTGGGCCGACTGGACCCCACTAGTGCACAAATTTGTGCATCAGGCCTCTAGTCTATATATAAATAAAATCCTAATATGCTAAGTGTCCGACTGATCGGTCGACCATTCAGTTGACCCTCGACCAGTTGCTATGACATGCACTGACCACCGAGGGCAGACACTCCAACCGGTAGGTTAGTTTGCTGCTGGGGTCCAGCCAATCGGGACTGGGCGGGTCGGGCTAGACATCCCCTGGAGCCAACCTCCTGCGGTCCCTCTCTGGCCTCTAAAATATTTCTTCTAATTAATTTCCTTTCAATGTGCATGAATTTGTGCACCAGGCCTCTACTTCTTACATAATATAAACTTTAGTTGTATCTTACATTGAAAGTATATAATAATCTCAAGTAGTTTTCAATATATTAACATGGCCCAGATTTTGTCAAGTAATTCTAGAAGAGTATTTCAATCAAACTAGTGTGTTTTTTCCAATAATATCTTTTTAGCTTTCTAGTAATTTGGTGTTAGATCTGTCTAGTCTATTCTCTTTTGTTCAAGACTGTACTTACAAAATAAACCATGTAGATATAAAGACTTAAATATGCTGAACTTTTTTGCCTTTTATGTTATTGATTATTTAGAAATGAATGTGTATATCAGACATTTTACTTTAGATTTATAAGATATTGTGGATTTTACTGCTTCAGTATAGCTGTTCATCACTGACAGTTGTCAGAAATGCCTAATATAGATTTCATTCTCTCATTCCTTTCTCTTCTTCATGGGAAGGAGAGATTTGTATGCCATTTCATTTTCCCCTCACACATTGCTGTGAGGTGAACATTATGTCACAGATAAGGCCCAAGGTTAAACAGCAGTCAACAAGGAGTAGAGGCAGGATTTGAGCCATGCCTCTAGACCTCAAAGCACATGGTATTCAGCTCTAGAAACAGAATGACCTACAAATTTAACAGATTACATTGGCCAGTTTCAGCATAATGATAACTAAGGTTTGACTGTTTACTATGTGCCAAGTATTATGCTAAATGTTTTAGAAAAACTTACATGAACAATATATTGGATTTTAGTTGTACCTATTCCTCAAGTAGGAGAGTGAATAGTACTTTGCAGCAACTTGTTCAAACGTTGATTAAAAGAGAAATCATGAAATCTCTCCCAAATATATGCTAATTCTCTCTTTCTCTATTTCTTCCTTTGTTCTCTTTAGGGCATCCAATTCTACACTCAGCTAAAGACCATCACTTCTCAGTGGAAAGAAGAAGATGCTACTCTTTCCTCACCTGCTGTGGTCATGCCTACCATGGGCCGTTAGAATGAGTTGTTCCAGACTCAGTCCATCCTGAGTCCTCTCCCTTTATTCTTAACTACCTTCATTTGCCAACTTTGCTCAGATCAGGTCCCTGAGAATGGAATACCTTGTAACTAAAATCTTTCTCAGAACCATGAGCCTCTGCACAGTTGCTATAGGGAGACTCCTGGTATAAATCTGAAGCCAGATTTTTACTTTTCATACTTCTCTTTTTGAGGTAACTGTTGTTAACTGTGAAATGTTTATCTGGAACGAGAGCTTAGAGCTGTTTTCTAAAAATTCTCATGACTTGAAGGGAGATTAGTGTTTGTAAAGAAGATCTTCCATAATTCACCCTTTGGTTGACCTTCAAACACAGCCCTACATAATTGCCAGTGGGTGATACCCCACTGCCAGGCTTTCCTGAGCCTCTCATCCCATACTACACAAGATATAGTCCATTTCTACTTATCCCAGAGTTGTGACAACTGTTTGATTCTTTTTGCTGAATGCCACTTTGTCCTAGTGATTCATGACCACTAAATTCTGTCATCACCTCTGTCCTGCTTCTTCAAATAATTTCTCAAGGATACCTCAGTATGCATTGGATAAATCGCCATTTTGTTGTGTGTGCCAAATGTTAAATTTTAGAGTTTGCTTCAACAATCATTAATTAACAATTCAGTTATTAACTCAAATGCCAATAGGTTTCTTGTCCGTTTGTTTCTAGGCCCTGATATCAAGGGGGGTTTGCCTTAAGCAAGTCTAGCCTGATTATATTTTTTAATAAAACAACCCTTAATATAGAATAACTGACTAGGGTCTAAGACATTTTAAAGCTTTTCATGGCATAAAGTAGTAAAAAAGAAATGCTTTGCCCTGCCTGATGCGGCTCAGTTTGTTGGAGCATCATCCTGTGCACCAAAAGGTGGTTGGTTTGATCCCTGGTCAGGGCACATATCCAGATTGTGGGTTTGATTGCTGGTTGGCATGTGTACAGGAGGTAGCCAAACAATGTTTCTTTCTCTCTTTTTCTTCCTTCCTCTCTCTCTCTCTCTCTCTCTCTCTCTCTCTCTCTCTCTCTCTCTCCCCCTCTCCCCCTCTCCCCCTCTCCCTCTCCCTCTCCCTCTCCCTCTCCCTGCCCCTTTCTTTCTTCAAAATCAATAAAACCATATTTGAAATTTAAAAAATTCTTTGACAGATTCTTTTGCTACCATTAATTCAACTTGTCTTTATGCTTTTTGTTTCTTTGATGTAGCTAAGCTTTAAGTCAAATAGATATTGATATGCTAATCAAAATAGCTTCTGCCTTTTTGTTCTACATCCAATTAAATCCTGTCTTTCTGATGCAGTTTTCACCCAGTGAACTAGGAGAAGGCTTCTGGCTCTGATAGCATAAGTAATCTCTGGTCCTTAGCCAGATGACATAGGTCATTTATTTTTCTATTTCTCTTTAGTCATATGGATAATGCTGACCTACTCCATAGGAGTTGCTCAGTGAATTAAGGATAGTGAAAAACCTTGAAAATGTTTGTGCACTCTACATAATTTAGGCTTATTACTACCACCTACTGATAGAATATCAAAATCTTCAGTCACTTAAGGCAGCGATTTTCAACCTTTTTCATTTCATGGTACACATAAACTAATTGCTAAGAATTTATTATATTTTTTGCCAAGTTGACAAAAAATTGGTATAATTTGGATTTATTTACAAAAAAAATAGTAATAGTAATTACCTACCCTTTTTGCTCCAAAATTACTTTTTTCAAAATCAGGTGTATATACTTGTAAATAAGGATTTTTGGTACCCAGAATTAATCAGATGCAACCTTATTATGCAACATGACCAATAAATGCAACTCTGTTATATGACCTATATATTAATGGTTCAAGACAGGGCATTCGCCTTTGAGACAGCATGGAGGGACCTGGAGAGTATTATGCTAAGTGAAATAAGCCAGTCAGAGAAAGACAAGTATCACATGATCTCACTCATGTGGAATCTAATGAACCAAATAAACTGATGAACAAATGGATCCAGAGACATAGAAGTGTAGAACAGACTGTGGAATCTCAGAGGGAAGGCAGGGGAGTGTGGGTGGGTGGGTGGGTGGGAAGTGATAAACCAAAGAATTTATATGCATATATGCATAACTCATGAATACAGACAATAGGGTGGTGAAGGCCTGGGACTTGGGGGTGAAGGTGAAGGCGGGCAGGCGGGCTAGAAGGGGTCAATTGGGGGAAGGGGGAAATGGGACAAATGTAATACTTTCAACAATAAAGATTTAATTTAAAAGGGGGGGGGCATTCACACAGGATGGCTATTTTGTGTTGGCTGTTGTCATTCTTTTATTTGACAATCTAAGGGAAAAGAGGTCAGTGCTCCTGACTAGTCAGGTTTTGCATATTTTAAAAATTCTTGTGGCACACCAGTTGAAAATCGCTGATTTAAGGTGACTAGAATTTTAATAAAATACATTTATGACCTTACTGGGTCTTCCTGATTTATTTTGTTTTATTTTAGATTTGCCTTCCTAAAGATGAGGCAGTAGAAATTTATAGAATGTCCCTTGTTTTATCTCTTATCACAGCTGGCAACTGGTAGTGATATTTAATCCAATTCAACAACTAGAGGCTGGATTGAATAAAAGATCATACTCTCTAAATTCCAAGTGGAATTAAATCACAGAGACTCCTAAATTTTCCTTACATTTAACGGAAATCACTTTTTAAAAAAATACTAATCAGGAGGCAGCCTATCAATGATTCTCTCTCATCATTGATGTTTCTCTCCCTCCCTCCCTTCCTCTCTGAAATCAATAAAAATATATTTTTAAAAATACTAATAAGAATAATGAAAATGGCAGGTATAATTAAATTAGAAGATGTTTCAATATTTTAAAAAAAAAGAATCATGTTCCTCTAATTGGAATCAATTTATTTGGCTAGCTACTTGCTACTCAGAAGTTTCTTATTTCTTAGATAGAAAAAAACAACTGTACAGTTACGTTAATGCTAGTAGCAGCTAAAAGAGTATTTTGTTTTCTTTTTGCTCTGATGTGGCCTCATTCTCTGATTCTACATTGTACCTAATTATGAATAATGAATTACAAATAAAAAGCTCTTAAAAAGAAAATTTGGCTTTAAAAAATGGTGCCATACTTCCTTATAATACCTCTGTCCCCTAGCCTGTGGTGACTTAGACTTCCCACCTCTGTCCAAAGCCAAGAGTTAAATGGTCATTATGTTTTAATTCTTACATAAAAGAGAGTACATATTTTGGCTAGGCTGTGTATTTCAAAAGGCAATTAATAGGTTTTCAACACTAAGAGGCAAAACATGCATTTGCATTAAGTATATGCCTTCCTTAGTATAGATAGTGTTATAAAAATGTCCACAATCTCATACTAGTATTAATACTCATTTCACTGATACCTGAAATAGTAGAGCTGAACAACTGTGACTTAGCAAAGAAGTTCATGGGGAAAGGTAACAGTTATATGTATTGTTTGGTTAGATTACAGACTACTTACCATGTCAGACTCCTGTGATCCTTTCTGAATATTGGATATTACCAGTTCATGAGAAGAGTCTGAGATTGGTACTTGCTGGGTGATGAAAGTTTGATCTTGAAGCTTACTTTCATCCCTTAAATAACAACAAAGAGACCTGTCAACAACCAGGCACACATGGAATCTAGTTCAGAACAATAGAACCATTGTGATCAGGCTCACATTCATTGCTTTGTCAAGAGAGACTTTACGCCAAAACCGGTTTGGCTCAGTGGATAGAGAGTCAGCCTGCGGACTGGGAGGTCCCAGGTTCGATTCCGGTCAGGGGCATGTGCCTTGGTTGCGGGCGCATCCCCGGTGGGGGGTGTGCGGGAGGCAGCTGATCGATGTTTCTGACTCTCTCTCTCTCTCTCTCTCCCTTCCTCTCTGTAAAAAATCAATAAAATATATTTAAAAAAAAAAAAAGAGAGACTTTACTTTTGCCCTAGCCAGATGACTCAGTTGTTTGAAGCATCATCCCAACACCAAAAGGTTGTGGATTTGATCCCTGTTAGGTTACAACCTAGATTGTGGGTTCAATTCTGAGTCAGGGCGAGTAGAGAAGGCAACTGATTGACACTTTTCTCTCACACTGACTCTCCCTTTCTCTCTAGAATCAATTAAAAAATCATATCCTTGGGTGAGGATATTTAAAAAAAGAGAGAGACCTTACCCAAATTCCTCTGTTTGTCCACTGTCTGGAACAACATATTCTGGACCTGGAGATGTAGACCTCTGACTGTATTTCCTGTGGTGGGTAAAAGTTAACAATGAGGCAGTGTCTCCTTGTGCCCTTATTTCAACTATACTCTACAAGTGCTAAATTGCCCTAGCTCAGTGGTCAGCAAACCGCGTCTTGCGAGCCACATGCGGGTCTTTGGCCCCTTGAGTGTGGCTCTTCCACGTGTGGGCGCGCACATACAGTGCAATTGAAACTTCATGGCCCATGCGCAGAAGTCGGTTTTTGGCCTGGGCGAGTCTATTTTGAAGAAGTGGCATTATAACACTCAAGGGGCCAAAGAGCCGCATGTGTCTCGCGAGCCGCGGTTTGCCAACCGCTGCCCTAGCTGGTTTAGCTCAATGGATAGAGCGTCTCCCTGTGGACCGAAAGGTCCAGGTTCGATTCTGGCCAAGGGCACATGCCTGGGCTGCGGGCTCGATCCCTAGTAGGGGGCGTGCCGGAGGCAGCCGATCAATGATTCTCTCTCATCATTGATGTTTCTCCCTCTCCCTTCCTCTCTAAAATCAATAAAATACTTTTTAAAAAGCACTAAATTAATGCTTCCATTGGATGGGCTTCTCATTTTCAAAAAAATGATCTTTTACACACACATAGAGGCAATATAATATTAAGGCAAGTTAATATAAACTTATAGTCTCTTAAAATTGAGATATGTTGAACTTAAGAAATGGGAAATATTTATGGTGATGATCATGATGATGGTACATAACAGCTATTAATGGTGATGGGCAAGGTTAAACCAGAGGACTGACCAAAACAAAACAAACATAAAACATGGCCAGAAAAATTCCCTTCCTACAAAAAGAACACAGTATAAATGGAGAGACACAGTATAAAATTTCTCTTTACTTTGGCAAGTCTGGTTTAAACACAGGAAATAAACATGTCACTAAGTCAATATTTTAATTTGAAAGTCAGCTTAATAGTTACAAAAAAAGTATGGTAGGTTTTTTTGCCAGCAGATAAAGACACATATCTCACTCCTAAAACTTGCCCTCAACTAGGTGTACATGAAAGAAGCATAAACCCATTCAAAATCTGGCTATCCTCACCCTAGCTGGGTAGTTCAGTTGGTTAGCGCATTTTCTTTGTCCTGATATGCCAAGGTTGTGGGTTCAATCCCTGATCAGGGCACGTACAAGAAGTAACAAATGAATGCATAAATAAGTGGAACAACAAATCAATGTTTCTCAAGTCAATTTTTTAACCCATTCAAAATCTGGCTATCTTAAATAGTCTAATAATATATTTTAGATACTACCAGTGCCTAAGTTATAGCCAGAGTTGTTGCTGATGCATTAGAGTACAGTTTATTGATTATACATACTCCTTTGACTTAGTTCACTCACAAAGAAAAATACTGAACTATTGGGTTCACAATCATATACAATCTACTGTGAATTCTTACCAACTTCCTAATTATTCTTCTTGCCTTGGTAGACCTTTTATCACTTAATTTCTCCCTAACATTAGGTTACTCATTTAATCTCATCTTTATCTCAACATTTCACCATTCTATTCCTGTATTCTTTTTCCTTCATCTAACTCTGGCATGTGATTCCAATAGGCTTAGACATGGTTTCATTGTGGCCAGGTTCAAGTTCATTACTTTGGTGTGAAAGATTTCACTCAACTTCCTGGTTCTCCAGTGTTGAAAACAACACAGTATGGAACTTGAGGCCTGGAACTCAGGCTATATTCCCTGGGAGAAGTCAACTCACAATGAGACAGACATTTAGTACCTACAGATTGTACCTCCACATCTTCAAAAGACTACCAGAGACACAAAGCCATTTCAAAGTTCTTTATCGTCCATTTAGCCAATATTTTAAACTCCTCTCGTTTGGTTGTACTCTTCTTTGTTCCCCTGTTCATTAATTGTGGTTATTCCTCAAGGTTCTAGCCTCAACCCTTTACTTTTCTACCTTCATCCACTTTACTAAACTCAACTACCAGTTTCATTAAACATGCTCAAATCTCTCTCCATAAACTATCATCTGTACTCCAAACACTATTTACACATGCCTTAAGTATTTTTTACTTCAATATTGCCATCATCTCCAATTTGACACTGAAAATACTACTTTCTGTTTCTTCTGCCTAGAATGGCTTTTCTCCCTTTTTTCTTCCGATTTACCTTTTACTATTAGAGGTCAGCTCAAGCTTTTACTTCCTCAGAAATATTCCTGACCTCAATTAGGTCAGATTCCCCTCATCAAGGCTCTCATACCACTCCTTTGAGCCTATGTCATAGTTGTACTTTTGAATATATTTATGTGATCATTTGAATAATGACTTTCTTCCCACATAAACCATGAACTCCCTGGTTTTAAGCGTGTCTTTTTTTACTCACCATGACATCCTCAGTAAATAGCAGCATTCAATATGTATTTGTTAAATGACTCGATGGATGGATTAAATAAAATTTAAATATTTCCCTCACATTGGCCTTTCAGATTTTTCATTTGACTTTAATACCACCATTCTTTTATTTCTTAATCTAAAAACAAACATTTACACTTTGTTGTCTTTATTCCTTTTGTCCTTTTATCACTAAGCTGTTTCTCCTTCCCATGTCTCAGCTTCCTTTTTTCTGACTGCTCCCACTTTTGCCTAAACCCCTCACTACCACATGAGTAGTGCAGCAGCTTCTGCTGGATCCCACCTCTATTTCTGTCCTCCAAGACATCATATTGTCACTGTTAGGTTCCGGTTAGCTCTGAGAACAATAACCTGTGAGCCCTCCCAGTGAAAGTATGAGAGTATGACTTACTGCTCTTTGTATTCCTTTAAGATGGAGAAGCAAAATAGGTTATACTGCTCTAGAATCTACACTAGCAAAAGTTCAGGCTTTTCTGCAGTTTTTAAAGGCTCATCATAATTTAATCTACAGATTAATCCTTATTTCTAATTACTAATTATTCTCTAGCATTACCACACTTTTTCAAGCTAGGCACTTTTTCCTCAATGTTCCCTAAATACCTGATACCCACTTCTACCTTGGGCTTTTGCTTATGCTGTCTACTTTGCCCCTTGCCTGATGTGCCCTTCCCCCTCTCTCTACTATCCCACTCTCTTACAAGGTACCCCAGAGAGTCATACTTCCTGTCTTTCTAACTGAAGTCTTCTTCCCTGACTACTCTAGCCCATTGACATATTGTCTGAACTCCAATTGTACTTTTTTGTTCCATCTATTTTTATCCTTGTTATTTTTGGTTTTGCTTGATCTCTTTGAGATCAAAGTTAATGTCTCTTAATTCTGTTGAATCCCCAGAGTACCTAACATACTGCCAAGCACATAACAGGCAATCAGTAAGTGGTTGATTAATTTTACCCACTTTATAGTTCATTACCAGGGTTATAGTCACTGATAAAACATAGTAGAGAGAGTGAAACAATTCATTAAGAAGAATTATTTTAGCCTGGCTGGTGTGGCTCAGTGGTTGAGCTTCAACCCAAGAACCAGGAGATCAAGGTTCAATTACCCATCAAGGCACATGTCCGGGTTGTGGGTTTGATCCCCAGTAAGGGGTGTGCAGGAGGCAGCAGATCGATGATTCTCTCTCATTGTTGATTTTTTTTTTTTATCTCTCTCTCCCTCTCCCTTCCTCTCTCTAAAATCAATTTTTTTAAAAATCAATTTAAAAAGAATTATTTTAAATATCTGTAGATTTTTGTTTTCCTTTTTAGGTCTTTTCTTTGGTATTAGAGATTCTCTTGATTAATAATCAGCTTAAAAATCATTTACTTATCTTTGTAGACCAATAAAATCTTAACAATTGTTATGCATCTCTACATTACCGCTCATTCAGCTGTGCAATATTATACCTTCTTAGTAAGCATTATCTTAAACATCTAAAATTAATATCTTTTCTACCCCTTATTTATTTATCTCTGAGAACTGTATAGCTAAGCAATATGACCCTTTTATATTTTCTGATCTTTTCCTAATCCTTTCATTCTAAGTGAGAATAAGTTCATTATTCCTATATGGTTTAAAGGATTGATGACAACTTGGTATTTTACTACAGAAACAGGGATTTACCTAGGACCAAAACCATTCATTTTTGCAAAGAGCAATCGTAAGACTTTCTCCTTCTGCTCCCAAGTCAAATCTCCAATATCCACATTTCCTTGAATATCTGTCCTGAAGAATATCAAAGGGAAAAGAAATGAAAAGGAAAAATATGATCAAAGTAAGCATCTCTTTTTTTGAAAAGTATAAAATATGTAACTATGAGAAAAGAAAATTTCTAAAATATGTAAATATAAGAAAAGAAAATACCTCTCTCCCTCTCCCTTCCTCTCTGAAATCAATAAAAATATATTTTAAAAAAAGAAATAAAACTAAGTGCTCTATATGCAAAAAATTTCTCATATTATACAACATCCATACTCTATCTACATATAAGCCGACCTGGTTCATAGGTTGGTGCTCAACCACTGAGCCACAGCATGTTAGTTTTCTTTAAAAGTTTAGGTTTTGCACAACCAGCATGGCTCAGTGGTTGAGCGTCAACCTATGAACCAAGAGGCCACAGTTCAATTTCAGGTCAGGGCAAAATATCCAGGTTTCAGCTCTATCCTCAGTGTGGAGCATACAGGAGGGGGCCGATCAATGATTCTCTCTCATTATTGATGTTTCTCTCTCTCTCTCTCTCTCTCTCTCTCTCTCTCTCTCTCTCTCTTCCTCTCTGAAATCAATAAAAAATAAAAAATATTTTTTTTAAAGTTTAGGTTTTACTTTATTATCACCATATACTTCAACTGTCCTTTTCCAATCTGCCTCTTAAGCCTCTTAAAAATCATTTACTTATCTTTTACTTTCCTATTGCCTCTACCTGCCCTGCTGAGGGTTTATAGGGGGAAGAATGCTCTAACAGATAGAAATGTTAAGGAAGCAATTAATAAGAAACTGAGGTTAAGGTGACAAGTTGCTCAATAGCAGAAATGTCACACAGAAGCCAGAATAGGAAGAGTCCAGTTTCCTCAATAAAAATGTGTAGAATCAGTTTATGTACCTTCCTCTGAAAACTAATATACTGCTTAATATATATAGACAAAGATTTTTTAAAATATATTTTCATTGATTTCAGAGA
The DNA here is from genome assembly GCF_951640355.1 of Cnephaeus nilssonii. NCBI lineage: Eukaryota > Metazoa > Chordata > Mammalia > Chiroptera > Vespertilionidae > Cnephaeus > Cnephaeus nilssonii. Next base: position 86,991,672 of record NC_137075.1, on the reverse strand, counting down.
GGAAGGGAGAGGAAGAGAGAGAAAGAAACATTAATGATGAGAGGGAATCATTGATTGGCTGCCTCCTGCACATTGGACCAAGCCCACAACCCAGGCATGTGCCCTTAACCAGAATCAAACCCAGGACCCTTCGGTCCACAGGCCAATGCTCTATCCACTAAGCCAAACTGGCTGGGGCCATAGACAAAAAATTTTAAAAGAAACTGCGTTATGTTTGATAGGGACTCAACTTGCTTGGCATTAAATAAATTAGAGGGAATTGTAGTGTATCTGTTGGTAAAAAAAAAAGAGTGTTATTACAGGCTTATGAATATAGAAAGAAGTTTAAAAAATCATACACTATATGGACATTTTCGAAGAATAGTCTTATCTTTCAGAAGCTATTAACCATGTCCAACCTTTCCAGCAGCTAATTTAAAAGAGCATACAAATTAATCCACTAAAAAATAATTTAAGGCAGAAAATACATTTGGAAGCACTCTTAGTAAGATGTTAAGTACATAGAGGTCTGGAGTCCTTTTAAGTTACTTGACTTAAGGCCTTTGAAGAATCTAATTTCATTGGGATATAAAACATAATTTTAACAATAATCTTTAAAAATGCATCATAACTTAATACGTGGTTTATAGGGGGAAGAGTGCTCCAACAGATAGAAATGCTAAGTAAGCAGTTAATCATAGTATATAGTCTACAACTGTCTCAAGCATTCTGCTACCTTTATCATAGTAGCAGTACATATCAAGGAAACTTGTGGGGACTTTTGGTTAACACAATGATGGGGGCACTACTGGGTGTCCTCCGATCCATGGGACAGTTCTGTAAAAGAAAGAATTGTTACAATGAATTGTTATATTGATTTTTAAAATTATATGTTTATTTAGGTATTATTACCTATGAATTTCATCTCAGAATAGTAAAAGGGACATATATATATATACATGCCTAAGTGACCCAAAAACCAAATGACCATTTGACCGGTTGCTATGACACACAGTGACCACCAGGGGCAGATGCTCAACAGAGGAGCTGCCCCTGGTGGTCAGTGTGCTCCCATAGCAGGTGCCGCTCAGCTGACTGACAGGTTCTAGACACCAGGCTCAATGCTGGCAAGCGAAGCTGCGGTGGCGCCAGCCTCTCCCGCCTCCGTGTCAGTGCACTACTGAGCAGCGGGGCCAGGATGAGCGGGAGCTGCCTGAAGCTTTGTGCACTATTACATCCCTCAGGGGATATCAGACTGCCGGTTTCGGCTCAATCCCCACAGGCCAGACTGTGAAACCAATAGTCCGACATCCCTCAAGGGGTCCCAAATTGCAAGAGGACACAGGTCAGGCTGAGGGACCCCACTGGTGCACGAATCTGTGCACTAGGCCTCTATTTATAAAATATTTATGAAAGTATGTTTATAAGAAATGTTTAACCTGAATCTAATTAAACCTTGGTAACTAGTTTATAAAAAACAAAATAAAGGAGCATGTTAAAAGATACTGCAATGGCATTCTATGGGAAAAAATAATCTAGTCCCTTTAACAGTTTCTCTTATGAAGAAAAGAGGGCACTATTCCGCTGACCGGTTGGGCTCAGTGGATAGAGCATCGGCCTGCAGACTGAAGGGTCCCAGGATCGATTCTGGTCAAGGGCATATACCTTGGTTGTGGGCACATCCCCAGTAGGGGGTGTGCAGGAGGCAGCTGATTGATGTTTCTCTCTCATCAATGTTTCTGACTCTATATCCCTCTCCCTTCCTCTCTCTGTAAAATATCAATATATATTTTTTTAAAAAGAGGGCACCACTAAGAATATTAGGCCCCACAAACTATGCCAAGCATAGGGGTTACAAAGATGAGTTGGTTCCTATCCTCAAGTACCTCACTAAGTAATCTACTCAATACTTAGATATTACCAAACTGAATTTTTCAGGGTTCTTATTTCTCTAAAGGGTACAAAAATAGCAGCACAAAAGATAAAATATTAAAGTATTATTAGTACCATTTACTAGCCTCCATAAGATCCTGATCCACACTATTGGTGCTGTGCTCTCTGCCATCAAATGTTCGAATTTTAGGATATTCTGTTCTTCCTGCATATGCCTCTCGCATTTTTAAATTGAAAGCAGCTTGTGCCACCTGCTTATAATGTATCCTGTTAAATGCAATCTGCTGCTTCACTTCGTGTAGAGCATCCAAAAAGAACCTTTCCACTTCTGTTCTCTCATCTAGTATGTTCTTGGCCAATTTCTTCACTCTATTCATTTCCTTGTCCTTCATCTGAAGAAGGTTCTGCAGCTTGTAAATTTCAATCAGATCACCTTGGTTATTTACCATTGCCTGTTGCTTCAGTTTTAGAACTTCAGTCTCAAACTCTCTAGTCAGACAACTCAGGGCAGTCTCCAAGCTTACCACCTTCTTCTGAAGACTTTGGATTTGAGATCTCTGCTGGGTAAGTTGCATAACCTTTTCCTTAACCAGCAGATCGTCGATTTCCTAAAAACAGAAAGAGGTGAGAGATTTCTTTTTTCTTTAGTCAATTTCAGAACTTAAAAGTTCCTCTCTAATTTCCATTACTTTGTTAGATTTGAGTATGATGCCAAGTTCAGATGGGATATTTTAGAATTCTGCATATACAGAGTAAAAAACATCCTAGGGTCCTTGTCTAGACTTGTGAAGACCACTAATTTTGCCAATTAAGAAATTTTCCGCCCTACCCGGTTTGGCTCAGTGGATAGAGCGCCGGCCTGCGGACTGGGGGGGCCTGGGTTTGATTCCGTTCAGAGGCACGTACCTGGGGTTGTGGGCTCAATTCCCCAGTGGGGTCGTGCGGGAGGCAGCCAATCGATGACTCTCTCTCATCATTGATGTTTCTGTCTCTCTCTCCCTCTTCCTTCCTCTCTGAAATCAATAAAAATATATTTTTTAAAAAAAGAAACTTTCCTTCCCCTAATATTCTGAAAGGTTAAATATTTTATATTATCAAAAGGGTAATTCCAAAATCAGTATGACTATACAGTAAAAAAATTAACAACTGTATACTGGAAACTCTGGCAGTTTGCTAATTACCTATCTCAATGTCCATTTTCTCTTCTCCCCCTGAGTAATAAAATGCCAATTTTTTTTTTTTTTCAGGAAGGCAGTGAGCTCAGTTGAAAATTCCCTGTCTCCCCTGTGGTTCAGCATAGCGATGTAGGTTCTAATCAATGAGGTGTAAGTAGAAATGTGTGTAGGACTTTCAGGAAGAATGCTAAAGGGAGGGACATATATTTTTCTTTCTTGTCCTTCTTCCTTCCTGCTCTTTTAGTAATGATTAGAGATCCAGCAGCTGCTGTGGGCCATGAGGTGACTTTGAGGATGTAAGCCATATGCTGCAGAGCAGAGTTAAGGAACCTGGGCTTTGTTGGCTTTCCAGCTCTGACTTCCTTCAGGTGAGAGAATAAACCCTTATGTGATGACTAGAGGCTCGGTGCACGAAATTCGTGCACAGGGGTGGGGGGAGCATCCCTCAGCCCGACCTGCACTCTCTCCAATCCAGGAGCCCTCAGGGGATGTCCTACTGACAGCTTAGGCCCACTCCCCATGGCTCTCTGCTCTCTGTGGGGCCTGCCATGGGCAAGCAGGCCCTGCTGGGTGCTGTCTGTGAGCCGCGCTTGCCTGCTCATGGGTTGCCCTGGTGATGGCCAAGCAGGCCCTGCTGGGTGCTGCCTGTGGGCCCGCTTGCCTGCTCACGGGTCACCGCGGCTACAGCCAAGCAGGGCCTGCTGTCTGCTGTCAAGCTGCGCGGCCACCCTCACCTCCCAGGGCGGTGATGGTCCTGGGAGGCTGCGGGCTTGGCGCCTGTGTATGCAAACTAACCCGCCATCTTTGTTTGGGTTAATTTGCATACTCACTCCAGATTGGCTGGTGGGCGATGCGGAGGTATGGTCAATTTGCATCTTTCTCTTTATTAGTGTAGATGCCACTGTTGTCAGGGCTGTTACAGCTGAACCTGTTCCTAAGTGAATCAGAGACCAACTCTAAGCAAAGCAAAATGAGTATTCTCAAGTAGTAGATAATAGGAGTTGTAGTTAGGTTTCTGATATATTCTTTATAATGCCAAGTCTAATGCTTCTTAGTCATTCAGTAATTAATCTTTTGAGATAAGAAAGGTACATCATTCAGACAGAAGAAAAATGACCCCTTTGTCCTTACATATCTTTATTAGAGGCCCGGTGCATGGAAATTAGTGCACAGAGGGGGGGTCCTCTCAGCCCAGCCTGCACCCTCTCCAATCCAGGACCCCTTGGGGGATATCTGACTGCTGTTGGGGATCGGGCCTAAACTAGCAGTCAGATATCCCTCTCACAATCCTGGACTGCTGGCTCCTAATCGCCCACCTGCCTGCCTGCCTGGTTGCCCCTAACTGCCCCCCCCCCCTGCCAGCCTGGTCATCCCCAACTGCCCTCCCCTGGTGGACTAGTTGTCCCTCACTGCCCCCCTACCAGCCTAATCACCTCCAAGTGTCCCCCTGCCAGCCTGGTTGCCTCTTACTGCCCTCCCTGCTGGCCTGGTTGACCCCAACTGCCCCTCCCTGCTGGCCTGGTTGCCCCACACAGCCTGCTTGTTCACTTGTTTGGTCGTCCCTCACTAACCCCCCCTGCTGGCCTGGTTGCCCCACGCAGCCTGTTCAGTTGTTTGGCCGTTCGGTCGTCCCTCACTAACCCCACTGTCAGCCTGGTTGTAGGCAGCCATCTTGTGATGGCATGATGGTCAATTTGCATATTACCTTTTTATTATATAGGAGGATTATACTCAATGCTTAATATTTACCAACTTAATCTTTAAAAAAACAAACAAAAAACAAAATGATAAGGCCCTGCCAGTGTGGCTCAGTGGTTGAGCTTGATTCATGAACCAGGAGGTCATAGTTCAATTCCCAGTCAGGCACTTGCCCGGGTTTCAGCCTAGATCGCCAGTAGGGGGCATGCAGGAGGCAGCTGATCAATGATTTTCATCATGGATATTTCTATTCCTCTCTCCCTCTACCGTCCTCTCTTTGAAATCAGTAAGAACATATTTTTTTAAAAGATAGGAAGCAAAGTCTAAAAGAGAATGGGAACCTTTTGATATAAAAGGGAAGTTTTAGACTCTAGCAACTTCTTAGATTTTTTTTGTAGAGCATCAGCTTCCTTCAGGTGGTAGTCAAGAGCTTTCTGGAGATAAACATTCTCTTTAAAAACAGCTCTTCCAGCACTGTTCAATTGCCTGAAATAGAGAGACACAAGATTTCAAAACAGAGGTCTAAGTTTCAGATATTACCAAACTAGGACAATTATTGCTTTATCCCCCCAAATTAATGATAAGGACAACCCTGCTAGATTGCTATTATTAACCCCATTTTAAAAAATATTTTTTTAATTGATTTCAGAGAGGAAGGGAGAGGGAGAAAGAGATAGAAACATCAATGACGAGAGAGAATCATTGATTGGCTGCCTCCTGCACGCCCGCTACTGGGAACCAAGCCCACAAAGCAGGCATGTGCCCTTGACCGGATCTAACTGGGGACCCTTCAGTCCCCAGACCGACACTCTATCCACTGGGCAAAACCTGCTAGAGCATTAACCCCATTTTTTAGATAAAGAAATTTAATTTCAAAAAATTAAGGAATCTACCTACAGTCAATTGGTATATGTGTTGAAAACCAGTCTAATTTCAAAACCCAGTTTCTTACCTGTACACCATGCTGCTACAAAAAAGGGTGGAGTGGAAGAGGGTGGAAACACAAAGTTCTCTTTATGGAAAAAGTGAGGGAAAATAAGCCAGAAAATTCAAAGAAAGCAAACCAGGAGAGAAGTGGGAGGACAACATGATAAGAACAAAACAGACCTGAAAAAGGTAAGAGGCTATTAAAAAGGGGAAAATGGCAGCAGTCTCTTACACAACAGCTTCATGATGGGCTCTCTCTGCCAGCATTATTATCTTCTTTTCAGCTTCCTGTTCTAGTCGGTGCTAAAAAAGAAAATAGTCTGTTTTAATACAGAGTTATATTTCTAACAACAAATTAACACATCAAAAAGTTAAGTATTTTATAATGTCAAAATACTCCTGTCCACATGACCTGATGTGAACTCCACCTATTGATAGAGGAGTCAGAAGAATAGTGTGAACACAGGAACCTTAGGGTACCTCCCCATTTCCTCATTAAAGAAATACATGACAGATAAATAGGAAAAAAATTCCACATTAGTATGGCAAAGCAGAGCTGAGAGAAATTTCTGCTAAATATAACGAGGAGAGTCAGTATCTATGAGAGTGATGAGAGTCATTATGCATTCATTGAACAAATTCCTATGGAGCAATAATAGTGTACCAGGTTTTTTAAACACTGGAGATTCTGTGGTGAACAAAACAGATAGGGTCCCTGCTCTCATGGAGATTATATCCTATGATTGGACCCAAACAATAATAATAATTAAAATGTACATCCTGTGTACCAGAGTGACCTCTCCAATCCCAACTCCCCTATATAATGAGGTTTATGTAGCTTTAGTTCCACCAGGGAAACACCAAACTGAGGGGGATATGTCTGAAAGCATTGGTAAGATGACAATCTCACTTGGGGGTTTCAAGAATCTCTAACTGGGAAGGGAAAAAAGACTAGACAGTGAGATATCTAAAATAGGCTTTGTTTTCCCTATTTTTTATTCTACTGTGATTTGATAAAAAAAAAAATACAAAAAACTAACAAGGTACCAAATGGAAGGTTGATATCTCAGAGTACATGTAAATACATTTATGTTGTTCTGGTAAATGAAAGAATTTTAAATTAACCTTAATATGTCATACCTTTTCTTTAAAAAACCTGCTTTCCAATTTTCTAAGAGTCTCTTGATGTTTCCGCTCTGAATTCCTTAAATTCTCCTTCAGCTAAATTAAAATAGCAAAACAAAAAGACAACAACAACAAAAACCTGGTCAATAGGAAATGAAATTGGGGTTGATTGGGGCCTATTCCTAGGAAATTCTCAATAAAGAAACATTTTCTGTTACACTTTACCTCTTAATCCTGAACACACAGAAAAACTCCAAGTCTTTGCCTGTGAGTACTACATTTCCCCCAAACTTCTCTAGATTTACAGGATCAGTATTGAGTTCCTAAAAAGTCTTTCATGAATAACAGTTCTCAAAACATTCAGACAAGGTATCCTCATAATTATATTTTCTAAATATCTTTCATTTTAACCATGTGGATACACAGAATCATATTTTAGAACTGAAGAGACCTGAGGAGTCAGACTATATAATCTCTCAATTAATATGAAAATCCCTCCTATAAGAAGAACATCTAGAAACAGAATATCACTAATTCAAATCTCATTAATTCACTAAGCTGACCTTTAATAGTTCTTAATTTTAGAAAATTCTTCTTAGTATTAATCTTAAGAAACATCTCCCTATGATTTTCACAGATGAATCATTCTGTCCTCTAAAACTATCTTATATAATAAAAGCCTAGTCCTAACTGGTTTGGCTTAGTGGATAGAGCGTCGGCCTGCGGACCAAAGAGTCTCAGTTTCGATTCCGGTCAAGGGCAAGTACCTTGGTGATGGGCACATCCCCAATAAGGGGTATGCAGGAGGCAGCTGGTTGATGTTTCTCTCTCATCGATGTTTCTAACTCTCTATCCCTCTCCCTTCCTCTCTATAAAAAAATCAATAAAATATATTAAACAAAACAAAAAAAAGTTAAAAAAAAAAAGCCTAATATGCTAAGTGTCCGGTCATCCATTCAGCCAATCAAAGCATAATATGCTAACGATATGCTAATACCACTCAATTGCTTGCTATAACGTGCACTGACCACCAGGGGGCAGACAGTCGACTGGTCGACCAGTCGCTATGATATGCACTGACCATCAGGGGACAGACGCTCTGACCAGTAGGCTAGCTTGCTACTGGGGTCCAGCCAATTGGGACTGAGCGAGACAGACTGGACACGAGCTGGAGCCCTCCTATGGTCCCTCTCCAGCTGGCCAACCTTCCATGGCCCTCTCCGGCCCCGATCATGCACCAGTGGGGTCCCACGGCCTGGCCTGTGCCCTCTCGCAATCTGGGACCCCTCAGGGGATGTCAGAGAGCCGGTTTCGGCCCGATCCTGCAGGCCAGGCCAAGGGACCCCACTGGTGCTCGAATTCTTGCACCAGGCCTCTAAGTATATAATAAAAAGGACATAAAATTCTTTTTTTTTAATATATTTTTATTGATCAGAGAGGAAGGGAGAGAGAGATAGAAACATCAATGATGAGAGAGAATCATTGATTGGCTTCCTCCTGCACACCTCACTCTGGGGATTGAACCCATAACCCAGGCATGTGCCCTGACTATGACCTCCTGGTTCATAAGTCAATGCTTAACCACTGAGCCATGCCAGCTGGACAAAAATGACATAAAATTCTTCTAGGTAAAGAAAGCAGAGCTAATTTAAAGCTATGGTCTCACCTGGCCAGTGTGGCTCAGTGGTTGAGCACTGACCTATGGACCAGGAGATAAGGGTTCCACTCAGGTGAGGTCATATGACCAGATTGCTGCCCGATCCCAGTAGGAGGCAGCTTATCAGTGATTCTTTCTCATCATTGGTGTTTCTCTCCCTCTCCCTCTCTGAAATCAATAAAAAAAATTTTTTTAAAGTAAAAATGTCCAAAACAAGGAACCAATTAATAAATCATGACACATTTACTCAATAGGATTTCATGTTAACAAACAATTTGTACATCATGACCTCATTTTTGTAAAAATATTTTAAAAATATATTTCTTGCATTGCTGGCTTGGTGGTAATAAACTCCCTTAGCCTATATATATATGAAATATGTTTATATATATATATAAATATGCTTCTACATAGCATTTTAATAAAAATATTCAATGGCTATACCTAGGTGTTTGTGTGTGTGGCGGGGAGAGGACAACTTTTTTTATCAGCTAAATTTGCTGAAAATGGTTATCATCAAAAACAAAGACAAAACAATTTATGAAAAAAATAACTAAAATAACTGCAAGCTACTAATATATGCTTCTTCTTCACAAATCACGTGGATAGAAATATTTTTTTCTTTAAAATATATGTTTTGACTACCTTTTTATAATCTAAATATAATTAGCCTCTTTTAAATTTATACAGTGAATTTTATTACCCAGTATAATTAATTTTCTTCATTTATGTTTTACCTACCCCCTTAATTTTAAGTTCACGGGCCTCCACACCTGCCTTAATTCTTCCATATTCCACAGAACCACTTTATTTTCCCCCATAAGCCTTTGAATTTTAAGTCGTCCTTGCCCAACAGCCCTCTTTGAAGAGATATGAAATCTATTTGTCCCCTAGGTGGCAACATTGTTCTTTAAAAAAAAATCACACTGTGGCCCACTGGATTATGAACTAGTTCCTCATTCATTTTGATTCAGAATGTATACCTCCACATAGGAATCTATTTTGAGAGTTCCTGAAAAGTTAAGGAACTTAATTTGATTCAATATGCAGCCTTTTCATATAAAACAGAACTTAATATTCCGTCTAAATTTTTTCAGCTTTATTGAGGCATAAAGGACAAATAAAATTGTAATGTATTTCAAGTGTACATAGTGATGATTTGATATATGTAAACATTGCAAAAGGGTTCCTCCCATCTAATTAAAAGAAAAATTGATATCCCTCCAATTATTTTATTTATTTATTTATTTATTTATTTATTTATTTATTTATTTATTTATTTTGAGAGCGAAAGAGAAAGAGTAAGGGAGAGGGAGAGAGATAGAAACATTAATGATGAGAGAATCATTGACTGGCGGCCTCCTGCACGCCCCACCCTGGGAAGAGAGCCCACAACCTGGGCATATGCCCTGACGGGGAATCGAACCATGACCTCCTGGTTCATAGGTTGATGCTCAACCTCTGAGCCATACTGGCCAGGTTCCCGCCAATTACATTTTTAATGAAAAGACCCACTCAGCATTTAACAAATATTTATTGAGCTAGTAAATTACTGTTTATCTTGTATTTTTTTATTAATATATTTTATTGATTTTTCACAGAGAGGAAGGGAGAGGGATAGAGAGCTAGAAACATCGATGAGAGAGAGACATCGACCAGCTGCCTCCTGCACACTCCCCACCGGGGGATGTGCCTGCAACCAAGGTACATGCCCTTGACCGGAATCGAACCTGGGACCTTCCAGTCCGCAGACCGACGCTCTATCCACTGAGCCAAACCGGTTTCGGCTGTTTATCTTGTATTTTTGATGAATACAAAAGACAACACTATTTGTACTTCGAAAAATTTACAATCCAGTAGGGGAGATAAAACAAATTATAACTATAATATCAAGATAGGATAGGCTAAATGGTATAAAAAAGATACAAAATGCTATGGAGACACAGAAAATTATTACTTTTTTTCACTAATAACCTATTTTTTCAGAGAGCTACACACCACTGTTAATATAATTCTCACTATGTCATATACACTATTTTAAATACTTTCCATATATGCACTCAGTCCTTAAAACAACACTATAAGATTCTTATTCTCCTCATTTTACAGATGAGGAAACCAAGGTATGGAGAGGTTAAGTAGCTTGCCCAAAGTCACAAAGCTGACTTCAGCTACTTGTGCCTGGCACTCATCTGTGACATTTGTTGCATTATGATCAATGCAATAAAACTATATTCTGAGCTGAGGGGATGGAAAGTAAGAAAAAGAGCATAGCAAGGTCAGAGGAATTTTCTAAAAGTACTGTTTTCCGCATCCCACCCACACCTACCCAGAGAGCCTTCTAAAATTTTCTAAAATTATCATTCATCTGTCTAAGCATATTTTCCTTTAGGACTTTGCCCATACTTTTTTCAAAGAACTGTAGTTTGTTTCTTATTGAAGTTACTCTAAAGGTTTGACTGCTGATAAATGTGGGAGGATGTGCTGGCTAAGATTTGGTACATTTACAAAGGAATCAATGCTTAGAAAAAGAAAAGTCTAAACATCAAGACCTTTTGCATCCAGCCCTAAACTGATGTCTTACACTTTTATTGTAAAAAAAAAATCCCTTTACCATCTCACATGAGTAAATATCAGTGAAGGCTTTTGCAGACATAGTAGTTAATTCTAACCTCCTTTTTAAAAGAAAGAAAGAAACTTACCTCATCTAATTCTTTCTCCACTTGGATTTTTCGTTTTTGGAATTGTTTTATTGTTTTTAGCTCTGTCTGAATCATGCCAATTTCTTTGGCTTTCTGATAGAACTGTCCCTCCAGCTCATTTATTTGCACAGTATACTTTTGTTCCTATATATAAAAACAAAGAAAAACAGGTAAATGAGTTAGGAAAAATAACAGATATCCTGCAGAATCATGTTCCATTTGAAGCCTTAAGCCATTTGTCTACCCTCTTTGGAGAAATGTTCCCTTTTTATTTTTGCATAAAGTTTTACTTTCTGTTAAAAAATATCAAGTGCATTGAATAAGAAAAATTCTAAGTAAGCTGATCTTGTATGGAAAATGCAGGTATTTATTAACAAGAGGCATAAGACTAAAAAAATTTTTGTGATAGTCTTTGTCTCTCTCTTTTTATTTTTTATTAATATATTTTATTGATTTTTTACAGAGAGGAAGGGAGAGGGATAGAGAGCCAGAAACATCGATGAGAGAGAAACATCGATCAGCCACCTCCTGCACACCCCCCACTGGGGATGTGCCCGCAGCCAAGGTACATGCCCTTGACTGAAATCAGACCTGGGACCCTTCAGTCCGAAGGCCGACACTCTATCCATTGAGCCAAACCGATCAGGGCTAAAAAAAAAAAAAAAAAAAAAAGTAATCTGTAAGAAAGATAAATAACGTTCCTGACCCTAAATTAAAACTAATAAATTAAGAGACAAAGGGAAGGCTAATATCTCTAGTAAAAAAAGCAAGGAGCCCTAACCGGTTTGGCTCAGTGGATAGAGTGTCAGCCTGCGGACTGAAGGGTCCCGGGTTCGATTCTGATCAAGGGCACATGCCTGGATTGCGGGCTCAATCCTCAGCAGGGGGCATGCAGGAGGCAACCAATCAATTATTCTCTCTCATCATTGATGTTTCAATCTCTCTCTCTCCCTCTCCTTTCCTCTCTCTGAAATCAATAAAAATATTTTTTAAAAAAAGAAAGAAAGGAGAAAGGTGGAAGAGAGAGGAAGGAAGGAAGAAGAGAGAGGAGGAGAAGAAAGAAGGAAGAAGAGGGAGAAAGGGAAGAAAAGGAGAGAGAAAAAGGAGGAAAAAGAAAAAGGGCCAATACAGCAAAAACAACAATAACAAACAAACAAAACACACAAACACACAAAAAAACCCACCACACCTGAAATATCAAAAGTAATGCAAATGACCCTAAAAAATATGAAAAAAATGCTCAACCTAGCTCACAATAAGAGAAATGCAAATTGAAATACACTGAAACAACATTTCTCACCTATCATGCTGACAAAACTCTATTTTGATAATATACTCTGGTATATTTTGAACACATAGACAGAAGTTAGATTTTTCAGAATATACCATGTTTGATAGATTTGACTTTGGAACCACATAAATATTTTACATAATTATAAATATTTATATAATTACATACTTTTATATGCACAATTAAACTTTTCAAAAGCAACTCCTAAAAATCAAAAGCAAAGTGTGTTGTTGCGTTTGTGGCATAACCTCACAGAAAGGAATTATTTCAAATGGTTCTTTTTTTAAAAAAATATATTTTATTGATTTTTTACAGAGAGGAAGGGAGAGGGATAGAAAGTTAGAAACATCAAGGAGAGAGAAACATGGATCAGCTGCCTCCTGCACACTCCCTACTGGGGATGTGCCCGCAACCAAGGTACATGCCCTTGACCGGAATCGAACCTGGGACCCTTCAGTCCGCAGGCTGACGCTCTATCCACTGAGCCAAACCAGTTAGGGCTTCAAATTGTTCTTAAACCTTATAATTTGATAGTAGATTCCTATTGACATATATCAAGGGGAAAAGGGCCCCACAAAAATCTTAAAACTGTTCCTATTAATCTATGTTCGTGGTAGCATTGGTATTAGTATTCTGTGACTGTATTGAGGTTTAAAGCAAATACAAAATTATATAGGTATCATTAAGAACCAGGATTTTGGGCAAGGAAGAAAGGACACACTTAACTTTATAAGGAGATAAAGTTAAGTAAAAACCCTGTATTCCTGCATCTGAATTGAAAATATTAGTGTGGGCTTATATTTTGTGATATATTTTAAGCTTTTAAAAATATATACATATTTCCTAACTTTTGGCCCACTGAAAAGCCATAGGAAGAATGTAAAACACGGGCTCAGTAAGCACCATTAATACCAGATGGTTTTCTACAATAACATATTTTAATGTTATTTTTTGAGCTTCTGCACAACAGGTGTATGAGCTGTAAGGTCAATGAGCTGCTCAGATGACCGATTCATTTAATCTCATTGTGTCTTAAAAATGAGCTTTCCAGAAACCTGATCACCCAGTAAGTATATTAATTAATGTATACTGATACTTACCAATTTCTCCTTCTCCTCTTGGGCTTTTTCCTTTGTTTCATTCAATTGCTGTTTTAGTTTTTCAATCTGTAGAAGATGAAAATACAGAGTTAAGAAGGTGATGAAATTGCTGTTCTTCCTTTATTAAATAGCCTTGTTTTTCACATATTAAAACCAGTAGGGTTGGAGAGGTTGAGTAAGAGGAGAGGGAACATACTTCATACCTTTAATCTGCTAATGCTAGTTTCCAAAACCTGGCTATCATAAGAATTACCTAAGTAACTTTATTTTTTAGTTGTGGTAAAAAAAAAAAATACAACATTAAGCCCTGGCTGGGTAGCTCAGTTGATTAGAGCATTGTCCCAGTATGCCAAGGTTGTGGGTTTGATACCCAGTCAGGGCACATAGAAGAATCAATCAATAAATGCATAAATAAGTGGAACAAAAAATTGATCTCTCTCTCTCTCTCTCTCTCTCGTCAATAAATACATGTTAGCCGAAACCGGTTTGGCTCAGTGGATAGAGCGTCAGCCTGTGGACTGAAAGGTCCCAGGTTCGATTCTGGTCAAGGGCATGTACCTTGGTTGCGGGCACATCCCCAGTAGGGGGTGTGCAGGAGGCAGCTGATTGATGTTCCTCTCTCATCGATGTTTCTGACTCTCTATCCCTCTCCCTTCCTCTCTGTAAAAAATCAATAAAATATATTTTAAAAAATAAAATAAATAAATAAATAAATAAATACATGTTAAAAAAAGAGCCCCGCCTGTGTGGCTCAGCAGTTGATCGGTGACCTATGAACCAGGAGGTAATGGTTTGATTCCCAATCAGGGCACATGCCCAGGTTGGGGGCTCGATCCCCAGTAGGGGGCGTGCAGGAGGCAGCTGATCAATGATTCTCATCATTGATGTTTCTATCTCTCTCCTTTCCTCTCTCTCTAAATATAAAAAATAAATAAAATTAAAAGACATTAAATTGACCATGTTAACCATTTTTTTTATTTTTTAAATATGTTTTTATTGACTTCAGAAAGTAAATGTTAACCATTTTTAAATGTACAGTTCAGTAAAGTATATTCACATTGTTGTACAATAGATCTCTGTAACTTTTTCATCTTGCAAAACTGAAACTCTATACTCATAAAATACTAATTCCTTTTCCTCCTTTACCCAAAGCCTTGGCAACCACCTTTCTACTTTTTATTTCTGGATTTTTACTACTTTAGATATTTTATATGAATGGAATCACACAATATTTATTCTTTCCTGACTGGCTTATTTCACTGAGCATAATGTCCTTGAGGTTCATCTACGTCATATGTAGCATGTGACAGGATTTCCTTTTTTTAAATTTTTATTCTTTACTGTTTAAAGTATTACATATGTCTCCTTTTTCCTCATTGACCTCTCCCCGGTCATTCCCCCCACCTCCCCAGCACATGCCCTTGCCCCTCTACTGTCTGTGTCCATGGATTATGTTTATATGCATGCATACAAGTCCTTTGGTTGGCCTTTCCCCCTCTACTTCCCCTCCCCCACCCCCAGCCTTCCCTCTGAGGTTGGATGGTCTGTTCGATGCTTCTATGTCTCTGGATCTATTTTAGATCATCAGTTTATGTTGTTCATTATATTCCACAAATGAGTGAGATCAGGTGATATTTATCTTTTTCCAACTGGCTCATTTCACTTAGCATAATGCTCTCCAGGTCCATCCATTCTGTTGCAAATGGTAAGAGTTCCTTATTTTTTACAGTAGCATAGTATTCCATTGTGTAGATGTACCACAGTTTTTTAATCCACTCATCTGCTGATGGGCACTTAGGTTGTTTGGATTTCCTTCCTTTTTAAGGCTGTATAATAATATTCCATTAAATGTCTGTATATACCATTTTTTCCCTTTTTTATCCCATCAATGGACATTTGTGTTGCTTCCACCTCTTGGCTACATGAATAATGTCTGAACAAACATGGGCATGCAAGTATCTCTCCAAGATCCTGCTTTAAATTCTTGTTGCTGAGTCATCTGGCAATTCTATTTTTAATTTTTTGAGAAACCTCCATGCTGTTTTCCATAGTAACTGTTCCAATTTACATTCCCACTAACAGTGCATAAGGGTTCTAATTTTTCTGCTTTCTCTCCAACATTTGTTACTTTCTGATAGTAGCTATGGTTATCACATTGTTGTTTTGATATGCATTTCTCTTATCTGGGTAACTTTTTAAAAATTTTATTTCTCAATTACATTTGACATTCAATATTATTTTGTATCCATTTCAAATGTATACCCTAGTGATTAGACAATCATATACTTACAAAGTGGTCCCCTCGATATTTCAAGTACCCACCTGGCACTGTACAATATTATTACAATATCATTGACTATATTCCCTATGTTGTACTTTACATCCCTGGGACTATCTTGAGACTGCAGGAAGCTACCGTTTTCCCAATACTGTCATAAGAGTGCACCAAGGAACGGGGAAGGCAGATGGACCTTGGGCATTAGCAGGCTGACGCTAAGCACCAATTGTTCCATGTTGTGATATTGGTGGCTAGAAGCAATTTCTTGACCTAATAGTCTCAAAGTAAATGTTTACTGAACCTTATGATCTTTATTGACCTTAGAGACGGTCTATCTGCTACCTGTTTGCCGTGATTTACTGAGGGCAAGATGTGTATCTAAAATTTAATAAAAAGCAGATAAGGCCAGGTTTGAGTGTGCCTTCCCAAGAGAGAGGTCTCCACCTGGCCCCCCATGCCTTCTAAATTCATATTTCTTATATAGGACTTTCATTTGTGCGTCGGCCCCTTCTTCAGATCCTGAACCCTAGCCTTGCAGGTTGCGGCATGTGACTACCAATTTGTACTTCTTAATCCCTTCACCTTTTTCACCCAGTCCCCCAAATCCCCTCCCCTCTGGCAACCATCAGTCTCTTCTCTGTATTTATGAGTGTTTCTACTTGTTCAATTATTTTGCTCTTTAGATTCCATATATAAGTGAAATCATATGGAATTTATTTTTCTCTGTCTGACTTATTTCACTTAGCATAATATATATGGGTAACTTTTTAGGAGAAAAGTTTCAAGAAGAGTACAATGAGTTCTCATTCACTCTTCACCCAATTTCGCCACATTTACTTTCCCTCTGTATAGAAAAAAGCATCTAAATATATAGAAAGATCTATCTAAATATATAATTATATAAGTATAGATATACAGATGATATTGTTTTTTTCTGGACCATGTGAGAATATATTAAAAACATGACGATCCTTTACTCCTAAATAATTATGTATTTCCTAATTTAAAAATGCACTTTTTAAGAAGCAGAGTATAATTATCAAAATTGGGAAATTTAACATTGATATAATCTATAATCCATATTCATATTTTATCACCACTTGTCCCATTAATGTCCTTCATTGCAACTTTTCTTTTTCCAGTCCAGGATATAACTCTTGATTATGTATTATATTTGTTGTCATGTATCCTAGCCTCCTTTACTCTGGAAAAGTTTCTCAGTCTTTGTCTTTTATGATTCAACATTTTTGAAGGTTACTGGCCAGAGTTAGGGTTGTCTGAAGTTTCTTCATGAGTAGATTCAAGTTATGCATTTTTGGAAGGCATACACTGCAAAGCAATGGTGTATCCTTTCTAGTGCATCACATCATGAGGTGATTGATGTCAACTTTAATCAATTAAGATTGTGTCTGCCAGGTTTCTCCATTTAAAAGTTAGTATATCTCTCTCTCTCCCAATTTTTTTTTTTTTTTTTGGAGGCAACCAAAATTTTTGGCGGCCTTGTTTCGACAAGGCTTACACACACAAAAAAAAGTTAGTATTTTTTCTTTTGTAATTATTAAGTAATTTGTGGGAAGGTATTTTGAGATTATGCAAATATCCTTCTGCACATCAAACTATAACCCACTAGTTTTAGCATCCACTGATAATTTCTGACCGAATCAATTATTACTGTGATGCCAAATGGTGACTGTTCCTACTCCATCCTCACTCCTTGGAAATTTAATAATTTACTACATTCTACTATAAGGAAAAGCTCTCCCTTCTCCCTCATTTATAATGTATTTATTTATTAGTAGTATGTGCTCATGGACTTACTCTTTTCAATGAGTTTTAATTTATCAGTAATTATTTATTTTGATTTTCCCAGATTTGGCCAGTGGGAGCCCCTTTCAACTAGTTCCTGTGTCCTCTAATATTTTTACTTTTTTTTCTTACTAATTTTTTTTCCCTTTTTATTGAATGTATTGGGGCGACACTGGTTAACAAAATTATACAGGTTCAGGTGCCCAATTCCACAACACATCATCTGTACTCTGTGTTCACCATCCCAAGTTAATATATATATTTTTTAAAATATATTTTATTGATTTTTTACAGAGAGGAAGGGAGAGGGATAGAGAGCTAGAAACATCAATGAGAGAGAAACATTGACCAGCTGCCTCCTGCACACCCCCGACTGGGGATGTGCCTGCAACCAATGTACATGCCCTTGACCGGAATCGAACCTGGGACCTTTCAGTCCGCAGACCGACGCTCTATCCACTGAGCCAAACCGGTTTCGGCTCAAGTTAATATTTTTAACTTATTCTCTGTCACGATAAGATATTCCAGGCTCATCTTTTATTTTCCCTGTCCCAGTCTTGGAATTAGTCATTTCTCCAAGAATGCTGGTTTTAGTATGGAACCTAAGTAGTTTTAAACTAAAAACTCCTTGATTTGGTTATGCAATCAGAGGATCCAGAAGTGAAATATTGTTGTAAACAATATCTTAGACTAGTTTAAGGAAAACTTACAAATTCTAAAAAATAGATATAGTCCTAAACCATGTAGCACGGGTGTGAAATGATCTTTTGTGATTGACTGAACAAAGCATTAAATACAAAAACCCATTTTTAAGAAAAATTTCCAAATTTTGTTCAAGATATAATTTTTAAAACATTTTCTTTTTTAATTCTTATAAACTTGTGAGATAAGAGAGTGAAAGGAAGCAAGGGGAGAGAGAGAGAGAGAGAAACATTGATTCATTGGTCCATTTATTTATGGATACATTATTCTTTGGTTAATTCTTATATGTACCCTGAATGGGGATAGAACATATAACCTTGGCATATTGGGACGATTCTCTAGCCAACTGAGCTGCCCAGGCAGGGCAAAGCATTTTATTTTTAATATTTCTATAATTAACATGAAATAAGACTATAACAGCTTAAATAAAGTTTAAGAAAATAATGCATTTCTATGATATAGAAGAATGAGTAAAACACTATAGGAGAGCTAGCTAACCAGGATATATTGAACCTGCTTTACTTCTTTGCAAAATAATTTCTTTGGTTTTAATGAACATCCATGATTGTGAAAAATTATGCATTTGCTACAGCTAGATGTAGGCCTTTGATATATGGAGGCAGATGAAAATAAAAATATATATATATAAGTGATACTGATAAAGGCAGACCAATATCAATTAGTTAATACAGGCCACAAAGCTTCTATGTAATTAGGATTTCTACCCACCTACCATATTATCTTTCTCCTGGTCCTGCTTCTTCAGGTAGCTTAATACAGACATTGTGTCTTTCTCCATTTTATACTGCTGTTTCTTTAAGTCCTCATTAGTTTTCGCAAGTCTCAGGGAAGTATCACGATACTCAATCCTAGAGAGTTCTGTGATTTCCAGCCTGGCCTCCCAAAGGGAGGCATTGGCCTTGGCTCTTTCCACTGCAGTTTCCTCCGTTTTTGTTGTCTTCCTACATGGGAAGAGGGCATTGACAACATATAACTAATTATTCTCTATTACATTTCTCTATTATTGTTTTGTTTGATATTGCCTGGCACATATGAGCAAACATTATTAGATGAATTAGTTAGTAATAAATACATATTTACTTGACAAAGGAGTTGTCTTAGTAGGTGCCTCTTCCTGGAAGAGGAAAGCTTTGGAGCATAACTCTAAAGGACTAGAAAAACAAAGAGGAAAGGCA
This sequence comes from Cnephaeus nilssonii, assembly GCF_951640355.1. NCBI lineage: Eukaryota > Metazoa > Chordata > Mammalia > Chiroptera > Vespertilionidae > Cnephaeus > Cnephaeus nilssonii. Next base: position 86,972,143 of record NC_137075.1, on the reverse strand, counting down.
TAATAAGTTAAATTTATTTCATAAAGCTTTCACATCTTTTCACTTATTTGATTCTCTCACATTTGAACTGTCTTTTCTATTCCAACTTGCTCAGTCTTAGACCCTGGCTCTCTCTACTACAAACCCATTTCCTTAGTTCCTCTTCACCATGAAGATACATTCATAGTGTAAATGTAACTTTAAGTCCATATTTCTGTAATCTTCCACCTATCCCAATCCCAATTTTCTTTTTGTTCTAGGTTATTTTGTGTGTATTTTTTGTTTGTTTCTTGGCTAGCCTTGGACAAATGTTCAAGTCACTTGAGCAAGTACTAGTATGTTAAATATCTTATCTGCTAGTTCCACAATGCATCAGGCTTCAAGGATGCCTGACGAACCATAATCATTTGTACAGAGGTAAAGAGGAAATTTTTTAAATAATAATAAAGAATGGCTTTGAAGATTAAAGTGATAAAAGGGGAGGCTTTTTCCAAAATAAAGATTGTATGAGCATTACCAAACATTATCCCTTACTATGGTAGGCACTGGGTATATATTTAGATAATAACTAAGACTTCACCTGTATTTGAATTCTAAATATTTCCACACATAAGTATGTGTGGACATTTCTATACTGCCACCCTCCATCCCCACCAACTTTTGGTTCTTGATCCCTTTTCAGTCCCACTTTCACCTTTTATTCTCTACAAATTATGGCCAGCTTCATCCCCAACCCCACCCTGTTATAGCTGTTGAACTCCCTTTCCAGCATGATTTTGGCAATAGTGACAGACTGCCTTGCTACAGTCATCCAATTGCTTCCTGAAGGTATCAAGTCCAACTTGCTCTGAGTTGATGAAAGAAATCAGATAGGATTTCTCATAAAAGGACCAATAATACTGACTGTAAAAACAAAGCAGGATTTCTCAAACTATGAGTCATGGAAAATCCAAAGAATAAGAGATCTGTGTTCTTTTTTTTTTTTTTTTTTAATCCTCACCTGAGGATATGTTTATTGACTTGAGAGAGAGAGAGAGAGAGAGAGAGAGAGAGAGAGAGAGAGAGAGAGATTGATGTGAGAGACAAACATCATCAGTTGCCTCCTGTATGTTCCATGAGTGGGGATCAAATCACCAACCTAGGTATGTGTTCTGACCAGCAATCGAACCCAAAATCTTTTTGGTGTACACAGTGACACTCCAATCAACTGAACCACCTGTCAAGGGCTCAATGTTCTTCATTGTTGATATATATACTGTAGATGCATGGTCAAAAATAGAAAACATATGCTAGTGAGTTCCAAGAATGTGATAAGCCCTTGGCACTTTTTAAAAGTGCTAGACTAACTATGCAGTTATGTGGGTTTTAAAGTTACACTGTAGAAGAATTCTTATATGAATAAACTAGAGGCTCAGCATGCGATTGAAATCGCTCAAGGAGGCACCCCGTGGGGGGCTGGGACCTGTGCCTGACTCGTGCAGTGCCGGGGTGCTGTGGGGGGCCGGATCTGTGCCTGACTCACATCGTCCCTCCACCACCCTGCCTGTGTCCACTCCGGAGCCACCCGAGCCGCCGCGCCGGCTGGTGCAGGCCTCCCTGTCTGTCTCTGCTCTGTGTCTCTGTCTCTGCGCACGCAACCTCCTCCTGTCCGGTCGTGACCCATTATGGTGTCTTGGCCTAATTTGCATATTACCTCTTTATATATATATATATATCTATATATATATATATATATAGATATATATATATAGATAGATATAGATATAGATATAGATTATATATATATATATATATATATATATATATAGATGAGGAAAGTTACAAATAAGTATGTACATTGGGCTATCATTTAAAAACTTAAAAAAATATCCCAAAATGCTATTAGTGGATGATGAATTACAGGTGATTTTTGTATTCTACTTTAACTTTCCATGTTTCCTAAACTTTCTGCACTGAGCATTTATTACTCTCTTAAACAAGTAACTTCACAAACCTTACAAGTTTGGGGATTCTCTCATAGTCCCATATGTAGTATTGTTGGACACCATGTATGACACTCCAATGTGTCAGGAACTACCAGGGCTACCTAATAGGTTAGTGACAATTAGCAGCAGCTCCAAGCCTGGAAAGGATTCGTGCTACAGTTAGTTCTGATCATTTTGGAGAAATCTGAACAATTAGCCAATTTGGTCAAATCCTTTATGCTTTCCTTTGAACCAAAAGGAATCCCTAGAAGACCTAAGGAACTACTTCAATCATCAAGAGATCCTTTAGATGTTCAAGATCATAACAACCACATAGTAGAGATCTCTCAGACTAGGATCAAGAGCACAGTTCTTGTGGAATAAATATCTAGGTTGAAGCATACACAGGCAGATACCTTATTTATTGAACAAATAATAAGCATCTGCTGTGTGCCAGGCTCTCTGCTAGGTGCCGGAGATGTGGTGAATAATGCTTAGTGCCTATTCTAGAGAAGTTTATAGTCTTGAGCAGGGTTTCCCCACCCTGGCGCTGCTGACATTCTGAGCTAAATGATTCTTTGGGGTGTGGAGGGTGAGGGGGTTGTCCTGTGCATTGCAGGATGTAAAACAGCATCTCTACTCACTAGATGCCAATAGCACACATTCCCAGATGTAATCATCAAAAATGTCTCCGGGGATATTGCCAAATGTGCCCTGGAAGGCAAAATCACCCTGGGTTAAGAATCACTCATCTATCAACAAAAAATACACACAAAATAACCTAGAACAAAAAGAAAATTGGGATTGGGATAGGTGGAAGATTACAGAAATATGGACTTAAAAGTTACATTTACACTATGAATGTATCTTCATGGTGAAGAGGAACTAAGGTAATGGATTTATAGTAGAGAGAGCCAGGGTCTAAGACTGAGCAAGTCAGAATAGAAAAGACAGTTCAAATGTGAGGCACTGGGTAATGATGAAAATGTTAGATATCTGGGCTGTCCAATGTAGTTACACTAGCAACATGTGCTTCCTGAGGTTATGAAATCTGGCTAGTACAATTGAGGATATGAACTGTTAATTTTATTTCATTTGAATGTAGCCACACATGGCCAGTGACTACCCTATTGGACAGCGCAGGTCTAGAGGACCCCCAGTATCCCAATGAATGTTATCCTGGCTTTCACTTCTAGTGTCAGACCGCTTTCTCCTCACTCTCAGCTCTTTGTTCCTCCACAAGCACCTATTTCATTCGGTCCTGTATTAATTCTACTTTTGGGGAACCTGTCTGCCTCCATCGTTAATGCATTATACATAGGTAGGGGCTGTGTCTAAATTACGTCAGGGTCCCAAATCTCATCCTATGGTCTAAGCTGAAGCAGTCAAGTCTGGCATGCATTTGAGAACTTCTGAACAATGGGAACTGTCCTCAGAATCCGGGAGAGCCAGAGAAAAGTCCAGGAGGGCGGGCGGCAAGGCGTCCGTCAGCCAACCCCCGCGGCCCCCAGGCCCGAATCCCGGGAGAGGGCCCCCGAGTGGGTTCTCCTTACTTCTTCTTGTCTTTGTCTTTGTTCTTGCCTTTCCCTCTGCTCTTGCCCCTAATCGGCATCTTGGCTTCTCCAAGGGCCGGGTTGTCTGGGCGGTTTCTCCGCCGCCGCCCAGCCCGGGTTCTGTCTCTAAGGGAACCAGCACGCCGGGCTGGTAACTTTCCGCGCCGGCCGTTGCTAGCGCCCGGAGAGCGCATGCGCCCTGACGTGACTCCCACGCCGCCGCGCGGCGGCCGCCCAGTCAGCGGGCCGGGCGCGGAGGGCGGGGCGGAGATCGCTCCGAGGGCGGCGGGCGGCCGCGCCGGGGCGGCGCGCGCGGTGAGTGTGCGAGTGTCGGGAGGGACCAGACCCTGTCCCGGGGCCGGGTGGGGAGACCGGGACAAGCTAGCCCCAGCCCGCGGCGCGGCGCGACGTCCTGGGGCCGGGCGTCTCGGACGGCGCGAGGTCGAGGCGCCCTCGCCCCGGGAGTCTTGCTACCGTACAAGGTCCGGCCGCCCCGCCAGTTTCGCAGCGTCCCGCGTCCCTGCTGCGCATCCTCCCATTTCCTCACGCCCAGCCTGCGTGGCCGCGGCCGCCTGACGGTGCTCCGCCGCCGGCTCTCCCGCGCCTGCCCTGGCTCGTTTGGTTTCTCCCTTCCTCTTCAGGCTTCTAACTCTTGCTGATTCTGTAAGGGATGGCGCACGTAGCGGACTTTCGGGGGGGCCACACATTTTTTTGGTGAGGCCGTTGAGGACTTTTTAGGAGACGGTGGTTGGAGTGAGGCTGGCAGCCTCCGCCGGGCAGCGCCCGTGGGCCTCCGGGAGCCGGGCGAGGAAACGAGTACTGCCACCTGGAGGCTACGGGGCCTTCCGGAGAGTCCGGGCGTCTGGTCCTCGGCCCCATTCTGTCCTGTACGGCCAACGCTGCCTGCCCAGAGCCGGCCGCATTCCTGCTTGCTAGTATCCCTTGCGTCCGCAGCCCCTTTTTCTGTAGTTGCATAAAGTTGGAAGCTCTTGCTTCTCCCCCCCTCCTGAGCACGCCTGTGCAAAGGAGTACTCCAAAGTATTGTTCTTTTTCCTAGGAGGAGCTCTGTGACTAAGCCTTCATTCAAGGAGAGTGAGTGAGTCCTTAAGGCAGGTGGGGAACTCTGGGTGCCCAGACAATAGTTAGGAAACTTGTGATTGAGGCTCAGCTGTGCGACGTCCTCCATTTCGAATTGAATTTAAAATTTCTTTTTAAAACGTCATTGTGCATCTTCCCTCTCCATTTCCCTGGGGAAAAGTTAATTACCGACACCCTTTCCAGAGGCCTTTGACCTCTGGTGCTCTCCCACACCCCCTTTTTTTTCACCTACTTAGTTTCTGTTTCTGAATTCTGTGGTTAGAGGGAACATGCTGATTTGTTAATGAGCACTGAAAATCTTTTTAGACATACCATCTGCTAGCACGATCGTGGCTTACTCTATTTTTGGTGCATTTCCCCCTCTTTTGTATGTCACACTCCAGTGGGTCCAGGGTGAATCACCATACATTGAAGGGGTTTCCTCTTGGTATGGAATCTATAAAGTTATGATTAATTTTGTATGTTTAAGGTTCTGAAAGTGCACTCTATTGATAACCTGCAGAAAAGGAATAGGGCATCTTCTATCACAGGCTATATTTGGAATGCATTCTAAAAATTAGTAACTGTAATATGAAATTCAGTTCAAGTCTTTTGTTTATACATAAGTTTACGGATTCATTTATAAACATGAAAATTTGATTGTAACAAGATTATTTCTTAATATGAGCATAGTAGTTTCTACTTGTATTTTATAGTATGTACTTTATAGTTATTTTATCATACAGCACATTTTTATTGACTATAAGGTTGAATTTATAGTTAGAACCATTGAGAGATGAATATGACTAAGAGAAATGTCCAGATTCATAGTGTAGTAGAGGTAGTTCTAGAATATAGTCTTCTGAACCTCTACATTCTCTGCCAAAAATCTTGATGTTATTATTCAGTCTTCCTGTTAGTAAGATATATCTGATGGTGCAAATAGTAGAGTAGGAAGTTGCAGGTTAGCAATTCATCTGGTAGCATTTCCTTCCATAATTTCTGGTAGTTTTACTATGAAATTTCAGGGTTATTTTGCTGAATAAACCTGCCTTGTTGCATTGTTTAGAATGCTCGTCTTTTTTTTTTTTTTTAATACATTTTATTGATTTTTTACACAGAGGAAGAGAGAGGGATAGAGAGTTAGAAACATCGATGAGAGAGAAACATCGATCAACTGCCTCTTGCACACCCCCTACTGGGAATGTGCCCGCAACCAAGGTACATGCCCTTGACCGGAATCGAACCTGGGACCCTTGAGTCCGCAGGCCGACGCTCTATCCACTGAGCCAAACCGGATTCGGCAGAATGCTCGTCTTTTTACAACTTGGAATAAGCCAAGTGTTTTGTTGACTTGGTTTTGTAGTTCTTTTTTGCCCAGTTTGTGTTTTTTCTTTCATAAGAATTTGCTTTATTATTCTGATTCATAACTTACATATACATTGCCTATAGTCTTTGTAGCAATAATTACATTAGAAAATAAACAGCTTAAGAAGAAACACACACACAAAAGTGAATAAATATTTGCCGAGGTAAGTGTAAATGTTAGCACGGTGTTGCTCCAAGCAGGAGGTGATTTAGGTCCAGCACCTCATGCAATCCATCACCTGCCTCTCGGCCCACACTCAGACAGTGTCCCCTCCATACCTCCCAGCTGGGCAAGTTCAAGAATTTCAAAAACTGTACATCTGCTAGCTGCTATCCTATATAATCCTCTTATCTAATAAAAGAGTAATATGCAAATTGACCGTCACTCCAACACACAACACAGCCGCCCCCATGTGGTCAAAGATGGCTGCTCCTATGTGGACACAAGATGGCCACCACAAGATGGCTGGCAGGGTAGGGAAGTTGGGGTTGATCAGGCCTACAGGGGAGGACATTTAGGGGTGACCAGGCCAGCAGGGGAGGACAGTTGGGGGCAACCCGGCCTGCAAGGGAGGACAGTTAGGGGCTACCAGACCAGCAGGGGAGGGCAGTTAGGGGCAATCTGGCTGGCAGGGGAGTGGTTAGGGGGTGATCAGGCAGGCGAGTGGTTGGGAGCCAGCAGTCCTGGATTGTGAGAGGGATGTCCCAGATTGGAGAGGGTGCAGGCTGGGCTGAGGGACACCTCCTCCCTCCCCCCATGCACGAATTTCGTGCACCGGGCCTCTAGTGCTATCTAATAAAAGAGTAACATGTAAATTGACCGTCACTCCAACACAAGATGGCTGCCCCATGTGGTCAAAGATGGCCGCCACAAGATGGCCAGCAGGGGAGGGCAGTTGGGAGGGACCAGGCCTGCAAGGGAGGGCAATTGTGGGCGATCAGGCCAGCAGGGAAGGGCAGTTGGGAGGGACCAGCCTGCAAGGGAAGGAAGTTGGGGGCAATCAAGCCTGCAGGGGAGGGCAGTTAGGGGTGACCAGGCCGGCAGAGGAGGGAAGTTGGGGGCGACTGGGCCTGCAGGGAAAGGCAGTTAGGGGGGGACCCAGGCCTGCAGGGGAGAGCAGTTGGGGGGGACCAGGCCTGCAGGGGAGAGCAGTTGCGGGGGACCAGGCCTGCAGGGGAGGGTAGTTGCGGGGGACCAGATCTGCAAGGGAGGGCAGTTAGGCATCAATCAGGCTGGCAGGGGAGTGGTTAGGGGGTGATCAGGCTGGCAGGCAGAAGCAGTTAGGGGCAATCCTTAAGAGGCAGGTGAGCAGTTGGGAGCCAGCAGTCCTGGATGTCCGAATGCCCGTTAAGGCCCAATCCTACTGGGATCGGGCCTAAACAGGCATTTGGACATCCCTCGAGGGGTCCCAGATTGGAGAGGGTGCCGGCTGGGCTGAGGGACATCCCCCCCGTGCACGAATTTCGTGCACCGGGCCTCTAGTCCTATCTAATAAAAGAGTAATATGCAAATTGACCATCACTCCAACACACAAGATGGCTGCCCCCATGTGGACACAAGATGGCTGCGACAAGATGGCCAGCAGGGAAGGGCAGTTGGGAGGGACCAGGTCTGCAAGGGAGGGCAGTTGTGGGCGATCAGGCCAGCAGGGAAGGGCAGTTGGGAGGGACTAGGCGTGCAAGGGAGGGCAGTTGGGGGCAATCAAGCCTGCAAGGGAGGGCAGTTAGGGGTGACCAGGCCAGCAGAGGAGGGACGTTGGGGGCAACCGGGCCTGAAGGGGAGGGCAGTTGGGAGGGACCAAGGCCTGCAGGGGAGAGCAGTTGAGGGGGACCAGGCCTGCAGGGGAGGGCAGTTAGGGGCAATCGGGCTGGCAGGGGAGCAGTTAGGCATCAATAAGGCTGTCAGGGGAGTGGTTAGGGGGTGATCAGGCTGGCAGGCAGAAGCGGTTAGGGGCAATCAGGAAGGCAAGCAAGCAAGCAGTTGGGAGCCAGCAGTCCTGGATTGTGAGAGGGATGTCAGACTGCCCGTTTAGTCCCAATCCTACCTGGATCGGGTCTAAACAGACAGTCGGACATCCCTCGAGTGGTCCCAGATTGGAGAGGGTGCAGGCTGGGCTGAGGGACACACACCCCCGTGCACGAATTTCATGCACCAGGCCTCTAGTTATTTAATAAAATGCAAATGTTCATCTAACACAGGTTCAAGAAACAGTTGTTTCTCATTCAGTCCACTTTGACCTGGGAAATAATCATGGCAAAAATACTCAATGGGTGACCTTAGGCAAACAGCCATTGCGCCTTTTTTTTTTTTGCCGGGGGTGGGGGTGGGGTTATCGTTACCCAAGGATTTTTGTCCATTTATTTATTTATTTTTAAAACATCTTTATTGATTTCAAAGAGGAAGGGAGAGGGAAAGAGAGATAGAAACATCAATGATGAGAGAGAATCATTGATTGGCTGCCTCCTGCATGTCCCCTACTGGGGATCAAGCTCGCAACCCAGGCATGTGTCCTTGACCGGAATCAAACCTAGGACCCTTCAGTCCACAGGCTGACGCTGTATTCACTGAGCCAAACCAGCTAGGGCTCCATTGATTTTTAGAGACAGTGGAAGAGAGGAGGAGAGACAGAGAGAGGAAAACATTGATGTGAGAGAGACACATTGATTGGTTGCCTCCCATACACTCCCCAACCTGAGCTGGGGATCGAGCTTGCAACCGAAGTACATGCCCTTGACCGGAATTGAATCTGAGACCCTTCAGTCTGCTCTAACCACTGAACAAAACAGGCTAGGGCTGTGCTTTTCTTTCTTTTTTTCCTTATTTTATTTTTTAATACTTCAAGAAAAAAAGATTTTAAATACCGTATTTTCTGGCGTATAAGATGACTGGGCGTATAGAAGATTTTCCTGGGTTAAAAAGTTGTCTTATATGCTGGAAAATACTGTATAATAATACTAGAGGCCTGGTGCACGAATTCGTGCACAGGTGGGGTCTGGCCCACCCTGATTGGGGGGTGGGGCTGGCTGGGGGGAGGGGCCATGGGCGGTTGGCCGGCCGGCCCCACCCCCTGGTTGAACTCCCAGTCAAGGGGATAATTTGCATATTAGCCTTTTATTATATAGGATTACCAAAACTGTACTAACATAGTAAATATCACAAAAGTTGTAGGAATTATTAGAAATCTGCAAATAACAGGATTACTTCTATTCTAAAAATTCCGCCCTTCCCCCTCCCCCCGGCTCTATTTTGGTCCATCAGTTTATGTTCATTATATTCTACAAATGAGTGAGATCATGTGATACTTATTTTTCTCTGACTGGCTTATTTTGCTTAGCATAATGCTCTCCAGGTCCATCCATGCTGTTGCAAATGGTAAGAGTTCCTTCTTTTTTACAGCAGCGTAGTATTTTATTGTATAGATGTACTATAGTTTTTTAATCCACTCTGCTGATGGGCACTTAGGCTGATTCCAAATCTTAGCTATTGTAAATTATGTTGCTATAAAAATAGGGATGCATATATCCTTTCTGATTGGTGTTTCTGATTTCTTGGGATATATTCCTAGAAGTGGGATTACTGGGTCAAATAGGACCTCCATTTTTAATTTTTTGAGGAAACTCCATACTGTTTTCCACAGTGGTTGCACTAGTCTGCATTCCTACCAGTAGTGCAAGAGAGTTTCTTTATCTCCACATCCTCTCCAGCACTTCTCTTTGGTTGATTTGTTGATGACAGCTATTCTGACAGGTGTGAGATGGTACCTCATTGTCGGTTTTTAACTGCGTCCAGCATGGCCAGGGATGAACCTGAGGAGGGGTGGTGAAGGATTAAAGAAAACAGACAAGAGAATACAGTTGGGGTCAGGTGGGACACTGTTCTCAGATGGAGAGACTCTTATTTTATAGTCCTATCCCATGAGGCAAGGCAAGGGCGTGGAGGGCTTTGCCTTCCAAGCTGGGACTTGCACGTGGCTTTGCCATGAGAGGACCATGCCCTCTTATTAGTCTGAGGCTTGAACCTGTCTAAATGCTGTAGCCGCTCTCCACACCAAATAAGAAGTTAGGACTACTTATCAAAATAAATAGTATTTTTATTTTTTTCTTCTAGTAGTTCTAAAATTGGATTTACTCTGTAAAGTCTTCTGTGGCTTTATTCTGGTTTAGTTTGGAGACCAAGTTTCTACTCTTAAATCATCCTGAAATCACTTGGTAGCAGGTACTACTCTATATCTGGAGGAGACTTTTGATTTTGTTTTCATGCAGACTTTGGGATCCTGGATAAATATATTATCATTCAACCTATTTCTGAAAGGACTGATCAATATTTCAGAATATCATGATATCATGGGGAGTTAATTACTTTCATCCTACATTTTTTATGGCATATGATATAAATATAGAATACTGTTAAATAGGTATTATCTTGTGATGTAACCAGTTTGTTTATATCCCTGAAGGAATAAGAAATCCTGGAGATCAAAGATTTATTCTTAAAAATTTTAAATTAGTTTTTTAACTATTCACTCTTTTTTAAAAAAATATATTTTATTGATTTTTTACAGAGAGGAAGAGAGAGGGACAGAGAGCCAGAAACATCGATGAGAGAGAAACATCGATCAGCTGCCTCTTGCACACCCCCCACTGGGGATGTGCCCGCAACCAAGGTACATGCCCTTGACCGGAATCGAACCCGGGACCCCCGAGTCCGCAGGCCGACGCTCCATCCACTGAGCCAAACCGGCTTCGGCCACTCTTTTATTTATATACAGATGATTATTACGTATTGGCAGTTTTTATTTGAGAGAGGAGAATGCAAAGATAATGAAGATTTTGAGTTTTGAATTAGGAAATTTGTGATGTCTCTAACAGAAACAGGAAATTAGAAGAGGAAATCCTAGTGGTGCTGAGGAAGGGAGATGTTTGGAGATGCCAGTTTGAAGTGTCTCTTGTTTTGAGTTCAGTGTATTTAAAAGGAAAGTTTAATGAAAATGTCAAGATTTGTAGGATTCCAAGCGAATACCTGGAGAAGAAATGCTTATTTATTTTATTTTTTGAATCCTCACCTGAGGATATGATTTTACTGATTTTAGAGAGGAAGGAATAGAGAGAAACCCCAATGTGAGAGAGAAACATTGAGTGTTTGCCTCCCATACACACCCTGATCAGGGATTGAACTCACAACGTAGGTATGTGCCCTGACCAGGAATCAAATCCACAACCTTTTTGATGTACAGGACAATGCTCCAATCAACTAAGCCATTTGGCCAGGGTGCTATTTTTTTTTTTTAAGTTAAAATAGTTTTTAAAATTGCAGTTGACATACAATAATATATTAGTTTCATGTGTACAATATAGTGATTAGACATTATGTAACTTATGAAGTGATCACCTTGATAAATCTGACACCATACATAGTTATTACAATATTATTGACTATATTCCCTAAGCTGTACTTTACATTCCCATGACTGTTTTTAATAACTCGCAATTTGCACATTTTAATCCCTTCCCATTTTCTACCCATCCCTTCAACCCCCTTCCCATCTGGCAGCCATCAAAATGTTCTCTGTAGCCCTACTCAGTTTGCTTAGTGGTTAGAGCATCTGCCCACAGACTGAAGGGTTTTGGGTTCATTTCTGGTCAGGGGTACGTACCTTGGTTGCAGGCTCGATTCCCAGCCCCCATCAGGGTGTGTGTGGGAGACAGCCAATTGATGTCTCTCTCACATTGATGTCTCTCTCTCTCTCTGTCTCACCTCCTCCCTTCTACTCTTCCTAAAAAAAAAAAAATCAATGGAAAAGTATCTCTAGATGAGGATTAACAATAACAAAACAAAAAGGTTCTCTATATCTATAAGTTTCAGTTTTATTTGTTCAATTATATTTTTAGATTGTACATATAAATGAAATCATACGGTATTTGTCTTACTCTTATTTCACTTAGCATAATATCCTCTATGTCTGTTCATGTTGTCACAAATGGCAAGATTTCATTCTTTTTTTATGGATGAACTAGAGGCCCGGTGCACTAAATTCATCCACAGGTAGGGTCCCTAGGCATGGCCGGCAATCAGGGCCAATCGGGGCCTTCCTTCCCCTGGCTGCTGGCCACCAGCCGGGGCCTTCCTTTGTTTTGCGCCGCCCCCTGGTGGTCAGCGCACATCATAGTGAGCGGTCGAACTCCCGGTTGGTCGAACTCGCGAGGGGACAATTTGCATATTAGTCTTTTATTATATAGGGTAATATTCCATTGTATATAGTATGTACCATACATACGATGTTGTATGTATCTATTCATCTATCAGTGGGCACTTAGGTTGCTTCCATATTTTGGCTATTGTAAATAATGCTGCAATGAACATAGGGATGCATATGTCTTTTCCAATTAGTGTTTTGGATTTCTTCAGGTAAATACCCAGAAGTGGAATTGCTAAGTCCTTCTTCATCTCCTGCTATAGCCTTCGTTTTAAAGTCTATTTTGTCTGAAGAAAGTATTGCAACCCCAGCTTTTTTCCATTTTTATAATACTGGTTTGGTAATGATGAACTCCTTTAGCTTTTTCTTGTCTGGGAAACCCTTTACCTCTCCTTTAAGTCTAAATGACAATTTTGCTGGGTAATCTTGTTTTTAGGTCCTTGCTGTTCATAATTTTGAATACTTATTGCAATCCCTTCTGGCCTGCAAAGTTTCTGTTGAGAAATCAGCTGACAGTCTTATAGGAGCTTCCTTCTAGGTAACTAACTGCTTTTATCTTGCTGCTTTTAAGATTCTCTTTATCTTTAACCTTTTGCATTTTAATTATGATGCATCTTGGTGTGGGCCTCTTTGGCTTCATTTTGTTTGGGACTTTCTGTGCTTTCTGGACTTGTCTATTTCCTTTACCGTGTTAGGGAAGTTGTCAGTCATTATTTCTTCAAATAAGTTTTCAATTCCTTGTTCTATCTCTTCTCCTTCAGGAACCCCTATGATCTGAATGTTGGAGTGCTTTATGTTGTCCCGGAGTTCCCTTAATTATCCTCTTAAAAAAAATTTTTTTTTTCTGTTCTGAGTGGATATTTACCACTACTTTGTCTTTCTAATTGCCATTCCTCCTACCAGTCTCAACGTGGCTTGTTCTGTATATTTCTTAATTTTAGGACTTCTGTTCAGCTAATCTCAGGCAGTTCTCAAGGATGGTTGTTTTGTAGTTTAGTTATAATTTTGATATGGTCATGGGAGGAGGCCAGCACAGCATTTACCTGCTCCACCATCTTGACTGAAAGTCCCCTGGAGAAGTGTTTAAGTTGTAGTCAACAAAATGTAAAGATTTTTCTTTAAAATGTTTGCCCTGTAGTTGGAATTTATAACATTGTTCAAATTCTCTCTTGCATGTATAATTTTTAGGCTTCTGTTGCATAGGTAAGTTTAACTTTCTCTTTCTGAGAGAATGGATGATACTATATAAATTCAAATGCTGAAGAATATTTTCTGAGTATCAGTACTATCCTTCAGAATTTAAAATGTAATTGGCTGGCTGTGTGCTGAGGTCGTAGCTCAGGAAAAGAGTGTTGTCATAACTGTTACTCTTTTAAGTAGCCACCATTTTTCTGCTTATGATCTTATATTTGAAGTGCTTGGTTCCCTCTGCTCTTAATTATTTTTTTTTACTACAGTAAAATATGTATAACAAAAATTGACATTTTAACCATTCTAAGTGTATAATTCAGTAGTATGAATTACATTCATAGTGTTGTACAACCATAATTACTATTTCCAAAACTTTTTTATCACCCCAAACAGAAACTCTGGACCTGTTAAGTAATAGCTCTCATTCTTCTCTCCCCCACCCCTTGGAAACCTCTAATCTACTTTCTCTTAATGCATTTGCCTATTTGTTATTTCATATAAGTGGAATCATATAATATTTGTCTGTTTGTGTCTGGCTTCTTTCACTTAGCATAAGATTTTTTAAAATATATTTTACTGATTTTTTTTTACAGAGAAGAAGGGAGAGGGATAGAGAGTAAGAAACATCGATGAGAGAGAAACATCGATCAGCTGCCTCCTGCACACCCTCTACTGGGGATGTGCCCACAACCAAGGTACATGCCCTTGACTGGAATCGAACCTGGGACCCTTCAGTCCACAGGCTGATGCTCTGTCCGCTGAGCCAAACTGGTTAGTGCTAGCATAACATTTTCTAGGTTCATCCATGTTGTAGTAGGTGTCAGAACTTCATTCCTTTTTATAGCTAAAGTAGAGGCCCAGTGCATGAATTCGTGCACCAGTGGGGTCCCTCGGCCTGACCTGCAGGATAGGGTTGAAACCACTCTTGACATCCCCTGAGGGGTCCTGATTGCAAGAGGGCGCAGGCCAGGTTGAGGGACCCCACTGGTGCACAATTGGAGCCGGGGAGGGACATGGGAGGTTGGCCAGCCGGGGAGAGACCGCGGGAGGGCTCCAGCATGTGTCCAGTCTGTCTAGCTCAGTCTGGATCGGCCGGACCCCAGCAGCAAGCTCACCTACCGGTCAGAGCATCTTCCCCTTGGTGGTCAGTGCACGTCATAGTGACTGGTCGACTGGGTGACTATCTTCCCTCTGGTGGTCAGTGCACATCATAGCAGCTGGTCAACCAGTCAACTGTCTGCCCCCTGGTGGTCAGTGCACATCATAGTGAGTGGTTGAGTGGCCTTAGCATATCATTAGCATATTATGCTTTCATTGGTTGAACAGATGACTGGATGACCAGACACAGCATATTAGGCTTTTATTATATAGGAGTAGGCGCCCAGTGCACGAATTCGTGCCCCTTGAAAGGAACTGTGGGCTGCGAGGCTGCAGTGGGCACAAGGGTGGGCCTTGGGCCATCCTTCTTGCCGCTGCCTGGACCCTCCCGCTGCGGCCCCTAGTCCCCTTTCTGCCAGCAGCCCCACTCCAGCTGCAGCCACTCCCATGTGCTGACAGCGCTGGCCCGCTTGCATCCGCTGACAGCGCGGAGCGATTTGGGCCAGCGCCAACAGCAGGTGCAAGTGGGGCTGGAACCGGCAGTGGGTGCGAGCAGTGGCTCCGGCACTGGTAGTGGGTTTGAGCGGGGCTATCACTGGCAGCGGGTGTGAGCAGTGGCTGCTGGCCCCAATCGCCCCTCAGGAGCAGGGGGAGGTGGAAAAGCCCTGAGGGGCGATTGGGGCTGGCATTGTGGGGCCGGTGCCAGCAGCGGGTCTGAGTGGGGCCAGCACTGGCAGCAGATGCAAGCGCTAGGCGGGACCACGGCCCGCGAGAGCAAAGAATTTTCAGTAACTACCAGAGGCTTGCCCCCGTGACAGCAACTGGCGCCGCACCTTGGTCTGGCACCCCTACTCACCTGCTCCACTATCCTGCTGCGGCCGATGCCCATCATATCCTGCGCGCACCCCCTGGTGGTTAGCACACATCATAGTGACTGGTTGTTCGGTTCTGCATTTCGGTCTATTTGAAAATTAGGGTTTTATATATAGAGATAATATTCCATCATATCTACATGTATATTATTTTGTTTACATATCATTTTGTTTATTTTGTTTGTTTTCACCTCTGGCTGTTGTGAATAATGCTGCAGTGAACACTGGCATAGAAATATCTCTTTGAATCCCTGTTTTCAATTCTTGTGGATGTGTATTTAGGACTGGGATTGACTTGGTCCCTTTTAACCATATACTCATACATGTAATAGTAAGTGGCTGTTCTTGATTACACTTGGAAAACACAACTGGTATTTGAGTTCTTCATAGGTAGAAAGTGCATAAATAGACTTTGTATACTTACTTTATGGATTAGCTCCTTAGTCACTGCCCTCCCATACATTTACACAGAAATATACACTAATTTTTGGAGTCTGACTTTCCTTCTTTTGTTGTTGCTGATTTTATTCCTTTTTTTAAAAAATATTTTATTGATTTTTTACAGAGAGGAAGGGAGAGGAATAGAGAGCCAGAAACATCAATGAGAGAGAAACATCGACCAGCTGCCTCCTGCACACCCCTCACCGGGGATGTGCCCGCAACCAATGTACATGCCCTTGACCGGAATCGAACCCGGGACCCCTCAGTCCGCAGACCGATGCTCTATCCACTGAGCCAAACCGGTCTTGGCTGATGTTATTCCTTGCTTTATGCATGAGGTATCATTGTAATATTTCAATCTTTCTCATATTTTTCATTTTCAATTTAACATATTTGAAGCAGTAGCTATTTTTCAGTTGATAACAAGAAAAGGAAAATATGTTTTCACGTCTCTTCCCTCAAACTCCAGTATAAACTGTGACAAATAGCATTGATCCTTGCAATTAGTCTTTTGCAATAAGTGCCTCCCACAATCAATATGTGTTTGGATGTAGGGATAGTTTATGACCTTAGGTTTTCATTATATTTGCTCATTGGGGCACTATTAACCTCCTCCCAGTTGATAGTGTTTTCTTAATCTAAAGGACTTTCACTTTTAATAAACGGCTTGTGACTTGTGACGAATGAGAGGCATTGATAGCAACAGCTTTCCCCATGTAATGAATATTATAGTTAAGTCAAACCCCAAACAATGAAGAATGAAGTCATGCACTACCTGATCTAATTTTGTATAACACTCAAATGGTTTCATTGTACACAATGGGCCTTTTGACACTTGTGTAATAATTTTTTTAATAAGAGGCCTGGTGCACAAAAATCATGCACTGGGAGTGGTCCCACAGTCCGGCTTATGCCCTCTCGCAGTCCAGGACCCCTCAGGGATCAGTCCTAAGCCAGCAGGCAAACATCCCTCTCACAGTCCGGGGTTCTCGCAGTCTGGGACCGCTCACTCCTTACCACCCACCTGCAGCGGAGCCTCTCTCGCCACTGCCGCTATGCTTGCCAGCCATGAGCCCGGCTTCTGGCTGAGTGGTGTTCCCCCTGTGGGAGCTCACTGACCACCAGGGGGCAGCTCCTGCGTTGAGCGTCTGCCCCCTGGTGGTCAGAGCACATCATAGCAACTGGTTGTTTCGCTGTTTAGTCGATTTGCATATTAGGGTTTTATTATATAGGATTTTTGTTGATTTCAGAGAGGCAGGGAGATAGAAAAACCAATGATGAGAGAGAATCTCTGGTCAGCTGCCTCCTGCACGCCCCCCATTAGGAATCAAGCCTGCAACCCAGGCATGTGCCCTTGACTAGAATCTAACCCAGGACCCTTTCGTCCACAGGCCAACGTTCTATCCACTAAGGCAAGCCTGCCAGGGCTGTCTAATGATGTTTTGATTAAAATGTGATGAAGTACAGAAATAAATGATCTGTTTATAGGAAAGAATTTTATATTTATTGGTAACCACCAATGCATCAATCTAATTCCTTTATTGGGAATTAGAGTATTTGGTCTTAGCGGTGGAGAGACCTAAAAGATATAACCATCCTTCTGATCTGTGAATTAGATTTGGGCTTAGCCCTTGGAGTAAGAATCCTCCTCTCACCAGCATGAGACAATTCATGTTGGGAAGTTCTTCCTATTCAGTCTCTTCTCTTGTAGTTTCCAGGTCTCAGCATAGCTCCTTGGCAATGATCTAATAAAAGTTGATTTTTTAAAAAATACTTATTAATTTTAGAGAGAGGAGAGAGTGATCGATTTTGTTATTCGACTTATTTATGCATTCATTGGTTGCTTCTTGTATATGCTCTGACTAGGGATCAAACCTGCAGCCTTGGCATATTGTAGTGACATTCTAATCAATTGATCTACCTGGCTAAGGCTAAAAGTTGATTTTTAATAAACCTTTTATTTAGTTGATGTTTGAAAAATATTTGTTATAAAAAATTTCAGTGATTTTCAAATCTGTTCTAGTTGTTGGTCTTGTCTCTTTCTACCAAATATCTCTTCAGTACTTAACTAATGATTGGAAACATTTTTTCTTTATGTTGCATGAAAGAAGTTGCTATTCTGTTAATATACATATTTTCACTCTATATCTTTCTTGATTTAGTATTTAATTTCACTGTTAGGTTTATTATTCAGTTATTAACTGGTGTCTATAATCTTAAGTCTGATGATTCTTTTATTCCTACTCTTTCCTAAATATATCTGACTTTTATTTAAAGTATTTAAATTTATTTTCTCTCATAAGAACAAAGAGGACATTGTGTGAGTTGCAGTTTTTCTGATATTATTTTCATTAAGTAAGATTTTGTGACTGTAACAGAAAAAATGAAAAGCTTCAAATGGTGGGACATGATATTTTCAGAGACGTTAAAAGTCCATATTGTTTTTAATTTTTAAGAGTTAATATCTTTGCAATAATATATACTTCCTAAAATAAGAAGTATCTAAGCTATGTTAATAGAAATATACATAAACTGCAAAAAAGCCGAACATAAAATATTACGCAAATACTGTATATAACTTACTGTAGCACAGTCTCTAAGATGGCCCCCAATGATCCTCACCTCCTTATATTCATACCCTTGTGTAGTCCCCTCACATATTTCATCAGGTTTGATCTGTATGACCAATGGAATATGGGGGGGAATGATAGTGTATAAATAAGGCCAAGTCTTAAAAAAACATTGCTCCTTCTGCCTTGCTCTCTCTTGAATTGCCCACTCTGGAGGAAGCCAGCCACCAACCATGTTGTGAAGATATTCAAGGCCCTATGGAGAGTCTGCATGAGAAACAGCTGAGGCTTCCATTCAACATCCAGCCATCAGCTTGTCAACCATTAAGTGAGCCATCTTGGAGGTGGGTCCTCAGCCTCAGTGAAGCCTTCAGATGATTGCAACCCCAGTATCAGAAGAGACTCTAAACCAGAATTGTCTAATTAAGCCACTCCCAAATTTCTGAACTACAGGAATTGTGAGATAATAAATATTTATTGTTTTAAGCACTAAGTTTTAGGGTTATTTGTTGTGTAGCAATAGATAACTAATGTACAACATCTTCAAGTATTTGTTGGTTTAATAAATAGAAACGGATTTGGGCAATGTAAACTATGTTTAGTGTCCTTTAGATTTTTTTTTGAAAGTTAGTTTATCACAAGTTTAATGATTTGAAAGTCTTTAGATAAAGAAATTCAATTTAGCTATACAACTAATAGATTCAGAAAAATAAAATTACAGTTTCTTCTAAGACAATATGACTGAATTTAGGTATTCATTAATTCAGCAATTTTCAACTGGTGTGCTGCAAGAATTTTTAAAACATAAAACACCTAACTATTTAGTCAGGGGCACTGACCTCTTTTCCTTTAGATTGTCAAATAAAAAAATGACAGCAGCCAACACTATAGCCATCCAATGTGAATGAATCAAAATTAAACTTTTTTTTTGGTCAGATGGGCAAAAAATACTTTTGGTGTGCCACAGAATTTTAGTAATTTATGTGTGTCATGAGATGAAAAAGGTTGAAAATTGCTGTATTAATCAATTACATTCTCTTAGAACTCTATAACTATGAAAGTATTGTTTCTTCCTTTTTTATTTTTGTTTTTTTAAAATATATTTTTATTGATTTCAGAGAGGAAGGGAGAGGGAGAGAGAGATAGCAACACCAATGATGAGAGAGAATCATTGATTGACTGCCTCCTGCACTCCCCCTACTGGGGATCGAGCCCAAAACCCAGGCATGTACCCTTGATTGGAATCAAACCCAGGACCCTTCAGTCTGCAGGCTGATGCTCTATCCACTGAGCCAAACCAGCTAGGGTCTATTGTCAGTTTTGTTTTTTTTAATTTGTTTTTTATATTTTTTATTTATTTCAGAGAGGAAGGGAGAAGGAGAGAGAGAGAAACATCAATGAGAGAGAATCATTGATCAGCTGCCTCCTGCACACCCCCCACTGGGGACTGGCTCACAACCCAGGCATGTGCCCTGACCGGGAATCGAACCCGGGACCTTTCAGTCCACAGGCCAACGCTCTATCTACTGAGCCAAACCGGCCAGGGCTATTGTCAGTTTTTATTGAGCACCTTTGGATACTCTTCTAGGTGCTTGGGCTATATCAGTAAACAAAAAAGATTCCTCCTCTCAGTAAGCTTATATTCTTGTCAGAGGAACACAGACAATAAACAGAATATATAAGCTATCTGGAATGTGGTATGGAAAGAAGAAAAAGTAGATCAGAGTAGAGGGGATTGAGAAAATAGGTGGAGGAGATGGCACATGAAATGGCGGGGGGGGGAGTTACAGTATTAAAGATAGGCCTCAATAAGTGGCATGCATTTGCACAGTGATTTCAAGGAGCTGTAGGAATATATCATATATCAAGTGGATGTATGGAAAAGATTGTTCCAAACAAAGGCCCTGATGCAGGAGCATGTGTGACGTAAGTACAGAGGTCACTGTGGGGAGAGTAAGATGAAACCTTAGTAGATGAGTTCAGAGAGGTAATGGTGAGGAAGGTGGAGCAGGTGGATCCATGAAGGCTGTTGTTGGGACCTTGCTACTTGGAGGGAAATTGGAAGCAATTGCTCAATTTTGGAGAGGAAAGAGACATGTTCTAACATTTTAAAAGGATGACTTCAGTTGCTTGTTAAAAATAGACTCATAAAGAGAATAACAGCAGAGATCTGTTAGGACAATATTAGGGTAAAAACCACATGAGAGATGGTAGCTTGGGCTAAGGTAGTAGCAATGGAAGTGGTCAGAAACTCAGGTTCTGGAAATGTAATGAAGGTAGAACCAGCAGGAAACATCAGAAGCTTTTGGTTGTGTAAAGGAAGGAGATCAAACTACTGTAAGACTTTCACATTCAGATGTCAGTCTAACTTTCCAGCTTCGTCTCTGCTCTATACTCACCTCCTCACTGCCATTTCTATCTTTCACTAGAGCCATACTGCATGACCCTTCCTGGGTGACCTAGTGGTTAAAACTATGGGCTCTGGAGTTAAACAATCTGGGTTTGATTTCTGGCTCTTTTCACTTACTACTGTGTAGTCTTAAATTAATTTCTTAAACCTCACTTTTCTCATTTATTGACTGGGGATGTTAATAATGCTAACCCTCCTTTTCCATACCCTTCTCCATTATAGTCTACTTCATTTTTTGTGTGTCTCAAATTCACATGACAGAAATTCTTGAGAAAATTTAAAAATGAAGTTAAATTATCCATAATTTCCCTATCTGTTTTCACCTTTTTATAAGTCCCTCTGGTTTTTGTCCACATGTCTCTATTATTTATGCAGTTACTGTTATTCATTTTTCTTTTTTTAATATATCTATTCATTTCAGAGAGGAAGGGAGAGGGAGAAAGAGAGAGAAACATCAATGATGAGAGAGTCATTGATTAGCTGCCTCCTGCACTGCAGCCTGCAACCTGGGCATATGCCCTGACCGGGAATCAAACCATGACCTCCTGGTTAATAGATTGATGCTCAACCACTGAGCCATACCCGGCCAGACCTGCTCTTCATTTTTCATGACCAGTTCAAATGTCATCTTATGATGCCTTTCTTAATCCGCTGGGTAGATTAAATCCTGTGCTTTAGGCTCCTTTAGCATTTTTCTGATTAACTTAAAAGGTGTGTGTGTGTGTGTGTGTGTGTGTGTGTCCTCTGCCATACTCTTGAGTATCTTGAATAAAAAAGGTCTGTGTGTTCACATTTAATTTTCTGGCACCTAGTACTTAGCAGGCATTCACAGACACTTGTTGAATTAGACAAATGGAGCTTTCCAAGGCTCTCCACCCCAATCCTTCTTACATGTAACTGTTAGAGTCATATTTGTGACACTCCCTTGCTCAAAATCTCCAATGGTTTCTCATCACCTGCAGAGTAAAGTTGAAACTCCGTAGCTGAGCCCTAGCTGGATAGCTCAGTTGTTTAGAACATCATCCTGATAGTCTAAGGTTGTGGGTTTGATTCCTGGTCTGGACACATACAGGAATCAACCAGCCAGTGCATAAAGGAGTGGAGCAACAGATATCTCTCTCTCTCTCCCTCTCTCTTTCTCTCCCCGCTACCCCCCCCCCCCCCCCCTTAACTGAGCATTTGGTGCTCTACTATCTGACCTCAATTTGCCTTTCCAACTTTATTTTCTACAGTTAGTCAAACTGATCTGTTTACTATTCCCCAGGGACTCCCATGCCCTATCCTCTTTTTTTTTTTTTTCCATCCATGTCTTGATTTATATTGTCTCCCCTCCTCCCGCCAAAAGCACTCCTCTCCTGTCCTAATTCCCTTTCTCAGGTGCCACCTCTTTCACAAAGCCTCTGATCATCCCAGCTGGAAGCAATCTCTCCTTGCTTTGAAATCTCAGAACATGGTAACTGCTACTTGTCACATTTTAACTTTACAGAGGTATTTTTTTCCTGTTTAGTCTCTTAAAGGGCAGGTCTAAGATGGTTCATCTTTGTCTGCTCTACTTGTGAATAGCATTAGGCAACTGATAAATTCTGGAGTGGCTAAATGAATGAATTAATATTTGAGTAAATAGGCTTCCTGGAATAGTACTCCTATCCATGGGCTGAGGTGGAGGATAATGGGGATTGGAGGATATGATGCTTACCATAATAAGATCCTGGGAAAGGGGGTACTCTCTGCCCAATGCTCCTGCAGATTCCATTAGTCCAGTTGTACCAAGTCCATTCAGGACACATTGACTGACGTCTGACATGTTCCAGGCTCACTACTTGGCTTGAGAAATACGAACAATATGTACCTTCACCTTAGACACCCTTCAGATAGATAGCAAGGTGTCCCAGGACTCTGGCATTTGGTGTTTGGTATGTAGGTGCCAAGTCATATCCCCAAGGGAGGCAGTGCTCACTGTGCTGAAATCTGTCACAGATTTGCTTTATTTGAACTACATTGGCTTGGCTCTGCTTGGCTAACTTATACTCTGGTTGGTTTGACTAATCCATTCCCATAGTTTAGAAATTTTATCCCAGTTACATTTTAAACTTGATTTGTGTTTAATATTTAACTTTATTAAAGCCAACTTTACTGTGGAGCTCAGAAAAATTGGCAGTTGGTACTTTTACATTTCACTGTTTTCAGATACTCGGGTGGACCTTTCTAGTCATCTATCCCATTTCATTATTTTCCACTGTTGGGGAATACTGTGTCATTTTATTTAAGTCAATCAATATTGATACTTGCTTAGGGAGGAAATAAACATAAATAACAGTCAGGTGTCACCATGGTATTGTACATGTAAGAAAAACAAGTCCACTCATTTTGAAACATTTCAATGCCTGAGAACCATCCTTTCTCACACCTGCCCTCTATTCTGGTGCATCTTTATATTCTAGTCATTCTGAACTCTTT
The DNA here is from genome assembly GCF_951640355.1 of Cnephaeus nilssonii. NCBI lineage: Eukaryota > Metazoa > Chordata > Mammalia > Chiroptera > Vespertilionidae > Cnephaeus > Cnephaeus nilssonii. The sequence continues at coordinate 86,948,969 of NC_137075.1, read as the reverse complement.
TAATATTTGAAGCTCTCAGAATTCTTTTTGTGTCACTTCACCAGGTTAATTTCTACCTCTGCTTCAGGACTCAAGCCTCTCATCCCTTAAGAAATCTACCACTCCCGCCCTAGCTGGTTTGGCTCAGGGGATAGAGAGTCAGTCTGCGAACTGAGGGGTCCCAGGTTCAATTCCAGTCAAGGGCACATGCCCGGGTTGTGGGCTCGATCCCCAGTGGGGGACGTGCAGGAAGCAGCCAATCAGTGATTCTGTCTCATCATTGATGTTTCTATCATTGATGTTTCTATCTCTCTCACCATCTCCCTTCCTCTCTTAAATCAATAAAAAATCAATAAAAACATATTAAAAAAAAAAAAAGAAATCTACCACTCCCTTCCCACCTCCATCCTTCCCCTTCTAGTATGAGTTACTTGCCTCTTATGTGTGTTTCTGGCACACACTGTGCCTCTTTCTTTCAGAGAACTTACCATAGTACATTATAGCTATTAGTTTACTTTTCTTTTTCTTCTAACAAGCTGAAGTCTCCCCAATAAATGGGCCTATATCTGATTTCTCTTTTGTATCTAGAAGTTAGCACAGTGCCTGTTATATATTTGATACTCAGTAAATGCTTATCAATTAGACAATTCAGTGCCCAGATTTCTAAACTCATTTCAAGGATGGAAGGTATCAGGAGTACTATTAACTTCTCTATAATTGGACTGTGTTGTAAAAACATGAATTAGTAAGGAATTAATAACATTACATAGTTACGTATTTGTAATTGTAAAAATAACATTATTCCTTTCTCAGTTTCCTGTCCTTCTGGCACCCCTATTATGTGGATGTTGTTTTGTTTAGTGTTGTCCCAAAGTTCTCTTAGGCTCTCCTCCTGCTTTTTAATTTTTTTTTCTAGAAGCTGCTCTGCTGGGGTATTTTTTTCCTACCGTGTCTTCTAGCTCACTGATGCAGTCCTCTGCTTTTTCTAGTCTACTGTTGATGCTTTCTATTGAGTTCTTTAAAGCAGCAATGTCATTTTTCATTTCTTCTTGGTTCTTCTTCATTTCCTCTTGGTTCTTACACATATTTTTGAATTTGTCTTCCATTCTTTTAATCCACCTTATGACCATTTCTCTGAATTCTTTCTCTGACAGGTTGCTTGTCTCCATTTCGTTTACTTCCTTTTCTGGTGATGCCTGCTTTTCTTTCATATGCAGGCTGTTTCTTTGTCTCCCCATGATCTCTCTTCTCCAGGTGTCTGGTTATGTAGTTCTCTCTCTCCTTATCCCTGGCAAAATCTGACCTTTCCGTGAGGGGGTGCAGAGCTCCTCTGAATCTACGTGCTCACGCCACTTGGGGACCGGTGTTCTTGGGTTCGCAACTGTTCACTGGGTGCCGTAGTTGTAGATTCCTGGGATTTTCAGGCTTCCAATAACATCCACTTTCCCTTTCAAGATGGCGCAGTCTCTGCATCAGAGCCGGTCGCTCTGGAAGGGAACCCAGCAGCCGTGGGGGCTTTCTGGTCAGGGGAACCCCATCCGGCAGTCCCCCACAGTCTCCTGGAGTATAGCTGTCCCTCAACTCACCAACAAACACTCCCCGTGTGACCACACACTCTCGCTTTGTTCTCTCACTCACACACTATCTTGCAGTCTGCCTTCCCGTCGGCAGCCATCTTCCCTTCTTAAAAATAACATTATTAAATAATGTTGTAAAACATTCACTAGTGGGTAATTAATTTCCTGTGTAAAAAGAATATAGAATTCAGTTCCTGAGCAACTTCTATCCTATAAGCAATAATCTACTAGTTGGCACTTAACTATCATAAAAGTAGATGAACCAGACTATAATGTACCCAGAAAAAAATGTGGATAAGGGAGGAGTGAAAGATAAAGAAGGGAGTGAGTTAGCAGAATGTCACACAGTTACTTGCAAACTAGCACAAAGGTGAATGTGCTTCATGAAGGTAGCTTGACTCAGAAGAGCTGAAATAGGAGCAAAGAGCAAAAGGCAACCAACGATGAAATCAAGAATTCACAGGGAACAGGCAGGCACGCGAGCAGGTGAGCACCCAGATGGGACATGGGTCCTGTGGGATTGTGGTCTCTCAGGCTCTGAGTGACAAGGAGGGAGGGAATCCAGAAGTGAAGCTCTGGAGAGGCAGACTAGGGAAGAATAGTGTTTACTATGGAGACAAAGATACACTGAAAAGACTTTAGAAGGATGTGAGCATAGTGACAAACACTGGCTGGCACCAAAGTCTCAATGAAAAGAATTGAAGATGAGGCTTTGTTGGGAGTGAATAGGAGATAAAGAGCAAGAGATATTGAGAAGACCAATTCTGAAAGTAGTGGATTTAAATAAACTGATATATACTCACCAATTTATAAAAAATAAACCTGACTATGTACATTATTTTTAGTAGCATATAAAACTTTTAATGTAATTGACACATTTGGAGAAACAATTCTTCCTTGCAAGTTTGGAATCTTGGTCTTCCAAAGGGTAGGTAATCTCCTTTTGGAAAGAAGTTAGCTATTATATTCTTCTTAAGTGGGTGAGATTCAGTCCATGAGCTATTGAAAACTGTTCTTCCCTTCAGAGTATATTCAACACCTACTTTGTGGTCGTTCTGTTCCAGCACCAAGAACACATCATTGAACAAAACATATATTCCTGCCTGTGTATAACTCACATTGGGAAGGGGGAACAGAAAGTATAAAAAAAAACCAACACACCCAAAATAGTAAATTATATAGTGCATTAGGAGATGAGAAGTGCTATGGAGAAATATAACAGGGAAGGAAGGTAGATGTGTAGGTGACTGGGTGGGTTGCATTTTATAGAGTGAACAAGAAAGGTCTCACTAAGAATCTAATGGCAATTGAGCAAAAACTAAAGCAAATGAGCAAGCTGTGCAGGCTGGTGTCATGTAAATAGGACACTATTCTATGCACTCTAAATTGTAAACCTTTCTATTACCATTCTTAAAGTAGCTAATCTTAAAAAATGAGATTAGAAGTGGTGTTAGAAGGTGGGGTTGAGAGCAAAAGAGGCATTTTATGTGTTCATCTTTTGCTTTCTTTAATATCTGTTTAGTTTTACTAGTACACTGAACACCTGGTATGACTCTGCAGTTTTCACTCCAGGAAAAAGGATACCTAGTATGCATTTTTTCCCTTTGAAATCTCTTTTGAAAGGCAAATTCTTGCTTAATGGAAATAGAAGATGGAGAGGTTTTTCAGAAACAACAATAATAGAGAAAATATGAATAAGCCCTGAAGAAGCTGCTGTACATCAGTCATGGAGAGGGGGGAAGACTGGTGACTGGAAAGTCCCTAAATACACTTCCTGGGGGAGAAACGGGATCAGATATTGAATATGGTTTGAGCTCTGGACAAGGCCAGGATCTGTTAATGCTCAGAGAATCCTAAAGGTGGTTTCTGTTTTCAGTTATTTAGATTGATCTACATGACCAGTTTATGTTCTGTAAAAGAAGAATCAGCCAGAGGGAGTAATTTAAGATGTGAGTATGAATCTGGCCAGGCATCTGCCCTGGTTTCAGTGGTTGATTTCCTGGGATGAAGTTTCCTTTGTGTAAGATTCTAAAAATTCTCCTTTCCTAACCAATAATAACTCTGGTTTTTAACTTCAGGATAGAAGTTCAACCTTGAAGAGTGTTCAGACTGATAATTCTAACTCTGCCTTTGCAGTATCTCAAAACAACTCTATTTAAAATACTTTAAAATTCCAAATTCAATTAATTTTAATTTTATTTTATTTTATGTGTCATCTGTGGAGAGTGATACATTTTGATATAGGAGATAAACAAACTTAAGAATGATTAAAAATCCTCACTCAGTATTCCAACTACACCGAGTATTGTGTTAGAGATAAGGGAACTGGGAAATGGGGACTTTGGAATTAGATCTTGTTTAACGAGTATGGCTTATACAAGGTGAATTTCAGAGATAAAGCTGGATAAGAAAACCTCCCAAAAAACTGTTTTGGCACATCAAAATGACAACTAAACTATAGAACAACCATCATTCAGAACCATCTGAAATCTAGCTGAATGGAAATCCTACAACTAGGGATTTAAAGAAGAAGCCACATTAAGACTGGTATTAAGACTGGTACTAGGGGTGAGACATAGAACAGGCTGGTCCCATATCAATGTGTAATGGATAAAAATTGGGAGGAATATCTTGGCTGCAGAGGTGCCCCCTGAGAAGCGAGGGGTCCCAGCCCCACACCCAGCCCCCCAGCCCAGGGTTCTAGTATCTAGAAGAGAGATCCCCATAACTTCTGACTGTAAAAACCAGCAAGGATTATAGCTGAGTGAGATGGAGGGCTGCCTCTTAAAGGGCCCACACTTGGACTACCTTGGTCTCACTCCCTCTGAGCTCCAGTGCTGGGGCAGCAGCTTGAAAGGAACCAGGGACATTAGGGGAAGAACTGAAATATCTGACATCAGGGCGAGAGTTTGGGGGACAGCTTTCTTCCAGATTAAAGTGCCAGCAGAGGCCATTGTTCTTTTTTTGAGACCCCCCTCCCCAGAGGCAGCATGAGGGAGCCATATCTGACTTTTCCATCAACCTGGCTCATACTCTTTGCCCCACCCTGGTGATTCCTTGAGACCCCACTCCACCCAACTTGTGGGCCCACCCAAACTGTTTCCAGTGGCTTTTTGACATGAATGGTCTGTTTTGGCTTGTGCTTCAGATTTTCCTAAAATCTCTCAAGCAGCAGCTGGCCTCAGTGTGCCCCATACCTCTCACTAAGTGGCCACAGGTCCAGCACTAGTAGCAGGAGCCTTGGTTTGCAGTTTGGTCTTGTCAGGGCACCTCCAAGCCCAGCACAAGTAGCAGCCATCTGCAGATCACTTTGTAGCTCATGGTGGGTGGCCCCAGGCAGCAGCTGACATTGGTCTGAACCTCCTGGGAGGCCCAAAGTCAGTGCACCCAGTGGACAGCTTCAGACCACATTGAAGCACTACCCAATCACCTCCACATGTGACACACTTCAGAGGTGGTCTCAGTAGGCACCAAGCCCCGCCAAAGTAAGTCTTGCTCTATGGGGTGGGCCTGCACAGCTGATCTTCCATAGTCATTGGTGATCTCCCACAGTCCTTGCAGGTGATTGGCCTGGGGGATAAATCCCTCCCATTGTTGTGCATACAGCAATCAAGGCTCAACTACACAGGAGGGTGTACACAGCCCACCTGGGGCTGGGGTTGGAGAGTACAGTGTGCTGCAACCTTTTGCGGCAGGGATTCAGGATCTGAAGAAGGGGCCAACACACAAATGAAAACATAGACACGAAATATGAATTTAGAAGGCATGGGGGGCCAGGTGGAGACCTCTCTCTTGGAGAGGCACACTCAAACCTGGCCTTATCTGCTTTTTATTCAATTTTAGATACACATCTTGCCCTCAGTAAAGCACAGCAAACAGGTAGCAGACAGACAATCTCTAAGGTCAATAAAGATCAGTAAGGTTCAGTAAACATTTACTTTGAGACTATTAGGTCAAGAAATTGCTTCAAGCCCTGACCAGTTTGGCTCAGTGGATAGAGCGTCGGCCTGCAGACTGAAGGGTCCCAGGTTCGATTCTGGTCAAGGGCATGTACCTTGGTTGCGGGCACATCCCCAGTAGGGGGTATGCAGGAGGCAGTTGATCGATGTTTCTCTCTCATCGATGTTTCTAACTCTCTAACCCTCTCCCTTCCTCTCTGTAAAAAAAATCAGTAAAATATATTTAAAAAAAGAAAAAAGAAATTGCTTCAAGCCACCACTGTCTCAACACAGCCCTGCTAACATCCACGGTCCATCGGCCTTCCGCGTTCCTTGGTGCACTCTTATGACAATATTGGGAAAGCAGTGGCTTCCCACAACAATGCACCTAGAATGCCCAGCTCAGGTGCATAGGGAGGCTGTGCCACTGGACCCTATAGAACACCCAGTTCATAAGGCCATTCTACCAAGTCGGAGAGATGTTGCAGCTCAACCTAATAGATAGAAACAAACACAGGGAGGCAGCCAAAATGAGGAAACAAAGAAACATGTTCCAAAGGAAAGAACAGAACCAAACTCCAAAAAAAAAAAAAAAAAAAAGAACTAAACAAAGTGGAAACAATCTACTAGATGCAGAGTTCAAAACACTGATTATAAGTATGCTCAATGAACTTAGTGAAAACTTCAACAAAGAGGGAAGGAGACATAAAAATGGAGATAGAAAACATAAAAAAGAACCAGTCAGAAATGAAGACTACACTAACTGAAATGAATACATTATAGGGAGTCAACAGTGGAGTAGATGAAGCAGAGAATCAAATTGGAGATTTGGAATATAAGGAAAGCAGAAAACACTCAACCAGAACAGCAAAAAGAAAAGAGAATTCCCCTCCTCCCCCAACCCCCCCCCCAAAAAAAAAAATGAAGATAGTATAAGGAGTCTCTGGGACAATTTTGAATAATAGGAGTGCCGGAATTAGAAGAGAGAGAACAAAAAATTGAAAACCGTCCAGCCGGTGTGGCTCTGTGGGTGAGTGTTGCCCTATGAACCAGGAGGTCACTGTTCGATTCCCGGTCAGGGCACACGCCCAGTTTGTGGACTTGATCCCCAGTGTGCGGCATGCAGGAGGCAGCTGATCAATGATTTTCTTTCATCATTGATGTTTCTATCTCTCCCTCTCCAGTCCTCTCTGAAATCAATAAAAATAGTTTTTTTAAAAAAATTGAGCCCTAGCCAGTTTTGCTCAGTGGATAGAGCATGGGCCTGTGGACTGAAGAGTCCCGAGTTTGATTCTGGATTCTGGTCAAGGGCACATGCCTCAGTTGCAGGCTCCCAGCTCTGGTCAACCAATCACTGTATCTCTCTCACATCGGTGTTTCTCTCTGTCTCTCCCTCTCCCTTCCACTCTCTCTCTAAAAATCAATGGATGGAAAAAAATATCTTTGGGTGAGGAGAAAAACAAACAGAAATTGAAATCCTATTTGAAAAAAAAAAATGACAGAAAACTTCCCTAACCTGGTGAAGGAAATAGACAAGATGAACCCAAAGAGGCCCACACCAAGACACATAATAATTAAAATGCAAAAGGTTAAAGGTAAAAAGAGAATCTTAAAAGCATCAAGATAAAAGCAGTTAGTTACCTAGAAGGGAGCTCCCATCAGACTGTCAGCTGATTTCTCAACAGAATTTTGCAGGCCAGAAGAGAGTGGCAAGAAATATTCAAAGTGATGAAAAGCAAGAACCTACAACCAAAATTACTCTACCCAGAAAACTATCATTTATAATGGAAGAAGAGAAAAAGGGCTTCCTAGACAAGAAAAAGCTAAAGGAGTTAATCACCATCAAACATTATTACATGAAATATTAAAGGGTCTTCTAGAAGAAGAAGGAGAAAAAGGAGAAAGATAAAAAACAAACAACCAAATCGCAATAAATACATATCTATCAACAATTGAATCTAAAAAAACAAGATAAACAAGCAGAAAAGAAATAGACTTATAGATACAGAAAACGTTGTCATGGTTGCCAAATTTGGGGATAGCTGGGAAGATGGGGGAAAAGGGTAGGGGATTAAGAAGTACAAATTGGTTGTTGCAGAATAGTCATGGGGATGTAAATTACAGCATAGGAAATATAGTCAATAATATCCTATTAACTATGTATGGTGTCAAATGGGTATGAGATTTATCAGGATGATTACTTAGTAAGTTATATAAGGTCTGGTCACTGGGATATACACCTGAAACTAATATATAATATTGTATGTCCACTGTAAGTGAGAAGTAAAAAAATGATTTAAAAAATGTTTTGAGCAAAGTACATAAGGGGCAATTAAGGAAGCCTTAAATGTTAGAGGATAGCCCTGTCCAGTGTGCTCAGTGCAAGGAGGCATGCGGCCCATCGGCCTTGAGTTTGACATGCTTGGTAGAGTGTTAGCCGTGCACGGAAGGTTCTAGGTTTGATTCCAATCAAGGGCATGTACCTGGGTTGCAGGTTCGGTCCCCAGCCCTGGTCGGAGCAAGTGCGTGAGGCATCCAATAGATGTTTTTTCTCTCACTATCTCCTCCCACGCCTTCCTTCCTTTCCACACTCTCTCTAAAAAAAAAAATCAATGAAAAAAATATTCTCGGGTGAGGATTAAAAAATGTTAGAGGATAGATATAGCATTCTTCATTAATACCAGGGGAAAATACAGCCTATCCAGGAGACATTTTTCTGTGTCACCTTACTCTAGGTTTTCATCATCAATTGTATTCAACCTATCGTAACATACAAATTCAAAACAAAGAATGCTGAGCACTAGTACTGAGTTTTATGCCTTTACTAAGGACACATTAAGAAATATAGGAGTAAAAAAAAAAAAAAAGAAATATAGGAGTAACTTTCCATAAGAGATGCACTTTGGAATCAGGGAAAAAGAAAGGTTGGCAAGAGTAAAGACTGTTATCTGATAAAATTTCACCGTTGCCCTAACCAGTTTGGCTCCGTGGATAGAGCATTGGCCTGTGGACTGAAGGGTCCCAGGTTCAATTCCAGTCAAGGGCACATGCCCAGGTTGTAGGCTTGATCCCTAGTAGGGGGCATGCAGGAGGCAGCTGATCAATTATTCTCTCATTATTTGTGTTTCTATCTCTCTTTCATCCTTCCTCTCCAAAATCAATAATAATAATAATAAAATCTCACCATTGACCTGCTTTATTACTTTCAGCAAGTTATTGAATGTCTCTGTGTTAATTTGTCCATCTGCCCTAAGTTCTTATGGGGATAACATGGCCTGAAACCTGTGAAGGATATTTTAAAAACCATAATGAATGAAAAATAAAGAAAATAAAAACCATAATGACCTATTTAAGTAATTTAAATTAAGTTAATTATTTCCTTGAAATGTGGTTGCATGTGCAAGCCAATGTCAACATTGTTGGTCACAGGTGTCAGTCCAATAACCTGATTTTTGAAAGCTGGGAACACCCCGGGGCTGGGGCTTTATAACTCCTTTGGAACTTTATAACTTTAATTCAGAAATTGAAGCTTCTAATGTAAAAAAGCAGAAAGAGAGGTAACAGGGAGAGAGGGTTAGTACATGCTCTAAAGACAAAGTTGTCAAAATGGAGATAAGAAAATTGGACTCCACAATAGGAGCAAGGTGTCAGAGAGAGCCTTTGAATATGTGAGATCCACTCTACAATTAAAAGCAGAGCTTGGTTAAATATATTTTAAATCCCAAATTTCCTTTGCAACCAGATAGCCTTCAGAAAAGGTCCTAAGAGTCTGTGTCACCCTGGTCTATCTGGTTGTTCTGGTTGTTAGAAACAGAGAAGAAGGAGCACCTTAGGAAAGGGGTGGTACTTCTACGATGGTGTTACTTCTTTTACAGGTGTAAACAAAAAGGCCACTTGATCTAACCTTGTGTGGCTTTGTCCTTTAAGCCACTGCAGGTGTTTGAGCAGCACTGCTTCTGCAACAAAGGTCTAGACTCACCACGTCTTGGGAAGAGAATGGCCACTTCCTGGGGAGCAGCTTTTTTCATGTTGGTAGCATCCTGTGTTTGCAGCACTACCTTCCACAGAGACCAGCAGACTTGGTTTGAGGGTGTCTTCCTGTCTTCCATGTGCCCCATCAATGTCAGTACCAGCACCTTGTATGGAATTATGTTTGATGCAGGGAGCACTGGAACACGAATTCATGTTTACACCTTTGTGCAGAAAATAGCAGGTAAGTGCAACTGGTACCCTCACCAGAGTTGATAAATCCATACTCTAGTAGAAACAAATGTACTGAGAGTGTGTAATGTGCATTACAGAATCTTATGGCTATTGAATGTCTTTCTTCAGAGAACATTTTGGACTATAATTGAGTATATAATGTTTAATTCAATGTGAGATTAAGAGAGATCTGGGTTGCCTGTAGTTTGAAACCCATGTGTCCAAGAAGTATAGCTAAAATTTGTCTTTCCTTTTCTTGAAAGGTGGTTGATACTTCCGGGTGCAGAATATTGAGAATATTGGGGTAGTCTCGAGAGAAGGATCACTACCATCTTGGAGAAGGGACCCTGAAGTATAATTTTTCCTGAATTTCCAGGGTTCTGTCTTCAAGTTACATGTAAAGCCTAGGGAAAGGAGTAGGAACTAGGTGTCCACCAGAGAAATGACAGAGGGACTCTCAAGGATTGCCTGTCATCCTCTGTCTTCCTCAATACTCCTGCCAGCCATTCCCCACAGGTGGGATTACCTGGAATAGCTCGGGGAATAGCAGGTTAATCTAGTAGGTCGTATGACAGAGCCCAGTATCAGAAGCAGCCTAACTTTTGGTAATCAGTCATCTCTCTTCTATTTTAATCCCTGGACAAAATAGGACAGCTTCCAGTTCTGGAAGGGGAAATTTTTGATTCTGTAAAGCCAGGACTTTCTGCTTTTGTAGATCAACCTAAGCAGGTGAGTTTTTTGTTTGTTTGTTTGTTTTTTACAATTACAATAAGATGTTTAGATTCTCAATATCTTGATAATTTCACCACACAGCTGCTGTTAAATATCTCGTGCTGTTCACCACTGATACTGAGGTTATATGTGAGGTCGGTTTTCTGTCCTCTGCTAATCTCCTGGATAACAGAAATTATATATCCTGAACTCACTAGGGCTTTGGTGGAAGGAGGCTAGAATCTCTTTAAGAGATTTCTCCCTTTTTATTTACTGTTTAAGATTTTGATTTGAAGCCATCAGCTGCATTGATTAATGTAGATGTAGAAGATGGACATGAAGTTCTATAGGGTATGAGATATAAACATGACAGACAACTTAGGGAATGTGGACCCACTGAACTCCTTTCTGAACACTTAGATATAAGACAGACCATGCCTATACTCTGGAAATTAGGCAAGAATATGTGATGAAAAAATCTTTGGTAGCAGAGGATGAATGGTTTTGTTGTGTCTATGTTTCACATTGGAGCACCCACAACATGCAAAACCCAGTGTGTCAGAGGCCACATTAAAATAGAATAAGTCAGAATAAAATAGAATGTTGAACTTTGGTAGCAGCTGTAAAGATATTATTCAGTGTCTCGAGCATAATCATTAACCAAAGGGAAACCTAAAATGGTTTGAACTTGAAGAACTGAGGGGATGTTTATTTTCTCAGCTCACTGTTTTAAAATGGCAAAAATGCTAGAAAACTAGGAGCTCTTGAAAGCAACTACATTATCAAAGACTGATTTGACATTTAGAGAAGAAGATTGTGTTATGGTTGCTATTAATTATGATTATAAGAGGCATCATGTATCAGGATAGGTGTTTACTCAGGGAAACAGGATTTAAAATAATGCTTTTGAATTAATCATAAATTAAGCATTACTGTGTACCATGCATGTAGGTGTTAGTGATGTAAAAATGAACCTGACATATTCTGTCCTAATGGAAATCATATAAAGTGTAGCATAATAACAGCTACAGCTGGCCTTTGTGTGGAAACTACACACAGTCTGCCTCATCTAATGTACACAGCAGTTTGTGGTGGTACGAGGAATATATCCCATCTCACAGCCGAGGAAGCCAAGTCCAGGAAGCCCCTATGTTAGGCACAGGGTTAGCAAGCCTTCTAACTCCTAATTATGTGTTTCCTTCACTATATGCAACTTTCTGGCCTGAAGCTAATTTATATGAGACACAAAATAGCAATCAATTAAAATGACCACATTATAAAAGAATCATTTTTATTACTACTTACCCAAAATGAAATGGATTCTCCTTCAAAGAAGCCTACTTCTCTAGGTTTCTGCTCCTACAGAAACATGATGAGGGAATATACAAGTGCCACCACATGGACTCTTTACTGCCTGAGTGGCTCTTCTCTTTTTGCAGGGTGCTGAGACTGTTCAAGAGCTCTTGGAGGTAGCCAAAGACTCAATCCCCCGAAGTCATTGGAAAAGGACCCCAGTGGTTTTGAAGGCAACAGCAGGACTGCGCTTACTGCCAGAACAGAAAGCCCAGGCTCTGCTCTTTGAGGTAATATTTGAAATCATCTGCATCTTGGATAATTCTTTTTCCCTATATAAACATTTTCTTTATGGGTTTAAAGCCCTCTGGCATGTTAACCTTTAGTATTCCACCATTGCTAAAGCACTGTGGTGACTTTGGGCTCTTTTGTAGCTAGTTATTTACATTTTAAAATATTACTCTTGAATTTATAGAGCTTTTCCTAAAAAAATTTAAAGCACGATCCGTGATGTTTTTAAAAAATATATATTCTTTTAAATCAATTTTTAGAGAGAGAGAGAGAAACATTGATGTGAGAGCAAAACGTAGATCAACTGCCTCCTGTACGATTCCTACTGGGGATCGAGCCCACAACCTGGTCATGTGCCCTGACCAGGAATCAAACTGGCAACCTTTTGATGCACTGTAGACCACCCAATCTAATGAGCCACACTGGCCAGGATCATGATGCTCATAATTTTCTAAACTTATTACAGCAGAATTATTTTTAATCAACTTCAATGAGGAGTAACTTACATGCAATTAAATTTATCAATTTTAAGTATACAGTTAAATGAGTGTTGACAAATACATACATTCCTTGTGCCCCTTTGTAGTCAATTTCCCCCTCTAGTGAAACCAGGCAACCACTGATTTGCTTTATGTCATTATAGATTAGTTTTGCAAGTTCTTACATTTCCTGTAAATGGAGTCATACAGTTTATATTTCTTTTCTTGTGTGTCTTACTTTTTTCTCTCAGTATAAAGGTTTTGAGAAGAATCATGGAATTGTAAAGTATGAAAGGTTTTTAAAGATATCTATTTTATTGCTCATTCAGATCAAAACTAAGTACAGAGAGTTTTAAAAAACTCTATTTTAAACATTATTGTACATTTTATTATACAAAAATGTGTAAATTAATAAGATTAATAATTAATATTGTGAAGAATATATGCAGAATCCCATTATAACAAAAAATCACAGCAAAAAAAATGATTCGCCCTGACGGGTTTGGCTCAGTGGATAGAGCATCGGCCTGCAGAGTGAAGGATCCCAGGTTCAATTCCGATAAAGGGCATGTACTTTGTTTGTGGGCACATCCCCAGTAGGGGGTGTGCAGGAGGCAGCTGATCGATGTTTCTCTCTCATGGATGTTTCTTACTCTCTATCCCTCTCCCTTCCTCTCTGTAAAAAATCAATAAAATATATTTTAAAAAAATGATTCTATGTTTAGGTGTTTTAATTCAGTTTTATAAATCCACTAAAGGCCCAATGCACTAAATTCATGCAAGGGGCTTGGCCCTCGCAGCACCAACTGCCTCGGCCCTCACAGCCCTGGCTTTGTCTGGAAGGTTGTCCGGATGGTCGTTCTGCTGTTCGGCTGTTCAGTCGATTTGCATATTACGCTCTTATTATTATAGATTCTCCTTTGTCAGTACAGAGGGCTTAAGTCCCTTGCCCAAAGATAAACTGCCTGGAATGTCCTTATGAGAATCTGAATTCCAATTCCTCATTCATTCACTCATTTTTTCATCATATGAGTGCTTTACTATGTACTGGGCACTGGTGAAGTAGACATAGAGCAGGAAACAAAAATAACACTGTCCCTGTCTTAATGGAACTAACATCCTAGTTTCCAAGACAAAATGAACAAGTCAATACAAAGGATGTCAGGTGCTTTAAAAGCTATGGCGAAAAAAATAAAGCAGGGTAAGGCAGATAGGAATGCTAGTGGTAGTGTGGGAGAAGTGCTATTTTAAATAGGGTGATCAGGAAAGACCTCATTGGTAAGATGCATTTGATCAGAGATCTGAAGGGAATAAAGAAACAAGCTATGTAAAACATTTGTGAATATAGACTATTCCATGCTAGATAAACAGGTGTAAAGACCTAAATCAGAAATGTGCTTGACATGTTCAAGGATTAGCATCCAGGGTAGGGTGGCTGGAGGAGAAGGAGTGATAGGGCATCAAAGGCCAGTGTAAGGCCTTTTTCTCTAAGAAGGAAGTCACAGGAGGGTTTGAGCTAAGGAGGGATATAATCTGATGTCTGTTTTTAAAGCACCACTCTTGGCTGCTGTGTTGAGAATTAATTGTGAGCAGAGGCATGGAGTGGAGAGGGCAAGAGCAGAAACTTTGTTTATTCCTGTTTGCTCGTCTATCTTCTTTTTTAAAAAATATATTTTTATGGATTTTTAGAGAAGAAGGGAGAGGTAAAGAGAGAGAGAGAAACATCAATGATGAGAGAGAATCATTGATTGGCTGCCTTCACATCCCCTATTGGGGATCGAGCCTGCAACCCAGGCACATGCCCTTGACTGGAATTGAACTTGGGACCCTTCAGTCCCCAAGCTAATGCTCTATTCCCTGAGCCAAACCAGCTATGGCTTATCTGTGTTCTTAAATGCTTGTTTATGGATCACTTAACTGGCGTTTCCTGGTTGAAATAGGGTTCAGAGGTAACTGCATGAAGTGTTCTGTCAGAAATGAGAACAACCAAGACTAGAATTTTTCCTAACTCTATTTGGAGCCTCTCTCTCCCCAACATGATAATCATCTATACTTACAATCTATACTTATAATAAGGTAATGTGCAAATTGGTTGGGACGCCATCACATAATGACCGATCAGCAGGAGGGCGGGGTTGAGAGCTATAAGCAGTGGGGAGCTACAGGGGGGTGGGGCAGCGAGCTACTAGTGGCGGTGGGCGGGGTGGCCAGCTGAGGCAAGTGGCAGGGAGCTACTTGCACACAGATTCGTGCGCAGGGCCACTAGTATAAAAATAAGACATAACACCCATATTATTGACCTATATTTATAGAGCGTCAAGAGCATTTGTGCAAGCTCTTCATCCTCATCTTCTGAAATAGAATAAGTAAATTTAGATTTGGGATCTCTCTAGACTCTTTTGAGGCCCCAGCCATGTGCCAGGATTTGACAGGGGTTGGCAGCAGAGTACCTCAGCCCAGGGACATGAGCTCCTTTACCATGAAGGACAAAAACTATAGAATTTGATATGAGAGCAGCAGAAACTTTATTGTAGTCTCAGGAGCCCCCCAGGCCCAACTCTTTTTCTACTCTCCAAATTTATCTGCTCATCTAAGAAATGGAGTGGGCAGGGGTCCTCCTAGCTTCCAGCACATATCCAGGTAGAATTAATCAGGTGCTTTAAAAAATTACAGGATCCTGATTTGAGCTGGCAAGGTCAAATGTATGCCCTTTCCTAGGTCCAGTTCACCTATAAATGTAGATGATTTGGTTGGTTGCAGTTTATTTTAAAGTTAAGGGAATTCCTGTGTTTTCTTTTTACAATAAATCACTAATAACTTGCATAGTTTCTTCTCTAGCCTTTTTTTTTCTTTTTTAAATATATTTTTACTGATTTCAGAGAGAGGAAGGGAGAAGAGAGGGATAGAAACATCAATGATGAGAGAATCATTGATGGGCTGCCTCCTGCAGGCCCCCTACTGGGGATCCAGCCTGCAAACTGGGCATATGCCCTGACTTCCTGGTTCTTAGGTCCATGCTCAACCACTGAGTCACACCGCTGGGCCTTCTCTAGTTTCTTTAGAGAAAATTAATGAGTTCTAAGATTTTATTTAGGGACAATGAAGAGAGTAGTTTTCTAAGCCTTTTAGGATATAGCCAAAATATGGAAATCAATTTTATTGCCTTAGGGAATTCAAATGTTTTCCTTTTTCTCTAGGTAAAAGAGATCTTCAAGAAGTCACCTTTCCTGGTACCAAATGACAGTGTTAGCATCATGGATGGATCCTATGAAGGTGGAGAGGTGTTGATATATGTTCTAGAGGGAGAGGGCCAGGGTTAATAAAAGATCTGATTAAAGGACTGTGAACAGGATCGGGTGCTGAAGCAAAAGGAACTAAGGAGAAACAAATAAGCATGGAGGAATGGAATAGCAGGAATGGTAGGATGGGGAGAAGGGAGGTGTGTGCTTTAGACATGAACTTTAGAGAGAAAAGAGAACAAAGATGGGGCCAGAGAAGAGGGAAAGTACTCTGTGATGTAATCCTTGTCTCTCTGTCTTTTTTAGGCATATTAGCTTGGATTACTGTGAATTTTCTGACAGGTAATACATTCTCAAGTGTATCAAGATTTTGACTGGGTTTCATACAGGGTCAAAGAGCAAAATTACCTTTCTTTTTTCCTGTATTGTTCTTTCCTTTTGTAAAAAAGAGGAAAGGAAAGACAGGATTTAGTGTTTATAACCTGCCTTCAAGGCCTCAGCTGCAGCAAGAGTCCTTCTAGGTTAACATTTGCCTGTAATCCATGGGGGCAGGGAGCAATGGAGCGTTTATGGAATTCCTCCAAAGCAGGAGAGAAATTGCAGACCGAGGAGTATTGGGCTGTCCAGGAACAGAACATTTTCACACTGGCTCTCATCCACAGGTCAGCTGCATGGCCACAGTCAGGAGACTGTGGGGACCCTGGATCTGGGGGGAGCCTCCACCCAAATCACATTTCTACCCCAGTTTCAGGTGAGTCATTACCATGAAGGTTTGGTTAGCAACTCACTTGGCAGGCATATCATGGTGCTAGGAAAGTGGTGCTCTATTTTTAGGTAGCAGCTCCACTACAAATAGGCTGAGTAGAGTAAGTTAATAACTGAGTGAACTTTTCTTTGTCACTGTTCAGAGTCCCTTTGCTTCCTCAAGCCATATGAGATTAGCAGTTTAATCTGTCTCCTTGATCTCTTGCTTTCTGGGGGAGGGACAGGGATGGTGGTGATAACATCCTTAGAATAATCGCAGATTCTGAATAGCCTTTTTGCTTTTTCTAATTTGCAGAAAACCCTGGAACAAACCCCTAGGGGCTACCTCACTTCCTTTGAGATGTTTAACAGAACTTATAAACTCTATACACATAGGTGAGGAGGGGAACAGGGAGGAAAAATATTTCATGTAGTATGAGCCTTCTAACTTATTTTATTTTATTTTTTTCCTTCTAACTTATTTTTAAAATATTTTTTTTCATTGATTACAGAGAGGAAGGGAGAGGGAGAGAGAGATAGAAACATCAATGATGAGAGAGAATCATTGATTGGCTGCCTCCTGCATGACCCCCACTGGGGATTGAGCCTACAACCCAGGCACGTGCTCTGACTGGGAATCGAACTGTGACCTCCTGGTTTGGTTCATAGGTCTACACTCAGCCACTGAGCTATGCCAGCCTAGCAAGTCTTCTAACTTTTTAAAGCATTTTCATATCTATTCATTGCATCTGATAAGCCTTACATAGTCTTTTCCAGTCCCTGAAGGCCTATTAACCTGAAACTCAACCCACTTACCAAATGCCAAAGGCAAGCATGTCAAACTCATGGGTTTGACATGCTTGTACCAAGGGATCCAAGGATTTATCCATTCTTGGCTTCCAACATATATGACTTAAAGAGTCAAAAGTTTTCTCTATAAAGAGGACATTCAGTAAAAGTTCAGCCAAAGCTCTGTGCTGATGCCATTGAGTTTGCCTTCAGATGTTCAAAATCCAGCCTAGGATTTGATCACAGTGAGTCTGGGAGCTAAGATGAGAGCTTTTCTGGGGGTGGTTCCCAGGGTGGGACCCTAGGCAGCATCACTATCTCTGGCCTTTAAGTCATAGCTGTGGAAAGTAGTTACTGCAGCACCCCGATCTAAACTGTGCAGAAATTACCACTTAGCCACACTAGATGAATAGGTCACAGAGGAACCATGTTACTTTTGAAAGAGGTAGCTTTAGGCTGGAGGACTTCAGGACCAGCAGTCAATCCTGTATTTTACAGTTACTTGGGATTTGGATTGAAAGCTGCAAGACTAGCAACTCTGGGAGCCCTGGAAACAGAAGGTTCGTCTGGGTACCTGTGCTGGTTGGGGTATGGTGAGAGTGAACCCAATACTCAGCTTGTGGGAAGAGATTAACCAAAGATCTTATATGCATACTAGAGGCCCAGTGCATTGGATTCGGTGTACAGATTCTTGCACCAGTGGGGTCACTTCGGCCTGGCCTGCGGGGATCAGGCCGAAACTGGCCCAGTGCACGGTTTCTTGCACAAGTGGGGTCCTTCGGCCTGGCCTGCAGGGATCAGGCCGAAACTGGCAGTCCAACATCCCTAGAGGGGTCCTGGATTGCAAGAGGGCGCAGGCCAGGCCGAGGGACCCCACTAGTGCACAAATTTGTACGCCAGGCCTCTAGTATGTTATACAATGGACATAATAATGGCAAATTCTTTTTTTCCTTTATGAGTCAGATAAGTTTTGATATGCATTATTAGTCATTTCTAGAATAAGGTCTGTTTGTATGGGGCAACAGCCTGTGGCCAGGAGGCTGAAGTATCTGCAGAAATTCAAGGCTCAAAGAGTAAATTTGGTAGGAGCTTGCTCAAGCCCTTGGCTTTACATGGGAGATGCAGATGCAAAAAAAATCCACTTGCAGGGTGGAATAGCTGAGCAACTCCATTCACCTCTTCATAGGTGGTAGAAGGGTTAAAAGCTCAGCTTTTTTTTCTTTGATTCTTTTTCTTTGCATGTTTTTATTGATTTTTAGAGGAAAGGAGAGGGAGGGAGAGAGAAACATCAACATTGATTGGCTACCTCCTGCATGCCCCCTGCTGGGGATTGAGCCCACAACCTGGGCATGTGCCCTGACCAGGAATCAAACCAGCGACTTCTTGGTGCATGAGTTGATGCTCAACCACTGAGCCACAAGGGCTAGGCAAGAGCTCAGCTTTTGTGGTCAGGTAGAATTGGGTTCAGTTTCAGTTTTGTGATTTGGGGCAAGTTAGCTACCTTTCTGTGCCCCTTTCCTCACCTTAAGTAAGATTTTACATTTAAAACACTTTGTATTTGCAATAATAGCCAGTAAGCTATTATTGTGATGATGATTGTATAGCATTTCAGCTTATAAATGTGTTTCATTTAAGCCTTACAACACAAATGAGAAAAGTAAAACAGTATTTTCTCCTCCTTTTTAGAAAGGAGGGAACTTAGTCCATTGTAGGTTTGGGATTTCTTTTGGATGTGATGAAAGCCATGGTTCCCTCCACCAAATGCACATATGACAGAAATGTGCTCATAGTTTTAGGGGCTTCACCAACACCATGAAGCCCATCTACGAACCCTGTTAAGAATTCCTGTCCTTGGTTGTAATCATGGAACTAATTTAATATGATTTAAAGGCCCAGCCACCTTGGTGATTACTTTCCACCTTAGTGGCTTGCTTGCCTCCTTCTCTCACATCCTTGCCTCTTACTTTGTGGTCTGGTGTTTTTCTTTCAGGGACTGAGGGACATACTTTTCGAAGTGCCTGTCTACCAAGATGGTTAGAAGCAGAGTGGATTTTTGGGGGCGTGAAATACCAATATGGCGGCATCCAAGAAGGCAAGTGATTTTTTTTTTCACTGGTTGAAATTATTTTTACACTTGAAGTCTGGAGAAGTTCTATGTGAAACTTTTTACAGAGCTCAAGAGAAACTTGTCATATTGCAGAGACTCGTTGCAAAAAGATCTTGGTATGCCTCTAAGAAATAGTGGGAGGTGACAGTGAACAGCTGTCACTCTGTATCCTGCTCTTTCCCTGGCCCGGTGTTGTGGATCCATTAGACCTGGGGTCTAAAGCATTAAGGGTCTCTGCCCTCAGCAGGATGAAACTTAAAATTGAGATGATAGGGAGAATAATTCACTTTAAGTTTTATAAAAAGCACAGACCTTGAAATCAAGGACGAACTTGATTTTTCTAGTAAAGGAAGCAGGCAAGCCTTCTAGCCACTTCTCATAAGCACTATGAGACATAATGTGAGGCAGCAGCCTAGGCTGATTGGGGCTGTTTCTGGTGAGTACAGGTTAGGGAGGGGAGCTGTATGAGAAGCAGGTGCCTTTCCTCCAGACCAGCAGGGCTGTGGAAGTTAGCTCATCTCTAAGCCTGTTGTCCTGAGCCTCAGCTTTCCTTGTTTCCTCCTCCTGTCTCCTCGTTGGCTCCAGTAGCTTGCCTCAGAGAGTGGTCCCTTCCCCTATCACTTTTCTCACCGTGTCCCTGTGCACTTTGCCCTGGCAGGGGAAGTGGGCTTTGAGCCCTGCTATGCTGAAGTGCTGAGGGTGGTCCAAGGAAAACTTCACCAACCAGATGAAATCCAGAGGAGCTCCTTCTATGCCTTCTCTTATTACTATGATCGAGCTGTTGACACACACATGATTGGTAAGTTCACTCCGGGTGTCAGGTCAGGGAGGACATTGGGCAAGGTTCTGGTGGGAAAGGGAGAGGGATTATCTGAAATGCTTGGTTGGAGGTGATCATCCTTCTCTTCTTCAGTGCTGGTTATTGAGTGACACCAGTTACTCGAATGGAAGGGGGCATATGATTGAGAATCTTTTAGAGCTAGAAAATGGCCTTAAAATTTTACATGAAGTCTTTTTTACTTTTTATTGAGGTATAAATGACATAAAATAAAATGCACATACTTTATTTTTTTTTAAATATGGTTGACATACAGTATTAGTTTCAGTTGTACAAAATAGTGATTCAACATTTATTTATATATCTTACAAAGTGATCTCCACTGTAAGTCTAGTAACCGTCTGTCACTACAAAGTTCTTACAATATTGTTGACTATATTCCCTATGTTGTACATTACATTGCTGCATCTATTTATTTTATACTGGAAGTTGGTGCCTCTTGGACCCTTTACCTTTTTTGCCTATCCTTCCATCCCTCTCCCCTCTGGCAACCATCAGTTTATTCTTTATATTTGTGAGTCTGTTTCATTGTTTTTTAGAGTCCACATATAAGTGAAATCATATAGTTTTTGTCCTCTGACTTATTTCATTCAGCATAAAATGTACCTATTTTAAAATGTACAAGGTAGTTCATAAGTGTGATGATTGGGTGTTCACGCTCTTTTGTGAGATGTGCCTCCCTCAAACCCTGTTACATCAGCACATTACCCGAGTGATGTGGGGGAAAAAGTGTATAGTTTACTAATTTTGACATATCTATATACCCATGAAACCATTACCAAATTCAATATTTAAAACCATATGTATTACCCTAAAGTTTCCTCCTCCCTCTTTATAACTTTTTTTAATCACAGTAGTAATGTTTTTGTTTAGCTATGATGATATATGTATGTAATCTGTCATGGCCTGAGATATGAATTGATTTTCTATTTTCTAATGTGTTTTTGTAAATGAATCAAATTTTTTATTGTGGTTAAATACATATAACATAAAATAGATTATAAATAAACAGAATGAATATTGAAATCCAGAGAAGCTCCTTCTATGCTTTCTCTTATTACTATGATCGAGCTCCAGTAGCTTGCCTCAGAGAGTGGTCCCTTCCCCTATCAAAAATAAACATGATTATCATTGTATGAACATCATGTTTATTTTGTATGAATATCATGATCATTTTGTATGAATATCATGTTTATTTTGTGTGAATATCATGTTTATTTTGTATGAATATCATGTTTATTTAATCCATTCTCTAATGTTGGGAATTTTATTTCCTGTTTTTACTTATTACAAATCTCACTAGGATGAATTTTCTTATGTTTCTTTGACACTTTTTAACATCAGCTACTCTTCTGCTTCATTTCAGATTACGAAAAGGGGGGTATTTTAAAAGTTGAAGACTTTGAAAGAAAAGCAAAAGAAGGTAAGTGTCAGTGGCAGCCCTTAGCAGTGAGTCTGTGAGACTGTACAAAGTCCAGTGACCTTCACGTGTCCTGAAGTTCCACAGCCAGCAGAAAGCCTCTCAGAGGCTGGTTTCCTGTCTTTGCCAGGAGCTTAAAGCATTAAGTGGCATAGAAAAATATGAGAATAGAAGAGCCTTTAGGAAAATGGTGAAAACCTGCTTTTCTACATTTCTGGTGGTGTTTTTTAGTTGAAATAGTGTTATCAGTGCTAATGAAACATCAAGCACCAAAATATATGGGAAATAGCCACAGCGGTTTCCTGGAAAGAGTCCATTGAAAACATAAATAAATAATCTTATCCAGTGTCCCCAAAGTAATGCTAACTGGTATTTCCCTGTCCTCAGGGCCTCAGCATTAATAATAAGTAAGGGATGTGGTTGAATTAAGCCCAAAGAATAGACATAGAAATTTAGCAAATAAATGAGGGTCCATGTAAATTTGAGTAGATAAGATACCACATCAGAAATCTGCAAGTTCTTAAGAAGCTGCAGTCTTGCCGAAGCCGGTTTGGCTCAGTGGATAGAGCGTCAGCCTGCGGACTGAAGGGTCCCAGGTTCGACCCCGGTCAGGGGCATGTGCCTTGGTTGCGGGCACATCCCCAGTAGGGGGTGTGCAAGAGGCAGCTGGTCGATGTTTCTCTCTCATGGATGTTTCTGGCTCTCTGTCCCTCTCTCCCTTCCTCTCTGTAAAAAATCAATAAAATACATTAAAAAAAAAAAGAAGAAGAAGCAGCTGCAGTCTTGTAGAGGCTGTCAGTGCACAGTTCTAGCCTCTAAGACTCCTAGGCATCAGCCAAATGGAGAATTCTGCTTTGCTTATTCCAAGTCTATATTTAGAGAAAATCATACACCTCTCAGTTGGCTGCAAACTTGAATTCCACTCTTTACTCTCTCTCCCCTTCAGTGTGTGACAACTTGGAAAATTTCACCTCAGGCAGTCCTTTCCTGTGCATGGATCTCAGCTACATCACAGCCTTGCTGAAGGATGGCTTTGGCTTTGCGGACAGCACCGTCTTACAGGCAAGAGAAAGAGCTGAGGAGTCTCATAACAGACTTATCTGGGAGTTGGGAAGAAAGAGTTAAGAGTGACTATAGGTGGAATTATGAGGATTTTTATTCGGGCTATGGACAAGCACTGTGCAAGGCACTATGAGTGTGGGAAAGGCAGTTTCTAAGTATGTTACCAGGAAAGCTATCCTAGAGGTCACAGAGGAGAAGGCTTACAGTCCAAATGAAGATGCCCAGGCCCCATGGTTTATTAAATCAATTTTGAAACTCAGGACGAGAAGCAACAGGAAAGAAATGGGACAGGTGAACACACAGTGTAGGGTGCAAACAGGTTGGAAGTGCCACACTTCCTGAATTCTGGGTATGTATATCCTAATTCCTTCTGCTGCTGCTGACAGTGTGATTGGCCGCAAGTACTAGAACTGAAGTTTAATCAAGGGGGCACAAGGACAGAGGTGCCTGGTGCCATTGCACAAATTTCCACTATTTGGAGAGGCATAGGGGCAAGTACATTATCTGGTAATATTAGCCCACTCAGCCCATTAGATGGTCTTATTTGGCAGAGGACATGAGGGACCAGAAGGGTGCCACCAACAAGTGGCTTAAGACCTCATGAATGTTGAATGCTGTGTATATGTAGTATGCCATATATATGTGATATATATATATATATATATATATATATATATATATATGTATATTTAGTGCCTCTTGGAGTCTTGGGTTCCTCTTTATCTTCCTATCTCTGTCCATCTGTTCCAGAATAGGCAGGCTCAACATTGTAGTAACTTATTTATTTGTTCTAAGCACATCTTACATCTTTAATCCATCCCATTTTCTTGTTTTCAGTACAGTAATTGAATAATTGCACATATGTTTATGTCAATGAAAGAATGTCCAGCATTAGAAAAAGTCTTATAAGAGTTTATTTGAGCCAAACTGACAACCATTGCTAGGAAGCAAAATCTCAGTGGATTGGGAAAATGCTCCAGAGAATGGCAGTTTGCAGTTTATTTTATACAGTAGGGGCCTGGTGCACAAAATTTGTGCACGGAGGCGGGGTTTCTCAGCCCGGCCTGCACCCTCTCCAAGCTGGGATCCCTCTCACAATCCGGGACGATTGGCTCCTAACCTCTCTGCCTGCCTGCCTGATCACCCCTAACTGCCCTCCCCTGCCAGCCTGATCTCACCCCTAACTGCTCTCCCCTGCCGGCCCGATCACTATTAACTGCCCTCCCCTGCTGGCCTGATCTCACCACCAACTGCCCTCCTCTGCCAGCCTGATCTTGCCCTCAACTGCCCGCCCCTGCAGGCCTGATCTCACCCCCAACTGTCCTCCCCTGCAGGCCTGGTTGCCCCCAACTGCCCTCCCCTGCCGGCCTGATCTCACCCCCAACTGCCCTCCCCTGGTAGCCTGATCACCCCTAACTGCCTCTGCCTTGGTCCCCACCACCATGGCTATGTCTGGAAGGAAGTTGGACGTCTGGAAGATGGCTGGTCGACCCGGTCTAATTAGCATATTACCCTTTTATTAGTATAGATAGATTATATAGGATAGGATTGCTTAAATGTGGGGGGAGCCTTTTTCAGCAGGAGGAGATGCTCTTGGCAGACAAAAACACATAATCCCTATATCTGGACTGATAGCCAGTCATATGCACTGTACTGCCAAATAGGTCATTAAAAAATTGAATAACTTTCTTACACCTTACACCAAACAGCTGTTGCCCTTAAAACCCCTCCTTAGCCCCCACCTTAGGTTCTGCCTTCACAGTTCACCCAGGGTTCCGATTGGTCGATCGGTTTCTATGCCAGTCAGTGTCAAAAGCACCACCTCCTAGGCAGCCATTGGCTCCTCGCACTTCACCCAGATTTGGTTCTGATTGGTCGGTTTCTATGCCAGTCAGCATCTCTGGGCCTATCTCCGGGCTTGATCATAGAGGTGGGGCTGATCAGCAACCGCCCCAGGCTGCTGGCGAGCAGGCTGAACTGCTGACCTCTGGGGGAGAGAGAGAGACTTGGCTACTGGCGAGGCCCAGAGAGAGAAGCAGGGTCTGATCACCCTGCTTCTCTCTCTGGGCCTCACCAGCAGCCGCTGCTGCTGCTGATCAGCCCCGCCTCTCTCTCTCTCCGAGAGGCCAGCAGTTCAGCCTGCTCGCCTGCTGTACGAGAAGCCTGACGTTTGGTTGAGCCTCTAGTCGTTGTGGATGTTACGATCCTGGCTCTTTGTATATATAGATTAGAATCAAAGGAGGAGATATAAGGGGGTTACATGAAATCTATTTGGTGATAGATTAGGGAGGTGGGAGAAAGCAAAGTGGAGAAATCTCTGAGATTAGATAAAAAGTAAAACACAGAGATGCATCTTGTACATCGGTGGGTACAAATATTTACAGTACACCCAATGGCATGTGGGCGACAATACAACAGTGTGGTCTCGTGCTCTGGTGTGGGTGGTTGTGCCTTTGAGGGGTCTGGAAAAGAAAATTACCCTGACATTTCAAAGGTTTGTTATTTTAGATGCACAAAGAAAATAGACAATTTCAAAGGTAAAGATTGACCTTTCTCAAGGAAGCTACAGGCCTAGGACATGACTACCCACCATGACCCACTTTTAGTTAGGATTTTTTACGTTCAGACCACCTTGAGCTTGTCAGGTTTACTATGTGACCCTTTTTCATCCACAGTTACAAGGATGAGTAAGATGTAATCTTTGTTCTCAGATATCATGTAGTCTATTAAAGGAGATGGCACAAGGCAGCTTTGAACTTTGGGGTCAAGTAAGTAGACTACTCTTTTTGAGCCCCCTTCCCCTCCTTGTGCCATTTCCCCTTCCTGTTTCATCAGTTCCGGATGAGTTTATATTACCCAATTTGTTGGGTTATACAGATGTCATAAACTGATTCGTACTAAGGTACTTGGACTTAATGTGTTTTGCCTGCCAAGAGCGTCAGCATTTAAGGGGCTTAAGACAGAAGAGTTACTTGCCAGTAGATTAGTATAGTGGTGTTTAAAGCATGGGCTTTGTTGTCCGTCAGATCTGGACTCAAGTTCTGATTCTGCAAGCTTGCTGGCTCTGTGACCTTAGATGATTTACTTCCTCTCTAACTTTTAGGTTCCTCACCCAAAGCACAGGTAGCCTTCGAGTTCCTATTTTATAGGACTGTTATGAAAATTGAGGTAATGCCTGTGAAGCACATTACCTGGCACATAGTATAAGTTATTAGTATTGGTGTTACTAGTAGTTGGGAAGAGATTTGTGGATTAGAGAGGTCATCCTAAACCCTTAGTACATAGCATATAGTACTGAGTTAACATCATTCTCTATTTAAGCATCAATTATAACCAAATCATTTAAGGACAAGTTTCTGCCATTTCCAGTGCTGGCATCCTTTTGCTCTTTATGATTTCAGTGGCAACAAAATTTAAATCAGGGGTGCACAGTCCTGCCCGAGATAGCTTCACTTCAGCATCTGTATCTTTAGGCTGTCAGCCCAGTCCTCAGAACAGAGGAGAGCATTTGATTGGGGGACACTCCCAGTTTGACCCAGCTATCTCAGACAAAACCTCAAGATTCACACGCCATTCTCCCAGAGTTTGGCCCAGTGACTAGATTGGATTACCTTAGGTCAACAAAGTATTGTGTCCTAAAACTGAGTACTAGAAAGACAGACTAAAACCAATCCACTGGTTTCCAAACTTGTGTGTATGTGTGTGGTGGTCTTTACTCAACAAAAGCTATGCAGAATGCCAATAACACTGGTATGTGGAACATCTAGTTGAAGCAGAGGTACAGGACTCCTTCACCATGTGGCCCCCTTTCTCTTTGAAGCACTTTCAAGGAACCTTCAGGATTCTGAAGAAAACAATTTGATAAATACTAACTGAATCCCTTTTATGTAGTTGAGAAAATGGGGTCTAACTTGGGGTCATGAACGAATTGAGGCTCATCCTGGCCTAGAATGCCTTAAAAACCTTAGATGGTTAATAGTGCTTAAGAAAATGCAGTTACTTACAAAGTATGAGTGAGGAAGCTTATTAGTCTGTGCTTTCATACCTCTAAATCTACCCCAACTCCTGCTATATTTAATTTCAGGATTAGGGGAAGAGTCCCAAAGGTCCTGTCTGGAAAGCCTGGGTGAGACCACTTTCCTGGGCCAGAAGATTCAGGGATCAGCTTGGCAAGGGATGGTAATAGGCCACGGCAGGGAGGAAACTTGCAGAAATGGGTTGTGGGGAGGCCTCCAGACTGGCTACTTCCAGTTTGCCTTGGTTTGGCCATGTGGGTGATCTTGGCCCATGTCGTGCTGGCTAAAGTTAAAAATTGAATGAAAATGTGAAGGCTCTTTTTCTCCTCCCCAACAGCTCACAAAGAAAGTGAACAACATAGAGACAGGCTGGGCCTTGGGAGCCACCTTTCACTTGCTGCAGTCTCTGGGCGTCTCCCACTGAGGCCAGAAGCTTCCTCCGAGGCCTGCGTTTGCCAACAACCTTTTAACGGGAGAAGATAAGACTCAGTCATGTTATGAGGCAGTCTGGAAACCACCTGGATTGAAACCCAGCAGCTGGCTTCATCAGGAGGAAGAGGTTTTTGTAGACAGCTCTTGCCCTTAAGTCTAGAGATTTGGGTTTAATTAATTTTACACATCTAATAGGAACTGGTACCTAACCATACTGTTTGCACAGCTGGTACTAGAGTCTAAATTTTTGAGCATGCTTGTGTGTCACAGAGAGCCAAAAGGAATAGCTTTGGAACTTAACCAAAGAAAAATCTCCTTTCAACCCTTTGAGTGCCTCTTCCTTTTGAACATTTTAATTTTCTTCTTACATGCTAAACTTAGCTGATTGCAATCCCATAGCCTATCAACACCAGTATATTTTTCCTCCCTGCACATTACCTTGTCCCACCCTTATCATACCCATCCACCCACCCCCCTAAAAAAAGAGGAAAAAAAATGCCTGATTTTGTAATTCAAGAGGAAAGACAGGTACCATCTCTGAAGTTGTGTGATCCTGCTTTGTGCTAGCTCCAATCAGCCAGCTGAGAGCTGTCCTAACTCTTAGCAGGAGGGAGAGCAACTCCTAGCTGTACAGCCTTAAGAAAAGGGGCCATCCAGGCTCTAAGGACAAGTTTTGGGAGAGTGTGGCTGCCTTGTATAGGCCACCTTCTTTTAATCAACTTTTTATGTCAACGGTAAGATTAATGAATCTGAACAACCTTCTAGGAATATGTGTTTATTCAGTGCCAGTACTTCCTTCCAGGCTCTGTTTACAGTAATCTGTCATCCTAAACTTCTTTGTATTTCTAAGAAGTACATCTCTATCCTACTATTGGAGGATCTAGATTTTGGCCATAGCTCCTTTCAGTTTGCCCTTTTATTCTGTTTATAGCAACATCTCCTACCTGGCCCCTGATCATTTTAGCTACCATCTCCTAAATTGTCTAGTTCCAGGGTTTCTGATACCCTTCTCCATGATAAGCTAACATTTTATTTCATTGGCTATTTTGGCCCTCATACTGTGGATTCTTGTTTTGGGTTGGAATGCTCTGAGCCCTTCATTTTGTGAATTACTTCCCCTAAAATTCATTATCTTGTTCTTTCCCATAGGACTCTCGCCTGCTTCTTGTCTGCCCACTCAGTGCCCTTGGGCTTGAAGGATCTTCCTGTTGACTGGCTCTTTGACCTTGGCTCTTTACCTCCAGCTTCTTTCCAGCAGTTTGTATCTTCCACACTTGTAGCTATCACAGTAGACTTTCTTTCGGCTCTCTCACACAAAAAATGTTAAACACCTGGCCCTCACACTACTTCCTTTTTTAAAGTTCTTCCACTGAGTCAATAAGTGGTTAACATCTGATGTGCAAGTAACTAGCCAAATTTTATCTTTATCCCCTACATTTTAGTGTTTTGTTTTGTTTTGAATTTCATTGTGGAATTTCTTCAGATTCTTCACATTGACTTTATTATTTTTTCACACTGACTTTTATTATACCAAGGTCACCTTGATACCTATTGTCTTCCTCAAAAAAATGCTAATACATAATAGAATATTTAGAGTTGGAAACAGCCCAAAGATATAATCCAGTCTTCTAACTGTTGCAGAATCCCCTTAACATTTCTAAGTAGCTATATTTAGCTTCTGGTTAGGCATGTTTTGAGACATCTCATTGCATTTGGGACAGCACTGATGTTAAAAATCCCTTCTCATGTGGAGCTGCAATCTCTCCTCTCAATGGTCATCTCTCATCCCTCCTTTCATAGCCTTTCCGTCTCCTGAAGAAAATTCCTCGCAAGTCCTTTGTGGTCTCTTCTTTAATAGAACACTTGGCTTCTAGACCCCTTACCATTTGTGTCACACAGGTTGAGTGCTAGAACCAGTCATACGCTAAATGTTGTTCCATATGATTCCCAAGAGGTAAGCTGTGTTCACTAAAGACTCCGCCAGTTTGACGGTCGAGAGCGGCAAGATTCCCTGGTCTTTGTCATAGCTTGTCTCTGAAGATTTTCTTATGGACAGAAGCTGTTCAGACTCCTTTGGTCATCCCAAGTACCTCCAGAACTCTTGAGATGTGTCTACCTAAATTCTGATAATCTTGATTAGAACATCTAGAGAATTAACCAGTTTATCCATGTTAGGAGCAATATGGAATAAGAATTTTTATTTCTTAGAAAATATGACTTGTCTATAATGTCCTTTCTGCCCTTGGTGTACCTTTTGGGCCTCTTATTGAGGAATCCTATAGTGTCTAATATTGTTGGTTAAGTTTCTTTTCTATAAATGTGTTTATATATTTCAAATACTTAGGACCTGGTCTGGCACATAGTGGATGTTGTGCGTTTACCATCATCATATGAAGAACATCCTCTGTGGGTTACGGAGGGCCTTGCAAGATGTGCCTTAAAATTCTTCCTATTTGCCTGATTTTATTTGCATACTTTTGGAGAGTCCATGTTCTCTTCTCCTTTCCTGGGCTACCTTTCCCATTTTTGTGAAAGATGACCTTTTCCTCTCCCGTTCAGTGGTGACCTTTCTAGACTCTGCTACTAGTCATACAACTTTCACAGTAGTTGCCATCTTTCATTCTGGGCTCATCTTTCCAGAGATTCCAGGAACATCTGTGACACTATCACTTTTTACTATAGTATCTTATAAATTGTGTACATTTGTCTGAAAAGCTCCCCTGTTGAAACATATTTCTCATTCCTTCAATAACTAAGCTAAACTAAGAATAGTTTAGCTTGGTTCAAAAGCAGACTATTTCTTCTCATTTCATCATCAAATCAGACTTTTGGGCAAAGTTTTCTCTACAGCATACAAATCTAATGGATCCCCAAATCTCTTCAATACTGTGAAGTGAGCTCTTCAAACACCCACAGCACCCCTACACCCATCAGCCACCAGTCTGCAACCAAATATGACAAATTCTGCTGCTAATTAATCAGATTTTCCCTTTGACCTGGCTCCTGAAGTTTTCAAACCTGTGCAATGAAACTATTTATTGTTTTGTCACTGAACAGACAATGGTGTCCCAGAGAGGAACCATAAATAAAATGGAAATCCGTGCTGTGATAAGGAAGTAATAATGAACAACAAGATCTGGTTTTCTTTTTAGAAAGTCCAGTGCACCTATAACAAAGGTTAAAGCAATTTATTTTTAATTTTAAAACAGTAATTCTAACAAAAATGCATCAATTGAATATTTCTAATTCTTCTTTATCAAAAGGTAATTGTATAAATTTATGACCAGCATTTAAAAAAAAACTATAGATCTTATCTTTAGAAAGGATCGTTAACAAGTGAAAATGAATGAGCACCTTAATGATTTGTTTTAGTAATAAAAAGTTCTTTTCAACAAAAATCGTAATAGTCTTCCTTTGGGGTTTTTCTTGGCTTGGTTTATATACCCCTCCTCACAGCAAATTATCACTCATTATTTGGGTTCCACAGACCCCTTAAATAAAGGAGAAAAAGAAACTAGAGAATGCTAATACAAAGTCAATTTATTAAATTAAATCTTGAAACTGTATGATGGCCTTGGGAAAAGATGTTTATTTTTCTTCAATATAATCTGCAGGAGAGCAGCATTCATTTGCTTGCAAAGGCCATAATCTGTTCCTAAAGAGAAATGAAACAAAGTGAGTGATACTCTGACACTGTGAGGGCGGGTGAAGGAAATACTTTCAAGTATCCAAAGTGATTAAAGCAAAAACTCAGCTAAAGTCCCAGATAGATACTCTTCACAAGAGTCCCTCCGAAGTGCCTTTAAATGGATGTTTCTCAGTAGAAAAAGCTGACCAAACAGCAAAAGGAGCTGAAGCATCTTTATCTTTGAAAGCCCCTATTTGCTATTTTAACCCTTCCTTATACTGTATAAAATTACTATTTAGATAGGCCCTAGCACCAACAAGCCCAGCACAGTCTTTTTTGCTCATTATCGCTGGGGAAGATAAAAAGGATAATTTTACAGCCAAGAAAATTAATTCAAATTAACTAAGTCATTGGCAAAGTCATTCCTCGGTGACCAAGACTCTTAAGAGAGCCGTGAGCAACCTCTTACTTTGAGTGGAGACACTGCGTTTGTGGCCTGCAAGCCCCACGTCCTGAGCAGCACAAGAGGGGTAGCGCTGGTGGAATAGAGCCTTTTTAGCAGGTCAGTAGCAGCCAGAAGAGCAGTGTTGTGACGTTGTCGGTCTGTCTCATAACCTGTGAGGTGGCTCATGGAGCCTGGAGGAAAAAGGAAAGTTATACCCTAATCCCATAGTAAAGTTTTCTTTCCTAGAAAAGCACACACACTTATGTCCACCACATCCAGCTCCTGAGGGGCCTTCAGGGGTCCTGATTTTCCCTGACTACATGACCTCTGGATACTTCTTTAAGGAACCAGAATCCTTACCTAAATCTTTCCCATCGAAGGCTGCAGTTCTAAGGTGATGGACCAAGCTGGAGATATCCCCAAAGCCCATGTTGACACCTTGTCCTGCCAGTGGATGGACTCTGTGGGCCGCATCCCTGCAAAGGAAGCAGAGTTCAGGTGTGGCCTCCAGCAGCAGAGTGCGAAGGGAGTAGCTCTGCTCTGCCATTCTTACCCGATGAGCGCCAGCCGAGGCCGAACATACTCAGCAGCATGTCCCAAGCCAAGAGGAAACAGTACTCGGCTTTTGGCGTCCACCTTGGCTACGCTTGGCGGCAGCTGGCGAGCTGAGACCTTAGTGGGCTTCAGAAAGGCAACAGCCTGGTGCAGCATGGTGCTGGCCGAGTCAACGAAGTCTGTGTGGTTAGCATCACTCCACTGAGTAGCATCAGCCACAAAACAAAAGTGAAATTTCATCAGTGACTAGCAGGGAATTAATTCAACAAGGAAACTCTTTTTATAACGAAAGCCAAGGGCAATGGTACCTAACATGCCTAAACCAATCTAGACCCCAAGTGACCAGTCCCTCCAATAAAGGCAAAACACAGATTCCAGGTTGTAGTATCAAGCCAAATGGCTAAGCTGCCCCTGCCTACCTCTGACCTTGATCTTTTACTAGTCCCCAACTTCAATGACCTGCACCAGCCACATTGTGTAGCTCATTCTACAACATCCACTCCCCTCTGCTTAGAATGTCCTCCCACTTAGACTTCACCAGGACCTCACCTCAGAGCACCCCGAGGCTGTCAGCTCTTTTTATAAACCCTTCTCCAAACTCGCCTGTGTGTGCTCACCTCTATGTTCCCGTAGCATCCTATGCATACTTCTACCACTGTTCTGAAATTGTCACTTATATACCTTTCTCCTCACATGATCATGAGCTGCCTAAAAGCAGGGACTGTGTCTCATTTGTCTATCACCAGACCCTTCTACGTAGAAGGCGCTTGTAATTATCTATATAATAAAAGCCTAAGCGACTGTTAGGACTGAACGACCAGAATGACCAATTGCTATGATGCGCTTTGACCACCAGGGGGCAGATGCTCAACTCAGGGGCTGCCCCCTGTGGTCAGTGCTCTCCCACAGCAGGAGCACTGCTCAGCCAGAAGCCAGGCTCATGGCTGGCGAGCACAGCAGTGGTGGTGAGAGCCTCTCCTGCCTCCATGGCAGCACTAAGGAGCAGCGAGCCAAGTGGTAAGAAGCAGTGAGCAAGCGGGTGATAAGGAGGGAGGGGTCCTGGACTATGAGAGGGTGCAGGCTGGGCTGAGGGGGGGCTCCCCCTCTCCCCAGTGCATGAATTTCGTGCACCGGGCCTCTAGTTGCTAAATGAATGTCCTACAGAGGCCTGTGCCAGGAATATATGCTAAATGGCCCCGGGGGAGGGGGGGCGAGGGGGTAGCAGTTATCTTGGAAGCCACTTCAGTATGTTTAGTTCCTTTTACTGTTGCTACTATAGAGCAGCAAAGCTTAAGTTCTTTGGTGTGAATTATGAGTGAGGTAGTGGAGTTTGGTAGTTAAAACCACAGGCTTGAGGGAGAGCCTCATTTCAGAACCCAGCTTTGCACAAGAGGTAGGACCTTGGGAAAGTTACCTATCTCTAAATGCGCATGTTAACAGTACCTACCTCAAAGAGTCGCTGATTTAAATACATACATACAGGTAGAACTCTTCACCTGTACCTGGTACGTAGTAAGTGCTCGATAAATGTTACCAATTGTCATATTAGTGAATTTAGATAAATGTAGCATTTAACGTTCAGAAATATTGTGCCCTATTATCTAAAAGCCATATTACTCCAGAATCATTACTATTTGAGCACTTATAATGTATGAGGTATGCTGCAAGTATTTTACATAAAGTGCCTCATCTTAAGTCTTTAGACTTTTATTATTATTAACCCTTGAAAGGTTGGTATTTCCATTTTTTAGGAGATTTACAGTTAGTACCAGTATTGAACCCATGTCTGTCTAGAGCAGGGGTGGGGAACCTTTTTTCTGCCAAGAACCATTTGGATATTTATAACATCATTCAAGGACCATACAAAATTATCAACTTAGAAATTAGCCTGCTATATTTAGTCAAACATTAATTAACTCACCCCTAATGCCTTGGCAGGGCCAGTCCAAATGATTCTGCAAGCCTTACATGGCCCATGGGCTGGACATTCCCCACCTCTGGTCTAAAACTTTTAAGACCCCCACTGAAATGTGCTTAGCCCCTCTCCAAAACATTCTGATGAATTAGGCTTCAAAGGTTCAGGTACCTGGGACCCAGCAGCTCCGCTCAAGATTACCTAGGAATTACAGCTTCAAAAGAGGCCAATGCTAACTTCCACCCAGGCAGCTGTTTCAATCAGCATAACAGCAGCCCATGACCCTCAAAAGAGCACAAAGGTTACTGATTTCTATTGTTTGGATTTCCCTGAATCCTCCTCCACGTCATCCAGACCAAGCCTTTCAGTTACAGAAGGGCAGCTGGTTGGTTACTTCTTTTTCCTACTCAAAACTGCCTTTCTGTATCTACCCCTGCAACACCTCATCAGGCAGACAAGTTGATACTCACAAAGGCAGAGTTAATGGCATCCACAAAGTTCTCCTCATCCATGCTCACCAGCTCTGCTGCATGCTCATGGGATGTGGACCAGACCAAGGAACTCAAGGTGTCTGAGAGCTGTCGCAAAAGAACACCATCAATACTGAGAGCTACAACTTCCGTTCTTGGGCACTATCAAGCATAAAGGTATGAAGGAGAAACGAAGCTAGCCTGGAGATATTTCACTTGGAACCTGAAAATGGCTGAGAGAAAATGAAGTCCTAAAAGAGGGAGGCTGGACGTGTTTAAGTAGACTAGCCAGACAGACTTCTTACCGGGAGCAGAGCGATGGGCCCAGAGGGAAGAAATCTCTGCCAAGCTACATTGTTTTCTGTGACCTGTAAAAGAAAGAACAGTTGTGAGAAGTACACATAATAAACACCAGCAGGGTCCCCAGATGGTGGGCTCAGGGTCTTATTTTTTTTTAATCCTCACCTGAGGATATGTTTATTGATTTTAGAGGGAGAAGAAGGGATAGACGGAAAAACATCGATGTGAGAGAGAAACATCAATCGGTTGCCTCTTATATATGCCCCAACTGGGAATCAAACCCGCAACCTAGGCATGCACCCTGACCAGAATCGAACCTGCCCTCTTTCAGTATACAGGACAATGTTCCAACCAACTGAACCACACTGGCCAGGGCTGGGCTCAGGATCTTACCTCTGATAAATGCAGAGTAGCCACAACAGCAGACTGGTCATAGTCCCAGCTGACATTCTGGATTCCAGCAGCTTGCCGTACTCCTGAGTTGTGACCATCTGCACCAATCTGCACAAAAACAAGAGCCTGCTAAGTCTTACAATCTTTTAGTAAATGAAACTGCTCCAGAAGTTTGTCTCTGCCTCTTAAAGATTTCTCTAGTTCTAACTGCTGGCAAGCCCATCTATGGCAGACAACTTTTTATCATGCCTGCCTCACTCACAGCCTCTAAAGGGGTGGCTCTACATATGTGACCCCGGCCTCAGCTAACGGACCAAAGCTGGACATCTGACCCACGAGGTGCCAGCCACAGGTTAAACTCAGCCAAATTCCCCTGCTATTTGGACTAGAAAGCAATAGGCAGGCACTAGAGCTGAACAGTCCTGACGTAAGGTGAGGGATGGCTGCCATGGAAAGGGAAAGCTGATGAACAGACAGAGGAAAAATATGACACAAGGAGAGGACTTACAGGACTCCTGGGAGGGAAAGAACAGCCTCAACTTCTGATACTCTGGTTCCTGTCTCTGTGAGGCCAGCTGTCCTTATTTCATGACCTAAGATGGTCCAGGAGATTTGGTCCTGTACAGGATTTACAATAAGACCATCTTAACTTGAGCTGGCTTACTGGGTACTGGTCCTTATAACCAAAAGCTTAGCCTAAAATTAACATCCACTGTAGCTTAGATGAAAAACTAGAGGCCCTAGAATTGAGGCTAACATGTGAATATGCAAGACCCCTGGCGAAATAAGAATCTTCAACTACCAACAATTTTGTCTGGAGGGTGCTGCCATCACCTAGGGTAATATGAACCCAAGGGCTGGAGTCTGCCATGGAAATTGGAAAAGGCCAGGTATAGCCGACTGCTTTGCTCCGGTAGAGAACAGTCACTCGGTCTAGGGAGGTCAGAAGAGAAAACACAAAACATTAGAAAGACAGCCCACGCAGGCTGAGGAAAAGCCATAACTAAACCCCTAAAGCAAGGTCCCAGGACAGCGGTCTCTTGTCCTTTTCTAAACAAGAAAAGTAAGATCTAAAAAAACCTCATGTGACTGGTGCTATTGTCTGAGAGCTGATAAACAACAGAAACCACAGGGATGAATCAGTGTAAAAAAATTAATCTCTCAGTGAATCATCAGCCTACAGCAGGCACTCTTCCCCTCCTGCTCTTCAGTTCACTCTACGCTTAAATGAGCCCATGTGTGCTTTCAGAGTAAACAGCACGGAAATACCACGGGCTCAAACTTCTAGATCTCATAACATTTTTCTTCCTGACCATAAAAAAGATATGCTCACTGTAAAAGTCGGAATAAAGAAAAGTTTAAAAGGGGGTGGAGGGAACCACCCTCAATCATAACACACAGAGACAACTAGAGTTAAAGCTTTGCCATAGAGCTTACCAAACAATTTCTTTTTTTTCTTTTTTTTTATATATTTTATTGATTCTTTACAGAGAGGAAGGGAGAGGGAGAGAGAGTTAGAAACATCGACTAGAGAGAAACATCGATCAGCCGCCTCCTGCACACCCCCTACTGGGGATGTGCCCGCAACCAAGGTACATGCCCTTGACCGGAATCGAACCTGGGACCCTTGAGTCCGCAGGCCGATGCTCTATCCACTGAGCCAAACCGGTTTCGGCCCCAAACAATTTCTTATACATGTACATGTGGTGCGCACACCCTCACACACAAATGGAATCATGTGACGTGTAATATTTTTCACCAATAGATTGTGGGACATGGTTCTAAGTTAGTAAATATTAGGTCTAAATTATCTTTAAAAGATGCACAGAAGCTCATTACATGGGTGAACTACTACCCATATCAAAAGCATTTAAGATTGCTTCCAATTTTCTCTCTCTAGAATAACCCTGAAATATTTGCAAATCATATATTGAATAAGGAATTTATATCCAGAATACATAAAGAACTTTGGCCTGGCCGATATAGCTCAGGGGCTGAGAGTCGACCTATGACCCAGGAGGTCACAGTTCGATTCCTGATCAGGGCACATGCCAGGGTTTCAGGCTCGATCCCCAGAGGGGAGTGTGCAGGCGGCAGCCAATCAATGGTTCTCTCTCATCGATGTTTCTAGCTCTCTCTTCCACTCTGAAATCAATTTTTTTAATTAAAAAAAACACACTATAACTCACAAAAAAACAAATAATCCAGTTTTTAAATGGGCAAAAGATTCTGAATACACCTTTCTCCAAAGAAAAATGACCAAAAAGCACATGAAAAGACACTCAACATTATTAGTCATCAGGGAAATACAATCCAAACTATAATGAGATACCATTCCATAGTCACAAGGGTAATATGAACTATATGGGATATAGAGTATCCTATATAATAAAAAGCTAATATGCAAACTGACCGAAAGGCGAAACGACCGGCTATAATTTTTTTTTTAAAAAGGGGTAGGAGCCCTGGCCAGTAGCTTAGTTGGTTAGAGCATCCTCCCATTATGCCAAGGTTATGCGTTTGATCCCTGATTAGGGCAATAAAAAAGAATAAAGTACTGATACATGCTACAACATGAACATATCTCAAAAATACATTCAATGGGAGAAGTCAGACACCAAAGAATACATATTTTATGAGTATAACTCTATGAAATGTCCAGAACAGGCAAATCCCAAAAGACAGAAAGTAGACCGGTGGTGCCAGGGGCTGGGGGTCAGATTGGGGAATATTATAAATGAGCTCCAGGTTTCCTCTGGGGTAATGGAAATATTATAAAATTATGTGATGATGGTGGCATAACTCTATAATAAAAATCACTGAATTGTACACTTATAATGGGTAAATTTTTTGGTATGTAAATTATACTTGAATAGAGCTGTAAAAGAAAAACAAGAAAAACCCTGAGATAAGTATCAGAATGTTTGTTTATGGTGCACATTCAGTATCTGTAAAAGGGATCCTTCCTTCCAGTAAGCCCTAGAATAATTCTAAAGAGGTTCACCTTCCAGAGAATGGAAGAGGTGGGAGCCTCACCTGACACAGCCTCCAGCTGCTTCGTGAGAGCATGCATGATGACATCGTTCTCCACTATGTAGCCCATATCATCCAGGTTATCCTTGTCGAACATGATCAGGGCCTCTGAGCAGGCATCCCACACCTGGCAACACCAAGGGAACGTCTGTATTACAACCCAAGTAAAAGAAAGTCTGTATTTCTACTCCAATCAGAAACTGAGTACTGCTTTCCCAAGTGACAGAGCAGAATAATCACAAACTGTCAGTCCCTCTGGCAGGACATCAGGTGAGAAGAAAATTCCCTGGGGAATGCTTTCCCCCACTTTCTTAGACTGCGTGTGGACTTTGATTCTTCCCACATTCTCAGAAAACCTGGAGAATGTGGACTCCAATATCTTGGCACAAAGCAGACCAAGGTATCTTGCCAAGAGTGACAAAGGAAGCACCTGCATTCGCCGAAAGGCTCTGCATCTCATGTTGCAGATGTGGTCCCAGGCACCGAAACCTACAAAAGAAAGGGTCTATTAGAGACCGGAGCCTCCTTCCTGGGCTCCCTCTGTCCCTCCATCGTGTTCAGTTAGAGGCTGTTCTCAGTGTTCTCCATAACAGAGAAATACTCTCCCCTTCGATGTTCGATGGCAGGAGCTAAGCTCCTCTGTTCCCCGGCTCAGATTACAGTCTGAGAAAAGACCCAGCTTTCAAGATCAACAGGTCAAATCACATTGTAAAGTAGGGGAAATAAATAAGGAAATCAAAGCCATACTGTTCTTCTTTTCCATCCTATTGAAGTTACAAACTCTCTGGATAAAGACTACTTTTTGTTGATCTCCATGGCACTGAAGAGCTTCACTCATTGAGGAAATATTTACAAAGCACCTAAAATGTGACAGATACTAGTACATTTCTAGGTACTGAGCAAAAAGTGGAAACCAAATGGACAAAGTCCCCACCTTTCTGTAGCTAACATCCTAACTTACTATTTGTAGTAAAAAACAAATACATAATATAATGTCAGGTGGTAGTGTTATGAAGAAAAATAAAGCAGTATAAGGGGCTAGAGAGTGATACGAGAGGCTATTTTAGGTAAGGTGGTTCTAGACAGGATAGTCCGAGCAGAGACCTAAAGACAATGTGCTGACAACTGGTTCTGTTCGCACACATCCATCTTCACCCCAAAAGCATTTATTACACGGGCTCCCTAGCTTCCCAGGGCGGACTCTGGGAATGAAGAGTGACTCTGCTCATAATTAGTTCATATAGTTTTAGTTCCACACATTTATAATGACCCAACATCACAAATGAAGTCTACGCGATGGCCCCACATGTTCCAAGGATGTCTTCCTCAGATGGGGAATTGGCACATTAACGATTTCAGAAACTACCAACCACACCCCTCTCTCCCATCCACCTCAGTGAGCTCCCTCCGCCCAGATGCTCTGGTAACTCTGCCTCTGGGGCACACTGGGAAGCCGAGAGAGACAGGAGATTGGTTCTGTGAGAGAGGATGTTCTACTCACTACTGAGAAGGGTTGCAGAGCCAGGGGAAATGGAGCTGACCCTGTTGCTGTAAGTTTCTGGCAATTTCTCCAATACTTTCTTTGGACCTGCTTCTAGCAACAGGATTTTCTTATCATGAAAGTGAATATCATATCCTAAAACAAAAAAAACAAAATTTTATATCATTTTAGGAAAATCAGAATTTATTTTTTCATTGCCAAGAGAAGCAACAATTCATGCCTTAATCCTTAAGAACAAATTTCTTACAAAGCACACAAAAAGGAAACACCATGCAGTCCTAAGCAGTAACTTATACCACCATTTCAGCCATGCGAACCATCGTGCCAACCACCGTAAGGTAGTATTTAGACACCAGATATTTCTAATCCTCAAAGTATTACATCACTGAAAATTACAAATCCCGTTCAACAGAAAAAATGTAGTTAATAAGCGAAATTCATTGTAGCCTCAAGGTTAAATCAAGGATAAAGAATTAGTCTGTAAAAGAAAAGGGGGCCAAAAATACATCAGTTGTGCCTACAAATCTGATCCTAAAACATTGCAGAGGAAGTAAAAAGGGAACTTGGGTCCGCTGGCGTGGCTTAGTGGTCGAGAGTCGAGCGTTGACCTATGAACCAGGAGGTTAGGGTTTAATTCCCGGTTAGGGCACATGCCCAGGTTGCTGGCTCCATCCCCAATGTGGGGTGTACAGGAGGCAGCAAATCAATGATTCTCTCTCATCACTGATGTTTCTACCTCTTTTTCCCCCTCCCTTCCTCTCTGAAATCATTAAAAAATTATTTAAAATAAAAAAAGGGGGGGACTTGGGGATGCCATCACTGGGTGTCTGCAGCACATTACAGTCAGTCTCGCCAGTGTCTCAGAGAAAGACACGGGGGGAAATAAGCAGTGAGTTGCTGCTGCCAAGAAAGGAGAAAAATATGTGCTAGAATTGCCCGACCATCTTCCCCTTCCCCTGTTCCTCCAGGAGAGCTTCATCTCATTCTTCCTTTGATCAGTTATCTACAAATCTTTCTCCTTTGCTAGATTCTAAATTCCCTGGGGACAGGGATTTTTCCCCCTTATAGTAATATCCCCAGCAACAAATGCTGTATCTCCTCAATCCATAAAGTAGATAATGTCTTCACAGACATTTGTTAAACAACAGACCAGGAAACAAACAGGAAAATAATTAGATTTCCAAACACATTATAAAATATAGCCAAGTTTAATATTTTATTTGTTAGCTATTTAATGTAACATTTTAGAAAACTCATTTGTCAAAAAACATTAGAGGATTACAAGTTTACAAATAACAATGTAAAAGGACAATATAGATATTTCAAGCCTAGAACATAAATTTGAGTTTGAAGAAAAATCAAGGAAAACATAAACTGACTGATACATCAAGATGAAGAGCCTACTGGAAAATTTTTATTTTTAAAGCATCTATCTAAAATTAAATGGGAGTTGAACTATAAAGTAAGATCAGTCAGTATATCAACTACTGACAAAGAATTTTCTTTGGGACACATGCCATGATGATCAAGGGGAGGCATTAGCACACACAAAATCCCAAGCAGGTAGTTCACTTGACTCAACAGGAGGAAACACCCCACAACACTACACCTGCCCATGAAAGGTGTATAACATCGCATAAAAGTTAAGAGGTAAAGTTGTTACAAGACAATTAAGCACTTCCCTGTGTTTCTCATTCTCAAAGTGTGGTCTTCAGATCTCCTGCATCCATCCCCAGAGACACATGTTAATAAAGGGCCTCACCTGGACAAACTGAATCAGTTACTGGAGGTAGAACTGTGAACCCTCATTTCTAAAGTATACCCCACAAACGTGTAACAACGATTGTCCGTGAGGAGAACTGGGTGGCTAACAATAAAAAATGGAAGTCTTACTTTATATGATTTACTAGATAGAGGCTTGGTGCACGGATTTGTGCACTGGTGTGGGGGGTGTTCCTCGGCGTGGCGTGTGGGGATCGGGCGGAAACCGGCAGTCCCACGCTGCCTGCTGCTCCTGCTCATCCTGGCCCCACTGTGCCTAACGCCACCCGTCGGTAGGCTCACTGCCACTCCGTTGCGGTCTCCGGGCTGTGGCGGCCAGCCGTGAGCCCTGCATCTGGCGCCCTTTGGTCAGCTGAACAGTGCTCCCACTGTGTGAGCGCACTGACCCCCAGGGGGCAGCTCCTATATTGAGCATCTGCCCCCTGGTGGTCAGTGCGTGTCATAGTGACCAGCTGAATGGTCGGTCGCTTAGGCTTTTATATATATAGATACTCTATACCCAATACCCTTTGTATTTCAAAATTCCTTTTGAATTTTATATATGTGCCTGTCTTAGTTTTTCAAAGCCCAAAACCAACACAAAACAAAACAACCCAGGTGATTCTTAAATGCACCTGAGAACCACTATTTTAATCCATTTATCAATAGGTACAACCAAATAGCTGTCAGGGAGAAAGGGTATACACACAAAAATCTTTGCTTTTTCTAATTACTGGCTTTTGAGTGCAAATTACTTAAGTTTTCTTGAGCTTTAACTTCTTTACCTGCACAATCAACAATGAAGATTAAATAAAAATGTAGGTAGAATACTTTAAAATATGCCT
Organism: Cnephaeus nilssonii; assembly: GCF_951640355.1. Taxonomy (NCBI): domain Eukaryota; kingdom Metazoa; phylum Chordata; class Mammalia; order Chiroptera; family Vespertilionidae; genus Cnephaeus; species Cnephaeus nilssonii. The sequence goes on along the minus strand of NC_137075.1, from coordinate 86,907,005 downwards.
ATCCATAGCAAGTGCTTAATAATTGATAACTGTTTTCTAGAATTACTTTGAGACTCAAGCCCATCAGCTTATACATAGCATTGTTTCCCCCCAGTTTCCTAGAAGAGGAACCACACTCTAATTCTCAAGTCAACAAACACTATTAATGATCTTTGTGAGGCCAGAAAAATCAAATCTAATTTCTGAAAGTCACCGTGCAGTTGTTAGAAGCAAACTATCCTGAGTTTGGTGGCCTGGATTTGAATTCAGATTCTGCTGGTGCCTGGTTATGAGACTCTGGTCCTTACTTAACCTTTGCCAGGCAAGTTTTCTCATAAAAGATATGAAAGTAATATCTACCTCACAGGGTAGTGAAGCAGCCTAAACTATAAGTATGAAAGCCAAGTTCTTACCTCACCTTATACACAAAGTTTAACTCAAAGTTGATGATAGGCTTAAATGTAAGAGCTAAAACTATAAAACTCTCAAAAGGAAGATTAGGAGTGAATCTTCTTAGATATGACACCAAAAATACAAGTGGTAAAAGACTAATAAGTTCAATTTCATCAAAATTAAAAACTTTTGGCCCTAGCCAGTTTTGCTAAGTGGTTAGAGCATCAGCCCGTGGACTGAGGGTTGTGGATTCAATTCCGGTCAAGGGCATGTACCTGGATTACAGGCTGGATCCCCACTCCCAGTCGGTCTGTGTGCAGGAGGCAACTAATCAATGTCTCTCTAACATCGATGTTTCTCTCTCTGTCTTTCCCACTCCCTTCCACTCTCTCTAGAAATCAATGAAAAAAATATCCTCAGGTGAAAAAACAAAAAATTAAAAACTTTTGGGCTTCAAAGGACACCATCAAGAAAGTGAAAAGACAACCCACAAAATGGGAAAAAATATTTGCAAATCATTTATCTGACAAGGGATGTGTACTGAGAATTCACAAAAAACTCTTACAACTCAAAAATAAAGACAAATAGTTCAAATGGGCAAAAACTCTAAACAGGCATTTTCTCAAAAGATATACAAATGACCAATAAGCGTATGAAAGGATGTTCAACACCATTAGTCTTTATGGAAATGCAACTCAAAACCAGGAGATACCACTTCACACCCAATGGAATGACTAAGAACAAAAAAACATTAACAAGTGTCCAGGATGTAGAAAAATTGGACCCCTCCTATATTGCTGGTAGGAATATAAAATGGTGCAACCACTTTGGAACACTGTTTGGCTGAATTACCATATGACCCAGCAATTCCACTCCTAGGAATATATTTAAGACAACCAAAAATATGTTTACACAAAAGCTTATACACAAAATCATCCATCACTTAATGAATGAACAAAACGTATTATATCCACACAATGGAATATTATTCAACCATAAAAATGAATGAAGTATTGGCACATGATACAGCCTGGATGAACCTTGAGAACATTAAGCAGATTTCACGTAGATGGAAATGTCCAGTAAAAGCAAATCTACAGACAGAAAAACACATGAGTGGTTGCCTAGAGCAGTGATTTGCAACCAGTGTGCTGCAGGAATTTTTAAAACATGCAATCCCCGACTAGTCAGAGCACTGACCTCTTTTCCATCAGACTGTCAAATTCAAAAATGACAACTGCCAACACAATAGCCGTCGGTGTGAATTAGTCAAAATTATACCTATTTTTTGTCAGATCGGCAAAAAATATATGTTTTGGTGTGCCACAGAATTTCAGTAATTAGTTTATGTGTGCCATGAGATGAAAACCATTGAAAATCACCGGCCTAGAGCTAAGATTGGGAGGAAATGGGCAGTGGCTGCTAATGAGTTCAGATTTCTTTTGGAGGTAATAAAAATGTTCTAAAATTTGTCGTGATGGCTGCACAATTCTATGAGTATACAAAAAAAACACGCACATTAAATTGCATGCTTTTAATGGGTGAACTTTAACTCTGGCCTGGTAGCTCAGTGTGTTAGAGTGTCCCATACACCAAGGTTTCGGTCCCATCCAAACAAGAATCAACCAATGAATGCAAAAATAAGCGGGACAACCAATCCATGTTTCTCTCTCTCTCTCTCTCTAATCAATCAGTAAATAAAATAGTGGTAAATGGGTGAAATTTATGGTATGCAAATTATATTTCAATGAAGCTGTTAAAACAGAAAGAAAGAAAGAAAGAAAGAAAGAAAGAAAGAAAGAAAGAAAGAAAGAAAGAAAGAAAGAAAGAAAGAAAGAAAGAAAGAAGAGAGAGAGGGAGGGAGGGAGGGAGGGAGGGAGGGAGGGAGGGAGGGAGGGAGGAAGGGAGGAAGGAAGGAAGGAAGGAAGGAAGGAAGGAAGGAAGGAAGGAAGGAAGGAAGGAAGGAAGGAAGGAAGGAAGGAAGGAAGGAAGAGGAGGGAGGGAGGAAGAGGAGGGAGGGAGGGAAGGAAGGAGGGAGGAAACACCTAGCCCAAAGCAACAATGCCTGACTGCTTGCAATTTTGCCCCTAACTAAATAACCCTGAGCAGGTCTATTTCCCTACCGGTTGGAAGGACTCCTAAGGTACCTCCCACTTTTGACCCTTCGGCACCCCCAAGAACCACACGCTTGCCCTGGGGCCCTGGGGATCCTTGGGCGAGGGAAGGGGCCACAAGATCCGCAACCCTCAGACTTTGGGAAAACAGTGCCAGAACTCCCCGAGTCCCCACAGCTCCACGGCCCCTCTCCCCACACTACCGGCCTTGAAGATGCGCTTACCCAAGGCACAGGCCATGGCGGCGCCTACCAGGCCTCCACCTGACACCACCACATCGTACACGGTGTCTGCCGGGGCACCGGCCCACCTCCGACAGGAGACCAGCGGGCCTCTCCGGGCAGCTGCTGGTGCAGCCCCTAACCGGCTCACAGCCAACAGAGCCGCCATGGTGCAGACCCGCTCCGTACTGGGCACCCCGCTAGGCCCGCCTTGGGTGGCACTTCCAGACCAGAGTCCTCCAATCACCTGCCGCCTCAGCCTCGCGGCCTCAGAACCGGAAATAGAACGTGGAAAGGGAATAGGCCAATCGGAAAACAATCCTTGCCTCGTTGGGCGGGATGTTTTGGAGGCTCCCTGGTAGGGGATTGGTTCAAGCATCCGCCTGGGAGCCAATCAGAGCACAAATCTAGAAAGGGGCGGAACTTGGCTCACGTAGTCTGAGCCGCCGCCGCAGTCACCGCCGGGGTCGCGGCCGCTTCTGTCTCTGCCCCGCTGGGAAGATGACGGTGGGGAGGCGTGCGGGAGCCTCCGGCGGCGCTCCGAGCCTTCAGGTGAGGAAGAAGACAGAAGGGGGGAAAATCAGGTCTGGGCCCCGGAAAGGAATGCCTGAGAGGAGTGTTTGACGTTGCCTTGGAGACAGACGTAGGGGCGTGTTCCCGAGGGGCGTGGGATTAAAATTGGTTGCGTTTAGAACTGCCTGAACCGGAGCCCTAGGTCAGGCTCTTCGCAGAACCACGCAATGGCCCTCAGTTTTCGCTTTATCCCCTCAGCCGCCCTAGGACTGTCGTAGACTGTTGTCTCCATTTTGTAGAAGAGAAAACTGTGGCACGGAGAGATGAGGAAATTTGCCCCAAAATCCATATAAACAGAAAGTAGAATGGCGATTGCTTGGGGCCGGCGGGGAAGGATGAGGGGTGAGCTGGGGAAGGGTTGGGAAGATTGGGGAAAACAGTGAGTGACTGCTAAATGGTATGGGGCTTCTTTTTGGAGTGATTAACATGTAAAGCTGGTGGTGGCTGCCCAACGGTGAATATACTAAAACCCACTGCACACTTTAAATAAGCGGATTGTATGTATTGCATGATGTGTGAATTATCTCTCAATAAGTTCCTTTAAAAAGGAAGATTCCTAGGACCACACACTCTTCAGTAGCAGAGTGAGGGCTAGAGCACATACATACCTTTGACTCAATGTCGTGTTCTTTGCAGTGTTAGAGCTGGACCTTAGAAAACCCAGTAAAATCATCAGCAAGTCCAGCTGCAGTCAGTCACCCTCTGGTCCCATCCTGGCACCACCACACCTGCCACACTGGCCCTCTTGCTTCTCCAAGAGTCAAGTTTGTTCCTGCCTCAAGGTCTTCGCTGTTCCTTGAACCCAGAAACCGCTTACCCCAGATCTGAGCGAGGCTGGCTCCTTCTCATCAGCCAGGTGTAAATCCCAAACTCCTCCACAGTGAGAAGTAAAAATCATCCCAGGTCTGAGAAAGTACAATTCAGACCGTAATGGACAGAGAAGGCCAGCAGCAAGATCAGCAGAAAGCAGTGTTTCTCATAGGACCACACCATACTGTAAAATGACTAACACCCCCTTCTAAATGATTATGCTTACCTATCAGTTACTTACCCAGCCCACTTGTTCTTGCCCCCTTTTGAATAAAAATTGCTCAATCATCCACTTACTAAACTGTCCCCTCTTCACGACAGCATCCATTCAGAGTTGATCCCTGCTTCCCCTAACTCTCATCAGAATTATTCAGGACAAGCTAACCTTAGAAAAAGCCCCTCTCCCACCCTCCTACTATGGGTAAAAGCTACCCCCCTCCCAAGGTCCCTATTATTTTCCATGGTTTACTGCAGCAAGTTAATAAACCTAACTCTGATTATAGTACAAATATACATACCTTCCACAATATATCTCTATCTTTACATAAATATATATAGTCTTTATCTGATGGGGTTTTTTTAGCCCATCATATAAGGAAAGCTTCCTATAGCCACTCTATAATCCCATAGTTTTATGGATTTCACTGAATTATTATCTTATATCTTCTGTCTTCCTTTACTGGAATGTTAGCTTCATGAAGGCCTTGATAGTTCAAGACAAGGCCTTGTCTTGTTCTCAGCTTAATTCTTAGTGCAAATTAGTCACCTAATTTATATTTTCTGGAGTATTTAAACCCAGTTGGGTTTCCCACATTCTAGGACATTGCTCATTCAGCTAGACCACATTGTCTCTCCTGTTAATTATTCATTCCTAGTGACACAGTGGAAATCAGCTAGAATATGAGGAAAGCAAGAAAAAAGAAGATTGAAAAAAGTTGGTAAAACCCCAAGAGGGCAGGACCCAAAGTGTGGCCAAGGTCATGGGTAGGATTCCTGGAGGGAGCAGAATGCCTGGTGCAGAGTAGGTTCTCTGTAAATGCTCACCACACTGCATGAAGTAGGGATCCAATTTCAGCTCTTTGCATCTCTTTACTGTCTTTTGTCAACCAAAGGTTGCTGCCACAATTCAACACCAACAGAAGTCCCCAACTTTGGGTGCGGTACAGGAGAGATTTTATTCAGTAAAACAACTCAAGGGTTGCAGCTCAGTTTGCAAACCTGGGGAACACAATCTGGGCACTCTGCTGCCTTATACAGAGAAGAGTGCCTTCTAGTCCCTGATTGATCCGTTTTCATGCAAATGAACCATAGACTTCTTGTGTTCTGATTGGTCAGTTAATATGCAAATGAGGATATAGTTGCACAGCTCCAGTTGGATAGGGTAGGTCTTCAGCCCATTGGTTGAATTACAGCTCTAGGAGCTCTAATACAAGGGTCAGCTCTGATGGCAGGAACACAGTACTTGAGGCTGGCAGCTCCAGCTGAGGTTTTCCCTGATGCGCAGTGTGGGTGGGGGACCATTGTAAAAAGTGGCTGCTACACTCTGGTTATGAATTTGAGCCCAGTTAACAACAAGGAGTCTTTGGCAGGTATATTCTTTCTTGGGATTGACACCTTCGACCAAGCACACCCATATACCAATTTGTGAAATTTTTTTTTTTTTTTTTTTTTTTTTACAGAGAGGAAGGGAGAGGGATAGAGAGCTAGAAACATCGATGAGAGAGAAACACCGACCAGCTGCCTCCTGCACACCCCCTACCGGGGATGTGCCCGCAACCAATGTACATGCCCTTGACCGGAATCGAACCCGGGACCTTTCAGTCCGCAGGCCGACGCTCTATCCACTGAGCCAAACCGGTTTCGGCCAATTTGTGAAATTTTTTAAAAAAATATATTTTTATTGATTTCAGAGAGAAAGGGAGAGGGAGAGAGAGATTTAGAACCATCAATGATGAAAGAGAATCACCGATTGGCTGCCTCCTGCACAATCCCCACTGGGGATTGAGGCCACAACCCGGGGAATGTGCCCCTGACTGGAATCGAACCTGGACCCTTCAGTCCACAGGCCCGCACTCTATATACTGAGCCAAACGAGCTAGGGCGTGAAATTTCTTTAGAACACATCTTATTTCCACATTGTCTTTCCTGTTAATTAAAAATTTTCTTTGTTCCTCCCCAGTCCCTAATACATAGAGGCTTATTCAAAGTGAAATTAACAGTTAAGTTTTGAATAAATTTGAAATTATAGTTTGACCCCGCTCTATCCTATTTCATTTTAGATATTTCCCCCCAGATCCTCCTCAGACACAGAGGCAGAAGAGGAGCTGTCTGGGGATGGGCTGGTTTTGCCTAGGGCTGGCAAACTTGATGAGTTCCTCAGCCTAGAGGAGACAGATTCTACTTCTCCTGACTCAACTGGGAGCTTTTATGAGACCCTGCAGGCACTGAAGCAGAAAGGCAGGTGGTGCCTGTCAGAATCCCTTCATCAGTCTGACCCAGACAGTGATGAGAGCCTCTCTGAAGATGATGAGGACCTGGCGAGTTTCTTCCAGAACAAAGGCAGGGGGAAGCCGCAGGTCCAGTACCCACCATCTCCAAGGTGAGGCACTGCAGTTCAACAGCTGCTTCACTGCACAATTCCAACCAAGTCCTGTGTTTCTTCCTCAGTAAAGCAAAGACCACTTTTTCAAGTTGCCACTTACTCAGGCTCCGGAAGAATCAGCTTCCAGATCCAAACATGTGTTCTGATTCCTACCCAGCAGTCCTAAATCACTCTGGGTAACCCGTAGTCACCTGAAGCACAGGAATTGGTTAAACTGATGCCTTTCCCAAACACACTACCTCCCTGAGAATGGCAGCAAGGTTCCTTTACCTTGGCCAAGCCCTGTTATGTGTATGTATACTCTACCTCATTTAATATTTATTTTTTCTCCTCTTGATCACCCTGTAAATAGGTATTATTTTGCCATTTTACAGATGAGGAATTGAGGTTCCAAGAGAACCTTGCTGAAGGTCACACAGCTGGCAATTGTTTGAAGCAAGATTTGACTATGGCTCTGTCTGACTCTAAAGCCCTGCTCTCACCACTGCGCTATCCCCCTATGAAAATATTAGAATGCAAAGTGGCAATTTTTGGATCAGTTTGGAGAAGAGACTTCTTACTAAGGCTGATAGCTGGCCTGTGGGAAGGAAGGAGGCCTGGTTGAGAAAGGCAAAGGCTTAGAGGCCTGTGGGGCTGCGATGTTAGGCTGAGAAGCTAGATGCAACCTGCCAGCAGAGAGGTCTAGGGAGCGCAGTGGGGAGGAGGATCTGGGAGGAGCCGGGCCTCCTGGCCGCCCTGTCCTCCAAGCACAAGGCAGCTGCTTTCTTCCCCCAGGTGTGGCTACACAAGGCGCTGCAGCTCCCTGAGCAACCTACCCTCCGACATTCCCAAGGTTCAGTCCCAGCCGCCCACAGGCTCCAGGCCTCCTTCCCAGCACCGAAGTCTCAGCTCCTGGGCATCCTCCATCACTGTTCCTCAGCCGTTCCGTATGACGGTGCGTGAGGCCCAGAAAAAGGCCCAGTGGCTGGCCTCACCTGCCTCCTTCGAGCTCGAGAGGCAGCAGGCCCAGAGGCAGGGCCAGGAGGAGGCCGAGTGCCACCGGCAGTTCCGAGCACAACCCGTGCCTGCACATGTCTACCTGCCCCTCTACCATGAAATCATGGCGCGCAGTGAGGCCCGAAGGCAGGCAGGGATCCAGAAGAGGAAAGAACTGCTCCTCTCGTCTTTCAAACCCTTCAGCTTCCTGGAGAAGGAGGAGCAACGGAAGGAAGCCGCCCAACAGAGGGAACTGGCCGCCAGTGCTCAGGCCAAGGCCTCCAAGCAGACTGCCACTAGAAGGATCCCCAGGTCCATTCTGGAGCCAGCTCTCGGGGACAAACTCCAGGGTAAAGACAACCTTGCCACCTTGCTGCCTCCTGCCGGGGGTGCGGTGGGGATTTAGTCAGGCTCGGGGGTTAGCCTGGCTTTCAGGTGGCCTGCTAGGGGCCCCTCAGTGCAGGCCATGGAGCAGGTTGGGTGTATTTACACAAGGGGGAACCCTGTAGGAGATGTCCTGCAGCACTCCCCACCAGCCTTGCCCTCAGTGAGTGGATGTGAAGGCCTCTGTGGCCGCACAGATAGGAGAACAGAGAACCAACGAGACATCTATAGACTGACTTAGACCGGTGCCACTGCCTCTGAGGAAACCTCCCCCATCCTGGTGAGGTACTCATTTCAAGAAGTGCAGCTCAAATAAGAGACTCAGGCTTTCTTTGCTCATTCAGTAACATGTGCCATGTCCCACGCATTGTTCTAGGGTGAATAAATAGTCATGGAGTTTGTGGACATGGGAGGGAGACAGATAAACAAATAACCACAACTGTGATGAGTCATTTGCAAGGATTATAGGGTCCTATGGAGTTTATAACAGAGGACCTAACTTAGGGTGTGGTGAGGGGTGGGAACAGTTAGGGTCCCCAGAGAAAGTGAGCACTGAGGCTGACCCGGAATGGGGAGCTGTGTTAATTTGATGAAGAGGGAGGAAGAGTACCAACAGAGCTATAGCATGGAGGTAAGAAAGCTGAGCACATTCAGGGGTGAAAAGGTAGAGGGTGGAGAGAAGAGGGAGAGGGGAGGAGAGAGGCAGGCACAGGTCAGACCTGGGGCCTTGTGGGCCGAGGGAAGGAGTTTGGACTTCACCCAAGGGCACTGGGGAGCCACTGGAGGGTTTTAAGTAGAGTGGCTCATGATCAGATATGAAGTTCGGAAAGATCACTCTGATTGCTATTGAGATAATTAAAGGGGGAGGTGCAAGACTCAGGGATGCTGATATAACGAGGCTATTTCAACAATTTAGTTGAAAAATTATGAAATTAGTAGCAGGGGCAACAAAAAGAGACTGGACTGGAGACAGGTTAAAGTGGAGGAGACGGTGGAACATGTGACTGATCAGATGAAGGAGGGCGTGTCAAGAATGACTTGGATAATGGGCTTGGGCAGTTGTGTGGGTGGTGGGGCCTTTCTCTGAGACAGGGGAGACCTGGGAGAGGAGCAGGTGACTGGCCCATTCCTCCTGGTCATCCTTCAGGAACCAGAGAAAGCACTCAGTAAATGTGAATGGAGCTGATTCTGCAACCTGATTGGTACCTGGCAGTGTTCTCCTCAACATTTACTAATGAGCTCTCCAGGAAAAAAACCCCGATTTGTAGTGTTTGCCATTTTCTGTCATGTAAATATGCCCATCATGGCCAATTTCAGGCTTCCCCACATGTCAGCTGGATCACAAAATTCCTGAAAAGTTAACATTTGGTTCCAGCACATTACTGCTAGTGTTTAAAAGAGGAAAAGTTCTCCAAACCTTTTGGTATGAGTCTCAGTCCCTTCTCACCCATCACCACCCTGACTTTTCTTCACAGAAGCTGAGCTCTTCAGGAAAATTCGCATCCAAATGAGAGCCATGGACATGCTCAAGATGGCCTCCTCCCCCATCATCTCCTCCAGTTGCAGGGCTGACCCACAGCTCCGCACAGCCACCCGAACCTGGCAGGAAAAGCTTGGGTTTCTGCAGACTGACTTTGGATTCCAGCCTCGGGTGAATCCTGCTGTCCCTGACTATGAGGGCCTTTACAAGGCCTTCCAGAGAAGAGCTGCAAAGAGAAGGGACACCCGGGAGGGGACTCGCAACAAGCCCTTCTTGCTGAGAACCGCCAGCCTGTGTCACACCCAGCGGCCCTGTGATGCTGCCGCCACTGGAGGGAGGAAGGTGAGAGCCCAGGCAGTTGTGGGAGGGTCAAGGGCCTGGAGGCCCAAAATCCAAAGAGGGCCACGTCTCAATGGAAGGCACTTTTCATGGCATTTTTCTATCTTAATTTCTTTTTTAAAACACCAGTTCAGCTATAAGCAGATCAAAGATACACAATTCCTATAAACTTAAGACCATAAGAATACTTCTTTTCCTTCCCTCTCTCTCGAGAAATTGAAGAAATAAGTTCAAGCAGGTCTGGGAGGCAGAAAGTTGGGATCAATTGTTGTGTCTCTATACCAATTCCAAAGAACTCTACTCATTTGATTAAAAACTTCAGGATTGCCCTAGCCAGTCTGGCTCAATGGATAGAACGTTGGCCCCTGAACTGAAGGGTTCCAGATTCTATTCTGGTCAAGGGCATGTACCTTGGTTGCAGGCTCGATCCCCGGCCCTGGGCCCTGGTTGGGGCACGTGTGGGAGGCAATCAATTGATGTGTTTCTCTCACATCGATGTTTCTCTCTGTCTTTCCACCTCCCTTCCACTCTGTCTAAAAATCAATGGAAAAATATCCTCGGGTGAGGATTAACAATGAAAACAACCTCCAGGATTGACATCCAAGTCTGTCCCAATTACTAAACTTGAAATCTCATTACCCTTGGCTTTAATACCCGGAAAAAAGATTCTTAGTCTGATTAGTTTCTATCTTAACTGAAATGGATTCCAGCTAAGATGGAACCTAATCACACATGCGGTCCCACCAATACCAGCCTTTGTTTCCTCTAGGACTCTCCACAGCCACCGGCTGCTTCCCGGCCCAGGAGTCGTTCTCTGAGTGGCCTTGCTTCCCTCTCTGCCAACACCCTACCTGTGCACATCACAGATGCCACCAGGAAGAGGGAATCTGCAGTCAGGTGAGTGGTCAGGCTGCAAAAGACTCACAATGCCCGGATCGTGGCCCACATGATGGAAACCACCCCACTGCTGGGCCTCCTCTCCTGTTATCAGGAAGCCTAAAGGCGTGGAAGGGAATTCTCTGGTCAGGACAGGAATACATGTGGTCCTCCACACTTAGGGCGGGAACACACCTAGCTATCATTCAGCAAATACCCACGGGGCCTTACACTGTGCCAGGTAGAATGTTAAGGCTGGAGATACCTATGGAACCTATAGTTTAATACCTAATCTGAAATACAGAAAGGCAACGAAGCAGCTACCTTATTTTGTCAGTGAGTGCAATGATGAGGGAATACAGGGGACTGTGGGGCACTGGGAAGCCTGGGGAGGGGACTCTTGTAATAGATGGTCTGAGGTGAAACCTGAAGGAAGAGGAATAAGCCAAAGGCTGGAAAGAAAGAAGTTTCCAGACAAAGAACAACATTGGTAAAGACCTAGAGATGAAAAAGGAAGGAACCCATTAGGAGCAGGAACTCCGAGAAGCATGATGACAGGTGGCTGAGCCTGCCCCAGAGATGAGCACCCATTGCACATATTGAAATTCTCTGAGATTCATCTGGGGGAACTATCAGAAGTCAGATGGGAATCCGGCACCTCCTTATTTTTAACTCTTTAACTGACCTTATCTGTCATGGTATTGTTCTCATCGAGCCAGCAAGAGTTCCTCCACCAGGCCTCTGAGACAAGTGAGCAGAGGACCAGCATATTGGTGCTTTCCTGTGGAGCTCACAGAGGAGTAAAAGAACCGACTTGGCCCTTTAAGACCCACACAGATCGTAGAAATGTATTTAGAATCCAATGGATATTTCCCTTTTCCTCAAATTTCGTAGAGCTACTAAATCAAGGCTGAATGTAGCAATATCCTGAGGTCCCAATTAGATATTATGAACCAGAGGTTGGCCCACCTGCAGAGGATGTCCACCGCTGCTTCCTAGCAGTAGGGAGTTTGACATACTAGCAGATAAAACTTTAATGTCCCCCTTCCTAATCGGTCCACTTGAGTGTGGGCCAAATGCAAGAGTCTTGACTTTTTTCTTTTGGTAGAACTCTCCATTCCTTGTAGAATATTTACACAAACGAAGTACTAAAAGTTGATCCCAAATTGTGCATTAAAAGAAGTCCATTTCTAGTTATCTGTATTCCCAAAGGACCATAAACTCAGGCACCTTCCAGCCCACTGTTTATAGCACAGTGCATACACCAAGGGCAGAGACTTAAAAGTCAGATATCCTGGCCGCGCGCCCCTGGGTCCGGGTGAGGCTGGATCCCGGGTCCGGGTGAGGCCACACGCCCTGGGGCCCGGGTGATGCTGGGTCCCAGGTCCGGGTGAGGCCGCGCCCCTGGGTCCAGGTGAGACTAAACCAGAGGGAGTCAGACCTGCATTACCACCATTTGTCCACCATCCAGAACTGTAATGTCAGTGCCGACATGTACACATAAGGAACTGGTGGACATTGAAATTGGGTCTCAAAAGAACTGTTGGTCCAGAAAGAAACTCACTACAGACTGATTCATTTGCCTGTCAGCATAACTATTATTGCTCGTCTCACATTCGGTTCTTATAAGTATATTTCTAGTAACACATGATCTCACTCATCTAGGGGAAATGATGAACAACATAGACTGATGAACAAGAACAGACCCAGAAACAAGGAGGCATCGATCGGACTGTCGGGCCTCAGAGGGAGGGTAGGGGAGGGTGGGGGTCGGGGGGAGAGATCAACCAAAGGACTTGTGTGCGTGCATACGAGCCTAACCAATGGTTAAGGACAACAGGGGGGTGGGGGCATCCGTGGGGAGGGGTGTGGGATGGGAATGGGGGGATGAGGACAGATATGTGACACCTTGATCAATAAAGAAATTAAAGAATAAATAAATAAAAATAGTCAGATATCCTAATTCTAACCTTGGCTTTTCCACTGGTACGCTGGGTAGGTTTGGGCAAGTGGCTTACCCTGTCTGAGGCTACATCTCTTTGCCTATACAATGAATGCTCCTAGTTCTTAGTTCACAGGGCAGGTATGAGGATGACACAAGATAGTGGGCATAATGCCCCTGTGGACTGTTTGCACTGGTTCAGGGTACATAACTCAGCTACTGGTAGCTATTAGTATTTTGTTTCAGGATAGACAAGCCTGAATGTTTGGCTACTTAAGTAAGGATATTTTATTCACGTTCTTTTCAGTTCAATGAGTGATACTCTCTTGGGTAGAATATCACTGTATCCGGAGTGCTGGGAAGGCATCATATGCCCTGCATTTGATGCCAGAATCTTAATCTTTCTGAAATGCCAGGGCGGTAAATTACCCACCCATCCCCACTCATAGACAACACCAACTTTCCAGAGAGGTTACTAAGATTGCTTTTAAATATATCCAAGTTGGTCATCTGTATTCTTTTTTTTCCCCTCCTCCCTTTAGAAGTTCACTTGAAAAAAAGAACAAAGCACATGAGAGTACTCAGTGGTTGGAGATGCATAAAAAGAAGTGTCAAGCAATGTCCAAATCCGTGACCTTGCGTGCAAAAGCCATGGATCCCCATAAAAGCCTGGAGGAGGTATTCAAAGCAAAGCTGAAAGAAAACCGGTCAGTGTCTTCCATGTGTCAAAGGGCAGTGTCTTGGGATCCAGCAGATCATTGGCCTTGAAAATGGCAAATGGAGTTATTAGGGTAGGGTCCTCTAATGGCAGTCATGAGTTTTGCCAGGCACAGTTAGGAGTTTACAATGTCCGTGAGACTTACTCTGTTGAACTGGAATGAAGGGTATTCTGGATTGGAGTAAGGCGCATTTTAAAAATCTTACTAATTCCAGGAACAATGACCGTAAAAGAGCAAAAGAGTATAAGAAAGAATTGGAGGAAATGAAAAAGAGAATACAAACGAGGCCATATCTCTTCGAACAAGTTACCAAGGTAAAACTAAACAATCAGTCATCTTCTCTCTGTCTAGGATGAAAGAGTTCTTAGACATGAAAGTTTAATATCTAAACATTTCCCTGAAGCTCAGATTCTAAATTGGGCCCATTTTATTACTACCAAAGTAGTAATAGTAGTTTAATAGTAAATGTTACTTGGGCTAAATTAATCAAAGACTGGACTCTAAAGCTATCTAAAATGGGAAATTTCAATTCCTAGAGTTTTCACTGTAGTCTAGCTTTCAGTATGAATCAGAGTGGGAGTTAGGTCCCATACACACAGTGAGTTTGGCTGTTAGCAAGCACATCTTTAACTTATTAATGTGACTGAAAATCCAGTCTTTTCTGCTGTCCAGAGCCACTGTTCATAGTGGTGGACCATCACCAGCCTCTAGATCTGTGGTACATTGCTAGGTCTCGAAGGGTTTTTAGTCCATCATTTTCATCTGGACCTCACTTGGTCTTTCAAAAATCTAAGTCCTTGCTTCTCAAAGGTGTGGCTCCCTAATCAATGGCTGGCATCTCCTGGGACTGTTAGAAATACAGAATTGCAGGCCCCATCTGAGACCTACCAAATAAGAGTCTATTCTTTACAAAATCTTCAGATAGCTCCTATGCACTTTAAGGCTTGAAAACAAAGCTCGAAGTAATTTCTATGCAAATCTTGTCCCCACTAATGGGAGAGGGGTGGTGGTGAGCAGTATTTTAAGGATATGGGTTAAGCTAGTAATTTAGAATTAACAAGAAATTCACAAGACAGTTACAGATTAGTTTCCATTCCACAGGACCTTGCCAGGAAAGAAGCAGAACAAAGGTATCAAGACACCCTGAAGCAGGCCGGGCTGGATGAAGACTTTGTGAGGAACAAGGTTCAGGGCACCAGGGCTGCACAGTGGAAGGCCCAGTTAGAAATGCAGGACTGTCCCAGGTAATCCCAGATGCTGCTGACCCCCTGCAGTCCTCCAGGTGCCATCCCTAGTAATGCCCCTGGGAGGAGTCTTTAGGACAGCCACTCATATTTTGAGATCACTATCCTGTACTTACAGAATACTATCCAGACATCTCCAGATAACACATTTGAATTTGGAGAAAAGTGCAGTTGTGAATAAAATATAACCATTGTAGCCCTAACCAGTTTGGCTCAGTGGATAGAGTGTCGGCCTGCAGACTGAAGGGTCCAGGGTTTGATTCCGGTCAAGGGCATATACCTTGGTTGCAGGCACATCCCCAGTGGGGGGTGTGCAGGAGGTGGCTGATCGATGTTTCTCTTTCATTGATGTTTCTAAATCTCTATCCCCCTCCCTTCCTCTCTGTAAAAAATCAAAATATGTTTAAATATATATATATATAACCATTGTATATTAAGTCTAGATTCCTAAAATTTGAAACATCATTTTTCTATTCCAGTTCCAATGCCACCAGTCAAAAGTATTTCCACTCCATGTTTGAAAAATCATGTATATTTTTATTTCCCATAAAACTGTTTTTCTAGCGCTCTTTAAAAATAACTCAGCACCACCTCCTCCATTGAGATCGTATACATCAAAGGGAGTAAAGCATCTCTAATATTTTCAATTTTGTTGTTTAAGTCCTAATTCCTTTCCCCATTTCCCACCTAGAAATTTCCTTTTGCATCCCATATAATAAAAATGTTGAGACCATCCTTAAGCTTTACATGCTTTAATTAAACATTTTTTCATATTTTTATTTATTCTGCAGCACCCATGAAACTACAAAACTCGGCATCAGAAACCCACAGCAGGATTTAGAAGAACCTCTAGAGCAGCCTACAAGCCCCAAGAAGGAGCAGGAGGAGCTGTCTTACGAATCGCTAGATAATCTCGAACCACCGGCCTAACCAGTACACTTAATTACTGCTTCTCAATAATATTAGCAACTAAAGTGGGGTCAAATCAAGGCAAGGGAAAACTTGGGTTTTGAGTCATGGCTATTCTTGGAGAATGGGGAAAAGAAAAGTAGCAGATATCAAGGAATGGTTCAAATAAATCAAAGTGAAGCTCAGGGTGGAGGGACCATAGCTGAGCTAAGGGTTCTTACTTTGTGCCTCACACTTAAATATTAGGGACAGAAAAAAGGGCACAAGCCCAAATGCCTACAGAGGCTAGTCAGAAATGGGTTGAATGGGCTGGCTGTAAGGGAGTAGGGGGACAGTAGAGACTGGAGTCTCTGCTGGAATACAGGCCCAGAATTGCCAGATCAACTGCATTTTCAACAGAAGCCAGAAATCTGCATGTTGGCAACTAATTTAAAAATTACTTGGAAATACTGTACAGGCAAAATAAAACACCTGGGGGATGACAAGTTTGCAACTTCTAGTACAGGGTTTCTCAGCCTCACCACGATGGACATTTTGGGTCAGATGAATCTTTGTTGGGTACAAGGACAGGGAGCTGTCCTGTGCAATGTGGGATGTTTAGCAGCATGCTGGCCTCTATTCACTAGATGCCAGTAATACCCTCCAGTTGGGACAACCAAATATGTCTCTAGATATTGCCAAATGTCCCTAGGAGAGTTGGGAGCAAAATGTTCCCACTTGAAAACCACTGCTCTAGTATAAGAGTGAGGCTACAGGAAGTAAAAACTGGTATTTTAAGAATACAAGTAATTGACATGAACTCAATCTAACATAGCACGATTATACATGTCATTAACAAATTGAGAACTGTAATTACTTTATTTTAAAAAGCAGTTCTTTCCTGTTATATATTTAGAATGTTATCTGTGAGCATGTATGTGTCAGCATGAGGTTCATTTTAAATAAATTTGACAGCCATGATTTTCTGCTAGTAAGTGATCTTTGGAATACTTCTCACTAATTATAATTAGATGTTTTCTCAGTAGCTGTAGAGACAGGATAATAGCAAGAGTGCCTACTCTAACAGAAGCACCTTTCTCATGCGTTTTTTTTTTTTTTTTTTTTTTTTTTAAGTTTCTGGGAAAATTCATTGCTAATTTTCCAGACTCAGACATGGTTCTTTCTGGTGAGGACAGAGTGATACTCCGGCAATAGCTATCATCTGGGTTTGCTAGTTAGAGATAAAGATGTTCATATCATGTTCCCCAAGACTCCTTAGCCCGGTCTTACCTGCATGGAATCCTAAGGTTAAATCAATACCTTATCTTAAAGGTGAAGACTGAACTACTTTCTTAATCTTCTAAGAGAATAAATTCTGTCTGAAACAAGCCAAAGAACTGACGGGGCTATTTTGTTTATTTAAAGGGAAAACAACTGAAGCTCTGAATCATGTGATTTAACTTAAAAAAAAAAAAAGCCCTTTAAACATGCTACTGTATGTTCCATAAACAAAGAAGCAAAGTGACTAAGTAGAGGTGTATAGGACAAGATAGTACCTCAGCCTGGGCCAAGTAGGGATTCAAGTAATTTATTTTTTTGCAGCCCACTGGCGGAGAGTGTCTTACTCAGGTTGCTAAAGGGAGAATATCACAACAGAACGGACATCACTCCCTTCTCCAAAGCAACAAGGCATCTTGAAAGCTCAACTTCTTGGTGAAGTTTTATGGTTGGTGGCAGGACTTAGTTCATCCACGTGATAAGACAGCAGAGGCTGGGATGGTAGCTCTTCATAGGAAAATCTCCTCTCAATAGTTATACTGAGATACGTCAGCCAATACATAATCAAATTCATTTTTTGGGAGAAGTCCATCCCAAAATTTTCCAGTGGGAAGAGAGGTAGGTACAGTTACCTAGCCCACATTCCCTGCTTTCTTCCTTTTCTGGGTCAGATGAGAGTCTGAAGAGAAGCTCTCTTGCATTCATCTTCTTTGCCAGGGAAGATGCACAGAGGAAAAAGCGGGGTCTTGTCATTCACAGATTCATTTTGATTCTGGCAGACTGTGAGCCATAAGCAAGTTATTCCCACTATATGCTCGCTGGGATCAGATAGAGCTGCTCTTCAGCATTCAGTACCCATGCTCATGTCCGTCTTTCAGTTAAATCTCCTTGGTTGAGTAACTGTAAAAGAGTACAACAAAATCTGGAATAGGGTACCGATGAATAAAAGAAAAGTAATTCATACTAAGTAAAAGGTTTATGAGTGGGAGTGGGGAATGCACTGCAGGGGCGGAGTCAAGGATATCTAATTCCAAAGCAAGAGCCATGCAGATACTGGCCTTGAGACAGCACTGTGGACACTTCATGATGCTGTCATTTTCCCTACGGCAATAAAATGTCCTGAGTCTATAAGTCAAACTATTGTTCGCATATTCGTGTACTTACTAGTCAGTGAAGGAGGAATCTATGACTTACAGGGAAATTAGAAATGGTGAGACCAAAAATCTTATGTCAGTGTTAGCTCAAGTACAGGCTGCAAGTTCAAGTAGAAATAAAAGGAATGGAAGGCTATTCCCAAAGAGTTCTATATGAGAGCTAGACCCAACTCAGAAGAACTCCAGGGATTCCCTGGGCTTAAGGAATACCTTTCCTGTGATGAAGTGAGACAAGCCTGAGACTCCAGCAGGGTGGCAGCTAACATGGACATTCTGCTCTACACTTTGTTGAAAGGCGGTTTTGTACAATAATTGATGGAACTGGGTTCCATTTTATTATGGAAAGAAAATGAGATAGGAATACTGTGAAATTCAGCATACAAATTTGGCTTATTAAAATCTAATCAGATAAATTATTGACCTGGAGATGTATTTACTTGTTGACCTCAATGTGGATGAAGGTAGTTTATAGAGAATGTAACAGTACAGAATTTAAAGACATTTAAACAAATTAAAGCACAGATTTCATTTGATGCTGTGTGGTAGGGATGTAAGAATGGTATGCTTCTAATCTAGGCCAAGATTCAGATGTTTGAACTCAAAAACTTAGCAATGGCATTTTATGAGAAATGGTATAGAATTTGTAATTTGTTTTATCTGGAAAACATGATAAGATATAGTCAAACTAGCTGGCAATCACTTATACTGGTTCTTGAGTTCAAGAATGTGAACTCGCCCTGGCCAGGTAGCTCAGTTGGTTAGAGCATCATCCAGGTACACCAAGGTTGCAAGTTTGATCCCCAGTCAGGGTACATACAAGAAGCAATCAAAGGACAAGTAGAACAACAAATCAATGTTTCTATAAACGAATGAATGAATAGAATGTGAACTCTGTGACATGGGACCCCAGTTAGGATGACCTGTATTTGGCAGGTCCAAAAGCCCTGGGGTCCCAGTGGGCCTGCACAATGAGTCCTCTGATTCTTGGGAGACCTGGCAATATTGAGGGAAGACAGAAATTGTCCAATCTGCACCATCTGAATGAGGAGTAGTTTTGATATATTTTCCATGAAATTTGTAGATACTTGATTTGGTTATTCTGATATTCTTGATAAGTTATTTTTATTTTTAGAGCATATTTCTAGGAGTCCAATTGGTGCATCAGTAGATTCTTACAGGTGTAATATATAATGCATGGTAACTTCCAAAAACAGAATTTGGAATGGGCATATGTTGTTTTAGAGTTGCAAATTGCCTTCTCCTTCTCTGGCATCTGAGTCTCCCCAAAGAATCAACCTTCCTCAATGACTGGAGGAATGGTCAGTTAGTACCTAGACCTTGGATGAGGAAGAGGACTAAGATTGGAGCCTTGGGGGCTTGTAGCTTGAAAACAACTAAGGTACTGGAGGATGTGATAAGCCTACCC
Source organism: Cnephaeus nilssonii (assembly GCF_951640355.1). Classification (NCBI taxonomy): domain Eukaryota; kingdom Metazoa; phylum Chordata; class Mammalia; order Chiroptera; family Vespertilionidae; genus Cnephaeus; species Cnephaeus nilssonii. Next base: position 86,887,608 of record NC_137075.1, on the reverse strand, counting down.
CTGAGAAAGGAAAAGGAGGGTGAGCAGTGTTGTAACAGGAAGGCAATAATGGTAATAGTGAAGGTAATCTATAATAATAAAAGTATAATATGCTAATTAGACTGGACATCCTTCCGGATGAAGCGGGGGCTGCGAGGGAAGCCTGGGTCCTGGGTGCCTGCTGGCAGCCGGAGGGAAGCCCAGGTCCCGGGTGCCAGAGGGAAGCCGGAGGAAGGAAGGCCTACTTTTGCATGAACTTCGTGCATCAGGCCTCTAGTGTGTTAATAAATATACAAGGACCCATGAGGAAAAAGTGATAGTACAGGATTTTTAGTTACATCTAAGGGCAGCACTTCCCACTTTGTGTTAATATTTTCCTATTAAGTGTCAGGTCCTTCCATTATGAAACTAGTCACTATAGATCCTTAGTGTTCTCCTGGGGTGAAAGCCGAGTTTTGTTTCTTAGGTGGCCTGTGCTATTGTGTCTGCCTGAGGCTGTAAGTGGGCATCACCTGGACATGGACACTCTGAGGTCAATTCCATGACCCATGTGCCTAGGTTCAAGAGAACAAATGCACTATTACTGGCCTTTCTGCACACACAAATCAGGCCATATCATACCTCACTTAAAACTATGCAGTGGCTGCCACTGCCCCCAGGATACAATCAGGTCCTGGAAGGCCCTTCAAGACAGGGACTAGCTTATCTTTCCTGTTCCCATTTTTCCATTCCAGCTCCCATCATACTCAATCCTCTGTGGTTCCATAGTTCCCTGTTCCCTCTCATCCTCTGCCTTTGTACACATTGCTATCCTTATGCCTATTATTTCCTTCCAACCCCTCCCACTTATCCATCAAGATTATTGCTATCATCCCTCAGATCTCAAACACTAAAACTTGCCCTAGCCCAGTAGTCGGCAAACTCATTAGTCAACAGAGCTAAATATCAACAGTACAACGATTGAAATTTCTTTTGAGAGCCAAATTTTTTAAACTTAAACTTCTTCTAACGCCACTTCTTCAAAATAGACTCGTCCAGGCCAAAAACCGACTTCTGCGCATGGGCCACGAAGTTTCAATCGCACTGTATGTGCTCGCCTGCACGTGGTATTTTGTGGAAGAGCCACACTCAAGGGGCCAAAGAGCCGCATGTGGCTCGCGAGGCGCGGTTTGACTCATTAGATAGAGCATCGGCCTGCATCAACCTGCAGACTGAAAGGTCCCAGGTTCGATTCCGGTCAAGGGCACATGCCTGGGTTGTGAGCTCGAACCCCAGTGTGGGGCATGCAGGAGGCAGCCAATCAATGATTCTCATCGATGTTTCTCTCTCCCTTCCTCTCTGAACTCAATAAAAATATATTAAAAAATATATAAACACTAAAACTTATTCTCTGACTTCCCCCAAGACTAGCACTTACTACAGCATGTAAAAATTGCCAGTTATTGCCGAAACCGGTTTGGCTCAGTGGATAGAGCGTCGGCCTGTGGACTCAAGGGTCCCAGGTTCGATTCCGGTCAAGGGCATGTGCCTTGGTTGCGGGCACATCCCCGGTGGGGGGTGTGCAAGAGGCAGCTGAGCGATGTTTCTCTCTCATCGATGTTTCTAGCTCTCTATCCCTCTCTCTTCCTCTCTGTAAAAAATCAATAAAATATATTTTAAAAAAATTGCCAGTTATTGATCTGTCACCCTTCCCATTCTAACCTCTCTGTACACCACCACTCCAGGGACACCATTTACATAATTATGGAGTTATAAAAGGTAGAGGTCCCAATTCTGACTGTAAGTTCTTTGAGGCAGACATTGTATTTTATTTACATTGTATAACTAGTACCCAGTAGAGGGCCTCACACATATTAGGTACAAAATGTATGATGACTGAATTATGATTTTATACATCCGGCATTAGTTTGGGGTTGCTTGGAGTGCTTCAATTAAAGAAAAAAAAAGGATTTTGCCCAGCCAGTGTGGCTCCGTGGTTGAGTGTTGACCCATGAATCAGGAGGTCTCAATTGGAATCCTGGTCAGGGCACAAGCCTGGATTTTGGGCTCCATCCCCAGTAGGGGGCGTGTAAGAGGCATAGATAGATGATTCTCTTGTCATTGATGTTTCTATCTCTCCCTCTCTCTTCCTCTCTCTGAAACCAGTAACATTTAAAAAGTAAAATAAAATAAAAACTTAAAAAAAAAAAGTATTTAGCAGTATAGGAGAGAAAAACTCCAAAGTTTCAAACATAAAAAAAGAAAAGGTTGAGTGTTGCAGATTAGTTTTGTCAGATAATAATTTGTGAAAGAGAAGACTGAACTGACTTTCAGAGCAACCCAATAGTTGGTGAGAAAAAGTACTTCTTTTATAAAAGAAAAGCAAGGGAAAAAAGAGAATTAGGACATAACCATTTTGCAAGTTCTAATGTAAAAATAGATTTAGGCCATGATCAATAATGTTTGCCAAAGTTTTTACTTAACTCACTAGTCAATCTTTTTTCTTTTTTTAAAAATATATTTTTGTTGATTTCAGAGAGAAAGGGAGAGGGAGGGAGAGAGAGAGAGAGAAGCATCAATGATGAGAGAGAACCACTGATTGGCTGTGGGGATTGAGCCCATAACCCAGGCATGTGCCCTTGACCGGAATCAAACCCAGGACCCTTCAGTCCATAGGCTGACGCTCTATCCACTGAGCCAAACCGTCTAGGGCTCACTGGTCAATCTTAAGATCAGTAAGAGGAGAACAACTGATTATCATGTGTCTCCTGATGAGATGTCATAGGAAGCAAGAATGCCACATATGAAATATTCTCTCGGGGGTTCAGGGGGAGCATGAATCTAATCAAGCCTCTAAATGTAATTATCATCTTTTAGAAAATCTGTGAATAGAAAAATATATTAAATAACAACAGGAGTCAATCAGTCAAAATCAGAATGTCGGAAATTCTATAGGCAGAGTAACCCAATTCCTTAAATAGATAACCATACTAGAAAAAAAAAAAAAAAGTGTGGTTGGGTGTAGGGAACTATTTTAAAGAGAATTAAGAATTATTAAGTAATGCAATGTATGGGCCTTGTTTGAATCCCAATTCAAACCAACCAACTATAAAAGATACTATTCTCTCTATACCCTTTGAACACTTCCATAATAAACATTTAAAAATAAACAAGGATAAAATAGATAAAGGAAGGCTACATAGTTGAGACATGTTCCAAAGCAATAACCAGGAGAAGGTAACTTAGGAAAGAACCAATGGACATGTGTGTTATATGCCACTGAATGAGCTCCAACTCCTAGTGAACATAGTGATGTTCAAGAGCCCTGCTCAGCTCCTGTAGACTTGGCCACGGCTTCTTTTATGGAGCCTGTCCAGTTCATGTTTGGTCTTCCTCTTATCCTGCTGCCTTCTATTTCCCAGCATTATTGTCTTTTCCAAAGAACCCTGCCTTCTCAAGATGTGCCCGAAGTAGGACAACTTCAGTTTTGTCATTTTTGCCTCCAGCAATGTTTCAGGCTTAATTTTCTCTAGGAACTACTTGTTCATCTTTCTAGTGGTCCAGGGTGTGGTCCAGGGTGTTCATAAGAGCTTTCCTCCACCACATTTCAAATGAATCAATTTTTTTCCTCTCAGCCTTCTTCACTGTCAAAGTTTTGCATCTGTATATAGTAACTGGGAATATGAGCCCGTGAGCGATCTTAGCCTTGGTCTCTAATGACACATCTTTGCTCTTAATGATCTTAAAATCCCTCTTTAATTTAGATGATGATTCTCATTCAATAAACCAGTGAACACATTTCTATATGACCAATTGGTTCAGCTTGGTATCTTCTAGACATATGACCCTATCAAAAGGAACAATAATTTGCCCTAACCGGTTTGGCTCAGTGGATAGAGCATCGGCCTGCGGACTCAAAGGTCCCAAGTTCGATTCTGATCAAGGGCATGTACCTTGGTTGTGGGCACATTCCCAGGAGATGTGCAGGAGGCAGCTGATTGGTTTCTCTCTCATCGATGTTTCTAACTCTCTATCCCTCTCCCTTCCTCTTTGTGAAAAAAAAATCAATAAAAAATATATATATTTTTAAATGAACAATAATTTTGAAAAATGATTTGTTAGTACTTTTTTTTTGCTTAAGTACCACTTTATCCAAGGATGTTATTTTCTTTATAAAAATAAAAGCAAACTCATCTCATAGGCAGAAAACAGAAGGAGCAGATATTCATTAAGGCATGTGAATACAGAAAATTAAAACTGAGAATCTCACCTGTAATTGACCAAGTTCTCAATTCAGGAAACCCTACAACTCAGGCTCCTTTCTGAGCTTAAAGGAAGATATTCTATTCAAAGCTTCTGGGAAGTTGAAATTGGAGAATTTTTCAAATCCTCTGAACTAGATTCCCAATCACTCTCTACATTAGTTTCCACAGGAACAAAACAAGGGCAAGAGACCATTTACCTCTTGTGGATTTACGGCAGTTAAGACAGAAACCTCGTATGACTGCCTCCCTGATTGCATGGTCACCAAGTGATGTGTCACATCAGGCACTGAAGACAGGGGACGTGGGGATCCTTCAGCAAGCACCTCTGTGAAATAGCAGAAAAAAATGTTTCAACAAAAAGTGAATCCACAGATACCTACCTGCCTTATCAAGCCTCTTAAGAATTTTAAAACTGTTCCCTGAAAAACTGAATCCCATGTTCCTGTATTTCTTACAAATTAATTCTTATCTAAAAGTCATTATCAATGAATTTGGAAAGTACCATATTACAAAAGGGGAATGGGAAGAAAAGGCAAAAAATCTTGATATAGGAGCTGACCAGTTTTTAATATGCCGATTTAGAGTAATATGGCTTTATCACTGTTAACTGGATTAACACTGTTAACTGGATTAACACTGTGTAGGAAACAGGACAAAAGCTGCTTAGGCAGGCAAATCAGGAAACTAGAGGCGATCCTTAAAGCAGCCACCAATGATACAAAGAGCACAATGTGTGCAAGTCAAGAACTTAAACCTAGCTTCACTTCAAAGCTCCTTTGTGTCCCTTCCTCCCTTACGACTTTCTTCCTTCAGGCTGGCAAAGTACCTCCATGCAATTTCTGTGCCTCATCCTTCAGTTAGCCACTAGTATCATTCATGAAACAGAGGAGAGGTAAGTACAGAGCACACTCTAAGGCCTTGTCGGCTCCCTGGAGAAGTTACACAGAAATGGTCACGTATGCCCCAAATAGACTGAGTACGATATGAATAACTAAAACACAGATCTTAGACTTATTCAATGTTCATTAGTGATATCACTATGAAGATCTTTTGGAAATAGTTTATGCATAAACCACTTAGCCCTCAAATTTCAGTTTAGTTTAGTGGCTTTTTTAAACTTACACTGCTCTTCCTTACTATACCATATAATTTAACATTTGCTTATTACTGTCTTCTGTTTCCCACGTGTTAAGTTTTGACTTCTCAACTAGATTTAAGGTCCCTGTCTTCTACTTTTTAATCTTTCCCATGGTGCCAGGCATAGAGTAGGCACTGAATAAATGCATGCTGACCTCACCTGTTACGTTTTTCAGAGAAGAGGGCCTGGCCTGTGTAACTTGGGTGAAATTTCTACACCAGAGAGAAGCATATGTTTCCTAGAGAGCCCTTTCTTTTCTCCTGAAGATATGGCTTTTGATGGTATGGAGAAATTGCTTTATATCTCCTCTGTAAAACCTGGTTATGTTCTGTTTAAATGTTTTAAAAGTTAAGTTCTTCCATAACTGCAATAGGAAAAATAGAAATAGTTGGGCTAGGATGCTAGGATTATGGATAATCTTCTTCTTAAAATTTTTCTCTCTTTATTCTATTGTTACATCATCTTTTCAATTAATTTTTTTTTAAGTTCACTTATCCATCCCAGAGACAAAGAACACAAATGCTACTCAATCATACCACAGCTACTCACAAGAAATGAAATTAGAACCTCCATTTTGGAGGCAATCCCATTCCTTAGTCTCTAGTGGCAGCCCACTTTCCCCAAATAAAGGAGAGCTGAAATTCTTACCATCATCAACTCCTAGGATAGAATTGGTATTTGGTAGGTTCAAGGACTCTCCACCAAGGCTGGGCTGGGGATTCACAGACACCAGGTTTTTACTGGGTACTGAAGTCTCTTCAAGCAAACTACTGCCCATTAGTGGCTCAGCTGCACAGAGAATAGGATGTGAGAGATATACAGCAGTCAAGGCTGCTCCTGGTCCCCATTCTTTCACAGGAAGCTTGCCTTTTCTTTCTAAAAATTAACCTGCATTTTGGATACCACCTCCTATTTCACCTACTTTTGAAAGCAAGAATAAGCCTACAAGGAAAGGGTTCAGCCTTATGAATAAACACCCTGGCTTGTGAGCTGGATAATTAGCTTATAAAATAGGATGAATGCCCTTAAAGGAGCGTTTGGAGTGAAAGAACTGGTTAAGGAAAGACATGGAAAAGGAATAATAACAAAAAGTATCGAATTTATGTTAAAAAGGGAGTCATGACTGATAAGTAAAATATGCTTAAACTCTTGTCATACAGAAATCTTTATCACACTGATACTCAAATACTGGTTCATGGACCAGCACTAGTTACCATCCAACTCACTCAGGGAACTTTCAAAACTACAGATTCTGGGATTTTACTCCCAAATAACCTCACTTACCAGGTTTAGTTTAGTTTAGGGGAAGGAGTAGACAATATGAATATACTGTATATATTTTAAAAGCTTGTGGCTCAGTGGTTGAGTGTCAACCTGTGAACCAGAAGGTTGCCAATTCGATTCCCAGTCAGGGCACATACCTGGGTTGCAGGCTTGATCCCTAGTAGGGGGCATGCAGGAGGCAGCCCATCAATTAATTCTTTCTCAGCACTGATGTTTCTCTCTCTCTCCCCCTCTCCCTTCCTCTCTGAAATCAATAAAAATATATGTATTTTTTTAAAAGCTTGCAAAGGGTTTTACTGTATAGCTATGTTTGGAAACCACTAGCCCTCCAAATGAGACCAGGTCTCTACCCAAAACAGAATCAGAAAATTTCCCGATGACCAGGCATGCCAGTTATTTGGCCAGAAGAAACAGCGCTCCACCAAACCCTGTCTCACCAGTTTGCTCCTGCTCTTGACTCCCAGCTGTTCCCATCTGCAAGTGATGCTTTCTCATGTGCACGTTCCTGCTCCCACTTTGAGAGAAGGTCTTCCCACAGACTTGACATTGATGAGGCTTCTCTCCTGAAACAGGGATCAGTTTAAGACAGGGGAGCCAAAACGACAAGAAAATGGACTCAAGGCCTAGATGGAGAAGCCCAGAGAAGGTTAAATTATGTAAGAGGCTGCTCCTTCTCCCACTTCTCACCTTCCCCAGCCTCTCAACCTTCAGTAAGAAGGCAGGAAAAGTACCCCAGGAAGACTTAGCATCCTCACTGTTCCCAGCCCCCAGTCCTTTCCAGACCCATTGTTCTGTTGCCTTCATAAAACATCTTTGCTATAAGGTCATGGCAGCCACACAGAATATTTACTTCCCTTTTCACATACAGGCTTCCACAGATCTCTAGGATATGTACCATCCTCAAGGATTCCAACCCTGGGTTCACAATAGCCCCTTATCCGCTTCCCGCCACCACTCTCCTCGTCTTCAACATTCACCCTGGTGGTTCTGAACAACGATGGGAGTACCTGAGTGAACCACCAAATGTTTTCGGAGGCTAGAATACTCAGCAAAGGAACGGCCACATCCTTGGGCTTCACAAAGGAAAGGCTTCTCTCCTAGAAACAGAAAATGAGATAAAGACTCAGTCTTCTGGTGAACTATCTCTCACTCTCTTTTCCCACCAACTGTTTTCTGTTTCCAATGACTTAATCTGATTTCTTTAATTCAGGCTATATAATTTCAACTGGGCTATCTAGCAAATGTCACCTCTCAATGTTCTGCTCGTATACAGCCCACCAGACTGCCATGCCCTTTTCTCCCTCCTGGCTCAAGTGCTGACCCCCAACTGCACTGACCTACCTTCTTTAGTGACCATACCCCTCTGAGGACATCAAGATTAACATTATGTAATATATGCCGCTAGGATTTTAAACTTATATACCAAGTCTCTTTAAGAATCAGTTTCTAGATCCATTAAAAAACAGATTTTTAAAGTTATAAAGTAGATATTATATATTTTCATTTTATAAAGAAAACAAATAAAAACATGTTTAGGCAAAGTACACAAAAAATCTATAAAATATGTTAAAAGTAGATATCCTCATAGTGGTATTATAGATGACTTATTTTCTTTCCGCTTTTCTGTAAATTTTTTCTACAATATTAGTTATTTAAAAATCAAACATGCGTGGTAAAAACTGAGTAAGGCCTGTGGACTAACCGGCAGTACTGTGAACATCCTGGTTTGATACTGTACTATGACTGTATAAGATACCACTTTCTGGGGAAGTGGAAGAAGCACACAGAACTCCTTGTACTATTTTTGCAATTTCCTGTAAGCCTATAATTTTTTCAAAATAGAAAGTGAAAAAAATCAGATGTAGTCTCTATCCTCTAAGGGTCACAGACTAGTGTGTGAGAGAGAAATGTATTTATAAATAACATCAATATTAATTCTTGTACAAAAAGGGCTATAAGCATTTGGAGAGGGAAGAGACTCTGATTGTGATAATTTTTTTAAAGAAGCTGAATTTAAGCTGGTCTTAAAAGATGACGAGGATGGAAGGAAATTCTAGGCACAAGGAATAGCATTAAGCAGAGCCTTGAAACTGAGAGTGCCCAGGGCAAGTTCAGAAAACAGCAAGTGTGAAATAGGAAATATATACATTGGCCTCTGCCCCTGGTTCTCCACAGAGCTCCTCCAATTCTTATAAATAAGGGGACTGGGAGACTCCTGCTCTATCATTTCGTCTTTAATCCCAGTTGCTGATGCAGGTTTCCTAACACCCTTGTAAATTCCTTAAGCAATACAGCACTAGGAGCATCTTTTGTTCTAATATTTGGGTTTGATCTTGGTTTCCGACACAGAGTCCCTAAATCCCTTGGAATTTCCTGGGTAACAATGTCTTTTGTTCAAAGGAAGTGACTCTTTTTTTTTTTTTTAAATATATTTTATTGATTTTTTACAGAGAGGAAGGGAGAGGGATAGAAAGCTAGAAACATCGATGAGAGAAACATCGACCAACTGCCTCCTGCACGCTCCCTACCGGGGATGTGCCCGCAACCAATGTACATGCCCTTGACCGGAATCGAACCTGGGACCTTTCAGTCCGCAGACCGATGCTCTATCCACAGAGCCAAACCGGTTTCGGCGGAAGTGACTCTTTGTGGGCTCCTGGTTGGACCATGCCATGATTAGAAAGTTGGGATTTTCAGCCTATGTGATGGAGCCTCCATAAAATCCCAAAAGCACATGGTTCAGAGAGCTTCTGGGTTGGTGAACACATCTACATGCTGAGAGGGTGACACCTCCCAACTGCACAGGGACAGAACCTCCTGTGCTTGGGACCCTTCTAGACCTCAACCTATATTCTCTCTGTCTCGCTGTTTGTTTCCTTTAGCATATCCTTTATTATATAATAAATTGATAAACATGTTTCCCTGAGTTTTGTGAGCTATCTCACAAATAATCAAATCTGAAGGGAGGATCATGAAAACTTGATTTGTAGCCAAGTCGGAGAGGAGTTATGAGCAGTCTACTACTTGCTGCTGGCATCAGAGGTAGGGTGGAAGCAGTCTGTGGGTCTGAGCCCTTAACCTGTGAGGTCTGACCTATCTCCCTCCAAGTAGGGCACCCAGCTGGTGTTGCAGAGAATTGCTTGGTGTGGGGAAAAACCCACACATTTGGTGTCAGAGTGCTGTGAGTGTGGTGGTGTTAGAATAAAGGAGAAACATAAGAATGAGTTTCTCCTACTCAGCAAGTAAGGATGGCATAGTGATAACACAGGAGTTGGCCTTGAAGGAGGAAGTGCCACTGCTCTAGATTATCCTGTTCTTTCAGACTGCACCACACAGTTTCATGTGGTGTTTTTCTTTTTTTGTTTGTTTTTGTTATTTCTCATATGAGGATATTTTCCATTGATTTTTAGGGAGAGTGGAAGGGAGAGGGAAAGACAGAGAAAAACATCGATTCGTTGCCTCCTGCACAAGCCCCAACCAGGAGCCTGAGCCTGCAACTAAGGTACGTGCCCTTGACCGGAATTGAACCCGGGACCCTTTGGTCCACAGTGGACGCTCTATTCACTGAGCCAAACTGGCTAGGACCACACAGCTTTATGTTTATGACATTCCTGTGGACTGCAACTTTTTTGAAAGCATATTTGTGTACTTACACCTACCCCAGAATGCTAGGTACTCAAAAAGTTGTTGACTGAACAAAATACTGAACAATATCATATATATATATGTATGTGTGTGTGTGTATATATATATATGATACAAAAATATGAATAGATGTCAGAAAAACTGAAAATTCTAGTAATAAATAAGATTAAATGTTTAATGAGATGAACTAAAATAACCTTAAAATAGAGGATTTAGAAAACAGAATCTAGTAGTATGAATCTCTGAATCAAGCTGGCCTAGGAAATAGATACAGCCTCCCTATTTGGACACTGAGAGGGTGGTGATTTTGCGGAGATAAAGTACAAAGGAGAAGAGGAGGCTTAAAAGGCAATGTTGCATTATGGTTAAAGCATGAGTTACTTGACCCTGAGTTCAAATCCTGACACTACCACTTATTAGTATGGGGAAGATATTTAACCTCTCCAAGAATTACTTTTGTTTGTTTGTTTGTTTGTTTGTTTTTAATCATCACCAGAGGATATGTTTATTGATTTGAGAGAGAGAGAGAAAGGGAGAGATTGGTTGCCTACCCTAAGTGCCCCGACCATAGATCAAACCCGCAACCTGGGTATGTGCCCTGTCCAGAAATCAAATCAAACCAGCAACCTTTTTGGTGTATGGAACAATGCTCAAACCAACTGGGCCACCCAACTGGGGCTCCAAGAATCAGTTTTTTATCTATAAAATGAACATAATACAATCTCAAAAGATTATTTTGAGGATTAAATGAGATAACACAAGTATTCAGTATAGTGCCTGGCATAGTAAGCTCTCCTGGTAAGCCACTAAAATTGGCAGCTCTGCCATTTCCTAGCTGCATAATGTTAGGCAAGTTATGTAATTCTCTAATCTTCTGTTTCTTCATCAATAAATACAGTATGTAATGAATAAAGTTACCTTGAAAATTAAATAAGATACACATATATACACACACACATATGTGCTTGGCACATATTAAATTACCTCAATAAATACTAACTTTTATTATTATACTAATTTTTTAAAGATTTTTTTATTGATTTTTAGAGAGAGAGAAGAAGGAAGAGAAAGAAACATCAATATGAGAGCAAAACATCAATTGGCTGCCTCCTGCACACCCCCTACTGGGGATTGAGCCCAGATCCCAGGCATGTGCCCTGACCAGGAATCAACCAGCAACCTTTCAGTCAGTGCACGGATGACGATCAACCAACTGAGCCACACCAGCCAGGACTATTATATTAATTATTGAGACCTGGATCTGTGAGTCATCCTAGAAGAAGTGACTGAATTGAGGCCTGGGAATGCGGTGAGAGAGCACACTGAGTGAAAATGAAAGAAGCTGGAAATTCTGATATTGGTGAACAACTGGAAGATTAACAAGGGAGAGCTAGTAAAAATTAGAATAAAGAGAGAAAATCAGGTCATTCTCTGAAGTAAAAGAAAGCATTTTAAGATGTTCGGTTTTACGAAAAGCTACAAAGAAGGTGAGTAGCACAAGGCTGAAGTTACTGTACTTAACAATAAGGCATGGTGAACTCTACTTCTTTCCTAATCTATTCAGCTACATGTTTATCTTAGTTGTTGTTTTTTAAAAATATATATTTTATTGATTTTTTTACAGAGAGGAAGGGAGAGGGATAGTTAGAAACATCGATGAGAGAGAAACATCCATCAGCTGCCTCCTGCACACCCCATACTGGGGATATGCCTGCAACCAAGGTACATGTCCTTGACCGGAATCGAACCTGGGACTCTTCAGTCCACTGAGCCAAACCGGTTAGGGCAGTTTTTTTGTTTTTTGTTTTTTTAATTCAAACTGCTTTCTTGGAGCAAGTATAGTTTCCTTTTTCAAGAAAGAGCTGAGAACAGAGCTATTCCGCCCTAAAACACAGCCAATGGTAATGTCAATCTAGAGGGGATCACACCTGGAACAAATGTGGCTTCAGCTTGTACTTTTTAAATGCCCTTTAACTGTACCTGCTGTCATTTTAGTCATGCAAGAATGAACAAGGAAGAGACAAAGGAAGTGGCAAGAAAGTAGAGAAGAGTTACACATCCTGAGGCAGTGGTCTGAGTTCAGTGAGTAAGCTCTGATCTGGCAAGAGACTTTCCACATGCTGGGCAAGTGGCTTGGAAAGTCACCCTATCCCCTATGTCTCCTTCTCAGACTGAGAGCCAGGGTATCTTTATTTTTCCACTTTGATATGAACATGTTGTTTGACACAGAACAAGTTATTTCTCTATTCTGTTTCTCATGCTGTGAGGCCCTAACAAGCAAGCAAGCTCCTCAAAGTCAGGGATTATATCTTTGCCTTTGTATTTCCCCCATCTTACCCCATTCAGTGCCTAGAAAAGGCTCTGTAATGTTTCTGTGACTCAATATTCATGCCCAAATTACAGTTGTGTAATGTTCAAAGATATCTGGAAAGACTTATTTTGTCCATTTCTCATCATATCATTGCTGTCAGAGGTTTTATATTCCTTTCTACACTTTAGGCTCCTAGAGGCAGAAATTAACACTGTTTCTCACACACAGGTGAAAGCTCAAGAAATGTTACTGAATGAATTGCAGAGTGCCATGAAGAATCTGAAAAAAAGAAATTCCATTTTCATAGTTCTAGCAACAACCTTAGACCTTCGCCTCTATTTCCACCTCAGAGCCTTTCCTAAGGATACGCAAGCAAGCATTAAGCCAAACAGTTGTCCATGGGAAGGTTAGGGTTGCACACACCTGTGTGGATCCTCAGGTGGTTCTTCAGATTCCCAGCTGTAGTGAACTGCTTACCACAGCTAGACTCGGGGCACATAAAGGGCTTCTCTCCATTGTGGGTCCTCATGTGCACCTTCAGCCTCTGCAGCACATAGAAACTTTTCCCACAACCTTCTGCAGGGCAGATGAAGGAGCGGTCATTTCTGAAAAACAAACAAAAACGCATGAGCAACATACTTAAAAATGCTTACTGTTAGAGAGGACAAGTCAAAGCTCCAATTGACTCTGAAGGCAGATAGTAAATCCCAAACCTGGATATACTGAAGTTACCTGACGTTTGTTAACACTACAGATGCCCAGGCCCTTCTTCTCAAAATACGGATTTCATAGGTTTAGGGTGGAGCCCAAGATTATGCATTATTCTTTTTAAGTTCTCCAAGAAGTTATATTTATAATGAGATTTGAGGACTCTTGCTGCAGTTCATTTAGATGCCAAATGTCTTATTAAATATTTGCCAAGAATGAGATAAATGAGACAATGATGATCTTTCTACTAAAGAACAAAGGACATCTTAACCACAGATGAGTGGCAGCCCTTGCTTTCCTTTAATTTATCAATTGGGGCTACAAGTTCCTCTGGAAACATCAATGTCTTTGGCTCCAAGTATGGAGTCTCAGCTTTGCTCACCGATGAGTTTTGAGGTGGTACTTAAAGTGAGCTGGCCACACAAATGTCCGGTCACAGCCTTCAACTGTACACTTGAGCTTCTTTTCCACTTGAGGAAGGGGCCCAGATTCTTTGGGTTGCCCATCACCAGAACCAAGGTGGACGTTTTCTCCTATAAGAGAGTCACATATTTGTAATCCAGGAAAAAACCCTGCTCAGATAGTTTGGTTCAAACAACAAGGCTCCTATATTTTATTCCTAGTGATCAATTATCAAATACTTATCTTAATCTTCCCCAACTCTTTGTATCCATTTAACAAAGGAAGTGAGAGTGTTCCAGAGAACTACCAAAGCCATCATGCTTTGTTGCACAGACTAGGCCTCTTGGCAAATGTAAGAAATGTCAAAAATGGTTTTATATCAAAAAGCAGAGTTAAACCTACTTTGTATTACACAGATTGGTGAGAAGGCAGATATATCAACACCCAGAGTGGAGTGCTACAAAAGATGACTTAAAGTCGTAGGTAACAAACTTGTATTTTAAGGAGGAACAGCCATTCTGGCTTAGTTCTGGGCTTATGGTAGTTAATTTCTTTTGTAGATGGCCATTCTTTTTTTTTTTTTTTTTAAATATATTTTATTGATTTTTTACAGAGAGGAAGGGAGAGGGATAGAGAGTTAGAAACATCGATGAGAGAAAAACATCGATCAGCTGCCTCCTGCACACTCCCTACTGGGTATGTGCCTGCAACCAAGGTACATGCCCATGACCAGAATCGAACCTGGGACCCTTGAGTCCGCAGGCCAACGCTCTATCCACTGTGCCAAACCGGTGAGGGCTATGGCCATTCTTATATTTCAATCTTCTGAAGTCAATTTGGCTATTCCTATCATTCTACAGAGTAAGAGCCACCTTCTAATTTTCTGTACCACTCCTTTTCAGTTATAAAATATTTAACCAGTTAACTGCCACGCGTCCAAAAGGGAAATCATCCCCACACACCAAATATTTTGAATTTAATTTAAAAAATCAATTTGCCATGAATATTATAAAAATAAATATATTACAATTCGGGTGTTCTTTAATATTTTCAGCTGAAAATTCTTCTTCTTTTTCTTTTTTAAATATATTTTTACTGATTTTTTACAGAGAGGAAGGGGAGAGGGATAGAGAGCCAGAAACATCGATGAGAAAGAAACATCAATCAGCTGCCTCCGGCACACCCCCTACTGGGGATGTGCCCACAACCAAGGTACATGCCCTTGACCGGAATCGAACCCGGGACCCTTCAGTCCGAAGTCCAACGCTCTATCCACTGAGCCAGACCGGTTAGGGCGAGCTGAAAATTCTTACGAAAAATGATTTTAAAGTTGGTCAGGGCTGCCACTTAGGGAAAACATTTTTTTTTATAGACTCACGTGGCATGTGGGGAAGGTCTGCCGCTTGCATCTACAGATGCTTATGGCGTACAATGGGTTAAGAATGCAAAAACTCAGCAGATTTTAAAATTTCTAACCACACTGTAAAAAGTGAGAGATAATATCTACTGAAGTTTTTTGTTCAACAGAATAAAAGGAGGGGAGGAGAGAAGCACACATTGCAGTACCTCCTTAAATTTAAATAAATCAGTTAATTAAAAAGTATTTATATTCCAAATTCCTTCCATTTTCTTTCAGACATAGTTGGACATCAATTGAGAAAAACATTCATGTAATTCTGCTGTAGGCATAAAGACTTTATCTTTCCACTCATACATACCTTAGAAAGATAAGAGTTGGGTACATATGTTGTTCCTATCACACTCCCTGGAACCTGACAGTTGATCAAAGGCAGTGTCTGTCCCATCAATTGATCTTATTCTCTTCCTGCCCTACATTCGCCTTCCTGTACTGCATCAATGCTAGTCATAAAACTAATTGCTCCAAGGTCAAAGTAAAAGCTAAGATGCCTTCTGCTAGTTAATATTAACTTTCTCTTTTAAAACACAGTTTTTAAAATTTGTTTAATTGAAAAAGTAATACCTGTACATAGGTAAAATTTAAACAGCACACACCACAAAGGAAATTTCCCAACTCCAAAGCTCCAGCTAATTAATGTCTAATGAAAGGTCTGCAGAAACCCCTCGCTAATCCAGAGATTTAAGCCTGTGACAGTTGGGGCTCTGTGAATTCAATTTTGTAGATACAATGATATAATTATAAAGCAGAAGAAAATCCCTTAGAAAAGAGTGAGTTGCCTTGTATTTGACTCCTTATAAAATCACTCAAAGAAGTGCACCCTCAATTACTGTGTTTTTTTTTGGGGGGGAGTACTGTTTACAGAAGACAGATTAAAATGACTTCAACAATGATGTTTTTGAATATTTAGAGGTCACTGGTTCAAACACTTAAATAAAGAGAAAGACAAAGAAATTCAACACCTCATATTGCAGAAGCTGGATAACAACTGTAAACACTTTAAATCTCCTACAGTTATGCCAGCAGGTCTTTGCATTTGGGATGCAATTTCCAGTGAGATTATCATATATAGCAAGGATCAGTCAACTTTTTCTGTAAAGGGCCAGATAGTAAATATTTTTTACTATGAGGGTTATATGATCTCTGTCATAAGTACTGAACTTTATCATGGTAGTTGCCATAGACGATTTGTAGAACTAATTGGCATGCTAGTGTTCCAATAAAACTTTATTTACAAAAACAGGTGGGTATTTGGCCCATGGACCTCTGCCTACCCTGATATAAGCATCAAATGCAAAATTAAATTTTGTTGTTGTTGTTGTTGTTAATCTTCACCAAAGTATATTTTTTCCATTGATTTTTTTTAGAGAAATGGAAGGGAGGGAGGGGGAGAAAGAGGAAGAGAGGAAGGAAGGGAGGGGGGGAGAGAGAGAGAGAGAGACATCGATGTGAGAGAGCCTCATCAATTGGTTGCCTCCTACCCATGCCCCAACTGGGGCTGGGGATCAATTCTGCAAACCAGGTGTGCCCTTGACCAGGAATCAAACCTGTGACCCTTTGCTATGCTGGTCGACTCTCTAACCACTGAGAAACACCAGCCAATACAAAGTTAAAATATTTTATTATCTCGATCAACTTAGATAGGCGTGAAGATGATGTGCTTTGATAAACTGCTACAGGACTCACAATGTGGCTTCAGTAATGACAAAGGTTTTTGTTTAAATGTATTAAAATATTGAATAAAATTTCATTATGTTATTGGGTAAAAAGCAACATTAAATTAATGTATTTCATATTATCTAAAATGTGTGTGTAACCACATTTAGCAAATAGTAAATTACAATGTTTAATTTTATCTACATGCCTAAAGTTATATATAATAGCCCCCCAAAAAGGCTTTTAGGCACCCATTTCATTGAGAAAATGGAAGATTATCATATATTTGGACTCACCCTATACTCAAGCATATCAGGTAGTTGTTAGGTAGTAAAGTAACATATTGAGAGTAATAAAAACATCCACACAATGCTTTGCTGATTACAAAGCATTTCCCAGATAGAATCTTATAACAACCTAATCAGGTACGCTACCTGACCTCTATGTTCTGAACATGAGAAAATTGAAGTAAGGAAGATTATATTGCCCAGGCAGGGAACTAGTAAATGATGGCACCAGGTATGCATATCAGGCTTCAGAGTCCAAATCACAAGTTCCCTCCCTACACTGCTTCTCATTGGCAAATATGACACTATTCCCTCAATGTAATGTGGGGATGCTGAAGATTTTAGGATCCAGAGATCAGCAAAAGCAACACAGGAAGAATTTGATCTTCAGTAGGACAGGGCCTAAGCACCTGCCTTTCTAAGTTCTTAAGTGATACTGATGATCCAAGGACAACATTTTGAAAATTACTGGGTAGAGAAAAGTGGCAGAGGAAGTAGTACAGACATGCTGAACTCAAAAGAAAAAATACAGGGGGAGGGGGTAGGCTAGAAGGGGTCAATGGGGGGGGGGATGTACATCCATATTACTTTCAACAATAAAGATAAATCTAAAAAAAATAAAAAATAAAGGTTAACATTAAAAAAAGAAATGAAACAATACTACAGCCCTCATAACTAGTTGCTAACTTGTCATGAGCAACAATTTCATTTCCTCAAAATATAACCATTGCATTACCAAAATCTCTGCATAGAATACTGGAAAACACCACAAGGGTCTCACCATTGCTGCTGGTTTTTGCATTCTTTGCCAGCTGTGCACGAGTAGCAGCGATCAAACTGTCATGGGCCAACTCCTGAACCCGGAGGAACCATGGAATGCTACTGTCCGTGCTCTCACTGGAGAGGAAATCATTCCCTGAATCCTCTGCCTCATCTTGTACAAATACTAAGTGCTCGGCTGAAGAGCTCAGACCTAGTAGAAACAAGAAAAGTTAGCCATCAAGTAATCCTTTTATTGGAACCCTGTGTGTCCTGAATCAGCTGTTCCAGATTTTCACCTCTTACCTCAAGCTTCAATTCTCACACAAGATTAGGTCATCACCTTTCCACTCCAGCCTACAGTCTTGTCTCCATCTTACCTCCTTCTATTTCAATGGCAAAGATGTCCTTCCTGGCAACCAGGCTAACCCCTTCCTCTAGTATCCCCATCCTACCCTTAAATTATCCCATGTCTCCTTCAGCTGTCTCTTCCCTACTGGCCAGCTTACAGCCTCTCTTACAGCCTTTAAACCTGTTCAAGCTCAAGTCTCTTCCATCTTTACTTTTTTTAAAAGAACAAAAAGTCCCAAGTACTTGTCTAGCTGTCCACCTTCATCTGTTCCTTCAAAGTTAACTTTCTTAAACAAGTGTAACTGCTAACTTGCATATTCACTTTCTCACCTGCCACCTACTCCCCATCTCTCTCTCTCTTTGTTAATCCTCACCCAAGGATATTTTTTCCATTGACTTATAGAGAAAATGGAAGGATGGAAGGAGGAGGGGGCAGAGAGAGAGAAACATGGACTGGTTGTCTCTTGCAGGTGCCCCTACTGGGGCTGGGGAACCTGTGACAGAGGTACATGCCCTTGACTGGGAATAGAACCTGCCACCCTTCAGTCCGCAGGCCAGTGCTCTAACCACTGACCATCTGGCCAGGGCTACTCCCCATCTCTTTAACCCTGGCCTCCACCTCTACTACTGCAAAAACAATTGCTCTTGCTAAAGTCACTAGTCCTCATCTCACTAGCCCATTCTGAAGTATTTGGCATGATTTAGTAACTTCTCTTCTTTAAAACATTTTCCTCCTTTGGATGCCCCTATACCACTCACATTCTATTTCCTTATTAAATTTATTAGGGTGACATTGGTTAATAAAGTTATACAGGTTTCAAGTGTATAGTTATATAACACATCATCTGTATATTGCATTGTATGTTTACCAACCAAAGTCAAATCTCCTTCCGTCACCATATATTTGATCCCCTTTACCCTTTATTACCTCCTCCCCACCCCATTAGCAATTTCTTCCTATTCTTCTGTTATCCTCATAAATGTCTGGGTTTTTCCCATAGTCCCAGATTTGCCTATTTTTCTGTTGATGTTCTAGACCAGTGGTCGGCAAACTCATTAGTCAACAGAGCCAAATATCGATTAAAATTTCTTTTGAGAGCCAAATTTTTTAAACTTAAACTTCTTCTAATGTCACTTCTTCAAAATAGACTCGCCCACGCCGTGGTATTTTGTGGAAGAGCCACACTCAAGGGGCCAAAGAGCCGCATGTGGCTCGCGAGCCACAGTTTGCCGACCACGGTTCTAGGCTACTACTGAATCAAAGAATCCTGCTGTTTCATACATTTCCTGAATGCTGATAAGCACCAAAACTACATATTTCACACCAGACCTCTCTACAGCTCTGGATTTGTTTCTAACACTAAAGGATTCCTACTCCTGAATGTCCCTCCCATAGCTCAACATCAACAGGCACAAATAGGAACTAATCATCCTCCCTCCAGCCCTGTTCTTTCTGTGTTCAATATCTTGGTGACCGGCACCACCTAATTTCCCATACAAGAAACTTTTGAGTCACCCTAGAGTCTTCCCTCTCTTTATCCACACTGAATTGATCACTAGACTATACCAATTCTCCAAAGTAATAAAATAATAAAGCTTCATTTCATTTTAAGTATGACTGAGTTAAATATGGCCCACCACAATTTTTTTTAAGCATGAGCAGAGTTCAGAAAAGGATAAAAAAAAATACCTGCTCTTGTTAGGTTAAGAAGAATAAAAGAAGTGCTATCACTTGGCTGTAGATCTTGTAACAGGCTAGGAGACTCTGGAGTGGACAAAAACTCTGGGGACTTCTGTACAGTCTGAGCCCTTGTCTCTTCTCCGTCTGGGCCCACATTCACCTGAAGGCTTCTTAACACAGCTGAAGGAGGGACCTCCTTGGAGGAATTAGTATGATTTGGAGTATCATCTAGTAAAGAAAAAATAGTGCAGTTTTATAAAGCACCTATTTCCAAAGAGCTCACAATTTTGATACATAGCACCTAATACCCTTGTAACATCCCTTATTATCTAACACCCATATAGGAACAGACAACATTTTCATTTTACAAATACAAAATTTGCCCCAGAAAAGAACAGAGAGATGGCTTTAAGTTCTAAAGGGAGTCAGCCAAAAAGTGAGGGACATACTCCTCTAACACCTGGCAGTAACTAATAACCAACCATCCACATTTGGAATTATAGACCTTTGTCCTTTTGAGGCCAGAAATCAGTACTTTTCCCTTAAAAAACATGGTCATACAATGAATATTAACCTAAGAATAGGCTCTAAATTTTATATTATTTTTCTTTGGGAGAGATCCCTTCCATGTATGTGACAGTTCTGGTGAATTATTGAGGGAGAGGGGGGAGCATAGCTGGGGAAATAACTGAAATTTTATAGAATCATCAATATGTTTCATTATAGTCCAGGTTTACACTGGATATAAAGAAATAATCAAAATACTTTCTAATTTTATTGTAAGACGGAGATGAGTTTACAAAGGATTTGGTTGCAATGTAATGAGGACCTGAACTACAGTGCTGAAGCATCCATTGTTTTCAGAGTTTCCTTCATCTCTATCAAAGGCGGATAACAATTTTTCCTATTTTAAGGAGATAATAGACAAAATTATAGGAATAAAAGTGGAAGCCTAGGGGCAGTTTTGCCATGTCAAAGCCTAATGAAGTTGCACAACAATGTAAATATACTTAATACCATAGAATTGGTTAAATGGTAAATTTTGTTATGTATATTTTACCACAATTTTTTTTAAATAAAGCTCATAGAGACACAGTTTGTCATTGAACAATAGAAAATAAGTGAATATTCATCAATTGTGGCATGAATATTGTGGTACACTCATATAACAGAATGCTCTAGAGCAATGAAATCAAACAAACCATAGCTACACACACAAGAATGAATTGGATTAATCTCACAAATACAGAGTATTAGTAAAGGAAGAAAGGTACAACATACTTGCATATAATTCCATTAATTTAAAGTCCAAAAACAGCTAAAATCAAACTGCGTTACTTAGACTTGGGTAGTTACTGGAAACTTGGAAACAAAGAACTGTCTCAAAAGCTAAGGACAGTGGTGACCTATGGGACAACAGAGGTTGTCTTTATCAGAGAGGGCTCCATGGAGGGCTTAGGAGCTGGCAATGTTCTACTTCTTTATTAAGTGGTTGGTATCTTCTTTACAATATTCAATATGTATATCCATATGGTTTTATACTTTTCTGAATCTATCATATATCTCAAGTAAAAAGAAAACATGCAGGCCATCCATAGAATGATACACACATACTTTAAGAGGGAGGGGAATGAGATTAGGGAGTTTTGTGCAGATACATTTGCTATTGTAATATTGTATTTCATGAGCTGAGAGGTGAGTACATATGAGTTTGCATTTATTATCTACAATTGGTTCTTGAAAATATTTTAAATCAAAATTAAAACTAAAAGAAGGTAATGTGCAAAAGAAGACATGCTTTTGATTCTGTTTTCATTTCCTTTATTATTGTTAAATATTTATTCAATAAGTTAAAATTGGGGGGGGGAGGTGACATATGTTAATACTTTAAACAATAAAAAAATAAGATAAAATAATAAGTTAAAATTGGGAGAGAAAAGTTGGGGGGAAAGCCTAATGAAGATCAAAATTTATTAGCACGTGGAAATTTTCATATATTGAAAATCTATAAACATATGAAAAGACTCCCAATATACTAATAGAAAAATGGGAATTGAAAGGTAGGAAATGTGGAAAAATTTGGAGCTAGTTAGGGAAACCTTAAGTCAACATTTGGTTAGTTCATTATATCTGCCCTTCTTGAATCTTTAAACATTGAAAAAGATTTAAAGTCACTTGAAAAAAATAAAAGAAAAAGAAACACCACTAGAAGACAGTAACCAGAAGACTATAACAAATAATTTGTCACCAATAAATATTGATCCTCACCTGATTTAACATTAGTATTCCAAATTTTAAAACAAGGACCAGGAAACAAAGAATTCATTGCATCTAAAAATAATGTTCTCCTTGGTAATAGTCAAGGAGATTATTAGCTTTGGATCACCCTCTTCCCATCCAAAGCTAATAATTTCACTTCCCTATGCTTAGCATTTGACTTCATTCTACCTCTCCTGAAGCCTCCTCACCAATTATCCACATTTTCTGTCCACAACTTCTCTAACTGGCTCTTTTCTTTTAGCAAAAAACCACCCTTAAATATTTCAAATGTGAGAGAAGAATTCTTCCATCTATCTTACATCCTTCTCTTTTTCCTTCCCATAACAGGAGTCTTTATAAAAATATAGATACTTCCTCTATACTTATCTTACACAAGTATTGCAATCCACTGCAGCCTGGCTTTCTACCCCCTTTCCATGGAACAGGTCTTGGTAGGTCAACAAAGGCCTTATTGACCCTATCTCACTGGGCCTCTTAGGAACATGTGACACATTGACTATTCCCTGGGGTTCCATGCCTGTACTCTATGCCAGTATTCCCATACTACTCCAGACTTCCCTTCTTCCCTCCACAGGCTCTCCTCCTTAAACAGTACATTCCAAGGCGTTCTACCTTAGCCTTCTTTTCTTCTCACTTTCATATTCTATGGGTGATCATATCCATTCCTATGATAAACTATCAATGCACTTATGACTCCCATGGCTCCTTTTTCTCCACGATTCCTAATTTTTACAGTTTCCACCAGTCTGTTACAAAATCAGTTAATCCATTCTACCAGTACCATAGAGTAGGCTAAGCTCTTAGGACTCATTTATCTTAACTGTGGTGTTCTTAATTTTTACCTGGTAACATTAGCCGACTGCATTCTGAGGCCTCAGTCACTGGAAGGAGGGACAAGCAAGTAATGTCTTTAGCTTCTGATTCTACTAGCCCCTGTCCCAATGGGATGGATGTATTCTGAACAAACTGTACCAGGAGCTAGGGGAAGGGGAAACAACATAAAGATATACAAGTTGTTAGGAATGGATATAACACCTGAATTTCCCAAAAGGTGATGATATAATTAAGTCTTAATTGCTCACTAGTCTCAGCCATATTCAGTGTAAAACTAAATTAACAACAAATAAAATTTAAAGTTATTTTTATCAAGTCATCTGTTCTGGAGAAAGGCTAAATTATGTAATTAATTTAACCTCTGTCATCTTCCACCAAACAAATAAATGATAAAAAATAATTATATTTTTAAATGATGGCTATTAAAAACTCAACCACATTGTACCGATTACATTTTATAAAGCACTTTTCTGTGTATCGGCTCTTTTAAGCCTCACTATAAATCAGTAAGCTTGAACATGTATTTTAAGGATAAGGAATCAAGTTGAAGACACTGGATGACTTTTCTAAGGTCATAAAACTAGTTAGAAGCAGTGTCAGTCTTCAAACTTAAGTAATTTGATTCCAAATTCAGTGACTTTTCATTGTGTAACACAGATATATTTAAGTTGAGAAAAATAAATAAAAATTTAAAATGTTGTCTTGGCCGGTGTAGCTCAGTTGGTTGAGGACCATCCCATGCACTGAAAGGCTGCTGGTTCAATTCCTGGTCAGGGCACATGCTCAGGTTGCAGGCTTGATCCCCAGTAGGGGGCATGCAGAAGGCAGGAGATCAATGTTTCTCTCTCTCCCTCTCTAAAATCAATAAAAAGATATTAAAAAAAAAAAAATGTCACCCTGGCCAGTGTGGCTCAGTTGGTTGGAGCATTGTCCCATACACCAAAAGGTAGCAGGTTTGAGTCCTGTTTGGAGCACATACCTAGGTTGTGGATTTGATCCCTGGTTAGACCACATGTGGGAGGCAACCGATTGATGTTGCACTCTCACATTGATGTTTCTCTCTCCCTCTCCTTTCCTCTCTTTCTAAAAATCAATAAAAATCCTTTTAAAAAAAGTTTAAGTCCTATTACATTTAGAAAGAAAATACTTTCAGATATATGCAAAATTAATAAAAGAATGGTTTGTGGTAGTAAATATTTACATATGTATACACACATTACCCATATATGCCATATATAAAATACAAAATTTTGTCATATAATTATCTAGATGTATAATTTTATACTTATTAAATAACAAATATTAAAAGTCATAAGAGGTAAAAACGGAATTCTTAAATCTTTGAAAAAGTACTTAGTAAAGAGAAAAATAATAAACTAGTAGTTACTATCAAAACAATATGGCCCCCAGCCGAAACCGGTTTGGCTCAGTGGATAGAGCGTCGGCCTGCGGACTGAAGGGTCCCGGGTTCGATTCCGGTCAATGGCATGTGCCTTGGTTGCGGGCACATCCCCAGTAGGGGGTGTGCAGGAGGCAGCTGATTGATGTTTATCTCTCATCGATGTTTCTGGCTCTCTATCCCTCTCCCTTCCTCTCTGTAAAAAATCAATAAAATATATATTTTAAAAAAACACAAAACAATATGGCCCCCAAAGACTAAAATTTTACTATCTGGCCCTTTACAGAAAAAGTCTGTTGACCCCCAAACTAAATAAGGACAACCTTTGGAATACAGCCCACTAAAAAGAAAACAAAACAAGCTGATTTGGCTCACCTCTGGTTTGGATTCTAACTCATCTGATAACATTGATTCAGCTTCCAAATCCTATAGCTGTTCAGGGGACAAGTTAAAATTTTAATTCAAAGTCAATGACACCTTCCTGTTTATGCTCATATTCCTCTAGGACATGCTATGCTTTTCCTGTAAGATGCTGTGCTGGGTGGGTAATCAATTTAGCCTAAAATAAGGGAAAGAGAGAGAGAGAATATTAAGAGCAGAGGAAAAATGTAGCTAAACAGACAAAGACTTTATCTACTATAATAATCATAAGTTGCATGTCCTTTTCCACTATTTCCCACCCTGGTATATCCACAGCAAGCAATAAAGAATTCGTCCTAAAACAATTGTTTTAAAATAGAACAAACTCAGTAGGTATCAAAACCCATAAAAAGTTTTACTTTGATGTAGAATTTCTATTT
The DNA here is from genome assembly GCF_951640355.1 of Cnephaeus nilssonii. NCBI lineage: Eukaryota > Metazoa > Chordata > Mammalia > Chiroptera > Vespertilionidae > Cnephaeus > Cnephaeus nilssonii. Next base: position 86,862,433 of record NC_137075.1, on the reverse strand, counting down.
CTACTAACCTATTCTAACGAAAGTTCTTAAATATGAGAAAAGCTATATATCCAAAGAATTTCATCTTATCATCTGTGATAATAAGCAACTTCAAACAACATATAAATACATGCATATACCCAACAATTGAGGAGTGTTGATTAAATTATACCCAATAATTAGAAAATGTTGGTTAAATTACAAAAACAAAATATGAGCCCTGGCCAGTTTGGCTCAGTGGATAGAGCATCGGCCTGCAGACTGAAGGGTCCCAGGTGCGATTCTGGCCAAGGGCAGGTGCCTGGGTTTCGGGCTCGATCCCCAGTAGGGGGCATGCAGGAGGCAGCCAATCAATGATCCTCTCTTATTACTGATGTTTCTATCTCTCTCTACCTCTTCCTTCCTCTCTGAAATCAATAAAGAAATATATTTTTAAAAAAACAAAATATGAAATTACACACTTGCCAATATTAAAACTAGTTAAGGTAAGCATAAGAAAAAGTGAAAGGAAATTCACACAGCTGTGATGGTAGTTAATTGGGTGGTAGGCTGGTGTGACTATTTTCTCAATTTCCCAATTTTTCTAAAAGTATTTCGAGTCAGTCAAAATTTGAATAATATTTTCCCAAAGTAGTACTCTCAGGACCCTGATGCAGCTGTTTTCTCCCCATAATTGAAATTCTTACTTTCTTATAGCTTAATTTCCCCCCTGGGATTTTGGCAAAGTGAGTTCACTTTATTTTGTACAATTATTGTTAAAATTGGGAGCACTACTATATACAAAGTGATCATACAGTGTAAAATGTACTCAAGATGAGAATTTTCAATTAATACCAAGGTAAAGTAAAGAGTTAGAAAGATTTACTCTACAAAAAGAGCATTTAGATGTACCTGAATAAGTGTTACTGCCCTGATAGTTCCTTCCTCTCCCTTTTGTTAGCTGCTAGAAATCTGTATTTTTCATCATTAAAAATTTATTTACAAGATGTAAATAAAATGTTGTTTCCCACATAAAGTAGCATAAATCTCCAACTTTTCCTTTCACACACATTTTTCTCATTCAAGTACTATAATAGCTCAATGTGGCTTATCCATCCCTCTTTTACTTTGAAAGGAACCAAGGCTCAATATATCACTTGTCCAAGTTATTAAGCTGCAGAGCCAAACTCCTACCCACAGAGGAGGTTGGCATGAATAGTTGGCATGAATAGTGATTACATCTCTCAAATCTGATCTTGAATCACCAAGGTTTAAGAATTCTCTTTCCCCAATTCCAGCTCATCTCAAGAAGCCAAGAAATTACCAAATGTTTGTTTAGGTTATTCTTAATGTTCCTACAATTTTGAGATTCCAGGATTGTAAATCTCTAAGAAACTAGACAATTATTTACTGTCTTTATATTTGTTCAATTTTTTTTTTAAAGAAACTAATGGTGCTGGCTCCAGAGATGGGTTTCTGTTTCCTTACCTAATGAAAAATAAAGGATAAGAATATGTGCCCTGAACAAGGGAAAAATCAGATATAGCAGATCTTAAACACTTTTGCAAAGCTGTAATAACAACTTAGAAAAGGAAGCTGCCACTTCTCTTATAGTTTAAGGATCACCTCTACATCATCATTTCTCAATCCATAGTTATCTATGACTCCCTTTTATTTTAGTGTTTTCATTTCAATGATAATCTTAAAAATTAGAACAATCACTTTCTGGAATAAATGGGTATCTGTATTATTACTGAGAACTGCCATACAATTTTGGTATCCAAATTTGTGGTTTGTTATGTGTGCTGTGTAAGCAAAAGAGAGAATAGTCGGATGCAGTACAATAGGCAGGATGACCTCAAAAGAATCTGTATTGGAGCACTCAGTACCATAGTAAATGTACTGTGTGGATCTCATCTTTAACACAGCTCCAGCTAAGTGTGATGGCAAATGCAATTCAACTCTATTCCTAATTCCAGTTACCCATGTAACAGATTTCAAAAACTGCAATGCAAATTTTTTAAAATAACAGCTTCACTGAGATATAATTTGCATACCATACAATTCACTTATTTAAAGAGGACAAGTACAATGTTTTTAGTATATTCAGTTGTGCAAACATAACCACAATCAATTTTATAACATTTTTGTCATCCCAAAAAAAGAAAACCTGTACCCATTTTCTCCCAAACCCTTCACTGAGCAGGTTTAGGCAACTACTAATCTATTTTCTGCCTGTATGGATTTACCTACTCTAGACATTTTTATAAATGGAATTATATATGTGATCTTTTGTGCCTGGCTGCTTTCACTTAGCATGAAGTTTCCAAGGTTTATCCTTACTGTATGTAGCATGTATTGGTACACCATTTCTTTTTGTAGCCAAATACTATTCTACTGTATGGATATACATTTTATTTATCAAATTATCAATTGATGGACATTTGGGTTGTTTCCACATTTCAGTTGTTTCCCCAGTTTGGCTATTATGCATAACTAGAGGCCCGGTGCACGAAATTCATGAGGGGGGGTCCCCCTCAGCCCAGCCTGCACCCTCTCCAATCCGGGACCCCTCAGGGGATGTCCGACTGCCGGTTTAGGCCCGATCCCCAGCAGTCGGACATCCCTCTCACAATCCGGGATTGCTGGCTCTTAACTGCTCACCTGCCTGCCTGCCTGATTGCCCCTAACTGCCCCCCACCCCCACCAGCCTGGTCGCCCCCAACCCCCCCTCCCCCCACTGGCCTGGTTGCCCCCAACTGCCCCCCTGCCGACCTGGTCGCCCCACGCAGCCTTCTGTTCAGTCATTTGGTCGTCCCTCACTAACCCCTGACGGCTTGGTTGCCCCACGCAGCCTGCTGTTCAGTTGTTTGCTCGTCCCTCACTAACCCCCCTGCTGGCCTGGTTGTCCCATGCAGCCTGCTGTTCGGTCGTTACTGTTACTGTGACGGCGTCCCAGAAAGTTTGCATATTCCTCTATTATTAGTACAGATGTTGCTATGAACATTCATGTACAAGTTTTTGCATGGACATACGTCTTCATTCTTTTCTGTACATATCTAGGAGTGAAATCGCTAGGTCATTTGGTAACTATGTTTAACCTCCTGAGGAATACCAGGCTATTTTCCAAAGTGGTTGTGTCACTTTACAATCCCACCAGTAGTATATAAGAGGGATCTAATTTCTCCACACCCTTACCAACTCTTGTTAGTATCTGCCTTCTCTAGAATAGCCATCCTAATGGGTATGATGTAGTAACTCACTGTGGTTTTGAGTTACATTACCTGATGGTTAATGATGCTGAGCATCTTTTCCTGTGCTTATTGGGCATATGTTCATATCTTAGACCTTATCAGATATATGGTTTGCACAACCTTTCTTCCATTCTATGTTATCTTTTCACTTGCAAAGCAAATCTTTAATTGAATAAGGCAATTCTAACTCTACATAGTCATCAAACAATACCTCATTAAAACTGGCATTCAAGGACTTCTCAGTCACCTTTGGTTAAGTATAAGATCTGATTATCATAAACTGTGTAACAATGCCTTGACATTACAAATACTACCTTGTATGCTATCTTCTGCACTAGTATTACTAAAGTTAAAATTTAGAAACAAATGAAATATATTACTGAATCCAAGGCTAAATCTTTCCACTGTTAAGCTCAACATTAAATATGTAGTTCATTTTAACAAACAACATCTCTACCAAATTAATATGAATGTTAATTTGAATTTTCTTGTTGTATGGTATTGCTTACATCTGTATACTTATTCATGAAGATATAAATCCATGGCAACAACTGACATAATCTTGATAATCTAAATTTTATGATGTACATGGTTCCCCATGGCCATCAAAACATATTAGACTGCTTAAAGAAAATAATCTTTGTTTAGCATATATATTTTAGAAACCCACTGATTGTGGCACTACTATTATTGATTTGTAAATTTGTTTTGATGTTGCAGTTGATTAAGAGCTATAAAGGCTCAGCATAGGAGGTATAAGAATTATCTAGCTTTATGTTTGAGTATATTTAAAATAAAAATAATCTGCCAGTATTGGGGGGGAGGGAGAGTCCCAATGCAATGTTTTTCATTTAAATGCAATTTATATGACACTGAAGTGAAAGGCACTGCTCTTACTCAAAGGGAAGCTATTTTCAGAAAAATTATGGGTATCAGAGGAAATTTCTTCCCTGGCTTTCTTATGCTATTAATTAAGATAAGAGATTAAAAATGCAATATACACAGCAGTCACCTAAATCATCCAAAGTTCTTTAATGTGGATAGTAATATTTGTTCATTTTTACTTTGTATCTGTAGCTGGTGGACAGGCAAAATGTATATCTTTATTTCCTTTAAAATAGAAAATGTACTAATTTAGCTCCATAAATAATGGAAGAGACAACAACATTTAACTATCAGCAACCAAGGCCAGGCCCATCGAATCATATTTTCCACAAATCATAAGTAAGGAATCTTGGCTCTAGATTAAGACTTTACAACAAAACAAACTGATCTCAGAAATTGGTCAAAGTAGCACTGTTCAGATTCTATTTCCCTCTCCCCTTTTACTGTGTGCATGGCCAGCAAAGCATATTAGACTGCTTTAAAAAAATTGGCCCAGCATATATATTATATTTTTTAGAAATCCACTGACCCTGTCACTGCTATAATTGAATGTTAGCTTGTAGTCAGCCTAGAGATGAAAAAGAATGCAGACAAAAAAACCTCTGCAATGAACCAAAGCAAAACACAAGGCTTGAAAAGAATTAGAGAATTCTAACAATAGCAAAGGAGATTTAGGACAACAGCAATCTCTATGATCAGGACCATCCTGAGAACAACTCTCCTTCTGTTTTTAGCCAAATAAACAAATCCTGGGGACTAAAGTTTAATAAGCTGCATTCTTTTTCTGCAATACACCCAACATCATTGAACAAATTATGCATTAACACTAAGTAGCTAAACAAATTAAATAAAGAAGCTGAGATAGGTTTTTTTAAAAACAAAAATGCAAGGTCTCTAAAGCAGAAATCTTAATTCTGCCTCTGACTAGGTTGAGACCCGGGCAAGCTACTCATCTTCTTGGCCCCAGGAAACTCATCTGAAATATAGAAATGAAACAGATCAACCCTAGGATTATTTTTATCAGTCAATAGAAATGATTATAAAATTCTTCAGAAATAAAACTTCTAAATAGGTGCTTAAGAAACAAGTAAGTCTATCTAGTATACATAAAATGTTAAGAACTCTGCCTTTTATTACTGAGTCCAAATTTCCTATAGAGACTGCAATCCACAGTAAGATACATTTTCCATCATAACTCAATAAACTAAACACACACAGATAACATAGTTTCATGAAACAATACTAACCTATACTATACTACTCTCATGCACTCTGAAAAAAATTTTTTAATGATGAGACCCAATAAACTGATCTCACAAGCTGCTAACAGGTTACATCCCACAGATTGAAAAACACTGTATTAAAGTAACTTCAAAATGTCTAAAATACATATGTTAAACACTACAGATGCGGTGCACAAAATTCATGCATGGGTAGGGTCCCTAGGCCTGGCAGGTGATCAGGGCCAATCTGTGGGGTGACCAGCGGGGCGACCAGGGTCCCCGCTCGCACCTGCCTTGGCCTGGCGCCACCTGCTCACCTGCTCCACCATCGCGCTGCAGTCCCACTCTTTTTTATTTTTAATATATATTTTATTGATTTTTTACAGAGAGAAAGGGAGAGAGAGAGTTAGAAACATCGATCAGCTGCCTCCTGCACACCCCCTACTGGGGATGTGCCTGCAACCAAGGTACATGCCCTTGACCGGAATCAAACCTGGGACCCTTCAGTCCGCAGGCCAACACTCTATCCACCCAGCCAAACCGGCCAGGGCCGCAGTCCCACTCTTGACAGGGCCCATGGGGGCCGGCAGTGCCTCCACTGCCACCCGCTGCTAGCGCTGCATCGCCAACGCCCGCCATGTTCTGCGGCACCCCCTGGTGGTCAGCACATGTCTAACTCCCGGTTGGTCGAACTCCCGCCCACGGGGACAATTTGCATATTAGCGTTTTATTATATAGGATAGCATCACATACAAAGTGTAAACCCATTGATATAAACCTGCTTTTAATATATATTAATCCCAGCCAATGTGGCTCAGTGGTTGAGCATCAACCTATGAACCAGAAGGTCACAGTTCGATTCTCAGTCAAGGCACATGCCCCGAGTTGTGGGCTCCATCCCCAGTAGGGGGTGTGCAGGAGGCAGCCGATCAATGATTCTCTCTCATCATTGAAGTTTCTATCTCTCTCTCCCTCTACCTTCCTCTGAACTCAATGTAAATATGTGTGTGTGTGTGTGTGTGTGTGTGTGTGTGTGTGTGTGTGTATTACAAACAATCAGCCATTATTGTTGTTGGAGTTTTGGTGAAATAGATTACTTGAATCTTATCTTCAGGCCCTCCCTGTGAGTTCTGCAGAGGAAAATATTACAAACTAGGCAAATGACCAGCAACAAAAAGAAGTTTTTGGTCCCAAACCCCAATGCAGACCTCTCACATAACTGGGAGAGAAAACCAATCCAAAGTAAGCAAGCAACAGGGGAACAGAGATGATACAAGTCTCCTGTCTCAGTCCTGATTGCTATGCAGAAGGGAGTGTATTTCCAAGGGAAAGATGACCAGGGGCTTTTACTACTTTGCCTCATAAAAGACATAGATCATTGTGTTAACCTCTAAAAAGCAAAGTGACCCTGGGTAGCTCAGTGGGTTAGTGTTGTCCAGAACACCAAAAGGTCAATTCCCGGTCAAGGCATATACCTAGGTTTCAGGTTTGATCCCTTGTCCGAATGTGTACAGGAGGCAACCGATCACATCGATGTTTCTCTTTCTCTCTCCCTCCCTTTCTTTTTCTAAAATCAATAAGAACATATCCTCAACTGAGGATACAAAGTAAATAAAAATAAAAGGCAAAGTAATTCCACCCTAGAAATCAAAGCCCAGAATAGCAGTACTGCTCTAACTTGAGGAAGGTCAACAATGCTTTGACCTTGACCCAGTTTTAGAAAGAAGTGGAAGGTGGGTGGGTAGAGGAAAAAAGAAATTGAGAAACATTGTGCTCCCCCCAACTGGTCACCATTCATACAAAGGCTAAAATAAAGCACATGATTTCAACCAAAAGGACTAGTCTCTCTGACCATGGGCCAATCTGCTTCTCAGCTCCCTTCATCGCCACCTGTGGCTGACCACAGATATAGACCCAGACAAGTCAGTAATCATTGAAAAATGAAAACAAAAACTCTACTGATATTAATAAACTACAAAGACTTAAAATTTATTTTAAAAGAGCAGTTTAAATTTTGGTATAACATGGTAGTGCTGGGAACAGGAAAACGAGGTAACTTTCTGTATCATACCTAGCACATTATGGGAGTTGATTAAATTCTAATGATAAAGTGGTAACAGGTACTAACGAAAGAAATTTGGAATATAGAACTGTGAAGCCAGAATGAGTTTTAAAACCAGGGTCCACCCTAGGCCTTCCCCTTTCTCTTCCCAGGATCTTCTGGGTGCTCCATTCCTATAGCTTTGAATCTTATTCCATTCACCTCCCCATTTCTCTACAATCCTAATTCTCTACAAGCTAAATTCATCAAGAGTTGTTTCTACTTTCTCATCTCCAATCATTACCCAACCCCATCAATTCACCAAAACCTCTCTTGTAAAGATAACCCATGATCCTCATGTTGCCAAATCCAATGGACACTTTACTGTCCTCATCTTACTTGACCTTTGCAATGGACAACTATTGTTTTTGACTGTCCTACATTCATTTCCCCTGCCTGGGTGACAGGATCCATTCTGTTTGGGGATCTACCCCTCCCCATTAATTACATTCTTGGCAGGACTACAGATTAAGACATTCTTTTCTATCCTGGCCAACTATTGGACACTTGATCCATGTTGAACAAATCAGACACTTTTCCTGAGAACATGAATCCTGAAAGTAACTCAGGACTGAAAAATGCTGCAGCAGCCCATTCATTCCAGTAATGCAGTTAGCAGCCCCCCCTGGGGCTGCTCATATTCCTGTCCTTTATAAAGTCAGGGCCTTCAGCATTTTCTCTGGTTCTGTGAGTTGCTCACATCCTAGTTATAAATTCCTCTTCTGAAATAAAGTTAAAAATTTCTCTTTTTCACTTGCAACCGAAGAGGCATAATTGGCACCGTTTCTCAAAAGCGCTGCCTCCTTTCTCAAACACGATTCTTTTTGCTTCCAAGATACATGTTCCTTATTTCACTCTACCTTATTGGCCATCTCTCTAATCTCCTTTGATAACTCCTATAGTCCTCTTCCACTCAGCCCCTAAATGTTAATGTTCCTCAGGATAGGTTTCAGATCCGTTTTTCTTGCTATACTCTCTCCCTCTTGTGAATTCATCCAGTTCCCTTGGCTTTAAATCATATGGTCTCCAAAATTTTTATCTGTAGCCCAGATATCTCCTCTGAGCTGCAGACATGTATATACATCTCTACTTAACATTTTAACTTAATATCTCAATTTTAACATGTTCAAAACAAATTCTCTCTCAAGCCTGTTTCCCATCATTCCCTACCAGCCCCTCTCACCACAACCCTCTACTCAAGGACCACTATTTACGTCATTTAGGAGTAATCTTTATTACTTTATTTCCTTTGCTCCCAATATTCAATCCAGCTGCAAGTCCTATTGATTCTATCTCCAAAAGAGGAAATATAGCAAATCCACCTACTTCTTTCTCTACTGCTACCACCCTACTCCAGGCCACCATCTCCTCTTCCCTAAAGCACTGTTACCGTCTCCTAACTGGTCTCCCTGCTTCTATTCTTGCCACCCTCCATTCTGTTCTCTTCACAGCAATAATTATCATCTTGAAATGTGAATCCTATTATAGATACACTTCCCTGTTGAAATTCTTCTCTAAGCTTTCCAATGTGTCTCGACAAAATCCAAACTCCTTATTCTGGCCTGTAAAAACCTCTGTGAGCCATTCCTGCGTCTCCACCCTCCAGAGTCACCCTCCTTTACTTGCTCACCAAGTCCCAGCCAGAGGAAGCTCCCCTTAGCTCCTAGAACACATCTTTCTTATATTATGGATTTGCACATGACATTTGCTCTCCCTAGGAATGCTTTTACCATTCTCTTCCATTGGTTAGCTCCTTTTTTGTTTGTCTTAATCCTTCAGAGTTCAGTTTAACTGTTAACTCATTTAGAAAGGCTTTCCCTGATACTTTACTCAAAGAAGGTTCGCCATACTCCCTCTAACATCCTCACTAATCACAATTTCTAATTCTTTCATTTGTTTTTATACAGTATTTATTTATTTTTTGTCTGGCTATCCCATAAATTGCAGGCTCCATAAACAAGGGGAAGAACTAGTCTTGTCCACTACTATATTTCCCAGCACCTGGCATAGTACTTTATGTAAGTACTAGAGGCCCAGTGCACGAAATTTGTGCACGCGGGGGGGGGGGGGGGGGTGTTCCTCAGCCCAGCCTGCACCCTCTCCAATCTGGAACCCCTCAAGGGATGTCCGATTGTCCATTTAGGCCCGATCCCGTTGGGCCTAAACGGGCAGTCGGACATCCCTCTCACAATCCAGGACTGCTGGCTCCCAACCGCTCACCTGCCTGCCTGCCTGCCTGATTACCTCTAACTGCTTCTGACTGCCAGCCTGATCACCCCCTAACCACTCCCCCGTCAACCTGATCGACGCCTAACTTCTCCCCTGCCGGCCGGATTGCCCCTATCTGCCCTCCCTTGCTGGCCTGGTCACCCCTAACTGACCTCCTCTGCTGGCCTGGGTGCCCCCAACTGCCCTCCCCTGCAGTCCTGGGTCCACCCCAACTGCCCTCCCCTGAAGGCCTGATCGCCCCCAACTGCACTCCCTTTCAGGCCTGGTCCCTTCCAACCGCCCTCCTCTGCCAGCCATCTTGTAGCAGCCATCTTGTGTCCACATGGGGGAAGCCATCTTTGACCACATGGGGGCGACCATCTTGTGTTTTGGACTGATGGTCAATTTGCATATTACCTCTTTATTATATAGGATAAGGAATTTAGGTCTTCCAGAGTCATTTCTGATACTGTGACGCTCTAAGGTTTTCTTTACTACGAGCTTAAAGGGCTTCCACACAAGGTTCCATGTAAGCACCTAGTAGGCACTGAATAAATCTGTATAATAAATGAATGACATTGCAAATGATACCTAAATTTTTGTCTCTATTCCTGACCTCTTCTGAACTTCAAACTTTCTAACTGCTTGCTACTATCTCCACATAGCTATCCAACAGCAACTCAACCTAACAATGTACTAAATCCAGATTATTAACTCCACCACCAAACCTGTTCTTCTCCCTGTAGCATTCATTTCAATTATTGCCCAATCTTTCTCCCACTCAGCTGCAAATTCTAGATCTTTAACAATCCCTTTCATCTTCCCTATTGAAATAATCCCAGTGGTTCTGATTCCCCCAAATGTAATGCCCTGTTTAGGTTTCTCATTATCTTTCAAATACAGTATTAAAATAGGCTTCTATCTGGCCACCCAGCCCTTAAAATTCCCCTTTCCAACCATCTTTTTCCAAAACATAGAAATGTTTGTATTATTCCCCTTACTCAAAGTTCAGTGCCTCAGTAGTCAAACACCTAAACATGGCATTTTAAATATTCTACATGTCTTCAAACACCAGCATCCACTCTATTCCTTAATAAACTATTTACTCCAGGCCACACTAAATTCACTATTAAATGAACACACTAACCTTTGTCAGTGCTCAAGGTCTTTGCTTGGGCTAGTTCTTCAATCAGTAGTAAACACCCCCAATCTAGATCTGATCTTGTGAAATCCTTCCCCACCTTTAAAATTCAACTCAAATGTCATCTCATCCATTAAGACTCTCTGATCCTTTCCCTCCAGTCAGAACAAATCTGTCCTTACCTCGGTGTTTTCACAAAACAGTTTAACCCCTCTTTTAGCAATTATTTCATTTTCCTTTGGGTGTTAGTTGTCTACATGGGAATTTTTTTCATTGGTTAGGTTTGAGTTTATTCACCCTTTTTCCATTAACCTAGGACGATGCTGTGTACAAAGTAAACACTCAGGAAATATTTGCTGAATAAATAGGTAAGCTCTTTAATTTACAGAGAAAAAAGAAAAAGCCAAAAGCTAGAGATTACGTAACTTGCCAAAAATTAGGCATCTGCTTCAATGTAGAACTTTAAAAACTAGAACCTAAATCTTCTGCTAGTTTAGTTGACTGTCCACACGAAGATAACACAAAGTGGAATTTCTTCCTTAACAACAAAATGTCCCTGACTTTATTTCAAGATGTTTTTTTAGTCTCTTTGAAAATACGCTGCACTGACCTTTTGCCAAAGTGAGGAAGAAGTGCAAATTCTTAGGTCCCACGTTCATAGTATTTAACCTCCAAATAGTGCCTAAATGCATTTCAGAGTCTCATGAGCAAGTGACACAAACTTTAATAAACTAATTTTATCGGTTATTTGAAGAAACTACAGAGGATAACTTCAACCTGCGAAACGCATACAGGCTTGCACACACAGCCCACACCCCTGACCTGCCTTGAAATGACAGGCGAAGCAGAAACCCGCAGTCCGGCCCCTCTAAGTCGGCAGCCTTCCTCCTCCCAGACCCAGAAGGTAAGAGGCGGCAGCTCGGGGACGAGATATCCAGGGCGGAGTCCCTTTGGCATCGCATTTCCCCAGTGCGCCGGCCTTCGTGTCGGGCCCAAGGTCCGCGGGCAGGCCCCGGCTGCCAGGGCAGGGAGCCCCCGCCCACGGGACTCGCTGACTCCGGCTTTCTCAGGACGGTCTTGTTCCCACGCTCCGGCCCCCAAAACCAAGCAAAGGAGCCGACACATCGGCCCCAAAACCCCGCGAGGGGAAGGGTCTAAGCCGTGGGGCTTCAGACCGGCCGCTCCCGGGCCCGCCAGGTCCCGCAGGGGTGCCTAAGGGGGGCGGTTTCCCTGTCCTCCCCGAGGCGCCCTGGGCCCGAGCCCCCCGAGGAGGTGGTATTGGTTCCCTCTTTTTCGGGGACCACCTAGCCCAGCCAGTGTGGTCCGGCCCGCCCTGGAGCTCACCTTACGTCCCCTGCAGCCGCCCGTGGGTCAATCGGTCCCGAATTCCGTCCACACACAGCGTCTTCCGGCTCCTGCCGGAAGCAGCTCGAGCGCGGGACAGGAAGTTTGGCCGCCCCCCACGCACACACCCACTCTCTCGCCTCCAGGCTGAGTCGGGGCCGGCGGGTGTAAGATTGGGTACAAGGGGCCGCCGGGCAACCTGGTTTGCGGCGCAGGGCTCCGCGCCCGGACCGAAGGCGCCGCGGTCTCCCACCTCCCACTCATCCTCTCTCGGCCTTCGGGGCTCCGAGGTCTGCAAAGCCCGAAAAAACGGGGTCGGTTCATCTAGCCGTGACGTCACTGCTTCCCCGCAGCGGCGGATGGGGTCGTTGTACCTGTCAGCTGAGACCTGTACTAGCTGCAATGGAGGCGAGCGAGAACGATCACTGCCGAGACTTGTATCAGAGTTCTCAGTGAGGAGGATCGGGAAGCTTCACTTCCCCGGGAAGGGAACTTGCAGAACCTAGTTCTGCACTGTATACCGAGCAGGGTGAGAATTGAGACTCGAGTGTAGATAGAACTTTTGGAATATGAATTCCCTAGCGTCTGGATTCCACATATTTGGATGTAAAGAGCTCTCAGGTGTCCTGACCACTTGCGTTCCAGGCTGGATGCCACCACTTGTTAGAGCTTTATGAGTTTGCTGACTTCTTGAAATTACTAATTTTTTGATAGTGCTGCTTGCCGGACCATGAAGAACTCAACAGCGGGAATTAAAGGAGTTCTCTGAGAAAGGCACTTAAAATTACAGGTAAGCCTTGAAGACAGGCATATATATGGGTGAGAGAGTAGTAGTTTGAATATACTACTATAGTAGTTTGAATATACTACTATAGTAGTTTGAATAAACTATGGTGATTTGCAAAACAAAAGAGAAACACAGTTCAGGGGAAGATTATTCCTCTTTAAAGTGCGTTTATCCCAAGGGGATATTTACTTGGAGGTAAAGGTCCCAAGCTCAAGTAAGAAAGAGATCAAAAATAGAGATGTAGATTTGGGAGTTATCATACAGAGATTAAATGGCCCAGGAAAATTATATAAAACAAGAAAGAAGGCCACTAAAGACAACTGGAATGACTGATTATTAACACAATTTGAATCTACTTTCTATAAATGTTGCCAACAAAAGTATACTGCAGGAGGGGGGTGTAGGGTGGAGGGTGTCAATGGGGCCGGGGAAAGGGGGATATCTGTAATACTTTTAACAATAAGATAGTGTTTTTAAAAAGTATATGCAGTGTATAAACAGGTGACCATAAACCAGCAGGACACTCAGAGAAAACTACCCTCAATTTTACTGTGTTTTTTTTTTAATTGTATTTATTGGGGTGACACTGGTTAACAAAATTTACAGGTTTCAGATGCATAGTTTCACAACACATCACCTGTAACACTGTACTGCGCATTCACCACTCCAAGTCAGGTCTCCTTCCATCACCATTTATCCCCCCTATACTCTCCCCCACCTCCCCTGACCCCGGCAAACTCTAATTTAGAGTTACGTTTGTAGGTCTTGAACATTCATGTTTACAATCATTTGTTAATTTGCCCATTCAGTGCTAACATTTTCTGAAGCTGTCTTTGTTTCAATCCTTTTAAAAATATACATATATTTTTAAATATATTTTATTGATTTTCCACAGAGAGGAAGGGAGAGGGATAGAGAGCCAGAAACATCGATGAGAGAGAAACATCGATCAGCCGCCTCCTGCACACTCCCCACCGGGTATGTGCCCGCAACCACAGTACATGCCCCTGACCGGAATCGAATCTGGGACTCCTGAGTCCACAGGCCGATGCTCTATCCACTGAGCCAAACCAGTTAGGGCTTAAAAATATATTTTTATTGATTTTTAGAGAGAGAGGAAGGAGAGGAAGAGACAGAAACATCAATGGTGAGAGAGAATCATCGATTGGCTGCCTCCTACATACCCCCTATTTGGAATGATGCCTGCAAACCAGGCATGTGCCCTAACCAGGAATCAAACCAGTGACCTCTTGGGTCTGGGGTCGATGCTCAACCACTGAGCCACACCAGCCAGGCTGTCTCAATCTTTTTAATCACCTAAAACTCCAAGTGATGTTTATCTATTTGCCCTGGAAATCTTGACAACTATTTGACAGTATGTGCTTGCTAACCTAAAATAAACATATGCTTTTATCAATAAATATTTGAGTTATTAGACTATACAGTAAATTTGGCATCACACAAATAGATCATCTTCTGTAGCAAATGCAGTCTCTCCATCAACCTAATGAACCTCTACTTATCTTCTCATACTAGTCCCAACACAGAGCTCTGAATTCCCCAAACTCCAGACAAACACCCTGCCATTAAGTCCCTTTTTTATGTACAATATAGAAAGGCCATCTCAATTTTCTTCTTATGACAAGTTTCAGTTCAAGAATTATGTAAAACATTTCCAGTTCTACAAATATTTACTAAATGCCTTCTCAACCATTACATTTTCAATAAAAGTTATTAATTTTGAAAAGCTGTTTTGTATGATCCATTAATAGTTGTATCAAATCTCCAGTGGTTTCAGTATATCTGATAAAAATATCATATGTAATAGTTTTAGGAAAAGAAAGAAAAATAGATCATTTTGACTTCAATCTATTGTTGTAAATAATACGTTGGATGTAGAGTACATATATAATATGGAAGATATAGAAAGAATTATTTTGCAACTAAGAAAATAATCACCTATTATTACATTTAAACCAAAAGCTATCTGCACTCTAAGGTTTTTGTTTTTTTTTAATGTGTCATGAAAGTCTTTGTGCAAAATGGAAAGAAATCTGTATTTCCTTGATGAAGGTGTTTATAGAGACTGCAAAGAGGTTTCTTCTGAAATGCAAACTATCTGCTTTCCAATATTACCTCCTGTCATCATGGACTGGAATGCAGCTAGAAAGAAAAAACAAAACGAAGTTATTTCACAACATAAATGTCACTATCATACATATCTATTGGTAGGTCAAACACAATTAATTAAAAAAATTACTTCAATGATTTTAATATTAAGTATAGAAGAAAACTGTCATGAAAAGAAACATCACATATACACTGGCAAAGTTACAGAGTAAACTAACCCAATTAGCATCTAAAAAACTGTTTTTACCCGCCAGGCTGGCGTGGTTCAGTGGTTGAGTGTAGACCTATGAATCAGGAGGTCACGGCTCAGTTCCTGGTCAGGGCACATGCCTGGGTTTCGAGCTCCATCCCCAATGTGGGGCGTGCAGGAGGCAGCCAGTCAATGGATACTCTCTCATCATTGATGTTTCTATCTCTCCCTCTCCCTTTCTCTCTGAAATCAATGAAAATATATTTTTAAAAAATTTTTACCCAAACTAGAAATGTTTAATTGGTTGTCTATATCGACACTCATGGCTTACAGTCTGAAAACTAGAGGCAAATAAGTTTGAAAGTAAAATATCAGCAAAACAAATCCATTCCACTTTAAACAATAAAATAAAATTTAAAAAAAAACAAAAAAAAACAAGAAAAAACAAATCCATTCCTATATAATAAAAGGCAAATCAACCAAATGGCGGAATGACCGGTCGCTATAACGCGCACTGACGACCACCAAGGGGCAGACACTCAACGCAGGAGCTGCCCCCTTGTGGTCAGTGCACTCCCACAGGGGAGCGCCGCTCAGCCAGAAGCCGGGCTTATGACTGGTGAGCACAGCGGTGGTGGCAGGAGCCTCTCCTGCCTCCGCAGCCACGCTAAGGAATGTCCGACTGATGGCGGGGAGCAAGCCTAAGCCATCAGTTGGACATCACCCGAGGGCTCCTGGACTGCAAGAGGGTGCAGGCCGGGCTGAGGCACCCCCCACCCCAAGTGCACGAATTTTGTGCACCGGGGCTCTAGTTTTTATATAACAGTTAAAATATCAGAAATCTAATCATAAAGTTTTACTAAGTGAAATACACATTATGCCAGAAAAATAAGTGAAATTATATTTCTGTTTGGTAAACTTAGTAACCAAATACATTAAATTTTTTTCTGAGAAAGAAAAAAAATTGATTAATCCCTTCTATTTTTTAAAAATATGTTTTTATTGATTTCCCTACTGGGATTTGAGCCCACAACCTGTGATCTCCCTGTTCATAGGTCAACACTCAACCACTGAGCCACACCGGCCGAGCTAATCCTTTTTATTTAAAACAAACAAAAGAGCCAGCAGTGGGTTGAGCATTGACCTATGAACGAGGAGGTCATAATTCGATTCTGGTCAGGGCATATGCCCGGGTTGTGGGCTCAATCCCCAGTGCAGGAGGTAGCTGATCAATGATTCTCTCTCATCATTGATGTTTTCATCTCTTTCCCTCTCCCTTCCTCTCTGAAATCAATAAAAATATATTTTAAAAGAAAAAGACCCCAGAGAAGTAGAAGCAAAAGAAAAAAGGTATTATTTGTGCTGAGCACATATCCTATATAATAAAGAGGCAATATGCAAATTGACCCACACGCCCTCGCACAAGATGGCCGCCCCCATGTGGTCAAAGATGGCTGCCACAAGATGGCTGGCAGGGGAGGGTAGTTGTGGGTGATCAGGCCAGCAGGGGAGGGCAGTTGGGGGCGACCAGGCCTGCAGGGGAGGTCAGTTAGGGGCAACCGGGCTGGCAGGGGAGGGCAGTTGGGGGCGACCGAGCCGTCAGGGGAGGTCAGTTGGGGGCAATCAGGCTGGCAGGGGAGCAGTTAGGGGGTGATCAGGCTAGGAGGCAGGTGAGCGGTTGGGAGCCAGCAGTCCTGGATTGTGAGAGGGATGTCCACAGGGATCGGGCCTAAACCGGCAGTCGGACATTCCTCGTGGGGTCCCAGATTGGAGAGGGTGTAGGCTGGGCTGAGGGACCCCCCCCCAAGTGCACGAATTTCATGCACCGGGCCTCTAGTATATAATAAATCTACATTCATCTTACCTCCCATGTTTTCTAATCCATTTGTCATAGTTTCTTTAATCTGTAAATCAAAATAGCTATACTTAGTATTCTTTAGACTTCAATGTTTCTACTTAATAGTTTTCATGTTTGCAAAAGACAGCAATACTATTTAGCACTTTCTATCTAAAAATAGATATTCTTAATCTCATGTAGGTAACCCAAAAAGATTTCCTATCAATTAATTTTTTTAAATAAAATTCTATTTTCCCACTGTCTAATCTTCCACTGGTAACAGCACAAGCTATATACCCTCTTTTCCAAAAGTACATAAGCAAACACACATAAACTTTGCCTATCATTTGCAGGTTTTAAGAACATGCTAGGTCATGGTCTCTGGACCCCAGATTAATAACTTCTGATTTTAAAGCAAAAACGAGATATATCAGAATGTCCTGGGAGGGCAGGAGAGAAATATGGTAGTGGAGAGGTGGGGGTACTAGGAGGTGCTTATAAGATTTTTTAGAAAGCACAGCTTCTAACACATGGTAGCATTCCATATTAATATTTGTTAAATTAATGAATATTAAAATTTAGGAAGGAAAATCTATTGATCTTACAATATAATCTAAGAAAAGTGTAAGGTTAATAAAATTTCACGTGAAGGGTATAATAAGAGAGGGCTTCTCAACCAGGAGGTTATATCACCTGGGAGGTCAAGTTAATTTATAATATTCAGTACACTTCCCTTTTGTAGGAATTTTTATTGTGAAACTAGTACATTGCTATAATAAACTCAAAAGCATGTCAAATAGCAGTAAGAATGCCATTGATAAAGAATAGAAGCAAGTTCTACCTTTAGCTTTCCTTCTTTAAACCATTGACTCAGCTGTAGAAGACCAGACTCAAATTTGTCCTTATAATTTAACACCAGAAATCTTTCTCTGTATTGGGAAAGAAAAGAATAATGATCAGAGACCAGTAGGGGAATAAAAGAGTCCAAAATAAAATCATTCCAGAACTCTTATTATCTGTTAATCATTCAATCATTAGGACTTAATCACAGAATCTGGCCAGATATAGGTTTAGGTGTAGAGATAGGGATAAGTGCAGTGGAGTTCCATTGTTTTGGCTGCCCAGCATTTACGACCCAGTTTGGTAATAGCTCTGTGATTTTACTTAGTGGGTAACATCCTTTCCCCACCCTCTGTGACCAAAGCCAGGCCAGTGTAAGCCATAGAGTATCAGCTTTGGGACCTGAGAAAACTTCGAGGAGAAAGCTGTTCTCTTTCTGCTTGGATTGCTAACCTGGTAAAATGTAAGACTAGAGGTAAGAGCCATCCTCTTGCTGCTGCAAGAGGAGAGCCTGGGAGGGAGCACAGCCCAGAGGTGGAGAAAAACGGAGTCGTGATGCCACTATACAAACGCTTTATCCAGCCGGATCTCAGCCAGGACTATACTAATACTGCACTTCTCAATACATGAGCCAATAAATTTCCTCTGTACTTAAGCCAATGTGATTGAGGTTCTGTTACTTGCAAAAGATTTATAGAACAGATGCAATTTTTTAAAAGTTTTCTGCCAAAGAGCTGGTTAACCAAACCCTAAATACTGAATCAGCTTAAAATACATATTTGCAAGTTTTATTTAATAAGAAAAAATTATACGTGGAGAACAATACATTTCATATACACCTATGATCTTTAAACCCCTTGAATTTGATAAAAACAGGAAGAGGTAGAACACACCTTGCAATGTTTCTTTCTTTCTGGATTGCCTCTACAGCAGGAGGTAGTGGAGGAGGATAAGGCACATCTTTGTTGTACTGAGAAATTTGACCACACAGGATGATGTGACTGTTCTTATTCATCTGTTCAGATAAAATAGGTGATTATACCCTAAGACAGTGGTCGGCAAACTCATTAGTCAACAGAGCCAAATATCAACAGTACAACGATTGAAATTTCTTTTGAGAGCCCAATTTTTTAAACTTAAACTTCTTCTAACACCACTTCTTCAAAATAGACTCGCCCAGGCCGTGGTATTTTGTGGAAGAGCCACATTCAAGGGGCCAAAGAGCCGCATGTGGCTCGCGAGCCGCGGTTTGCCGACCACTGCCTTAGATATATGCCTTTCCCATATCTGACTTTATGGCTGTCTCAAAGAAAGCCTCTTTGACCATTGAATTTAATCCTTTAGTGCCAATTAATAGATTTCATTTTAAAGATTTACCCAGTATATGTACTTAAGAGTTTTAATTGACTAGAAAATAAGTCCACTCCCAAGGAATTAGAGGTAAATGAGAATTTGGAAATCAGCAAAAGAATTACATTAATTGTTGCTGTTGTTGTTGCTACTTTTAGTAGTAGTAGTAGTAGTAGTAGTAGTAGCAGAATATTTCTTTGTATTTAAATAATTTAACCTCAATTGCAAATAATTTTACCTATAGTAAAGGACAATGCAGTGTTAATAGCTGATGTTCATATTTTATAACATTGTCAATAAAAATAGGTAAATACTACAATCTATGAAAACCTATTCCCTACCCAAAGTCAGGGGCCATGGCTGAGTTGGTTCGTGGTGAGTTAAGAGTCAGAACTTCACCATTTGAACAATACAACGGTACTTTTCACAAAAATTAATTACAGGTGAAAATATAATAATGCTAGCAAAGAACTGAAACTGATGTTCATAGTGCAAATCTGTAAGTAAATGGAAGTAGATATATCAGCAAGCTCTTCTGTATCAATTACAGTACTGATCAGCATTAGTTTCCTTTTCTCAATAAGCCCTATAATCTTACAAAGTTTTTTTCTATCTCTTAATATCAGGTAAAAATATATCACATCAAATAAAATATAGCATTCAAATTTATAAGAAACAAATCAGCAAACTACCTGACTTATCACTGTATTACTTATGTCACCGCCAACATTGTCAAAGTAAACATCCACACCAGCTGGGCATAGTTTCCGGAGCTGTTCTGCTACATTGTCTTTTTTATAATTAATTGCAGCATCAAAGCCCAGTTCTGAGGTCAAAAGGAGGCACTTCTCCTGTGTTCCACAAATTCCCACCACTCTGGAACAGCCCATCAAGTGACCAATCTAGGGGGGAAATTTTTGAAAATTAAACAACTTTCTATGTCACGTTTACATTTTAGAATGTGAAAGCGTATAAGATATTACAAGTATATGAGAGTGTTCACCACAACTTAGGTTAGATTACAGGGCTTTCAGCTAAAAGTAATTTGAAATCAAAAGAACAGAAAACAAATATAATGTCATTCTTAAAAACATTAAGATTGAATAAAATTAGACTTAGTTTGAATGTTAAAATTTCAGAATTTAAAGCTAATTTCATAAAAAGAATAGTCAGACCCCAAACATCACTAACTTGCAATGTAATATTTTTCAGTGGGATGGATCTTGAGCATATAGTATTATGCTAAGTGAGATAAGTCAGATAGAGAAGTGAAGAATGTGTTTTCACTCATGTGGGATATATCACACTCATGTGGGATATAAAGCAAAAAATTCATAGACACAGACAACAGAATGGTGGTTACTAGAAGAAAAGAAGGTAAGGGGAGGGCAAGGAGGGTAAAGGAGGTCAAATATATGGTGACAGAAGGAGCAGGTGGTGAGCACACAATAGAGTACACAGATGTCATATAATAAAGTTGTACACCTGAAATTTATATAATGTTATTAATGTCACTCCAATAAATAAAAAAATTTTTAAAGTTTTAAAATACTTTTTAGGCCTGTGAGTAAAATCACTACTAAGATAAAATATTTTATTTCAGAGGTTTCATACTATAAAGGCTACTATTCATAAAAACAATGCATTTTATAAAATTCTATCATAATATTTACTGTATTTGAAGACTTTTTTTTTTTTTTTTACAATATTAGTTTTTGTGGGGTTTTTTGTTAATCCTCACCCAAGGATATTTTTTCCATTGATTTTAGAGAGAGAGAAAGGGAGAGGGAGAGATAGAGACAGAAACATCAATGTACGAGAGATACATCGATTGGTTGCCTCCTGCACTGGCCAGGGATTGAGTATGCAACTGAGGTATATGCCCTTAACTGGAATAGAACCCACAAACCTTCAGTCCGCAGGCTGACATTCTAACCACTGAGCCAAACTGGCTAGGGCAAGTTTGTTTTTTATTTTTAGTTCATGAATTCCAAATAGGTACTCTGATTTTCTTCCTTGGATCATTCTAGCATTTCCCATGTCTATTTTTGGTTAACAGAGAACAAGATACAAAAATCTACAACATTTTTCATATTATTATAAAGACAGTCTAAGCAGGTAATAACATCATTTCTAACAGAAATGTGCAAAATAATCATAAATTTGTTCAATTTTATATTTTAAATTATATATATGTACCTAGAGATTAAATTATGACAATTTTAGAAAATCAAGTAATTCTCAGAAATTATTACCTGCCCAGCCAAGGATCCACAAGCACCAGCAGCCCCACTAACAACCATTGTCTGATTAGATCCAGGAGTTATATGACCTTTTTCCTGTATCCCAATCAAGGAAGTTAAACCAGGCATACCAATAGCTCCAAGAAAATATGAAAGATGTCCATTCACGAGTTGCGGGTCTACCTAAAATGAAATATATATCTTTTATTTGTATTTATTTATTTATTTAGTCTAAATATATATCTTCTAAAAAGAAAACTAGGAATTCTAGTTTTAAGTCAACAAGGTAGAAACAACCTGTTATAGGCTGAATTGTGTCTTCCTGTGGACAAAAAAAGGGTTCTACAGAAAGTAACCTCACAGGGTGATCTGATCATAAATTCCTAACAGGGCAGGTCTTGGTGGGTAGTCACTCCCCAGGCATATAACTTCTTCAGTAAAAGGTTTATGTTTGCCTTAAGCAAGCCGTCCATTATTCTTGTCTATCTTAGGTTATCATTCTTGTTAACTATCCTGTAATCCAATTGCTGCCTTGCTTTCTCCCTCCTTCACGTAATCTTCCTTATGTTCTCTTCTTAATTTCAAAATGTATAAAAGAAAATGTAAAACTTATTCTCCAGAATGTCTGAGGTTTTGCTTCCCAGCAATTGTCATCAGTTTGGCTCAAATAAAGTTTTTAAAATATATTTTTATTGATTTTAGAGAGGAAGGGAGAGGAAGCGAGAGAAACATCAACGATGAGAGAGAATCCTGATCAGCTGCCTCCTGCACATCCCACACTGGAGATCTGCAATCTGGGCATGTGCCCTGACCAGGAATCGGATCTTGACTTCCTGGTTCATAGGTCAATGCTCAACCACTGAGCCACATGGCTGGGAATAGAAAATTTTTTATAAGAATTTATTTGAGCCTGGTTGGTGTGGCTCAGTGGTTGAGCATCGACCTATGAACCAGGAGGTCATGGTTCGATTCCCGGTCAAGGCACATGCTGGGTCGCAGGCTCGATCCCTAGTGTGGGGCGTGCAACTGATCAATGATTCTCTCTCATCATTGATGTTTTTCTCTCTCTCTCTCTTTCTCCCTTCCTCTCTAAATCAATAAAAATATATATTTAAAAAATTTTTTCTACTGGTTTGGACATTTCTTACATCGACATTCCTAAAATTCATATGTTGAATACCTAACCCTTAATGTGACTATACACGGGTGACAAAGGTAGGTTTACAGTTGTGAGTATGCGAAACACAGAGTTTATTCTTGTATTATTATTTTTTAATTACTGTACTATTTTCCATACTCATAACTATAAACCTACTCTTGCCTCACCCTGTACATGAAGCTGCCAGTTTTTGCAGGTCAAAACAGGAAAACATTGGTAATTTCACATGGTTCAACCTAACAGAAACCAAACTCAAGATTTCTGACACAAGATGGAATTTCAAGCCCAAACCAAAGGAATTCCTTAAGTGTAAATTTCTCAGGAAACTTTAAAGCATACGACTACAAGGGGCCTCTGGTTCTTAGTATAAAATATTTTTTGATGCTTAAGTATAGTTCAGGTTTTATTTTATATCTGTAAAATTTGAGAAATAAATTAAATGTGGAAAACACCACCACTCACTGGTAATCTAAGAACTGTCATATATAGTTACAGCCAATAGTGGAAAAGGAACAAAGGCTTTCTACATTTTTGCAAAGATCTAAAAGAAAATGTATGCTCCCCACCTCCCCACCCCCATATCAAACAACTGAAGACCAAAGGTACAAAATAAGAATTACAGTGGCGAAAAATACTTTTATATTATACATCACCTTTTCTAGGCTATTTCCATCCAGAATAACCTTGGTTTGCCAGGGCCAGTAGAACGAAGTCACAAAATCGCCTTTAGTAAAATTTGTGTGTTTGCTTTCTTCTATAATCCCAATACCTCCTCCGTCAACCACTTGAGACAACTGCCAAGGTGCTAAATAATCAGACCCAGAGTCTTCATTCATTTTACAGCGCTAAAAAAGAAAACACTGATTAGCATAATTCTGTCTAATAATACTGAGCCAGTTTACTAATTTATCTAGTGACTAAAGGAAAGGTATATAATAAGTAATGTTAAGTAAAGCGTTAATCAAACAAATAAAATTTATCTTAATTTCTATCTTCCTTTCAGTTTTTTATTCTGAAAAAAAAATTGTATCCTCTAACAAGAAGTGCAATTCAAAAGAAATTTAAGTATATTCTAAAGTGATAATAGAAATTTAAGTATATTCTAAAGTGATAATAGTTCCATAATTTTGTGAATAGACTAAAAACCATGAATTGTACATTTAAATGTGTGAATTGTATGATACGTGTATTATATTTCAACTAGAGGCCTGGTGCATGAAAATTCATGCACTGGAGGGGAGTCCCTCAGCCTGGTCTGCCCCTCTCACAGACCAAGAGACCTCAGGGGTGGGAGGGGACCCAGCAATTAGGGGAAGGCAATGCTCCCATCACACCTCTGCTGCTGCCACTGATGGCAGTGCAAGCCTCAGCCGGCCCTGGTTACCTGAGCCTTGGGCAGCCCTGGTCAGCTGGGCAGCCACCATCTAAGGCTTGCCTGCACCTTGGGCCGGCCCTGGGTGGCTGGGCAGCCAAAGTCCGAGGCTTGCCTGTGCCTTGGGCGTCGGCTGGGCATCTGCCATCCGAGGCTTGCCTGCACCTTGGGCTGGCCTTGGGCGGCTGGGAAGCCAACATCTGAGGCTTGCCTGCACCTTGGGCCGGCCCTGGGTGGCTGGAAAGATGCCATCCGAAACTTGCCTGTGCCTCGGGCTGGCCCTGTGCAGCTGGGGGGCTGAGGGGATAGGGGGACTCTGGAGGCAGGCACGTGGAGTGGTAGGACCCGCCTGGGGGAGGGCCTGGCCATGCCACATGCCTGCTGCCCCAGTGGGACTGAGGGGACTGGCACCACCATCTTATGGCTATGGGTGCCACCATCTTTGAGGGCGTGGCAGTCAATTAGCATATTCCCTCCTTATTGGCTGTGAGCGCCACCATCTTTGTGAGGCTTTAATGGTCAATTAGCATATTCCCTCTTTATTAGATAGGATAAAGCTGTTAAAAATTTTAAACAATTACTTGAATACATTTAAGTAACATTACAGACATTATACTAACAAAATCAATACAAACTACTGTGCCAGTGGTTTCAATGGATTTTGGCAAATTAAGTATACTTACATGTTGATGACAATATTATGAAACTGTCTACTTTTTATAGAAAACAAATTAGTAACATATGGACCATAATGGTACTCATTTCTTTTGGCTAGCAATTTCACTTCCCCAATGGAAATAACACATACAAAAATGAAACTATTTTTTATTTTTATTGATTTCAGAGAGGGAGGGAGAGAGAAAGAGGGAAGGAGAAATAGAAACATCAATGATTATAGTGAATCATTGATCTGCTGCTTCCTGCATGCCCCCTATGGGGAATCAAGCTCACAACCCCGGCATGTGCCCTGACTGGGAATTGAACTGTTACCTCCAGGTCAACACTCAACCACTGAGCCACACCGGCCGGGCAAAACTATTTTTATACAGTTGTTTATCACCATCCCTTCTGAACTCCTCTTCCTAATTTCTAATACTTCCTATTCCCAAAACAATTATAAGCTTTCCCCAACTGTTCAATTTTCCACAATAAAACAATGATAGGGAAAACTTCAGAGCAAGCACTACATCATACCCCTAACCTCAGGTGGATGTTCTCTTTATTCAGCAAAGAAAAAATGCCACAGTGACACCACACCCTCCCATGAGACTATGCTAAAGACATCCTGGACATTAGGGAAGGCTCTCTTCTTCTCTGTGGCTCACTCTTGCCTCTCTCATGAAGTCAAGAATTGGAGGCCTACAGTGTGGTCCAGGAGATGGAAAAGATGGAAACACTGCTTGATCAAGGGTGGTCTAGTTCAGTTAGAAAAGACCAAATAGGAACTGAAGCAGAAGCTTCTATAGGTACATGCTACACTTCTGCTTCTGTGTCCCTCCCATGTATTTTTGGAAAGCAAGTGCAGCAGCCGTTGGATATTGGCCAGACCAAGGACCTGACTCAAACAAGGCTAAGAGAAAAACAGAACCGCCAATGTAATGATATTTCCACTAGTTTTTCATATGAAGATAGGTATATAAAGTCACTTAAATATGAAATTAAATAGTATATACACATTAAATATAACCATGTAAAATAGTGTACACACATGGTGATTAAAATTAGTTGTGATTTTGGAATGATATAAAATTGCAATGATTTAATGTTCATTAGATTCCTTTTCTTTTTTCATTTGAAGTTGTTTATGTTCTTTTTTTTAATAGAACAATGTCTAGTGAAGGCAAGTGATTAATTATAATTCCCAAGTGGAGTGGCATGGCACATCATACCATGCAGGGCCACCTGGGGAAAGAAGTGAGTTCCATCCTTCCTTCCTTCCTTTAATTAATACTTAATAAGCACCATGCTAGTCCCTGGAGATGGAGTGATAAATAAGATCTTATAAACTGGATAAATTTGAGAGAGTTTCCAATCCTAATTTACTATCTTCAAGCTTTACTTACTACTGGGAAGTAGTCTGGACATTTGGAAGAAACATGTATTACTATTATGAAAATCTTCCTCCTATAACATTCCTTAATAACACTAGTAAATAAAAACAAAGGCAATCTGTAATTCACAAGTATCAAAATATAATTGCTCAAATATTCATTAACCATGAAGATTGCTTAATAAGATTCAGATGCAGCATTAAAAAACATAAAAGTAAAAATAATTTTCACCAAGTCACAAAATCCTGATTCTTACCATGTAAGGATCCACAGAAAGATAGAGAGTTCTGACTTGTACTTGTCCTTCATTGATATGATCTGGTAAACTTACTTCTTCTACTCGGAAATTTTCTGCCACTGGATTACCATTTTTTCCTAAAATATTAGGTAAAAATATAAAATAACTCATTTTTCTATATAATTATTTACTATTCTTTAAAAGGTCACTCTAGGGTCCAGAGCACTGTCTTTTAACTTGGGCATGAATAAATCTATATTATTTTGTAATTTCTCTGTAACTCAATATAAATTCTTCAAGTAGTTTTACTTGCTCTTCATTTTCTCCAAGAAGATCCTTTGGTATATTGCTGTCAACTTTAAGATTTCTTTTTTGAGATGACTACAGGTAAATCACCTCATTTGTTTTAAAATTTAGGAAGATTTCAAAAATGAAAAATCATAGACAGCTTTTTTAAATACTAGAGGCCCGGTGCATGACATTCGTGCACTAGTGGGGAGGGGTGTCCCTCAGCCGGGCCTGCACCCTCTCACAGGGTCCTTAGCGCTGCTGCTGAGGCGGGAGAAGGCTCCTGCCACCACCGATGCGCTCACCAGCTGCAAGCCCAGCTTCTGGCTCCCACAGGGGCAGCGCACTGACCACCAAGGGGCAGCGCCTGCATTGAGTGTCTGCCCCCTGGTGGTCAGTGCGCATCATAGCAACCGGTCGTTCTGAGGTTTGGTTGATTTGCATATTAGCCTTTTATTATATAGGATTATGAAAAGACAACAAAACCAAGGCAGCATGAGCCCAAACCTCACAGGTTACTTCCATACCTGCTTCTATGACTCAGGTTAGAGATCAGCACAGACATAAGTCAGTGCTGTTCACATCAAAAGAAAAGCAAATTTTAAGAACCAATGATACATACTATAAATAAAATACAAAAGCCACATAGTTGTAATATAATCTTTTAAATATAGTAATTCTAAAATACCTTATTTTTTCAACAAATGGCCTTGATATCACTTGAAAAACTGAATAGTACATTGTTTAAAGAATTTCTTCTAATATCTCTGCTACTATTATCATCTTCCAACCTCAATTTACCACATTGACATCATATGGATACTTTTGTTCCTCCATTTGCATTAATAATTATCAAAGACCACAGCTTTTCATTCATCACAGATAAATACGTACCAGGTCGGGAATTCAATACCACTCTTTGTACAATCATCACCTTGTTTGCACAGGGATCTCACAAGATTTCTGTATAAAGTAATTCCTATTGATAGAAAACATTTTAAATCACAAGGAAGTTTGAAAATATTAAACAATTTAAAAACAAAAAAGCACATTTGTGGGGAGAAGAAAAATCATATTTAGGATCCACAAAAGATATAGTTAGTTCCCTGTCAGAGTTTGCCTCCTAAAACAAATATATGAAGAAGGACTAAGTCTAATTAGAATTTTTGTTTAATAGAAACAAGTTTGTTGAAGTCTGAATGGGCATAATGTTTTTGGCCTCATAATTCAAACACATTCATCTTCATACCATCATTATTAAGCCTCCCACTGAGGCTCGATTAAAAGAAAACAGCACGATATATTCCTCCAGAGCTGGCCAGGTGAGCCTTTGAGTCTCCTGTTTCCTCCTTCCTCTGCCCAAGTCCAATATGTGGGGACTCCTGCAAAACCCTTCCCTTTCTCAGGGACCTCGCCTTCCTCCTGGGCTCCCACGACCCATCACTCATCTGGAAATGACTAGGAATCTGCATCTACAGCCCAGAATTTCCAGCTGACTTCCCAGACTGGAAGCACCAGGAGGACAGGGATTTGTATCCGTTGTTCAGTGATTTATGTCCAACCCCTATGCCTGGCACATGGTAGATACTCAAAAAATGTATTAGCCCTAGCTGTTTTGGCTCAGTGGACAGAGCATCGGACTGCGGACCTAAGGGTCCCAGGTTCGATTCTGGCCAAGGGCACATGCCTGGGTTGCGGGCTCGATCCCCAGTTTGGGGTGTGCAGGAGGCAGCCAGTCAATGATTCTCTCATCATTAATGTTTCTCTCTCTCTCTCCCTTACTCCCTGAAATCAATAAAAACATATTTTAGAAAAACAAAAAATGTATTAAATGAACATCTCAGAGGCACCTTGGACACAAGTATGTCCAATCCTGAGGTTGCTTACTCCCCACAATTCTTTTTTTTTTTTTTTAAACAAACCTGTTTCTGCTTCTCCAGCATTCTTTATTCTAAGTCCTAGGTATAACGCCAGTAGCTCCAGGAGGAAGCCAAGAGGTCACCCTGGCTCCTAGATTTTCCCGCACCCGGACGGCCCTACCCAACTGAAGGTGCCCCAGTCCCTGCGGCCGCGACAGACCCACAGACCGCCTTCGCTCCCCACTCACCGCTGCCGAGCTCCGCAGGAAATATCGCGTGGTTTGCGGCGCGGACCGGGGCTAGCTCGCGACTTCATCCCTCCGACCGCAGCACGCAGGCGCACGACTAGACCTTTGCCCCTGGCTCCAGTCCCTCCCTGGGACGGTGAGAGGTGGGGGAGGTGCTGAGCAAGGATGGTCACGAGTCTAGGCAAAGTGTATAAATAAATTAGCTCGACTGGCCGCCCCTACTGCTTGTCCACAAAGAGCAAATCGTGAGTTCCCTTACTCGTTTTATGGGTTTCTCCGTGAGCCTTGGACTGGAAAATTGCAGTGAGAGCGGGGCCGTCGAGCCTACCCCTCACGTTCTGGATGGAGAAACAGATTCCGAGACCTGATATGATTGGACCACCCGCCTTTCAGCTGGTTGGGGGGCAGTGCGGTGATCAAAACCGGCTCTGGAAGACCGCTGGCCCGGGGCCCTTTCCCATTGCTTTAAAGCAAGGCTGCCTTTTCTTTCACAAAGAACCCCAAATTCCTCAAAGATGGATTACCCAGTGTGGGAGATTTCTCAATTTCATTAATTATTAACTGTTTCCTTTTGTGCTCAAGTGGGTTGAGCAAGGCTTATTCCTAGGACAGCTTTGGAACCCCTGGGAACCTAAGACAGACTACCCTGATTAGGCAGGTGTCAAGAATTGCTCTTTACATTGCATTCATGTCCGAGCTAATAGTGCAGCACAGATTGTGGTATTCAGTAGCTGAAAAATAACTGGAATGGTGAGCAAGGGGGTAAGAATCATTAAACAAGTGGAAGCTCCTAGTAGCTTCACCTCTGAAATTTTTACTTCTTTGAGAAAAATTTCAGGAAAGAAGTAGGATTATACTACTTTGCAAGTTCCTATAGGCCAGAGCCTATTTCTTTTATCAGTCTTGTACAAGTAGATCTTCAATAACCTTTTGTTGTAATAACTTGAGCCAACTGATGAAAAAGAAAATACTCAAACAGACTAAAAGTATTAGAGTAAAATAAAGGTAGTCTAAAATTTTGTTTTAGAACTTGATCTTAAAAGAAACAATCTTTTAAAGTAGAACAGAACCTGCAATATTGAATTAGTTTTGACTCTTTATTCTATGGCCTGAGAACTCCTTGTATCAAGTGTGATTTTTCTTCCCAGAATAAATTCCCATTAAAAAAAAAAAAAAGACCAAGAAATGAGCATCATATTTGTGACCTCAAGAGAGGAGAGAAACTTATCCAGAACTACCTAGTTACCCTCTCTCAAATTCCTGAACCTCAGAAGAAACTGTGTGAGATAATAACTTGTTTTAAGCTGCTAAATTTTGGGGTAGCTAATTATGCAGTAATAAATAGCTAATATGCACACTAAAGAAGAATTAGGGCTCCGTGGAGAAATAATCTGATTCCAGATGAGCCTGGAACATCTTTTTTTTGCTGGAAATTAAGGAAGTTTTCCCCCAAAAAATGATGAGGCATATCACAGGGACACAGAAGCCAGCTTGAAGAGGATCCTACTAGCTAACTCTGGGACAACTTGAACACCAAAATAATTATGATAATGATTTATAAACATTTTAAAAAATAGAAATCCATTAATCTATACTAATAACAAGCAGGTAGAATGGAGGGCTTTTGCTTACATGGGTTTGAACAACATGGGTTTGAGCTGTGTAGGTAAATTGAAAAAAATATGCCTAAAAGTGGGCCACCCCAGCCCAAGGTTCAACTATATATTCAAGTGGTCCACCCTCATTGTTTAAGGTTCAACTATATATTCAAGTGCCATTCTCTCCGTGTGTACCCTAATACCTTCTTTGTTAAAGAAGAAAAGAAATCTGTTTGAATTTCCTCTTAAACTGGATTTAACCAAGAGTACAAGGACTTTTCGGCCAGAGAAGAACCATCTTGTTTTGTGATAAATGTTAACACATTGTGCACCAGTAGTTTTATTGCTAGCTTTACCCAGTGGCCAGAGAAGTTTCTATTGAACGAGTACAAAAAACGTTTTACGAAGTATCATACTTTAAAAAGCTTGTAAGAACATGTAATAAATAACTTCAAAATGCAATGGGTATTTAATTTTAAGGCATGCTTTTAACATTTATGTAAAACACTGTGAAATATGAAAACACTAGGGGCCCAGTGCACGAATTCGTGCACCTTGAAAGGAACTGTGGGCCAAGAGGCTGCGGTGGGCACAGGGGGGGTGTCTTGACCCATTCTCCGCACCCCCACCTTTCCCCTCCCACCGCGCCCCCAGTCTCCCGTCTGCTGGCAGCCCTGCTCCCACTGCCACTCCCACATGCTGACAGCGCCAGCCCCGCTCTCACCCACTGACGGCCGAGCGATTGGGGCCGGCGCCATCAGTGGGTGCGAGCAGCGGCTGCCAGCCCCGATCGCCCCTCAGGAGCAGGGGGAGGTGGAGAAGCCCAGAGGGGCGATCGAGGCTGGCACTGGGCGCCGGCAGCAAGTGCAAGCGGCAGCTCTGGCGCCAGCAGCGGGTGTGAGCGGGGCCAGCGCCAGCAGCAGGTGTGAGCGCCAAGCGGGACTGCGGTGCACAAGAGCAAAGAATTTTCAATAACCACCAGAGACTCGCCTCGATGACAGTGACTGGCACCCCACCTTGGTCTGGCGCCCCCGCTCATTTGCTCCACCATCCCACCGCAGCTGACACCTGCCATGTTCCGTAATCTGCTGCCTGCTGCCAATGCCCAACATGTTCTGCAAGCACCCCCTGGTGGTCAGTGCACATCATAGCAACCGGTTATTCGGTTGTTCAGTTGTTTCACTGTTCAGTCTATTTGCATATTAGGGTTTTATATATATAGATGAGAATGCTCGTGATCCGCCCACACTGTGTTAAGTGTGCTCAAACACCTTAAACTGGTCTTTCCTCCACCATTGATAGATCTGTGTATGTTTAAGGGAACACATGCAAAATTCAGGCTGTCTTCAGGTATGCTTCAAGTTTTATTTTCTACAAGGGCCTTTGTAAAATATATATAATTGATTTCAGAGAGAAAGGGAGAGGGAGAGAGAGATAGAAGTATCAATGATGAGAGAGAATCATTGATCAGCTGTCTCCTGCATGCCCCCCACTGGGGATTGAGCCCACAACCTGGGCATGTGGCCTGACCAGGAATCAAATTGTGACCTCCTGGTTCATAGGTCAACACTCAACCACTGAGCCACACTGGCTAGGCTACAAGAGCCTTTTTAAATTTACTATGCAAATAAGTTCAGTGCAACCCCAGGGTCAGCATGTGTGACTAACTTGGGCCCTCTTTGGTCTCCACCTTACATGTGTGCAGCCTCAGCCAGGAATATGCTTGCCCCAATCACAACTTCAGCCACAGGCTAGTAGAGCCCAGCTGTGGGCCTCCTCCTGCTCACCTGCCTGAAAGATGTCACCTCCATTGACAGTTCCTCTGGATGTGGGAATTGCCCACTGCTCCAGACAGTGTCCCCCTTTCAGCCACAGCAGAAAAACTTTCTGTATTTATAAAATATCTCATGACTGAAAAAAACATTAAATGCCAGCTATATTATTTTAAGGAGGACAAAAGAGTTACATTTCAAAGAAAAGGATCAGGTTGTCTTTTGAAGCACACAAGCATCTATGAAGAACTGAGATTTTTATTCCACTCTATGGTCTTATCTAAGGAACTCAGAGACTTTGTATGATTAATGTAATCTTTAAAAAAAAACACATTTATTTTTCTTAAACTTTTTCAGAGAAAAACTAAGCCTTCACACAGTGAATCATTATGTTGGAAGACAAGTTGAGAGATCTATTGGTGTCAAGAGAAATTGTGAAAGACTTTAAACTACAGGTTACAGGGTGTCCAACTAGCAGATTAAGTGTGCTTTGAGCTATTTTACAACTCTTATGTGTTACAAAAAACCTGATAGTAGGCCCTAGCCAGTTTGGCTCAGTGGATAGAACATCGGCCTGAGGACTGAAGGATCCTGGGTTCAATTCCGGTCAAGGGCACATGCCCAGGTTGCAGGCTCAATCCCTAGTACAGGGTGTGCAGGAGGCAGCCAATCAATGGTTCTCTCGCATCATTGATGTTTCTATCTCTCTCTCCCTCTTCCTTCCTCTCTAAAATCAATAAAAATATAAAAAAAACAAAAACCTGACAGTAGTACAAATGATTCTTGTCCATAGAAATACAAATGCAAATTGTTCTTGGAGTACAATTGATTTCTCTCCCCCTCAACCCAAGAAACCAGTGTTGTGTCTGTTAATCAAATGAATTGCAGCACTGTTAATTGTCTATATATGTTTCTGCTTCTTTGGATTATCTTTTGAATCAGTTGTAATATCTTACTAGTTCCCTCATTCATTAATAAGTTAAATAAAATATTGGACACATGCTAAGTTTGTATTTGTATAAGTCATAATTTTACTTTAAAAAAACAATTAGCCTTTAATAGAAGGGAAGAGTGCATGTTCATCTCATTTCTGCCAAGCCACACATATTGCACAATACAGGAGGCGGCTCCTCCCTGGCTGAAGACCTGGCCCCTTGGGACTATTTAGTTCTATTATTTCTCTCCTGCTCTTTTCTTCTTGCTCCTCCATGTTAAACACTTTTTTATAAATCTATTTTTAAACCTTGGTTCCTTGTTTCCTGAACAACTGGAAAGATAACTAAGCAAGTAATATATGTTTTATCTGTGATTAAGGCCATCTCTACACGCACTACATGATATAAAAAATTGAAGTACTTAAGGTGTTTAAATCAAACCCATTTTCTAGCTTCTCATCTATAAACAAATGAGTGGATGCCTTTGTGTGCTTAACACCATAATAAGTGCTAGTGATATATCATACGTAAGCGAGAGTCCCTGACCCAGGGAAGTTTGTAATCCAGTTGGGAAGACAGGGAAGTACAGTATATGTAGGATATGATAAATACCAAAAAGAGTGAGATTGGCAATAAATGCTTCATTCATTGATCCATTGAGCAAATAATTATTGATTGTCCATTACATGCAAGCATTGTGGAATATACAATGGTGAACAAGATTAGCACAGACCCTCCCTTCACCAAGCTTAGTCTAGAAGGGACTGGGCTAAATAATCAGGTAGTTATAATACTGCATTGCTAGGGCTACAAGAAGGGAACCATGATTAAGATTTAGAAAGAATTTGTAATCCTCATAACATGAACCCATACCATTATCATGGCCCATTTCATGTATCATGGCCCATTTCATTTAATCTTGATGTTTTCTTGAATAGATTGGTTTTATATTTTGACATGAATTAGTATGCAGTGCTATTGTTAAATAGAGTGTTAAATTTCACTCCCCAGAAAGTTTTCTCCTTCAGTAATGGAAAAACAAAGCATATGTTATTGCAGTAATAACACCCTCACTTCTGATCTTGTCATTTCACAAGAATCTTAAAACAGGAGCTCAGCTTAGAGGAGAGACCTTCAGAGAAAAGGCATGTGCCATAGGAACAACCTGAAAAGCTATTGTTTGCATTTCACTTTTTCCTTTTCTGTCCCCACATTCAATCTGTGAAAAGCCAGAGGAAGATGAGAGACTCAGCATCATATAGCCTCGAGCACTTCTTTTAAATAGTTCTTGTTCCCCAGCTGCTCCTCCAGTCCTGTGAGGCTTCTCTCTTGGAACCTCTGATACTCAAGAGAGGACTTCCTAACACTTGGCCCCAGCATCGTCCCATACACCAAAGGGTTGCAGGTTCGAGTGAGTTCGAGTGAGTATGGGAGGTAGCCGATCAATGTTTCTCCCTTGCCCTTCCTCTCTCTAAAAAAGTCAGTAAACATATCCTAATTTTTTAGGATTAAAAAAAAATTTTTTTTTTAAAAAGAGCTGCCAATCCACACCTCAGGATGCCTTCTCACAGAACCAGACTCAGTGGAATGCAATTAACACCCTGTCTCAGTATTTATTATGGCAGGAGATCATTTCATAAAAAGGTGTAGAGATGTAGAGATGATATGGAAGTGAAAATAGACTAAGATTGTATTTGTTTCCACTCGGGTATCTCTCTCTTCAGAATGATGCCTGTGATTATTCACAAGGAGAAAAGTAACTGGAACCAGGAGATGCTCACCCATGTGCATGTGAACAGCACGTGTCACACGAGCAGCACACTCTCGGGCTTTTAATCAGTTATCCATTCACTACTATAGTCATTGCCCATTTTTTCCTGATATCACCAATCAATATTGTTATAAACATACCTCTTTTAGTTGATTTCTCCATTTCATCAATCTGGACACAAAATCCAATAAACCAGCATTGCAATAATATCTACTGACAGCACACCATTGACGTGCTGGGGCGTGTGAGAGATTGAGGACTAGGGAAGATCAGGGGGGAAGGTATGTATAATTAAATGAGGAATGAAAATAAACTGAAAGGGGTATCAAGTGCAACTAGTCTAAAACACGATGTGCAACCAAATCCTTGGCAACGGTATGAAATGACTCTCAGGGAGAACATTCACTTACCAAACTATTTTCAGAAACGAGTTGGAAAGGATTGCTAAGCAGCAGACTGCTGAACATCATCATGAGAAACAGTTAAATGACAGACACGTAGCAAAAGTGGATAGATGAACATAGATAAAGATAGAAGCATTTTTGTGTTAGAAGTCATACTGTTTTGAGTAAATTAGTAAGACTTTTATACTTAAGGCTCAGCCAGAGGAAACTCTTATTACGTAACTCTAGGTGACAGACACTTCAATAGGTGATGTAGTCACCCAACATTGTTCCCTATGCTCTGTGGTGCATGCAATGCTGCGGTTGCTGAGCTCCCCATCTTAGATGTCTGTGCACACACATAGTCTCCACATACCATGTATGTACTAGTATGTACATAGAGAATAGCATAAGGCCCAGCACATGCATGTGGGCATCGCTGGGACACCTGGAAGCTGGCTGCTTGCTTCCTAGAGGCCTCCCGAGGCCAACTTTATTTATTTATTTTTTAAATATATTTTATTGATTTTTTACAGAGAGGAAGAGAGAGGGATAGAGAGTTAGAAACATCGATGAGAGAGAAACATCCATCAGCTGCCTCTTGCACACCCCCTACTGGGGATGTGCCTGCAACCAAGGTACATGCCCTTGACCGGAATCGAACCTGAGACCCTTGAGTCCGCAGGCCGACGCTCTATCCACTGAGCCAAACTGGTTTCGGCCCGAGGCCAACTTTAATTCTACAGTTTTGGTTTAGACCCACAGATCGGCTTAGACTTGTCTTAAATCCAGCTGCTTTGGTGTTTCCCAGGGATCAGCCTGTGTGGGTCAGGTATCCACATGGCCATGCTTATGAGATCCATTGGGATGTTTTTTTCCCTTTAATTCATTGTTTTCTCTATGCCTCTGTCACTCATAACCTGCAAGTGTATTTCATTTAGCAGATCTTGACTCTGTCAAGCCCGGAGCTGTGACTGACAGGGTGGCTGTATTTTCTCTGCTGGGCGGGTATAGACCAAAGTGATCAGCAGTTCTCCTGGGGTGGTCACTAAGGCAGGGAGGCTTCCCAGGCCCACAGAAACCGGGGATAGTGCTGCTGGCAGCAAGGGGCACTATTCCCTCAGCAGCATGTGTCTCAGCCCCACAGGGTGTCCAGAGGTCTGTGGCTTGGAGGCCTCACGTCGGCGCCACTCTCTCCCCAGCACATTGCCTCAGCACAACCGGGAGAAGGGGAGAAGCGTCCTGGGCAGGGGGCAAGGCAGAGAGGATGGTGACAGCAGAGAGGATGCTGACAGCAGAGAGGATGGTGACAGCAGAGAGGATGGTGACAGCCCAGGGAATGCTGACCTCCAGCTGCAGCTGCCATGACCAGCGTCTTCCTCCAGACACAGAAGAAGCGCCATCACAGCCCCAGGTGCGTGGATAGTATTTTAAAAGATTAATTTTTGTTTTTTCTCCTCCTTGTATATTCTCTCTCCCATTATGTTTTATTGCCTTAGAAACTCTGGCCGGTGGCTCGGTTGGAGCGTTGTCCCATGCACCGAAGAGTCACAGGTTTGATCCCCAGTCAGGGCACATACCCAGGTTTTGGGCTTGATCCAAGGTCAGAGGCAACTGATCCATGTTTCTCTCCTTCCCCCTCTCCCTTCCTTCCCCTCCCCCTCCCCCTCCCTCCCCTCCCCTCTCCTCCCCTCTCTCAAATCAATAGAAACATATCTTTGGGTGAGGACTTCTTTTTAAAGGTATATGAAAGGGCAGATGTCAGTCTTTTGTTCCTTGATTACCAAATCCTTCGGTGAATGTAGGTGTGTGGCTAAAGTAGAAGAAAGAGTAAAGGAAAAGGTGCTAGAGTTTTACAGTGGGATGTTTAAGAAAGTTGAAGGGAACAGATTCCCTTCCTGGCCGGGCTTCAGGGAGGTGGCAAAACCCCACAGAGGAAAGGCATGGGGGCCCCCAGCCTTGAAACAAGCTCATTTCCCCCAAGTGTGGGGCATGGAAACACAAGTGCCACCAGATGTGGAGGGACCCCTGGGAAAGGCATAGTGCCCGTCTCAGTGTTAACCTTCGACAGTCACGGATGACCCAGTGGCAGCAGGCACCTCCACTTGGAACTGGGAAAGATGGTGGAATCTTCACCTGACCCCAAAGTGGGGAACCCAGGAATGGCGGAAGTTAAACATTTTGCCTGTCTGTGGGAATGGGGCTAGAGGCAGGAACTCAGTTGATACGGGAAAACAAAGAAAGTGCTGTTCTGCGCCAGACCTTGTGGACTGAGGATCGAGCTGTCTGTGCGTTCAGGGGAGAGCTGTGGAGCGGGAGCTCCGTTTTCCAGATCCCTCCATGTGTGGAACATGGTAGGCTTGGCCACAAGAGAACAATCGCGTGAGATTTGGAAGGCAGACGTGAGGCGGCAGCTTTGGGGCTCTGGAGGTTGATTCAGGGCCTTGGGTGTCTCTGCTCACACGTCATTGCTGACTTCCTGGCTCACCTCGCTGCGGCAGAGCGGCCGCTGGGCCCCCAGCTCCTCCGGTTCCCGCTGTGCTTCCTTGTTTCCTGAGATGACTCCCAAGTGAATGACTCGCACTCAAATTCTTATTTTCTTCTTGGTTTCTGAGAAAACCTAAACGAAACCTCAGGGAGCAATGGCCTGAATCTGATCAGGTTCAATGTGAAGATCTGCTCTAAGGTTTCAGAAACCATCTACAGGGGGGAGACAATGTCTAATCGCTGGTTCAGTGTGGGCACCACCAGAGCAGCTGCAGGTCTCAGAGCCGGAGCCGGTTTCTGATGGTGCCTGTGAGAAGTCGAGGGGGTCCCAAGAGTCCCAGGTTTTGGGTAATTTTACATCCTGCACAGCCACACCAGGAGAAAACGAGTTGTTTGTGTATAGCATGCCGCTGGTGCAGATAAAGAGAAGCACAGGAGTCTGACCCAGATATAGCTGAGCCCCCGTTTCCTGCCTTAGGGTGTGCTCGCTGGTCTAAAGAAACGCAAGTCTGACTCCAGACAACCTTGAAAGTAACAAAGCCTTTCCGACGTATCTCTCACAGACGTCAGTTGAGGAAAGAGTTACATTATCCGACACACAGCAAGTTCTTCAGCCCCCAGATTGCACCCTTACTGCAGTTGCTTACATCTTTAGTTCTCCAGAGGCTCCAGCCTGCAGTGGGCTGTCTCCCTCTACCCCCCACCTCTCAGTCTGCACATGTGGTTTCCATGTCATGCAAACCAAGAGTTGTGCTCAAGAGATTGGGGTCAGAGAAGGGCTCAAGGTAGTGGGGAGGAAAGACTGACTGATTTTATTTCAAAATTGTATTGTCCCTGTTGCATGTAGATTTTAATTCTTTAAATTTATCCTAGATTCGGGATCCACCACACCCTTCTCACCAGAGCCAGGCCTCCTTGCAAAGAAAATTAGGGTAGAATAATAGTACTCAGTTACCTCTCACTTCCGCTGGAAGACAGTCCCTAGTTTTTACATAGGTATTACAGGGAGGGCTGCTAATGGCTTCCAAGCCCGTGAGTAACCTTCTTAATGTTGGCTTCAAACGCTGATGCAGGTAGCATGGCCCATTGCCCCTTGGCAAGATGTGATTTCTCTTTCTGCCCTGGCACAGTCACGTTCCCAGTTCTCAGGTAGCACCTACCATTGTCCATACACTGAAATCCAGGCCAGTACAAAGGGCTTCAGAAACTGGCTGCCTCTAAATCCTTTCCCATGTCACTCTTTCCTGCGCTGGTGTATAAAGTAAAAGTTAATGCGTGAGACAGAACCAAACTCTGTTTTCTCTGCTCATGGAAGAGAAGAAAACAGAACACGGGCTCTGCCTGCACAGGGCTCACATTGTCCTTCTCATGGGGACTCGCTTACCTCTCGGGCAGCTTGCCTCCGGAGGGGATAGCATGGCTGCTGGGGTTGTGGGGCCAGGAACTCCAAGATGCATGAGAAAGGCAGCCCTGGAAGGCTGAGCAAATTCCAAGGCACCCAAGGGGTAAGCAAAGGAATTCAGAGCGGCAAACCCTTGCTACCTCCGTGCCATCCATCTAGCAAAACACAGGCAACATGCCATGGAATGGGAAAAGATATTTTCAACTTGCAAAGCCCTCATATCCAAAATAAATACATATTGCAATAAATCAATAAGAAAGACAACAACCCCATTGTGTGTGTGGGGGGGGGGCGGGGGTGTTGGGCAAAAGACTTGAAAAGGCATTTTACAAAAGACAAAAACAAAACATTAAAAAGATGCTCAACATTAATTACTATAATAATGCAAGTTAAAACAATAATGAGATACCTTTACACATCTTAAAAAAGAAGTAAATATTTAAAAATCTGACAATATCAGCTAATAGTGAAGATGCAAAGCAATGGGAACTGCTGGTAAGAGAACAAATTGGTTCAATGGAAAACTATTTGGCAGTTGAATATCCACAGATGCTATGCACAGAGCCTTTCGGCACCTGCCTCCAACCTGACCAGGTCTCCGAGAACCTGGTCTGGATTAGCTATAACACATAAATTAGACCTCTGAAACTTACACAATTTTATTAACCAATGTCACTCCAATAAATTCAATAAAAAAGAAAAAAACAGAGAAATGAGATCTGGTTTGAGGGGCTGGCATTCCTGTCTGTCCCTCCCTTCCTCCATCCCTCCCTTCCTTTCTTCCCTGCTTTTAGTTTTTCAAAAGAATGAGATAAAACATACAGGCATAAAAATGCATAGAACACATTTGGACAGCTTAACAAATAATCGCAAAGTAACCCTCTGTGGAACCAACACCCAGATAAAGAAATAGTAACTATCAGTATCCAAGAAGATGCCTGTGTATCACCTGAATAATCACAATCCCCTCCATGCCCATTATAATTAACTAGAGGCCCAGTGCATGAAATTTGTGCACAGGGCAGGGGGCAGGGGTCCCTCAGCCCGGCCTGCAATGACGTCAGTGTCCTGCGCCCCAGCCGGGCTCTGGCCAGAGGCCCGCCCACCTGCCCTCCCTCCCTCCCTCCCTCCCTCCACGGGCGACACCGCCAGCATCCAGCCTCCGGCCGCTATGGGTGCCACCATCTTTGTGATGGAGCAATGGTTAATTTGCATATTACCCTTTTATTAGATAGGCTTGATATTATCCTGACATTCATGATATTAATTTCCTTCATAGTCTTTATAATTTTACCACCTATCTTTGAACCTTACCAGTATGGATTCCCATGGAATACAGTTTTCTCTTGTCAAAACTGCATTCTTTTCCTCAGCATTATGTTTGTGAGATTCAAGGATATGGCTGTAGTTAGTTGTAGGTCACTCATTTTCATTGCTGTATTGTAGTCCATCGTACTAATATGTATGCTACAATGCATTTTCCCATTCTATTCTGCACGGATGGGGTTATTTCCAGTTTGAGCCCATTATGAACAATGCTGCCAAGAACATTCTTGAACATAAATCCCGGTGACATGTGCGAGAGCTTTTCTAGGGTGATGACCTAGTATGGCTTCCCTTTAATCCAGGCTTAGCACATTCATGCTTCTTCCCGGTCTCCTCTTTCAAAACTAGTTCTCAGGAAAGGTCATTAAATTCACTCATGCTCTCCCTATAACTAAACTGACATCAAATGAATTCATTTTTATAGTAGAATCTCAGCTATCTGGAGGCTGGGGGGAAATCTATTAGGGTGAGCCCTGAGAAAAATGTATAGCAGTAACACATGAACCAAGTAAACAAAAAATCAAAACAAACATGAAAAATAACAAGGTGTTAGGTTTATTATTTTTTTTAAATCTTATTTCATACTTCCAATAATTTCACGAAAGAAAAGAAACCTTAAAGACTGTGCTGTTTGAAAAGTCAAAAACCAGACACAAGGAGTGAAATCCCTTCCCCACGTCAGCTGGCTAAGCTAACTGAAGTGGTCAAGAAGAAATCCTTAGGCCAGACACCCACACTTGAGGCCGAGCTCCATCGGCCAGATAAGGCATCTTCTCCAGCAGGTTCCCTCGTCTGTGAAATGGACATGATGATAGTACTTACTTCATGAGGTGGTTCTTCTACCAATATAAACAACAGTGCCTGCCACTTAGTAAGTGCTCACACAGCATTCGGTATCATTCTGATTATATTAATCTTTGAAGCTGAGTGTGGACCCTCTTTGTGAGAGCCCAGTAGCCAATGATCTTAGTAGGGTTCACTGAGGCTGTTTGGCAGGTTTAAGGAGGTAACCAGGAGAGAAGAGGGAAAGAAAGCAACAGCGGAGCTGGAAAGAGAAATAAAAGGGCCCATGTGCTAGGCAGGAGGAAAATGCCAAATTTCCAGAGGTGGGTGGCTAAAGGCCAGTCAGAGGGGTGAGCAGAGGGGCTGGGGCCAGGGAGGCAGAGGGAATGCTGTAATGATAGGTCCTGACTGCAGAGAGGTCTGAGCAGGTCTTGCTGGGTGGGTACAGAGCGGTCAGAGGTCATCAATACATGAATAGAAGGGTTCAGGCAAAGAAGTGGGCAGCCAAGAGTCAACAGCTCCTATGCATGCTGATGGCTTCCCACTCAAGCACCAAGAAGTCACTCAGCTTTTCTGTCTCAGGATTTTCTCCTAGCTTATAGCTTGCCCAAGCTACTTTGCAGGCAGTCACAGCAGGAAAGTGTGTGTCTCTGTGTGTGTGTGTGTCTCATCCTTCAGGGGGACAATTCCAGGTAATTTTAAATGGCTCTTCAAAGGGTCTCCAGGGAAATTGTGCCAGTTATAACTAGCTCAGTAATGCATCTTTCATTGGCCTTCCCGTCTTCCCTGTTTCACTCTTTCCCCCCTCCTGGTATTCCTGGGATGGCTTCCCAAATAAATACTGTCACCAACATCTTGTCCCAGTTCTGCTTTAGGCAGGACCCAACCTAAATTATATTATTATCTTTTTTTGTTAATCCTCACCCGAGGATATTTTTCCATAGATTTTTATTTTTTTAATTTTTTTAGAGAGAGTAGAAAGGAGGGGGAGAGACAAAGAGAGAGAAATATTGATGTGAAAGAGACATATTGATTGGTTGCAGGGCCAGGGTACGTGTTGCAGGGCCAGGGTAAGACTGCAACCCAGGTACGTGTCCTTGACCAGAACCAAACCTGGGACCCTTCAGTCCACGGGCCAACACTCTTATCTACTGAGCCAAACTGGCTAGGGCACTAAATTATATTATTATCATGTAGCATAAATCTGAGAGCTGAGATTCAAACAAAACAAAACACACTCCTTCCCAACGTCTAGCTCAACAGAGCTGAAGAAACATGATCAAATGGAATTTAGGTTTCTTCCTTTTTTTTTTTTTTTTTTTTTTACAAAAAATATTATAAGAACGAAGAGTTGAGATCATAGCACAAGCTAAATGTGCTCAGATAAATTAATCAAATGTGGATGGTTATATGGATAGAAGAAAAAAAACCAAACTATAAAAGTAGTAGAAAAAAATGTAAGCAATCTGGAAATATACCCTAGAGAACTTACACCGGATGGACCACACACGAGGTTATTCATTGCAGGGCTGTTTCTGGTAATGGGAGTTGAAGGCTCCAGGGGCTCAGTACTAGGGGAAGGGATGAGTGAAGCAGTCAAGAGCAAGAAACTGCATGTACCACAGCCATGTGGATAGCTTGTACCACAATGCTGAATGAAAACAGTAAGAAATAGAATAAGGTCTGTGACACAATATCATCTACATAAATCTCCCATACACATACTACATATTTTATAAGAAAACATACAAATACTATTATACCTATCAAACACACCAGAGTGATTGTCTGGTGGGCAGGAGGAATTGGAGTGGGAAATGGGGATAAAAGGAAATATTTTTTAAAAGTGTCTTATATGGACCAATGATAACTTGTGGAGTATGAACTGAGGAGCCAAGGAGTATGATTAGCTCAATTCTGCACCTCAGGCCCGAAATGAAAAAGAAAATATGGGAAGATACTATTATAACCTTAATGTAGGGAAGGCTTCTTCAACAAGGTAAAAACACATAACCATAAAGTAAAAAAAAACACCCTGTAACTTTGGCTCCATGCACAAGGAGGCATCTATAAGATTTCAACACAACATTTTAGTAATAGTTAAAAATTGGAGACACCTAAAGGTTCATCCAGATGGAAATGGTTAGTTGTGGCCTATTGATGCCATAGAATACTATTTAAGGTCAAAAGACTGAAGCTAACCTGCATGTGCTGTCAAAGGGCACAAACATGTAAGGAGGCCATTCTCAGGGTTGTGCAGGTCTCGCCCGCCTCACCCTCGTCCTGACCCTGCCAGGATGTATTGACAGGTGAAAAACGCAAGTCAAAGAAATACCTATAGTACAATATAATATATATACTATAAAATGTGGGGTGGCACAAAAAAGGAATCTATTTTTAATCTGTACGTATATTCTATAAATACATAAATGCTT
Source organism: Cnephaeus nilssonii (assembly GCF_951640355.1). Classification (NCBI taxonomy): domain Eukaryota; kingdom Metazoa; phylum Chordata; class Mammalia; order Chiroptera; family Vespertilionidae; genus Cnephaeus; species Cnephaeus nilssonii. Next base: position 86,818,835 of record NC_137075.1, on the reverse strand, counting down.
AGAATGAAGTCTGGGGCATTTAAAAATAAATATATGTGTTAAAAGCAGGCTAAGGAGCATTAAAGGTTTGTGACATGACTAGTTTCTCTGTGGCAAGACCTTCCCGAAGTTTTGAGCAATAAGGCCAGTTTTTCCAAGTGTCACTGGGTTCATAAGCTCTCATCTTCCAGGGTCATATCCTTGGAGAAATTTTTTGGGCCAGAGCGTGCACTTTCCCGAGCATTCCAGCAGGGGGCAGAAGCATCATGAGCCCGCAGCCCTGGCAAACTGCCCTGTGACCTGGAATTTAGGGCTGGCCCCGCCTGCTTGAGCAGCAGACATTTGGCCTGCTTCTCCACCATTAAAGACTGATTATTTTTAAGTTTTCTCGCAGAGTAGCAGATTCGAATATGTACTCTTCGCTGCATATTTTTAAAATTCTGAACATGCATTTGAGTTCAGGGAAAGGCCTAATTTTTTTTTCAAAGTGGAATTGGCCCAATTTATTTATTTATTTTATTATGGAAGGTGAATATATTACAATTTTTAAGTATAAAGTGGGAAACTTGTAGGTTTATCATCTGGAGAAAACACTTTAATGTATCTCTTTTCTAGACTTTTAAAAACGTATGTAAACACTTTACCAAAAGGGCCAGCATATTATACATACCATTTTATAGCTGCTTCTTTTCAAGTGGATCAACAAGATTGCATAGGCATCTTTTAAGGGGTCAATATTAAGTGAAATTTGTGTACACGTTATTAATCCTGTTTTTCCATTAAAAGCATCCTGACACTGAGCAGGATGGACCAAGACTTCCATGCCATTGGGCTTCCGGTCTGGTCTGAGCCGGAGGGCCTGGCATTTCTAAGAGCAAATCAGCAGCAAAAGAAGCCAAGCCGTCTTTGGATCTACACCTCCAAATGGTGGAGTTATGGCAGCCAAGAGCTATGTCCCTCTGTGGCCTTTTGTAGGTTTCCCCACGCAGTGGCTTCCTGGATGGTGGCTGTTATTTCCATTTATTGGATGACAGAAGATCATCGCAGATCAGCTTTAAAATCTCTCTTGGGAGAGTGACCAAGCTGTCCCTCTGCACATTGTGTGGGCTGACTTACTAGAAAGTAGACTTTGGAGAGATAGATGTTAGCTGCTGCTCCTAGAGGAGGTGATTATCTCATTGTAGACATTTACAGTGTAGCCCTTACTAATTACATCATTCGGGGAGGTTGTGTTCCAAAAGAATAAAGTAATGACCTCATCTGTAAAAATATGTCAGATTTAAATTATCTTTCTTTCTGGCACTATTCTTCCAGTTGTACTAAATCTGAAGCCTAGAAAACTTAACCAGATGAAAAATAGAGCTTGATTTTTTTTTAAATGAATTTGTTTCTTGTTTTTGAAGGGATTCAAATAAATAGAAAGTTGAAGGATTTGCTGATAAGTGGAACAAACATACCCTTTGGAGAGGACCAACAACCATACGAAACCAATGTCTAAGAAAACCAAGACTAATTTTGTTACCAACTTTCAAAGACCAATAAATGCAGGATTCAGAGAGAAAATGTGGTGTCATTTGCTCAGAGGTGTAATGCAGGATTTCCAAAACCAAACATCTTGACAGACAATGGCTCAGACAATGGCTGAACTGAATAATCAAAAGCAGAGGAACAATGAGCCACAGCTGCAGAAAGGGCAGGGTCAGTAGTGAGGTGACAGCTTGCCAGGCATCAAGGGCCCTTATGAAGAGTTCTGCAGTTGAAGTCCTTCTTCCTCAATATTGAGGTCACAGATGATCTCCCCTCCCTGTTTACACTACTGAGCTTCAACCCACCTCCAGAACTGTCATTGCCTGGAGTCTCTCCAGCCTTGGTCTGTGGCAGAGCACAGCCTGGTTGGATTCCAGAAAGAATAGTGTGTGTGTGTTGTGGGCGGGGAGGTGGGGGGGCGGGGGGGGGGGGGAGAAGCAGGTATTTTTTTTAATTTTTTGTTTGTGGGTTTTTTTTTACATGATGGAAGCCAAAGTTTATTGAAGGTATAAATGTCCATTTCGCAGAACAACTAAATATGAACAACTTACTAAGGAAGTGTCTCATCCCAGTGTAAAGGTAACAGACAATCAGAGAATATTATGCCAAACAAACCTGCTGCAAAATGCATTTGTCCTTGGGAGATGATAGACCAAAAATGAAGAGAGGGGATAGTGAATCTAAATGTAAAAGCTAAAACTAAAATTCTTACCAGAAAACAAAGGAATATATTTTTATGACCTTGGATTAGGCAATAGTTTCTTAGATATCATATTAAAAGTACAAATGACAAAAGAAAAAAAACAGATAAATTGGACCTTACCAAAATGAAAACTCTTGCATTTCCAAGAATACCATCAAGAAAGTGAAAAAAAAACCTACACCTGAAACTAATGTAATATCAATTGTAATTGAAAACTTAAAAAAAAATTTAAGACAGTGAAAACACCTACAGAATAGAAGAAAATATTTGCAAATAATAAAGCAGGCTTGGCTCCGTTCCAGGCTACAAAGTTTCAATTGTAGAAGGAAAATAAATTCCAGATACCAGGGCCTCTGCTTGGGTTGCCAGGGGGCGTGGGTGGCCTGCAAACCACCACAGGCCCCTCGCTCAAGCCGCCCCACGCCCCAAGGGAACCCCCACCCTGATCTGGGACAGCCTTCAGGGCAAACCAGCTGGCCCCCACCCCTGTACCAGGCTTCTATCCTATCTAATAAAAGAGTAATATGCAGATTGACCATCACTCCAACACACAATATGTCTGCCCCCATGTGGTCAAAGATCCTGCCCCCATGTGGACACAAGATGGCCACTACAAGATGGCCAGTAGGAGAGGGCAGTTGGGAGGCACCCGGCCTGCAAGGGAGGGCAGTTGAGAGGGACCAGGCCTGCAAGGGAGGGCAGTTGAGAGGGACCAGGCCTGCAAGGGAGGGCAGTTGGAGGCGATCAACCCTGCAGGAGAGGGCAGTTAGGGGTGACTAGGCCGGCAGAGGAGGGAATTTGGGGGAAAACATGCTGGCAGGGGAGCAGTTAAGCATCAACCAGGCTGGCAGCGGAGTGGTTAGGGCGTGATCAGGCTGGCAGGCAGAAGTGGTTAGGGGCAATCAGGAAGGCAGGCAGGCAAGCAGTTGGGAGCCAGCAGTCCTGGATTGTGAGAGGGCAGTCAAACATACCTCCAGGGGTCCCAGATTGGAGAGGGTAAAGGCTGGGCTGAGGGACAACCCCCCTCTGTGCACGAATTTCGTGCACCGGGCTTCTAGTTTGCAAATAATAGATCTGATAAGGAACTTGCAGTCAGAATAAATAAAACCTCCTACAACTCAATGATAAAAATACAAATAACTCAATTCTTAAAGTGGGCAAAGGAACTGAATAGGTTAGTGAGAGCATGAAAAGGCCACATACTGCGATTCCTTTTATATGACATATCTAGAGTAAGCAAATTCATAGAAATAGACAGTAGGTTAGTGTTTGCCAAGACCTGGGCAAGGCAGGGAATGAGAAGGGACTGCTCCTTTTGGGGTAATGAAAATGTTCTGGAATTAGATAGTGGTAATGATTGCACAATTCTGTGAATATACCAAAACTACGGGATTGCACACTTCAAAAACGTGGGTTTTATAGCATGTGAATTATATCTCAATAAAACTGTCACAATAGATACACAAATAAATTAGGAGGGAAAGAATGAAAGGAAGAAAGAAAGAGGAAGGAAGGAAGGAAGGAAGGAAGGAAGGAAGGAAGGAAGGAAGGAAGGAAGGAAGGGAAAAGATGGAGGGAGAGAGGTCACAGACAGTCCCAAGCCTCTCTCCCTGATGAGCAGGAGCCCCCAGGCCCTATGTATTGACCTGCCCCACATGTGACTGCCAAGGGAGGAGTGAGGGACAATCAGGAGGAGACACTCATGGGCAGAAGTGTAACCAAACCTCTTAAGATGTCCCTTCTCAGTGGGGAAATCCTAGGAGCTGGCAAGCCATGGGAGCTGAGGACACCAGAATTGAGCAAGAGGGATTACAGGAAGATAGAAGGAGCAGGGGTATTCCCTGAGTTAAAAAGCATAGTCAATGTTATAGTTGCCTGGATCCAGGTGTGAGCAGAGGTGGAGATGTTCAGGGCACCGAGCAGATATTGGGTGGTTTTTGAGGAAGCTGACTTGTGAAAGTAGTCATCCACTGTCCCCAAAGTGATTTGTGGCATTCATTTTATTCAAGAAGCTTGTGGGCCTACCAGGTACTAGACATAGGCAATAAAGGGAATATAAGAGTCAGGAGCTTGCAACCTGGTGAGAAAGACAGATGATAAGTTACTCTATTAATACAACAGGTGCTATGATGAAAGTAGGTGCCAGAGCACAGAGAAGGGTCGCCAGATTTAGGGTAGATGATCAAGGAGGGCTGCCTGGAGGAGGCGGCGGCAGTTGAGAGGAATCATGCCTTTGAGGAGATGCTGCCATTTCAGGAAAATGCAGTCTAGTGAAGCTGATTAACCCTCTTCAGGTGACCCAAAGGAGAGCCCATCACAGCTCACAAACTAATCTCTCCTTGTGCTGAGACCTTCATCTTCCATGAGGAAGGACTCTAAACCAGAGAAGAAAACTGTGGTCACAGATTCTAGTTCTGATGCTGGACTAGGCACTGCACTACTTTAGAATGTTAGACACCTTAGATCTATCCTACGTGTGAACAGTTTTCTCCCCTAATGAATTAGAACTGTGCTCATTCTTCATGTAGATGACATAATTTAAGCCAATTCTTTCCTTTTATACAGGTACTAGAGGCCCGGTGCACGAAATTCGTGCACGGAGGGGGGTTGTCCCTCAGCCCAGCCTGTACCCTCTCCAATATGGGACCCCTCAAGGGATGTCCGACTGCCCGTTTAGGCCCGATCCCACCGGTGGGATCGGGCTTAAATGGGCAGTCGGACATCCCTCTCACAATCCAGGACTGCTGGCTCCCAACTGCTTGCCTGCCTGCCTTCCTGATTGCCCCTAACCGCTTCTGCCTGCCAGCCTGATCACCCCCTAACCACTCTGCTGCCAGCCTGTTTGCCCCCAACTTCCCTCCTCTACCGGCCTGGTCACCCCTAACTGCCCTCTCCTGCAGGGTTGATCACCTCCAACTGCCCTCCCTTGCAGGCCTGGTCCTTCTCAACTGCCCTCCCTTGCAGGCCGGGTGCCTCCCAACTGCCCTCTCCTGCTGGCCATCTTATGGTGGCCATCTTGTGTCCACATGGGGGCAGGATCTTTGACCACATGGGGGCAGCTATATTGTGTGTTGCAGTGATGATCAATCTGCATATTACTCTTTTATTAGATAGGATATGTGCATATGAAGAAAAAGTCAAGTCACCAAATGAAGATCCACTGAGGGGGCAGTGGGGTGGGGGTCAGAGTCCCACCTCTAGATTATCTGTATAATCATCTAGCCCTAGGCTTCCCTCCCAGGGTCCGAGGTGGGTGTCCTGTGCCTGAGATGGTGAGCTCTTTAGCATTCAGGAAGTTGGGCAGGGCAAGTGGCTAGAGGAGCCCTGTCCCTTTCCCTCAGTGCTTTGCAAATGCTACCTTTTACCCTCTGTGTGCCGTGAGAGAAATAAGAAAGGAAGCATTGATCTAGCATCAGTGGCATCGCCAGCCCTAGACCTCAAACTCTTTCTTACCAAGAAGGGCCAGAGATTGACGAGTAAATAACCCTTTTGCCATAGCAATACAACTTTATGATTGTAGTTTCTGCTCAGGAAGAAAGGGTAGGGAAATACTACTGTCTCCCACAAATAAGTAACTCACAGTTAGCATGACCCTTGGGTTAGAGTTCTATAAACCAGCCGGCCTAGCGAATACAATGGGAAATTTGGTCAACTGAAGACTGATGTTTCATACCGGCTTTCAGAAGACTGAGACTGAGCAGGTTACAATTTGATTCTCTGGGTCAATTGGATCAGTGAATCCTGTTTTAATGTAACATGGTCCAAAAATGGCTCTGTTATGAATTGTATTGTGTTTCCCTCAAAAAGATATGTTGAAATCTTAACCTCAGTATCTCAGAATCTGACCTTATTTAGAAATAGGTCTTTGCAGATGTGATTAGTTAAAATGAGGTCATACTGGATGGAGTAGGAAGGACCCCTAATCCAATATGACTGGTGTCCTAGTAAGAAGACAGTCACATGAAGACAGACATACGGGGAGAAAACCATGAAGTCACAGATTGGAGATATGCAGCTATAAACCAAGGAGTGCCAGGGTTTGCCAGCTAACTAGGAACCCAGGAAGAGGCAAGGAAGGATTTTCCTATAGGTTTTGGAGGGAGCATGGCTCTGCTGAAGTCTGAATTTGGACTTCTAGCCTCCAGAACTGCGAGACAATAAATTTCTATTGTGCTTTTTTCTTCTTTTTTTTTTTAATCCTCACCCAAGGATAGAGAGAGTGGAAGGGAGGGGAGAAGGGGGAGAGAGAGAGAGAGAAACATCTATGTAAGAGAGACATCATTGGTTGGGCCTCCCACATGCGCCACACTCGGCTTGGTGCCTGGGAGAACCTGTAACCCAAGTATGTGCCCTTGACCAGGAGTCGAACCTGCAACCCTTTGGTTCACAGGCTGACACTCAAACCACTTAGCCACACAAGTCAAGGCAAATTGCTGTTGTTTTAAGCCACTAAATCTGAGGTGCTTGATTACAACAGCCCTAGGAAACTTACAGGGCCTCCCAAGGCTTATCAGTTTGCACACGAAAAGTTTGTAGTCTTTATTTGAAGGGCATCATTTCAGCATTTGTGTCCATAAATTTTGTTTTTGGAAAACCTTGGGACTCTGATGTTGTTCTCGAGGGTGCTGGAGTGTCCCGATGGAGTCTAGTGCCTCCGACTCCCGTGAAGTGGGGTCAGATGCCTTGAGAAGCACCTGGAAATGCCATTTCAGGTCCTACCTGAGACTGAATGAGGAGAAATTAGACTTCTTTTTCCTAGTTTTTAAGAGACATTGCACAACTCACACTTCCATGTGCATTGATTATCTTATTCATTCATTCATTCAACTCTTATTGTACATCTACTGTGTGTCAGTGGTGGATAGACAGTTATGAACCCTGCCCTCACTGATCCTCCAGTCTGGAGCAGCCTCACACTACCCCACCGGTGCTGACACCACCTCTAAACCTTGCCAAGCCTCCTCACTGCGTAAAAGTCTGCCTGACGTATAGCATGTCCCCAGTGGGGATAAACCTCCACCTTTGAAAGAGGAGGTGAATCTTGGGACTACCCAGAGTCTTTCCAAGCCCTGTCTGGGGAGTGAGATGTATGATTAAGCTGGAAGAAAAAAATCTAGGTCTTTGTTTCCCCCCTAAAAACCTCAGGGGGAAAAAGACCCCCAAACTCTCTTAATAGCAATACCAGTGGGATAGTTCATAACTCATAAGAGGATGCTGTGGAAGAACAGTGTTATTCAGAAAAACTTTTTTAAAATATATTTTTATTGATTTCAGAGAGGAAGGGAGAGGGAAAGAGAAATAGAAACATTAACGATGAGAGAGAATCATTGATCGGCTGCCTCCTGCAAGCCCCACAATGGGATCAAGCCTGCAACCCGGGCATGTGCCCTTGGCCAGAATCGAACCCGGGACCTTCAGTCTGTAAGCTGACATTCTGTCCACTGAGCCAAACCGGCTAGGGCCAGAAATTTTTTAAATGTCTTGTTACATCATGGTCATATAAGGAAATCCTTTTAACTTAAGCCTACAGTACTTGGTAGCCTCTCCCTCCTTTCCTTTGCTCTAAAGGAGCAGGATCTTTAACTTTTAAAAAAAATTCTTACCCAAGAACATGTTTATTGATTTTTTTAGAGAGAGGAAGGGAGAGAGAGAGAAAGAGAAAGAAAGAAAGAAAAGAAAAAGATGTGGGAGAGAATTTTAGCAGGTTGCCTCCTATACATGTCTGGACCAGGGATCAAACCCAAAACCCAAGTATGTGCTCTGACTGGGAATGAACCCGAAACCTTTTGGTGCACGGGAGGATGCTCCAACTAATGGAGCCACCAGGCCAGGGCAAGGAGTGTGATCTCTGTCTCCTCCTCTTTCTTTCTCTTAATCTCACTCATAAATAAATAGGTGGTGCAGGTCTCAGACCTTTCCAAACAACCAGGGCTTCCCTGAGCGATGCTCTAGATTGCCCTCATTATTCTTCCTGACTTGCCCATGGATCTTCTTCCAAGGTCGTCATCTAATTGTGATGTGAGGCTCATCACAGCTGCCATCACACGTCACAAGACACGTACATGGCACACACTCAGAGTTGAAGCTGCAAGTGAAAACAGGAAGCAGGCTAGGCTTTCCATTCCAGAGGGAAATGTCTCAGATGCCTTGGAGAATGACTCCCAGCTTCTGCCTCCGTGAGCTGACCTTTGTTTCAACCTCTAAAATATTTCGTTATGGTGTATGGAAAGGGCAAAGGTTAAATTCAGTGTTTCGTGAGGCCATCCTCTATCTAGTAACCACCTTTGGTTATGTCAAAATAAGACCATCTCTGCAAAGGGTGAAGAGGGAAGCATTTACTCATTCATTCATTCGCCAGACAGGTATGAAGTGACAGGCTACTTTGGCAGATGACGGGAAATCTACTAAAGCTAGAAACACAGTCTGTACCCTTGTAGGGCTCATAGTGGGGAGAGAGATATAAACCGACTTGAATGTAACCAGGACCTCTTGAGCCACTCTGCTATAGGTTGGAGACCTATCCCAGCATGCAAACCGCCCTGCTCTCGAGGCATTCCATGAGCAGGCGAAGGAGGGGCATACACCGCTCATCATCAACAAAACTTGCAATTGTCCCCTTTCTTAAAGCCTCTCTGCTCCTTTCCCAAACTGCCTGTCACTTCATCCCACCCCAAAAGCAGGACCTTAGCGTTTTCTCTCCTCCCTACCTTACCCCTCCACTTGCACCCTGGCTTATTTAAAAAAAGACTTATCTCAAGTGTCTCTCAAGATTGCTTCTAAGGAGCCTCAGTTCAATGTGTCTGGTGCTGCTGGACTGTAGCGCGTAAGGCAGGAAGCATGAGACCAGAGAGGAAGCCTAGAGTCAGAGTAATGTGACCCTCATCTGCAGATTATTTTTCATGGTGGCAGCACTTACTTTTAATTTTTTTTTTTACTACTTCTAAGTTTGCAAGACTTGTTAAATAAGAAGATGAGATGCCCAGCTAAATTAGAATTTTATATAAACAATGAATATGTCTCATGGCAAATTTGAACATATTTATACTAAACATTATTTGTTATTTATTTAAAAATCAACCCTAACTCCTTCATAAGAGGTATTGTGTCCACCCATCAAGAGGTTCCTACTACCTTACCATCTCTCTTTTTGTGATGTTAGTGGCTGGTGATGATGATCATGGCCCACATTGATTATTTCCCTAGAGGTTATAAAATTATGATGTTCAAATTCTACCTTTTTTCCTCTTTCTTTCTTTCTTTCTTTCTTTCTTTCTTTCTTTCTTTCTTTCTAATCCTCACCTGCAAAATAAGGATATTTTTTCCCATTGATTTTTAAAGAGAAGGGGAGAGACAGAGAGAGAGAAACATTGATGTGAGAGAGATGCATTGATTGGTTGCCTCCCACTTGGTCCCGGGACTGGACTGGGGATTGAACTACAACTGAGGTACATGCCCTCGACCGGGAATTGAACCTGCGACCCTTTGGTCCTCTGGCTGACGCTCTAACCACTGAGAAAACTGGCCAGGGCTCCTCTTCATTTCTTAGCTGGAATATGTCTATAAGGAGAAACTGCCCCATCAACTATTTGGTTTGCATGGTCATTTTTATATAAGAAAAGTAGGATGCATCCAGAGTAATTAGTTCCCTGGCATCCTCGAAAGGTGACCAATGAGTTGTGTTCTTTCCCTTAAGTGTATCATCATGAACTCGGAGATTTTGACATGTGTATCTTTTGACCCATTGCTATTATTGTTCTTTCAGACACTCAAATTGTCCCACCTTTGGCCAGTGGGGGCCTCTGGCACTTGGCTTCCGAGTCCTTCCGATGCCACTCCAGTAGTGCTTTCTAGTGCACCAAGAGGTTCCAGATTCATCTTACACATTCCCAGCCCAGACCTGAACAAGACATTTCTCTTCGGAACCCCTTCAGTGGGAAATGATATTTGAAGACCAAACATCTCTGACTCCACTATTTAAAACTATCACAACCCGCTGTAACAAACACAGATTCACATGCTCCCTGAGATCCCCTTCCCCTGATCTGATGATGCAGGACTGAGAAGAATGGAGGAGGCCACTGGCATAAGCCAGGCCAGGTAGAAGCAGGGCCTGGATCGGGACAGGGAAATGGCACTGACTGAACTTATGAAGCAGGTTGACCTAGAGACCTCCCAATTCCAGACCAGGAGGCACAGGCCAGGGTGTATAATTTCTCAGGATCCAAATCTACCTGCTCAACAGCCTTTCTCCATCTCACCCTCACCCCAGGTAAACGCATGTACCAAAACATCATACCCTTTCCAAAAGCATAGAAAGCAGGATGCACACTGGGATCCTGGACACATGCCCAGCTGCTTCCAGGGTGGCCTGATCTGGGGACAAAGCCGAGAAAGCGCACAGGGTTTCCTTGTTCCCCCTACTGGGTTTAAGTGAATCTTGAACACACTCTTCTCGGCTACCCAAGGATTAGCCATGTGTTTCAGCAAGTGATTGAAAATCATTACTCGTCTCTTTTGGTTGAACCTCAAACGTTTGAAATGCACACAGCTTGGCAGGCTGGCCAGGGCAGCTGAGCTTTAAGGGGACATGTCCCAGCCATCTGTTGCCCTGCTTCATACCAGCCTCTGCCCTTCCCGCTGCTGAGGAGCGCTGGGCTTGACAAGCAAATGCAGGACAAAGACAACTGCAGCCTTGGCCTCAAACAGTTGCTCACGCTGTGTCTTGAAGGTGGGGGGGGGGGGGGGGGGAAGGGAAGTTATGGCATTGTTTTTAAGTGCTTTGCCTTGAGATACGGAGTTTTTCCTTCATCTTAGAGATCCAGCCAGTTTTAGGGACAGTGACAAAGGACATTCCTTGTGATTTCCCCTCCATCAGAGCAGCTCATACTGTGCTCAGCTACTCTGAGGTGATTCAGGCATGCAATGTGAAGATTAGAATTTCATTTTAAAATATTTAAGTATTTTTAAAGCTGCTATTAAACCCCGCGGCAGGACTCAGTGGTCGAGTGTCGACCTATGAACCAGAAGGTCACAGTTCGATTCCTGGTCAGGGCACATGCCGGGGCTGTGGGCTTGATCCCAGTGTGGGGCTTGCAGCCGATCAATGATTCTCTCATCACTGATGTTTCTATCTCTCTCTCTCCCTCTCCTTTCCTCTCTGAAATCAATAAAAATATATTTTTTAAAAGCTGCTATTAAAAAGTGTGTAGCCTAAAACTGTATGGATGCATTAAATAAACACTTCTACCCCAGGAGGTTTAAATTGCATCACCCTGGGGAAGACCGTCAATTTTATTATTATTTTTTATTATTAATAGACTTTATTTTTTTTCAGAAAAAATTTAGATTTGCAAAGAAATTGAGCAGATAGTACAGAATTCCCATATTACCCGCCCCCTTCCCAACACCCACTTTCCCCTATTTTTTTAAAAAAATATTTTATTGATTTTCCACAGAGAGGAAGGGAGAGGGACAGAGAGCCAGAAACATCGATGAGAGAGAAACATCGATCAGCCGCCTCCTGCACACCTCCCACTGGGGATGTGCCCGCAACCAAGGCACATGCCCTTGACCGGAATCGAACCTGGGACCCTTGAGTCCGCAGGCCGACGCTCTATCCACTGAGCCACACCGGTCAGGGCCCACTTTCCCCTATTAACATCGTTCCTGGATATGGTACATTTGCCACAACTGATGGATCTATATTGAGACATTATTAAAGTCCATAGTTTATTCAGATTTCTCTAGCTCTTACCTACTGGCCTTCTTTCTGTCCCAGGATCCCCTCCAAGGTACCACATTACATTAAGGTGTCTGGTCTTCCTGGGCTTCTCTTGGCTTTCCCAGACTTGCCTTGTTTTTGATGACTTTGTGAGTGCTGGTTGGGTATTTTCCTCTGCTTGCAATCCCTCTGTCAGGATTTATGTAGTGGGTTTGGGGAGGACGATCACAGAGGTAAAGTGCCATTCTCATCACATCATATCAACGGTCTGTGCTACAACATAATTTATAATTGTTGATGTTAATCTTTTTAAAAATATATTTTATTGATTTTTTTACAGAGAGGAAGGGAGAGGGATAGAGAGTTAGAAACATCAATGAGAGAGAAACATCGATCAGCTGCCCCCTGCACACCCCCTGCTGGGGATGTGCCTGCAACCCAGGTACATGCCCTTGACCGGAATCGAACCTGGGATCCTTCAGTCCTCAGGCCACGCTCGATCCACTGAGCCAAACCGGTTAGGGCTATTGATATTAATCTTGATCACCTGCCTGAAGTAGTGTTTTTCAGATTTCCCCATTGTAAACTTTTCTTTTTTAAAAAAAAATATATATATATAAGTGTGGACTCATAGGTATTTATTTTATACTTCGGGTTATAATCTAATACTACTTTGTTTCATTCCTCAAATTGTTCCAGCTTTGGCCATAGAGAGCTTTCTGTCGACTCCTGTGCCCCTGTGTCATACCCCCATCAATGTGGGGTTTTTGTGTAAACTCAGTTTTATGAGGACTTGGGCACAAGTTCCATCTGGCGTCTCTGAGACCGAGCTGGCACCGACAGTGGGTGTGTCGGCAAGAATCCGCGCTGCGCCAGCCTGGGCACGTCCGCTTATAAAGAGCAGAGCCATGAAGAACGGAGTCCTCCCCGCGCCAGGTCCGCCAGGCTCCACCGACACCTGGTCACCGTGACGATGGAGTGATGGCATGGTCGTGTTTGTTTAGTGCTTGCTGTAAGTTTTAGTTGTTTATTGCCTAACTTTTATGTTTATCAGGAAGATACAGAGCAGTTTGTTGGGTATTTTGATAATTACTCATTCAACTCAAACAAAAATTTCCAGTACTTTTCTTTCTAGATTTTAGATCGACTTAATTGAAGACTATTATAATCTCAAATTGTGAAGAAAAAAAAAAAGGCTATGAGTAGGAGTTAAGAACACAAACTCTGGCACAGGACTTCCTTGATTTAAATCCTTGACCTTGGGCAAATTACTCCACTCCCCTGTTCCTCAGTCTTCTCACCTGTAAGAGGGGAATGCTAATGGTAGACCTACTTCAAAGGTTTGTCCATTGAGTGACTAATATACATAAATTGATTAGAATAGGGCCTGACATATAGTGGGTGCTGTGTAATGGTGTCTATCATTATTATTTATAACTACCTGCTATGGTATGAGTGTTTGTATCCCCTCAAAATTATTAAGTTGAGACCCTAATCCCCAAGGTGGCATTAGGAGGGGGGGCCTTTGTGGGTGATTAGATCATAAGGGTAAAGCCCTGATGATTGGGATTAGTGCCTTTATAAAAGAGTATCCACAGATCTCTCTAGTTTCCTCTGTCATGTGAGGATCTATGAGAAGTCTGCAACTCCTAAGAGGACCCTCATCAGACAATGATCTTGGACTTCCAGTCTCTAGAACTATAAGAAATGAATTTCTGTTGTTTATAAGCTACAGCCTATGGTGTTTTGTTATAGCAGCATGAATGGACTAAGACACCATTCGTCTGTATGACCAGAATTTTCTCAGAACTCTGTGACCAAAACAAAATACAAAAACAAGTTGGATGCTAAGACTGACATAAGACTGTAAATCGGTCAGGGCTCCGATTTAAAAGTGCAACAGGAACCGGCTCTGGATGACTTAAGCATAAGAGGAATTTACAGAAAGCATGCTGGGTAGCCCACAGAATCTCTGGGAAGGCCAGAGAGCCAGGCTCGGGGCAGGAATGACAACAAAGGATGCTGGACAGCAGCCAAGAGCATGGCCCGAAGTGTGACACAGAGCTGTCTAGAGAGTCCTGCCCTGGCCTCAGAGCCCTGGGAAGCTTGTGCCACAACCAGGGCTGGGGCCTGAATGATGACCCTGCTGCTGCTGATACCCTGGAATCTGGACATGGCGCCCACAGCTGCTGCTGCCACCCGCACGGGAAAAGGCTCTTTGAGGCACTCTGTGGCCCCTGGTTCAGTCCAGGGCAGTGCACCTGATTGGCCAAACACAGATCATATGTCTAAGCTCTGCAGATGAAGGAGGCTGGGAAGCAAGTGTTTGGCCTTTTCAACCTCTACGGGGAGAGGTGAGCAGTGGGCTCTAAGTTCTCCTGAGACTCAGAGGGTGGAGTCTTCCCCACACCTGGGAAGGGATTCTGAGGCTGGGCACCCAAAATAGGGCAAATGTCATCCATCACCCCTACTTTCAGATTTTGTCCCATCATATTTGCATCATTGATGGGCTTCAAAAAAAACATCGCTCTGGTGTCCTTTATATTTTTTTCAAGTCAGAGGGATAGGTGACTAATTTCTGTGAATTCTAAGGGAGATAAAAGCTCTGCTGGCTGGGTTTGGGTCGGATTTCACGGAGGCTCTGACTCTGGGCATTAAAGGATGTTGCATCCCAAATTTTTGTAAGTGACAGTAGATGCTCCTGAAATTCATTAAATACAAATTCCTTTATTTTTTTATGTATTGATTTGAGAGAGATAAATGTGTTGTTCCACTTATTGATGCATTCATTGGTTACTTCTTGATGTGCCCTAATTGGGGATCGTATCCACAACCTTGGCATATTGGGACAATGTTCTAACCAACTGAGCTGCCCAGCCAGGGCTGCAAATTCTATTATTTTTAATTTTTTAAAAAATCTTTATTGTTGAGAGTATTACCTATGTCCCACCTTTCCCCCCATATGCCTCTTCTAGCCCCCACCCCCTACCCCAGGCCTTCACCATACAAATACTTTTAAAAGATACAAAACCGATTGTTGTTTTTATCATTTTGCATTTTGTGGATCAACAGATACTAAAATTACCATTGCCTCTGGAGTCTTTGAAATGTTTTGCTCTGAGAAGGAAGCCTTCACATTCGAATGTTGGAAACCCTGTGCATTGTCTAAGTGGAGAAATGGAGTCCCAGAGGTGAAATGACTTATGCAAGGTCACACAGCTGGTTTGGTGGCCAGCTCTGGGCCTCGTGCCCCAGTCCTTGGTGTTCCCTCTTGTCATGCTGCCAGCAGCTGGCCCAGGAGCAGGCCTGGCCATCCAGCCCACAGCCACTGCCTTCCTGACAGGAGACCCAAAGCTGCTTTTGAATACTGGCCTGTGGCCACTGCTGCTGCTTTACTAAGTCTTACGGTTTAGTGTGGGAAATCCTGAGTGGCTTTCTCTCCGCCTCAGGCTCCTCCCTGGAGAGAAGAAAAGAGCAAGCAGACAGTAGCCCCCACACTGGTGCTGGGCTTCACCTCTGGACTCCAGCCTCTGCTGGGCTCTACTCTGGCTCCTCCTGAGTGTGGCTAATCGCCTGCCTTAACCTTTGACTTGCTCCAGATCCTGATAAACAGATTCCCTGGTCCTGCAGTCACACCCTGGCTCCCAGCCATGAGGCTAGGTCAGATCCTACCGTCTGCTGCATGCACTCTAACAATGAAACAGCCTGTCTCCTTGTCTGGCCAGCCAGATCTGGACCCAGCCACCCTGAGGAAGCTCCTGGAAGCAGGGCTCATACCCTACCCTCCCTGGCATCCTCAGCACCCACCGTGGCCTAGCAAACGCGTGTTGAAGAGATGAATGGCCTGCTCTGTTTGGGTGCTGCCCACAGCTAGTCATAACATATGAGAGCAAAGGGAGGTGGAGGTGTTGAGAGGACAAACTGTGTAAAAGTTATTTTTCATCTACGCCACCTGGGGGTATTTATGTCTTGTATTGACACTAGTTATTTAGATCTGAAACCACAATGCCATAGACAAGATTTGGGCTGTGGCTTGCCCAGGTCAAAGCAGGGAAAACTGGTCTTAGGAATGCCAAGAGAACTTCAGGCAAAGTCAGCTTAGCTAAACCAGGGAGAAAGACATCCATCCATCCATCCATCTATCTACTGATTCATTCATTCGTTCATTCAATAAATATGTATTGAGTACCATATGTGTCCAGTTTTATGTTAGGCACCCAGAGATTCAATGGTGAATGAGACAGACTGTCTGCCCTCAAGATGTATAGAGTGAGGAAGACAAAGCAGGGAACTGGTATTGACAATAGATTATGAAGCATGTGGAAATAATAATAGCTAATATTTATTGAGTGCTCACTATATCCCAGACTCTGCATTAAGCTATTGACTATGCATTGTTTCAGGTTATCCTCACAGGAACCCATTAGTAGGTATTACTATTATTTCCATCTTACAGATGAGGAAATAGGGTGTGGATAGGTTAGTGACTTGCCCAAGGTCACACAGCTGGAATGAGTGGCATACCTACATTTTATTTTTTATTTATTTCTATTTTAAAAAAAATATATTTCTTTATTGATTTCAGAGAGGAAGGGAGAGGGAGAGAGAGATAGAAACATCCATGATAAGAGAGAATCACTGATCGGCGGCCTCCTGCACACCCCCTACAGGGGTTCGAGCCCGCAACCTGGGCATGTGCCCTTGGCCAGAATCGAACCTGGGACCTTTTAGTCCACAGGCCAACGCTCTATCCACTGAGCCAAGCCGGCCAGGACCATACCTACATTTTAAATTGAGATAGTTTTACTATAGGGCCAACGCTTCCCGTTCCTCCACTCTTGCTCTGTCTCATCACAATAGAGGAAAGCACAGGGTACTGTTGTAGCACATAAAAATACTCTGGACGTGAGAGGGCAGGGAAGACTCCCTTGAGGAGGTGACACATAAGCAGAGTCCAAAAAGAAAATAGGGAGGAAAAGGCATTCCAGATTGAGGGAACCACATGTACAGAGACTGGAAGCAAAAGGCCAGGGTGCATCAATTACTGTTGAGTGAACACTGACTGTTTGCCAAGGACATCTAGAAGCATTCAGAGACTGTAACCAGTGTCAACATCACTGGCTCATAGTGAATGGAGAGAAGACTGGAGAGAGAAGAGGCTAAAGGGTTTAGCAGGCACCAGTTCACAAAGGCCTTTAAAAGCCAGGCCAAAGGACAGTGGAGAGACGCTGAAGGGGAGTTTCACAATCAGATTGCACTTCAGAAAGCTCAGTTTTTAATTATGCTTTGGAGAAGGAATAGAGTCAAGGAAGACTGGAGGCCATTACGGTTGTCCAGTCGGGAGATGACGGTGGCCTGCAGAGGGGATTGGCAGTGGCAAGCGAGAAAAGTAGCCCAGGTTTGGTTACGTTGTTGCAGAGGAGGTCACCCTGAAATCGGAAGATTGGTGGAGACCAAGACACCTAGGTGAGCCTCAGTGGGTCAAGGGTCAGCACTGGTCCAATGTCAGGCAAAAGGCCAAAGTTTAACCAGGCAAGTGGATGCCAGAAGAAAAATCCAGCAAAAGGTGGTGGGGACTCAGCAACAGGAATAAGAGGCCAATGAAAGGACGTCAGCTCCTGGCAGGCTGGATGAGGAAAGAGAATTTTCCACGGGACAAGTAGAAATGGGGAGTCAATGGGAAGCCAGCACCAGGAACCAGGGTCCCGAGGCTATTCTGGACTGGCAGCGAGACAGGATGCTCATCTGCAAGACAGAGATGCAGAGTTCCTTCTGAGCGCCCCTTTCTGTGCCTGTAGCCAGATGGGCCCTATTTAATGGGGTCTGGCTTCAAGATTGGCGGGACAGGGCAATGTCGTGAAGGAAAAGAACAGTTTTGACCTCAGCCAGATTGAAGTTTGGACCTCATCTGGAGTCATTTACTAGTTTACGACTCCAGGCAAGTTACTTAATCTCTCCAAGCCTGAGCTCACTCATCTATAACAATATCTACTCCAGGGTTATTGAATGGGAATAACAGTACCTATTGCACAGGGTTACTATGAGGATATGGGGGTTAACATGTGAAAGGCCAGAGTAGGTGCTCAGTCAAGCCATCAACTGTTCCCCTTTATCAGAAGTCACTTACGTGCGAGGCCCTGGGCCGAGGGTTTCGGTGCCTTTACCTTCCCTAAGGGAGATATTATGATTCCCATTTTGTGGGCCAGGAAATAGGCTCAGAAAGATTAAGAAATCTGTCCAAAATCACATTGCCAGCAAAACGTGTTTTTCTCCAAAGTCCACCAGTGTTTTCCTGAACTTTGGTCTGCATTCTCTGTACAACTTTTTCTATATCAACTGACCACCTATACTATTCTTTGCCTAATATTTTATTAAAATTAGTCTCCATTTTTACCCGGGTCCGGGTGAGGCCGTGGGCCCCTGGATCCGGGTGAGCCTGGGTCCCGGGTCCGGGTGAGGCCGTGGGCCCCTGGATCCGGGTGAGCCTGGGTCCCGGGTCCGGGTGAGGCCGTGGGCCCCTGGATCCGGGTGAGCCTGGGTCCCGGGTCCGGGTGAGGCCGTGGGCCCCTGGATCCGGGTGAGCCTGGGTCCCGGGTCCGGGTGAGGCCGTGGGCCCCTGGATCCGGGTGAGCCTGGGTCCCGGGTCCGGGTGAGGCCGTGGGCCCCTGGATCCGGGTGAGCCTGGCCCCAGGTCCGGGTGAGGCTGTGGGCCCCTGGATCCGGGTGAAGCCGTGCCCCTGGATCCGGCCGAGACCAAACCAGAGGGAGTCGGACCTGCATTACCACCATTTGTCCACCATCCAGAGCTGAGGGGTCAGTGCCGACATGTACTCATAAGGAACTGGTGGACATTGATATTGGGTCTCAAAAGAACTGTTGGACCAGAAAGAAACTCACTACAGACTGATTCATTTGCCTGTCAGCATAACTATTATTGCTCGTCGCACATTCAATTCTTATAAGTATATCTCTAGTGACACATGATTTCGCTCATCTAGGGGAAATGATGAACAACATAGACTGATGAACAAGAACAGAACCAGAAACAAGGAGGCATCGATCGGACTATCGGGCCTCAGAGGGAGGATAGGGGAGGGTGGGGGGAGGGGGGAGAGATCAACCAAAGGTCTTGTGTGCATGCATATGAGCCTAACCAAAGCTTAAGTTCAACAGAGGGTTGGGGCATCCATGGGGAGGGGTGTGGGATGGGAATGGGGGGATGAGGACAAATATGTGACACCTTAATCAATAAAGAAATTAAAAAAAATAAATAAATAAAAAATAAAATAAAATTAGTCTCCATTTTTACTCTAATTCATTTGCTTTTAAAAAGAGCTTTATTGACATCTTAATTCACATAACATCCAACTCACCCATATAAAGCGAATTATTCAATGTTTTTTAGTATAGTCACAGAGTTGTGCAACCATTCCCACAATAAATTTTAGAACACTTTTGTAATAAACTTACTTTTAAAGGAAACTTTTTATTGTTCCCATAAATGGAAAACTTATATTATTTACCATAAATGGCAGTCAAAACAAAAATAAAAAAAGCAGCAACACCTAGGCAATGTTATTAAATGCTCTCTAGTTAGCACAGCCTGTGAGGTATCTGGGCTTGAGAATTTTCTCTTTGCCAAAAAGGGAGATTAGTAGGTGTTAAAGAACTGTTAAAGACACACTAGGGCCCTAGCCAGTTTTGCTCAGTAGTTAGAGCATCAGCCTTCCGGCCAAAGGGTTGCAGGTTCGATTCCAGGTCAAGAGCAGGTACCCTGATTGCAGGCTCAATCCCTGGTCCAGGTGCAGGAGGCAAGCAATCCATGTATCTCTCTCACATTGATGTTTCTCTCTCTCTCTAAAAATCAGTGGAAAAAATATCCTCTGGGGAGGAAAAAAAAAAAAAGACACATTAGCAGCAAACTGAGATGCTATTTTTAGCATAATCAGAAAAATAAAAAGAGAATTAAAAAGAAACTTACTTTTTCACTGTGCAATTTAATGCCACATCCTTGGACTCCCTAGAACCATCCTGTGTGAACATCCCACACTTGCCTCCTTAAGGTAAGGAAAGTAACTTGTCTAACGTCACACAGCTAGGTAGTGGCAGGTTGGGTCTGAAATCCAGGTTTCTAAACTTCTAATACTATGTTCTTTGCACTATACATCACAGTCCTCTCTGCAGTCATTAATTTAAATTGGTCAAATGCCTAATGTGTGTGCTAGACAGCCCTGTTAAAAATTCACGAAGCTTGCCGAAACCGGTTTGGCTCAGTGGATGGAGCGTCAGTCTGCGGACTGAAAGGTCCCAGGTTCGATTCCGGTCAAGGGCATGTATGTTGGTTGCGGGCACATCCCCGATGGGGGTGTGTGCAGGAAGCAGCTGATCGATGTTTCTCTCTCATCGATGTTTCTAGCTCTCTATCCCTCTCGCTTCCTCTCTGTAAAAAATCAATAAAATATATTTTAAAAAATTCACGAAGCCTACATTTATAGCTAGGAGGAACCTCAGAAATAATCTAATACAACTCATTTCGTTTTACATGTGAGAAAACGGATGAATTTGTTCACCAAAGCATGTTTAGAATTGCCTGTCAGTCAGTTGACTAGAACGTATAACCAATGATACAGTACAAACAGGCCAAAATTAATATGATCCTCCCCGGTCCTGGGCTTAAATTAACAAAATTCTTGATATCTCAGTGCTGACCTCGCTTCAGTCTTACTCTTTAATTTGATCCTTTGGTCTGTCACAACCTCTGATGAGTAGTTTGGAGGTTTTTACTTTCCTTGCAAACTTACAAGTTAGCCTGCCACAGTTTTATGGATGCTGGCAGAACGCACAAGGCTTCTGGGTCCGAAACAGAGGACTTCTTTAGCCACAGCAATAGCAGTAGCAAAAGTATGGACTTTTTCTTATGCTGGTTCCCTGATCCCCAATTCCCAAAGACGGTGCAAAGAGGGCCAGCTGATAGCTGAACACACGGTAAGACACATCACAAGAGAGGAATCCAAAGCTTAGGGAACCAGATCTTAAATGACAGACAGCAAGCACGCCTGTACTTTGCTGTGAGAAAGACACTATCTTACAAAGATAGCCAGGAACCAAGGGCAGTCAGTGACTGCTCACAGGGAGGCAGAAATATGACAGACCCATGGAGAACTGTCTCCCAACAACTGCTAAGTACATACATGGCAAGTGAGCTCACAGTCCTCTAGCTACACCAGAAGGCAAGGGATGGGCAAGTGGAAACACAGGTTGACTAGTCCCGTCCTTTGTATCTTGATTCTTATTGGTTTCAATTATGGAAAGAGTGTGTGGAGGCTTGCTTGTGGATTTTGACATGTATCTCACTTTTTGGATGCATGTAGCCCCAATTCACTGCCTTGACAGGATTTAGACAATTCAAATTATTCCTTTTGCATAGCTGTCAGAAACCTCCCGGAGCTCCATAACTCCACAGAAAGGAGAAGGGTATAGCCTTCCAAATGTTATTTTGCTTCCGGAGATAGGGCATGCTGGGAAAACCCATGCTGGCCATACCTCAGTCATGTCTGGGATGAACACCCATGTCTTGCATCATGTCCATCAATACCTGTAATAAATATGACAAGGTTTGCCAGTCACCAATCATTAAGATCCCTGACTTGGTTTAGTCTGTAATTTCAAACCAGGACTAATGAATGGGACACAAAATCAGGCTTTATTTGTTAAATGAGCTCCATCTCTGAAGGCAGCTAGTTTGTATCTATAACCAAGACCCAGAATTCAGGCCTCTAGCTGTCAGGTCTCTTTTGTTCCTCTGTCTGGAGGAGGATGAATTCCTAGGCTAAAGAAGACCTATGCAGTTCTGTACAGGAGCTTATAGATATTGCCAGAACCACACCACGACCTGGGATATGGTCCACAGAGAGATTCTGTGGCATTCTTTATCAGTCTTCAGCCTCTTTGCAGCCACATCAGATGGGAGTTAATAATGGGCTGGACTGAGGTACTTGGAGCCTAGAAGATGAGTCAGTGACCACACCCTCCAACTAGGGGCAAAGGGCAAAAATTATGTCAGGAAACCAGGCAAAACTCAACACTACAGGGCAAAGGCCATTCAAGTGGAATAGCCTGGAGAGTAATTCTAAAAGGGCTGGGAAGCCACAGATGGTCCAGCTAGTGTAGTAGGCTGCTGTAAGTATAAATATAATATAAATATAATTTAGAGCTGGCGATCCAAAGTGGTCCTTCCATCTCATTATCTTCTGGAGAACTCTATTTGGACTTAGGAAGTAGGAGGAGATAAGTAAGGGGTCTTTTTCCCTACCCAAGCAATGCACAAACAGCTTTTATACACAGTTCCTTGGAGCTGCTGTGAAGAGTTTTATTTCACGAAGATCCCCAAAGAGCTATAGCTGCTTATGGACTCTACATGCTGCTTCAGTGTATGGTCCCTTGTTGTGATCCCAGACAGTACTGCCCTCAGAAGAGGAGGGCTTCTTCTTCCCGTAAGAAGTCATGAGACCTAAAGTCATCTCAGGAATGTCTAGGAACTCAGTAACACCTCCTACATTCATGCTAAGACTGCCCTGGCCACTGGGCTTAACTGGTGGAGTATCAAAAGGTGGTGGATTCAATCCCCGGTCTCTCTCTCTCTTTTCAAACTTCCTCTCTCTACAAAAAAATAATAATATATTTTTTTTAATTTAAGTGGAGAATCTTTAAAAAACAACAACAACAAAACAAACTAAGAGTTGTCCCAGGACCAATATTTATTACTGATTGTGAAAAGACTTTCTCCCTGGTGCAGTGAGCTCAACCTTTGAGCTGTGCACACCAGTAAATGTTCGTCTGTCTCAAACAGGAAAAAGCAACCTGTGTAAGGTGATTGAACTCCAACCTGGATTCCAGGAATGCTGGGCAGACCCCTGGGTTTGTATGTTTCTGTTTATTGTGAAAAAAAAAAAAAAAGATTCATTTAGCCCGGCCAGTGTGACTCAGTGGTTGTGCATCAACCAATGAGCCAGGAGGTCACGGTTCGATTCCTGGTCAAGGCACATGCCCAGGTTGTGGGCTCAATCCCCAGTAGATGGCGTGCAGGAGGCAGCTAATCAATTATCTCTCATCATTGATGTTTCTATCCCTCTCTCCCTCTCCCTTCCCCTCTCTGAAATCAATTTAAAAAAAACCCACACACATAAAGATTCATTTATAAACTCTAGGTGGTTGGACAGCCTTGCCGGGGAACAGTGCTCACCAAAAAGCACAGAATTTCCATAGCAGCTTTTGTTTTACTTTTGTTAACCTTTTCCACACTTGGCCTCTACATGGTGGCAGGCAAGTACTACAGTTAGCAATTCTGAGAATAAACTCCAAGAAATGGTTTGTGAGTTGGATGGAGTTCACTCCTAAACCAGGTGACTGTATACAGATTGAACTTTCAAGGCACTGTCTTAGAGCTTCTAGCAGCCTGTCACTCTGGGAACCTCCCTGTGAGCTGGCATCCTGGGACTTTGTCTGGCCCACCCAGCCAGACTTCCTGTTCAGCTGTAATCTGAAAACTGGGCCTTCTCCTACTCCATGTAATACATGTATCTAATACACGATGTTTGGAAAATGCCACTGCATTAATTTTCTATGGCTACTGTAACAATTGACCACAAAATGGGTAGCTGAAAAATAAGCAGCTTTTTATTTTACAGGCTAAAATCAAGGTGTTGGTAGGACTGGATTTCTTTCTGGAGTCTCAATGACCCCTCCACACAGGCCAGCTAAGGAAGATAGTCATTGAGCACGTCTTTACATTTACTTACGTCTGATTGCCCCAATGTAATTCAGGAAGGGACTAAGGTAGACAGAATAACAGTCCTCCACAAAATGTCCCTGTCCTAATCCCCAGAACCTGTGACTATATTAGGTTACATGATAAAGGGGAATTAAGGTTAAGATAGACTTAAGGTTGCTAATGAGCTGATCTGAAAATAGATTATCCTGGATTTTCAGGGTGGACCAATGTAATCACAAAGATCCTTAACAGTGGAAGAGGGAGGCAGAAGATGAATCAGTCCGGGGGAGACATGTCTATGGAAGAATGATCCAGAGAGACGCAAGGCTTTGAAGTTGGAGAAAAGGGGTCATGAGCCAAGAAATGTGGGTGGCTCCTGGAAGCTGGGAAAGGCGAGGAAATGGATTCTCGTGTTGCTAGGAGAGCTCTATGAGTCCGCCTTTGTGGTTTCCCATTGGGTGTTAAGGCAGGCTTGCCGATCATTTCCCAGATGTCACTTCCCATCAGTTTCACATCCACCTTTCTGGACAAAGACTTCACTCAACTCTATGGTTTCCTGTACTGCAGTAAAAAAGATGAAGCCTTGCAACCTGGGGTTCTGTGATCTAGCCAATGTGCTAGTAGAAGCAGTATTTTTGAGGGGGTTGGAGGGGGGTAGGGAAGGGGGAGGAAGGAAAATTGTGGAGCCCTAAATGATGCTTTTGAGCCACCTTTAAAAAGGTCCCTGTTTTCCACAACAAGCTACAAGGAAGCTAATGTTTCTGTTATGAAAGCCCTCCACTGCAGTTTCAAATGTCTGGTGTTTGTTTTTGTTGTGTGTGTGTGTTTTTTTTTTAAAGCCACAGCAAAGGCTAACCCCGTTTTCTCTCCAGCTTTACTGGATCAGGAATGCTCCCCCAAAGACTGCTGCTTAACTACTTTGTTGCTGTTGATCAGAAATAGAAAGATGGCTTTTTGTTGTAGTTCAGAGGGGTGAGCAAGTTTATTTTGGGTAACGATAACTTTCAGAATGACTCTTGCCTGAAGCTCCTCTTCTCAGGACTCTGTCCTCCCCTCTGAGCTTTTGGCTGGTGATGAAACACGGAATGTATCAGGCCCCAAAGAGATCTTCGGTGTTGAGTGTAAAGGAAGAGGTGGAAATCCGCAGGGGAGGAAACCATTTTGCAGCCTCAATATTTGCAGCCGCTGAATAGCCCCCTGAAGTGTCGTAAATGGTAACCATCCTGCACGCTTAACACCATGGAAGTGACGACGGATCAGCGCGCAGACCTTTTGAGGAAATGTGGGGAGGAGACCCGTGTTTTTTAAGGTCCGGCTTAGGCATTATCTGGCACAACACAGAGCACGCTGCTCTCTGACATGACCTTCTAGCTAGGCAACACCAAACTGAAAAACTTTCTCTCCTTCCTCCCCCACTGCTTTGTTTGTGGGTTGGGTGTGTTTTCTCCTGGAACCTCGGCTCTCGGGGGCCCCTGAACCCCAACACCACCTTCCAGACCCGAGAACAGGCTCCACTGCACTTCTTCAGCGCAGACCCGACCCGGTTGGGGCCAGCCTTTCCCAGAGGGGTCCAGACTCGGCGGACGGCCGCCCGCTTCTCCCTGGAGCCGAGGGCGCGCAGCCAGGGAGACGGCACCCGAGGCCCTGAGCGCGCGGGCGGGCGGGCGGGCGGCTGCAGGGCCCGGCGCGCCACCGCGCGAGCTGCTGGGTCAAAGCCTGGGCCGCGCCGCCCGCTCGGCGAGGAAGTGACGACTGCGCCGTCCCGAGAGCAACAAAGTTTGATCTGCGGGCCGCCCTGTCCGCGCCCAGCGCCCCTCCGAGCCGCCCCGGGAACCGGCGCGCAGGTGAGCCGCGGTCTCGGCGCCCCTCCACCGCCGGGGCGCCGCCGGGGAGCTCGGAAACCGTCCGGGCGGGGGCTTGGCCGCGCGGGCGGGGAAGTGGTGGGCCCGCCGCTCAGGGCGCCGGGGTGCGGCGGGCGCTGCAGGGAGAGAGCTCGGCGGCCGGGGTGGGGGCCCGGGCTGCGCCCTGTGGTCGCTGGTTTGCCGCGGGACTTCAAACCGCCCTGGCCGAAGGCGGGCCGCTCCCGACGGTGCTGATCGGATAGGAGGGGGCGCAGGGAAGGGACTTACAGCGGCCTGCATCTGGGGCCCGTCCTCCGCCCCGCGCCCTCCAGCCCAACAGGCGGGGCCGTCGCTGCACCCCCCCAACCCCCTCCCCGCGTCTCCCCCTCCGCAGTGCTTTTCGGGGAAGCGTGCTGTTCCTCTTCTCGGCCCTCAGTGAGGTCGCAGGTGGGAAGTTAAAGGAACTTTCTCCCCACTTTTCTTTGCTCTGCCCTCCAATGAGGAAGAGCAGAGCAACTTAATAAAAGCTTGGGGAAAACAACCTTCCGCATTTCCCAAAAGCAAAGCCAGAATTGCCCCCCCAGCCCCCCTTCAAACAAATCCCACCCCTTCTCCTCCCCCACCACGTCCTGAACCTGACGGGAATCACTAAGGCCTAACACTTGGCAATTTAGCCGTAAAAACTGTCAGCACACCCACGTACATATGTGAGTGGTTTCTATATAAAACTCCAAAACCCGCTTCCCGTGGACTCCGTGGCATGTCGCTCTTTTCTGGTTTCTGAAACTGCTGGGACTGCAGGAATGTGCTGGGGAGCTTGGATGGTGGTTCCCGCCGCTCTCGGTAGCCTCGTGGCACAGGGTGTGTGTGTGTGTTTTTTTAAGAACAATTGAGAAGTGTATGACATCCCTGCAAAGTATTCCGGCGCTGGGACTGGCGGGCGGCTCCCGGGCATGTGTAACAGCGGCGGCGGGGACGCGTTGGGCTGTGCAGGAATGTACGTCCGTGCGGTGGAGACTCCGCACACGGGAGGGCTAGAGGTTGAATGGTGCAGTTCCTAGCAGCAGCTTCCTGCCGGCCTGTAATTACAGCGCGATTGCACAGTCAGGCATTGTTGGCGTGTATGTTTATACACAGGCTATTGTGCAAGACGTCAGTGGCGGGGAACAAAACGCAGATTTGCATTGCAAATGTCCAGGGCAGATCTGGGCATGAGTTGCAGTCACCGAGTTCTTTTTTGGTTTTTAACCTTAGCTAGGTGATTTATTTCCTGGCCTCTCCCTTAACCTTGGACAATTTGCCCACCGCTCCGTAAGTGTGGTGGACCCAGGAGGGCAGGATCCCTCCACTCCCCACCACCTTGGGCAGCCTGAAAACTATCCCAGGAGCTGTACCCTTATTTGTGTCTGTAGAAAATGTGGGATGACGTCAGCAGGAAAAGGAGATGGGAGATGGCTATCAACCTCCCTAAACGGGAAGGCAGTTTGAATTAGCAGAATTGCACGGTGGCTTGATTGGGGCCTAGTTACAAAAAGGACACGTCAGACGTGTGTGACCGAGCTGGCTGGTGAACTAGACTTTGAGCCCTGAAGTGTCGGCTGCAGAAACTTAGTTGGTGGATCCTAGTTCCTTTATTGTGTTCCAGGCAAAGGGAAAAGTGCTGGGGCTTTGAGACTCTGTGTCTGTGACAGTGTCCGGGGTGGGAGTGGAGGAGTCAGAGGAGTGACTCACGTTTTCTTCTGCAGAGGAGCCCCAGACCCACGGCCTGAGCAAGGCATGCAAAGGCATGCTGCACAGGCCAGGGTGGTGGGTCCTTGCACCCACCAAGCTGCCTGCTTGCAGGAAGGGAGCCAAGCCTGCAAGTGTGGACAGAAGGCAGCAGGTCCTCCTTGAGCCTCAGAGGTGGCTTACTGTAATAGAGGGGTTCAAAACAGTCATAAAGCATGTACATTGCCCAGCCCGTGTGGCTCAGTGGTTGAGCGTGGACCCATGAACCAGGAGGCCGCTGGTGGGATTCCCAGTCCGGGCACATGCTGGGATTGTGGGCTCCATCCCCTGTAGGGGCCTGCATAAGGCAGCTGATGGATGTTTCCATCTTCTAGCCTTCTCCCTTCATCTCTCTGAAACCAATAAAAACGTGTGTTTTTAAAAGCATGTACAGGTTGCATGCAGAGCCATTCACATTCCAAGTCTCAGCCCACTCTCTTCCTGTCCTCGGTGGGAGACTCTCGTGGGGGCAGCACCCAGCCCTGCTGAGGGTACTGTGTGGCTCAGTGGCATCACCCACCTCGCTGCTTAGAGTGGCAGGTACCAATGGCCCTGGCACCCCGGAGCCCCTCCGTGCCTGGCTTTCCCCCCAGCCAAGTAACTGAGTTTCACCTGGAAGGAAAATGCTTTTTTTGCAGCCTCCTGCCAGCTCTGTGTCATGAGCACAGTGACCTTTGGTCACACCAAAACATTAGGCACAATCCCGGGCAGGCACCTATGTGCTTCCAGAGACTTGAGGGAAAAAAACATGTGAAATTAGAACATTTCTGGGTATTCTGGGATGTACAGACACAATTCCACAAGGAAAGGAGGTTAAAAGTGAAAACACCACCACAGGAGGAGTTCCCATGAGTTGCACAACCCCCTGTTCTGGGTACATTTGGTTTTTTTACTGGACTTGACTGCCAAGGTCCTGGCTAGCTGTCTCACCTGACCAGGGCAGCTTTAGCCAGGGATTACTGGGGCCCAGCACTAGTTATGAGGAACAGGGGGTGGGAGCTGGCCCTTCTGACCCCAAAAGAAAGACAGCTTTGAGTTTGCAAACCTTTGTGTTCACGTGGAATCTGCAGAGACTAAACGTGCCCAGAGGCCCCCCAGGAGTTGGGGCAGGAGGGGGACCCTTTGCAAAGGCCAGAGAAAGAAGGAAGCAGACTCCCTGGAGTTATGGAGCCACGTGAAGGAGTTGCCTGCCCATATCTTCAGGCTCAACCTGGCCGGGTTTTGTGCATAACTCAGGCCCTGCCCCTCGGCTTGCTCAGCTTTGCTTCTGCATTCACAGAGCTCGCCCTGCAGGGGTTTAAGACTGGAAACATAATCCTGACTTCCTCTCCCACCTTACCTAAATGCTGATTTATGGCCTGAAGTTGCTACCCAGTTCGCGGCCCCTGAGCAGCCCTGACTGCTGCCTCGCTATGCACAATTAGGAACGACATTGGAAAAGCTCCGAATCAAAAACTTAACCTGTTTAAAAAACAATTTTATTGTTTTAAGAGGAAAAACTGTTGGAGGTAATTAGGGGGCTCAGCAACTCTGGCAGAAACCCCCAAGATGCCCCTGAGAGAGGCAGATGGAGAACACCTGCATTCACAGAGCTTGCCCTGCAGAGGTTTAAGACTGGAAACATGATGGTCTTAGAATGGAGGCCTTTTATTTATGTATATTTCTGTTCATCTGCCTCCTCCCAGCTGTTTCACTCCTTACGCCACAATGCAGTGTTTTGACATCACGATGAACCTCCAGAATAGGAGGCAGAACACCCCCAGCCAAAAGAGGGCATTCTAGATTCTGAAGAAAGCGCTGCTGTTTTCCAGACGCCTGGCGGTTCTGTCCTGTAAATTTGTTTCCTTCTTTAAAACGGCCCCCCTTCATTTTTGGTTCTCACTGAAGCATCTCTTTGTGAGACCCTTAAACCTTTTTTTTTTCCTCGTCTACATGACACAGGGCAATGCTTTACGACTTTCTGTCTCAAGTGCCACTTGAAATACACACAGGGCTTTGAATAAGCCTGGGATAAAGGGCCCCTCTGTAATCTCACTTAAAATGCCTGTTTGCAAGAGTCACCCTCCTGCTCAGCAACCTTCAGTGGCTCCCCACTGTCTGCATGGTGAGGCTCAAACTTCTAGGCTGGCCGTCGGGGCCTTCTACACAGGGGTCTGGCCTTCGCTGTTCTCCTGCCTGAACCTCCGCTCTGACCCAGTGACCCACTCTGTGTGTTTGTCCAAACTGCTGGTGGCAGCATTCCTACCTCCCAGGCCTCCCTGGAATCCTGGAATGTCTCTTCTTTCATCTCTTCCACTTGGCTCAGTCTTGCTCTCTCCGTGTAGTCCTCCCTCCTGTTCATGTTCACCTTCTCAAGAACTCCCCCGTCACACTCTGTGGGCCTCCCCCGGGGATTCCAGTAACATCCATGGGGGCCCCAATCTGAAGAAAATGCAAGGATTTTCAGCTTCTCTTGTGGGCCATGGCTCCAATCATACCCCGTATTCAGCTTTTTAATGTGCCTTTGGGCGGATCAGTATGATCACTCTTCAAGTACACTGAGAGGCCCTGTTTATATGTCTTTGTGCCCCAGGGCCTGGTGCTCCTCCACTCATAGCAAGTCCCCGTAAATGATGACAATAGTGATGCAAATGGCAATAGTGTCTGCTTGTGCACAGGCATGCACAGCCAAGCCAAGCACCAAGGACCATGGTTCCCAGTCTTTATTCTAAACGCTTACCCAGCGCTGCCTCCTTCTGTCTGTTAGTCTCTCTCTGGCGCCTCCTGGCTTTGCACCTCATATTCTGTTCCATTTCCAGCACCCCTTACTTCTGGGTGCCAGACAGTGTCTGTCCAGCTTCCGAATTGGCTCCTCTTTGTCCTGATTTTGGCCTGTCCTGTGCCCCATGCTGTCCTATGCCTGAGCACCGGCTCTCAGGGAAGAGCATTTGTTGCCTGGGTTGACCTGGCCTCCCAAGGGAACCAGACTGATAGAAGGAGTCAGGGACAACTCTCAGGTAAGACTTGTGAGCAAGGCAAAGAGAGATTTCTTGGTTGGCTGCAGGTTTCTTTTGCCCTAACAGGTATGGAACCTATAAAACTAGGCCAAATTCGTCCTCGCCAGGTAGCTCAGTTGGTTAAACCTTCAATCTTGATGTATCAGGAAGATGCTCTAACCGTTATAATCCCCGGTCAGGGCACATATAAGAATCAACCAATGAATGCATAAATAAATGAAACGGGAAAAAAACAATGTTTTTCTCTTTATCTCCCTTCCTCTAAAAATCAATCAATAAATAAAACATTTTTTAAAAAAATAAAGAAACCAAAACAAACAAACAAACAAAAAACTAGGCCAAACTATAAAACTGAGTCTTGGGGAGATCCTGGCTAAACCCTCACATTGGGCTTGACTAAGAATATTCTGTTGTCTCCACCAGTTCTCATGCTGTTAATCTCAACCTTGCCATGTAAACTAAATTCATTCTTTTTTAATTGAGATGTAATTCACATGTCATAAAATGCACCCTGTAAGCCAGATTTTTAAAAAAACTTTTGTTTTACTTAAAAATAAAATCTGGCTCTGGCCAGTGTGGCTCAGTTGGTTGGGAGTTGTTCCAAGCACCAAATGGTTGATGGTTCAATTCCCAGTTGGGGCACATGCCCGGGTTGCGGGCTCAGTCCCCATGAGGGTCGTGCATGAGGCAGCCGATTGATGTTTCCCTTTCTCTCTCCCTTTCCCTTCCACTCTATCTAAAAATCAATTAAAATATTAAATTAAAAAAAAATCTGATGAATTCTTTACTCCCTAGTTTTCTATTCAAAAAGTTCATACCTAGAATTCAAAATTTTAAAAACATAAATTATACAGTGTAAAGTAAGTCTGAAAAAGGATTTCAACATAGACAAGCGATTATTATACATGTATACAAACATATATAAATGCAATAGAATTAGAAAAATAAATATCTGCTTTAACTTTGAGGGGAGCAAGACCATCTTAAGACGCAAAGCAAAAGCCATAAGAAAATATTGATAAATTTAATAACGTAAAAATTTGAAAGAATAAATTTCCCATCTTCTTATGGTCCCCATATTTTCAAGTCTTCAGTGTCCTTGTCTTAAGCAACTACAATTTGTCATTTTTTAGTTATGCTTCCAGATGTAGCCTCTGCAGATAGAAGAAAATATGAATAAATAAACAGTGGCCTCTTATACACAGGATTCTGATGTCTGTGTTTTTCACGTAATGTATCTTGGAGATTGCTTTATGTCAATGCATATAGAGCTGCCTCAGTTTTTCCAATGGCTAAATTATTCTCCGCTGTATGAAAATGCCAGGATTTATTTAACTAGTCTCCTACTGAAGAGCATTTGTTTTTTTCCCAGTCTTTTGCTAATACACCCAATGTTGCAGTCAATATGTTGGATTCACTTTTAATGGAAGATTCTTGATGAACTGGGATTTACATAGAAAACTATTTTTGAAAAGTTATGCATAAACTGCGTTTAATAAACAATATTTTCTAGAATCTGCTGTTTCGGTAGACAAGCAGTTTTTAGAACTGAGTAGGACCTTTGGGACTGCTTTCATCCAGCCCCTGCTTTATGGTAATTGCAGTAACAGTGTCTCAGAGAATCGTGACATTAAGGATTTAAAGCTGGGAAGGGCTCCAGTGGTAACTCTCTCATTTTGAACTAAGGCTCAGAGAGGATAAGTGACTTCTCTGAGGTCACACAGCTGTTGAATGGAAGAGTCAGAGCACGAACTCCACATTCCATTCCCTGTTGCCATCTGCATTGATCACTTAGCCCCGTGGTCGGCAAACTCATTAGTCAACAGAGCCAAATATCAACAGTACAACGATTGAAATTTCTTTTGAAAGCCAAATTTTTTTAAACTTAAACTTCTTATAACGCCACTTCTTCAAAATAGACTCGTCCAGGCCGTGGTATTTTGTGGAAGAGCCACACTCAAGGGGCCAAAGAGCCACATGTGGCTCGCGAGCCCGTTTGCCGACCACGGGCTTTAGCCCATCGTAATCAACAGTTCCAGCATGTCTGTCTGTAAACCAAGGATTCCATCTCTTTAGTTTCCTTAAGGCAGTACACAAAGATTAAAAAAGAGGAAACTTAAAAATAAAAATGGGTGCAGGGGAGGGCTTTAAGGAGAAAGTGGGGTGCTTTTTTAATAGACTTCTTTTTTTTTTAATATATATTTTATTGATTTTTTTACAGAGAGGAAGGGAGAGGGATAGGAAGCTAGAAACATCGATGAGAGAGAAACATCGACCAGCTGCCTCCTGCACACCGCCTACCGGGGATGTGCCCGCAACCAAGGTACATGCCCTTAACCGGAATCGAACCTGGGACCTTTCAGTCCGCAGGCCGACGCTCTATCCACTGAGCCAAACCGGTTTTGGCTTTATAGACTTCTTACCATTATGTTATCTCATTGCAATCTTAGTTGATCCTAGTTGTTATCAACCTACATTGAGTTCCTAAAACCTCCTAACCAGCCTCAGTTGGCCAATAAAATTACTTGGTGTCTGTGTGCTTGGAACATGGGTTGTGCAACCCCGAGGAAGTGGAGGAACCCTCCCAGTGGTCTCGTGAGGGACCCAGGAGAAGGCCCAGGAGCACACGCTTGGCACCCCATGAATGGCCAGTCAACGTAGGGCCAACTGTCCTCACTGGGCATTTATGGAGCAGCTGCAGTGCTCTCAACACTATGCGTGGCACAATGAGGGGTGCAAAGTGGGGTCCTACCTGCTCCTTCCCCCCAGGAGACTGACAGTCCAGCTTCTGAGATAGGTTGTACCTAGAGGCAGAAGCAGACTCTGGGGTGGATCTGTCACCTAGGAGAATGGAATTTGGTGGAGTTGCATATTCTGGGGGATCAGGTTCTAAAATCAGCATGTGAGCTGAAAATTAAGAATCCTATATAATAAAAGGGTAATATGCAAATCGACCAAACAGCAGAACAACTGGTTGCTACGATGCTCACTGACCACCAGGGAGCAGACGCTCAATGCATAAGCTGCCCACAGCCCACAGGCCCCAATCGCCTGATTGGGGCCTGCCGGCCAACTTCTCAGTCCCTTCCCCCGGCCGGCAGGCTCCGATTGCCTGATGGGGAATGGGGAACCAGGGGTGGGTCGTGGCGCGGGGGGGGGGGGTGGTAGGGGGGACCGGACCGGCTGCCGACAGCCAGGGAAGATGGCCGTGAACACAGGCCAGGCCTAGGGACCTTACCGGTGCACACATTTCGTGCGCCGGGCCTCTAGTCTATATATATAAAAGCCTAAGCGACCAGCCGACCCTTCAACCAGTAGCTATGACATGCACTGACCACCAGGGGGCAGACGCTCAATGCACAGGCATGGAAACATGGAACAGATTGATGAACCTTAGAGGGAAGGAGAGAGGGGGAGGGTGGGAAGAGATTAACCAAAGATCTTCTATGCATACTAGAGACCCAGGGCAGCCTCTATCTCTGGCCTGCGGGGATTGGGCCAAAACCGGCTCTCCAACATCTCCCAAGGGGTCCTGGATTGCAGGAGAGTGCAGGCCAGGCCAAGGGACCCCACCGGTGCACCGGACCTCTAGTATAATAAAAATTAACCTTGGAAGTCCATTAGGAGAGTACCAGGTAGGTGGCAGACATACTGGCTCTTGATACTTCATCTTAGCCTGATCCTCCAGTTCTGGGAGAATTTACCCTTCCTAAGGTTGGGCACCGGATGAAGTGGTTGGCTTGAATTTGGGAGCTATGGAATATTAAACATGTGTGTGTTTAAATCCTGCAGTCCATTCAGCATGCTGAGATGCTTGTAGGCATCTGCTATCCTTGAGGCAGCAGGTTCAAGGCTCTTAGCCCATGCTCACCCTGAATAGATGGTGGGTTTATAAGTTAGGGAATAATCAGATGAGGTTAAGCAAGAAAGGCTCTTAGAACAGGTGAGCAGGAGATCCATGGAGTTAGTTTTATTTTATTTTTGTTTATTTAAATTTGTTTTTTTTATTGATTTCAGAGAAGAAGGGAGAGAGAGAGAGAGAGAGAGAGAGAGAGAGAGAGAGAGAGAGAGAGAAAGAAACATCAGTGATGAGAGAGAATCATTGATTGGCTGCCTCCTGCACGCCTCCCACTGTGTGTGTGTGTGTGGTGGGGGCGGATCAAGCCCGCAACCCAGGCATGTGCCCTTGGCTGGAATTGAACCTGGGACCCTTTAGATTGCAGACCGACGCTCTATCCTCTGAGCCAAACCAGCTAGGGCCCTGGAATTGGTTTTAAACTGGAGTTGTATCACCCAGGATTGCAGATGAAGGACTTAGGCTTGGGGTGACATGTCATTGGTATGGGGCTGGGAGAAGGCAGTGCCAATGTGTAGCAGATACTTTACTCTGCTCTAAGGCCTAGTCCTCCATGCCTGCTCTCCTCTCCCCTTCCTAGTCTTCCGTCCCCAGTCTCTCTGCTGCAGGCTTTTGTAAGAGGCCAACAAGGAATCTTCTGTATGAATCTGGGTCCACGTCTTCTGTGGCCTCCCAATAGCATGTGCTCTGGGACAGCTTAGGAGCCAACAGCCGCCCCCCTACCACTACAAGTGATCAAAGGCTCGGGATTTCCTCCGCCATCTTCAAGGAGGCTGTTTTGAACTATCCAGCGGGCATTTAGGATCTGGCCTCCCCAGTCACGGAGAAAAAGAAAACCAGCCATAGCCATAGCAGTGGTTTTCTTTCGCTCATGCCCTCCATTCTTTCACTCACGTGTGCTACATGCGTTTGTTGAATCCCTACCTTGTGCTTTATTTAGCTCTGTGCTAGGAACTGAGGATACAAAGAAAAAGGAGATTCAGCCTCCTCCTTCAGGGTGCTCATGGTCTGTGAGGGAGGCAGTGTGCTCACGCACAAAAGCCAAGAGCAGTTAGTGCCATAGATGTCACTGGGAGCAGGTGCAGGCGTCTGCTGGGCTCAGGGGAGGGAACTGGTCACTTCTGCCAGGCTCGAGGACTGGGGAATGTCAGGGAAGGCCTAGGGTGGCCCCAGTGCCCCGCATGGACCTGTGCTTCATGAATGCTGTGGAATTAATGAATGAGAGGCTTTCTGGAAGCGCTGATGTTTGAGCTGAATCCTGAGAAACGAGTAGGCGTCCACCAGGTGGCAAAGGGAGTCAGGGCATTCTAGACCCAGGGGGCAGCTCAGGTGAGGCCTGGGTGTGACACAACACGGTCTGCTTTGGGAAGTGCAAGCAGTGGTGTGGTGTGGTGTAGCCCTGGTGGGAAGGGGTGCCGAGAGGGGCAGGCCGGGGCCAGTCATGGCTAGCCATCTGTGTCAGCCAAGAGGTTCGGACCTTATCTCTGAGTGGGGAGTGGAGAAGCCACTGAGGACTGACGGTGTGTGTGTGTGTGTGTGTGTGTGTGTGTGTGTGTGTGTGCAGCAGAGAATGAGAAGGAACCGACGGGGAGGAAGGAAGAACACCAGGACAGCGTGGTGTCATAGAAGCCGAAGGAGGAGGGAGTTTTGCATTTTATGAAAACAGAAACCATGATTTTGTGCATCTAGTACAACATGTCACACAGAAAGTTCTCCATGGTCTGTGAATTGAAATTGATCAACTGTTGATCATTGAGGAATGCCAAGAAGGAGGGCTGAAAACAAGGATTGATTTGGGAATTAGGAAGTTATTGGGGCTTTGCCCTGAGGGCTTCTCATTTGATCTAACCTCCCTGTGAAGCAGGCGGTGCAGGTGTTACCTGCCCCAGCGTTGAGCTGACATGTGCAAGTTCTAGAACCCAGGTTTCCTGACTCCAGTTCAATTTCCCTGAGCTGGTGGAGAAACAGGGATGAGGCCAAGGGATCAGTAATACCTTTCATTTCTGATACCAATGCCCCAAACCGGGGCATCTGGTCAGAACCAGCAGCAGGGTAGGTTGGTAATTGCAGCATTTATGGTATCTGTTCATATGTGTGATTATTATGTGGCTGTGATCCTCTCAGATGTGTGGGTATTTAATTTTATTTTTTATTTTAATTGATTTCATAGAGGAAGGGAGAAGGAAAGAGAGATAGAAACATCAGTGATGAGAGAGAATCATTGATCGGCTGCCTCCTGCATGCCCCTCAACCCAGGCATGTGCCCTTGGCTGAAGTCGAACCTGGGACCCCTCAGTCCATAGGCCAACGTTCTATCCACTGAGCCAGACCAGCCAGGGCTGGGTATTTAGATTAGACTCTTTTCACAGAGGAAAAGATAGACTTGAGCAGATGTATTGTCTCGGGTGCTGAGGAGCCAGTGTGGAGGTTGAAGGATATGTTGGGGAAGTCCAGGTCGTAGGTCTGCACTTAGCAGAAGCTGACTCTTGCCAAAATAAGGAGAAAAGAATGTATTGGAAGGATATCTGGTGGCTCATGAAATGTCCTGCAAGA
Organism: Cnephaeus nilssonii; assembly: GCF_951640355.1. Taxonomy (NCBI): domain Eukaryota; kingdom Metazoa; phylum Chordata; class Mammalia; order Chiroptera; family Vespertilionidae; genus Cnephaeus; species Cnephaeus nilssonii. The sequence goes on along the minus strand of NC_137075.1, from coordinate 86,782,122 downwards.
CTGGAGAACAAGGCTCAGAAATCGATGAGGACCTGTGGGAAGTTGGGTGGCTGGAACGATAGCCAAGGTGATCATGCCACTGGCCTGGCATCACTGCTGCCCACTGACCTGGATGCTGCCACCCCCTTCAGAATGAGTTCTGAGCTTTCTTGCTCTTTTGTGCCACTCACTCCAGAGGCAAAGCCCAGGCTGAGCATCCGGTTGTCAGTTTAGCCCCCATGTCCATGTTCTCACTGTTGGAGGTCCTGAAGACTGGAGGTTACAGCTTCCCCAGTGGCAAGTGGAACTCTGCTTCCCACCAGGACTCAATGCCAGGTGCCTGGAACCTAAAAACAGGTGCCCATGCCGGATGGACACGTGTCCACTGTAGAAGCTTGACCCCATTCTCATCCTGAGATTGGGACAGTGGGGCAGTGCTGGACATGGGAGGAGGAGATGGGGCATGTCCCTTGGCCACTGAAAATTTCCACATCTTGATCCTAATCGTTTTGGACATGTTTCTGAATCCTTTAGCTTCCAGCTAAACTTCAGGATTCTTACATGCTCTGGAGAGCTGAGCATTTCATTAGCAACTAGAGGCCCAATGCACGCAATTCGTGCAAGAGTAGGCCTTCCTTCCCCCCTCCCACCCCCCTCCGCTGCCGGCACCGGCTTCCCTCTGGCACCCAGACCCTTCCCTCTGGCACCGGCTTCCCTCGCAGCCCCGGCTTCGTCCGGAAGGACGTCTGGTCTCATTAGCGTATTACGCTTTTATTATTATAGATTGGGCTTCTCCTCTGGAATCTGAATGATTCCAGTGGGAAAGAGAGGTCATCCCGGCATCTGGATCGCCCCTGCACGTTTGATTTCACTTGGAAAAGGGACAGCGGCCCAGGCTTGGCTCTCTCTGGCGAACAGGTAGTTACAGTTTGAATTCTGTTTCTCCTCTGACGTTGGGCAAGACTGGCAGGGCCATGAGGTATTTGGGAGGTGCTACCTTGCTCTTCAGTTGGGAGGTCGGAGTTTTGGCTTCAGGCGTGGTTCGTGGAATGATCGAGATCGCTGGTGCCCAAGCTGGCGGAGGCGACAGCACTGGCACCTTTCCAGTTCCGAGGATGTCGACCCCGTTGAGATGTTCCACCCAGCATCCTGCCTGAGAGAGAGCCCAAGGACAGAGAGAGGGCTTCGGAGCATCCCTGCCCAGGTTCCTCCTCCATGAAGAGGGTCTCAGCGAGGTGAGTGCCTGCTCACTTCTTGCCCTCAGATCCTTGGGTTATAGCTCTGTGAAGCAACGGCATGATGGTTGAAATCTTGGTAATCCAGTCCCAATCATCTTAGACAAAGGAATTCATTTCCATTAAAAAGGAAAAGAAAAATGCACTTTTGCACTCCTGGCTGTGGCGTCCACTGGTGTGCCAAGAGTCTCCCCCCCCCCCCCCCGCCGCCCCCCCATGCCTGGAAGCGGGAAGCTGCTGCCTCCGCGGAGCTGGGCGTGTCTTGGGCTGGATTCTGGCAGCCAGACTGGAGGTGATTCCTGAGGCTGAGGCTTGGTCATCAATATGGGATCAAGTTGGCCCCTAGGAGGGACGGAGCAGGGGTGTTCCCAGCCAGTGTTGGCTCTGGTCCAGTCTACACTGACTTGCCCATTTATGTCTGGTTGAAATGAGATCGCATTAAAAGCAGCATTGAAGCAGAAGAGAAGTCTTGAAAGACCCGAGTTCCTTTACTCAAACACAGCTTTGACCATATCCCTATTAAAAACCTTTGAGAACTGCCCACGTTCTGCAGGAGAAACCTCACATTCCTCAGAATGGGGCTGGTGGGAGCCCCAGCCCACCTTTCCACCTTCTCTCCTGCCACTCGCCCATCCCTAGCACCCATGAGTGTCCTCTCCGCTCCTCGGTGGGCTTGGGAGAAAGCCGCTCTGTGCTGTGTGCATTGTGTGCTCTGCCTGGAACGCCCTCCCTGCCCTTTTCCTCCTGCCAGAAGTCACCTGCTTCCTGCTGCCTTCCCGAGCCCCAGCCTTAGCGTTTCTGTGGTTGGACTTCCTCACTGCAGGACGCTGGCATCAGCTGCAGGTGTGCCTGTCTCCTGCCTGGCACATAGTAGGTGTCCCATGGGCAGCCTGAGAGGATGTGAGGGAGCAGTGGGCAGGCCCAGGACCTGGCCTGGGTCAGGTGGACATTTGGTTGGTGAGCTGGTCGTCTGCATGATGGCCTGTCTTTGCACTTACTGGTGGAGCCACTGCCAAGGAAACCCTGGTGAGGGTGGGAAGGGACTTCGGGGACACAGAGCCTGGCACCTGGGTCCCCCTCACCCTGAGGACTCGGAAGAGGCATCTGTGGTAGGTACTGGTTTAATGGTGGCAGAGACTTTCCTCCCCATGGACCCCAACCCTTCAAAAAGGGTAAGTATCAGCTGCCCTTCGTGGACCCCTTAGTTTTCATGCCTGGTGCTGTCTGCTGGCTTTGCACAGAGAAGGAACTAGACAAGACGAATCAGCTGATCGTGAGAGGAGAGTCTGGGACTCTTTAAAACAGAAGCCCTGTCTGGTCTGGTGGTAGTCAGGACAGGCTGTGGCTCTTGTGGAGGGGGAAGAGGAAGAGGTGATTGCAGACTGCAGCGGGAGCCCCGGAGCAGGGCCTCGGGCCTTGGTTTGTCTATGAAACGAGAAGCGTAGACTGTATGTGGTCCTTTCCTGCTTGAAAATGCCACAGGCCTGTGAGTGGAGCCAGGCAGGTAGTGTGTTTGGTGCATCACAGTGGGACCCATGGAATAGTTACCTGGGGTCTGCATGCCGCTTACAGGGTGCTGTGCAGTAGCATCTTTCCCACCAGGCTGACGAGGAGGGCTTTCTTTCTTAAAAGATTTTCCTTCTTAAAATGGAATCACCTTTAGGGCTGAGGCCACGACGTGCCTGGGCCCACTTGACAAGTGCATGGCTGATGTCATTTGCAAAGTATGTTTTCAGACCCTGGAAGCACAGATTTCCTTGAGAAATGTGAAGTGTGTCTTTGTTCTTGGCCCCTGGAAGATCAGCTCGGGGAAGCTGGGGGTGGGGTAGGTTTGATGTCCAGGGAGGTGTTGGTTTGTTTTGGGAGGGACCGAATGTGGCCTTTGTTTCTGCCTCCATAGAGCCTGCCCCTACCCATCCCAGCCCTCTACCCTCCTACCCCCATCTCTCTGTCCCCCTTTATTATCCCTCCACAGCAAATCAGTTGAGCTACCTCCAATGTCTATCCAATCATGGGTGTGCACTCCAGATGCCCAGCCCACCGGGGAGTTGGGAAAAGTGGATTTAAGAGTAGATCTTGACTGGCAGGATTGGGAGGTGTAATCAGGAAAGCTACTCTGGAAAATAGATAATCCAGGTAATTCACACAAAACAATATATTTTTAAAATGTAGAACGTGAAACTATAAAAATGTTAATTTCCTTTTACCTATTAGTATTACTCTTGGGAATTTATTTTAAGGAAATAATTCTAAACAGGAAAAGAACTATATGCACAAAGATATTTAGAGCAACATTGTTTAAAATAGCAAAAACCTATAAGTAGCCTAAATGTTCCACATGGCATATAATTCATGGTATCAAGACACAGTGAATATTGTGCCACTGTTAAATTAATATGAAAATTATATTAACTCATGGGGAAATGTGGGTTAATTTTGGTGGAAAAGTGGCTTCTGTTTTAGCAGGCAAAATTGTACATACATTTGATGAGTGCCTACAAACTGATTACATTGGCTGTAATATAAATTGGCATAAAGTAAGTACTGGGTTTTGGTGGATCGGTTATGAATGGAGTATTTGTGTGTTTGGAATTGCCTTAGAAATATATATATATAGTATATATACTTAAAAAAGGACCTTAACATATCAAAGACTTTGGATCTGGGTAGGAAGGAGGCCAGGGGAGAAACTCCAAGCCTCTCATCTGTTACCACGAAGACAGAACTGCTGTGTCTGAACCATCTGCACTGCAGCGCTGGAGAATTCAGATTGGCTAACTGGGGTCATTTTATAACTGGAGATCTGACTTCACAGGCCCACTCACTGTGTCACTGTGGGGGTCCCCGCGTGGACTCTGTACAGGCGGCTTCCAACTGGCTTCAAAGCCCCGGACAGTTGTTCCCCACCTGAGTTTCCAGGGAGCCAGTGCAGCGAGCATGTGCACATTGAGGCTAGTCTGTGAGCCCCCCACTCACCTGGAGGCTGCCTGGCCCTGCAGGCCCCGGCCACAGGGGGAGGCAACGGATTCTCTTTTCTGCAGTTCAGACAGGCAGCAGGGAGGATGAGCTCTGCAAACTGACTCCCGCAGCCCTGCCTAACCCAGGGGGAGCCCTAGTCAGTTACTGTCTGGGGTGTCCCCAGTGTTGCCCATATTTATTATGGTATTGAAATTTAGACTTGCCCTTTAGTGCTAGCCTCATTAAGCCCCCCACATTCATGCAGTCTAGCTTTGGCTTAGCAGGCAGGGCCCTCGGCGGCCTCCCAGCTTGCCGTGGGCTCTGCCGGGACTTGCCAACTGCAGGTATGGCCTTGTGACTGAGCAGCTGATCCTTTTCTGACCACATTTTCCTATCTCTGGCATTTCAGAGCCTCGGGATGCCCAGTGAGCAGCCTTCTCACCCACCCACCACTCCCCCTTGGCTTTGCCTGTCTGTGAGTGTAGCCTTTTCTTCTCAGTGGGGAACTTTCTTGACATGTGGAAGGTCTCTTGGGAGGGCCCACGATCAGACCTTCCCTGTGACCAGCACAGGAGATGGAGCCTCCTTAGTGCTTGTTTGGAGACACAGGAACGAGAGCGCTGGGCAGGCCTGGCCGCCTGGCCGGGCAGGTTGAAGCCTGCAGAACAGAAGCCACTGCCGCAGAGCACATGCGGAGAGATGGCCGGGCCCTGCTGGTGCCTGGTTTTTTCAAGCATACATCTCCCCAGGCCATACTGCAGGACTGTCAGAGATTTGGAGGGTTTTTTTTGTTCCAAGATCAGACTGAAATAGGGCTTTATGGATGGAGGTTTGCCAGGATCAGAGAGAAATTGGAAAGCGCGTGGGTTCAGGGCACGCCTGGATACTTCACGAGGGGTATACGCAGGCCAGTTTCACGTTTTCCACGACACGCCTGCTGGTGTTATCTGTTTGGGGATGTATGTCCATGTGCTTCCCTGGAATCTCGTGTTCATTCCTAGACGCTCTGATCCCACGCCCACCCTCTGCAGTGATCTCAGACCTACTCCACCGAGATCATTGCTGATGGCCTATTAACTGTCACAGGTTCTAAGTAACAAGCTGTCTTCCTGAGCCCAGGGCCCAGCAATAACTGCTCATCTCAGTTCCCTAATTTAGAGACCACGTGCTTGCCCCAGGGTTGCCAGCAGCTCAATTTCTTGAAGCTTGAAACACATTTCCATAGAAACAATGCTATAAATGGTGGCTGGGTGCCTGGGCTAGCCCACAGTGAGCCCTGGTGTCACCTCCGAAGTTGCTGAAATGGGTATTAGTAAAATTGAGAGTGCAAATACGGCAGTTAGAGTTAGCACCCAGGACGTTGAAGGTTAAGTGGTGTTGTTAATGTGTGTAACTTTGGTTTCTTTGATGAGCGGTGCTCTCCTGGTAAGGGAAGCTCTGGGGCGCTCTCCCGCTCCCCCCGCCCCCCCCCCCCAGAGTTGTAACCCCTCCTCTCCCAATTTACCTTCTTTCTTCCTTCCTCGTCAGGTCTGGAGCCTGGGCTTGCCTGTCCCCTGAGACCTGGGTTGAGATATTTTTATGATTAATAAATCCTATTCAATGGTCCTTACTTCATCAACATCATCATCGTTATTGTTATTTAAACCATCTTGACCAACTTAACAGAATAAACATTCTACCTTAGCAATTTACATTGTTCAGAATTCTCTTCTGATTGCTGCTAATATGCCTGTGGAAGTTTTTTTAAAAAATATTTTTATTATTGATTTGAGAGTGGAAGGGAGAGGAAGAGAGAGAGAGAGAGAGAGAGAGAGAGAGAGAGAGAGAGAGAGAGATCAATGATGAAAAAGAATCATTGATTGGTTGCCTCCTGCACGCCCCACACTAAGGATCCAGCCTGCAACCCAGGCATGTGCCCTGACCGGGAATCGAACCATGACCTGGTTCCTAGGTCGACACTCAGCCACTGAGCCCTGCCACCCGGGCTGCCAGTGGAGGTTTTGACATAGTTTCTAAGTTTACCTCCATCATTTCTTTGTGCTGGCTTTGTCACTGAGCATTTCATCAGATGGTTTCATCAGAATGTTGCCATGTGTCAGTCCCCTTTCTAAAAATTTAATTCTGTTACCATGCGACGCCATAATCTGAACGGATTTCAACAAGTGCTATGAGCAACTTTTGTCAAAATTCTTTTTAGAAAATAATTTTAGTTTATTTTCATGGGATCTGGTCCCCTGACCATAATTACCCGGGCAAGGTGTTAAACTCTTGTGGGGCAATGCCCAATCACATTCCAGAAAGACTCGACGTTTACAGTGGCACAGCGATGTATGTGCAGCTGTTTACTGATGGCCCTGCCAGCAGCAGCTTTCTTGTTTATTTATTTTCTTATTTTCCACTGGCACTGGCCATCATGGGTCCTTCATGGTGTTCCAATTTGCATTTCTTAAATTGCTGCTGAGACTGTACATTCTTCCTCCTGATGATTTACTGGTTGTGTTTCCTCCTGTGTCACACCATGCTCATCTCCTGTCACTGTGGAGCCTCCCACTTCCACGTATATTGGGAAACACAAAGTCCTGCCTTCCTCACTGCTCCTTCCCCGGGTGGGGCCTGTCCTCACCTGGGCTAACTCATCTGCGCACCTGCCTGGTTTCCGACTTCAGCCACTCGGGCCCTCATCCCTCTCCTGGCTGGAACCCTCCTGGGGTGGGAGGGTGTGGGAGGGACAGACACTGGGGGGCTCTGTGACCAAGGCTGAAGGGGAGGTCGATTCAAGGCAGGGGCTTGTCTGAGTGGTTCCAAAATAGGTTCCTCAGGTGACCTCCTTGGAGAGGTTCTGGGAGGAGCCACAGGCTGTGGTCACCCACGCAAAGGCCTGTAGGGAACAGGGGCAATCTCAATGACAGGCTGGCTGTGGGCATGAAAACAGCGCGTGTGAGATGATAAACAACAGTGACCGGTGACCTTGGAAGGGGTGGAATCCGGGGGGAAATTAGGATGTGTGAGTCCCATTATAGTGCTGCTCCTATTGAAGTGCTGTTACCTTCATAATGCTACTCCCCTGGCACAGCTACTCCCCTCGCACGGCTACTCGGCTCCACCTCCCGGAAGGTGGCTCAGTGCTGCCAGTGTTACCGTATTTTTTTCATGACAAACCAGAAATTCTGCTTTTTTAGCTTAAACCTCCTGATATTAAAAAAATGTTGACAGCAAATTTAAGTCAATTAAAATAAAACACATTATATAGGTTGGATAAAATATATCTGGAGGGGAGAGTGGTTTGTGAGCCTCCAATATGTGACCCCTCATTATTTGACTTCCTTCCTTGGAGAACACAAGCCCAGAGAAGTACCCTCATATAGCAGGGAGAAGGACTGAGGAAGTCTAGCAGTCACATTCCATCTGAATGACCTGGGAAGAGGTGTTGAAACGTTTCGAACCTTAGCCTCCTTATCTATAAAATGGGGATAATGGCTTCCTCTCAGGGTGCGGGGTGGATCCAGTGGGCTGGCATCATGCCAAGCATTTAGTAGCTGCTCAGTAAATGTGTTGCTAGGTCCTGCGCGAGGTCATCCAAAAAAATTAGGAGAAGAACCAGGCTCAGGCTTAGAACTTCACTCTTTTGACTACCAGTTCAGAGCTTGTTCCGTCTCACACTGGCCTGCTTTCATGGGAGTTCCCAGAGGTGTCTGGACACAGCCCTCCTTCTGATCCCGGGAAATTGCAGGTCATTTATGAGAGTTTGATTGTGCAATAGTCCTGAGCTCAAGTAATGGGGCTCTCAGCTCTGTGGACTTGGACCTGCAGGCCCAGAACCCAGGAGATCAAGCTTCAAGGTAGTAGTAGCAGCAGCAGCGGCAGCAGTAGTAAAAATACCATACAACATTGAACCTAAGAAGCCAGTGATTATAAGTTGCACCATGATTTTATGTACAACTATGAAAGAGACAATGCTGCTTATTAAACCATGCCATGCTATCAATCGTAAGGCGCATCCTGATTTCAGAGATGTTAAGATGGGGGGAGATGTAAAATGGAAGAAATAGAATAGTCATAAAAAGAATATGTTAAATTGTACTGCTTCCCTTAAACTTTCACATATATTATTTTATGCGTGCATGTATCAACAAGCATTTACTGAGCACCCACCATGGGCAGGCACTGTGCAGGCACTGGGGACACAAGGTCCCTAAGATCTCTGTGCTCTTCAGAGACCCCGATCCTAGTAGAGAGATAGATGGCACAGCATGCAGCAGTAGGAAAGTGTATAGGGGGTGGAGTAAAAATAAACAACAGGATGCCATGGGAGTTCAGGGGAGGCAGTGGCTTTTCTGATCCTTAGGAACAAAGACGGAGACAGTTTGGGGTGCCTGGGGTTGATTTAGGAAGTGCTGTCGGAGGCAGGGAGTGAGGGCAGCAGACGAGGGCTGGGTGAGAAGCTAAGCGAGGAAGGATATGCTGCTACAGCTGGATCCCACAGGGAGCCCTGGAGCATGGATTGCACCACCTTGATCCCACCTTGAAGCAAGAGGGCTAACCTTTTGGACCTATCCACTTCTTCCTCAACACCCTCCTTTCCCCCAGTCAATCACTGGCTGCAGTGTTCTCTCCCAGCAAAGACTGTCTTTGAGAAGGGGGCAGCTGTGAGCCCGTAGCAGCTGGAGGATGGTGCACCAGCCTGATAAAGAAACACGGAAGGGTTCCAGCAGTGTGCACGCTCGTGTCCTGCCTCTGCGTGGAGGCATCAAGCAAGTCTTCCTGGAAGAGCTGCCATTCAGCTCAAGTCCAGTGGGAGACCAGGGTATGTGTTTAACTGGTGGATGAAGGTGGCGGTAGGAGGAGCATGCCTGAGAATGCAGACATCTTGGGGAACTTCAGGTTGTTTGGCTGTGTGGGCCTGAGGCTGGGAAGTGGGGCAAAGCAGGATCGTGCCGGAAGTGTAAATGCCAAACAGGCTGGCTACCACTGTCAGCTTTTTTTCAGTAGGTGATGGGAGCTTTTTTCCAGTAGGTGATGGCAGTGTGGATGCTAAGTGTGCAAGACTAGACGCAAGGGGAACAGTTAGGAGATGAGACAAAATGATAGCCAGCACTTACAAAAGACTTACCATGTGCCGCATACTGTTTTAAGCTCTTATCATTCCATTTGTAGATGAGAAAACCAAGTGGTTAAGTGCTTTGTTCAAGGTCATCAAGCTAGTGTGAGCCAAGGTTTGGACTCAGGCCTCAGCTTGTGCTTTTAATCTGTACACTCCCATGAATATGAATGTTGGATTCTAGTACATGATGTATCAGTACTTGTTTTCATTTTAAAATAATGCTTGCCCTGGCCAGGTAGCTCAGTTGGCTCGTGAGCCGCGGTTTGCCGCTCTATTGACTAATGCGTTTGCCGACCACTGGTAGACTAAATGTTACCGTGTAGTTGGGAGCTGTGAGGATTAGGCAATTGTGGCATATTGTGTGCAAAGAGGTAAAGGGTAGTATATGACAGTGGTCGGCAAACTCATTAGTCAACAGAGCGGCAAACCGCGGCTCACGAGCCGCAGTTTGCCGACCACTGAGTTAGGGTGTCATCCCAACACACCAAGGTTGCAGGTTCAATACCCTGTCAGGGCACATATAAGAATCAGCCAACTAATACATAAATAAGTGGAACAACAGATGGATGTCTCTCTCTCCAAAGCAATTTTTCAAATTCTTTAACGCATGTCCCATTGGATCTCGGGGGTTCTGTTCCTCCTGGCCCACCGCCACAAGGTAGGGAAGCCGAGCTCCAGAGAACAGCTAGTGACGGCGCCTCTCTGGGTCTGGGTCTGGGTCTGGGTCTGCAGGGGCATGGAGCGGTGCTGAAAGGAAGGGAGGCGCTTGGGAAGCTTATGGCCCGGGCTCTGAGAAGAAAGGGTGTTTCCGTCCTCGTGGCCTTGCCTGGCAGCCACACCTGTTTTGTCCTCCTTCTCCCTATGCCCAGCCAGACGTCTCTCCCAGAGTGACAGCAGCAACTGGGGACATCTGCAGAAGCTCCCTCGCAGGCCTGACAAAGGCAGTCAGAACCTGGCCCAAGCCTGCAAGAGAAGCGGGGCGGGGGGGGGGGGGGGGGGGGGGGGAAGGTAGGTGGGAGGGCCAAGAGATGAGGACAGCTGTGGGCTGGTGTGGCAGGCACGGCCCTGCCCCGGAACAGGTGAAGTGAATGTGAACTGAGGAGGAGGGTCCCCTGGGTTTTCAAGGGTGAAAGACAGTCCTGGGACTTCTCAGCAAACAATTGCTTAACTTAATGGCTGGGTGGTTTTGAGCTCCAGCTCACTCAGAAAGGACAGGGCAAAAAGAGGTACAGAGAAGGCACAGCCACCAAAGAGTGTCCCTGTTCAGGCTGGGTAGGCAGCACTGTGGGAACGCCTGGTGGAAAGGACATGAAAAGCAGGGACCGGGAGAGAAGCCTGGGAGGGACACCAGGAGGGGACACTGAATTGACGCTGGAAAGAGTCTCTCTGGGCAGAGCCCAAGAGAGGGTTGCCCTGAGGCTGATAGAGGGGACTTACTATCTTATAAAAGGGTAAAAAAAAAAATCTTGCCTGGACTAGGTGCTTGAAAGGGAGAAGAAGCTGGTTTGGGGAAAAGGGGATTTAGAAAGAAAATAATAATTGCAATGTCTTGTATGAACAAAGCCATGATGCAGTTAGGAGGCAGTGTTTTGTCCTGTCATTCTCCCAAGTCCCTAGAAGGTGGGCATTCTTTCATTATTTGTGTAATAAATACTTTACAGCACGTGGGCTCGGAGAAGGCATGTGTCGACTTCCTAAGATCGCACAGCACTTCAGCTTTGGTCAGGCGGGACCCAAAGTCAGTCCCAGCATTGTGGGCTTGTGATTTCCTCCATTGTATTCGTACCCCCGTTCCCCACACTCCGGTAAAGGTTGATTATTCGCTTGTACACACCGTGTGTGCTGGCCTCAATGGAAAGGTCCTGACAGAGAAGGGACAATGGAAAAAGAACAGGAAGGCAAGCAAGGGACTGGGGGAGGAGGAAAACCCTCTTTTAAACAGTGAATGATAGCAGCAGAAAGTTAATGGAGGTTGGGGGGGAGGGGTGCGGTGGTGAGAAGCTGGCTTTCTTGAAAGCTTTCCCCCCCTCTTTATTGGGATATAATTCACACACCACAAAACTCACTATTGGAAGCCTAAGGGCCTCAGGCTGTCCCAGAAATGGACACTCGTGCTGGCCACTCAGGGCAGTGACTCAGGGCAGATCACTCTGAGCAAAGTCCAGAGAGCGATGCAGCCCCAGGAAGCCTCTCGAAGGCCATATTCTAGCCTCACAGGGGCCCAGAGTTTGGAATCCTGTCTCGGGCGCTTTGCTTCCTGGAGTGTTTCTCAGCAGACACACTCCCTGTGAACTGAAACTCTGTTCTCCTCTCTTTTCTGCAGTTTGTGAAGGTCGATGGTGGAGAAAAGCCCCTTTTTTTCCTTCCCCAAAGGGCATCCTTTTTGGTTGCCCCAGAAGCCTGTAGGAAGGGCTTGCTGGAGCTTCTAAAACCAAAACTTTCACTTCACACGCCAGTGATTCTGCACTGTCATATCTGCAGCAAAACTGACCTTCAGGGCTTTCTCGGAAGAGCCGCAGCTTTCTTTACAATTCCTCATCTGCCTGCCTTTGCGAGGTAGGCTTCCCCTGCCAGGCAGGGGCCACCTGGCCAGTCTTGAGCCGTCATCCCCTACACACACACACACACACACACACACACACACACACACACACACACACACGGCTTTTCCTTCCTCTCTTCCTTTCTGAGATGGCCTGCATTTGGGAGTTTAGTTGGGGTGAAGGGATACGTTGCTCCAACATGAGCAGAGCTCCTCCAGGTCGCTGCCTTCTGTTTCTCATGCATCCTGCCATCTGCCTCTACTCCTGTGCTGCTTCCTGGTCCGTAGCAGCCGCCCCGCGTGGGACAGGGAGGACGTCCTGGCGGGACTAGGCTGGGGAGTGCCGTTTGGAGTGGCTCCCACTTGTTCCCTGGAGGGCTGGGTCCTGGCTCCGTGGTGGCAGGCTCTTCTAGGAATGTGCTCCCCAGCTGGGTATTCTGGTTGGTTGGGAACATCCCTGAGCTGGTCCGCACTGGCTCTCAGGGGCTCCTTCAAGGGGCTAGGCCTGAGGCCAGCTGTAGGGGCTGGGCTGCAGAAGCAGGTCAGGGTGGCCACAGGTCTGCAGAGGAACCTGGCAGCAGTGCCAGCAGTGGGCACTGGAGACCAAGTGGTTTTGCTTTTGCTTTCCTCACTTGCATGAGGTGTCAGTGGGAAGGAAGAAACGAGGCAAGTGGAAAGAACAAGAAGGTTTTACACTGAGCCTCTGCTTGAGAGTCTAGTCTCTACTTGGGGGCCTGCATACCTGAGCACCAGACCCTTCAATTGTTCACTGCCTTTCTCTGGGGGTGGCGGGGGGGGGGGGGTAGGAATAAGAGCAGACAGGTGACAAACAATTGGCTTGCACTGTGATCTCCTGCAAGTCACTTAACCTCTCTGAACCCTCAGTGTTCTCATCCAGAGGGACAAAGCTCTCACATCCAGGGCTGTTAAGCAGTGTGTGGGGGGGATGTGCTTTGAGAAGTGCCATGAACAATACTGACACAGAAGAGGTTAAATCCGAGAGCCTGGGCTTTTCTTTTTGGAGGTGGTCCCCCCAGCTCCTCCATTCACTTCCTACAATCACAGACTCATGACTTTTAAATCGGAAGGCATTTCAATAGCTCATCTAGTCCAGTCCCCTAGCATAATTATCTTTATTTTGCAGATACGACTGTTTTAAGTTGTCATTACTTTGACCTATCTGTCATATCAGGGTGCAAATAAGCCCTTTTCCTCCTAGGTGGGGTGTGAGCTTGATGTACACAGGTGCTCAGGCCAGCAAAGGGTGGAAGAGGACAGGAAGGTCATGCCCTTTGGGAGCAAGTGTGGGTTTTTTGAGGTTAGGCAGAAGGCCTGAATGGTGTCTGTCATCCACTGGAGGAGATGGGGGGTGCCGGGGGTGGTGGTGCTTGGGAGCATGTCCTTGCCCTGCAGGCTCAGAGGGCCTGAGAAACCCTTTCTGCTGTCCCTCCTCTTCTCCCCGAGAAAGCAAGGGATGCACCTGCTTGTCAGGGCTGGCCACAGGGGAAAAGTGGCTGCCAGAACATCGTGTATGCTTCGGTGTTGTTTTATTCCTTCAAATGAAGATCTCCTTCTGACCCATCTCTTTGGAAAACCAACAAACAAAAATAGAAATGGAAGGAACCAGGAAAAACAGAATTCCCTCCCCTGGACTTTCTATGGGCCCTGGAGCCTCATTGAATGGGGGGTGGGGGGGGCGGGAAGCAAGAGAACCTCCTGAGTAGCAGAAATGTTTCCAATCCTTTCGGCAGCCAGGCAAGGAGGCATCTGGGGGACAGTGGGGAAGGGAGGGGAAACGTGGGCACGCAGTGAAAAGCTGCCCGAACTCTGGCCTCAGTTGCTAGAATGAAACCCAGCAGCTTTCATCAGTCCTAAGTAATTGAGACGTGGGTCTTTTATAGGGGCTGGGGCCAGTTTCTCAACTAACTCTACAGGACTAGGATGCTGATGAGCCAAAAGTGAGACTTGGGAAGACTGTTAATGAGGTGCCTTGGAGAGGATTGTGCATGATTTACCGTATCCAAAACCAGAGAGTAATTCTTTGTGGAAGAAAGCGACTGTGTCCTCCCCAACATCACACACACACACACACTTTCCTGGCAGGCCCGATGGGTTTCCAAACATTTCGTCACCATCTCCTCCTGACCTTGGAGTGAAAGGAACGAGCCGCGTGGCCTGCTCCAGCAAAACCATCGGGGGGCGCCGCCTGCGCCCGGGGAGGGTGGCGACGGGCTGCAGAGTGGAGGTGAGGTCTGCTGGAAATCCCCAGCCCCGGCCAGCCGCCGGAGGTTTAAAGACGCCTTCCCAGGCCTTATTTGGTCGCAGGAAGTGGGCGGCGCTGGGCCTGCTAGTGGAGAGGCCGACCGGAGACTGTTGTGCTGATGAAGTGGTAGAGCTGGTTCCTGCTCGCCGCCGGCCGCGCGCGCCGTCCGGCCGCTGGGGCTCCGCGCTCCCAGCCCCGAGTTGTGCAATCCTTTGTAGCACCTCAGAGAGTCCTCCTCCTTCGCTGTTGCCTCTCGCCCTCGCTCTTTTTTTTTTTTTTTTTCAAGCTGTGAGCTCAACCGATGAGTCAGAGCAGTGCAATCCTGACACTGCATCGCAGGACTGGGGGTGACACGGAGGGAGGGAGGGAGAGCGATCGCGAGGCGGACACCGCCGGCGCGGGGTGCGCCGAGGCTCCTGCGCCCAGAGCGAAGGGTGACAGCCCGCGCGTCCCTCCCGGCCCCTGCCAGCAAACTTCCCAGTCTCGGGAGGCGCGGGCTGGCGGAAGCCCTGCGAGCGCCGCGGGAGGCGGCGGCGCCTGTTTGTTTTTAAAATCGGGGAGTGCGTGCAGGCGGCTGGAGTCTAAAAGGCGACCGAAGGCGGCAGCCCGTGGCGGAGAAGGGATAGCCGATGCCCGAGCTCGGGCAGGAGCAGGTAAGTGGGGCTGCCGGGTCCGCGGCCGAGGCCTGCACGAGGCGAGGCGCTGCCCGCCCCGGCGCGGCGGCCAAGGTACCCCCGGCTGCGTGCAAGCGGTGGCGGCTTGGCGCCGGGGCTGCAGCTCTGCAGGCGCGGCCGGGAGCCGGGGCTCGGGGCGCGGCGCGTCAACTTCTGCGGCCTGGGCAACTGTGTGCGTGGGTGTGCGTGGGTGTGGACATGCGTTGGCTGCTCGGCAGCCCGCCCCTCCGTGACCCACACCCCCCCCCCTCCGCAGCTGCGTGT
Organism: Cnephaeus nilssonii; assembly: GCF_951640355.1. Lineage (NCBI taxonomy): Eukaryota > Metazoa > Chordata > Mammalia > Chiroptera > Vespertilionidae > Cnephaeus > Cnephaeus nilssonii. The sequence goes on along the minus strand of NC_137075.1, from coordinate 86,767,106 downwards.
GCAGCGCCAACCCGCCGCCGTGTTTGTGCAGCTACGCAACTCGCGCGCGGCCCCGGTCCACCCGGGCGCGGCCCCGGCAGGAAAACCCTCCCCATCCGCGAGGCTGGCGGCGGCGGCGGCGGCGGCGGCGGCGGCTCAGGAGCACGGCTGCTCCTCCTCCGCCTAAGCGAAACGTGGTGTCTGCAGGGACCGGCTAGCGTGACAGATCTCAGGCCCGGGAGTGGCGGAGAGGAGCTCGCTAAGTGCAGGAACTTGGTGCGGGAGGCCTCTTCCCCTTCTCCTTCCAGTGTGCACGGGAAAGTGGACATGGGAACTGCCCGCGCTGGAAGTTTGGGAACAGAGGTGCAGGGGTGGCAGGAAACAGGTAGAGCCCTAATTTAGAGTGTTTAGGGCGGGCGGGCTGGCCCCCACGGACCCCGGCGCTGCGGGTGCACCTCAGACCTGTCATCCCTCTCACCGCCCCCGCTGGCCCGCGCGCTGCGGCCTGCGGAGCTCTCTCCCCGCGCTTGCTTCACCGTGTGCTTGGTTTGGTGGTGCCTGTGCCAAACGCAGGAGCCTGGGTTTGGCCTGGCCCCTGCATAAGGCTAGCTTGTTGGAGGTAGTCAAATCTCCTCCCCTACTCAACACAAACAGAATCGTGTGCACCAGGTTGCCCCTCTGAGAGCCCCAACCCAGGACTCTGGATGAGGGCCTGGTGCCTCCCTGGGGGCTTTCAAGCCTCAGCCCCCAGGAAAGCAGACCTGGAGGAGATACCTGCCACTCAAAGTGGAGGCCTCTGGGTATTCCAGCCCACAGCCTCCAGAGTGAGCTACTAGAAGGAGGAAAGGGGAAGTTACTCGCCCCATTTAAAACTTTGTTGGTCAGAACTCTGTTGGCTACTTCCTGCTTCCACCATCCCACATGGGACCTGTGTGCCCGGCTCAGGGGCCGGTGGGATGGGTGGAGAGCTGGCTGGGATGACGGTGAAGGCCTTGGTGGCACGTGTGTGCGGGGGATTGCGGCTGGGGGAAGGGGAGGTCTGGCTTGCTCCAGCAGGGGGAGCCAGGTCTGGTAGTGGCCTGGAGGTCCGGCCTCTCTCCTAGTCCCTGCAGCTTCAGGATTGAGATTGGAGGTCTGGGTAACTGCAGCTCTGAGGAGCAGCCTCTCCTCTGGGCCCAGGCTGAGGGGAGGAAGTCACCTGTCTTGCTCCAGAACCTCCCGGGGACGGTGTGGCACATGCCCCTTTAGAATCAGAAACGCACCCTTTCCATGAGGTATTAGATGGTGTCAGGATGAGGGGGAAAGGAGAAACCTTCCCAGGCTGAGAATTCCGGGGTCCTCATTTTTTTTTTTCTGCTCTGGACACTGAATAACAGGGGTGTAAACATTCAATTACTGTGATAAACCACCTCCTTGCATGGCCCTGGCCCAGGCTCCACTCTAATTGGACGGGTCTCTGGCCGATTAGTCTAGTCTGAGTAGCTCCCAGGGGACAAGGTGGAAAGGAACCTGGAGGGCGCCCTCCCATCCCCCCACCCATGAAGCTTGCTCTGGGGCTGCCTGCCCACTTCCAGTATGGCCTCTCCAGTGAACCCCTACCTCCTCTATCAGCCCCTCACCCCACCCTAGGAAAGAGTGCCCCTGGGGATGACAGTTCAGCTTCTAAGTACGGGATTTAAAAATAGTCAGAGCCCTGGCTGGGTAGCTCAGTTGGTTAGAGGGTCCTGATAGGCAAGGTTGTGGGTTTGATCCCCGGTCAGAGTACATACAAGAAGCAACGAATGAAGCATAAATATGTGGAACAAGTTGATATTTCTCTCTCCCTTCATCTCTCTCTCTCTCTCTCTCTCTCTCTCTCTCTCTCTATATATATATATATATATATATACATATATATATATTTATTTATTATTATTTTTTTTTTTTTGGTTAATCCTCACCTGAGGATATTTTTCCATTGATTTTAGAGAGAGGGGGAGGGAGGAGGAGAGACACAGAGAAACATCAGTGTGAGCGAAACACATCAATTGGTTGCCTCCTGCACGGGCCCCGACCAGGGCCTGGGTCCAAGCCTGCAGCTGAGGTACATGCCCTTGACTGGAATCAAACCTGGGACCCTTCAGTCCGAGGGCCGACGCTCTATCCACTGAGCCAAACTGGCTAGGACTGGACTACTGCTTTTAATAAATGGAGAGAGAGAGGGGGAAAAAAAGACAATATGTAGTTACAGACTTAGCTGAGGACCTCTTGTGGCTCCAGAACCCAGGGAAGTTCTGCCCAGTGGAGCCAAGGCCCCTGGGCCCCTGAGTTGGAGAGGGGTAAGAGAAGGATGGGGGAGGGGCGGGGGGGGCACACAGGGCTTAGTGGCCTGGAAGGGGAATGGGCACAGTCCAGGACTCTTTGGCCTTGATAGCCCCTCTCCTGTAGCTGGGTCTCCCAGAAAGAAACCTTGCTGGTGGTGGAGTAGAGATGGCCACAAGGAGCTGGGAGTTTCTTCCTTTCCTTCGTTAGTCCTGTTTCAAATGCCACTTCTTTGGAGAAGCCTCAGTCTTCTCCTCCACACTTATTTCCACTTTATGTAGTCATTTGTGTATATACTGTAGAGTGGTAGTTAAAAACATCAACTCAGAGCCCAGCCGGTGTGGCTCAGTGGTTGAGCATTGACCCATGAACCAGGAGGTCACGGTTCGATTCCCGATCAGGGCACATGCCCATTTTGCGGGCTCGATCCCCACTGTGGGGCGTACAGGAGGCAGCTGATTGATGATTCTCTCTCATCATCGATGTTTCTATTCCTCACTCCCTCTCCCTTCCTCTCTCTGAAATCAAACAAACAGACAAAACGCCAGCTCAGAGCTAGAGTCTCTATACCGCCTCCTTAGAGTTGCAGCGAGGATTCTATGAATTAGTATATGTGAAGTCCTGAAAGCACATTTCAGCTTTATGGTAGCCTCTGCTCAAGTGTGAGCTCTGTAATGTTCCCACAATGCCTGCCTCTAGTAGGTGTTCAGTATGTGTTAGTGAACAAATAAGTGAAAGATCTCCCTCAAAAAAATGTGGTGGGCTCAGTGAACCCTGCTGCTGGGACTCTTACTGCACCAGTGACCCTAGTGCTGGTGAACCCAGTTTCCTGGCACTGCCCTATGGCCCGCCTTCTAGAGAATGTGTCCCAGTCATTCTGACCCCAATAGGACCAAGTTCAGCTGTCTGCCTTTTGCTCCTCCTGCCTGGGAATCTGCTAACCCGGGCATTTCCTTTAGCCAGGCTTATTGGCGCCCTTCCTGTAATATGTGCATGCATCAGTTTAGAAGCAGCCTGGAAACTCCATTCTTCCCTGACTCACCAAAGGTTGCAGGAAATGCAGCCAGTGGTCTCACTCTGTTGGAAGGGTTGTTTCAGCTCCAAAGCACTCTGATTGTGGGGTTGACCTAAAAAAACCTATGGGTGCCAGGCTAGAGCTATGTGGAATGTGCTGAAATCCCCAGTTCTTACTTAAGGGATCTGCATTTGCATTCAAAGCAACATCCAGGATACCCTGAGACTGTGAGCTCATTTTATGAATCAGAAGCATTACAGCATAACTTCGGGGTTAGAAACTGCTATTTGGAATCCAGATCACCCTCCCTCCACCCCCAGCGCGTGCGTGCGCGCGCGCACACACACACACTCACACACACTCACACACACACACTAACCGCGGCTCTCACGGTCATATACTTGGGAAGAATAACAGCAGAACTTGTCCACACCCACTTCCACCCCCACACTCAGAACACCATTCCTGGATGGCATGTGGACAGGACCTGGGCAGTGACTGAAGGAAAACTGGCTGGTGCATGAGAAACAAGGCCTGGGTAGACCTGGGTTCATACTCCAGCCTCTCTACGTGCTGGATGGCTTTGGGCATTGCTTAACTTCCTGAACTTCAGTTTCTTCATCTATAAAATGAGGATGGTAATAATACTTCACAGGGTTGCTGTGAAGGCTAAAAAAGGTCCCGCATGCATCGCATCTGGCCCGTAGTCGGTACTCAGCAGGTAATGGCTAGCATTTCCCCGGCTCCCACCTAGTTCCGCTGTCTGCCTTTTGCTCCTCCCAGGGAAGAGGACGTGAAGGGTGTCCTGCATGTGGTAGGAGGGCAAATGAGGCTTCTTTTCTAACTCCCCAGGCCCTGGCCACAGCTGCCTAAATCGGCCCGACCCCGGTGCCTGGGCACCCTTGCAAGCGATTCTGTCCTAGCTCAGCTCGGCTTCCCAGAGATCAGATTGTACAGTCGGGACTCGACCCGCCCAGGCCTCAGGCTGAACTGCTCACGTGGGTGGGAGGAAGGCTGCTCTCTCAGCCCAGGGAAAAGTCCCCGTGCATTTGCTTCACCTGAAGCCTTTCTGGGTGACCTCAATGGAGTTTTTGGGTGGAGCCTGGGGTGGGAGTTGTCCCTCCAGAGATCACTTTGGCTCTCTCACCAACTGAATGGGGGAGAGAGGGTTGTCCACCAAGATATTATATAAGAAGAAAGTTGCCACATGTCAGGAAAGAGCTGGGGTTTTGCCGGGGTGGGGGTGTCTCCCGGAGGGACCCGGTTGCTGCTGGCTGTGTTTTGCAGGGGCTGGTGGGGAGGAGAGGGGCTGGGGCCCTGAGGCTTTCCTGGCAGTGCTTTTTGCTCTTGCTCTCTCTGGAACATAGCCTGGGACTGCGGTGGCCTGGGAAGGTGCTCCCTGTTCCCTCTGCCTTTCTCTCCAGCCGCAGGAGCTCTTGGTGTGAGCGTTATTTTTTCCAGGCAATGCTGCTTCCCCCACGGGTCTCAGGAAGGGGGGAGGGGAGCAGCCTGGGCAAAGTTTGTTCATTCCGGAGCTTAGAGAGAGAGAAGTATACCAGGCGTGCAGCCAGAAGGGGGTTCCCTCTGAGGCCACCCACCTTCTCTGGGGAAATGGGGTCCAGAGAGGAAGGAAAATGATGAGGGATTTCGATTCCCGGCTTTTTCCAGCAGTTGGGTAGACAGAAGGTCCAACCCAGACTGCTGTTGCCAGAATTTGCCAGTTCCCTGGAGGGGCAGGCCCCAGAGCTCAGAAAGGAGCTCAGTAATGCTTAAGTGCTAAAGCTTTCATCCCCGGGAATGCTTGTAGGTTGGTGGTTCTCCCCCTCCCTTCTTTCTTCTCCTCCCCTTCCCTCTCCTCTTCCTCTCCTCCCTCTTGGGGTGTGGACCTGGCTGCTGCTGCTCAGATCCCCTTCCCCATCAGACCTTGCTCTGCCCGAACCCCCAGCTGGCCTTGGGCTTCCCAGCTCACAGGAGTCTTCCCAGAGCTGGGAAACATGTTGGAACATCTAGTCCAGCTCCTTCCTTTTCAAATGGGGAAGCTGAGAGGCAGTGAGTTCCTTGAGGTTCCCACCGACGGCCTCCGCTTTCACCTGAGGAGTGCAGAAAGAGGAGCTGCTCTGGGGCCTGTCCCTGGGGCCTGCCCCTCCCCGTGTGGGAGCTGGGAGGGCCTCTTCAGTGCAGGAAGGGCCCAGAGGAATACTGTCTCGGCTCCTGGGTGTGGCTCGGCCCTCAGCTGGCTCCATAGTTATTTATTTGTCTGTTTGTGTGTATGTGAGTGAGTTTTGCGGTTGGGAGCCTGGATCTGAGTGAAAGCAGAAGTACCCGCGCTATGTCAGCTATGCGGCGCACAGATTGCACCGAACTGGGGCGGTCGGCAGAGGAAGAAAGGGGCAGAGGCCCCTCTGCTCGGTGGCGGCGGCTGCTCTTTTTGGTCCCTGCAGCGGGGCTTGCACACTTGAGTGTAAACAGCCCTTCCATGTTGCTAGCAGCTGCCTTTCTCTGCTGGCTTTGGGCAGAAGAGGTGCCAAAAATAACCAGGCGGGCACTGCCACTTGTGGGACGTGCACTGTGGTGGCTTCAGGGCGGCCTTGCTTGCTCCTTGCAGGCCCAGGTTCCTCCGGCCCCTGTTCAGACTTCCTGTGCCCCCCCCCCCCCCCCCCGCCGCCTCCCTCAGGTGCTAGCACTTTCCCTTTTATTGTTCTTCTTAGAGTGAGCCCAGGAGGGTGGGGACCCCATTGCAGGCCTAGGAGCTCTGCCAGGTATTATCAGGGGACTCTTGTCCTACCATGTCCCTGCAGGCCCTGCTGGCACAGCTGAGTCCAGGGGAGGCGTGTGCCGGGTGTGCCCCCCCCCGGGCTCCTAGTCTCCTTGTCCTGCTCCTGGCCAGTCCTGCTCTCAGCCAACTGCAGAACCAGAAGCATCAGACCATCCCGTCTCCCCCACCCCCCAGGAGGTGAAGACTGAGAGTGATGCTGCTCCTGCCCAGCCAGCGGGAGAGAAGGTCACATGTATTGGGTCCTTACCTGTGCCCGGTACTTCATGTATATAGTAGCCTCATTTAATCCCACAGTAACTGTGAGCTGCAAACATGATTATGCCCATTTCCCAACAGGGAAACGAACAGAGAGGCTGCTGATGAGAGAAGCCAGGACCTAGTCTGTGGGACCCTGAAGCCTGTCTGTGTAACGCAGCCCCCATACTTCTCCAGGCTGTTTTCGTGTGCACGGGGAGCAGTGCTCTGACCCTTGGGATGACGTGCTGATGGTAGGAATTCAGGTACCCTCAGACTGGCTGATAGTGGGGATATTAGGCTGGGAAGGGCGGGAAGACCCTCTGGAGCCTTTATCTGCAAACACTTCACAGGGCAGCCAGAAGCCCAGCTGAGCCAGGAGGCCTGCTGTGGAGGGCAACAGGCCGTGGGGGTCAGCTGTGTGAGTGGGGGTGTGGGGGAGGGGGTGCAGGGGGAGTTGCTCATGCACGTGAGGAGTGGAGAGGCTTAGTTTGGCCTCCCGGACACCTTCCACGCGGCTCCTCCTCCCAAACATGGCAGCCTCTGTAGTCCTGAGATTATCTCTGGGACCGTAGGCTGGGGCCAGGTGGGTTCTCGGGTCTTCCTTGGTGGCTGCTGGGCCTGACCCCGGGGCCCATTATTCCAGCTGGCTTGGCCCGGGTCCCAGAGAGTCTGTCTGGTTAGTGTGTACTTGGGGCTTGGGCTGGATGTTCTGCTGGTGCCCAGTGCCAAAGGCCTCTGGGTGTATTTCAGGAACAATGAAGAGTAAATCAACGGGGAGAAAAGGCCCTGCAGCAGCTGCTCAGAGACTGGAAAAACGAAAGGAATGTTTGCGCATTTGGCAAAGGCCCTGGATCTTGACCAGGCCTGAGAAAGGGCTTGACACTAACTAGATGGCTGGGCAAGTGAGGCAGTGGCTCCCCGTGCCTACTCTGCAGCCCATCTAGGAGGCCCCAGGCAGGGACCCACCCCCACCCTTGCTGGTTTTTGTGCTTCTTTTTTTCTTTTTTCTTTAATACATTTTTATTGATTTCAGAGAGGAAAGGAAAGGGAGAGAGAGAGAGAAACATCAATAATGAGAGAGAATCATTGATCGGCTGCCTCCTCCTGCACACCCCACCCTGGGGATCGAGCCCTCAGCCTGGGCATGTGCCCTGACCGGGAATCGAAACACAACCTCCTGGTTCATCGGTTGATGCTCAACCACTGAGCCCCGCCAACTGGGCGTTTTTTGTGCTTCTTGGTCACTAGCAGGTAAAGGGAAGCCATATTGCTCCCATTTTTTCTGCTCCAAACCAGCAGGATTCCCCCAGCCCCCGGCCATCTGGTAGGTCTTGGTCCCTCTGGAACTGGCCAGGCAGGAGAGCCTGGGCTGATGAAAGCACCACACTCCAGACCAGCGGTTCTCAACCTTCCCAATGCCGCGGCCCTTTAATACAGTTCCTCACGTTGTGGTGACCCCCAACCATAAAATTATTTTCGTTGCTACTTCATAACTGTAATTTTGCTACTGTTAATGAATCGTAATGTAAATATCTGTGTTTTCCGATGGCCTTAGGCGACCCTGCTCGCGGTTCTCAACCTGTGGGTCACTAAGTGAACGCTGACATCCCGTGATATTTGGAATCTGTTCAGCTTCCCCACTTGGGCCCTGCTTTGCTGGTTGGCTCTGTAGAGGGATGCAAGCCACCTTTCCCCATGGGCAGGCTCTTATTCCAGAGTGAGATCCTACTGACCTAGCAGCTCCCTACTCACCCGTGCAGTCCCCTCACCTCAGAACCCTGAGGGCTCTCCCAATTTCCAGGGGTTTTTATGGATTTCCCTGATCTTGAGGGGAACCTGTTTCTGGTGGACTGGGACTGGGATTGTTTCTTGTTGGGGGGAGTGTTATATACTGTGCTCTACTTGGAAATGCCCCCCAAGAAAAGCAGCAGCAGGAGGGAGCATGAGGAAGGGAAGAGTCCCCAGCTGGTTTTGTGGGGTTCTCACGTGTAGCGTTCCTTTTGAGACCCACATGTATAGACTTGAGATTTTTCTAGAAGGATAATGGAGGGATTTTTCTGGATCTTGCTTCTTCCACTTTAACAGCAGAGTCTCAGTTTCTCTTTCTCTCTAAAATGAGGACAATAAGACACCTTGATGGGGAGTTTGTAGGCACGGGTTAGGGTATGTCATGTGCCTGGCCCAGGGGAAGTACTCTGCAAATGTTAGCTTCCTTCTTTTAGGAAGGAGATTGGCCTTTGGGATATTCTGTAGACTGGTTGGGGGAGTGAAAATATTTGCATGTGACCATTTTCCCAAGGAGAAGCAAGGCTGCATAACAAGCTGTTAGAGCCCCCCAAGGCCTTTCCCTCCCCACCTGTTTTAATTCTGGGCTCAAACTTGGAATCAGGCTCAGTGTGTGCTCCGTGTGGGATGGGAGAGGCATTTGCAAACCTTGGAGATCTGAGGCCTCCTGGGGCTGCACAGGTGTGGAGTGCATGGTCTGAGGAAGGAGGGAGTGGCCTTTCTGAGCTGTGAGAACTTGACAGGTTACTTTTAGCCTTCATTTCCTGTCAATTCCCCAAATTTCCTTCTGTTGATTCCTAATTTTACCTTATTTTGATTGGAGAACATATTTAGTATGATTTCAGCCCTTTTACATTTATTGAGATTTGTTTTATGGCGTAACTTACGTTATATCCTAGAGAACATTCTGTGTGTGCTTGAGAAGAATTAGTATTCTGCTGTTGTTGGGTAGAATGTTCTATAGATATCTCTTCGGTCTCGTGCTTTATAGCGTTCAAGTCTTCTATTTCCTTGTCAATCTCTGTTTAGTTGTTCTGCCCATTATTGAAAATATAACATTGGAGTCTCCAACTATTATTGTTGAATTGTCGATTTTTAATTCTGACAGTTTTTACTTCGTGTGTTTTGGGGGATTCTGCTGTTAGGTGCGTATACCTTTATAATTGTAATATCCTCTTGATGGTAGACACTTTTATCATCATAAAATATCCTTCTTTGCCTCTAATAAGAATTTTTGTCTTAAAGTCTAATTTGTCTAATATTTACATAGTCATTTCAGCTCTCTTTTAATTGCTGTTGGCATGGTATATATTTTTCCATCCTTTTATGTTCAACCTATTTGTGTCTTTAAATTTAAAGTGTATGTCTCTTTTAAAAAATATATTTTTATTGATTACAGAGAGGAAGGGAGAGGGAGAAAGAGATAGAAGGGACATCAATGATGAGAGAGTATTTGAACGGCCACCTCCTGCACACCCCTTCCTGGAGATTGAGCTCGCAACCGGGACATGTGCCCTGACGGGGACTCGAACCATAACCTCCTGGTTCATAGGTCGAAGCTCAACTACTGAGCTACACCAGCCAGGTGAAGTGTGTGTCTTCTATAAACAGCATATAGTTGGATCGTGGTGTGTTTTTTTAACCCATCATCTCAACTTCTGCCTTTTCATTGGAATGTTTAATATATTTACATTTAAAGTAATTATTGACAAGGTAGGATTTTTGTCTGCCATTCTGCTATTTGATTTCTATCTGTCTTATGTCTTTTTGCTTTCCTGTTGCTGTCTTCTTTGTGTTAAATAGGTATTTTTGAGTGTACCGTTCCTGACCTGTAAAATGAGACAGAGAAGAGTGGGGGTTAAGTGAGATGCACTTAGCACAGTGCCTGGCAGATAGTAAGTGCTCAGTAGACATGGGCACTTGGTTGTGCCTCAGGCACTGAAAGAGCCACGGTCAGCCCTAGGGCCAGCTGAGAGCAGAGAACACCCACGGCTCCGTGGGACCCATCACGTTTCCTGGGCAGGGCACAGCGCTCCGGCAGGTGCCTCCTCTGGGGGGTGAGGAGCTGTGGGTCCTTGGAAACTGCTTTATGCCAGCTGCTGGTCCTCTAGCCTTTCCCTGCTCCAACACTTGGGCACCACCTGGGCTGCTGCTGAAGCATTGCAGATTTCCCACCTTGGACCACCCTCCACCCCTCAGCAGACCCACGAACCCATCTCTCAGGGTGGGTTTGAGAACCACAGCTCCACACAGTCGGGCAACAGGCTGTGATAGAGACCTGGTTTGGAGTCAGCAGGCTTGGATTCAAATCCTAGCTTCTCAGTGTGACCTGGAATAAGTTACTTTTCAGAGCCAACCTTTCCTCATTTCTCAGATGGGAATCAATGGTTACCCAGTAAGCAGTATTCACACACACTGGACACGTGGGCAGTGCAGGTGGCTATTTCATATGGCAGTGGCTCATCACAACAGTGTTTCTTTGATTCCCGGACACAGGCCTTGTCCCCACTTCCCTGCCCTGGGTTCCCGAGTTCCTCACAGGCAAGAACCAGTGAATAGTGGCTCCTGGACCAGACACCTGGTTACCTGACAAACAGCCCGCTGCCCTCCCCATTGGGCCACACTGCCTCCGGGCCCTGCTTCTCCCAGCCTTGGTGCAGAAACAGAAGGGAATTGCCTGGCTGGCATGGCTCAGTGGTTGAGTGTGAACCTATGAACCAGGAGGTCACCGTTGGATTCCCAGTCAGGGCACATGATGGGGTTATGGGTTCCATTCCCAGTGTGAGTGTGCACGAGGCAGCTAATCAATGATTCTCTCTCATCATTGAGATTTCTATCTCTCCCTTTCCCTTCCTCTCTCTGAAATCAATTTTAAAACATGTATTTAAAAAAATAAAGAAACAGAAGGGAATTGAAGAAGCATTATGACATAATGGTTAACACTGAGCAAGGGCATGACCATTCAAAAAGACTTAAGGAAAGCATGTGCTGGAGGGCTGCCTGGAGGAGGCAGGCCTTGAAGGAAGGCAGGTTGTCAGAGTGGCGTAGAGGTTCCAGGCAGAGGCAACAGCTCCAGAAAAGGCCCCAAATCAGGAAACTCTCATTGGGGTGATCTATTGTGTCTGTCTCTAGCCCCTGCACGGGACACCTTGCATTATACGCTGAGTGGCCAGATTATTAATCTCTGAACGCATAATAATCTGGCCACTCAGTGTATATCCTATATAATAAAAGGCAAATATGCAAATTGTCCCCTCGACCAGGAGTTCGACCAGCAGGCAGGCCAACCTCCCATGTCCCCTCCCCCTGGCCAGGCTGGCCGGACCCCACCCATGCACGAATTCATGCACTGGGCCTCTAAAAATATATATATATATATATACATACACACACACACACACACACACACACAGAGTGGCCAGATTATTATGCGTTCAGAGATCCTAATAATCTGGCCACTCAGTGTAATCTCTGCTTCTGTGTCTCTCCTGCACTGGACTGAGAGCTCTGTGTAGGTAGGGTCTGTGCCTCGTCTCCCGTGTCTCCCCAGAGCCTAGTGCACAATAAATGCTTGTTGAGTGGATGAAGGGGCCGTGAGCAAACCTCTGGTGCTGCAGCGGCTGTCTGTGTGTTGGGTGTGGGGGACCATAGGCAGGGCGAGGTCATATTAAGGGAGGCCCCTGTGGTGATCTCCTCTGTATCTTGGCCCAGGGGAGACCTGCTGGGGAGCCAGGCCTTTCCAAAAAGGGAGGGAAAAACTGGAGCAGCCTCTGGTGGGGTGAGCCCTGTAGAGCATAGAGAGGGTGGTGAGGAGACCAAGGGCTCCACCCGTCCCAGTGATTCCCCCTCCAAAGGTTCGCTCACTGAGGACCTGGCTGTAGGGACAGTTGCTGCGTGTCTTCTGGAGAGAGCCTGAACCCACCAGCTTCCACCCCACCACCCCTGGGTTCCAGAGTTCTGTTGGGAGGGGTTTTCCTGGGCTGCCTGTGAGCCTCTGTGGCCTTTGCCCAGGAGGGAGGTGACCAGTCCCCCAGGGGTGGGAGGAAGCTGACCTGGAGGCTCCGTCCTTGCCTGGCTCTGCCTGGGACTGTGCGTTTTCTCTGCCTCAGCTTCCCCTCGATCAAACGGACCTGGTTGTCTTGGCTTTTCATGAACATCCTGAGGATGTTTACGGGGCGTTGGGGGAGGGGGATCATAGAGGTAGCCACCTGAATGAAACCCTTAGAATGCTCATCAGACAAAGGTTCCCCTCTCACAGGATCCCTTTAAAAGCATCTCAGTGCTGGCATTTAAAAACATATATTCTTTTATTGATTTCAGAGAGTTAAGGGAGAGGGAGAGAGAGATAAGAGCAGCAATAATGAGAGAGAATCATTGATTGGCTGCCTCCTGCAGGCCCCACACCGGGGATCAAGCCTGCAACACAGGAATATGCCCTGACCGGAATCGAACTGTGATCTCCTGATTCACAGGTCAGCGCTCAACCACTGAGCCACGTTGGCCAGGCTAGTGCTGGCATTTTTATAATCAAAGCTCCAACAGCAGCCGGCTCGAACCCTGGCTGAGCCTTTTGAACCTGACCAGCTTGACGGCTGAGACCCCTGGGGCTCCTGGCTCCCTGGCCCATCTACCTGGCCTCTGCCTTCCAGAGCTGGAGTTCAGTCTGGAGAAGGATAATCTGGGACTCTCTAAACTAGAAGTGGGCAGATCATCAGGCCTGCTCTTTCATGCCCCCAGGGGAAGTGACACTTCTTAGGAGGCAGGTCCTCCTCTTTGTAGCTGGTGTCTCCTTCCTTACTGGTTTGCAAACCCCATGAGAACAGGATTGATGTGTCCAGGGGCTGGGAGAAATGGGGCCCTTCAGCCTAGGTGTGAACTCCAGTGACAGGGGGACGTACCGCACTGCAAATGAGGGCACTGTGTCCAGAGGGAAGGTCTATCTAGGACAGGGGTGGGGAGCGTTCGGCCTGCGAAATCATTCGGTCTGGCCCTGCCAAGGCGTTCGGGGTGAGTTAATTAAATGTTTGACCAAATATAGCAGGCTAATTTTTAAGTTGATAATTTTGTATGGCCCTCGAATGATGTTATAAATATCCAAAAGGCCTTTGGCAGAAAAAAAGGTTCTCCACCCCTAATCTAGGGCCTGGGCAGTTCCAGGCCACATGCCCAGTCTGGCGGTAGCCAAAGGCCCCAGAGTATCTGAGAGAGCTTTTCAAGATGTGAGCCTGGGCTGCAGGGCCATGCTGGGCCATGCTGGGCTCCCCTCAGAAGGGCTCCTCATCACGCCCCCCTGGCTTCCTAGCCAGACGCCTTGGTGTCTTGAGGCCCCGCCCAGCCCTATCAGGACGCACAAGGAGACAGACCTGCAGGCTCTTGTCCCTGGCCGGGGTCTAAGCGGAGCAGGAAGCCTCGGGGGAAGAAAAATGAGGCATGGGCAGTGACAGGGCTGGTGCTTTTCCAGTTGGCCTGCATGTGATGTGGGGCAGCAAGTGACAGTCAAGAGGCAGGTAGCTTGTGGACCAGCAATTGGAGAAGGATCTGTGTTTAGCTTAGTTGGTGAGGGCCTGGGGCCCCTGATGGGGTGGGATGGGAAGGGGGTGGTGGTTAGGAGGTGGGGCCTTTCCACTTTATCTCAGCATCACGGGAACTCTGATCGGGGAGACTAGAAATCAGGGCCGGGCGGGAGCCCAGGGTGGACACGCTGGCTGTGAGCAGTACCTCTGCCCAGGCATGGCTCTGACTCACCTTGGGTGCAGTCTTGAATGAGCATCGCAAGAGGCAGATACCAGCCAAGTTCCAAGAACAGTGTTGTGCAGCTGGCAAGTTACTGGGGACAAAGAAATACGTACCTGGGATGTACTGTGCTGAGTGTTGTGGTAGGCATTTAGGAGGCGTTAGGGGCTCGTGGTGAAATTCCTGGCTTACCCTTGGGGTGAGGGGAGATTTTCCATGGGAAGCAGTCTAAGGCCTGAAGGATGAGGAGGACGTGGCCAGCTGACAAAGGTAGGAAGGTGTCCTGGGCAGAGGCACTGCCCGGTCAAAGACTTGGAAACAAAGCAGGAACAGCGCGTTGAGACAGGAGCAGCAGCGAGTGATGGGTCAAACGTGGCGGGGTGAGAGAGGTGGCAGGAGCCGGTCTGCAGGGACTTACGGGCAGGAGAGGAAGTTTGGGCTTTGTCCTATGATAGCCTCTTTGGTGCTCAGGGAACTGGCTGGCTCAGAGATTTTGGGCCTTGTTGGATGCCATACTTGGGTTAGAGATGCACGAGCTCTGACTCTCCCTCTTCCTAGTGTATGTTGTGGGGTAGGGGTGGCCCCGGTTGTAAGAGCAGGAGCTTGGAACATTAGCTCTAAGGGCCAGGGGGGTCCTCCAGTCAACGCTCACCCCCACATCAGAGCTGAGCCATTGGCCGCTGGCATCAAGCTGGGCACCTCCTTCCTGGCCTGTGTGACCTTGACTCTCAACAGTCTTTTCCCTCAGATGGCCACACTGAATGCCCCAAGCATGTAAGTGTCCTTGGTCCCCTGATTGGCCATGGCTTGGTCCCATCACGCTGTGGTGAGGGCTCCCTGGACTCTCCCAGCTAATGCTGGGCATGCGGCAGGGTTGCTGATGGCACGTGGGGAACGGTATGTGTTCATGTTGCCATCTCGGGAGGGCCTGGTGTCACCATCAGCACATGACTCCCAAGGCCTTTCCAGCACCTTCCCTCGTGTGTCTGCAAAACACACATGCAGGTTCAGCATTGTTTTCTTTTCTTGGTGCACGCTACTTTCTTCTGCAGAGAGAAACTGCTTCTCACCACTGATCCTCCTAACAGCCTCTCAGGTCCCCAGGGTCTCTGTGGGTCTGATCAGGGACTGATCGATAGTGAGGCACCTGGAGGAAGGGAAGAGTGGATGGAGCCACGACAGACAGTCAGATTGAGAGAGTGGGTTGTCGTGCCTGGGGCCCCATGGTGACTGGGTTTCCTTTTGCTGTGTTCCTGCCTCTGATGTCAGAGGCCCCGCAGCTGGTCCTGGGGGTGAGCTGCCTGCAGGAGTTCCTCATTACACCCTCTTTCCTGCAACTTTGGGGAGCTGGCCCACAGGTCGGCAACCCTCAGAAGAGATGGCTTCCTTCCTTTTCCTCACTGCGAGGAAGGCCAGGCTGACTTCCACGGGAGGGAGGGGGCGTGGGGCTAGGCAGGAGCAATGGGAGGAAGTGGCTCAGTCCTGGCCAGAGCGGCAGGCTGTGAAGTACCAGTGGGGTAGGGGATGGAAGCCCCACCAGCAGCAACCAGAACTGAGGCGGGTTGGGCTTGCAGGGGCTGGGGAGTCCAGGCCCGGAGGGCGGCCGAAGTGGCCCGTGCAGCCTCAGACCTGCCTGCAGGGGGACCTCGCACACATGCTGGCCCCTGCTGGTGGTGAGCCCCCGCCTCTGCCCTCCCTTCGTGTAGGACTGCGGGTCTCAGCTGGCCTGGCGGGGAGAGAAGAGGTTTACCTGCCAAAGGTTCAGGAGGGGGTAGGGGCTTCCCAGGGACAGTGAGAAGGAATATCTGTGTCCAGAAATCCTTGCTCTGAGATGCTGGGGAGGGAGCTGTGAGAGGAAGGTGTCTCAGTGGCATGTCTTGGGGATAAGGAACAAGAGCTTGGTCTCAGTGTCAGACACACCAGGGTTCAGGTCCTGGCTCTGCAGCACAATTAATGTGTAATCATTGGCAAGTTCCTTAGTCCCTCTGAGCCTCATCTAGCTCACCTGTGAAAGGGATGTTAAAGCTAATGCTTTGGCTTCATGCTGCTTTATAAAGCTGGCGTGGGAATTAAACACATATAAAGAAAGCACTTTGGGGGTGGGGGTAATAAGGACACATATGTAAAATAATAATAATAATAATAATAATAATAATAATAATAATAATAATAAATAAAAATAAATTAAAAAAGAAAGAAAGCACTTAGGACCTGGCTGGTACAAATACATTGTTGTTGTTGTTGTTATTATTATTAACAACTACTGCTGCTACTATTTAGTGCCCTGCTGCCTTCCTTCAGGATTCCCAGGCATCTCCCACACTTCTCTCCATTCCCCAAATAATGGCCTTTCTTTTCAGAGGATCCTAGGTCTGGGTGTCCGTGATCAGCACTCTCAGCCAGGCCAGCCAGTGGGGGTGACAGGGAGGCCTCTGCCAAAGCTTCTGGGGGAATTCAGCCTCCCCAGAATTGGCCCCTTGATTTCTTCTGAGCTGCTGGCCCTCCCTGATGTGCAGGGTTGTGGTGGGAGGCAAACCAGCTGAGCCTGACGCCTCTGGGCCTGACCAAATAGCTGCAGGCGGTCCAGCCTGGGGAGGTGGGGGCAGGAGCAGCCCTGCACTGGAGCCCCATTCACAGGCTACACCCCCATCTCCCGCCCAGTGTGCAGGGCCTGCCCTTTCCAAGGTGACGAGTGGCCATCCTGTGCCTGGTGTCTGGGTGCCCTCCAACGGGCACACACACCCGCGTCCCATCTGCCACGTGGGCTTTCCCTTACCCCAGACTCCAAGCCCGTGGCTGTCTCACTAAGTGACAGGGCTGTGATGGGGGGAGGGGAGATGTCTGTGTACTGTGTGGGGAGGAGAGGCCCCAGTTCAGGTAAGCGTGTAAGCGCCTGAGAGGCTCCCAGCCCCTGGGAGGCACGTGGACCTTCCAGTCTCCCCTGGGGACCTCCCCTCCCCTCCCCTCCCCTCCCCTCCCTTCCCCTCCCCTCGGCTTGAGCACGTTCTTCCTGCCTCTGTCGTGCTTCTGCAGACACGTGTACTTCTAGTTCGTTCATGCCAGTTGGGGAGGCAGAGCCCGGCTCCTGTAGCCAGGACAGTCCCATCCTGCAGCTTCGAAATAGCACCCAGGGTCATTTTCAGTCTGGGGCTAGCCTGTGGTTTCTGCTCCGAATTGGGTTGTTGGGATGAGAGTTTAAAGCAAGAAAAAAAGGGGTTTGTTCAAAAGGTGCTTTCTGAGGCCCTCAGCACTCTGCTTGTCCAAACCCTGCCCCTCCTGCTGGGCCGAGGCGCCTTGGGTGCCCTCCTAGCCTCTCTCCCTCCTCCAGTTTCCACATGTGAAGAAAAGGGGGGTGCAAGCGGGCAGAGTCTCACTCCCTTCAGGGCTGGGAGCTGAGGAAGGAAATGGAGGAGGAAGTTCCTCCCCTTCTGGGTGCCGGGGAAAGTGAAAGGCCTGCAGGGGCTGGAGTGAGTCACCGGCTCTGGGAGGGAAGGGCGGGGAGCTGCGGAAGCCTGCGCCGGAGAGATAGCACCGGGGCCTCCCTGGGGCCGGGGCATCTTGGGGTGTAGCCGGGGCTTCATACCAGCGCCCGACCGGTACCGCCCAGCCCCAGCCCTCCTCTGCTCTCTGCTGGTCTCCTGGGCTGCCGACAGCGGCCTGCAGCATCTAGGGGCTGAGGGCTGAGGGCTGAGGTCAGCCTGGACTTGCAGATGCATTCCTAGGGCTTCCTTCGCCCCCCTCTGCTCCCCTCCAGCCTGACTGGCTCAGGACCAGAACATTAACCGGGGGAAGAAGTGAGTCATGCAGCTCCCACCCTTACCCACTTCTCAGGGAGGAACATATAACCACTTCTGAAGCAAGTCTTTGAAAATACATGCAAGTTATACATGTCAGTTACCACTTACACGTAAGTAATAAAAATACGTTTGTAGCCTTGTGGTCTTGATTGCATGTTCTGTAGCAGGATAAATAGAGCGACCTGTTTTGTTTTTTCTCTCTTTTTTTTTTCCAAATCAAGTTAGAAAACAAACACAGAAGCACTTCAGTCACACCATGTCATAGAGAAACCCTCCGCACTCGAGTTCTAGCAGTCCACTCCTTCAGCATCATACCTTCGCTCGGGATGCCAGGAGCTCTTTGGCAGTGGAGGAGGCTGGGTGAGCACTGCTGACCAGCTACCAGGTGGCACCCTGCCTCCAGCCTGCCAGGGCGGCAAAACAGGTTCCTGTGCTAGTTTGGGGAAGACTCTGGCAGCCACCATCCCACTCAGCAGCTCCTCCCAGGGGTGGGGCCAGGACAGCACACACTCTCGTGGGGCCGCGCCTGCCAGCCTTGGTGCAAAGGACCCGAGCCTCCTCTTGAGGCCTGGACTCTGCAAGGACCTGGTGGGCTCCTGGCTCTGGGACGGCACCGTTGGGAATGACACCTGTTCTCTCCACTTTCTGTGTCTGAGATGTGCTTGGGGCGTCAGACGAGGCATTGGCTGAACCGATGCTCCTTCTGGGTCTGGTGGGGAGGTTCCCGCCCGGGCAGATGGGAGAGGACCAGGCCGGGCTGCCCCGGGGACTGAGGCCTGGCTTAAGAGGGGAAAGGAACCAGAACACGGCCTTTGCCGCCCCTTGTCCCAGCTTGACCGCAGGAGCTCAGGCTGGATCGCAGCCCCCGCCGCCCTTGGCAGATGGCTTTGTGCAGTTCACAAGTTGCACCACATGCAGCCAGGGCCTTCGATGGTACTTGGCTGGCGCCTGGGGCATCGTGGGAGGCTGTGGCTGACGCTGTTGCTATGCTTCTGTCTGCAGGCTCCAGGACCCGTGGAGCATCATGAACTGGGAGGCGTAGACAAGCTCAAGAGTGTCTCCGTGAAGAGAGAGGAGCCGCCAACCGTTCTTTCTCCCTGTGCCTGACCACATCGCCCAGCACTTTTTCCTGCCCCTGTTCCGCTCCCACTGGCTCCTGGACTAGGGGGCTCGCAGCAGGACCTTCCCCTAGGGGATGGGCAACTGGTAAAGTAGGTCTCGTTCCCCGGGCCGGCCCAGTTGGCCACACCATGAACCTCCAGGCCCAGCCCAGGGGTCAGAACAAGCGGAAGCGTTGCCTCTTTGGGGACCAGGAAGCAGCTGCCAAGGAGCAGCCCCCGCCCCTGCAGGCCGCACCACAGCCCCCGGCCCCTCCACAGTCCACCAGGGTGAAGGAGGAGCCTTACTTTGGGCACGAGGGCCCCACAGGGGCCGCCCCTGCCTCCCAGCCTGTGGAGCTCCCCAACAGCCTGGCCCTGCTGAACTCGGTGGTGTACGGGTCCGAGCGGACCTCCGCCGCCATGCTGTCCCAGCAGATGGGCTCGGGCTCGGTCAAGTGGCCCAACTCCGTGATGGCTCCAGGGAGGGGCCCAGAGCGGGGCGGGGGCGGGGGGGTCAGCGACAGTGGTTGGCAGCAGCAGCCGGGCCAGCCTCCGCCCCACTCGACGTGGAACTGCCACAGCCTGCCCGTCTACAGTGGACACAAAGGGAGCCCGCACCCGGGCATGGTCTCCACCTACTACAACCACCCCGAGGCACTGAAGCGGGAGAAAGCAGGGGGCCCGCAGCTGGACCGCTACGGGAACAGCGTGCGGCCCATGATGCCGCAGAAGGTACCGCAGGAGGTGGGGCGGCCCCAAGCGCCCTTGAACTCGTTCCATGTGGCCAAAAAGCCCCCAAACCAAACGTTGCCCCTGCAGCCTTTCCAGCTGGCGTTCGGCCACCAGGTGAACCGGCAGGTCTTCCGGCAGGGCCCACCGCCCCCCAACCCTGTCGCCGCCTACCCGCTCCCGAAGCAGCAGCAGCAGCAGCAGCAGCAGCCACAGGCGGGCCTGCCCCAGATGCAGCTCTTTGAGAACTTTTATCCCATGCAGCAGCCGCCCTCTCAGCAGCCCCAGGACTTTGGCCTGCAGCCGGCTGGGCCCCTGGGGCAGCCCCACCTGGCTCACCACGGCATGGTGCCCTACCCCTTCCCCCCCAACCCCGACATGAACCCAGAACTGCGCAAGGCCCTCCTGCAGGAGTCGGCCCCGCAGCCCGTGCTACCTCAGGCCCAGATCGCCTTCCCCCGCCGCTCCCGACGCCTCTCCAAGGAGGGCGTCCTGCCTTCCACCGCCCTGGATGGGGCTGGCACCCAGCCGGGGCAGGAGCCTGCCACCAACCTGTTTCTACATCACTGGCCCCCGCAGCAGCCGCCACCCGGCCCCCTGGGGCAGCCTCATCCCGAAGCGCTGGGATTCCCGCTGGAGCTGAGGGAGTCGCAGTTGCTGTCCGATGGGGAGAGACTGGCACCCAATGGTCGGGAACGAGAGGCTCCCCCCATGGGCAGCGAGGAGGGCATGCGGGCAGTGGGCGCAGGGGACTGTGGGCAGGTGCTACGGGGTGGGGTGATCCAGAGCACGAGAAGGAGGCGCCGGGCGTCCCAAGAGGCCAATTTGCTGACCCTGGCCCAGAAGGCAGTGGAGCTGGCCTCGCTGCAGAACGCGAAGGTAAGAGTGGCCCGGGGCGGGAGCCGGACCTGGCAGAGCGTGGGGTGAGCTGTGTGTGGGGAGAGCGAGGACGCCAGGCCCACAAGGGCACTTGTCTCACTTCCTTAAAGGAAATGAAAGAACCTCTACATTTCAGGGAATTCTGAACTCCCTGCATGCAGGGAACCTCTCCCCAGGTGCATCCAGAACCTAAAGGGAGGTGAGGGCTATACAGGTGCAGGGTTGCAGGCAGGAAGTGCCACGTACCTTCATTTCCAGATCCAGCGTGCTGAATTTTAGCAGCTAAAAGACAAGGACGTAGTAGTCGTCATCCAGGTGGTTTTACTTGTCAAAATGCATCGAACTGTAATTAAAAATAGCTGCATTTTGTTGTGTCCATTACACTGCAGTAAAGTTGATTTAAAAGAAAAGACAGGAACAGTGGGGGAGGAGAATGAACAGAGTGTGAGCACCCATCTTGTACTTGGAGTTTCTTACACTTGATCCCAGATAATTGGATAGGGATGCTGTCATTTATCCTGTTGTGTTTATTTTTGCTAAAGAAATCCCAAGTGGGATTTCCCAAGGTCATAAAGCTAGCATAGAAGCCTCACATCTGACTGCAAAGCCAGGGTTAGCCCCTTCCTTTACTTGAAGTCTCAACCCCCGATGCCTGTAGGGCCGGGCTGATCGGTAGAAGACCGTAGAATTTGACTTCACTCCAGCCAGCTGCCACTGGGGGATAGATATACAAAGACCACCCTCAGCTGCCACAAGTTCCTTGCTTGCTTGCTTTTACAGAGATACGTTTAAATATTTAGATAATTTTTCACATGCCACTCACTCACTGTGCAGGCCAAGCAAAGTACATCTGTCAGGCACCTGGGGCCTGAGATGGCCATGCGGGGACCTACTCCAGGCTAGGATGGGGGGACCTGCCAGAAAGGAGGTGCTAGAGGATATTTGGGAATGTGGTGGGAGAAAAGGTGATCAGGGAAAGGCCAGGTGACCAAAGACCATGGGGAACCATCATAGGTGTGCGAATCCCCGAATCAGATGGGACTGGGAATCCTAGACCAGCAAACCGGGACTTAGCTTCTGAACCTCACCTCTATCCCCGCCTCCCTTCCCTTCTCCAGGATGCCAATGGCTCTGAGGAGAAGCGGAAAAGTGTGTTGGCTTCAACTACCAAGTGCGGGGTGGAGTTTTCTGAGCCTTCCTTAGCTGCCAAGCGAGCACGAGAGGACAGCGGGATGGTGCCCCTCATCATCCCGGTGTCTGTGCCTGTGCGGACCGTGGGCCCATCGGAGGCGGCCCAGGCTGGAGGTGTGGACGAGGACGGGAAGGGTCCTGAACACAACCCTGCTGAACACAAGCCGTCGGTCATTGTCACCCGCAGGCGGTCCACCCGGGTCCCCGGGACTGATGGCCCCGCTCAGGTATGAGAGACTCCCCATGCAAAATCCTCCGGTACCTGAGTGCTCCTGGGACCTGGGACCCTCTGGGGAAAGGACAGTGTGACTGAAGGAGCGATTCAAGCAACCTGTGGTGATACTATGTCTGTTTTCCACACCAAACCGGACAGATGCACTATGGGGGACAATGGGACAGTTTTATATTTGAAATTGGGACTGTCTAGGAAAATATGGTATGCGTGAATCTCTTTCATTTCAGGCCACCAGATTTTGATAGGGCCTGTAATACGGGCCAGGCCCTGTGCGAGGCACTGGGATGTAGATGTTTGCTTGTTCTGTCAGTGCAAACATGCATGTTGAAATCTCCTACTAAAATTGAGGTTTTTGTCCATTTCTTCTTTTAGCTCTGATGGCATATGTTTTATACTTTTTAAAAATATATATATTTTATTGATTTTTTACAGAGAGGAAGGGAGAGGGATAGAGAGTTAGAAACATCGATGAGAGAGAAACATCGATCAGCTGCCTCCTGCACACCCCCTACTGGGGATGTGCCCACAACCAAGGTACATGCCCTTGACCGGAATCGAACCTGGGACCTTTCAGTCCTCAGGCCGACGCTCTATCCACTAAGCCAAACCTGTTTTGGCTGTTTTATACTTTAAAAAAAAATATTTTTATTTCAGAGAGGAAGGGAGAGGGAAAGAGAGATAGAAACATCAATGATAAGAGAGAATCACTGATGGGCTGCCTCCTGTAAGCCCCATACTAGGGGTGGAGCCCGCAACCCGGGCATGTGCCGTGTCGTGAATCGAACCTCAACCTCCTGGTTCATAGGTTGATACTCAACCACTGAGCCATGGGCTGTTTTATACATTTTAATTGATGTTGTTAGTTGCATATTCATTTAGAACTGGATAGACACTTTTCAGTATGAAATGTTTCCTTTTATTTCAGTAATCTTTTTGCCTTTTAAAGTCCACTTTGTCAAATATTTAGCTTTCTTTAGGGGATGTGTATCTCTTCTTCTTCTTCTTTTTTTTTAATCCTCAACTGAGGATTTTCCATTGATTTTTAGAGAGAGTGGAAGAGAGAGGGAAAGACAGAGAGAGATATCAGTGTGAGACAAACACATCGATTAGTTGCCTCCTGCACAAGCCCTGACCAGGGCCTGGGCCGGGGAGGAGCCTGCAACCAAGGTTCGTGCCCTTAACAGAATCAAACCCAGGACCCTGCGGTCCACAGGCCGACACTCTATCCACTGAGCCAAACCAGTTAGGGCTGTCATGTACTTTTGTATATTTTTCTTTTTTTTAGTCTGACCTATCTTTCAGTTTACCAGTTCTGTTTAGCTGGATTTAATGTGTTGTTAAGCCCATTCATTGAGTTATTTTTTAGTAGTTTTTCAGTTACCAGATTTCCATTTGGTTAATTTTTAGAGTGTCTAGTTCTTTGTTGGAATTCTCAACTTCGCCTTCTATCTTATTGCATAGTTTTCTTAAAGTTTATTTCTGACAACTCCATTAATGGTCTGTTTCTGTCATCTGTTACTTCTTGTCTTTAAGTCACATCTTGCTTTCTTGTATATTCCGTTGTTTTTGTTGAATGTCAGATATTATATGCAGAGACGTATGGAGGTAATTGAAGGCTCTGGATGAAGTTCTCTTCCAGAGAGAATTTATCGTTGTCTCTGACAGGTAGCAAAAAGCAACAGCTACCCTGGGTTCCTTTCATTTAACCAGAGATTAAACGGTGATAGAGATGAGAGGAGTTGAAGCTGGGCCTTATTCCATGTGAGGACTAGTCTTCTTCTGATTCACCTTTATTCTGAGGAGATAGCCCTTTGGCGTTCCAGTCCACAGCCTGGGAGTCTACCAGGCTCTGCTTCCTGGACAAGCCCTCAACTCCAAGTTTCATTCTGCTACCGCCTTGAATTTACTAAAAGGTCTACTCAGGTTCTCAGCCTCTCCGTTGCCTCTTCCAGTCACAGCATCCACTCGAGGGAAACGCAACTCCAAATGCTGGTTCACCTCTTTGACTTTCCTTCTTTTCCTGGATCTTGGCTTTTTAATTCTTTGCCAACTCATTTGCTCTCTGATAACCTTCAGAAATGTGGTTTTTATATTGAGTCCAGATTTTTTTCGTTATTCTCAGCTGGAAAATCAGCCTAAATGCCTGTCCTCCGGAACAGAGAGGGGAGCTCCAAGGTTAACATGAGCAGCACAGCCTCTGCTCTCTGGAGTCTTAGTCTCTGGTTGGTGGAAATTTTTGTGTTGGAGCCCGGAGGCCTGGGCAGCTTGTCCTGAGGATGGGCAGAAAGGAGCCTGAGCAGCTGCACAGCTCAACACACTCATTTCAATGATGAGGAAATAGATGCAGAAAAGGCAAGAGGCGTTCCTCAGGTCATTCAGTCAAGTAATGCCAGAACTAGCCCTGGAATTTGAATCTCCTGAGTCTCTGTCCATGAGTATTTCCAGGGTTTTGGGGAAGGTTTAAATTTAGTTATTTCGTTATTTTTTTTCTTTGTAGTACAGACTTTTTCAATCTTGCACAGAAATATGGAGAATGCTATAATCAACCCCGATATTTAGCCATCAGAATATAGTCGATCTTTTTTCATTTGTACCTCCACGTCTCCCTGCCACTGGATATTTAGAAGCAAATCCCCAACATCATATTGTTGCAACTATAAATACTTCGGTTTGTATCGGAAGTACATCACACATTCGATTCCCAGTCAAGGGCATGTACCTGGTTGCAAGTTCGATCCCTGGGCCTGGTCAGGGTGTGTGTGGGAAGCAACCAGTCAATGTATCTCTCTCACATGGATGTTTCGCTCCTTCCTCGTCCCTCCCTCCCTTCCACTCTCTCTAAAAAAAAAAAAGGGGGGGGAAAATTATTCAAGGACAGGACTCTCCTATTAATTTTGTTAGACATGGGTCCCAGGCCCAGTTCGGGTCTTGTCACATGGGGGAGGGGGGATTTCCATTAATGCCTAGAGTTTACGTAGTGATAGCAGCCAGTATATATTGAGTAATTACTGTGTACCAGGTACTGTTCTCAGTGATTTCCAGTATTAAGTCATTTATCCCTCATAGCTACCCCATTAAGTAGGCACTTAATATACCCATGTTAAAAATGATGATACACAGAGAGTTAAGTAATTTACTTTAAGTGGTAGGTAAGGGAGGTGGATCTCAATCCCAGCAACCCAGCTCTAGGGCCTGGGCCCTTAACTATAGTCCTCTGCCCTATAGCATACTTCACAGCAGGAACTATGGGCTGTGGCCCAAATTCAGACGTAAGAATTGTTTTAATATCTTTAAGGGATTATTTTTGAAAATGGGGGTGTGGGGACTGGGGAGAAGAAGAATATATAACAGAGACGACATGTGGTCCACAAAGCCTAAATTGACTGTTTGGCCCTTGACAGAAACAGTTTGCTGGGACCTGCCACCTGTCTCAGGCTTGCCTTGATGGGTGCGGTGGGCAGACTTAAGTTTCCAAGGTGAGACCAGCAAGCCGTGGTCAAGACTTCAGTACCCCAGGACATAGGAGGCTGAGCCATCTTGGTTCTATTTCCTTCTCCAGGCTGAAGACATGAGTGTCAAGTTGGAAGGGGAACCTTCGGTGCGGAAACCAAAGCAGCGGCCGAGGCCTGAGCCCCTGATCATCCCCACCAAGGCGGGCACTTTCATCGCCCCTCCGGTCTACTCCAACATCACCCCATACCAGAGCCACCTGCGCTCTCCTGTCCGCCTGGCTGACCACCCCGCTGAGCGGAGCTTTGAGCTGCCCCCCTATACACCACCTCCCATCCTCAGCCCCGTGCGGGAGGGCTCCGGCCTCTATTTCAATGCCATCATGTCCACGAGCAGCATCCCAGCCCCTCCTCCCATCACGCCAAAGAGTGCCCACCGCACCCTGCTCCGGTCTAGTGAGTAACCCTGGCCTCGGTGGGCAGGGAGGAGACTCATTTTATGGGGCTGCTAGGGGTTGGGTTGGAATGCTGTAAGAAAAGGGGCTCCACTCTCTCATCTCTGAGAAAGAGAAGGACGTTGTCCTGGTTCAAGAATACATGTGGGTGGAGGAGGGGTGTCAGCTGCCTGGGTTCAAATCCCAGTTGCACCATTTACTATTACACCCCCTGTGCAAGTCATTTAAACTCCCTGGGCATCAGCTGCTTCGGTGTTTAGATGAGAATATTAGTAGTGTTTGGTTGATGATGAAATTGCCAATATTCAACTGTTTTTAGATCCACATAGGGTAGTTTCCTATGGTTCAACCTAATAGCTACCTCATAGGGTTGTGGTGCGGTTCAGATGCATTCACATATGTACAGCACGCAATTTCATGCCTGATGCGTCATGTTTGTTCTTAATATTACGTGGCGGATCCTTTCTCCTCAGTCATTTTGGCCAAGAAAGAGCAGACATTTTGGCTCGCATGGGTTTGAATTGTTGAAAAATGTCGCCCACTCTACAAAAAGATCCGTCTCCCAGGAGAATGTGATAATGCTATCTCTTAGGGTGGGGAGAGGATTCAACGGGAGTAAACACTACCAGACCAGCACAGGGGTGAGGCGGTGCCATCCCCAGATTAACCTCCGAGTCCGACCTCACCCATGGCTTAGCTCTCTGGTGCCCCCTGGTGTCTGTGAGTGAGAAATGGCTCACCTGGGCTGGCTGGCCTTCTGCCCTCACACTTCCACGCCAAGATTCAAAGCCTCTCTCCCTGCCTGGGTTGTGCAGGAAGAAGTCACTGTAGAGACCAGATTAGTCCCAAAGAAAAGGTCTGCCCACGCATGAATATTTCTCAAGAACTTGGGTGTAAAGCCTCGAATCGGATCCTATGAGGGCTTCAGTGATATATGGGGACACCAGGGTCTGTTTTAAGGAAAATCCGGGGTCACTAGAGAGTTGACATGGAGGCCTGGGAGACAGAAAAGCAGAGGCTCCTTGCGGTGTGGGCTCAGCAGGCAGCGAGTGAAGCAGACCCTGAGCTCCAAAACCTGCAGAGGCTGCTAGCCTGGGCTAGGGAGGAAAGCATTCAAGAGAGGGTGGGGCTAGAACTGAGCTTGAGCTCTGAAAGGGCGGGGAAGACACGCTAGGCAGAGGACATGAGTGTGACAAAGACATGGAGGTAAGACTGTGCAGGGAAAGTGAGGGGCCACGTGTCACCAGCCTGCTGGGGTCCAGGGTCCAGGTGAGAGGGCGGTGGGCGGCCGAGATGGAAGGGGACTGCTGAGGAGCGCACAGGTTTTATCTCACGTTGCAGAGAGGAGTCAGCAAAGATTTTGTTTTTGCAGCAAGGGAGTGTCTCTTGATCCTGTGAGGCATGAAGAGATTAGCTCAGGAGAAACTGAGGCTAGAGAACCCAGCAAGGAAGTGAGAACATAATTATGCCACAGCGATCTCCTTCACCACCTCGCCAGGGGGTGCAGAGAGTTTCGGCCTCTTTCCTAGTACAACCACAGTTTCATGTTGGAGTTAACCTGTTGTTAACATTCATCTGCGTGTGGGAGCTCCCAGGGCTAGGTTTTGTGCATGATTTCATTCACTCCTCGCATTATTAGCCTTAGGAGCCCCTTTCAGTAGGTGTGAAAAACGGGGGCACCCACATATTTAGGAAAGTTACAGTTCGTTGTCACCATTGCAGGCTGGGAGCCAGGACTTAGGATGCCTGGTTTCCATGTGTGAACCTCTGTGAGTCACCGCTGTGGTTCTGGTGCTGGAGAGCAGCCACCTCGGGCTGGGGAGGGAGGGCTTTGCTGAGGGGCGGAGGGTACGGCCTACCAACCTGCCTTTTGTCCCATAGACAGTGCTGAAGTCACCCCACCTGTCCTCTCTGTGATGGGGGAAGCCACCCCAGTGAGCATCGAGCCGTAAGTGCAGCCCTACCTCCGGCCCGTGGTGTGAGGGTGGCCACGTGGGGTCCCGGCATTGAGGTGGGCCCGTGGAGGAGAGGGCTCTGCAGGGCCTGCAGAGGGCTGAGCGGCCCCTCTGGGCTTCCTCCTCCTCGCCCTGCTTTTGTGTGGAAGTCACAGGAAAAGGAAGGGACCGGTTTGGGTTGCCTTTGCCTCTGCGAATTAGAAGGGTCCTCGGAGAGGCTCCTTCCCTGCCTGTAAGCCTGGAGCTCCTCCTTCCCTTCCCAACACCTGGGCCTCGCCTTTCTGGCAGCACTTGGTGCCGTTTGCCAGGTGTCCTCACAGAAGCCAGATTCCCTTATGCCCAGCTGAGGCCTGGCCATGCTCAGCCTCTGTCAGCTGCCCTCTGCACCTTCTCCCATCCCCCAGGGGGAAAGTCAGATTCTGCCGCCTGCCCCCCCGCCTCACCCCCAGCAAAGTGAGGGCTCACTCTCTGCCCTTTCCACCCCTGCAGACGGATCAATGTAGGCTCCCGATTCCAAGCTGAGATCCCCTCCATGAGGGACCGCGCCCTGGCAGCTGCAGACCCCCACAAGGCCGACTTGGTGTGGCAGCCGTGGGAGGACCTGGAGAGCAGCCGGGAGAAGCAGAGGCAAGGTGAGAGGGGGCTTGAGCCAGCAAGCAGAGATGGTCTTGGGTAGGTGGGTGGGCTAGTCCTAGCCCCGCCCAACCCGGCCTGCCCTGAAAGTGATTTCCTCTCCTCCCTCCCCACGCCCGCTACCTCCCTCCCCGCTCCCTCCCACAATGCAGTGGAAGACCTGCTGACAGCTGCCTGCTCCAGCATTTTCCCTGGAGCTGGCACCAACCAGGAGCTGGCCCTGCACTGCCTGCACGAGTCCAGGGGAGACATCCTGGTGAGACCCCGCCCCCAGTGGCGGGGAGGGCCCTCAGGGAGGCTGGGCTGGATCCATCTCTGCTGCCCAGGAGCCAGGCCTGCTCACATGCTGATTTGAAACAGGCTGGAGGGTCCAACCCAGATGGGGGTTGTAGGGGCTCAGCCCAAGGAAACCCTAGTTCTAAACTTTGCAGCGCAGGGTGGTGCCATCCACCCCAGGCCCTGATTCTGGGCCACTGGGACCCCACCTCAGACAGAGCTGCACTGAGGGCCTTCTGCATCTGTGATGGCCTGAGGAGACCCTCTGAGTTTTGCCCACCGAACCCAGCCAGGGCCCTGACTTTGCTTCACTCCCCTTTAAGGAAACGCTGAATAAGCTGCTACTGAAGAAGCCCCTGAGGCCCCACAACCACCCACTGGCAACTTATCACTACACAGGTGGGCCTGGTGGGGGGTGGGTCTAGAGCCTGGAGCCTCCAAGGGTCTCCCATCAGTGGGGCCCAGTTAGTGCTGAGTCACAGCCCCGGGTGGGGGAGATGGGGGGTGGGTAAGCCAAGAGCCAAAGCACTGACACCAAAGCTGGGGTGGCTCTCCAGGAGCTTACTGTGCCCTGGAGAGGAAGACGGGAGGGCGTGGGCAGGTGGGAGCCGTCCAGGCAAGGAAGCCCAGGACTCGGTACAAGGGACAGGGATCCGGGGCGTGCCATCCAAACTGGCATCAGGTACCTGGAACTTAGACAACCCCTGGGGTGCCATGTCCCGTTCTGGACCCTGTGCTGTAAGAGGGACATTGACCGCTGGGCATCATCCTAGCAGCTACTGGTATCGATCCCCGTGCAGTGGTCCGTGTCGTCTGTGCCAGGCTGGGCACCAAGGGTTTCACACATGCGTGATCTCATTTAGTCTGCACAACTGGGGAGGTGGCTTCTATTATTAGTTCCCACTTCACAAGTGAGGAGAGTGAGGTTCAGGGTCAAGTGGCAGGGCTAGTACGTGGCAGGAGCAGTTTGTGGGTGGACGGATCGCACACTTGTCTGCTGGTCGGAATTGCCCCCGGGATGCTTACGGTCCCACCCACCTCACCACCCCGGTTCCCTGTTTGCCCCGCAGGCTCAGACCAGTGGAAGATGTCTGAGAGGAAGCTGTTCAACAAGGGCATTGCCATCTACAAGAAGGATTTCTTCCTGGTGCAGAAGCTGGTGAGCTGGAGCTCTGTTTCAGGGGCCAGTGAGGGCAGGAGCTAGCTGCCTGTAGGATTTGGGGTCCCCCTACCAGTGGGGGCCTGCAGTCGCTTACCAAGCCCTCGTCAGAAGCACTTAATTCAATGCACTAAGTAGCCTCAGAGAATTCTGTAAACAAAACAAGCAGGGGGGGAAATAAGGACTGCCCTCCCTTCATTCTAAGCCCCCTCCCCTCCCGTTGGATAGTGTGGCCACACCCTGGGGTCTTAATCCAGAGAGGGGCCTGAGTAAATATCAGACTCAGTGGCATCAAACTTGAAATAGTGGTGCCTGGCTGGCATGGCTCAGTGGTTGAATGTCGACCTATGAACCAGGAGGTCTCGGTTCGATTCCCAGTCAGGGCACATGCCCGGGTTGTGGACTCGATCCCCAGTGGGGGGTGTGCAGGAGGTGGCCAATCAGTGATTCTCTCTCATCATTGATGTTTCTACCTCTCTCACCCTTCCTCTCTGAAATCAATAAAAATATATTAATAAAATAAAAAAAACCTAGCCGGTTTGGCTCGGTGGCTAGAGCGTCGGCCTGTGGCCTGAAGGGACCTGGGTTTGATTCTGGTCAAAGACACGGACCTTGGTTGCAGGTTCCCTGGCTCTGGTTGGGGTGTGTGTGTCTCTCTCACGTCAATGTTTCTCCCTCTCCCTTCCATTCTCTCTAAAAATCAATGGAAAAATATCCTCAAGTGAGGATTAACAAAAACAAACAAAACAAATCCCCACAACAACTTAAAATAGGGGCTTACCCAAGGGAGCGCAAGAAGAGAAGGAGGGGCTGCCTGGCGAGGTGAGCCATTCCCCAGGGGCGCGGAGCACGGAAGGCCACAGTTAGTCTGTGGGAGGAGAGGTCACCCTATGATAAGGGGAACTGAGAGCAACAAATGACTGTAACTGAACTGGGCGGGGCCCTCTGCCCACGTCTTGTCAGACCCAGGGCGTCTTTCCAGTAACTCCTCCTCTTTCCGCTGGCCAGCTAGAGGAGGCCGGAGCCTAGTTGTCCTAGATTTATCTTGTCCTCCCCCTGTGTTCTTCTGGGGGACTAAAGTGCTTTGCTAATTTGCAGACTTGCATCTTCCCACCAGCCCCGACTGGCAAAATCTGGGCTGTGGGAGAGTGCGTTGTGTGGACCGCTGAGGGGAAAGGGCTTCCAAGAACGTGCTCTTTCCTCTTGGGATGGTAGATTGTGCCAGGGATGGCTCTGGGAACTGGACAAGGTGCTGATGAATTCTCCCACAAGGGCCCTGTTGTGAGGGCAGACATCTGCTGGGTTCCTGATTGGGCAATATTTCCAGGAGCCCCCCTAATGCCTTAATGAAAAGAACAGACCAGTAGTCAAACAGATGATCAGAGAGAGTTGGCAGGGAACGTGCAAACGGGATCTAATTAATAACGTCGTGATTTGGCCATTCCTGTGAGATGGAGCATGTCTGTTTCTCCTCGGGCCCAGAGGACCCTCTCTGACTCCTGGGGCTCTGTGCACAGGACCTCCGCACTGCCCAGAAGTTGGCCGAGCAGTCTGCGAGCCTGGGGGAGCGGGAAGAGTCAGGGAAAACAGCCTCTGTGTTTTCTGTGTGTGGGAAGGTAGCCCAGAAACTAAACCCAGTGGCCAAATGGATTTGTGAGACGGGAGGGCTAGGACTTCAGAGCGTGGGAGGCCCTTGGAGATCATCTAGTCTCACCCCACTCGCTATTTACACAGGAAGCGACTTGTCGAAGGCCACGCAGCTATTTAGTGGCAGAGTTAGGAACAAGATTTGGGAATCCTGCTTCCTTTTCAGGTTTTCCCAGGCTTATTAGCCTCCCTTGATAATTTGACATTTCTCTGTCCTCGCTTATCAGTCGCTGCTACCTGGAGAGGAAAGGAAGAGGGGGCAGGGATATATATATATATATGTATGTATGTATGTATATGTATATATATATATTATATAGATAGATCAATGTGAGAGAGATACGTTGATTGGCTGTCTCCTGCACACGACCCAACCAGGGATTGGACCTGCAACCTGGGTATGTGCCCTGACTGGGAATTGAACCTGCCACCGTTTGGTGTACGGAATGACACTCCGACCAATTGAGCCGCACGTGCCAGGGCCAGAATTTTTCCCCTTTAACTTTTTATTTTGAAAAAGTTCAAACTTCCAGGAAAATGGAAAGAATCGTGTAGTGAACACCTGTATACCCCTCACTTAGATATACCAGTTGTTAACATTTGCCACATTTGCTATCTGTCTATATATAAACTTACACATGCACCTATTCTCTCTCTCTGTTTTAATTAATAATTAAAAGTAAGTTACAGACATCATGACACTTGGCCCAAATATTATCTAAAAACAAGGACATTCTCCTGTAAAACCACAGTAGCATTATCATCAAAGAAACTTAAACTGATAAGTAATACGCTCTAACATGCAATCCACATTCAAGTCTCCCCAGTGGCTCCATGTTGTACTTTTTAGCTTTTTAGAAAAGGAGTGCTGAAGCTTGGGTTAGTCGGATCGGTCAGTGGTTTGTCAGAGCAGGTGTTAGAGACATGCTTATATTTGGGGGGGTTGATTGAGTTTAGTGTTGGCTCAGTTTAAGGGGAGACAGGAGGAAGGCTGGCGTATCCCCAGGCAGGTGAGCTGAACCAGGAACTCTGACCGCATTTTCGTTTCAAACCAGATCCAGACCAAGACTGTGGCCCAGTGTGTGGAGTTCTACTACACCTACAAGAAGCAGGTGAAGATTGGCCGCAATGGGACGCTCACCTTCGGCGATGTGGATACGAGTGACGATAAGTCAGTCCAGGAAGAGGTTGAAGTGGATATTAAGGTGATTCCCTTCCCATCCTCAGCTGCTGAGAGAGGAAGGCAGTGTCCCTGATAACCCCAAGTTGTTGATGTCCTGGGCTGGGCACTGGCCGTGGGCCTTGGGGATCCCCTCTCTGTTGGCCAGTGACGTAGTAATCATACCCTGTGTGGATACAGTACTTGGGGGAAAGTTCCCACAGTATTTGCACCAGCGTCAATGTATTGTCCCCTCATAGCAGGCCTCTAACACTGTTTCCCAAACTTTAGCCATTCTTGTATCACCTTTATGAGTTTCCGCTATTCCTGCATCCTACCATATGTTACCATTACTATTTCTGTCATTTCCACATACCACTTGTGCTATTCATATTTTTAAATCAACTCATTTTTACTCCAAAGGGAAGTTTTATATCACAATCATACATAGAAAACAAGTACTGCTTGGCTTAGACGGTTCTAGTAAAAATAAATATAGTGTATGAAAGTCAAACCATGTTATTAAATTCTAGCTAGATACTAT
This sequence comes from Cnephaeus nilssonii, assembly GCF_951640355.1. Lineage (NCBI taxonomy): Eukaryota > Metazoa > Chordata > Mammalia > Chiroptera > Vespertilionidae > Cnephaeus > Cnephaeus nilssonii. Next base: position 86,734,072 of record NC_137075.1, on the reverse strand, counting down.
TATCTGCCAAGGCTCTGAAACTGAGGCCTGGAAAAGTACAAAAGACACATGAACACGAGCTAGAGACTTTCTTCTTAACATAATCAGGATTGAAAGAGAATTGAAAAGAGAATGTTATTTAATTCTGTTTCCGTGTATCCACCACCTAAAGTCATTTTGGGGCTATAAGCCCACACTTGGTGACATGCTGCTCTAAGATGGGGAGTGGTTCGGTCCCCTTTCTGCAGGTAGGAAGGGAGTGGAGATACAGAAAGTGTTACAAGGTAGCTGAGAATGAGCTCAAGTTGCTGCCTGGCTCCACCAGACCACCCTGCCCACGGATGTGTCCCTGAGCACATCCAGGAAGATAGGTGGCCTGTGGGGAGGGCCTGGCAAGCTCCCTCCCTGCCCCTGGCTCCATTTCAAGTGCTCGGTCTCATCCTGAAGGTTCCCAGGGCTCAAGGCTCGCTCTTCTTTGCCAGGCAGACTAGGTGAGGGAGGGTTAGAGTCAGCACAGGAGGCCAGGCCAGGACTAGCAGGGACAAGTGAGCCCTGGCTGGGTCAGAATCCGTGCACTGTGGCTGCATGACTGAGCTCTAGGGTCACTGCCCCTGTTCTTGTCCCCCATAGACTTCCCAGAAGTTCCCCAGGGTGCCTGCTCCCAGAAGAGAGTCCCCCAGTGAAGAGAGGCTGGAGCCCAAGAGGGAAGTAAAGGAGACCAGGAAGGAGGGGGAGGAGGAGGTGCCAGAGATCCAAGAGAAGGGGGAGCAGGAAGAGGGGCGAGAGAGAAGCCGGCGGGCAGCGGCTGTCAAAGCCACACAGACACTACAGGCCAATGAGTCGGTAAGTGTGACCTCCACTGGGGGAGCCCAGGGCCAGGAGAAGGGCCCGAGGGGGTGGGAGGGAAGGCAGAGCAGGAACATGACTAGGATTGTCGTCATCATCATAGCAGGAAATGTATTCAGTGCCTGATGCTGTTAACTCATTTAATCCTCATAACCCTATGTGGTAGGTACTGCCATTATTCCCATTTCACAGATGAGGAAATTGAGGCCCAAGATCAGATAGCCAGTAGGCAGCCTGACTCCAGAGGCTGCCGCTAAATTTTACACTCTACTGCTTTTGTCTCTGAGACTCGGGGAGCACGGTTTTATGAAAACCCGGAAGGTGTGTGGGACATGGGGGAAGCATTCGTGAAGTGTAGCTCAGGCAGGGCTCCCCTAAGAGAGCTGTGTCCCTGACAAAAATGTCTGAAACTGAGCTGAGGTCACAGGCGTAAAGATAATGGCCCCTCACCCATGTTCTCTACAAAGTGCTGTCCTGTCCATGATCTCATTCATTCTGCACAAGAACCCCATCAAGTGTGAACCCTCACTTTGCAGATGGAGAAAACGGGGCTCAGAGGTACTAAGTGACTTGCCTGAGGTTCCACCCCAGATCCTACTGCAGTGCTCTGTCTGCCACATCACAGGCCAGGAAGCAAGACCTACCGGCCAGAGCCGTTCTTGTCTGGGACGGGTCCCCCGGAGAGGGTAGGGGTGGGAAGAGCCTGCTGGGGGAACTACTCTGAGTTTTTTATTTCGGTGTTGTACACTTAGGCGTGCAGGAAAGCCCCCCATAAACTGTAGACACGCAGCTGTTGGTTTTCTTCTTTTTGTCTTGGCTGTGCTCCTCCAAGAGTTGTGCTCCGTGTACAGGCCCAAGGGAGTTCTGCTGACTTTTGTCAGCATTTTCCTGTAGGGTCAACCCAGGGCACAGACTTCCGCTGGCCACCTGGGGCTCCCCTAGCCCCTGAGTACCTGCCCTGAGCACCCCTCTCCAGGGCAGCACAAGGAGTCCTCTGCTCGCTGGCACCTGCCTGGCCTTTGCCATGGTGGCTCGTGGTGTCATGAGCTAGATGCCTGCCCGTCTTCCCCTTGCACTGGACCGCGCTCTCCGAGGAGGGGCGCCTGTCTGTCACCTCTGTGTCCCCAGCACCTGTGCATCACATGGGCTTGAATCTCACGGAATAAAGTCACAAATGGACTAAATGACTGAAACATGACAACGTGTGTCATTAATGGAGACACCAGGTCCCGTCAGATACACCGGGAAGTCCTAGGGCAGCGAGGGCTGTCCCACGATGACTGTAGCAGCAACTCTGTAAAGACAGAGCTGGCCGAAGATGGGATGGGTTGCTGAAAAGGCAGTGAGTGCCTTCTCAGTGGAAGGATTCAAGAGAATGCCAGGGCAGGAGTGTCTGGCCTTTAGGAGTCCTCTGTTCCCTAAAATTCCGGAATTCGGGATCCTGTCTTCCCCAAATCTCTCAACGCCTCCTTGTTTGATTCTCTCCAGGCCAATGACATCCTCATCCTCCGAAGCCATGAGCCCAACGCCCCTGGGTCTGCTGGTGGCCAGGCCTCGGAGAAGCCGAGGGAGGGGCCGGGGAAGCCGCGAAGGGCTCTGCCTTTTGCAGAGAAGAAGAAAAAAACAGAGACATTTAATAAGACCCAGAATCAGGAGAACACGTTCCCTTGTAAAAAATGTGGCAGGTAAGATGTGTCTCCATGGGGACCGAGGAGGGAGGGTGTTGGTGGTGGGTAGGCGGATGGCAGGCGGGCAGGAGGAGGAGGAGGTAGTCTGAGCTTTCGCCTTGTCTTCTGATTGGCTCAGAGGGTTTCTAGGGCGGTGATGTCACTCAGCAGAAGAGGGATGATGGCACTGAATAAGGAACTCGTCTCTGCTTTAGTTGGAGGGTGGGGGTAGGCCAAGAGGCATTCGCCAAGTCAGGGACACACAGCTCCCCCCCCCCCACACACACACACACTCTAGCCTGGTGGCCCAGGGGGTGGGGACAGACCTCTCACTTGAGCCCCTCTTGCCCGGCTGCAGGGTGTTCTACAAGGTGAAGAGCCGCAGCGCCCACATGAAGAGCCACGCAGAGCAGGAGAAGAAGGCTGCAGCTCTGAGGCAGAGGGAGAAGGAGGCTGCGGCCGCTGCGGCCGAGGCCGCTGCCTCCCCCCACCAGACGGAAAGCGCTGGAGAGCGGGGCTGAGGCCCAAGGCCGCCTGGAGACCCAGGACTGGCCCCTCTGCCTGGCGCCCGGCTCCCCCTGCACCAGCCTTGTCAAAGCGCCGCCGGCGCCCAGGGACTTACCGAGGGATAGAGGAGAGATCACGTGGACTTTTCTCCGGAAAAACAAACAAGACAATAAAATAAACAGCTCTTTTATTTATAAAGGCCCCAGGAGCAGTGTTAAGGGCTGCAGGATCCAGTTCTCTGTGCATTCGGTCTGTCAGGAGTTGTCCTCACGCTTTCCTGGAACGATGAGCGTCCCTGCTTGCTGGGGCTGCCCTCTGGGAGGGGCTCCAGCCGCTGCCACGGGTGCTTCTCACACCGGGACCCCTGCTGCTGCGCAGTCTCTTTCCTTCCTCTTCCCCCTGCTCCCCTTGGGCACCAAGGAGAGCCAAGCACAAGTTCGCCCCCAGTGTAGCATTATTCCTCCCCTGAGCCCCGGAAAAAGGGAGCTCACCCCTGCACACCGTGTCCAGGCCTAAGCTGCTCCAGCGCCCCTGTCCTCACAGAGGCCTCTCCTTTGCTGCTTGCTAGCAGCCTGCTGGGGCTGGAAGTTTTCTCAGATGTTTGCGGGAAGGCCATGTTCCTGTCCAAGCTCTCAGCCTGCTGGAGGAGAGGGAACTGTGAGGAGGGAAGCTGCAGGCTAGGCCTGAGGGCACTTTAGATAAGCCTTGGCTCTTCTGCTTCCCACCTTTTTGCCAAATACCTTTGGGCCCCAGAGACTAAGGGAGCTTAGCCCAGGCCCAGCCCGCCCCTCCTGGGCGCAGGTTTCCTGCTTGCCTCCGTCCTGACCTTGGCAGCTGCCACCTGACCCCACCCCACCTGGTCTAGCGCTGATAGCCACCGCCCAGCCCCCCAGTCCTGCATGTTGGAGATTTCTGGATCCTTCCCTGGGAGGGGGGAGGTCTCCTAACCAGATTGGACAGGAGCCTTCATTCCTTGACTTGTGTCATTTGGGAGCTATTTATTTATTCTTAATATTTAATTTTGAACATCCTCTCAGGGACCAGGGGCCGCCTGCTTTCCAGAGGCCCAAGTGCATTTATCCCAAAACAAGGCACCTTCTTGGCATCCGCACCTCTCCCCCCCCCCCCCCGCCCCCCGCTGTTCCCAAGACCCTAATGCCCCTCACCACATTGCTCTGGAAGCTCTTGCCAATAGGAATGCTAGCACCTGCTGAAAGAGGGTGGGAAGGTGGAAGGTGTCGCACCTAGAGTAGCAGGAGCAAGGGGATCCAAGGCAGTTCTTGTTGCTACCTCTGCTCTAGCTGTACTTTCAAATTGCCTGAGAGGATTGGCTGGAAGCCAGAATTCTGGTTTGTTTCTGGCTTGAAGAAGCCATATTTGGCACGGAGTCACTAAAGAAAGGGCTGGGAGATGCTGGAGGCCCCTTCACTTGCCAGTCCCACAAGGAGGGCTGAGTTATTTTTCTGATCTTGTCACTCAACTTTCATTGTATAAAAGAAGTTCAAAGTGAATGCAAGTAAACGGCAGGCCAACATGTTAGGAAGGAGCCACAAAGCATTCTGCTTACTCACGAGATAGCTGAAAGGCAGCGTGTTGGTAGCTGGGGGTAGGGAGAACGTTTTTTTTGTTTCTAAACTATGCACTATCAGGTATTTTTCAGCCTTCATGCATTAAAATGGTTCTACAAGATCCCAGCTACAGGAGCAACAAAATTCTCCCCCCCCCCCCCAAGACTCCTGGACAACTACCTAGATTTCCAACTTCCCAGTTAATTTCCTCCATAAGCTTCTACAAACTCAGTATCCCAAGATTGCAAAAATCTGGTATCCCCTCCAGAAACAGGAAGGTAGCAAAAGTCTCTCTTCTAAATCACGTGTGTAACATGAGTGCCTTCGCAGCTTTGCCCCAAAGTGCTACTTACGTTTCCCAAGGTTTTTTCTATTTAAATTGTATTTTGTTTCAGGCCCCTTTATGGACATGCTGTAACAAATCTCCTTTGTCTAGAGCGATTCTCCTTTTTCTAAACTCATGGAGACAAGACCAGGTGAATGTAGGTGGAGAAAACAAAAATGGTACCTCTCTGTATTAATCCCACCGGAACATGGCATGTTAGAAGGAAGGGTTCCTGCTCCCGGATAGATTTACATCTCGAATGCGTTGTGAAAGTGAAAATGTTTAGAGGGCAGATGCAATTGTGGCCTGTGACCTGCCAATTTAGTAGGTGCAGTCAGCTGGCATAAGTCTATGTCCTTTATGGTGCTTTCTCCCTGTGAACACATTAGGCTCATCTTTAGTTGTTCTTTTCTTTTTTTCTTCTACTCAGAGCTCTTTGCTTTAAGAAGTTAAAAATGACAAACACCACCAGCTTTATAATGCCCTCCCACACCGTCTCACAGAGCCATCTCCCCGCCTCCATCTGCACTCAGCAAGGGCATGAAACTAACCTAGTGCCTGTATTCCAGACCGTTTCTGAGGTCTCTTACCCACCGGAGGAGACAGTGCTTCGGAACTGTCCTCCATGCCTTCAGCGGCCCCCTACCCATCCCTCCTGCCACCCCACCTCCACCCCTGGCACAGAGGTCGTGTGCTGCTTATGTCTAAAGGGATCCCCTCTATTTAACTGCCTCAGTGACCTAACCTCTTTCTTCTCGTGTGCCAGAGGTTAAGATGAAGGAGGAATACAACATATACTCAAGCCCGAACTGTTTAAATACGCTTTCACTGGGGGCTCACTGTTCTTGGATGGTATTTATTGCCAGACTGGCAAAGCCTAACTCCTTAGGTTTACAGGAAGTATGCATACTTTTATAAAACAATTGTATGTCCTCCACTCTTTTGCTGTGTTGATCTTTGCCTCTAATAATTTGCAGCTGTTTCACCTTTTTCTCATTTGTCTCTCAATTGAAGGCCTTGTTGGAGGGAACAGCACAGGAACAGCCTTGACAGTCTGTAATTATTGTATAAATATTTTAATAGCATATAAATAACTATATTCCTTTTATTTTGAAAAAAAATGATCAGACACTGCCTTTTGTGTGTTTGCTGCCTGTGGCACCCTTTTTTAAAAAGACTGTTACATATTAAAATAGTGTACATATATATAAATATTACCTCTTTTGCTGTACAGTTGTGATAGACCAGACTGAAGATTTTATTTTTTGTGTGCTTTTTATAAAAAAAAAATTAATACACTAAAGAAAATCTTGCTGATGTGATTGTAATGTATCTATGTAACTTATTTACTTTTGGATGTTCTTCTGTATCTTTAAACCTTTTATTAAATAAGGTTTTAAAAATTCAGAGTTGAATGCTGTGTTCTTTAGGGGAGATTTTCACCATCTGGGATTGACGTAAGTAGGCCTTGTTTTGTTTGCGGGGGATTATTGGACATTTTTGAACCATAAGGATTCTGTTTTATCACCTCATTGTCAATGATGTCAGCACTGGAGAAATGAACACACCGGCATTTTCCTGGCTACAAAGATTACTGAGTATAAATCTTTTTACAAAATGTTCGAGCCATCTCAATTCACTCTCTCACACAAAAACATGTAAATGGCACTCTTCCAAATTTTAGTTTCATTTGGATGAAATATGGAGGGTGGGGAATGCGATCAGGTGGCATAAGGAAGCCCCTGTGGCCGAAGAGGGTGTTTTCATGTCGAAGCAGCCACAGTGGACACGTCTGTCTCGACGGATGCATTTTCAACAGTATCATCTTAAACCCACTGTATTATTATTATTATCTCTTTATTATTATTATTATTATTATCTCTTAAACGCGGTGCTTGGTTTTTAAAAAAAAACTAGAAAATATGGAAAAAGAAATGAGCCATCAGAGAAACCAGAGCCCTGGCTGTCACCATAGCAACCGCTGGACATCCTCCCCTCCCTCGCCCGCCCCCCCCCCCCCCCACGCGGGCTGCGGGAGCGCGCGGAGCTCCGGTCCCCTCCGCCGCCGTTGCCATGACTACCCGGGCGCTGAGTGGGCCGCGGGGCGGGGCGCGCGGCAGCCACGCACGGGGCCGGCCCCGCCCTCCACTGCGGCAGTAACTGCTCGGCTGGCTGCGGGGCGGACCACCCGGCCGCCGCTGCCCGCCTAACCCGCCACAACTGCCGCTGCCGCGCTTCGCCGCGTGTGTCTTCGCACCGCGGCCGCCCCCGCCGCCCGGTGGGCCCCCTGCCCCCGCGAAGACGCTCCTGGCGGGCTGACCCTCCGCCGCTGCGGCGACCTCAGGACCAACAGTCACTCCCTCGGGGGGCGGCACGGCCCTCGCCGGCTAAGCGGCCACCCCTCGGCCGCCCGAACGCCCGGCTCCGACCGCGAACGCCGGATCGACTCCAGGAGCAGCGACTGCCCAGCGCCCGGCGGCGGAGCGGAGGCGGCCGCGCCCCGCGCCTGCAGGTAGAGGACCCCGGCCGCGGACCCTGAGGAGGCGCAAGAGGGCGGCGGCCGAGTGACGGGCGGACCCCGAGCCTTCCCGACGCCCCGCTCCGAGGACGCGCCGGCCGACTGCCTGGGGCAGCGCGGGGACGACCGCGGAACCGGCGCGGGTTGTTCTCGGTGGTTGCGTAACGCCCGCCTCCCTCGGGCGTCTCTGGGGGGGAGTGTCCGCCGCTGTCCTCGGCCCTCGGGCACAGGGAGCCGCCGTCACCCGTGTCTTAGGATCGGGCCCCAGGTAGTCGGGAAGATGGCGATGACCCTGCTGGAAGACTGGTGCCGGGGCATGGACGTGAACGCCCAGAGAGCCCTGCTGGTCTGGGGGATCCCGGTGAACTGCGACGAGGCCGAAATCGAAGAGACCCTCCAGGCCGCGATGCCCCAGGTGCCCTACCGCGTGCTGGGCAGGATGTTCTGGAGGGAAGAGAACGCGAAAGCAGCCCTGCTGGAGCTCACGGGCGCCGTGGATTACGCGGCCATCCCCAGGGAGATGCCGGGGAAAGGCGGGGTCTGGAAAGTGGTCTTTAAGCCCCCGACCTCCGATGCTGAGTTTCTGGAAAGGCTGCACCTCTTCCTAGCGAGGGAGGGCTGGACCGTGCAAGATGTTGCCCGTGTCCTTGGGTTTCAGACCCCCGCTCCGGCCCCGGGCCCAGATATGCCCGCAGAGATGCTCAACTATATTCTGGATAATGTCATTCAGCCTCTTGTGGAGTCCATTTGGTACAAGAAGCTGACGGTGTTCTCGGGGCGGGACATCCCGGGGCCCGGGGAGGAGACCTTCGATTCCTGGCTGGAGCACACGAATGAGGTCATTGGGGAGTGGCAGGTGTCCGACATAGAGAAGAGGCGGCGGCTGATGGAGAGCCTCAGAGGCCCTGCCGCCGACGTCATCCGCATCCTCAAAACCAACAACCCTGCCATAACGACCGCCGAGTGCCTCAAGGCGCTGGAGCAGGTGTTTGGGAGCGTCGAGAGTTCTAGGGATGCGCAGGTCAGGTTTCTGAACACGTACCAGAACCCGGGAGAAAAGTTATCGGCTTATGTCATTCGTCTGGAGCCTCTGCTGCAGAAGGTGGTGGAGAAGGGGGCCATAGATAAGGATAACGTGAACCAGGCCCGCCTGGAGCAGGTCATTGCCGGCGCCAACCACAGCGGGGCCATTCGAAGGCAGCTGTGGCTGACCGGGGCTGCGGAAGGGCCAGCTCCTAACCTCTTTCAGCTGCTGGTGCAGATCCGCGAGGAGGAGGCCAAGGAGGAGGAGGAGGAGGCTGAGGCTGCCCTCCTGCAGTTAGGCCTGGAGGGGCACTTCTGAGACCCGGGAAAGGGAGTTTTAGTGCAGACCTAGGTAACAGCTGCTTTGTGCTTATAGGTGTGTCTCTTAGTCAAGTCCTGTTTTGGGGGGGAAGTCAGGCCTGCATATTCATGTAACATTAGTAAAATTGTGCCAGGGAGCACCCTGAGCTGCTACCAGTGTCATGCTAGCATGCTGAAATGCCAGGTAAAGGCTTAGACACAGGTGCTCAGTGCAAGCTGTCATCTTGACATCATCAGTTGTGAAAAAATGTGAAACTTGTGAGACTTCTCATCAAGATACCTAAATGTGAAATTGCATGTTCAGTTGTTTAGTTCAGAGCCTGGCTAACACAAGAAGTGTTCAGTAAAAATATGAACTGTTGTTATTAATAACGTGAATAGTTTTTCTGTTTATTGCAAATTGTTCCTGATTTATATTGATGGGAAGAAACGTGAATTAGATATTCTTAGTGATTCAGCTTTACAGTGCTAATTTCTTACTTTTCATCTGTAAACATCAGGATCAATTTAATTGGAAAGTATCCTGAGACTACAAAATAGGGTATTAGAAAAGTACAATTATAGAGCTGTGTAAATTAAAATTTTCACTGTACAAGATATAAATTGCATGGGGAGGTTAATATGAACCAGTTACAGTATCCATTCCCCCATTTCAAATCTTTGTCATTGATTTGTATTTCTCTTTACTTGTGCTGGTTCTAAGTGTTCTCAGTTTGAAGTTATCAAATACATGTATACAAATAAAAATATTTTAAAAATTCTAGTCTCATTTTCTGACATGTATAAAAAATTTTCAGTGTAATTAAGATCTGTATCTTTTCTTAGACTTGAAGTCACTAAAGAAAATCAAACCTCAAGTAAATATTACTCTAAAATGTTAGGAAATCCAGAAATGGGGTTTAGGAGGTTATCGAGCATTTTTTCCTCCCCTTTTAAGTTCCTTTCAGCTAAAAGTGTTTGTTTTGCCGCAGGGATAACTCACACCTGTGTAAAATGAATGCTTCGGTTTTACAGCAGCCATTTTATATCAAGAGGATATAAAAAGGGAAATATGGCTTTAAAACATGTTTATTTGGCTACAGAGATTCAGTGACAGAAGATGTCCATCTTTTGAGATCCAGGTCCTAGTAAATCCAGAAGTGGTTACATGAACATAGTGTTCAGTGGAGATTTTCCCCCAGTAACAAGGCTTTAAAATTAAAGCCAACCAACCAAATAAATAATAAAATGATAGCCAACCTATTATAACAATCATAAGGTAAAAATTAGTCATAAAGGCTAATACTTGCATATGTTCTAACAGATGTCTCTATACACTCATCTCACTTCCTTCACTCTCTTCTCTACACAGCTCCACGTATTTGACTCCCACAACAGAAAGGCAAATCTTCACTCCCCACAAACATGTCCTCATTACCCCTCTCCCCCATTCACATCTCACATAGCTTCCCCGTCCATCGCCCACCCCCCCCACCCCCCCACACACACAATGTGCTGGATACACACACACTCCCCTCACCTCTCACAATCTTGTTTTCATACATTCACTCCCACCTTCCCCAGAACACTCCATCATAAACATGCTCCCCCCTCTATACCAGTCTCCCACCCCTGTCATACATTCCCATTTCTCCACATACATACACACAACCAGTCACCACATACATGTTCACACTCCTACTCTATACATACACTCATAACAAAAACAAATAATGGGTTCATTTTTTAACCAAATATGGGTATCCTATATCTGCACATAGGGATGGGTACACCTTTTTATAGGTGCAGAGTTGATTGCTTTTTTTTTTATTGCATTTTAAGAGGGAGAATAATCACCTAGGATTCTTTAATATATAACAATTATATATATCTATGTGTACACCCATAAATATTTAATACAACACATGTATATGATACAAAACAATATCAGGAGTCTAGATGTCCATCCTTTGTTCTATAAAACAATGAACTAAAAATAATGAACTGATTCAAATTAAGGTTTTCTCTATGGGTTCATTAAAATCTGCTTTTTAAAGGACAGTAGCAAGAAATATATCCTTATAACCAAAGAACTATGGAGTAAAAAAGTAGACTGTCAAACTACACGGGGAAGGTAGGGGAGGGTTGGGGGGGTAAGAGATCAACCGAAGGACTTGTATGCATGCATATAAGCACAACCAATAGACGCAAGACACGGAGGGAGGGGAGACCCGGGTAGGGATGGGGAGTCAATGGGGAAAAAAAGGAGACATGTACTACTATTTGTAATAAATTAAACAATACTTTAAAAAAAAAAGTGAAAAGAAATAGAAACTGCACTGTAGGTCCTATTCTGTGACCAAAATAACATTTGGCTGACAGCGCAGAATATGTGCTGGGAAAATGTGTAATGTTACTGCTAGTGCTCAGTTCTTCCTGTTTCTTGTCTGAGGTTATTCCAGACCACAAATCAAGGGCTCATCAGCCAACCTTAACCTTGTACACTCTGAAACTAAGAAAAGGACTAGGAATGGTGAAGTGCAGCAGGAACTTGCTGTACCTGTAGCATTCTTTCTAGGATCCTAATCATTTTGAAATGGTGCCCAGAGAACTGGAGACTTACAGACCCAGAGAGAAAATTATCATTGGAAATGAACTGGGGGGTAGGGGGGTAAAGAAATGAGTCAGCCCTAACCGGTTTGGCTCAGTGGATAGAGCGTCGGCCTGCAGACTCAAGGGTCCCAGGTTCGATTCCAGTCAAGGGTATGTACCTTGGTTGCAGGCACATACCCAGTAGGGAGGGTGCAGGAGACAGCTGATGGATGTTTCTAACTCTATCCCTCTCCCTTCCTCTCTGTAAAAAATCAATAATATATATATATATTTTAAAATGAGTCACACATGTACACACACACACACACACACACACACACACACACGAAGCTGTGGAATATGTTATCCAAAGACAATTTTTTTGGAATTGAATATTCAAAGTTCAGATAGTTGCTCTTTATTAGCTAAAAGTAATGGTTATATAACAAAAAAAGATACAAATTAATTTTTTATAAAATAACACAATTTATTACTATTTTAAAACAAGTCTCACAAAATAACATTCAGAAACTCAACATTTCTAAATAATTTAACACAATAACTTTAGTCATAAAGTTCATGCTACAAAATTCCTGCATATAAAAGATAATTACCAAAGTATTAATAGATGTTAATGGATGTTAAAATGTTCTTCAGAATGGAGTTGGTTCTAGAAGCCAAAGATTCTGGAATGATGCTCGTGATCATGACTGCCACGCTGGGAGAAGTAGCTGGCAAAATGTATATTCCTTATAGCTACCAACTCCCCAGTCTTTGGATGAGGTTGATCCCTCTAGGCAATCGCACCTCGGAGGCAGGGATCCTGCTGATCAAAGCAGCAAATAACTTCCTACCCTCCCTAACATTAGCCACAACCTAATTTAGCCAACATCTAAATTGTTAAAATCTAGACGTAGGAAAGAGAACTCAAAGTTTCTGCGCAGGAGAACTGTACTTGACACGTCCCCGCAAGGCTGACTGCCAACGTAGTAGACATGGAAGGCAACACCAACTAGGGAAATAGGGGAATCCCAACTCTGGTTATGTCAACAGACAACTACTGCAGAGGTGGGCTTAATGCAAGCAAGAATGGGGTTGACTCTAATATCCACAGGCAGGCAAAGTATTTACCTATCTGCCCTTGGGGAGTGCTTTCAACCAACATCCACTTCATAATCTTAAAGTGCAAATCTACTGAAAAATAGTGACTCTCCCCATCCCCTTGTCCAATTTGCAGATCATAATTTGGTTGGCTGGTTCCTCTCTAACCTGCCCAATATGGGAAATTAACTAGAATCCAGTTATGACTTTTCCACGTGTCAAGTGAAAATTTATCTTAAGTCAGAAAAGGGAAGACTCAATTTAGTTTTTCCTTTCAGTTTTCTTCCTTTGCAGTCACTGGTTTATAAAAAGGCAGGAATAGAGATATAGATGTGGAATTTCTAAAGTTCAGTGATTAAAAAAAATACCCTTAACTCTTTTTATTGCACCTATTTTATGGTTTTACAAGAAACAACTCAAGCTAGAGTGAAGATAAAGGAATATGGTCAAGTTAGCTGTGTCAGAAACACCAACTCTGCCACACTAAAGCTTGTTTTATACTTAACTATTTACAGACACATCAAGCAGCCCAGGTTAGCTGTTAGTTTTCTCCCTTTACCGCTGCTTACAATATAAAGTCTTTGTGACTAACAGTTAGACTGCAGTTAGACATAACTTGTGATCGATGCTCGACATTTCCCCCAATCTTTAAAGTTAATGATGAAATCCAACCTTTCTAGCCCTACACTTTTCCCATTTAGTCTCAAGAAAAGCCCAGGCAAAAGATTCTGGGTCACACATAACTACCTTCAACTCTACTTACATATCACCAATTCTGACAATAAGTCAACAATTAAGATTCATTTCTTATTCCTCCTTATTCTACTTCAGCCCACTGGTGAAAGGTATCAGAAGATGCATCTGTTCAAGTCAAAATTTCTCTTTCCAAACAGGAACCACATTTAAGTGTCTTACACCACCCCTATTTGTGGAATGGATCCAGTAACCAGACATGCTTCTGATCACATCCAAAACTGGTGTCTACACCAGCTAACTTTCATATATGCTTACCAAATTTTATACAATATTTTTCTGTATTTAATGACTGCTAGTCTGTAAAATCCTGTGCATGACTTGACAATGAATGAACACTTAAAAAATGACATGCATTTTATAAAGTATACTTAAAATGTTAAATTTTAGAGACAAAGCAAAATCTACCATAAACTTGGATTCTGTTGATAGTAAGAGAGAGGTAGGTTAATAATCACTTCCTAAGATGAGCAAAATGCTAAGATAAGACATAAAAGTTGAGATCCTGCTGGGGGGAAATAAGTCGAACTTTCCAGTCCTGAGTTTCTAATGTGTTGTGGGAATTGTTAAAGTGAGCATTACAAAGAAGGGAAACACCAATGATCATTTCATTCCACCCATGATCACTAAATACACCACCTTCTCTCCTATAATAACTCAGGTGCCATATGGCTACAGAGTGAAAATAAATGGACACTGGACAAAAGGAATGTTGGTATAAAGCACTGGTTCTTAACTATGGGTGAATTTGTTCCAACCCATCTAGCTAGCCCGAGGGACAAATGGCAATGTATGAAGACATTTTTGGTTATCACAACTGAGAAGAAGGTTCTTCTACTAAGTAGAAGCCAGAGATGCTGCTAAACATCCTATAACACACAGGGTAGCCCCCACAACATTATCAAGCCCAAATGTTGATAGTGCCAAGGTTGACTCTGATTTAAAGGAACAAACTCCTATTAACAGAGAACACAGAAAAGGTTAATTACTTGGTAGGCTAAAATTTCCTGTGGAAATATTAAAATGCTGAACTGATTCCAGAGCTCTACCATCATTAAAAGAATAGAAGAAATTTAAATGATCCACTAAAATGGCATAATGCTTCAAACCAGGAGCACAGAGAGAATCCATTACAAGTAGGTTAAAGATCTAATTCAAGAAGCACAAATCAAAGGCATTTAGTATCAACTAAATTTGCAGCAGTAAAGGATGAGTTAAGGAATGATTTGAGAGAATATTCTGAACTTCTTAATACACTCTATCTTCTATTTTCTATCTTCTGTTTCCTAGTGGATTCTTAGTTTCATTCCATGCAAAGAATGCATAAAAGTCATTCAAATATTTGTTGAGTGGAACTGACTATGGATATTTTGTGAAATGGACACAGAAAAGCATCTTACATTCTCTGAGAACTACCAGTGATTAAAAGACATTTAGAAACAAAGGGGCCCAGCTGGTATGGCTTAGTGGTTGAGCGTGGACTTATGAACCAGGAGGTCACGGTTCAATTCCTGGTCAGGGCACATGCCCAGGTTTCAGGCTCTGTCCTCAGTAGGGGGCATACAAGAGGCAGCTGATCAATAATTCTCATCATTGATGTTTCTATCTCTCTCCCTCTCCCCTCCTCTCTGAAGAAAGAAAGAAGGAAGGAAGGAAGAAAGGAAAGGAGGGAGGGAGGGAGGGAGGGAGGGAGGGAGGGAGGGAGGGAGGGAGGGAGGAAGGAAGGAAGGAAGGAAGGAAGGAAGGAAGGAAGGAAGGAAAGGGAAGGGAAGGGAAGGGAAGGAAGGAAAGGAAAGGAAGGAGGGAAGGATGGAAGGGGAAAGGAAAGGGAAGGGAAAGAAAGGGAAGGGAAAGAAAGGGAAGGGAGGAAGAAAGGGAGGGAGGGAGGGAGGGAGGGAGGGAGGGAGGGAGGGAGGGAGGAAGGAAGGAAAAGGTGAAAGAGAAAATTAGTTTCTCTATTGCAGAACTAAAAATAAACAAAAAGAACTAAAGACTGTAAGCCATTAAAAAAAGTAAATATGAAGTCATCCATTCCCTATTATATTCACTTCCAGAATAACCTTTAGAAAATCACCCATATATAGCAATATGGCTTCAAGTTTGCCTACTAGATGAAGTTCATACTACAAGAAAACTTTGGGTCCCAGAAGCTAAGACCCAAAGGCTTTGAATGTATAAGTCAGTCAGAGTAAAGATTTCTTCCTATCAGATTGTGAGGAAGAGCTAAAAGGAAGCTAAAAAAAACGTTGGGTTAATTTTTCCTTTTTAGGATTGATTGTCGAAGCAGTGGTCCCTTTTGATCAGCATGACTGAGAAATCATATAATTCCTATTTAAATGATAACTGAAAACTTCTGAAACCCAGTACCACTTATATAATCACTTTTTGACTCATTTTCACACAAGTTAATGGGGAAATGAAAATCAATAGTCTCTGGTTGAGGGACTTCAGGCACAATTTGGCAGAGGGCTCTGACTTCCTTACTGCAATCTATCACTGATTCGGTCGTGGCCTACTATGGACTTCATCTGGCTACTTACTACCATATCTTGCATTCTCAAAAGAGAATTTTTTTCTTATATGATAAATTCTAAACTCTGCATCCAACTATTGCTCTGCAATTTTGAGGTTAACTCACCTACAATGCTTTACAGAAGAAGCAATCCTCAAAAATATTGCCATTTGCCTGGGATCCCATAATGAAACATCTCTTTTCCCTCCAATACCACTTACATAATTCATTTTAAGAGCTGTTTAACTTAAAACTTTTCTAAAAATATATTTTGAAATACTAAATTTAATTTATTGGAAGGTACCAGATCCAGTCTTTAAGTTCTATACCCTTAGAACAATCATTTCTCCCAACATGGTGGTCAACAGACCAAAGTTATTAGGGCAAATTTTAATATATATGAATGGCCAAGATTTAGACTAGGCATCCAAATATAACTACCACTTATATATATATTTCCTTATATAACATACAGAGAACTATAAACCCAAAAGTGTGCCTAAGATCAGGTCCACCTGGGTAACATGGCCACAGTGCTAGTCAAAGGAATAATCATGACAGTCACTTTACCCACAGAGCTGGATCACGGAATGACTGATTGACTATGCACCGTGACTTGAGTGGCCACACATGTACATACAACCTAAATTCCAGTTGACAATGTACATATTTTTTGAAAACCAAGTAAGTAAACATAACATGGGCTCTAAGGCCTCCAAGATATTCATTTTTCATTTTTTTTCACCACAGCTTTTTCACTATGACTTCGGAGTCTTGCTTCTGCGGCTGCTGCCACCGTGCTGCCTTCAGAACCAAAGGCATGACACATTTGTGCTTCTGAATCATACGGGGATGGATCTATAGGAAAGATGTTCTACAGATTCAAAAGTTAAGTATATATATTTAACTGCCTGACCTAAAAAAAAAATGAAATGAATAACCACATTTATTCTTTTGTTAAAAATGATTGTTCAGTCTATAAAGATTTCAGTTGATGGAGACTGAAGACAAACAACTGAAAATTTGTAGTTTCTAAAAAAAGGACTACAATATATAAAGTTGGTGTTACCATTTGGGGGGAGGAACACTGAATAGGTTAAGAGAAAAAAAAGAAATCATAGATTTGTTTTATCTTAAGAACCTTTCGCTCCACACAGAATCTTTAAAACAGACAATTGTACAAAACTTATCTATTGTTCTTATGACATTTAAATAAGTTAACACGAAGTGGAAAACATGGTGTTAGTTTTCTTCTTCCTCATCCTGTTTAATTACTGGGGTACCTAAAATGAAAAAAAAAAAATTATTTCTGGTCACTCTCAACAGACTGTTAAAATTCTAAATGAAAATATTTTCCTGTTAACCTCAGAAGCTGTGAAATGCTGTGAAGTATGCCATAATAAAGTAATTTCATAAAATAATCTCTTTAATTTCAAATGATCCAAAAAGCCTCTCAGGAGAATTCTCAAATGGATTAATATAAGTACTTATGAATATATGGCTCTCAAAATGCAGAGTTGCAAATAAAAATGCCTACAGATGCCAGGCAAAAAAAATAAAGCACTACACCCTGATAAACGTTTAACAACCACCAGCTGTGATTTATAGCAGCTGCTACTTCCTGTGGTGTAAATACTCCCACGATGGCCATTTCAAGCTACTAACATGACATCACCCAACGTGGAGTTGAGAAGAGATACACACTCACTGCCCTTGAGAGCCTGTGCAAGGGGCCTAAAGCTCACCACTAGCTCCACTACTGAACTACATGGTGTGTCTTGGCCAAGAGACTCCTCCTATCTGAATCTCAGTTTCCAATCTTAGCCAGCATGATTGGCTAAGAGTGGGTACCCCCCCAAAAAAAATGTAATAATAAAGAAAGAAATACTGAAACTTTGTATGTTAAATACAAAGAAATATTCATCATTTTTTACAATAAAATATGCAATCCAGCATATCTGATTTTTATGTTATTCCCCAAAATATTAAACATTGGTAATAAATTGGAGGGTGGGGAGAACCAAAGTACAGAAAAGAAGGCACATCTGCAAACTCTCACTGGCTAGACTAAGGAATTTCTGAGCTCCAGCATTTGAAACCTGCCCACAATCTTACCTAGTCAACTATTTAGTCTTAATTCTTTAGCCAGTCACCTTCCAATCCAGCTAAACTAATAAACTCACTGTCTCCCAAACTCATCTTGCACTCTCTTACCCCAGACTCCTGGTTAACAAAGTTCTTCCATTTTGAAATGCCCTCCCCAACTATCCTTCCATTTAAACCCTGTCCTTAATTAAGAACTAATTCCAGCCCAGCTGGTGTGGCTCAGTGGTTGAACTGGGACCTCCTATGAACCAGGAGGTCCCAGTTCAATCCTGGTCAGGGCTTGATCCCCAATGTGGCAGCTGATCGATAATTTTCTCTTATCATTGATGTTACTCTCTCTCTCTCTTCCCCTCCCCCTTACTCTCTGAAATCAATTAAAAAATATATATATTGGGGGGAAAAAAAAGAACCACCACCATAGTAAGCTGAGGTGGATAAAAGGGTTGAGTACTGACCTTTAGATAGAAGTGGTGAGGGAGAGATAAAGAGGCACAGAATAGGAAGGACAGAATGGCAGAGTAACAGGGATGATGAAGAGGGGACTGAAGGGTTGAGGAACAAGGAAGCCTCAACCATAGACAACTAGGCCCTTTGGATGTGGATTGTGAGTATCGGTGTGAATATGGTGATGAAGGCAATAGGTAGGCCAGTGGGTTCTGTGCATGATTGCTTTAGGGGCAGTGTGGAAAGCAGAAAGATTGTCAGACTTACTGGCTTTTGTCTTTGAAAAGCCTAAGAAGGTCACTGAGAAGTTAAGAGTTTGTGAGAAGACACAGAATGATGTGGAAAAGAAGGAGGGGATAGTGGGTTTCCTCAGAATAGATATAGGTTTTCCTAGAAAGATATTTCCCTAGCTGGCAGAGAAAAAGGAAGTTTGTGGGTTCTGGAACAGTTGGAATTCTGGCCTGGGTTCCTGGTAGCACCACTGGGAATAGGTTAGACCCTAAGAGTTCTGTGACAATTATCATTTCCAGTTTTTAGATGAAAAACAAAAACAAAAAACAAAAACCATTTGGTGAAATTAAGTAACTACCACAATGACAAAAAAGATATTAAGTGGTAGAACTGGGATTAGAACCCAGTCAGTTAAGGATATCCACTGACAGAGACACCTATCTTAGATCCTGTGTGTGGGTTGTTTTTTTGTTTGTTTGTTTGTTTGTTTTTTTGGGGGGTAAGAGAACACTACAACTTTGATCCAATTGTGAAAAAGTAGTTACTTACCATTTATGTCTAATTATTCTGCAAAATAATGCCTGTGATTTGAGAATAAGCCCAACTTTTTTTTATAAGCTTTTGATCTAGAGATGATTATACCAGTCTAAATTTCCTAAAAGCTTTTCATTTCACCCTGGCCCAAACCTGGACCATAAAATTTCCTGTGGCCGAAACCGGTTTGGCTCAGTGGATAGAACGTCAGTCTGCGGACTGAAAGGTCCCAGGTTCAATTCCGGTCAAGGGCATGTACATTGGTTGTGGGCACATCCCCGGTGGGGGGTGTGCAAGAGGCAGCTGGTCAATGTTTCTCTCTCATCGATGTTTCTAGCTCTCTGTCCCTCTCCTTTCCTCTCTGTAAAAAATCAATAAAATATATTAAAAAAGAAAAAAGAAAAAAAAAAAAGAAAAAGTACTGTAGATGTGTGGTGTTAAAAAAAAAAATTTTCCTGTGGACAAAAATGGCCTTGGAGATAAGAGACAACCTATCACTTTCTTCAGTTTTGCTCCTTTTCATGATTCCATGTCATAAATTCAACTCTTATACCTACAAACGATCCTAAGCTGGCTCAGAGACACTCACCATCAAGCTTTTTCAGTCTGGGCACTCTCTTGGTTGCCTCTTCAATCCAGTTCCCCTCAGCTGAATGTTTCTCTTCCAAGGGATTGCCTACGAACACCAGGTCTTCCAGGCAGGGCAGTTCTGCCAGCTTCACAAATTCAGCTACAGGTACAAAGAATACCTTCCACATTAAAATGGCAGGTTTTACTGCTATGCTTTGGGGGTTGAATTCCAATATCACTGATGGTGACTAGTCAAGACAACTTGTCGTTTAAGATTTTGCAGGAAGTAAGGATAGTTAGACCATGTGGACTGATTCTCTGAAAACATTACAGAAAGGGAGGGAAAAAGAAGACATACCTCTTCTACCTTTATGCTAGCCTAAGGATAGGATAAGAAGAAGAAATGGGATTTACAATAAAAAAGAACAATAGCCCTAGCTGGTTTGGCTCAGTGGATAGAGAGTTGGCCTGTGAACCAAAGGGTTCCAGGTTCGATTCGGGTCCAGGGCATGTACCTTGGTTGCAGGCTCCTCCCCAACCCCAGGCCCTGGTAGGGGCTCATACAGGAGGCAACCAATCGATGTGTTTCTCTGACATCGATGTTTCTCTCTTCCACTCTTCCTAAAAAAAAGTCAATGGAGGAATATCCTGGGTGAGGATTATATATATAAAACAAAGAACAATAAATCATTCACCAGTGATAGGTCTTCTCTATGTTGTATTGCATCAGTATGGGCTAAGCTAAACTGTCTCTACCCATTCCCTCTCGCATCTTTGAATTCTTAAAGCAACTCATTGGAGCCTCTATTGCAGAATTTATCACAGTTTTACAATTATTAGCTTATAAACTAACCTTTCCACTAACCTGTGAACTCCTTGAGGGCAGAGATAGTGTCCTATTCAACTATGTATTTCAAGTGTCTAGCCTATAGTTCATGCACATAATAGGGCTTTAGTAAATACTGAATAAATAATGTACAATGCAAAAGCAAAGCTCCCAGCCGGCATGGCTCAGTGATTGAGCAGCGACCTATGAACTAGGAGGTCATGGCTCGATTCCCGGTCAGAGCACATACCTAGGTTATGGGCTTGACCCCCAGTGTGGGGTATACAGGAGACAGCTAATCAATTATTCTCTCTCATCATTGATGTTTTGTCTCTCTCCCTCTCTCTTCCTCTCTGAAATCAATAAAAATATATATATATTTAAAAAAGCAAAGTTATATAGACATCAGATAAGCCTTCCACACAAGAATTATTAAGTTTAAACTGATTTCTTCCAGCCTTTGGACAATTAATTTAATTTTTTCAAAATTAATAGGACCAGAACCTATTCAATTAAAATCATTCTAAGTAAATATTTAGATGTAAATTTAAAGCATTTAGCTATTTCCCTCTGTGGTTAGAAATAAATATCCTCCTTTTGTTCCTTGTTCCCTATTGGGCTATTTTCTATAAACAGGAGGTAGAAGTTAGCAAAGATCCAGCCTCAGCTTACCCCAGTCTTTCACCAGGTTATTAGACATGTAGAGAATCTTCAATTTCTTCATTACATGGATTCCTTTCAACTTCTCAATAAAATTGTAGGATATCCATAGTTCTTCTAATGTGTCCCCTACTGCTTCCTGAAAAAGAAAGCAATTTTATCTATATGCTTATTTTTAAGCTTTTTTCCTTCCTTATAAACATAAAGACAATGGTCTTCAGAGAGAACCAAGACCCACCTGTCCCCTGGCAGGAGAGCTGAAGGCGATGTGGGAGTTTTTGGCATTAAAAAAGACAAGCAGAACATTCTCTTCCTCTCTTCAAACTGATCTGAACTAAGAAAAGGTACTGAAACCACCAACAGGGAAAATAATAGCACTATTTCATCACTTTTATTGAATAGCATAGCTCTCAAATTACTTGCCTATATATTTTATTATTTTATCCTTGTAACATTTAAGATAGGCAAAAGCAGGTTATTTGATTTCTATTATAGAGAGCTTAAGGGCTTTTTCTAAGATCACAATGTTATTAAATAGTAGAGCTGGGTCTAAATTTCAGGATTCTCTCCCCCGCCCCCCAATATTTATTATGGAAACTTTCAAACATAAAAAAGTCAAAAAAATTTTCAGTAAACCCCATATCCACTACCCAAATTCTATCATTAATATTTTACTATCCTTTGCCTATCAAATATCTGTCCATCTTTCATACAACTATCTATCCATTAATTCACCTTTTTTAATGTATACAATTCAGTTTCCATTATAGCAAGAAAATTATATCATACTGACTCTTAAATGGCAGATACAATCAGTGGCGGCACAAACGTCCTTCTTTCAGACATAAGACAGACTGTAGTGGTTCTTTCCGCCCTGGCACTCTTAAATCAGAACTCTGAGACTTAACCAAACCCCCCAGCTAGTATTCTGATATCCTCTTCACCAAAGTGATCCAATTAGTATATCTACCACATATGTCTTTCAGAAGGGGGGAATCCGTAGCCATATAATTTAAATTTTATTGCTTGCATTTTCATTGTGATGCATCTGCATCCATTTTGTGTCTCCAACTTAAAAAGTGTGAGATAGCAGAAAAAAATACTTTCAATACTGATTAGAAGATTTAGGTTCAGTTCTGGGTTCTGCCACTTATTTAATGTTGTTTTTATATGTGCAGATGAGGACCTTTGGTCAATTTTAACATAGACAATTTGATCAATTCTCCAAGTGTTAATTTAGCTTCTATTTAGTTTTCAGCCATTTGGATGCAACTCTTTTGCCATAACCAAATCTCAGTACATTTTGAGACTTTACTTGGAAATATTACTTTGTGGAATGAGAATTTCTTAAGGCATATTGACTTACAAATGTTGTACAGATTTTGAATGCCCAGGATGTGGTTCTGTCTTTCAGTACATCTTCAATCTATTCTACTGTCTTGTGTACTTTCCTAAATATAAGGACTTGCTAGCCAGCTCAATTAGATTACTATTTTTATGTTTTAATAACTTGAGAAGTGATCAGTGAAACTAATATTCTACAAAGATGGACTGACAAATCCAAAAACTGGATGAAACAGCTGCAGTAACATTAGCAGCACTAAATAAAACCTTAAAGAAGATTTCAAAAGGTGTTGAAACCATTCCAAGAAACACAATTTTCTATATATATTAAAAGTAAATAATAAAGATGAGATTTTGGTGAAGCAATCTGGTGAATATAATCAGTGAAACCTGGCTAACTTTGTGTGAACCAATTCAGTAAAAACTGTCATTCAATAAACTGGCCCTTTGGAGAACTGGGCATTGAGTGAACAAGCATTTAGCAAATCGGTTCACTTCTGCCAGTAAATAAATAATTTCTTAGTGACTTGCTCTGTAAAATGAGGAGGTCGGCACAATGAAAGACCACCTCACACTCATTAGGATGGCTACTATCAAACAAAGAGAAAGTAAGAAATGTTGGCAAGGATATGGAGAAATTGGAACCCTTGCGCACTGTTGGTGGGCATGCAAAATACTGCAGGTGCTATGGAACAGTTTGGCAGGTCCTCAAAAAATTAAAAATATATGATCCAGCAATTCTTCTGGGCATATACCCTAAAGAACTTAAAAAAGGGTTTCAAAAAGGTATTTAAATACTCATGTTAATAGCAGCATTATTTACAATAGTCACCTTTGACATGGAAAAATATTACTGATATAAAAGTAGGTTTACAGTTATAAGTACACAAAACAGAGTTTATTTGTGTATTATTACTAATTAATTATTGTATTATTTATTATTATAACCTATTTTGCCCAACCCTCTATTGAGTGAGAAAGCAGAAAAAAATATATTAACCCTGTATATCAATAGTACAAAATATATAACACACAGGCATACACATTTACACAGATATCTATTTGTATTTGCACAGAAAAAATATTAAAGTATACAAAACAATATTATTTGTTACCGCATGGAATTGGGGAAGTAGGTATGGAGAAAAAAGACTTTCATAGTGTATTTCATATACTTATAAATTGCTTGATTTATTTTTTACAATGAACGTAGGTATATTACTTTCAGAATTAAAAATTTAACCTAATAGATTTTATAATTAGTAATAAGACATACTGAGTCACTCATTAAATACTTATAGAATGACTACTACATGTATTAAGCACTAATATAGATACTAATTAACAAAACCAACGTGCTCGTTAGGATTTGTGCAAGTGACAGAGAGAGAGGGCGGGGATGGGGGAGGGAGTTGAACAAGATGGAGAAGAACAAACCAATAAAAATTTCAGACAGTAACCCTAGCTGGTTTGCTCAGTGGATAGAGCGTTAGCCTGCGGACTGAAGGGTCCCAGGTTTGATTCTGGTCAAGGGCATGCCCAGGTTATGGGCTCGATCCCCAGTGGGGGACGTGCAGGAGGCAGCCGATCAATGATTCTCTCTTATCATTGATGTTTTTATCTCTCTCCCTCTCCCTTCCTCTCTGAAATCAATTCAAAAATTTTTTTCAGATATATATATATTATACACACACACACACACACACACACACACACACACACACACACATATATATGTTATTGCCACATTAGATATAGGGTAGCTGGGTCACTTTTGAGGAGGTGACATCTGAGCTGAAGTGTGAAAGTTAAAAAGGAGCAAGTAATGTGGAAATACATAGTAACTAAGAGTTTTTTAGGCAGAGGAAACAGCAAGTACAAAATTCAGGTGGGAATGGACTTGGTATATTCCAGGAAGAGAAAGGCCAGTAGCTGGAGATTACCAGCTAGAAAGAAGAGTAATATGAAATGAGATCCGAAAGGAAGGCAGAAGCCAGATCATATATACACATGGGCTTATAATGTACCTTAATAGTCAGTTTTCCAGTTTTATTTTATTTTTTAATCTTTTTTTATTTTAAATCTTTATTTTTGAAAGTATTACATATGTCCTCTTTTCTCCCCATTGACCCCTCCTAGCCCTCCTTGCCTACCCGCCCCCCCAGGCCTTTACCACCCTATTGTCTGTGTCCATGGGTTATGCATCCAGTAGTTTTCAATAGATCCCTTTCATTCAATTTAACATTCCATGTTTTATAGATTAGAGTGGTCGTGTGCCCTGACTGGGAATCGAACCCTGACCTCCTGGTTCATAGGTCAATGCTCAGCCACTGAGCCACACTAGCTGGGCTCCATTGATTTTTTTAGAGAGAGTGGAAGGGAGGGGGAGAGACAGAGAAAGAGAAAGATCGATGTGAGAGAGATACATCAATTGGTTGCCTCCCGCATGAGTTATGTGCCCTTGACCAGGAACTGAACCCATGACCTTTCAGTCTGAGGGCCGATACTCTATCCACTGAGCCAAACCGGCCAGGGCTATAGGTACTTTTTAAAGTTACTTTTCTACTTTATAAAGTTTCTGCAATGGACAAGTATTATTTTTATACTAAGAAAGAAGTATATGCTTTTTTAAAGCAATAAATAGCAACCTACCAGTCCATTTAAGTTCTTTATGTTGTTTCTTCCTAAAGACAATATCCTCAAGTTTTCTGTAGCGGGGGGAAAAAAGCAATTTTTTGTTTATGAGAATCATATTACACAATTGTAAATCTAGTATAATGTAGCTTTAATAAATTTTATAAAACAAATATATTTGTATAAGAGTAAGAAAGGCTGTATTAATTAAAAGTGGTAATCAAGTAGAAAATAAAGTAAACATGCCCTAGCCGGTTCAGCTCAGTGGATAGAGCGTCGGCCTGTGGACTGAAGGGTCCCAGGTTCGATTCCAGTCAAGCCACATGCCTGGGTTTGGGGCTCGATCCCCAGTTGGGGGCGTGCAGGAGGCGGCCAATCTTTCTCATTGTTGATGTTTCTATCTCTCCCTTTCCCTCTCCCTTCCTCTCTCAAATAAAAATATATTTAAAAGAAAATAATGTAAACACTACAACTGTAATTTCACATCATGCCAGTATTAAATTTTTTTAATTGTTAGCTATTTAGAATGCATGGTTTTAAATTGCTGGCTAATAAAAATATTATAGGGATAAAAATAAGAGGAAAGAAGATTTGAACTTTAGATTTGAGAACATAGATATACTTCAAATCTTTTATGGTATGAGGACTCATACTAGAAAACATAGTTAAGTATAGTACACCTCACTCCACAAAGGATTAGAAATCAAATTAATTAGTACTTTTACAATCTTTTACTTTCAATCTTTTAAATAATTAGATTGTGATTTGGTTTAAAAGATGGCTATTTGTATTTTTTATAAGGATGTTTCTACCTGTATATCTATAGATTATTTGTGGAATAGAAAGAAGGAAGAAGAAACAGCGGTTGTTGTGGGGAGGAACTGAGAGTGTATGGTCAGAAAAAGACTTCTTTTGAACTATTTACATAAAACCATGTACATGTATTATTTTCAAAATTAAAAAAAGATTTCTAGTAAACACAGGAAATCTCATTTCTGTTCTAAAAAACTACTGTGATTACTTATGCATAAGTTATACATTTAGTTTTCACAACTTAAACTTCAATAACTACACTATTATTGAAACAATATGGTAACTATTAATCACATGGCTATTTAACTTAATTAAAAATAAACACAATTAAAATTCAGTTTCTCAGTCACACTAGCTTCATATCAAGAGTTTAATAGCTGTGTAAGAGTAGTGGCAACTGTTTTGGGAATGTGCAGATAGTTCTATTGGATGGCACTGTTCTATAACATCCATAAATTAATAGTTAAGAATGCAAAACCAATTACTGAGTTCAAATCCCAACTTTCTAGGGAAGCACCCAAATCTCTTTGAATCTGTTTTATCATGTAAAATAAGGAAATACAGTATCTATTTTATAAGCATATAAGAACTGAGATAGCCCTAGCTGGTTTGGTTCAGTGGACAGAGCATTGGCCTGTAGACTGAAGGGTCGCGGGTTCGATTCCAGTCAAGGGCACATGCCTGGGTTGCATACTAGATCCCTAGTGGGGAGCGTACAGAAGGCAGCTGATCAGTGATTCGCTCTTATCATTGATTTTTCTGTCTCTCTCTCCCTCTCCCTTCCTCTCTGAAATCAGTAAAAAAATTTTTTTTAAAGAACTGAGATAACTGTCTAAAACAATCAGCCTAGCCGAACCGGTGGGGCTCAGTGGTTGAGCATCAACCTATGAACCAGGAGGTCAGGGTTCAAATCTCAGTCAGGGTACATACCCGAATTGTGGGCTGGATCCCAGAATGGGGTGTGCAGGAGACAGCTAATCAATGATTTTCTCTCATCAATGATGTTTCTATCTCTCTCTCTCTCTCTCTGAAATCAATTATATATATATATATATATATATATATATATATATATATATATATATACACACACACACACACACACACACACACACACACAGGTGTGTGTGTGTGTATAATAAAACATTCAGCCTAATGTCTAATCCATGGTAAGTACACAGTAAATGGTGTGTTTGTGTCTGTGTGTGTATCAGGTATATACGTTATATAAACTTTAGTCTTAATTAATTTAATTACTCTTTCTTTGTAAACATTTGTAAAAGACTATCTTGGATTATAATAATAATTACCTACTTCATAACTATTGTGTTAATCCTCACCCGAGGATATTTTTCCATTGATTTTTAGGGAGAGTGGAAGAGAGAGGGAAAGACAGAGAAACATCGATATGAGAGAAACACATCAATTGGTTGCCTCCTACACAAGCCCCAACCAGGAGAGGAGCCCACAACCAAGATACATGCCCTTGACCAGAATTGAACCTGGGACCCTTTAGTCCTCAGGCCAATGCTCTATCCACTGAGCCAAACCAGCTAGGGCACTATTGTGAATAATAAAATGAGTTGTGTATATAAAGAACTTAGAATAGTGCCAGGTACATATAAATGCTCAAGAAATGTTAGTCATTTTCATAGTTAGTGAGGAATATGTTCTGTCTCTTTAAATATATTTTATTGATTTTTTACAGAGAGGAAGGGAGAGGGATAGAGAGTTAGAAACATCGATGAGAGAGAAACATCGATCAGCTGCCTCCTGCACACCCGCTACTGGAGATGTGCCCGCAACCAAGGTACATGCCCTTGACCGGAATTGAACCCGGGACCCTTCAGTCCGCAGGCCAACGCTCTATCCACTGAGCCAAACCGGTTTCAGCTGTTCTGTCTCTTTAGATAATGAACTCCTTGGGGGCAAAAATCACATTTTATTAATCATTTTTAAGAAATATATTTTTATTGATTTCAGAGAGGAAGGGAGAGGGAGAGATAGAAATATAAATGATGAAAGAGAATCATCACTCCTGCACACCCTACACTGGGAATCATCACTCCTGCACACCCTACACTGGGGATCATCACTCCTGCACACCCTACACTGGGGATCAAGCCCACAACCCAGGCATGTGCCCTGACTGGGAATCAAACCATGACCTCCTGGCTCATAGGTCGACCACGCTCAATCACTGAGCCATGCTGGCCAGGCAAGTATTATACTTTTTTATTTTTTTAATATATTTTATTGATTGTTTACAGAGAGGAAGGGAGAGGGATAGAGAGTTAGAAACATCAATGAAAGAGAAACATCGATGAGGTGCCTCCTGCAGACCCCCTACTGGGGATGTGCCTGCAACCAAGGTACATGCCCTTGACCAGAATCGAACCTGGGACCTTTCAGTCCGCAGGCCAACGCTCTATCCACTGAGCCAAACCGGTTAGGGCAAGTATTATACTTTTTAAAAGTCATTGCCATCCTAGCCGGTTTGGCTCAGTGGATAGATTGTTGGCCTGCAGACTGAAGGTCCCGGGATCGATTCTGGTCAAGGGCACATGCCCAGGTTGCGGGCTTGATAACCAGTAGGAGGTGTGCAGGAGGCAGCCAATCAATGATTCCCTCTCATCATTGATGTTTCTATCTCTCTCTCCCTCTCCCTTCCTCTCTGAAATCAACAAAAAATATATATATTTAAATAAATAAATAAATAAATAAATAAATAAATAAATGTCATTGCCAACTTGATAGGCAAAATATTAATATCTTTTTTTAATGTTTGTTTATTCACTTGTGAATAAGTTAGGAATCTTAAGATAAGGTAAGTATCCCCAATTATCCAGGTGTTCCCTAAATGCAATCACAAGTAAACTCAAAAGAGAAAAACTAGACACAGACAAAAAAAAAAAAAGAGAGAATGCAATATGACCATAGAGGCAGAGACTGGAGTGATGTAGTTCAAGGAATGTGGCAGCCATTAGAATCTAGAAGAGGCAAGGAACAGATTCTCCCCTAAAGCCTCCGTAGGGAGTGTGGCTGACAAAACCTTGACTTTGGCCCAGGGAAACTGATTTCAGACTTCTGGCTTCCAGAACTGAGGGAATGAATAACTGTCTGTTATTTTAAGCCAACAAGTTTCAGCGCCATAGGAAACTAGCACAAGAGTCAGAGGCCTTGGCAACTTGGTAGGTGATAATGTCATTAACAAAGTTAAGAAGCACAGGAAAAACAGGGACGATGAGAAATTAAAAGTTAAACATAACCAATATGAAACACAAGACAAATCTGAACACAAAAACATAACAAAAAATCTGATTTTTAAATGTAAGATATCTCAATTCAAACCCTTAGCTTTAAAATATATTTAAAATGTTCAGGTCTTATATATCTGTCATTTTCTTTGGATAATCAAACTTAAGACAAATGATTTCTATATTCTCTCCGTCATCTGCCAATTACTGTGTAAAACAGGTGCCGACTTCTGGGATTACACAGTGTCTCTGGAATGTTTATTCCAATAACTAGAAAATCCAAGAACCATCTGCTATTGTGGATCACTTACTTAAGCCATTCAGGTTGGCGATTTTTTCAATGCAGTTTGTAGACAGTGAAAGCTTCCTTTAAAAGAACAAAGGAAAACTTGAATTAATATGAAAAAATTGTAAACAGTATATCAGAAATTATTTCTCTAGTGCCCATAAAAGATGATATTTAAGTCATGCTTCCTTTTGACAGTGAATTCTTTTATCCCCTTCAGACATGGCACATATTCCTTCACTTTAAAATCTTCATAGTTTTTTCTGATTACAAAAGTTAATAAATACTCATTGTAGGAAATTTAAAAATAAAAAACCTCTTTGAGTGCAATTTGGTGTTATCTATTAAATATTTTGATGCATGTATTCTTTGACCCAGTAATTCATTTCTAGGAATACATCCTATTGAAATACTAATGCAAATGCCAAAAGTTATATGAATTAGGTTATTGATTATATTATTATTATGATAGCAAAAAAATGGGGGAAAAATCTATAAACATCCATCAACTGAGGATTACTATACTGCTATTAAAACAAATGACATTGGGCTACTGACACCAACTTGAGATATCCATGATATGTAGTTAAGTTTTAAAACCATCTAACAGAACAATACATTTTATTTTCTCATGTGCTAAATCTTTCAGATATGTGTATTGTAAGAAGTCATATGTAATCCTAACCACCCCACACATTCCCCCAGAGATAACTATTTTTAATAGTTCATATATATTTATTTAGATTTTTTCTATACATACTTTAATTATATAAAAACAAAATTTTAAAGGGACAATATATACAATTCTTAGTCTTCCTTTCTTGACAAAATGTTTTTAATATCTTAGTAAATTTCATGCAAAAAATATAATAAAAACTAATTTTATTGAATATTTAATGCATGCCTATTATTCTTTTAAGTATTTTACATGTATTAACTATTATAACCATTACAACAATCCTGTGAAATAAGTATTATTATTATTATCCATATTTGACAAATGAGAAACTGAGATACAAAGATATTAAACAATTTGCCTAATATTACATAGCCAGAAAGTGGCACAGCAAATTTAAAACCCAAAAAGTTTGACTCTACAACATGTGATCGAATCCTTTCTGATTTAACTTGAAGAGGAATTATTCATTTTTTTACTTGATACAGCAAAGTCAATTACTGTACAGTGTAAATTACTGATCAAATCTGATATTTTCTAGTCATCCCCCTCTCCCAAGAACTACTAATGAAAAACTGAGTTCCTTAAACTTGGGAATATGGTGGGGGAATAATTCTTTAATTGTTCAGACAACTAGAAGGATGAATAAAGACAAGAACTTACTCGCAATTAGCAAGCATAGACAAGGACGCATCCATCTTCTCTATAGGAGGGATCTGGGCATAAAGCTTTACCTCTTTGGCTTCAGATGGCTTCTGACTGGTTTTCTCTTCCTGTGACAAAAATTAATTTGGAAAAAAATGATTCCTGATTGTAATGTGGAGTTAAAGGAGGCTAGAATGTCTCAAGGCTTTTCTATCTTTATTTCAAAACAACTATTAGAATTTAGTAGTTCTGTGCATTCTTTTTATTTTTTTAACTATATTTTTATTGAATTCAGAGAGGAGGAGAGAGGGAGAGGGAGACAGAAGCATTAATGATGAGAGATAATCATTGACTGGCTGTCTCCTGCACACTCCCCACCACTGGAGATCGAGCCCACAACCCAGGCATGTGCCCCTGACCCGAATCGAACCTGGGACCCCTCAGTCCACAGGCTGACGCTCTATCCACTGAGCCAAGCCAGCTAGGGCACTATTGACTCCTGATAATCAAGCTTCTACATGGACAACTAAGGTAATTCATTGTTAGATCTGTACCAAAGGGGAAAAAAAGGAAAGAAAATAACTAATTTCTGTAATATTCAAAACTAGAGGCCCGGTGCACGAAATTCATGCAATAGGCTCAGCCCTCACAGCCACAGCGGCTTGCCTCAGCCCTTGAAGCCCTGGCTTCATCTGGAAGGTTGTCTGGAAGGACATCCAGAAGGACATCAGGAAGGTCGTTTTGCTGTCCTGTCTAATTAGCATATTACACTTTTATTAATATAGATCCTTTAAGAGCCTATCAATTAATAAACAAAAGCAAACACAACAACAAAAACATCTTCCTGGGAAGAATTCATTGTCTCTAAATAACATTTCCTTAAATATCAGATTCAGACCTATAAGATCAACTGTTTTCTTTGTCATTTCATCTTTCTTTTTTTTTTTATACACAATTCATTCTGAACTAGAACCCCAAAATATCAAGAATTTTGGAAGATATTCTCTTTACAACCCAGCTGGATCACAACTATTTACAGTAATATACTATTAAGTTATACCTTAGAGTTTAATTTTGGTACTAAGAATACAAAATTAAAATTTAATTACCAGTATATGCTGCTTAATAATATTTTCTAAATATATCACAACCAGAATATTGATACAATCCACTGATTTAAATCAAATTTTCCCAATTTTACATGTACTCATTTATATACCATATTTTCCGGCATATAAGATGACTTTTTAACCCAGGAAAATCTTCTCAAAAGTCGGGGTCTTATACGCCAGAAAATACGGTACCTGTATCCCTGCAAGCCGCTGTCCCAGTGCTGGAGCTGAGAGTGAGTACCGTATTTTCCGGCGTATAAGACCCCTGACTTTTGAGAGGATTTTTCCTAGGTTAAAAAGTTGTCTTATATGCCGGAAAATACGGTATATGGTGTGACTATGTTTGTATGGGTGCAATAAGTTCTACACATTTTTATCACCTGTGTGGGTTCATGTATCCACCACCACAGTCAACATAAGTAAGTAGTTCCAATACCACAAAGGTCCCTTTTACTGAATGGTCAGATTTAAATAACTATCTAAAAATTCTCCTTGTATGGTTCCTAAAAGAAGTTAAAAACTCATATACTCACCCATCTGGCTAGGGCTTCTTTGATTGTTGTTGCTTTTGCCTTAAAAAGAGAAGGAAAAACAAGACCATCTTTATTGGTGTAATCTGTTGATTAATTTTTCATGCAATAATTACTAGAGGCCTGGTGCACGAATTTCATGCACAGGGTGGGGTGTGGGTGTCCCTCAGCTCAGCCTGTACCCTCTCCAATCCGGGATCCCTCTCACAATCCGGGACCACTGGTTCCTAACTGCTCACCTCCCAGCCTAATCACCCCCAACTGCCTCTGCCTGCCAGCCTGGTCCCCCAATTGCCCCCCCCCCCCCCCCGCCGGTCCTGCCACCCCTAACTGCCCCCCCCTGCTGGCCTGGTTGCCCCTAACTGCCCCCCTGCTGGCCTAGTCACCCCTTACTGCCCCCCCTGCCAGCCTGGTCGCCCCCAACTGCCCACCCTGCCGACCTGGTCACTCCTCACTGCACCCCCTGCTGGCCAGGTTGCTGCCAACTGCCACCCCTGCTGGCCTGGTCGCCCCTCACTGCCCCCCCTCTGCTGGCCTGGTTGCCACTCACTGCCTCCCTGCCAGCCTGGTTGCCGCCAACTGCCCCCTCTACATACCTGGTCACCCCAAGCTGCCTGCTGTTCTGTTGTTACTGTGAGGGCATCCTGACCAATTTGCATATTACCCTTTTATTAGTATAGATAATATCTTAGATTCCATTTATTATATTTAAAACTTTAAAGATGAGAAAAGGAAGACATCCATTGAATTATTGCTAGAGTTCCTTTAAAAAAAAGAAAGAGAGCCCTACCAGTATGGCTCAGTGGTTGAGTGTTGACCCATGAACCAGGAGGCCAGGGTTCAATTCCCGGTCAGGGCACATGCCCGGGTTGTAGGCTCAATCCCCAGTTTGGGGCGTGCAGGAGGCAGCCAATCAGTGATTCTCACCCTCTCCCTTCCTCTCTGAAATTAATAAAAACATATTAAAGAGAGAGAGAAAATCCTAAACAAAAACAAAGGGAAAGTTTTAAAAGTATATAGCATTATGTCTAGAAAATAAAGGCATACTAATAAATCACTCTTGGGTTAAAAAATTATAAATTAAAGTAAAATAATAAAATAAAAGACAAGAAAGTAAAAATATGAGAAATACATATAACACATAAAAGGAAACTTATAGCTTCAAATACATTTATTTTTCAAGAAGAGAGAACAGAAGATAGAAAACAAATAAGCTAAGCATTCAAGATATTTGAAAAAGTGCATCATTATAAACCCAAAAAAGGAAATACAAAGGAAAAAGTCAATGAGAAACAGAGCAGCGGGGAAAAGATTAATAAAACTAAAAGTTAGTTATTAAATCTCTGGCAAGCCTGATTGATCAAAAAAGAGAGATAGTCCTAGCCAGTTTAGCTCAGTGGATAGAGCGTCGGCCTTTGGACTGAAGGGTCCTGGGTTCAATTCCAATTTCAATAAAGGGCACCTACCTTGTTTGCACGCTCCCGGCCCTGGTTGGGAGCATGTGGGAGGCAACCAATTGATGTTCTCTCTCACATCGGTGTTTCTCTGTCTTTCCCTCTCACATCGGTGTTTCTGTCTTTCCCTCTCCCTTCCACTCTCTCTAAAAATCAATGGGAAAAAATATCCTCGAGTGAGAATTTAAAAGAGAGAGAGAGAGAGCCGAAACCGGTTTGGCTCAGTGGATAGATAGAGCATCAGCCTACGGACTGAAGGGTCCAAGGTTTGATTCCGGTCAAGGGCACGTACATTGGTTGCAGGCACATCCCCAGTAGGGGGTGTGCAGGAGGCAGCTGATCAATGTTTCTGACTACCTATCTCTCTCCCTTCCTCTCTGTAAAAAATCAATAAAATATGTATTAAAATAAATAAATAAATAAATAAATAAATAAATAAATAAAATAAAAGAGAAAGAGAGATACAAGTTAAAAATATCCTATCTAAAAAAGATATTTTAGAATATTTAGAATATGCAAATTGACCATCACTTCATGACAAAGATGGTGGCACCCACAGCCAATAAGGAGGGAATATGCAAACTGACGCAACAAAGATGACGGCAGCTGGGCCAGGATGCTTGTGTCGTCACCATAGTGATGACGCAGGCGTTCCACCCCGCCCCAGCCACTCTGGGCCTCTGGGCAGTGTGTGAAGTTGGAAGGCAGCTCCGGGCCAGAGTGAAGGCGGAAGGCGGCGGCCAGAGCGAAGCTAGCAGCCAGGGGAAGGAAGGCCTATTCTTGCACGAATCTTTGTGCATTGGGCCTCTAGTAAACTAAATAAGGGGAAATAACATAGATACCACAGGGATTTTAAAATATTATAAGCAAATACATGGTAATAAGTTTGAAAAGCTAGGCCAGGTATACATTTCTAAAAACAAACAAAAAACAGAAAAGTGCCAGAATTGTCACAAGAATCAGACCAATAACTATTTAAAACATTAAAAAGAAAATCAAAGAGATTTACCCTCATCTTCCTCCCCTAAAGCTCCAAGCCTAATTTTACAAATGAGTTCTACCAAGCTTTCAAGGAACAGATATTTCCTGTTATACAAGTTGTTTCAGAAACCAGAACAAAAGGGAAAGCTGCCAACGTATTTTATGAGGCTAGAATAACTTGATGCTATAACAAGATAAGGAACCCTCTTCATTTCTCAACACAGATTTGAAAAGCCTAGATATGATAATAGATCTCCAAAGCCAATGATATATAATGAACATGATAAAGAAAAGCTTATCCCAGGAGCATAAGGATTGTTTAACAGAAAAAATTATAAATGTAAATAATTTATTATTGGATTAAAAGGGGGGAAATCACATTTATTTCAATAAGTACAGAAAAGTACTTGATAAAGTTCTACATTTTTAAATTTTTAAAAAAATTTTCTTGATTTTAGAGAGAAAGGAAAGGAGAGAGGGAGGGAAGGAGAGAGAGAGAGAGAGAGAGAGAGAGAGAGAGATATCAATTTGTTGTTCCACTTATTTATGCATCATTGGTTGATTCTTGTATGTGCCCTGACCAGGCATCTAACTCACAACCTTGGCATATGGAGACAACATTTATTTTATTTTATTTTTATTTTTTTTGAATCTAAATAAATCTTTATTGTTCAGATTATTACAATTGTTTCTCCTTTTTTCCCCCCATTATCTCCTCATCACCCGGTTCCCTCCCCCCCGTTGTCCTTATCCATAGGTGTATGATTTTTGTCCAGTCTCTTCCCATACCCCCCACACAGACACCCCTTTCCCCCTGAGAATTATCAATCCACTCCCATTCTATGCCTCTGATTCTATTATGTTCACCAGTTTATTCTGTTCCTCAGATTTTTAATTCACTTGATTTTTATAATCACTTGTTGGTAGATATGTATCTGTTGTTCATAATTTTTATCTTTACTTTTTTCTTCTTTTTCCTCTTTTTAAAGAATACCTTTCAGCATTTCATATAATACTGGTTTGGTGGTGATGAACTCCCTTAGCTTTTTCTTATCTGTGAAGCTCTTTATCTGCCCTTCAATTCTGAATGATAACTTTGCTGGGTAGAGTAGTCTTGGTTGTAGGTTCTTGCTATTCATCACTTTGAATATTTCTTGCCACTCACTTCTGGCCTGCATAGTTTCTGTTGATAAATCAGCTGATGGTCGTATGGGTACTCCCTTGTAGGTAACTAACTGTTTTTCTCTTGCTGCTTGTAAGATTCTCTCTTTTGGAGACAACATTTAAACCAACTGAAAAACCTGGCCAGGGCCCATAAGTTCTACATTTGATATTAAAAGCTCTCATTTAAGAGTTAAAGGGGTCCCAGATGGCTCAGTTGATTGGAGCATCATCCCATACATCAAAAGGGTTGTGGGTTCAATTCCTGGTCAGGGCACATACCTAGGTTTCGGGTTCAATCCCCAGTCATGTGTATGGGAGCCAACCAATTGATGTTTCTCTCACACATGATGTTTCTATCTTTCTCTCCCCCCTTTCTTTCTAAAATCAATAAAAACATATTCTCAGGAAAGGATTTAAAAAAGAAAAGAAAAGCTACATACCAAAAAGCTATAATAAGCACCATGCTTAATGGAGAAATTCATTCATTTCAGCAAATATTCATTGAGTATCTACCATATACCAAATATTCTTCTACATACCTGGGATATATAAATGAATAAAACAAAGATCCCTGACTTCATAGAACTATTAGCAGGAGACAAATGGTAATACAATTTTTAAAATAAATAAATTATTTACTATATTAGAAGATGACAATTACTAAAGAAAGAGAAAATGTTGAGCTTGGTAAAGGATATCAGGGTATGTGTATATGTATGTGGAGGATGTTTGTTTTAAATGAGGTGGTTAAGGTGGGCCAGACTGAGACAGTAACATTAAAAGTATTCTCTTTAAGATCCCAAACACATCAAGGATGTCTACTATCACTACTACTATTTAACATGGTACACGAGATCTTTAAAACCTATCCTAATAAAAGGGTAATATGCTAACTAGACCAGGTCAACTGGACATCTTCTTTTTTTTTTTTAATATATATATTTTATTGAATTTTCAGAGAGAGGAAGGGAGAGGGATAGAGAGCTAGAAACATCGATGAGAGAGAAACATCGACCAGCTGCCTCCTGCACGCCCCCTACCGGGGATGTGCCCGCAACCAATGTACATGCCCTCGACCGGAATCGAACCCAGGACCTTCCAGTCCGCAGACCGACGCTCTATCCACTGAGCCAAACCGGTTACGGCTCAACTGGACATCTTCTGGTCATCCTGCCTTCCTTCCAGACAAAGCCACAGTGGCGGGGGCCCAGGCAGAGGCTGTTAGGGGCAATCAGGCCGGTGGGGGGAGCAGTTAGGGGCAATCAGGCAGGCAGGGGAGGGCAGTTAGGGGCAATCAGGCAGGTAGGCAGAGGGGTTAGGGACGATCAGGCAGGCAGGCAGGCAGGTGAGCGGTTAGGAGCCAGAAGTCCTGGATTGCGACAGGGATGTTCCCCAAGGGGTCCTGGATTGGAGAAGGTGCAGGCCGGGCTGAGGGACCTCCCCCCCACCCCCACCATGCACGAATTTCGTGCACTGGGCCTCTAGTGTTATAATAAAGAGAAATACAAACTGCTATGGTTAAAAGGAGGAAATAAAACTCACTATGTGCAGATGGTCATCGATATAAAAATCACATAGAATAAATTCACAAATATTAAAACAAATGGAGTTCAGCAAGTGAAGAACAGTGTTGACAAAGTAAGTAAAAAACTGGGAGAAGATATTTTCAATGTAAATCCAACAAAGGGCTAATATCTAGATATATAAGGAACTCCTAAAATTCAGAACCAAAAGAAATATGGAAAAGTTGGCAAAAAACATAAACAGAAAATGCACAGAAACGGAAATCCAGATGACTAACAAGAATATCGTAAGGTATTCAAACTCATTAAGAATCGGAGATAGGATGTGAGGGCGATCTGGCTGCGACATCTGTCACCCCATTGATCGCCAGGGTTGATTCGGCTGATCTGGCTGGCTAGGCGGGTGTCCCCCTCCTCCCTCACCGATCCATGTGCGTCCCTCCCGAAGCTGCGCGGTAGGTCGAAGAGGACGACCTTCCCCCCAGAGGAGAGGACCGGTCTTTGGTCAAGGGTATACGAGTAGCTGCGCTCCCCTGCTAGAACCTCCAAATAAGCTCTCAAGAATCGGAGAAATGCAGAGTAAAACAATGGAATGCTAAAATACATCCTCAGACTGGCCAAAGTTAGAAAGTTGGTGACAATGTAGAGAGAAGTAAAAACTAGTAAAGCCAATCTGGAAAGCAGTCTGAGAGTGTGTAAGTAAATTAAGTCTGCACAGACCCTACGACTCTGCAGTCCCACTACTAGTATATTTCCCAGAGGAATCCTTGCATGGGTCCATAAGAAGACACATAAGAACACTTTCAAGCTGGAAGCAATCTATCTATAAATTGGTTTATAAGATCACTAATTCCGTCCTAGGCCATACCATCCTGAACACACTCGATCTTGTCTGATCTTGGAAGGTCACTAGTTCCCCTCTAGAGGGCAGGAATCAAAAACTGAAATGCCTAAAGAACCAGTGGAACATCATTAATGGATAAAGCTGGCCATGTCAAGAGCCTCTGCTTGGCTCTAGAAAACTGTTGACAGGGGGGACTTGGGACAAGAATTATCCTAATATCACATTTCTTCAAACATGAAAACTCTATTAATGAAAGCAACATCCTTATTTTATGTACCATTAAGAAAAGATGCTGCCAATTATATGACAGTAATACAAAAATTTTCAATAATATAAAAATGTAAAAAAAAATTGTCTGATAGTGAAATATAGTATTTCTTATTTTTCAGAGAAGCCAGAAATCTCAGCCTTGTGAAATATGATCATTTTTAAGACACTGGAAGCTAATTTTTAAAATATATATATTTTATTGATTTTTTACAGAGAGGAAGGGAGAGGGATAGAGAGTTAGAAACATCGATGAGAGAGAAACATTGATTCAGCTACCTCCTGCACACTCCCTACTGGGGATGTGCCCGCAACCAAGGTACATGCCCTTGACCAGAATCGAACCTGGGACCCTCAGTCCACAGGCTGACGCTCTATCCACTGAGCCAAACCGGTTAGGGCAAGCTAAATTTTTTTTTTAATTAAAAAAACAACAACAAACTATATGAGGCCCTGGTCAGGTGGCTCAGTTGGTTAAAGTGTGGTCCAACTTTGCGGTTGGATCCCTGGTCAGGGAACATTCAGGAATCAGCCAATGAATGCATAAATGGGGGGAACAACAGATTGGTGTTTCTTTCTCTCTCTCTCTTCCTCTCTTTCTCAAAATCAATCAATAAAAATATATATAAGGAAAGCCCTTTACAAGTAAATAACACATTATGTGGGCCTGTATTTCTGGAGGGCACCAGAACTAACAGTTTGCAGCCTCAGCTAACTTCACCTAATTACCGGTTCTGATTCTTTATTTGAAGATTTGCAATCATTCTTATGGTTCGTGCTTGCAGGGTTTAGAGCTTATTGTTCCTTTGCCTGAATATAAACCTAGGTTCCAGAACTTTTTACTTTACTTGGCAGTGGTTTTAGCTAAATGCCTGTGGAATAAAGTTAAGGAAGGGACGGGGACTACTTTTAAAAGAGTGGTATTTAATCTTGTGGTTGAGGGTGGGCATGAATGACTTCCTTATCATTTCCATTTCTTGGGCTCAATTTCTGCCCGCCTATATAGCACTGGAATCACAAAATGAAGACAACTAATTATACTTATTCTTCATAAACATCTCCATCCCAGCCAGACAATCACATCCTTTGCTAAACAGCTTTGGCTGGGTCTATAACTAACCAACAACATCCCTTTTCAAACTGCTAGTTGGCACTGCCAAGTATGCACGCAAGACAGTGCACATTTTAAGTAGGAATTGAGGAGCATCACTAGGTCAAACCATTACTTCATAACGGTTTTCGTTGGATAAACGGATGACGGATTTCAAAGCTAAGGCGGTATTTCTCTAAGTGTGGTGGGGCGCACTCCCATTTTAGAGTAACTTGAGGTGCATGGTCAAAATGCACATTCCTGAACCTCCGCCATCATGTTAAAAATTCATCGTCTGTATTCCAACAAGCTCATAGTATCTGGGCCCACTAAAACCATACATATGCATACTGAAATTTGAGCAACAGCACCCCAATACATTCTATCAGACTGGGTTTTACAACGCCACCTAATAGCTGCACTCACAGTCGTTCAGGGCACATCCCGGTTTTAGATACCGCTGCCATGGTGTGACACACATCCCCCTCGGAACCAGCTCCCCCACTCCGCCCCGCTGGCGGGGGAGAAGGGGCAGTACTTCTTTGTAAAAGACATCCTCCGTCACCCACTCCCTTCCATCACCGGTCCCCACCCCAACCCCCACTTGTTCGAGAATTTCCTGCTCTTGGCCTTCCCTTCTCTCTGCCAGAGCCCCTCCACCTTAACCCAATCTCTAATCCGCCCCAGCCGCCGTCACCCCAGACCACCCAGCCTCTCCTTCGCCCCAGGCCTCTGACTCCAAGGAGCCAGCATCCGCTCCCGGGCTCCCTTCCGCCGTTCAAGGACACCCTCCGCCCTCCCAGCCCTCACCACCCTACCATCACCCTTTCCCACTTCCAATCTCTCTTCGGCTTTGCTCACCGGGCCTGGAAGATACTCACCATTCCGGCGGTTGCTACTGTCACTGCTCCGGTTGCTAGGGCCCGCCGGGGTCAGTGCGCGTGCGCACTTCTCGGAGTTCTCCGTGGATCCCTAGCCCCGCCGCGGTCCCTTCTCTCCGCCCTCAGGGGGCTGGAGCGGGGCATTGTGGGACGGCGGGGCGCCCGCCCGGGTCCTCCGGCCCCGCGGCCGATCGCTCCGCAGGAGCTGCAGCGCGACTGCCGGTGCCGCGCCGGGCTCGGGAGCTTAACCGCACCCAGTGGTCAGGGGATGTGCTTTTCCCGACGGAAATGCAGCGGCAGCTCCTCTGGCCTGACGTACCGGCCTCAAGTTTAACACTGTGAAGCCTCCCTATAGCCATTGCCCTTCCCGCAAAAGGATTTGTAAAACTCGCTTTGCCTGCTCATTGCCCTTCCTGACCTTCTCTGGGCTGCCTGCTGTCATTAACCTGGCGTTCCCACCGAGGGTACCCGAAGCTGAACTCAGCTAAACTCGGCCGCACTTCTCCAGTTACCTCCCTCCAGGGTGCCGGCGGCAGCTGAAAACATAACGTTTAGGTTTCACATAATCCAAGTGTCTTTTTACTCCCAACTCTCAAATGAGCCAAAAGTTTGTAAAAAATGCTCAAGAGTTGCTAGGGGTATGGAGAAACGGGGCGCAGTTTATAACGGATACGGCCTTTCTGGAGGGCTGTTGGCAGTATTAGAAATAGGGACGAGAAGGGCCACACACTCAATCTGACAGTGTGTGCAGGGCGGCCTTACAAACTCCAGAGCCCAAAGTACCCACGAAGGATGGTCTGGCAGGGAACCTTTCTAACTAAAAGCAGGCCGTGGCAGGTGGTCATGTTCCTAGACCGGTATTTCCCCAACAAAGGCCAGGCTTTCCCAACAAAGTCTGTCTGCTGTCTTGTTGCATCTAAGATAGCATACCTTTGGAACGACAGGGTAATTTCCTCCCCTCAGCCCCCCTCCACTCCTCACGGCACAACCACTGCACCAGAACAAACCACAAACCCCCGCACTGTTATTATCATGTTAATTGTTGACTGTTAACTATCCTATACCCACACTTGTAAAAGAAGTAGGTGTCTGTTTTACTTTTTATCCAATCCCAGAGACTTCTCTGCTTTGCTTTCTCCGCCTCCCTAATCTATCACCAATGTATTTCATGTAACCCCTTTAGGTGTTGCCCTTTGATTTTAATATATTAAATAAGTGGTAAAACTGCCATTTCCGTTGAGATTTTGCTTTCCTGCGATTGTCATCAGTTTGGCTCAAATAAACTCATAAAAAATTCTTAGAAATTGGGACGTTTCTTACATTGAGAAAATCTTTTAAAACTTTGCACCTTTGTGACTCGGCAGTTCCACTTCTAGAACTTCATGCTGAAGAAATAATCACCCTAGTACACACGGATACATGTTCAAAGTTTTAATAGCAAAAAGAAAACAACCCAAATGTCAACATAATTGTTATTGTTTAACATCCAAACAATGACATAATATTTCCATTAAAAATGTTGCGGAAATGCGTCTATTGACATGCATAGTCATGATGTGTTCATTTAAAATGCAAGTTATCAAACAAAATGATGTGATCCTCTTAAAAATTATACGTAGCACACACAGATATACATGAGAAAACTTAAAGGATATCAAGAGGTTTTAATGTTTCTTACAGACTGAATTGTGTCCCCTCAAAATTCATGTGTTGAAGCTCAATGTGAATGTATGTATTTGGAGATAGGGCCTGTAAGGAGGTAATTATGGTTAAGAGAGTCCGTAAGAGTGGAGCCCCAGGACCGGTGTCCTTATAAGAAAAAGAACAGACACCAGAAGCGGTCTGCACAGTGAAAAGGCCCTGGGAGGACACAGTGAGAAGGCGTCCTCTGCCAGCCAAGAAGAGAAGCTTCACCCAGAACCAGCCCAGTTGACTCCTTGATCATTCCAGCTTCCAGAAATGTGAGAAAATAAAGTCTGCTGTTTAAGCTATCCAGTCTGTGGTATTCTGTTATGGCAACTTGAGCAGACAGATACAATGTTCACTTTACTTGTCTATTTTTTAATTGCTCTAGAATGTGGATGTTTTAAATTTTGGAATAAGAAACAAATTTCAGCCCTAACCGGTTTGGCTCAGTGGATAGAGCGTCAGCCTGTGGACTGAAAGGTCCCAGGTTCGATTCCGGTCAAGGGCATGTACCTTGGTTGCGGGCACATCCCCAGTGGGAGGTGTGTGGGAGGCAGCTGATCGATGTTTCCAACTCTCTATCCCTCTCCCCTCCTCTCTGTAAAAAAATCAATAAAATGCATTAAAAAGAAAGAAATTTCATTTTCAAAGAGGTAACAATCACATTTATAAAACTAGGAAAAAGTAAAAAATTTTACTGGGGAAAATAAAAATGTATATTTATGACATATCCAACTTTGTTCTTGTGTGTAGGCAGTTAGACAGACTTGAGCAGAGCAAGGACATGGGCCAGATACAGGTCACCAGTGTGGAAAGCCCCGGGGACCTAGCAACAGGCAAAACTGGTAAAACAAGGACCTTGCCCCCGGGGTAACCTTTCTTTCAGTTTAGACCCCCTGGCCTTTCAGATTGCAGGTCATGCAGTTCGATTCGGACCCTCCCCTGACCTTTCCGGACCTTTCCTCCCCTGGCATGTCACTAGTAATGCAGTAGGCTCCCTTGGAGGAGGAACAAGGGTTGAAGAGTGGCCCCATTCGACTCCCAGACAGGCTCTTGCATGAAGGTAACATCTAGTGATAACATCTAGGCCCCAGTTGTGTTTCTGCTCCAGGCCCAGAAAAGCAGCAAAACCAGACAAGCGATGCCATGGCTGACATCAGGGCCAGTTCATTGGCGATGACCCCTGTCCTGGTACCGACCAATCAGCAGAAACCACAACCCTGAAAGGACACACCTGAAAAGCTGAGGACTATTTTACTGGGATCCTCCCCAGAGACCTCCAGTAAATACTCTCCCCTCCTCCTTTTCTTCCCCCCAGGTGTGTTACCTTTAACTTCCTCTTTCCCAAGCTCCAAGGGCCCTTCTTTGGCCTCTGTAACTTCTTTCCTAAGCCCGCACACAGCTGGCCCACTTTTCCTACCTCTGTGACTTTTCCCCCCAGATCTTCAAACCTCTACACTCTCCAAACTAGAATTCG
Organism: Cnephaeus nilssonii; assembly: GCF_951640355.1. NCBI lineage: Eukaryota > Metazoa > Chordata > Mammalia > Chiroptera > Vespertilionidae > Cnephaeus > Cnephaeus nilssonii. The sequence goes on along the minus strand of NC_137075.1, from coordinate 86,690,346 downwards.
TACTCTCCTGCAAAAATCTGTTTTTGTTGATGTGGTTGTAATGGGAATCTAATCCTTAAACATAGCTCATAACCCAGCAGAGTATTTCTTTTACTCAAAACTACAGATTACACCAATCTTCATGATTGGTAAGAACATTATTTCTACATTGTCACGAATATCAGTTTATGTACTGTATATAAACTATTTACCACGATATAAACAGAAATTTTCTTGTCTCTGCAAATTAATTCACAATATCTTGGTACACTTCCCATCAAGTACATTTTGAGTTTCACATCCTCAAAGGTTAAAAAGTATTCACACACACACACACAAAAAAAAAATTCACACAGGAAAAGGAAAAAGAATTATATAACTTGGATCCTTTCTCTGTTCTTTTAAACCCTGCAAAATGACAAAATAGATTCCAAAAGCTGTTCACCAGAGAATATGGCTTTGGGTCCACTTGCTCTTATTGCAGGACTGGATAACAGAAAGTTGAGAGAAAAGTTAAAATTATTATTAAAACAGTGTCCCCAAATTAAAAAAAAATCTAACAGACCTTTTGAAAAGTATAGATAAAATACATAGTTTGAAATGATAGAAAACCAAGTATGTTAAGAAGTCTTTAATTTTTAAACAAGAATGTGAATTGAATAAAAGAGAAAAATTGTCAGTTAAATGATTAGAAATTTAGCAAAATAACTAAATTTAAAAAAACACTTTATCACCTAATAATTCTTAGGTTATTAAGTCAAGAGGTGTATAAATTCAAATTAGAATGAGTATTGTATCAAATTTCAATAGTCAATTTCACAGATTATGATTCTCATTATAGTTATTTGCTGAAAAGCCAGTTCCTCCCCTCACTATTTTTGGTCTGTTTTAAAATAATCCTCTTTTGTCCTAGCTGGTTGGCTCAGTGGCTAGAGCCTGCAGACTGAAGGATCCCAGGTTTGATTCCTGTCAAGGGCACATGCCCAGATTGTGGGCTCGATGCCCAGTAGGGGGTGTGCAGGAGGCAGCCAATCAATGATTTGCTCTCATCATTGATGTTACTATCTCTCTCTCCCTCTCCCTTCTTCTCTGAAATCAATAAAAATACATTTTAAAAAATAAAATAAAATAATCCTCTAAAAAATCTTACATGAATAACTCAAAATTCAGGAGGATGTATGGATATGTTAATAATTTGAAGCATAATAAAAATAATGCTAACTTTGGGAGAACTATTAATACTACAAGTTAGGTTGACAATACTTCATCTTCTGCCAAGAAGAACCCAAAATATAGTTCTGACCACAAGCTCCACTGATCAACCAAAAGCAAAGGCTAGTAATTAATACCTTCATTTTCCCCCTCAAGTATATAAAAAAAATTATGGTGAGGGCCAGAACTTTTAATATTTTCTAATTCTACACACATTTTATTTTATTATTATTTTTAAAAAAAAAATAAAAAAATATATATATATATATATATATATATATATATATATATATACACACACACACACACAGCCCTGGCTGGTTTGGCTGAGTGGATAGAGCGTCTGCCTGTGGACTGAAGGGTCCCAGGTTCGATTCTGGTCAAGAGCACATGCCTGGGTGGTAGGCTTGATCCCCACTAGGGGGTATGCAGGAGGCAGCAGATCCATGATTCTCTCTCTCCCTCTCCCTTCCTCTCTCTGAAATCAATAAAAATATGTTTTAAAATATATACACACACATTTTTGTATTGATTTCAGAGAGGAAGGGAGAGGGAGAGAGAGATAGAAACATCAATGATGAAAGAGAATAATGGATCAGCCGGGTCCTTCACACCCGGGGCCTGGGCCGGGGATCAAGCCTGCAATCTGGCGCATGTGCCCTGAACTGGGAATTGAACTATAACCTCCTGGTCCATAGATTGACGTTCAATCACTGAGTCATGCCGGCCGGGCTCTACACATATTAAAGTTTAGAATAAAAATTCAGAAATTCAGCTAAGATTACCTAACAAATTGTAATTAATTTTTGGTGAAGGTGGTGAAAGGTAAGTGATGAGTTCTGTCTTCCCTGAGATAATTACATTGCTACATGGCACTAGGACCTGTAATCTACCTATTTTTAAATATATTTTTGAAACCTAGTGTGGCCCTAACCTGTTTTGCTCAGTGGATAGAGCATCAGCCTGCAGACCAAAGGGTCCTGGGTTCATTTCTGGTCAAGGGCACGTGCCTGGGTTGCAGGCTGCTCAGTGCTTAGAGCGTCCACCCTCGCACTGAAGAGTCATGGGTTTGATTCCCGGTCAAGGGCACATACCTGAGTTGCAGGTTTGATCCTGGGCCCAGATCCAGCCGCGTGTGGGAGGCAACCAATCAACGTGCCTCTCTCACATAGAAGTTTCTCTCTCTCCTCTCTCTCCCCTCCCAACCTCCTTTCCACTCTCAATGGGGAAAAAAATATCCTCAGATGAGGCCTAAAAGTAATAATAATAATAATAATAATAATAATAATAATAATAAAATTAAAATAAGCAAAGATATCTTGGCTATAGAGATGCCCCCTAAGGAACGAGGGATCCCAGCCCCATGTCAGAATCTCCAGCAAAGCATTCCAGTGCTGGGAAGAGAAGTCCCCAGAACTTCTGACTGTAAAAACCAGTGGGGATTGTGGCTAAGACAGAGGGCTCTGGAGTTCCAGGCATTCTTCTTCTTTTTTTTTTAAATGAAAATATTTTTACTGATTTCAGGGAGGAAGGGAGAGGGAGAGAGGGATAGAAGCATCAATGATGAGAGAGAATTATTGATTGGCTTCCTCCTGCACGCCCGCCTCACTGGGGATGGAGCCTGCAACTAGGGCATGTGCCCTGATGGGGAATCGGGAATTGAACCATGACCTCTTGGTTCATAGGTCTGACGCTCAACCACTGAGCCACTCAGGCTGGGTCCAGGAGTTCCTCTTAAAGGGCTGGCACATGGACTTACTAGGACTCACTCCCTCTGAGCTCCAATGCTGGGGCAGCAGCTCAAAAGAGCCCGGGACATAAGGGGAAGAACTGAATTGTCTGGCTTCAAGGCACAGGCTGAGGGCAGCTTTCTCCCAGACGGACGTGCTGGCAGAGGCCATTGTTCTTTGCTGAGCCCTCCCCACAGAGCCGGCAGGCAAGCCATACCTGAGACTCTATCAACTTGGCTAACACTGATAGCCCCATCCTGATGATTCCCTGAGACCCTGTCCCACCCAATTTCCATTGGCTTTTCCATGCAAATGGCCTCTCTTGTCTCATACAACACTGTTTAAGGCTGTCTTTAGAGAATACATACATATGTGGCTGACCCCCCTATTTTAGAAAAACAGCTCAAGATACTTTTACTTCTGCCCCCAAAACCATCATTATAGTGCCCATGAATTTTGGATTTTGTGCATCTCTGCATGTGCCATCTGAAAAAATAAAATGCCTTTCACAAGCTTTTATCTTTCCAGTAGATGCCTGAAACCATGAATAGTACCAAACCCTATATATTCAGTACTGTTTTTTCCTATATGTATACATACCTATAATAAAATTTATCAAACAGTAAGAAATTAATAATAACTAATGAAATAGAGGCCTGGCACACAAAATTCGTGCGTGCGTACAGTCCCTAGGCCTGGCCTGCGATCAGGGCCATCTTCCCTGGCTGCCCGCAGCCAGCCCCTTCCCCCGCCACCACCCACCCCGGTTTCCTGTTCACCATCAGGTGATCGGAGCCTGACGGCTGGGGGAAGGGACCATTCCCACCCGCTCACCTGCCCTGCCCCCACCACGGTTGCCCTGTGTGTGTGGGGCAATTGGTAGGGCAGGGGCCTTGGCCTGGTGTCACCCACATCCCCCGCCAACCAACGCCAGTTCCCATGGGCGATTGGAGCCTGCCGGCCAGGAAAAGGAACCCAGAGGTGGTCAGTGCACCTCATAGTGACTGGTCAAGCAATTGTTCTGGTCGTTCTGCTGTTAGGTCAATTTGCATATCACCCTTTTATTATATAGGATAGAGGCTCAGTGCACCGGTAGGGGCCGGCTGGCCTGCCCTGATGGGGGCCCTGGATCGGAGTGGGGGGTCCCTGCTGGGGGGTGGGGCCGGCTGGGGCGAGGGGCCATTGTTCTGGTCTCTGGTTGTTCCACCGTTTTGGTCGCTGGGCTTTTATTATATCCTCTCTAATAAAATGGTAATATGCAAATTAACCATCACTCCGCTACATAAGCCACGTCCACCAACCAAGCCACGCCCACCAGCCAATCAGGGCGAGTATGCATATTAACCCCAATCCAAGATGGCTACAGCCACAGAGAGCAAGGTTTCCCAGGTAACAGAGGAAGCCAAGCTTTCCATAGCCGTTGCAGGCCTAAGTCTCCACTCAAGCTACAAAGTTTCAATTATAGAAGGTAAACAAATTCAAACAAATGGCGGCAGAATGGAGCTTGAGAGAGCAGGCCAGGGTTGCCGGCGGCAACAGGGGAAGCAAAGCTTTCCGCACACCCTGGCCAGGCTCACCTGCTTAAGGCAACAAAGTTTCAATTGTAGAAGGTGAATTAACTGCCACAGAAATGGCTGCCACCCCAGAGGGAGCAGCAGGCTTGGCTCCGCCCCAGGCTACAAAGTTTCAATTGTAGAAGGAAAATAAATTCCAGATACCAGGGCCTCCCCTTGGGTCGCCAGGGGGCGTGGCCGGCCTGCAAACCACCACAGGCCCCTCGCTCAGGCCGCCCCACACCCCAAGGGAACCCCCACCCTTATCTGTGACACCCTTCAGGGCAAACCAGCTGGCTCCCACCCGTGCACCAGGCCTCTATCCTATCTAATAAAAGAGTAATATACAGATTGATCATCACTGCAACACACAATATGGCTGCCCCCATGTGGTCAAAGATCCTGCCCCCATGTGGACACAAGATGGCCACTACAAGATGGCCAGCAGGAGAGGGCAGTTGGGAGGCACCCGGCCTGCAAGGGAGGGCAGTTGTGAGGGACCAGGCTTGCAAGGGAGGGCAGTTGGAGGTGATCAACCCTGCAGGAGAGGGCAGTTAGGGGTGACCAGGCTGGCAGAGGAGGGAAGTTGGGGGCAAACAGGCTGGCAGGGGAGCAGTTAAGCATCAACCAGGCTGGCAGCGGAGTGGTTAGGGGGTGATCAGGCTGGCAGGCAGAAGCGGTTAGGGGCAATCAGGAAGGCAGGCAGGCAAGCAGTTGGGAGCCAGCAGTCCTGGATTGTGAGAGGGATGTCCGACTGCCCGTTTAGGCCCGATCCCACCAGGATCGGGCCTAAACGGGCAGTCGGACATCCCTCCAGGAGTCCCAGATTGGAGAGGGTACAGGCTGCGCTGAGGGACAACCCCCCGCCGTGCACGAATTTCGTGCACCGGGCTTCTAGTAGGATACTATAACAAAAGTTACGTGAATGTGCTGCTCTCTCTCTCAGAATACCTTATTGTACTGAACTCACCCTTGTTGTGAAGATGTGCGATCACAATGTCTATGTGATGAGATGAAGTGAGGTACTCAGAATAGCATGCAATTTAAACATATGAGTTGTTCATTTCTGGGATTTTTCATTTAGTATTTTCTGACCACTGTTGATCACAGGTAACTGAAACTGCAGATAAGGGGGTACTACTGTACCAATGTCCCAATTGGAATTCAAAAACAAGTCTTGAGCACACGTTCAGGAATGTGTACTGGTAAGAATTAAGCAGAGTCCATTCCTTAAGGAACTTGAGTGGGCAGGTTCCCAAAGCTCAGATAAGGTCAGTTAGGGCCCAAGCTGTATACGGGACTCTTAGCAATATGGAATCTCAGTCCATAGAACAAGAACACAAGAATCTAGGCCAGCAATTGAAAGTTGGGCAAGCACTTCTTAACGTTTCTCCTGCTTAAGGTTAAGATTGTTCTTACAAATAAGATCAGGGTTAAGCCTATACACTGGATAAAGTTCAGGGGAGAAAGGGGGAGACCCAGCAGTGAAGAAAATGGGGTTGCAAAGGTTGAGAATCCAGTAGGACCTGACAAGGAAGCCAAGATGTTTGCTTTGTTACAAAAAGACTCCTAGGTGCTCTGGAAAACCCAATACATGGTGCATGAATAGGATTTTTATTAATAGTCTCTCACCTATGATTGTAATGTTACATTTTGCTGTTGACAGATTTTTTTCCATTGAGATGCTTATGGAAGAAAGTTTGAATTTGCTGCCAGGCATCTACCTGTGCCCTTGAATGCGCCTTTGGCTCACCTCCATAGTATATTGCTAGGCCCAATACTGCATGCACAGAGGCTCTACTAGGAGGAAAATAAGGTGGGTCAATACAGTGACCAGTTCCTGGGTAGTGGATTATCTGGGGTCTGTCTTTCCCATGGGCTTGTAACCGTTCAGAGGCTATATTAGCATAGAATTCACTCTTCCAGCTGTAATCATCCATGCCAACAATAAACAGGAAGGGTCCCTGGGCCTTTTCCAATGGAATAAGACTTTGGTGGTAGGGTTTTTCCAGTGGATTATTCCAGATATTCATGAAATCTAAAAGGCCTGACTCGGTGGTTGTATGTTTCCCTAGGTCACTGCCAAGATCAGGAATAATCATATCCTTGTAATGCAGAGGAGCTATTGTGTTGGCCACACAGGAATTGATAACCACCGTGGCTGTGATGCCCTTCAAGAAAGAGGCCATTGAGAGACACAAGTCACCTCCTTTGGAGAATCCAAGAAGCCCAACACTAGGGCCTTTCACCTGATGAGGAGAGAGAGAGAGAGAATAAGCTTAGAATTCATAAGTAGAGGACATAAACAGTGATTTTATATCCTCTAGGCAGTTTTCTCAAATGTCATTTGCTTTCCTTCTTTATACAACTATCTACAATGTCCAAAAGTGTCTTCTAATAAGCAAATTAATTGATTTCTTAGTACACAGGCCTTCCACCAATATTTATGGGGTCTGGGTTAAGAATATACACAGAGAGCCATACTCCCTATACCTGAATATTTAAAAGTTAGATATCAAATGAACAAACTATTAAATAAAATATATTCTTTTCTCCTACCTTCATAATATGCCTCCATAACAATTTACAAGGCTCAAATTTAAAATCTTGGAACTCATTGGAGTTTTATACTGGAACATGACATAGGGGAGAGCCAGGCCTGGCCCCAATCCCTGGTCCCTGGCCCAACACTCTTCTCTTCCACCCCTAGCACTATCATGCAACTTGAGGGGCCTTTCACACATGTGTAAACAACCCAACCAATATGTATAAAGCCATGGTGTATTAACATCGAAAGAGCCATATCCCTGAGCCCTGGCCGGTTTGGCTCAGTGGATAGAGCGTCAGCCTGCAGACTGAAGGGTCACAGGTTCTATTTTAGTCAAGGGCACATACCTTGGTTGCAAGCTCGATCTCTGGCCCTGGTTGGGGAGCATACAGGAGGCAACCAATCAATGTGTCTCTTTCACATCCATGTTCGTCTCTCTCTCTCTCTCTGTCTCTCCCCCTCCCTTCCACTCTCTCTAAAAATCAATGAAAAATATCCTTGGGTGAGGATTAATAAAATAAAAACAATTTAAAGCCTGCCTGGTGTGGTTCAGTGGTTGAGCATTCACCTATGAACCAGGAGGTCACGGTTTGATTTCCAGTCAGGGCACATGCCCTGGTTGCGGGCTCCATCCCCAGTGTGGAGCCAGGCGAGCAGGAGGCAGCCATTCAATGGTTCTCTCTCATCATTGATGTTTCTATCTCTCTCCCTCTCCCTTATGAGAAAAAAACAAAAACAAAAAAGACCCCAAGGAGAGGCATTGGGCCTGGAAGCAGGAACAGTGCTGTTCGGCAGAGAATTCTGGGGTTCAAGATCCCAAAGGCATAGTGAGCGAGGGGCCACATAGGTTCCCGGAGAACACATTCCCTTGGTCCCTTGGAGTCCTTACCCTGTGGGCAGAGATGCAGCCAAAGAAAGGCCAGAGGGTGATCATCTAAAACAAAGGGTCCAAGGAAGAAGGCCCTTTTGCCTAGGTTTGAGGGCAGAACTGATAGTACATACTGTTCTCTTCTTTTTTCTGGGGTCTTATGTCCCCTAAATAAACCAGCCATCACAGTTCAAGATCGTCTAGGTTTTAGCAGCTCTGCTAAAAGACCAGTCCATGAATTTTAGCAGAGCTAAATCATCCTACAGACCTTGTAGAACATCTTATTCCTTAACATTAAAATGTGTGGGTCTCTAAGTTTAGATAGTAGCAAAGAGTATGTATTCCATTTGTTATCACTACTAAAATGTTTTAATTCATTTTTTCCACTATCAGATAAGAACTTTCTCTACAAAATCCTAATACCATTATCACTTAACAAAATGAATAATGATTCCTTAATATCCTCAAATACACAGTCCCCATTCAAATGTCACCAATTGTCTCAAAGATGTCTCTCTTTCTAGTCAAACTTTTTCCTCTACACATTTACATTAATCTTTTTTTTTAATATTTTTTTATTGATTTCAGAGAGGAAGGGAGAGGGAGAGACAGATAGAAACATCAATGATGAGAGGGAATCATTGATTGGCTGCCTCCTGCACGCCCCCCACTGGGGATCGAGCCCGCAACCTGGGCATATGCCCTGACCGGGAATCGAACAGGTGACCTCTTAGTTCCTGGGTCGACACTCAACCACTGAGCTACACCCGGCTGGGCTACATTAATCTTATACATGAGAAAAATTGAATCCCAGAGAGGGCAATTGCCTAATTCAGGATCATAAGGTTACTTGGTAGTAGCTATAAAACCAGAACTCAAGGTTAGTCACTTTTTAGTCCAGTTCTTTGAATTATGGTCAAGAATTAAAGGGAATGCCGTGGCAGGGGTGGGGGTTAGGGATCAGTTGATTGGAGCATTGTCTCATACACCAAAAGGTTGCAGGTTCCATTCCTGGTCAGAGCACATACCCAGGTTGCAGGTTTGATCCCTGGTCTGTGTGTGTACAGGAGGCAACTGATGTTTGTTTCTCTCTCACATTAATGTTTCTCTCTCTCCCTTCCTCTCTCTAAAATCAATAAACATATCCTTGGGAGAGGGTTAAAAAAAAAAAAGAATTAAGGGAAACTAAACAGTCAGCTCTTAAGGAATTAGAGAGAGATGGGTAGAAACTGAAATAATAATCCTTCTAATAAAACTTTCGAAGGAGCCTTTGTGTCTCATGCCATACTTGGGGCTTTTGGATCCAGCCCTGTGTCCGTTCTGCCTCTCCCCTGCATTCACAGGAGCACCAGAACCCACCTTTGGATGCTGCAGCATGAAGTCCACAGCTTCTTCAAAGTACTCCAAGTGCACAACGTTCAGATTTTCAGGGAGGTCTTCAAATCTGAAATAAGCCAGAGCAAGCACCGCAAAACCATGTCCCGCCAGGAGGCTGGCCCTGTACTCACAAAGGCCACCACCACTTCCAAACAGGTCAATGATCCCAGGGAAGGGTCCTGCACCTAGAGGGTACCACAAAGCAAAAGGAGCTTTAGTCTCCAAAGACATCCTTGGGTTTCAGACCTTGGCAATCAGGAAAGAGAAGTTTTCGAAACAAGGAAAGTTGAGGTTGTGGGGGTTGGTGGAAGAAGGATCCCCTTTAATTTAACTTCAATATATTCTATTAACATAAATAGTTGGTCCTTCACCTGAGGACATGCCTGAGTGACAGGGCCTCGGGAAGTGCCCTTCAACTTGAAGAAAAACTTCCACCCGGAATCCACAATAGACTCTGGAGCGCGGGGACCAATTTTGGTTAAGTGCCACAATCACGTGGTTCCCAGGCCAGGCCAGAGGCCGGCAGGGTCTCGCACCGCCACCCAACGCTCCGGAACAGCCCGGAATAGCCACGGGCAGCTGGTCGCTCACCTGGCGGCAGGAAGAGCGCGGCGCGCACCCGGCCCGCGCGCACCGGCTCTCGCCGCACCCCGGGCGCGAGGAACTCGCGCTCGTGCACCGTCCGGCCCAGGAGCCGCCCGCCCTCGGGCTCGTGGCCGTCGAGCACCTCCAGCTCCACGGCGAAAGGTTGGTGCACGTCCCGCTTCACCAGCCGACCCCAAGGTTTCTCCGCTTCCATGGCCCAGAAGAGCCCCATGGGCTCCAGCCCCGCGAAGCTGCCGCCCAGCGCGGGCGCGCGCGCCAGGTCCAGCTCGCCGCCGGCGTCGGCGCGGTAGCGCGCGTGGGCCCGGAAGAGCGCGCCCTTCTCGTCGCGCAGGGACGTTCTCAGCGTGACCGGCTGCTCCGGCGCCAGGCCGCGCACGACGATGCGCACGGGCTCGTCCCAGCAGCTACGGCCCGCGGGCTCCACCGTCACGGTTGCAGCCATCGCGGCCTCGGAGGAAAAGGGGCGGCAGCCTGGCTCCGTGGAGTCGAGGGCGGGGCCTGGCGTCCCTTCACCTCCCTGGGGATCCGCCGCTATTGGACCCCTGGCTGGCTTGTCGACACCCTCTAAGCCGCTGTGCGAAGTCTTCTAGAATTTGTGCACGTTCACGAGTGCCTGAAGAGGATGAAGTATCTGCTGAGAGTTAATTACTAACCCTGCAATCCAACGTGGTGAGTGTTGAAACAGAGGTGCAAAGACTGCTGAAAGGTACAGATTGGGAAAGGTATCGAACATTCCAGGAGTCCGGACTTTTAAAAAAAGTTTCTCAGATGTGTACAGTTGACCCTTGAACAAGGGGCGGGGTGCGGTTAGGGAAGTCAACCTCCGGCACCGTCCAAAGTCTGTAGAACTAGTAATTAAGGGGATCAGTGGAGAGGCATAGTCCTAATCCCTCCCTTATCCCTCAGGCCTTTACCAGGCCTTTCCCCTAGCGCGCAGGGTCCCTAAAGCGGCCTCCAGAGCAGGTAGATGTTTATGGGGTCAGACCTCCCTGGGTTCCAGTCTGACCCTGCTCCTTTTGATAGTGTGGGGATTCTCATCTAGCTAAGTAATTAAGCCCGAGAATCCAGTTTCCTTATCTGTAAAGTTTTTTTTTTGGGGGGGGGGGGGGGGAGGGGGGCGGGTGACGATCACAATGCTGGCCACGCGCAGTGTCAGTGTTGAGTTGTATCAGATTACTGGCAGGAAAACAGTGGCACTTGCAAACTGGGTAATCTGAGGAGAGTTTCATAAAGGGACTATTTGCAAAGAAATGCACAAGGTTTAAAAAAAAAAAGGTTTGGCGCAGATCCTTGGGTCTGAAGGCTCAGAGAGGGAGGCAGGCTTCTTCATAGAGGGAGGCAGGCACCCATGGTGAGGTGGCAGGAGTGGTGAGAATGAAAACTTTGACCTCATTCTCCTCTTGCCCTTGGATGTCTTACGAGTTTTCAAAACAGCCACTTGCTCTCTCTGGCTGAACCTAACCACACAGCTCAGCCTACTTGGGTATAAAGCAGGGCGGAGAACAGTAGATGGAGCGCATGGAAGATGCCCAGCAAATGGAGGCTCAATAAATTTTACAAACTGAACAAAAAGGATGAGGAACAGATGAGGACCCCAGTCTCAGAGTTCCGAGAGCTTTCCCCAGTCCACCTCCTTAAGTAATTGCTGTAACATTTTTTAAAATTTAAATTCTTTATTGTTGAAAGTATTACATATGTCTCCTTCCCCCCCACCCCCCACTCCCCCGTTGACCTCTTCCCGGCGCTCCCTGAAACAGATTTTAAACACCTGTTGTTTAAAGTATTTCAGGCTGGCCCTAGCTGGTTTGGCTCCGTGGATAGAGCATCAGCCTGAGGACTGAAAGGTCCCGGCTTCGATTCTTGTCAAGGGCACTGCAGGAGGCAGCCCATCAATGATTCTCATCATTGATATTTCTCTCTCCCTCTCCCTGCCTCTCTGAAATAAAAAAATATATATATTTAAAAAATAAAAAGTGTTTCAGGCTGTCCTCAATATAGAAACACAGCTTCCAAAAAATTTATGTGGGACGCTGCAGCCACCAGCACAGTAACTATAGATAACACTATAATATGTGTGTGTGCATATATATATATATATATGTGTGTGTATATATATATATATATATATATATGTATATATATATATATATATATATATAAAACCCTAAAGATTCCACCAAAAAACTATTAAAACTGATAAATGAATTCAGTAAAGTATCAGGAGACATAATAAATACCCAGATGCATTTTTATACACCAATAATGAACTATCAGAAAAAAAATGCAATGGGATACATTTTTTTATTGGTTGATTTTAGAGAGAAGAAGGGGGAGAGATTTGTTGTTTCACATATTTATGCATTTATTAGGTGCTTCTTTTATGTTCCTTGATTGAGGGTTGAACCCGAAGCATTGGCATACCACGGTGATATTCTAATCAACTGAGATACCCAGTCAGGGCCTTAGAATAAATTTAACCAATGATATAAAAGACCTGTACTTGGAAAATTATAAGACACTGAAGAAAGAAATTGAAAAAGATACAAGTAAGTGGAAGCAGCCCTGGCCAGGTAGCTAAGTGAGATAAGCCAGTCAGAGAAAGACAAATGCCATAAAAATTCACTTATATGTGGAATCTAATGAACAAAATAAACAAACAAAAGAGAAACAGACTCATAGAATCAGAAAACAGACTGATAGCTGTGAGAGAGGAAGTGGGTTGGCAGCTCCGTAAAAAAGCTGAAGAGATTAAGCAAAACAACAACTACAAAGACACACACACAAAAAAAACCCTCATAGACACAGATACTTTCTCCCATCATTTACATCTTGCATAAATGTGGCAATTTGTTCTTTGATGAGCTAATATTAGTACACTATCATTAACTAAAGTCCATAGTTTATGTTAGGGATCACTCTTTGTGTTGTACATTCTATGGGTTTTAAATGTGTAATGATGTATTGTGGGGAGCGGCTATAGGGTTAAGCCTCGGACTGACCTGTTGGCAAAGCCACAAACAAGTCCCAGCTTAGAGGGCACAGACCTCTTAACATAATTAAGCTTGACCTTATGACATGCCCTCAGTGGTCTGCAAACTGTGGCTCTTGAGCCACATGCGGCTTGCAGCCATGGTTTGCCGCTCTGTTGACTAATGAGTTTGCTGACCACTGCCCTAGATCCATCCTGGTTAGCTAATGGGCTGTGGGAGGTGCAGCAAGTGCTGCCAAAAATAAGTGAAACTTACAAGAACATTGTAACTATGTTGACCACTACCTTGTTTACCTCTGGCTATAAAATAAAGCATCAGCGTGCTGTCTGGATCTGTTCTGTGTGGCCTCAGCCAGGCACAGAAGATCCACCCAGACCCAGCTTATTATCTTTGTCTTTTCTACATCCTTCGCCGCCCTCCCTCAGGCTTGCCGAACCCTTGGCTGTGCTGGCACGGCACAATGTATATACACCATTACAGTATACACAGAATAGTTTCAATCTCAAAATTCCTGTATGTTCCATCTATTCCTCCCTCCCTTCCTTGCTCCTCCCCAAGCCTTTGGCAACCACTGATCTTTTTGCTGTCTCCACAGTTTTGCCTTTCCCGGAATATCACGTAGTTGGAATCCTATAGTATATAGCCTTTTCGGATTGGCTTCTTTCCTTAGCAATATGCACTTACGTTTCTTTCATGTCTTTTTGCTTCTTGATAGCTCATTTATTTTTATTAATGAATAATATTTCATTGTATGGATGTACCACCATTTGTTTATTTATTTATCTATTAAAAGCTATCTTGATTGCTTCCAAGTTTTGGCAATTATGAATAAAGCTGCTGTAAACATCTGTGTGCAGGTCTCTGTGTGGTCATGAATTTTCAACTCCTTTGGGTCAATACAAAGAAACACAATTGCTGGACTATATGGTGAGAGTATGCCAAACTGTCTTCCAAAGTGGTTATACCATTTTGTGTTCCTGCTAACAACGAATGAGTTTCTGTTGCTCTTAGAGAGTGTAAGGGAGGGGGAGAGACAGAGAGAGAAACATTGATGTGAGAGAGACACATCGATTGGTTGCCTCCTGCACACCCCCTGACCAGGGCTGGAGATGAAGCCTGCAACTGAGGTACATGCCCTTGACCAGATTGAACCCCAGACCCACCAGTCCGCAGGCCTAAACAACCACTAAACAGCCAATTAGGGCTTCATGACCTTATTTGCCATGAGGGGTCCAATCTTATGCCTGTTTTGAAAAATATATATTTTTTTATTGATTTCAGAGAGGAAGGGAGAGAGAGAGATAGAAACATCAATGATAAGAGAGAATCATCGATCGGCTGCCTCCTGCATGCCCACAATGGGGATCCAGCCCGCAACCCGGGCATGTGCCCTGACCAGGAATTGAATCATGACCTCCTGGTTCTTGGGTCGGCACTCGACCACTGGGCCCTGCCACTCAGACTTGTGCCTGGTTTTTAATTTGGTTGTTTTCCTATTGTTGAGTTTTAAGTTATTTGTGTATTCTGGATACCAATCCTTAATGAATATGTGTTTTGCAGAGATACTTTTTCATAGTCTATGGTTGTCTTTTCAATCTCTTAACAATATACTTAAAAAAAATCAATTTGAGACAAATACATTGATACTATGTACTAGATGCTAGGGATTTAAAAAAAATAAATGAGACCTTTTATATCTGTAGGGATCTCACAGTGTAGAGGGGAAACTGACCCATGAGTGGTAAGTACAAACATGTTATAGTAGCTGCTATACACAGGTACATGTAACAGACTGGGGAACCAGGGACAGAATGGTCAACAGCACATGTGTCAGAGAGAGATTTACAGAGGGACACCTTTTGTAAAGGCAAGAAGTTCGACATGTTGAGAGTGTACTGTTTTAAGAGGGGAACAGAGATGTGGCTAAGAGGAGCAGGAGGCAGATCATTGAGATTTTAATTAGATAAGCATACATGATCAGAATTATATTTTAGAAAAATTACTTTGGCATCAGAGTGAAGATGATTTGGAAAAAGATTAAACTGTAAGACCAGGTAGGAGTTAAAAAGAGTGCCCAAACTGAAGCATGGCTTTGCTTTAGATATGGAGGAGACCATCTAAGGAAGGAAGTAGTAATATCATCAGGTTTCACTGATGGGTATAGGATAGAGGAAAAAAATTGGTAATCAATAATCACCTGCCTTCTTTGCTTCTCCTGAATGCATTTTGCTATATGTGTGGAGTAATATATTGTCTCCAGTAGTAATATTAATTTCACTTATAATTTTAGATAATTGCCTTTAGACAATACAGATTATAAACTATGGAAATTAATTCAGTTTCCTGATTCTAGTTTATGTAGCTTATATATCAAGTTTTGAATGGTCTTGAATTAAGGTGTGTTTTATGTGATTTAATAATCCTATCTAATAAAGAGGGAATATGCAAATTGACCATCACACCATAACAAAATGGCTGTGCCCACAGCGGAGGCAGGGATTCCGTAACACAAGATGGCTGCGCCCACAGCGGAGGCTGAGTTCCCGTAACAAGCATTAAGGAGCAATCAGCAGGGACTTGAGGCTGCACCCCCCTGCCTGGTGGGGCTTGACAGGGGATCTCAAGTCACGCCCCCCACCCCGCCACGGCACTAGGCCAGGGAACCTCAGGCCGCGCCCCCTGCCCGGCGGAGCTTGATGGGGGACCTCAGGCCGTGCGCGCCCCCCCCCCCCCGCCCCCCGCCATGCGGGGCTTGATTGGGGACCTCAGGCTGCACCCCCCTGCCCTAACGCTGGGCCAGGCGACCTGAGGCCATGCCCCCCACCCGGCGGGGCTTGACAGGGGTGGGGCCAGCTGGGTCTGGGTCTCGCATGATTTCGAAGCGCATGTGGGTGGGTGGGGACTTGACTCTGGTTCCCATGGCATGCCCCAGACTCTGACAGGAGGAAGATTTTCATATACATTTTACTAATTTTCTTTTATCTCTGACACTTCTATTATAAAGAAAGGGCAAATAGCAATATTAAATATTTTCTCTAATTCCCTTTTAATGTGCACAAATTTCATGCACTGGGTCACTAGTTTAGATTATAAACATACATTCAAAAAAACATGAAACAAAACAAAAAATAAACAAGCATACAAGGGTGTATGTCCTAGGTCATGATGTAAAATGTATTTTTTTCCAGTAGGGTGTAGTGAATAAAGATGGAAAAATAACTCATACAACTTAACAAAAAAAGATAACCCAATCAAAAAATGGGTAACAGACCTAAATAGATACTTTTCTAAAGAAGACAGAAGGAAGGCCAAGAGACAAATGAAAACATGCTCAAAGTCACTAACCATTCGAGAGATGCAAATCAAAATGGCAATGCAGTACCATCTCACACATGTCAGAATGGCTATCATCAACAAAGCAACAAACAATAAGTGCTGGTGAGGATGAGGAGAAAAAGGAACTCTAGTGTACTGCTGGTGGGAATGCAGACTGGTGCAGCCACTGTGGAAAACAGTATGAAGTTTCCTCAAAAAACTAAAAATGGAACTCCCATTTGATCCAGTGATCCCACTTCTAGGAATATATCCCAAGAAACTAGAAACACCAATCAGAAAGGATATATGCACCCCCATGTCCATAGCATCACAATTTACCATAGCTAAGATTTGGAAACAGCCTAAGTGCCCATCAGCAGATGAATGGATTAAAAAACTGTGGTACATCTACACAATGGACTATACTGCGGTAAAAAAGAAGCAATTCTTACCATTTGCAACAGCATGGATGGAACTGGAGAGCATTATGCTAAGTGAAATAAGCCAGCCAGAGAAAGATAAATATCACATGATCTCACTCATTAGTGGAATATAATGAACAACATAAACTGATGAACAAAAACAGATCCAGAGACAGAGAAGCATTGCTCAGACCATCAAACCTCAGAGGAAAGGTAGGGGAGGGTGGGGGCAAGGGGGAGAGATCAACCAAAGGACTTGTATGCATGCATATAAGCCTAACCAAAGGACACAGACACCAGGGGGTGAGGGCATGAGTGGGGGGAGTGGGAGGACAATGGGAGGATAAGGACACATACCTTAATAAATAAAAAAATTAATAATACCTTAATAAAAAAATTTTAAAAAGATAAAAATAAAATAAATAAAAAAGAAAAAACGTTTACAGGGGAAAAAAAGATGGAAAAACACTGAAGTGATGGATCTTTATTATCCTATATAATAAAAGGGTAATATGCAAATCAACTGAATGGTAGAACGACTGGTTGCTGTGATGCTCACTGACCACCAGGGGGCAGACACTCAATGCAGGAGCTGCCCCCTGATGGTCATTGCACTCCCACATGGGGATTGCCACTCAGCCAGAAGCAGGGCTCACAGGCTGGCAGGCACAGCTGTGGAGGTGGGAGCAGCGCTAAGGATGTCCGCTTGCTGGCTTAGTGGGGAGCGGGCCTAAGCCATCAGTCGGACATCCCCCGAGGGCTCCTGGACTGCGAGAGGGTGCAGGCCAGGCTGAGGGACCCACCCCACTCCGAGTGCACGAATGTCATGCACTGGGCCTCTAGTTGTTTAATAATAAGGGACAATATCTACAATGTTAGATCAAAAAATTGTCTCCTCTAATATACATGATACACTGAAGTGGTACCTGACTTTTAAGTTGTCTCTCAACTTACCAGTCTCAGACAATTTCTTCATTTTATGGTTTGTATTATTTATTTTTTATCATTCTGGTAAAATATATCAACAATTCTTTTTTTAAAAAAATATTTTTATGGCTTTCAGAGAGGAAAGGAAAGGGAGATGGAAACATTAATGATGAGAGAGAATCATTGATCAACTGCCTCCCGCATGTCCCCTACTGGGAATCGAGACGGCAACCCTGGCATGTGCCCTTGGCCAGAATCGAACCTGGAACCCTTCAGTCCACGGGCCCACGCTCTATCCACTAAGCCAAACCAGCTAGGGCTATCAACACTTCTTGATTTCACTTTTGGGAATATAGCTGAAGAAACCCAAACACTAATTCGAAAGAATACATGCACCCTTTGTTCATTGCAGCATTACTTACAATAGCCAAGATATAGAAGCAACCCAAGTGTCCATCAGTAGAGGAGTGGATTAGAAAGCTGTGGTACATATATACAATGGAATATTACTCAGCCATAAAAAAGAATGAAATCTTACCTTTTGCGACAACACAGATGGACTTAGAGAGTTATCATGAAAGTGAAGTAAGTCCGTCAGAGAAAGACAAATACTATATGATCTCACTTATATATGTACACCAGGGCCCTGGCTGGGGAGGAGCCTGCAAACGAGGTACATACCCTTGACCAGAATCAAACCTGGGACCTTTTGGTCCGCAAGCCGACACTCTATCCAACTGAGCCAAACCGGCTAGGGCTTTGTTGTATATCTTTAATTGAATCTTCTATAATAGGCATGTGCTACATTAGTAAAATTAGTGAAAAAATGACATTCAAAAAAGTTACCTAAAATATCACATTAATACCAATGACATGAAGTTGATATTATTCAGGGAATAATTTATTACCTTACGATTATTAAACACTAGACTTTGACTTGTATCTCTCATGTCAACAACTAACCAATGCATTACAATTTGGCGGAAGCTCCCTTCTGGGTACCTCCAAGGTGTGTGCGGAAAAAGGCCAGAATTTGCTTCCAAGCATCTATCTGGGCCTTAGAATGAGCTCGGGGCTCCCCACCCCAAATCACAGGCTTTTCCAGTAATCTGTGCAGGGAAGCTGGGCACATGGGAAAGTAAGGTGGCTCAATGTAATGCCCAGTGCCAGGGTAAGAGATGATCTGAGGTTTTTCCTTTCCGTGGGTCTGTAACCGTTCAGAGGCTATTTGGGCATATAACTCACTCCTCCAGTTATGGTCATCCTGACCAACGATGAAGAGGATAGGCCCCTTGGCCTTCTCTATTGGAATCATGCTGGGGTTTTCACACCCTCCTACAATGTCATTCCGTATATCGACAATGTCCAGGAGGCCCGAGAAATCTGTCTTGATTCTCCTCAGGTCATGGCCCAATGGTGGGATGCAAGTATCCTTGTAGCATATGGATTTGCTCCCACTGAACCCAGATCCATTGATGGAAACTGTAGCTGAGATGTTCTTCAAAAATGAGGCCATGGAGAGACAAATATCAGCCCCTAAAGAAATGCCCAGAAGGCCAATGCCTGGGCCTTTTACCTGGAAGAAAAGAAGGGAGAAGAGTCAAGAGTCAAGAACCTACCCAATAGAAAAATGTTTTTCTAAATGCTACTAGAGGTGCTGCTGGATTTAATATGTGAACTGGGCACAAGAGAATCAAACTAAGCTGATAGGAGTTTCTTCCCACATAGTAAAGAGTATCTGGCTGGACACACGGCAAACACACCTTAAACTCACTGGCAAGAATGGGAATTGGTTACACACATTCCAGAGAATCGATTGTCCATTAGAGAATGCTGAGTCATGGAGCCTGCCAAGTGTAGGTGGGCATGGCCACTGTCTCAACATGCCTGGGTATCTAACTGCGTGGAACCAAGTTCTGTTTCAAGAAGTGAATCATTTATCAGACCCCATCGAAATATGTCAGCAAATGATTAACTTTATACAAAGTGAGATTTGAGAGTCTAATTAAGTCGTTCTTAGCTTCTGAAATGAGTGGGCAAATTCTGATCAAAATCTGAGAACATACTCTGTTGTCAGAAAAGGATGGGAAAAAAAACACACACCAACTATGCAAAACTAACAAATCAGAAGCTCCATAACAAAAGGAATTTTAATATTACTAAATAATTCCTTTAAATAAAATCTCACATGTATTTTATGGTTAATTCTGCATGGTGAATCCATCTGACAGAGAAAGTGGAACTAGGCACATAACGTCAAGGAAGTCTCCAAAAGAAATCTCTGTGAAAGAAGAGTAGAGCACAATGCGTGCAAAGTGATGCCTTCTGGAGATAGTATATGGAGAGAGAATGATACAATAAAGGACATTAGGAGAACCTGGGAATGTTGAAGCATGTAGCACAGGGCTTCTTCAAAGTAGTCTGTATTTCTGCTGTCGAATTCCTTGGGGAGATCTTCAAAGCCGTAATAAGCTAGAGCCAATGTGGCAAAGCCATGGCCAGCCAGAAGGCTGGCTCGATATTCCAACAGGCCCCCTCCAACACCAAAGAGATCAATGATTCCGGGGAAAGGTCCAGGTCCTAGAGAAGGGAATATTATAAAAGGAAGGTATTAATCAAGAGTCCAGAGACTAAACATAATTTTGAAAGGCATTTGAGGGGCCAGAGGAGCTTGGCTAAAGAAACCAAGTTCTCCCATATCTCAGGACCCCTTGCTTTTTATTAACACAAATTGTCCTAAGGCAAGGTAGATATACACATCAAAGGCCAGGGTTTAGTATACAGAATCCATTGCCAGATTGGAAGAATTGCCTACTGTAGGGAGTGGTTATAGGGTTAAGCCTCGGACAGACCTGCTGGCCAAGCCGCAAACAAGTCCCAGCTTAGAGGGCACAGCCCTCTTAGCATAATTAAGCTTGATCTTGTGACTGCTCCCTAGATCTTTCCTGGGTAGCTAATGGGCTGTGGGAGGTGCAGCAAGTGCTGCCAAAACAAGTGAAACTTACAAGAACATTGTAAATTACTTTGTTTACCTCTGACTATAAAATAAAGCATCAGCTTGCAGTCTGGATCTGTTCTGTGGTCTCAGTCATGCACAGAAGATCCACCTAGACCCAGCTTATTCTTTTTGTCTGTCTTTTCTTCATCCTTCACCAGCCCTCCCTCAGGCTCGCTGAACCCTTGGCTGTGCTGGCGTGGCACAGCCTACGGCTGTTCAGGTGCTTGGCCAGGAGGCAATAACATGTAGATTAAGATGCCTTTAGCTGTCTGGCAGCAAGCAATCAATTTATGCATCCTGATTTTCAGGTTTGGGGAAATCTCCTCAGCCATCTCCAGATGATTCAGCCCTGCTGACATGCTGGAATTGGCTTCCAGCAGTACCTTCTCATTGATGAGTTTACCCTTCATATGATTCTATGATAAATTATCTGCAATAGGAGGAGATATAGAATTAAGAATCTTAAGCCCTAGCCCAGTGGTCGGCAAACTCATTAGTCAACAGAGCCAAATATCAACAGTACAACGATTAAAATTTCTTTTGAGAGCCAAATTTTTTAAACTTAAACTTCTTCTAACGCCAATTCTTCAAAATAGACTCGCTCAGGCCATGGTATTTTGTGGAAGAGCCACACTCAAGGGGCCAAAGAGCCGCATGTGGCTCGAAAGCCGCAGTTTGCCAAACACGGCCCTAGCCAGTTTGGCTCAGTGGATAGAGTGCTGGCCTTTGGACTGAAGGGTGCATGGCTGGGTTGCAGGCTCAATTCCTGGGGATCAAGCAGGAGGCAGCCAATCAATGATTCTCTCTCATCATTGATGTTTTTATCTCTCCCTCTCCCTTCCTCTCACTGAAATCAATAAAAATATATATTTTTAAAAAGAATCTTAAAACAAAGTTTTGGCCCTGACCAGTTTGGCTCAGTGGATAAAGCATCGGCCTTTGGACTCAAGGGTCCCAGGTTCGATTCTGGTCAAGGGCATGTACCTTGGTTGCCGACACATCCCCAGGAGGCGGCTGATTGATGTTTCTCTCTCATCGATGTTTCTGGCTCTCTCCCCCTCTCCCTTCCTCTCTGTAAAAAAATCAACAAAATGTGTTTAAAAAACAAAACAAAAAAACAACAACAAAGTTTTGTGTTGCATTGCATCAACCCTTGGCTTTTTTGTGTATATTCATATTTCAGCTGTCTATTTAGATAGAGGAAAGAAAAATATCTAGCGATGACTTTAGGCGAAGAAGGCAGGAGAGTCTGAAGTCTGTTCTGTGGTAGAGAGAAATGTGAAATGGAGGACAGGCCCAGTGTACCCAGGCCGCTAGGGAAGGGTGACAGGGCAATAGCTTCCTTGACCATCATTTGCGGGAGACCTGTAAGGCTGACGCTGAGAGACCTGTAGAGTAGTTCATAGCAAAGTGGACAACATACCCACCGACCCTGGTCCTTTTTTTTTTTTAATCTGCATTAACAGTACCCACCTCATTGGGATATCATATCAATGAAATGAGATTATGCAAACGAAGTACACAGCACCGCGCCTAACATCTCCAAATGCTCTGTTTTGGTTGTGCGGCCGCTTATTTAGTCACATGCCAACTTCTCTGACCCTGCCTCGGGGCCAAACTCCCCTAACGCAGTACACAAACGAAGGGCCAGGCGCACCTCCGGCAGCACCCCGGGCTCACCTGGCGGCAGGAAGAGCGTGGCGCGCACCCGGCCCGCGCGCACCGGCTCCCGCCGCACCCCGGGCGCGAGGAAGTCGCGCACGTGCACCGCCCGCCCGAGGAGCCGTCCTCCGTCAGGCTCGTGGCCGTCGAGCACCTGCAGCTCCACGGCGAAGGGCGTCTGCACGTCCCGCTTCAGAAACCGCCAAAAAGGCTTCTCGGGCTCCATGGCCCAGAAGAGCCCCATGGGCTCCAGCCCCGCGAAGCTGCCGCCCAGCGCGGGCGCGCGCGCCAGGTCCAGCTCGCCGCCGGCGTCGGCGCGGTAGCGCGCGTGGGCCCGGAAGAGCACGCCCTTCTCGTCGCGCAGGGACGTTCTCAGCGTCACCCGCTGCTCCGGCGCCAGGCCGCGCACGACGATTCGCACGGGCTCGTCCCAGCGGCAGCGGCCCGCCGGCTCCACCGTCACCGTCGCCGCCATTCTGGCCGCGCGTTGCGCTGCGCTGTCCGGGCGGCGCGCAGGGAAGCAGCGGCCGGGGCCGGAAGCCCGAAGCAGCCCGCGGGGGCGCGCCGCGAGGTCGGGCGGGATCAGGTCTCAGGTTCCAGGGGCGGCCGGAGGCTGAGTCATCTGTGGAGACGTCTGGTCTCTTCAGAGCCGTGCACCGGGGACTCGCGACTCCTCCGGGGCCAAAGCACCCGGCGGCTCTCCCGAGGCGGGGCGGGGGGCGCAGGTCCGGCCCGAGGTCCGGGTGTGGCGCCCGACCCGAGGGAAGCTTCTCAGCCTCAAACCACTCTCCCCTGTGGAAGTGAACGTTGTTGGGTAATAGATTCGTGGTGAACCGAGAACCGAATGGGTTTAGGCAGAATTCCAAGAATTCCAGCTCCTCCCACAGGAAAGGGTAACTAGAAAAAAGGAAAACTCTTAGTGGATTCTAAAAAGTGCACAGACCAGTTCCATGAATTTCCGCTCCCCGAACAAACCCGCATGACCAAGCATTCAGATCCAGGAACACCATGACCAGCACCCCAGAAGCCACTTTCACCTCCCCTTCCCGGAGGCACTCTATCCCGGCTCCCACAAAACTTTTTTTTTCTTTTTCTGACCGCTATTTATGGGAATGATTCCTTCAGTGTGTTTTCTTTAGTGTCTTTCTTTTTCGTTTCTTCTTCTTCTTCTTTTTTTTTTTTTTATTAATCCTCACCCGAGGATATTTTTTCCCCATTGATTTTCAGAGTGAGTGGGAGCGAGGAAGGGGGAGGGAGAGAGAAACACCAATGTGAGAGAGAAACATCCATGGGTTGCCTCCTGCAGGGACCCCCGACTGGGGCGAGGGATGGAACTGCAACCCAGGTACACACCCTTGACCGAGAATGGAACTCCCGACCCTTTGGTGGGTGGCCAAGGCTCTAACCACTGAGCCACCAGAGAGCTGCTTTAGTGTCTCTGATTTTGCTCAGTGATGGCACCACCATCTGCTCTCTGTCTGCTCTGCCGTTGGCGATATCAGAAGGAGGTGGCTGTTGGAGTAAATGGGCTTCATGCTTCTTTGTTCCTGTTTAGTGGGAGAGCAAGAATTCCAAGTATGTGACTGAAATCACGTACTTTCCACTGGATGGGATGTCGAGATGGACTTAAACCAAACCAAGGATCACCATCATTGAATACCCTTGCATCAGGGTGGAGTTGGCTTACCCTGAAGGCCTAGGGCAGTGATGGGCAATCTTTTGAGCTTGGTGTGTCAAACTTCGCCAAAAAACTGAGCATAACTCAGGTAGTGTGTCACTTTGAGGAAAAGACTCTAGTCGCAAATGTTTCATCCTCAGGAGCAGCAAATGTTTCATCCTCGGCATGCGGCCGCGTGTCATCAGAAATGGCTACACACGCGTGTCATAGGTTCGCCATCACTGGCCTAGGGCAATCCCTGAATGAAAATCGGGTTCTCTAGTAAAAGGGAGATGGGTAATGGATGCTGAGGAAGAACTTGGCAGTATCCTTGAGAGCATTGGAGGAGACCCATTATGGTATTGATGGCCTTTTAGAAATGAGGGCAAGAAAG
Source organism: Cnephaeus nilssonii (assembly GCF_951640355.1). Classification (NCBI taxonomy): domain Eukaryota; kingdom Metazoa; phylum Chordata; class Mammalia; order Chiroptera; family Vespertilionidae; genus Cnephaeus; species Cnephaeus nilssonii. Next base: position 86,666,108 of record NC_137075.1, on the reverse strand, counting down.
GAAATTTTTTTTAAAGGTAGAGAAAGAAAATAGGTTATCAGAAGTTATGATTATTAATGGGACTAATGATGGAACTTTGAGGTTGACTTTTAGAAGACTGTTGTATATTTAAATTTGAACAAGGAATTTGACATTAAAAAATACATTTCAGAAACAAGAAATTAAGCACATAGCAAGATGAAAATTCTCCCTCAGTTTTTCTTCAATTTTCAAAATCAGGTGGGGATGAGAGACACTGTGGAAACAAGTCAGATGAAGGAGGGAAAGATTCCTCCAAATGTGTCATTATGGGATATTGATAATTTTGAGCTAAAGGTTCAAGAAAGGCACACATTCCCTCCCTTTTCCCATTAAAAGCAGAAGATGAAATTCAGTCTTATCACCAGAAATTCTGTACAAGATCTTCTATACTAATAAAAGGGTAATATGCTAATTAGACCAGGAGACCTTCTGGACAAAGCCATGGTGGCGGAGCTGAGGCAGAGTCAGTTAGGGGCAATCAGGCTGGCAGTTGGGGGCAATCAGGCCGGCAGGCAGAGTGGTTAGGAGCAATCAGGCAAGCAGGTGAGCAGTTAGGAGCCAGCGGTCCCAGATTACGAGAGGGATGTCTGACTGCAGGGATCGGGCCTAAACCGGCAGTCGGACATCCCCTGAGGGGTCCCAGATTGGAGAGGGTGCAGGCCGGGCTGAGGAACACCTCCCCACCCCCCCGTGCATGAATTTCATGCACTGAGCCACTAGTATTAAAATAATTTCCTTTAGTCTCCTCATGTATTTTACTTTTCCACAGTTGCCACTCTGTTCAATCTAGTATGTAAGTACTTAAGTTTTGCCACCTCTTTGGGTCTTTATTTTCTTGTGGAGACTTTCTGTACATGTAAAAATAAAATTGGTATGCTTTTTTCTTGTTAATCTGTTTTTATGTAAATTTAATTCTTAGGCCCAACCAGAAACCCTAAGAGGACAGAAGTAAAGTTTCTGCGTAGCAGAAATTTTTGTGATATTGGAATAGTAACAAGTTTGAAATAGAGAAAAAATGTGTGTTGTGAAAATGGTGAGGAAGAAGTCCATGTCATGTTCCTAGAACCTATTTCTGATAAATCTCTCAACAAGTATGGAAGAAACAATATTGTCAGTTAGCTCAATCAGCAGTCTGTCTTGACACTCTGAAGAGCTGATGCAGAGAAGAGATACCCAAGAGTGATGGGCAGTTGATTGTGAGGCTGAAGAAATCATCTATTTTTTCTATACCAGGCAGGGTATAATTGAATCTATAATAATAAAAGCATAATATGCTAATTAGACTGGATGTCCTTCCAGATAACCTTTTGGATGAAGCCGGGGCTGCCTGGGTCCCGGGTGCTGGCTGGTAGCCGGAGGGAAGCCCGGGTCCCGGGTGCCAGAGGGAAGCCTGTGTCAGCCGCTGGGGGAAGGAAGGCCTACTATTGCACGAATTTCATGCATCGGGCCTCTAGTCTCTATATATAAAAGGCTAAGTGACCGGCCGACAGGGGCACATGCTCTGCAGGAGCTGCAGTGACTTGGCAGCGGTGGTTCTCGGGTGACGCACCTGGAACCAGAGAGGAGGGAGCCCAATTCCTTGTGGGGTGTGTGATTCCATCTTCAGCTGTGGGTTACATTGTTGCTGGTGCACTATCGCCCCGAATCTGGTTTCTAATTACCGTATTTTCCGGCGTATAAGACGACTTTTTAACCCAGGAAAATCTTCTCAAAAGTTGGGGGTCGTCTTATACGCCGGGTGTCATCTTATAGGGCGGGTATATCCCAAACTCTATATTTTAACTGGAAAAGTTGGGGTCGTCTTATACGCCGGAAAATATGGTAATTTCTGTGCACTGGTCCACTAGTTTTTTATATTAGGAAGTGAAGTAAACTCAATATCTGTGGAAATATCACAACAAAACTAAGACAAAAAAAATAAGAACAAAATATTAGACATTGATGAACTTCAACTCTAAGTAAAAAAATGAAATGTTTCTTATGAATAAACAAAGAAATTACACTGGTTGGACAGTTTACACGTCCTTAAAGCTCCAATGAGCTGGTTCAACTTGGCCACTATTCTCCACAGTTCCCAATTGGTTATCCTGCAGAGAGCATGGTTGGGCTTTAAGGAAATTCATGATGATATACCTGAAGAACACAGTGTGTGTGTGAATGTGAACAAACTTACACAAATATGCATTCTACTGGGTGGATGAGAAGAGGCAGAAATTGATGGACAAATGGCTTTGTGCTCAAATAAAATGAAGAACTACAGAGCTAAGGGAAGCAGCTTAACAAAGAGAAAAGAAACCGGATTTGGGGATTTGAGCCCCAGCTCTACATATATTTTACTATGTGAAGAACTTCTCCAAGACTCTGTTTCCTCATGGTAAAATGAGGATGACACCTGTATTACAGGTTGGTGAGGATTAAGTGACAAGCACACTGTAGTATATAAGAAAAAGCTGACAAAACAAAAAGCACTGTACTGTTTTTGGGTTTCAGGAGAAAAAAAAATGTCAAGAATTGCTTTATTAAAAAATGTAATTGAGGGAATAACACCATAATCACAAGGTGAAGCATTGTTTATTTTAAATTCAGTAAGCTTTAAAAAAAGTGTTGTAAGTCTATTGTGGAACTATTTATATCAAGTGATATAAATATTAAATCAGTTTATTTTCACACTAATCATTGTTAAAATCCCTTATGTAATTCATCTAAATAATGTTTTGCCAGCTTTCAAAATAACTAAATCTTAAAGGCCCATATGTGTAACCAGGAATATAACTTAAAATTTATTTACATTAGGACAATACCTATTCATCTAATAAGATATTAAAGAACTGAAAATATATTTGCTATGAAAATTTTTAGTAGTTTTACAGCTAAGTAGTAGTTTAGTAATTTACAGCTAAGATGTTCATTTCCATTCTTTTTGTTTGTTTGTTTTAAGTATGTTTTTTTATTGATTTTAGAGAGAGAGGAAGGGAGATGGAGAACAACAGAGAAACATCCATAAGAAAGAAACCTCAATCATCTGCCTCCTGCACGCCTCCTACTGGAGATTGAGCATGAAACCCGGGCATGTGCCCTCTCCGGGAATCTAATCTGTGCCCTCTTGGTGTGTGGGACGACGCTCAACCAACTGAACCACACTGGCCCTGTTCACTTCCATTCTTTTCTTTGTTGTTAATCCTCACCCGAGGATATTTTCTTTTCTTTTTTAAAAAATATATTTTATTGATTTTTTACAGAGAGGAAGGGAGAGGGATAGAGAGTTAGAAACATCGATGAGAGAGAAACATCGATCAGCTGCCTCCTGCACACGCCCTACTGAGGATGTGCCTGCAACCGAGGTACATGGCCTTGACCGGAATCGAACCTGGGACCCTTCAGTCCGCAGGCTCTATCCACTGAGCCAAACTGTTTAGGGCCCGAGGATATTTTCCATTGATTTTTAGAGAGAGTGGAAGTGAGGGGGAGAGACAGAGAGAAACATCAATGTGAGAGAGACACATGGATTGGTTGCTTTCTGTAGGGCCAGGGATCGAGCCTGCACCCAAGGTATGTGCCCTTGACTGGAATTGAACCCTCCGGTTGACACTCTAACCACTGAGCCAGACCGCCTAGGGCTCCAATCTGATAATATTTTTGATATTATATGCTTTTCTTGTATGGTAGGTAATTATTTATTTATTACTAGAAGCCTGGTGCATGAATTCGGATCCCTTGGCCTGGCCTGTGGGATCAGGCTGAAACCGGCTCTCTGACACCCCCTGAGGGGTCCTGGATTGCTAGAGGTGACAGGCCAGGCTGAGGGATCCCACCAGTGCATGATCGGTGTCAGGGAGGGACTGTGGGAGGGCAATAAGGCGTGTCCACCCATCTTGCTCAGTCCTGATTGGCTGGACCCCAGCAGCAAGCTAACTTACCAGTTGGAGTGCCTGCCCCCTGGTGGTCAGTGCACATCATAGCAAGCAGTTAAGCAGTCTTAGCATATCATTAGCATATTATGCTTTGATTGGTTGAACAGATGACTGGGGGACCAGACACTTAGCATATTAGGCTTTTATTATATAGAATTAAACAAATTCAATAAATAATAGTAAATAAGTAATTACTGAGCATCAATTATGTATGGGTCACTATTAATCAGCGTTCTCACTTTTCCTTTCAGAACTAAAGCCTTGTGTGTTGGGAGAGACTAAAAGGTATGCCTTGTCCATTTGTTATATTTTCTTTTCCTCCTAAACAACTGAAAAGGCATGTAGTTTATAAAAATCCTGAAAACTCATTGGTAAGTTCATTTTAACAGTAAGGAAGGAAAAACTAAGTACTTATTAAAAAGTAAAAAAAACTACATTTACACACTAATTGCAACGGCTGTTCCCAGGATAGATTAACATCAGAGATGCCACACAAATGAAAGATCACAGTGTTGGTGGGATTACCCCAAGTGTTTGTGGAAAAAAATCTGGAGTTGCTTCCAAGCATCCACCTGGGCTGTGGCATGAGCCCTGGGCTCTCCTCCCCAAATGACATTCTTGCCCAATAGGGAGTGCAGGGAAGCCCGGCACAGAGGAAAGTACGGAGGCTCAATGTAGTGCCCCGTTTGTGGGTAACAGATTATCTGCGGCTTCTCCTTACCATGGGCCTGTAAGCGTTTAGAGGCCTCATTAGCAAAGAATTCACTCTTCCAGTTGTGGTCATCCTGACCTACAAGGAACAGGAAGGCGCTCTCAGCCCTTTCCACAGGAATGAGACTCTTCTGGTCAGGTCCTTCCAAAGGGTTGTTCAGAACATCCAAAATGTCTGCAAAGCCATCTTTGGTTACCTTGATTCGAGCTGGGTTGAAACCTAGAGGGTTCAAGGTCTCGTCCTTATAGTGTAAGGCTCCTCCGACATTGGCCACGGAGCCATTGATTATGACTGCAGCAGTGATGCCCTTCAGGAACGAGGCCATGGAGAGGCAGAGATCACCTCCTTTAGAAATCCCGAGCAGCCCAACTCCTGGACCCTTTACCTGAGATAAGGACAGAGAAATAATAATGAGTCCACCAATCAGTCTGGTGAGTAGTGCCTGGAATTGGAAGTCACTTGGAACTGAGCCTAATCTGGGCTCTGCCATTTACCAAGGTTTGCAACCTGGGATATTTACTTATTCCTCCTTTCTCTCTTCCTTTCCACAATTTCTCCATCACCATTGTTGGGGACTTTAGCCTTTCGGTTCCTTGACCTCCGTACTTCCAATGACCTTTTTTCCTACCCCACTTCAGCCACTATTCCCGTTGTCATAACCTTTACCAAGTCATCATCAGTAAATACCTCATCTCCAAAATCTCAGCTGCAAGCATTCTACTCTCTAATCACCATCTTAAATACTTCTGTTCAGCCATTTTAGTGACACCTGCTTCCATTTCTTTGAGACCTTGACTACCATTTTTTTTCTATCAGTATCTCTCATGTTCATTTCCTACCCCATCCAGTTTAGATTTCAAACTTCATTGTTATTATCCCTCCCTTGTAAGCACTCTTAGCTAATACCTTTCTTCCTTTGGTCATACTTGCCTGGAAAAGTGATAACCTTGGTTAAGTCCACCTTCACTTCCTCTAAGCCTGCATTTGTACAAATAAACACTGAAGGGAAAAAATACACATTTGTGCTTGCTGGCAAATCTTTAATTTCATGACCAAAATTTCAAATATACATTCAGACTGCCTACACTTCTGCCACATTTCACTGTGTTTGCTTTTCACTTCTCCAATGACTATGTCATAGTTTCTCGTATTTGCTCAAGCCTCTTGAATTCCTCTCTATTCCCTTTCAGTTTCAGTTCTTCATACTTCATGGAGAAAATAGAAGCTGTCCAGTAGGAACTCTTCCTCATTTCCCCCCTGCCAAATATTTATAGTTCTGAATGAATTGAAGCTCTCTGCCTTCCTTCCTGGTTCCAAAAGTATCTCTGTTTTATCAAAGGCCATCCCTCTGCTTGGTTTGGGATCCCACCCACTCTCATTCTCATAGCCTTTGCTCCTACAACTACTTCTCTCTTTCTCCTCCTTCATAATTTTCTTCTCTCCTGGCTCATTCCCATCAGCGTACTTCATGCTATAGTAACTCTTACATTTTAATACCAATTCCTTGACCCCCAAAGCTACTCTGCCATAGTTTTCTCTCTTTCACAGCAAAACTGTGGAAAAAGTTGTTTGTAGTTGTTCTTTCTTGTCTTCTAATCTCTACTTAGTCTCCTCCAGGGTAATTTGGATTTGCACTATTCTACAAGGACTGATCATGTCATAGTTACCAAAATCCTGTATTATAAATGGCCATTTGATTGACCTCTCAACAGCAGTCTTTTTCTTCTTCTCATGGCTTCTACAACAGCACTCTTGACTGGGTTCAAACATTTATTTGTCATGAAAGTGCTAGGAATTAAATGATATTATTATCCCCATTTTTCAAAGGAGGAAACATAAACTAACCCCAAAGCTAGTATTTGGTGAAATCAAAACTCAAATTTAACTTTTCTCTATCCACATCTTATTCTGATTCCACTATACTCTGTCACTTTTTCTAAGAGCTCCTATACTTCCATTTACCATGAGCTCTAACTGAATTGCAAATTAATCTTCTGTTCCTCTGATACATTAAACTGGGGCCATCTGGAGGCAGTGAATCCTTTCCCCCTTCCCTCTACTTCCTGTGTCAAACCTAGGGTTCTCAAATGTGTTGGGGCTTATTATGAAATGCTATATACCACTAGAATTTAAAATTCCATAGTGCCAACTAAGAACTTCTTTACTAGTAGGAAATATGTCCCAGTAAAATGTGATTGCATAGAAACTGTATATGGGAAGTGACTATAAAAAGGTGGTATGTTGGAGGTAAGGAGTGGCTGTCATGAATTAGTCAAGTTCTTGAAAACCAAGGGCATTTATGAAGAGGAGACCTGATATGTAGACCACAAAACTTAGAGAAATTCCAACCTGAGGGTGATTAAGCAGGTAGTTCACAGCTTCTTCAAAGTACTCCAGGTGGAGGTTTTCTATGCTCTTGGGGAGGTCTTCATAGCTATAGTAAGCCAGAGCCATCACAGCAAAACCTTTCCCAGCCAGTAGACTAGCTCGATATTCTGGAAGGCCACCTCCAACTCCAAAAATGTCCACAATCCCAGGAAAGGGTCCGGGTTCTTTGAAAGAAACAAAACACAAAACTAAACTATTCCTGAAACACTTTTTAAAAAAATTAATTTTAGAGAGACAAGAAGGGAGAGGGTGAGGGACAGAAATATCTATTGGCCGCCACTTGCACACCCGCTACAAGCCCACAACCTGGGCATGTGCCATGACCTGTGATCTGGTGCGTGGAAGGATGCTCAACCGAGCCACACCAGCCAGGCTGTTAATGAAACTGTACAGCAAGCATGTCAAACTCAAAGGCTAACACGGGCCAAATAAACAAGGTTTAAGTTTATGTGGGCCACAAAAAACCAAAAGCTTCAATTTCCATAGAAATGTAGGTTTATTTTAATAGAGACAATGCTAAATACAAAGGGCTGAAATAAATGAGTAATCGTTAACAAAATAACAAAACATTTTAATAAAAATTAATATTTTTCTTGAACATTAACTTACCAGACACTGAATAACTGCACAAATTAGTAAGTGTAATACAAAAAAACCTATTTTTCTTGTTCTGCAAAAGCGAAATATTTCCTGTTGTGCACACCACACAAGTCAGTATAAGACTAATGACATGGCAATCGGCTGCTAAAATATTCACTGCTAGTATTAGTGGAGAAAAATGGTGCACCTGCGCATAAGGCAAGTAAGGGAAATGATTGCAAAACGATTATAGTAATCAGTCATTAGTGAACATTGTAGTTCATTATTAATAATTATGTATAACGGGATATTATAAAAAGTTATGAAATTTGTATTAAAATGTTTCTTACATACCGTTATATTAGCTGTGCCGCATAAATATTCATTGTGGGCCACATGTGGTCCGTGGGCTACGGGTTTGACATGCTTGCTCTACAGTGATGTCAAAAGCCAATTGTTGCTTACTTGGTAATGTCAAAGTTTTCTTCATAATCAGAAATGCTGAGAGACCCCTGGTCTTTAGAGATCCAGACAATGGCATAGACTAAAGCCCCACAGATTTTTACAAAGATTATGAATTACTTTGTGGTTAAAAATAATTCACAGACAATGAAAACAGCAAAATCATTGCCCTCTCCCCCCAAAATTGACAATGCCAGATGCTAGTGAGAGTGCAGGCAACTGGAACCCTCATGCATTGCTGGTAAAAATGCAAAATTGTACAGCCACTTTGGAAAACAGTTGGGCAGTTTTGTATAAAGTTAAACATAAACTTACCATATGATCTAACAATCTCACTCCTAGGTATATTTATCAAGGAGAAATGAAGATTTGTGTCCACACAAAAACTTGTATGCAAGTGTTTGTAGTGACGTTATTCATAATCTTCAAAGATTTGAAACCCAGATGTCCTTCAAGTGGTGAGTGAATAAACAACCATATAATGGAGTACTACTAAAAAGCAAGATACATTGAGCAACACAAATGAATCACAAATACATTATGCTAGACAAAAGGCTACATACCCTGTATGATTCCATTTACTGGGTACTTTGACCATTTACAGAAAAAGTTTGTATTTAACGTGCAAAGTTTAAAGAATAATAAAGCAAACACTTTATACTACCATTTAAAAAAAATCAGTACTAATTGTCAAAGGCCCCTGAATATCTTGCTCCTTACCTTCCTTTCCACTGTCCTGGCTTTTATTTTTTATTTTTATTTTTTTACTCCCCCTGCCCGCCCCTCTGCCCCTCGTCCCCCAACTGTCCTGGCTTTTATTCTTTTGGTTTTCTTTACCATATTACCACTTATGTGTGTGTGTGTGTGTGTGTGTGTGTGTGTGTGTGTATTAAACAGTATTTTGTTTATTGTGCCTATTTTCTGAATTTTATCTACATGGGATGAAATTGAATGTATTCTGGAATTTGACTGTTTCATTCAACAGTTTTTGAAGTTCATTCATGTTGACTCTTGTGGCTGTAGTTCAATCACTTTGCTGCTGTAAACATACCTCAATTTATAATTTTTATTGTTGTTGGACATTTGGAATGTTTGCAGTTGTTTTTGCTCTTACAAACAATACCTCTTGGTGCACATGAACCAGGAGTAGAATGATATAGTCAACTTTCTAAGTAAAAAATTGTTTTCTTGCCCAGCCAGCATGGCTCAGTGGTTGAGCGTTGACCTATGAACCAGAAGGTCATGGTTCGATTCCTGGTCAGGGTATATGCCCGGGTTTCGGGCTCAATCCCCTGTGTGGGGCATGCAGGAGGCAACTGATCAATGATTTTCTCTTATCATTGATGTTTCTATCTCTCCCTTCCTCTCTGAAAGCAATAAAAAAATATATTTTTAAAGTTTTTAAATTATTTTCAGCCCTGGTCAGTGTTGTTCAGTGGTTAGTGTTGGCTTGTGGACTGAAGGGTCTCAGATTTGAATGCCAGTCAAGGGCACGTACCTGCATTGCAGGTTCTATCCCTGGCCCCAGTTGGGGCATGCGCAGAAAGCAGCCAATTGATGTGTCTTGCTCACATGGATGTTTCTCTCTCTCTCCCTCCTGATCTGTCCCTCCCTTCCACTTGCTTAAAAAAAAAAAAAAAAAAATCAGCCCTAACCGGTTTGGCTCAGTGGATAGATAGAGCATTGGCCTACAGACTGAAGGGTCCCAGGTTTGATTCCGGTCAAGGGCATGTACCTTGGTTTTGGGCACATCCCCAGTGGGGGGTGTATAGGAGGCAGCTGATTGATATTTCTAACTCTCTATCCCTCTCCCTTCCTCTCTGTAAAAAAATCAATAAAATATATTTTAAAAAATCAATGAAAAAAATATCCTCAGGTGAGGATTAACAACAAAAATTTTTTCCAGGAGTAGATGAATATATTCTTGCAGTGTGAACTCCTTTTCCTCTACATACTTGTAACAATTGGTAATATTAGACTTCTAAATTTTGAGGGTTTGAAATGTGTAGTTTTATTTTGCATTTCCCTGATTCCTAATAGTATAAGTATCTTTTTTTAAAAAAAATCCTCACCAAGGACATGTTTGATTTTAGAGAGGAAGAAAGAGAGAAAACAAGAAGTGATGTGAGAAAGAAATATTGGTTGTTTGCCTCCCATTCTCTCCCCGACTGGGATCAAACCCTCAACCTAGGGATATGCCCTGATTGAGAATAGAACCCGCAACCATTAGGTATACCAGACGACACTCCAACCAACTGAGCCACTTGGTAAGGGCAGGATAAGCATCTTTTTATTTTTTTCTTTGGCCAATTGCTTTTTATGTAATGTAAAAATTATCCAATAACTTCAAAAGATTTCCAGTTAATAGCAAGAGGCCTTCCTCCTTCATGCTAATTTTCTTAAACCTTAACATATATACTGTGGGAGCCTGGCCTGTATGGCTCAGTGTACCCAGGAATCAAGAGGTCATCAGTTCAATTTCCTGTCAGGGCATATGCCCAGGTTTCGGACTCCCCAGTTGAGGATGTGCAGGAGGCAGCCAATCGATGATGTTTCTCTCTCATTGATGTTTCTATTTCTCCCTCTCCCTCTCTCTAAAAATCAATAAAAACATTATATATATGTATATATATATATATATATATATATATATATATATATAGTGGGAATTATAAGCAAAGTTGTAAAATTGAGAAACCTTTAAGAAATTAAAAACTTGAAACTTCCTATAAATGGTTTTTTTAAAAAGTACAACTGTCTGGAAAATATTATGCCTAGTGAAATAAGGCAATCTGAGAAAGACAAGTATCACATGATCTCACTTATTTGTGGAATCTAATGAATAAAATGAATTGACCAATAAAATAAGACCCAAAGCATGGAGGCATGGAACAGATTGACATACCTCAATGTGGGATTGGGATGAGAAGAGATAAACTAAGAACTTACATACTTACTAGAGGTCAGTACATGGATTCATGCACCAGTGGGGTCCCTCAGCCTGGCCTGTGGGGATCGGGCCAAAACCAGCTCTCCGACATCCCCCAAGGGGTCCTGGATTGTGAGAGAGTGCAGGCCAGGCCAAGGGACCCCACCAGTGCACCATCGGGCCGGGGAGGGACCACGGGAGGGCTCCAGGGCGTGCTCAGCCCAGCTCGTCCAGTCCCCATGGGTTGGACCCCAGCAGCAAACTAACCTATGGGTGGGAGTGTCTTCCCTCCGGTGGTCAGTGCGCATCATAGCGACTGGTACAACGGTGGAACACTTAGCATATTAGGCTTTTATTATATAGGACTAGAGGCCTGGTGCCTGACATTTGTAGGGAGCAGACCTAAGCCAGCAGGCGGACATCCTCCAAGGGGTCCTTAGCGCCGCAGCAGAGGTGAGAGAGGCTCCCGCCACTGCCGCTTGGGCTCACCAGCTGTGAGCCCAGCTTCTGGCTGAGCAGTGCTCCCCCTGTGGGAGCACACTGTACACCCGGGGCAGCTCTTGCGTTGAGCATCTGCCCCTGGTGGTCAGTGTGCATCACAGCATCTGGTTGTTCTGCTGTTTGGTCAATTTGCATATTAGGGTTTTATCATATAGGATAGGATAGGATATGCATAGCCCATGGACAGGGGCAATAGGGTAGTGAAGACCTGGGGGGTGGATAGGGGTTGGGAGAGGGTGATAAAGGGAGGGAAATGGGAGATATCTGTAATAGTATCAACAATAAAAAATAACTTTAAAAATTACAACTGTCTTTTCCTTTTCTTTAGTGTTAATCCTCACTGGAGGATATTTTTTACCATTGATTTTTTTTTTTAAGTGGGGGGTGGGAGAGAGAGAGAGAGAGAAACATCATTGGTCCCTCCAGTTGGGGGATGGAACTTGCAACCCAAGTATATGCCCTGGCCAGGAATCCTACTGGCAACCCTTCGGTTCACAGGCCCATGCTCAACCAACTGAGCCACTCCACCAGCTGGGCCACTCCGGAGGGGCAGGATATCTTTTAATGGACCTCTCAGTTTTGCAACTGGCAGAGCCACCTCCCAGCCAGCCTTACATTCCATTCCAGTCTCCTTGACATTTTAACGCCCCACGGACCTCCTGAACATTGGGAGCTACCTCCATCCTCTCAGTAGAAGCGGAGGAGGTTAAAAAAAAAAAAAAAAGGAAAAATTGAAGTGGTGTCACTCACCCGGTGGCAGGAAGAGCGTGGCGCGCACCCGGCCCGCGCGCACCGGCTCCCGCCGCACCCCAGGCGCAAGGAAATCGCGCTCGTGCACCGTCCGGCCGAGGAACCGCCCCCCCTCGGGCTCGTGGCCATCGAGCACCTCCAGCTCCACGGCGAAAGGCGTCTGCACGTCCCGCTTCACCAGCCGCAGGAAGGGCTTCTCGGGCTCCATGGCCCAGAAGAGCCCCATGGGCTCGAGCCCGGCGAAGCTGCCGCCCAGCGCGGGCGCGCGCGTCAGGTCCAGCTCGCCGCTGTCATCGGCGCTGTAGTACGCGTGGGCCCGGAAGAGCGCGCCCTTCTCGTCGCGCAGGGATGTTCGCAGCGTGACCGGCTGCCCCCTGGCCAGGTCGCTCACAATGATGCGCAAAGGCTCGTCCCAGCGGCTGCGGCCCGCCGGCTCCAAGGTCAGCGTTGCCGCCATCCTGGCAGGGGCCCAGGAGACTGGTCCTTTAGCACTCAACTTTGGAGTTCTGGGCAGTGCCCAACTCCTCAGGCCCCATCGGCAGAGTCCAGACACTCGCAGGACAGCAAGAGAAGAGTCCATCGTTTTTGCGACTTAATTTCAGACCGCGGATCCACTGAATGGGGATCTGGAGAAAGTTAGAACTGGTGTTTGACAGCCTCTAATGGCAGGCGGCCCATCTGCAGGCTAAGAGCCCAATAGGCCAGGGCAGCCTGCTAAATGGAACCTGGCCCTGCCAATCAGCAGCCCAGTTTTTTTGTTTGTTTGTTTGTTTTTGTTGTTGTTAATCCTCATCCGGGAAAATGTTCCCATGGCTTTTTAGAGAGAGTGGAAGGGAGGGGGAGAGACAGAGACACATCAATTGGTTGCCTCCCTCATAAGCCTGACCAGGGCCAGGGATAGAGCCTGCAACCAAGGTACATGTCTTAGACAGGAATCGAACCTGGAACCCTTCAGTCCGCAGGTCTATCCACTGAGCCAAAACGGCTAGGCAGTAGCCTATGTTTGAAAGCAAGAGAGATCAGACACACATGAACATGCTTAAAGCCTCCTGGCTGAAAAACATCCACCTTTTTGGGGAAAGAATTTCCTAGTTCTGCCTCTCAAACGCCCTTGGGCCTGTGCAGTGGTACCGGGGTTGCCACTGAAGGAGCCTGGCACAAAGCCGTCTCCAGTCCCCACTCTTGATGGCTAAATAGTGCAGGGCTGGAACTGAGTTTTAGCACTTCGTTGATAATAATCATAGATCTTTTAAAATGTGCAGCAGGGTATTTTGCTTATAGTATTTGTGCATCTGATTACCTTCCACACCATGCCACATCTAAGGGGCCTGGCATATTACTGTGTGAGTAAAAACAGCCAAGTGAGGTAATAATTATTGTTATATACTGGATTCTCATGTTATTTCTAGGCAAATGGTATCTCCTCCTCATCCTGGATGTGAGGTGAAAACCTTTTCCTACCTTTTCATGAATTATAGATTTTACTCTGTGGTGGATTTTTTCATCAAACTTCAGTTCAGGCCTCTTCCAAGACCTTGTACTTGATTTTACATTTATAATTTCACTAGAGGCCCGGTGCATGAAATTTGTGCATGGGGGTGGGGGTGGTCACCTCAGCCAAGCCTGCACCCTCTCCAATCTGGGTCCCCTCTCACAATCCTGGACCGCTGGCTCCTAATTGCTCACCTGCCTGCCTGCCTGGTCGCCCCTCACTGTCTCTGTGTGCTAGCCTAATCACCCCTAACTGCCACATCTGTCGGCTGGTTGCCCCTAACTGCCCCTCCCCCCGCCAGCCTGGTCACCCCTTATTGCCCCCCCTGCTGGCCTGGTCACCCCCAACTGTCCCCCTCCTGCTGACCTAGTCACCCCTCACTGCCCTCCTGCCAGCCTAATCGCCCCCAACTGGCCCCCCTGCCAGCCTGGTCACCCCTGACTGTCCCCCTGCTGGCCTGGTTGCCTCTTACTGCCCCCCTGCCAGCCTGGTTGCCCCCAACTGCCCTCCCTGCTGGCCTGGTCGCCCCCAACTGCCACCACTGCTGGCCCAGTCGCCCCACACAGCCTGCTGTTCAGTCGTTTGGCCGTTCCTCACTAACCCTCCTGCCGGCCTGGTCATAGGCAGCCATCTTGTGAGGGTGTGATGATCAATTTGCATATTACCTCTTTAATATATAGGATATTCTTTTCAGTAGAGTAATCTGCAAACTGCATATACTTTAAGCCCCCTATTGACCTCAAGCAAATTAGAAACCTAAATTGTCAGGAGGCAAAAATACAGAAAAGCATTTATCTGGGGTTTAAAGGAGCTGCAAATCTGGGTACACTGATTCAGGTAGCAACCCAAAGTGTCTGCCAGAGAAGTCAGGGGATTTTTATTTATTTTATTTTTGTTTTTTAGAATATATCTTTATTGATTTGAGAGAGGAAGGGAAAGGGAAGGAGAGATAGAAACATAAATAATGAGAGAGAATCATTGATTGGCTGCCTCCTGCACATCCCCCACTGGGGATAAAGCCCGCAACCCAGGCATGTGCCCTTGGCTGGAATCGAATCTGGGACCCTTCAGTCTGCAGGCTAACGCTCTATCCACTGAGCCAAACCAGCAAGGGCAGTCAGGGGATTTTTAAAGGCAAAAAGGGAGTTTGCATAAGTCATTTATAAAGAATTGAAATTGGTGCTGGCGACAGAAAACTAACCTTGGGTAAACAAAATTAATTGCTAGAGCTATCTCGAAGTAAAAAGTCCATCTCTGTGAGGAGTTGCAGGTGTTCTTACAGCATCCTAGAATGTTTATAGTTTTGCCTATTTCAAAAGCTCATGTTCTGTCCAGTAAGGATGTGCATAAGACCCATTTCTTTAATGGCCTCTCAGCTCCATTTTAAAGCTCCTTAACACAAGTGACTTCACTTTATTTAACATTTGACAAAATAGAGAGCCAGATATTTCTCCAGCAAAATAGCTTTAATCGGGAACAACAGAAACTTGTAATTTGAGACATGCAGTCTAAAGGTAAACCACTGCAAGTCCAGAGACACAAAGGAGAGAAATGCTCTTTCATGGACCTGGGAGGGGCCAAGTGTGTTGCTTAAGGTCTCTGTCTCCCTGGAGAGCACTGTGAAGATTGCTCTATCAGAACATGGTTTAAATTGTGTGTTTTTTAACAGTGCTTAATGGGTTTTAGTCAAGCAAGCTGTAGCCACCCACAGGAAAGACTGTCACTCATGGTTTAGATTAGGTTAACCACCTGGTCTTGAGACTATTGTCCAGACTATCCAAATTCAACATACCTGGCTAATCTCAAGTCCCTTTCTACCTTAAACTGTAAACCACTTGTTAATCCCAAATCATAATCATCTCTCTTGCCTCCAAAGTCACATTGCCCTTGAAACCACTGGTCCTGTTATTCTGCCTTGTAAAGGGTAAGAGCACTGGCCTCTGTAGCAGTAAGAATTGGGCTTGAACCCTTGCTTACTTGAGTAAATTTCTTAACCTAAGCCTCATTTTTTTCATCTTTAAAACAGAGATAATGGCAGTATCTATATCACTGCATTTTTGTGAGCACCTGCCATTAATAAGACATGTAGCCCCAGCCGGTTTGGCGCAATGGATAGAACCTCGGCCTGTGGATTGAAGGGTCCTGGGTTCAATTCTAGTCAAGGGCACATGCCCCGGTTTTGGGCTAAACCCCAGTAGTGGGCGTACAGGAGGCAGCCTATCAATGATTCTCTCTCATCACTGATGTTTCTATCTCTTTGTCCTTCTCCCTTCCTTTCTGAAATAAAAAATATACTTTAAAAAATAGTAAGGCATGTAATACTCCAGGAAAGTGCACCTCTTTTCTTCCCCTTAAACTGTAAGCCACGTTAGAGCAAGAAGCCTGCCTTTAGTGTCTGTATCATTATTCTTCCTCCACGTAGAGTTATACCAAACAAGATAACATATCTGAAACACGTAGCACAATGCCCAGCATAAAATGCTCAATAAACATTAAAGAGTATCTCATACTTTTGTTCCGTTGTAATGACTAACACAGAACCTCATCTATGTGACAACCCTGGGTGTGATTTCCAAGCCTTCCCAGGTGGGCACTCCTGGGGTAGTATCAACCTCAGTTTCCTCATTCCCATTAGGGTGATGATACATATAATGCATATTAATACAGTATCTGGCAGCCTGTGGATGCTCAATAAATATTAGGCCAGCTCCCTTTCCCGTCTTCTATTCCCTGCCCCCCAACCCCCCCCCCCCCCCCCAAGGTCCTGGTTCCTTCAGATGGCCTGCAAGCTGGCAGCTCCTCAGGATGGGAACTTCCCAAGACTTCAGTCTTTTCTTCTTTTCCCTTTGTCTTTCATTTTTAATGCTGACATTTTTAGGTGCTCTTCTTGCCCACCTTTGCCCACCACTTGAACCTCTCCTCCTGCCGCCTCACAGGGCTCTGAGGTCCTGAGGAGTCTGCGGGATCACACTCATCAGAGCATAGTCCTCGCCCCGGACCTGGAAACCTGCGGTCCCTCTGCCTTCCTGCCTTCCGCCCTCCCCAAACTCCAGTTTTCACCCTTCTTCAGACTCCTCTCCCTCTCGCCTTTGAGTTCCCAAAGCTGTTCCTGTCTCAGTCTCTGACTCTGACTTTCATCAACCTCCCGGCTCCCCAACTGCCCCTCCCCCCTCCGCAAACACCCTCCGGCTCCCCACCTGCACTGTCCGCCCCTTCCGCGCCTCCTCTGCTGCCAGCTGCCGGGTCCAGCCCTCCAGCCGCAACCGCGGGCCGCCTGGGGGCCTGTGCACCTCCTGGCCGCTGAGGAGGCCTAGCCAGCTGGACCGGGTCGGGCTCCAGCCGCCTCAGGGAACAGCCACAACAGCCTCCGCCAACGTTCAGACCTCGCGCCTACTCTCTGGTTATTTTTTTAAAAATTATTATTATTATAATTATAGTTTATATATTTTTTCATTGATTTGAGAGAAGAGGGAGAGAGAGAAACATCTGTCTGTTGCCTCCTGCATACACCCTGACAGGGGATCCAACCCACTAACTGGGCATGTGCCCTGACTGGAAATTGAGCAGTGTACGGGACAACACTCAACCAACTGAGCCACACCGGCCAGGGCTTTTTTTTTTTTTTTTTTTTTTTTTTTGAGTACGTTTATTAAAGCTGGGGACACTGAAAAAAGGACGCGCCTAGGGTAGAGGAAGTAACAGGAGAGAGGCTAGGCGGGGATGGGAGCCTCTGGTGGGCTGCTTTGGCTCACTGGAATGACAGAGATAAGGGTGTCTTTGGGAGAGGTTCAAAGGGGTTAGCTCAGTATGAGCTGCTGCTGCTGCCCATTGCTCCCCTGGTTGCAAATTTCCTGGGGCCCCTAGAGTTTAGGAGATGCATGCCTGTGGGGGAAGAAGAGGTGGAAGGGAAAGACAAGGTTGTGCTCCCAGGAGGGAGAGTGCACCGAACATGGTTAATTTTGATAGAGGCAATGAGGCTTTTACAATATTGAAGTACATTTCTTCTTATCAGCTGTGGATCAAAACAGGCAGGGACCAGGTGCATTGGGTGTCCTGTGACTATCTCAAAGGGTGGCAGTTTATGAGTTCCAAAGAGGATGAAGCTGAGATTTAGAAGGACCAAGGGCAATGCTTTTGGCCAAGGTACTTGGAGGGTCTCTCCACATTTTGCCAGTTGAGTCTTAATAATGCCATTAATGCATTCAACCAAACGTGAGGTAGAGGCATAGACTTGTCAAAGCACCTGATGGCTAAAATGGGTTCCCCGATCACTATGGAGTTCAAGAAGGGTTCCCCAGGCCCTGGCTGGTTTGGCTCAGTGGATGGAGCGTCGGCCTGCGGACTCAAGGGTCCCTGGTTCGATTCCGGTCAAGGGCATGTACCTTGGTTGTGGGCACATCCCCAGTAGGGGGCGTGCAGGAGGCAGCTGATAGATGTTTCTCTCTCATCGATGTTTCTAACTCTCTCTCCCTCTCCCTTCCTCTCTGTAAAAAAGTCAATAAAATATAGTTAAAAAAAAAAAAAAAAAGGGTTCCCCAGGTAGGAATAATCTTTTCCAAAAGATGTCAGCCACAGAAGAGGCAGTAGGGAAAAACTTCAGTCCAGTGAGAAAACAGATACACCATGACTAAGGGGAAAAAATATCTATACCAATAAAAGGGTAATATGCAAATTGGTCACAATGCCCTCACACAACAACCTAATAGCAGGCTGCGTGGGGCTACCAGGCCAGCAGGTGGGGCAGTGAGGGGTGACCAGGCCGGCAGGGGGAGCAGTTGGGGACAACCAGGCAGGTGGGGGGTGGGGGTAGTGAGGGGTGACCAGGCCGGCAGAGGGGGCAGTTATGGGCTATCAGGCCGGCAGACAGAGGTGGTTAGGAGTGATTAGGTTGGCAGGAGGGGAAGTTAGGGGTGATAAGGCTGGCAGGCAGAGGCCATTAGGGGCAATCAGGCAGCCTGGCAGGTGAGCGGTTAGGAGCCAGCAGTCTCGAATTGTGAGAGGGATGTCCCACTGCTGGACGGTCAGACATCCCCCGAGGTGTCCCCGATTGGAGAGGGTGCAGGCCGGGCTGAGGGTATCCCCCCATGGACGAATTTCGTGCACCAGGCCTCTAGTATATATATGTGTGTGTGTGTGTGTATGTGTGTGTTTTAATCCTCATCTGAGGATATTTTTTTTCATTGATTTGTAGAAAAAGTGGAAGGGAGAGAGAGAGAGAAACAACCAGGATGGGGATCGAACCTGCAACCCAGATACATGCCCTTGACTAGGAATCAAACCTGTGACCCTCTGGTGCGAGAGCTGACACTCTAATCAGTTGGCCACACTGGCCGGTGCCTAAAAAATATTTTTACCAATGTGGCAGGAAAGCTGTGTGACATCCATTTGTCAAACCTTGAATGGTCCATTAGGCAATTTAAAATGTCCAGGAGCAGTGCAAACAGGCTTCCCTGGGTTGTATTTTGGATAAGCGGGACAAGTCAGGTAGGCAATCTTTACAGCCTTATTAATATTTCCCCACCAATACCGGTTCATGAATGCTATCATTTTGTCAGTGGACCAATAGTTGAATGCATGTACAGTAGTTAGGAGTGGGAATTTTAGTGTTTTTAGTATTTCTATCAGAAAAAAAACCATGGCTATTATAATTAAGCTAGTGGTCCGGTGCATGAAATTTGTGCACATTAAAAGAGAATTAATTAGAGGAAATATTTTAATGTTGCTATTTGCCCTTTCTCTATAATAGAAGTGTCCAGCTGGCCCCACCCCCAGTGGGCAACACCACGACCTGGCCGGCCCCACCCCTGTCAAGTCCCACCAGGTGGGAGATGCAGCCTCATGTTCGGGCGCTGGGGCAGGGGGCACAGCTCAGGTCCCCCAGCCCTGGCCCTCGCCATGCAGCCTCACCCAGACCCATAGTGCCGTGAGACCCCAGACCCGCCACACTGCGGGACCGATCAATGCACCTCTTGGTGACCGGTCTTTTGGTCGTTATGGATGAAAATAATGTCATGCACTTAAGTATGCACATTCATTTTCAATGCCTGATTTGTCTACATTCTCTAAATTGCAAAATAAATAAGATCTTCAGCTAGATAGCATCATAATTCCAAGTTCTTTATATAATGACACATACCATTCTCTCCACTCAGTATGCTCCATTTGAATGGATTAAATGTATGTGACTCATATGAAAGGCACTGCTCCTTGCTCTTTTTATTATTATATATATACTAGAGGCCCGGTGCATGAAATTCATGCACGGGGGTGAGGGGGTCTCTCAGCCCGGCCTGTACCTTCTCGCAATCTGGGACCACTGGCTAACCTCTTGCCTGCCTGCCTGATCACCCCTAACCACTCTGTCTGCCTGCCTCATTTCCCCTAACCGCCTCTGCCTGCCTTCCTGATCACCCCAACCTCTCATGTGCCTGCCTGATCACCCCTAACTGCTTGCCAGCCTGCCTGATCACCCCTAACCACTTTGCCTGCCTGCCTGATCACCTCTAACTGCTCGCCTGCCTGCCTGATCGCCCCTAACCATCTTTGTCTCAGCCCCTGCCACCATGGCTTCATCCGGAAAGACGTCCGGATGGTCAATTGGCTGTCCAGTCTAATTAGCATATTATGCTTTTATTATTATAGATATATATTTTATTGATTTTTTACAGAGAGGAAGGGAGAGGGATAGATAGTTAGAAACATCGATGAGAGAGAAACATCGATCAGCTGCCTCCTGCACACCCCCTACCGGGGATGTGCCCGCAACCAAGGTACATGCCCTTGACCGGAATCGAATCTGGGACATTTCAGTCCGCAGGCTGATGCTCTATCCACCGAGCCAAACCGGTTTTGGCACTGCTGCTTGCTCTTAATAGAGGAAGCATTACCTCATTACCTAACACCATAAAGTGGGTTAAATGGCATATACTGACTTGAAGAACAGAAGGAAAAATAACAATAAAAAAACAAAAAACAACGTTCAGTGGACGGCAGAATCCTCTCCCCTTCCCTTTGTTTTTTTCTGCTTTTCCCAGGAACCTATTTGCGCTCTGCTTCAAAATCAACACAGAAGTCAAAATCAGAAGCTGTAATCTGCATTTGATAGTGCCATTTGAGTACAAAGAGGTGTTTTTCAATCTTTATTATTTTTTTTTAAATCAATGCAGCTTAAACTTGCTCCCAATGTTCCAGGAGCCAGGCCAACGTGGCTGTGCGGACACACCTTTGCTAGGTGCTGTCAGGCTTCAGGGCTGGGGCAGGGGACACACCAGGTGTTGCTAGAAACAAATCAGCTCTCCTCTCTACATAGCAGGAGTCTTTTCATTATAAAATGCAGAGATGCAGCCGTTTTCCTTTACCCCCATCCCCAGCCCTCCTTGTAGGAAGGGGCCTGGAGGATACCCCATTCCTTCCCCCTCCCTCCTGCCAGCCCATGCAATTCCACTGTCTATAAATTTAACTATTTTAGGTACCTCATATAAGTGGAGTCATACAGTATTTGTCCTTTTGTGTCTGGCTTTATTTCACTTATCACGACTTCCAGGTTCATCCATATGTGTAGCATATATAAGAATTTCATTCCTTTTTAAGGCTGAGTAATATTCTCTTGTATATATACATATCACATTTTGTTTTCCACTTATCCATTGTTGGATACCTCTTGACTGTTGTGAATATGTTGCTATGAACATGGGCATACAAATATCTATGAGCTCTGCTTTTAATTCTTTTGGGTATATACCCAGAGTGGAATTGCTGGATCACGTGGTAATTCTGTGTAATTTTATGAACCTTAGCCAAAGTTGTAATATTTAATTTTTTAAAAAAAGTCTTTTAGTCTTTTCATTTCAAAGAACATGCCCTTTAACCCTTTTGTAAGGGTCCCAGGTTCTGAGCCAAAGTACGAAAATCAGTACAAGATGGCCTGAACAGCATGGTCCCTAGAAAGGCAGATCCTAGGTTGAAGAGGGGAAAGGAGTCAAATATATGGTCATGGAAAGAGACTTGACTTTGGGTGGTGAGCTCACAATGCGATATATGGATGATGTATTATAGAATTGTACACTTGAAACTTATTAACCAATGTTACCCCAATAAACTTAATAAAATAGATTATTGTATAAAGTATACAGCTATCACTGACAATAAAAACTGCAAAAAAAAAAAAAAAAGACAGAACTTTATGCCCAGAAATCTTCCCTGCTGTCAGGACTTCTGAAAAACAGTAACCTGTAAGCCTGAAATTTTACTATTAAAAATATAGGATATGGTGCTAACTGGTTTGGCTCAGTGAATAGAGCATCAGCCTGAAAGGTCCTGTGTTCAATCCTAGTCAAGGGCACATGCCTGAGTTTCAGGCTCGATCCCAAGTACAGAGGCGTGCAGGAGGCAGCCAACACGTGATTCTCTCTCATCATTGTTTCTATCTTTCTCTCTCCCTCTCCCTTCCTCTCTGAAATCAATATATATATATTTAAAGAAGCCATTCACAATCTGTACATATTAAAAAAAAAAAAAGTACAGGTTATGGCCCTGGACTGTTTGCTCACTGGTTAGAGCATCGGTCTGCCAAGGATCTCAGGTTCAATTCCTGTTCAAGGTCATGCACCTCTGTTGCAGGTTCTGCAGCCCCAGTAAGGGTGTGTGCAGGAGACAACCAATCAATGTCTCTCTCTCAAGTCCATGTTTCTCTCTCTCTCTCTCTCTCTCTCTCTCTCTCTCTCTCTCTCTCTCTCTCCTCTCCTCCCTCCCTTCCACTCTCTCTAGAAATCAATGAGAAAAATATCCCCTGGTGAGGATTAAAAAACAAAACAAAACAAGACATGAAGAGTCCCCTTATAAAAAGAGTAGAATTTGTTGATAATCTAGCCAGGATTTGGGGAGCAGGGGAGGTGGAATTGAACTGTGTAAAGGAAGCAGATTAAGTAGGGACAGAGATAAAAGGGGAATGGAAAAGGCCCCAAAGACTGAAGCATGCCAGAGCTGGGTTCATGTGTTCCCTGCTTTGCCAAGACTCTATAGGACTTAAGAACTCCTGTGGGGAAAAATATTGAGCTGCACAGACCTAAAGGTTTATCTTTCTTTCCCTCCCTCCCTCCCTCCCTCCCTCCCTCCCTCCCTCCTCTTCTTCCTTCCAAACCTCACCTAAGGATATTTTTCCATTGAGTTTTAGAGAGAATGGAAGAGAGAGGGAGAGTCACAGAAACACTGATGTGAGAGACACACCGATTGATTGCCTCCGCACGGGTCCCAACCAGGGCCAGGACCAGCCTGCAAACGTGGTACATGCCCCTGACCAGAACTGAACTCAGGACCCTTCAGTTCTCAGGCCGTCGCTCTTTCCACTGAGCCAAACTGGCTAGGGCTAAAGATTTATTTTTTTATTTTTCTTTTCAATACTCTACCCACTGAGCCAAACCAGCCAGGGTGTAAAGATTTATTTTTCAAAGAATGACGAAGAAACCAATTTTGTCACCAATCAATGCAATTTCCAAAAGCTCAGCTCACAAAGAAGGAAGTTTAGTAAATAACTGAAAATACCCCTGATTGAACCCCTAGGTTCTGTGAGCAGACTCATGAATTCTAAAGAGGTGGTTGCCAAGTAACCAATGTAAACAGTTTGGAACATAGGAAACTAAGGAAGGTTTAAGAGCAAAATCTTGCTTCCCTTTGAAGACTGTTGTGGGAGGCTATTTTGAAGGTAATTTCAAAACGCTGCTGCTTTACTGGTGTCTGAAAGGAGTTTATTAGCTCAGCTGAATGATAAGAGACAGTCTGAAGTAGATGAAAAGATTTTGGATTAGGTGTCTAAAGGGTCAGTATTGCTTCAGGGGCTAACCAGTACTGTGATCTGAGTCACGTCTCTTCTCTGGGCCTGTTTTGAAACCTGTAAGATAAGAGTAAGAACAGATCACCTTTGTGGCAGTTTCCACAGTAATCTCAGGAGACAGCAGTATATTTGTGTGATTACATGGCTAGGAATGGGAATTAGAAAGCAGAGGGGGAAAAAATGAAGGAAAATTTCTGATGAGAAAGAGGCAGCAGAGAAGGGATTTAAAACAAGTCCCCTATCCCACTCTCCCTACCAGACAAGCTTCCTTCATACACCCCACAGATACCTCTTGGTGCTGTGGTTTCTTTAATGTGTTATAACTCCCTTGCTCCCCTACCCCCTATCTTGATGCAGAGGGTCCTTTAACAATATCTAGGATGGGCGGGAAGAGATCAACTAAAGAACTTGTATGCATATATATGCCTAACCAATGGACACAGACAATAGGCCTGGGGTGAGGGGTGTGGGCAGGATAGAAGGGATCAACGGAGTAAAAAAAGGGGGCATATGTAATACTTTCAACAATAAAGGTTAAAAAAAAAAACACTATCAGAAGCTGACTGCCCTCTGGGTGCTACCTCAGAACTTGAGAATCTGTGGGTGGAGGTGAGATTGTATTACCTTTTTAAAACTTTCAGACATGAACTGTGCTAAGGTTCATTGCTTTTTAGTCTTTTCTTCTGTGGCAGTTTCTACTGCTTTAATAACAGAAGGAAGAAAGCAAAATATTGCTCTTTTTACACATACTATTCAGCCCACTTCAACAATTTCTGCAGAATAACAGTACCAGACCCAGGAGGTGAGGGTAGGGAACAGGGAAGGTGAAGGGAGAGTGGAACTAAATTTGGAACTTCTGAGATACCACACATTTTGAGCCTGGATTCTTATATCAGGTTTTAACTGAAGGCATGTAGTTTAACCCTTCCAACCCTACACCTGCCTGTCCACCCAAGTTCCTAAAAGTGCAGAGAGAATGCTGGTGATTGCTGCCTACCAGATTGCAGGGCCTGGTCTGCACTTGTGCCAGGTTGGAATAACTGTAGGATGCCATTTATTCAACTTCTTATGCTGGCAATGCACAAAGGCACCTGAGACCTGCCACTCTGCTTTGGGTTCTTAAGGGCTGTTTGTTGGGGAAGAGGACTGTGCCTCACAATGTTGGTCCAGGTAACATTTAAGTTTGGATAATATAAATATGGAGTCTCCAAACTCTATTCATAGGCATTTTCTTCCCTCTCTATGCTTCATCTTCCCCTCCTCCTCCCCCTCCCCCTCCTTCTCCTCCTCCCCGTCTTCCTTCTTCTTTAGTCCTCACCAGAGGATATGTTCATTGATTTGAGAGAGAGAAAGATAGAAACACTGAATGGTTGCCTCCTGTATGCACCCTGACCAGGGATCGTACCCACAACTTTTTTGGTGTACTGGACATTGGTCCAACCAACTGAGTCACCCAGATGGGGCTATGCACCTTCTCTTTTAATTGCCTACAGCTCAATACTACTAAACTGTTCCCTAAGTGCCCAGTGCATCTAGTTGTGGGACCCCAGAGACTTGCCTTCTAAGGACAATAGTCCCAAGGAAACAAGGTTGGGAAGTGCAGAACCTGGCCTTACAATTATCTTCTGACTAAATCCATCCAGGACAAGCCTCTTTGGATCAAACCTTATAACATTTTGTCCTGTCTCCATTCCTTTTCAAAATATATCTAACATGTGTTTTCTTCTCTTTATATTATACTAGTGACCCGGTGCACGGATTCATACATATTGAAAGGAAATTAATTACAAGGTGGTTGGTGGGACGGGACTGGGCGAGATGGGCCAGACATGCCCTGGAGCCAACCTCCCGCAGTCCTTCCCTGGCATATGCAGAGTAAGTGGGGTCCCTCCGGCAGGTGGGGTCCCTTGGCCTGGCCTGCAGGGATCGGGCTGAAATCGGCTCTCTGACATCCCCCGAGGTTTGCTGTTGTACATGGTGTGGAATGCAAAGACAAGTGTGCAGTAAACCAGATTCAGGGCCAACAGTGCCCCAACAACAACATAACCCACGGCCCATGGTGAAATCGCATGGCCCCGTGAGGAATTGGGCTCCCTCTTCTCTGGTTTTGGGGTGCATCACCCGAGAACTGCTGCTGCCAAGTCACTGCCCCCTGGTGGTCAGTGCACGTCATAGCAACTGGTCGGATGGTCGGACACTTAGAATATTAGCCTTTTATTTTTTTATATTTTTTAAAATATTTTTTATTGATTTCAGAGAGGAAGGGAGAGGAAGAGAGAGAGAGAAACATCAATGACGAGAGAGAATCATTGATTGGCTGCCTCCCGCACGTCCCCCACTGGGGATCGAGCCCACAACCCCGGGCATGTGCCCTTGACCGGAATTGAACCTGGGACCCTTTGGACCGCAGGCCAATGCTCTATCCACTGAGCCAAACCAGCCAGGGCATATCAGCCTTTTATATAGAGATATGATAACTATTCTTTGATAATCCTTTATAATAAAAGGCTAATACGCAAATTGTCCCCTTGGGAATTCCACTGACAGGGAGTTCGACCGCTCGCTATGATGTGCGCTGACCACCAGGGGGCGGCGTGAAACAAAGGAAGGACCCGGTCGGCAGTCAGCAGCTGGCAGCTGGGGGAAGGAAGGCTCCAGCCGGCCCTGATCGCTGGCCAGGCCTAGGGACCCTACCTGTGCACAAATTTCGTGCACCAGGCCTCTAGTTTATAATAATTAATAATGATAACATGGTATTCTTTCTGGAATGCTGGCATTGTAACCAAAGATTCTTTATGTCACAGGCTAATGGGCATATATCTAGGGATACCCCCCAATCATTCCATATAGGTAGTCATCTTGGGGTGAAACCAGTCCCCATCCTGTTTTTTATTTTTATTTTTTTTCACATCCTGTTTTTTAAGTGTTTAGGATCAAAATGCCCCCTGCCTTAGGAGCAAGTTATTGATATACTGATATGTTAAGAATTATAAAATATTCCATTAGGCACTACACAGGGAAGGAGAACACTAATATTGTTTTTATCTAACAGTTTATTTTTAACGACTAAAAGTAGGCACTATTTCAGGAAAATTATCACCTTGTGACTATCCTCTACCCCTGCCCTAACTTTTCTAGTCTAACTTTTTAAATAACGCTGGTGGTCTTGATCCAGCATCTAGAAGGGTTCAGCAATTTGGAGAGGGGGCTGTGCATAGATTAAATAAGAGTCCAGTGACGAAAGATAATTTTGAAAGACATTGGGGGTAAGAGGAGCCTAGCTAAAGAAACTAAGTTCTCCTTGTCTCAGGACCCCTTGCTTTTTATTAACACAAATTGTCCTAAAGCAAGGACAATTCAAAGAGTAGGGTTTCGTACAGAAGCATTGTCAGATTGGGGAATTGCCTTCGGCTGTTCAGGTGTTTGGCCAACAGGAGGCAATAACATGTAGATTAAGATGCCCTGAGCTGTCTGGCAGCAAACAATCAATTTATGTATCCTTTTCAGGTTTGGGGAAATGCCATCCCAGCAGGCAATAACATATGTGATTGTTGAATCCTCAAGTTCCATCAACCTTTCGATGAAACTCTTGCAATTATGACATGCTGGAACTGGCTTCCGGCATTTAAATACTTAAAAATACTGGGGCCATGTTGCCTTCATGGTTGTGAAGAGATAGAACAACCAAATTCCATCTTATGTGTAAAAAATCCTAGAGGGATAGCATATCAATCATGTGGGACTTCATTTGAGTGAGGTTATCAATTTTGGCCTAGTGACACCTAGATGAAAACTAGCCCTTAACAAAAAGAAATCCACTGAGAGATGAGATTTAATACACAGAAGCCAGTGGGATAAACCAAGTCATAAGGAGAGAAGGTACTGTGCTGAGTGTTATAAAGGAAAGAAATAAGTCAGATATGAGCTAAAGGGCACCTTGTGCACAGGGCAAGCAAGGCAGGATAATTGTGTCATTGTGCACGAGGCCTACCTGCCCTCAGGGAATGGCAAGGCCAGCACAGTGAGTGGTCGGGAGTGGAGCTTGAACCAAGGCCAGTGTGGCCCAGAGGTTAAGTGCTCTGGAGCTGGAAAATGGCATCTGGGTTTGAAGCATCACTGCTCTACTTATGACCTGTGTGATCTGAAATAACTTATCTACCTCTCTGAGCTGCAGATTCTTCCCAGAGGAAATAAAGACTATAATATCTTCCCTGTGTAAAGCCCTTAGCAAAGTACTCCCTAATTGTCATTTTATCATTATTAGTCCAAGTAAGTGCTTCAGAAGGAAAATTTTTTTCAAAGCACTAAATCCAGGCAGTGGTTCTCTACAGTGTTTTCCATGCTAGCTACAACCTGGAAACAGCTTGCCCAGTAATTAAGGAAGAGCTAAGGTGATTTATACACTTGATAAAATATTTTGCAGCTGTTAGAAATTCTAACAATGATGACTATGAAACAATATGGAAAAGTACCAGGTGATTTTGAAGGCTAGCAGAGACAGGGCAATGCAGTTAGAGAGCCACATATTTAATAATGTGAAGTGTCACAGTATTAAAATTTAGAACAACTGGCATGGACTAGAAATAATTTATAAATTTTCATATGACATGGAAGCCCAGATAGGTCAAGGAAGTTATGGAGCAGGCAGAAATTGAGCTGGGAAAATAGATAGAATTTGTGTTAAATATGGAAGAAAGGCTATCTATATATATAAAAGGCTAAGTGACCGACTGTACATCCGTGCAACCATCCACTGACGGCTAGTACATATGACACGCCCTGGCAATCTATGTGTCTGTCTGGGTAATGATGTTACATAGCAATGCCCGGCTTCCTCTCCCTTGTGACTAGCGACTAGCCTCCTTGCAGTTTCTCCAGCCCAGGAACACGACTTGCTTTATAGCCAGGTGGAAACATTTTACACTAACCAAATGTCTGTGATGTGTTTTCCTGTGCTTCATCTCATTTGATCCTCACAGAAGTCCTGGAGTAGGTAGATAGGAGACTTGGTGGAATCCTATTTTCTTTTCATTAGCCAGAAAATGGAGATTTAGAAAGCTTAGAAACTTGACCTGACTGAAAAGAAGTAAGAAATGGTGGAACTTGAAAATTACTTCAGGTTTTCTCACTGTGCAGAATATAGTTAAACACTTCTGCAGTTAAATATTTTACCTGTTGTTCTCCCTGTGTGGCCTATAATAATAATCTGCTTTGTGTTGATATTTACTGCTGTGTTGCTGACAATTACCTGAAAGAGAAGTTGGGGTGCTTCACTGGGCTGGAAAAAGTTTGGCTAAATCAGAAAGCAGGTCTAATTAAGCAAGTTTATTATCTATACTAATAAAAGGGTAATATGCTAATTAGACCGAGTTGACCGGACATCTTCTGGTCGTCTTGCCTTCCTTCCAGACAAAGCCACAGTGGCGGGGGCCGAGGCAGAGGCGGTTAGGGGTGACCAGGCCTGGAGGGAAGGGCAGTTAGGGGTGATAAGGCTGGCAGGAGAGGGCAGTTAGGGGCGATCAGGCCGGCAGGCAGGTGAGCAGTTAGGAGCCAGCGGTCCCGGATTGCAAGAGGGATGTCTGACTGCCAGTTTAGTCCCGATAAACTGGCTGTCGGACATCCCCTGAGGGGTCTCGGATTGGATAGGGTGCAGGCTGGGCTGAGGGACTGCCCCCCCCATGCACAAATTTTGTGCACCAGGCCTCTAGTATATCTATAAAAGGTTAAGTTGACTCACACATGTTGTGATACATAGAAAGCTCTCACTGTTGCCAATATCATGCGTGTGTTTTGATCTGTCATTGTTGATTGTGAATTTGGTTGACACTCCTATTATAGAGAAAGGGTGAATAGCAATATTAAAATATTTCTTCTAATTAATTTCCTTTCAATGTGCACGAATCCGTACACCAGGCCACTAGTCTATCTATATAAAAGGCTAAATGACCAACCGTCCATCCATCCGACCGTCCGACCATCTGGTAGATATAACATGCACTGGCAATTTAAAAATAAACGTTGACTCACGCATGTGCAATACATATAAAGCTCTCACTGGCACCAATCTAGACAGAGTAGGAATATTCCTACCTGAACCCGTTTTTGGACATGGTCTGTTATATGTTGCTTTCTCCCGAGTTCAAAGAGCACGTGACATTAGAGTTAAAGTTGTAAATACTTCATCACAAGGGAAATTAGTCAAGCACTCTGAAAGTGTTTTTACTCTTAATGTGGTACACAGGGAGATATTAGAATAAGTTAATCAACTTATCAGTCATTTTTATCAATGTTGTTTTTATATCATTTTTATTGTTTTTATATCATGTCTTTGTTGTTGTTATATCATGTTTTATTGTTTTTTTTCATGTTTTATTGTTTATTAATCAATTTATATATTATTTTCACATACATTTTACTAATTTTCTTTCATCTCTGACACTTCCATTATAGGGAAAGGGCGAATAGCAATATTAAAATATTTCTTCTAATTAATTTCCTTTCAATGTGCATGAATCTGTGCACTGGGCCACTAGTTTCATATAGAAGGCACAGACGGAAGCTCCACTATGTGAAGGGAGGGATACCCGGAGAAGAGCTAGGAGACCCCAGAGGTTACATGTCAGGACAAGGTCATTAACTGGCGATTGCACTCATGGAGAACTTCGAGTGCCAGGTTGAGTTGTCTGAACTTTATGCTATAAGCCTTTGAACAGAGAGAAAGCAAGGTCTGAGGAAAAACTGGAAGCATGGAATACTGTTGAAGAGCAGTTATCCCTCGTAAGAAAATGGGGGGCTGAGCTTTGGGTCCAAGGGTGAGATTGGAAGCGAGGGTCTGATGCAAGGAGTATTTAGAATGTTGTACCTTTTCTTTCTCTCACCCTTCTAATTCACACGACTTTCCCTCCTCCCACCTATCTTCCATGCTCTTTTCTTTCTGTATTGCTGTGGGTTACCTATTCCTATGACCTAGAGCTCTCACCGGTTCCTCTCATCCCTTTAACAGGCCACGCCCCCAGGCCCTGCCTCTGGACCAGGCAGTGTGGCAGGAAGCATTTGCTGGGAAACAATGGCCGGGAACCAAAAGGAAAAGACCGTTCCTCCTCAAGTTCTCCAGCAGTCACTCCCCCTGCCGCTGGGACGGGGCATGCTTTTCTCCTACGTAAAACCAAGAAGCAAGGAGGAGTGCGCCTCTATCTCCAGCGTGCCTCCAGTCTTTCACTTCAGCCCGCGGCACTGTGCAGACATCAAGAACCAGTATTTTAAAAAGGCAGCTTCCAACCTTACCTTCTCTCAGGAGGTGGTGTGGCAGCGAGGGCTAGCCAGCGTTCCTTACAGCCAGTACCGCTTTGATCACCTCTACAATGCAGACAGCATCATCCAGCCTCCCCACATCAGGAAGGCCCGGCCTGAGAAACCTGTCAGACTCAAGTCACTGGATTCTTCAAGTCCCTCAGCCAGGGTCACCTCCGGAGCTGAGAAAACAGGAAGTCCTACCTATTTTAGGAAGAAGCTAACGAAGTCCAAGTCAGGAAGCGCAGTCCGGAAGAAGCCTTGCTCTCCCATTCCTCATCCCTGCATGGTTCCAGACCTTCTGAGCCTGCCACCTACTCCAGATCTGAACCTGGAGAGGGAAACCTGGCTTCCGCCCCATGAGAAGGAGGCCAGAGCCTGGGAGGCCATCGTGCTGGAAAAACTGAACAAGCGCACTGCCAGGTGGATACAGAACAAGCGTCCTTTAAGGCCTGGGGTATCCCCCAACAAGTGGCAGAGTTTCTTGCGCCATCAATACGACTGGAGCCACATCCGGGATGAGCTCAGTTCTGCCAGCGACCTGGAGCTCTTGAAAGAACTGGAGGAAGCAGAGATGGCAGATTTTGAGGAACAAAGTGTCATCCTGCCCACCGAGGAGAAAAAGGAGCCAGAGATGCTGCTTCCTGTTTATTACAGGTAGACTGGCTGGGCCCCAGACATGCCTTTAAGAATCCTGGGCTTCCCTTCAAGGAATCCTGGGTGGGCTTACACTCTCCCACCAACCTCTTGTGTTTTCCCTGCCAGCCTGCTCTGTAGATCTGCATAAAGTAAGGTATTCAACCTCAGCACTACTGACATTCTAGGTTACAGGGGGTGGCCCTGTGTATTGTAAGACTAGAGGCCCGGTGCATGAAATTCATGCATGGGGGGGGTGTCCCTTAGTCCAGCCTGCACCCTCTCCAATCTGGGACCCCTCGAGGGATGTCCGACATCCCTCTCACAATCCAGGACTGCTGGCTCCCAGTGGCTCGCCTGCCTGCCTTCCTGATTGCCCCTAACCACTTCTGCCTGCCAGCCTGATCACCCCCTAACCACTCCCCTGCCAGCCTGATTGATGCCTAACTGCTCCCCTACCAACCTGTTTGCCCCTAACTGCCCTCCCCTGCAGGCCTGGTCACCCCTAACTTCCCTCCCCTGCAGGCCTGGTCACCCCTAACTGCCCTCCCCTGCAGGCCTGGTCCCCCCCAACTGTTCTCCCCTGCAGGCCTGGGTCTCCCCCAACTGCCCTTCCCTGCAGGCCCGGTCACCCCCAACTTTCCTACTCTGCCTGCCTGGTCCCCCCAACTTCCCTCCCCTGCAGGCTTGATTGCCCACAACTGCCCTCCCTTGCAGGCCTGGTCCCTCCCAACTGCCTTCCCCTGCTGGCCATCTTGTGGTGGCCATCTTGTGTCCACATGGGGGTAGCCATCTTTGACCACATGGGGGCATCCATCTTGTGTATTGGAGTGATGGTCAATTTGCATATTACTCTTTTATTAGATAGGATGTTTAATAGCATTCCTATGAATGTCACTGATACTCTCCAGTTGTGACAACCAATGATGTCTCCAGACATTGACACATGGGATAAAATTGCTCCCCGTTGAGAACCAGTGCCATTAAAGGGATTGGCTCTCAGCCTTTCCCTTTCTGCTGATCCAGTTACTATCCAGGTGCTCCCAGAAATGTATGCATGGCGAGAGTAAGGAAGGCAGAGCCCTCCTGGCGCTGAGGTTTGGTCCTGCCTCACTTTGAATGAGAATCCAGCATGACACTGACTCAAAAACTGACTGGCAGCAGGGCAGAGAAGTAAACAACCGGAGAGAAGAGGGTTACTGTGCATGTCTCTCCTTCTCATTTATAGCTAGAGGGAAGACTGGAGCTGTTCTAATATCTCTGATTCCCAAAAATGAACTAAAAATAAGTGGAAGCCCATTTATTTATTCATTTATTAGTAAAATATAAATTGCATTCCCACTACTTTCCAGTTACTTTGCAAAGTGCTGGGAATGCAACATAAAGGAGATAGACATGAACCTATCTTTTAATGTGCTTACAGTCTGTCCAACAGACATTAAATAACCACACCTAATAAAGTGAGGAACTGTAGGAGGTGGTTCCCTTCCCCAAGTCCATGTAACCACGAAGGGCACCAGCATTAAAGAAGGGTAATGCTGGGAGGATGGGCACTGTATTGAGCTTTCCAGTGGCTGCAGAAGGAGTGGCTCCACCAGGGAAGGGGGAAGGTGGCTGCAGTCAGGCCCTTCTGGCAGCTCCATATTCAATTGGCACCTCGGGGCCAAGGCCAATCGCTAAATAGAGGTGTTCTTTAAATGCTCATGTGTGTATGCGTTGAGCTTAAAAAGGAAAGGGAGCCTGGCCGGTGTTGCTCAATGGTTTGAGCATCGTCCCATGCACTAAGAGGTTATGGTTTGATTCCCAGTCAGGGCACATTCCTGGGTTACAGGCTCTATCCCCAGTAGGGGGTGTGCAGGCGGCAGCCAATCGATGTTTCTATCTCTCTTTTCCTCTCCCTTCCTCTCTCTCTAAAAATCAATAGAAACATATTGTTTTTTTAAAAATAGGAAAGGAGTGAGCTGTAGATCTGATAAAAAGGAGAAAGTCCATCTCCTACCTTTCCCCTCCTTTTCTCCCTCCCTCTCTCACTCCGGCCAAGATTGCCCAATTACTCGCCTCAAGAGCAGGGTGTTGAAACAATGTCTGACAACAAGACCACTGAGTGTATCAATGAAGAGAAGATCATCTGCCAGTCCCCAAACCAGAGCTACATCCGGCAGGTGACTCGCCGAGCTGGAAAGTATGCTTACTCCACCGACAACACCTTTGAACAGGAGATTTACTTTGGTAATAGAGCTGGGGCCCTTTGGTGGGGGCTAAGGTAGACATGGAGATGGAAGGTAGCTGGGGGATGACACAGTCATGGGTGTAGATGAGGTCCTGGATGACCCAGGTGTTCATGGTAACATTTCCATAACATTCCCTGGTTACTCTCCTACGAGCTATTTGCGTGTGGTTTGTTTGTTTTTGTTTTGTTTTGTTTGTCAGGGGTGTTGGGGGGGGGGGGAAGGGGGAAGATGTCTGGTGGGAAGAAAATGGTCCTCCCTCTTCCTTCTTTCTCTAGCTCTCTAAGGAGGCAGTGGAGGGTGGGATTGTAAAGCAAGCAAGATGTGGCTTTGGGAACAATCTACCTCTTCTCTGTACACCCCTCTCCCTCCTCTCACTTTGAGATATTCCCCCACTGAGGTGCTATATTGGCAAAAAATATCACAGGCTTTGGAGTCAGGCAGATCCGAGGTTAAATCCTGGATTAATCCTTTCCTACTAACCTTCAGCAAATGATATAATCTCTCTGAGCCTTATGTACATCATTTGTAAAACAATATTAACAAAAATGCACTTCATGTAAACAGTAGACAGGAAAGCATTTATAATGCTTCTTGCCCAATGCCCAGTAAAGATCCACCACCTTCCCTTCCAGCTTGCAATCCTTCAGATGCTTGGGCTTCCAGGATACAGGAGCTAAGTCTGCATGTTCCAAGCTGTTTATCCTTTTCTACTCCCATCTTGTTCCTAAATTGCTATAAACTGAACGCATTCTTAAAGTGCTTAAGAAAAAGCATTTATGACCAAGAGGAGATGACTTAGGTGGCCCTTCATTAGTATCATTAGTGAGACAGGCTCTGCCTTACTTCCAGGCCTCACAGAGCATGGCAGCCATGCGTACGAGGGGCTTAGAGGAGGGTAAAATGAAATTGGATCTGGTCCTGGTGACTAAAAACCCAGGAAGAGGAAGATGGGAGGTGCTGGGGACTCATTATTTCTTTTTTATTTTTTGCCCCCTCTGTGTATTTTATGTATTTGACTCATTATTTCTTTATCTGTTCATAGATAAAGTCCAGATCACCCACCAGATTGGTGCAAAGAGAGACCTAATTTTCCTGGAGAACCTCAACCAGTACCAAAAGCAGCTGGCTAAGGTCTTCCCTGAAACCCCAGAAAGGTGGACTTCCCAGCCAGTTCCTGAAGCACGTAAGCAGGAAGCTGATAATGGGCATAAAGATGGAAGTGTGGCCATTTCCTTTCTTTTTAAAATTCTCACCGAAGATGTTTTTATTGATCTGAGAGAGAGCGAGAGAGAGAGAGAGAGAGAGACATTAATGGGTTGCTCCCCCCCCCCCAACTCCCTGTTTGTGGAGAGAGAGAGAGAGAGAGACATTAATGGGTTGCTCCCCCCGCAACTCCCTGTTTGTGTCCCAACCAGGGTTTGAACCTGGTGTAGGGGACAATGCTCCAAACAACTGAGCCACACTGGCTCAGGCACCATTTCTTTAAGATTCCTGTTTCATAGGGCAGGGCACCACCAGCGAGGAGAGTCTCTTCCTACCAACTAAAAATCATCTCCGTGCCCTGGCCATTGGTTGGGCATCATCATCCCATGCACGGAAGGGTTGACGCTTAGATTCCCCGTCAGGGCACATGACCAGCTGATCAATGTTTCGCTTTCACATTGATGTCTCTCTCTTCCTCTCAATAAAAAATCCTTTTAAAAATCATCTCATGCCGAAACCGGTTTGGCTCAGTGGATAGAGCGTCAGCCTGCGGACTGAAGGGTCCCAGGTTCGATTCTGGTCAAGGGCATGTACCTTGGTTGCGGGCGCATCCCCAGTAGGGGGTGTGCAAGAGGCAGCTGATCGATGTTTCTGTCTCATCGATGTTTCTAACTCTCTATCCCTCTCTCTTCCTCTCTGTAAAAAATCAATAAAATATATATTTTTAAAAATCATCTCATAAAATAGTAACTATAACTAGGAAGAGGTTTTGTGAAGCATCCATTCAGTTGAAATAAAATAAAACTTAGGTGTAATAAGTGCCAGTAATTAACAATAAGGCAGATCCCATCTTAATGCTTCCAGGGCATGTTTATCAGACCCCTGATCGAGTACTCTGCTCTTTTCCGTTGGACTGGCTCTACCCTCCCACTCCATTCTCAGGCCAATATCTGCTTCTCAGGCCATAGCATCTCCTCTACCAGTACATCATTCTTGATGATGTAAGGCAGGTAAGGCAGAGGGAAGGAAAATAGCCAAGAAATGAGCTAATGAAACAAAAAGTGCCCATCCTCCAAGAGACTCTGTATCCATTTCCCATGATTCTTTTCTTTGCAGTGTCACTGTTGAGGTGGTCCCCTCATGTGCAGAAACTAGTAGCAGTAGTGACCCGTTCTTTTCCCCACCAGCCCCTAAACCTCTGTCTCTAGTGCTGCCTGGCCTGGTATCAGTCATTACAGTAGAGATGCTACTGATGGTGGTATGCATAGCTTCCCCAATACCCACACCCCCTCCTTCTTTGTTGAGGACCACTATTATAAAGCAGTGGAGAAAGCACCCCAGCAGAGCCTTGGGTTAGGTCTTGGCAAGTCACCTTCTGGAGCTTTAGTTGCTTCTTTTAAACTAAGACACTAGCCCTAGCCAGTTTGGCTCAGTGGATAGAGCGTCAGCCTGCGGACTGAAGGGTCCCAGGTTCGATTCTGGTCAAGGGCATGTACCTTGGTTGCGGGCACATCCCCAGTAGGGGGTGTGCAGGAGGCAGCTGATCGATGTTTCTCTCTCATCGATGTTTCTAACTCTATATTCCTCTCCCTGCCTCTCTGTAAAAAATCAATAAAATATATATTTAAAAACAAACAAACAAACAAAAAACTAAGACACTAGCCCTAGCCAGTTTGGCTCAGTGGCTAGAGCATCAGCCTGCGGACTGAAGGGTCCCAAGTTTGATTCTGGTCAAGGGCACATGCCAGTGTTATGGGCTCAATTCCCAGAAGGGGACGTGCAGAAGGCAGCCAATCAATGATTCTCTCTCGTCATTGATGTTTCTCTCTCTCTCTCCCCTCTCTTCCTCTCTGAAATCAATAAAAATATATATTTTTTTAAAAACTGAGACACTAATCATTCCTATAGCAAGGCACTTTTGTGATACTTATTGACTTAGGTGACTTTGTGAATATGTTTTATAAACCATTAAGTGCTGTACAAACTCAAGGCACTATTATTAGTATACTACCTTCCCCACAAGCCAGCTCTATTCCGCATGTCCTCTGCTCTGAGAAAAGGCAGACCCACAGAGACAAAGTTGATCAGTGGTTGCTGGGTGATAGTTGCACAACTCTGCAAATATATTAAAATACCACTGAATTATATATACTTTAAGAGAATGGAATTTACAGGTTGTGAATTCTACCTTAATGAAGCTATTATTATTATCATTTTAAAAATATATTTATTTAAATTATATTTTATTGATTTTTTACAGAGAGGAAGAGAGAGGGATAGAGAGTTAGAAACATCGATGAGAGAGAAACATCGATCAGCTGCCTCCTGCACACTCCCCACTGGGGATGTGCCTGCAACCAAGGTACATGCCCTTGACCGGAATCGAACCTGGGACCCTTCAGTCCGCAGGCCGACGCTCTATCCACTGAGCCAAACCAATTAGGGCTCAAATCTCTTTTTAAAACAGTATTTGAAATTGATCTGAGGGAAGTAAAGTCAGAATAGTAATATATATATATATGTGTGTGTGTGTGTGTGTGTGTGTGTGTATATATCTTCTTATAACTATTTTATTCACCATCTCATCTCAGGGAATACTGGATATGAAAGAACCTGGAAATAACAGAAAACTTCCTGAGGTTAGATGTGCGTAGATCCCTCCCCCCCACACTTTTGATTGAATTGAAAAACTTAGATGGTGATTCCCTTAAAATGATTAAAATTCTTAAGAAATAAAAGTGTACAGCCCTATCCGGTTTGCTCAGTGGATACAGAATCAGCCTCAGGACTGAAGGGTACCAGGTTCGGTTCTGGTCAAGGCCACATGCCTGGGTTGCGGGCTGGATCCCCAGTAGGGGGTGTGCAGGAGGCAGCTGATCAATGATTCTCTCATTATTGCTGTTTCTATCTCTCCCTCCCTCTCCCTTCCTCTTTGAAATCAATAAAAATATCTATAATAATAATAAGCGTAATATGCTAATTAGACCAGACAGCTGAATGACCTTCTGGACATCCTTCTGGACAAAGCCCATCCTGTGAGGGCCGAGGCAGCCACCGTGGCTGCGAGGGCCAAGCCCCTTGCACAAATTTTGTGCATTGGGCCTCTGGTATTTTTTTAAAAAGAAAGAAAGAACGTGTACAGCCTGACAGAAAACTCTCTTAGTGTGCCTAGATCGTTATGGTTCCTATATACCAAGCGCAGGTTTACAGTACACGTCACAAAGGCACCATCTGTTTCTGCCAGCAAAGTGTACTGCGCCTTTTCTCCCATAGACAATCAAAGGGTTGTTTCTTTGTATGCTCCCTTTAGGTGACTTCGGAGGCGGAAGGTGGCTAGTGGATGGATTTCTACCTGCCTAGAACTCAAGGGCTGGAAGTAAAATAAATGTTGGTAGTTGTACATGTTTATTCTCTTAGAGTTTAACTGGCAGAGATTTAAGACTTTCTGACCACGTCGATTTTAACTCCCTGGGCAGGGGCACACAGGAGGACTTGCAGGAAAAGGATTTTAAGAAGGCTGAGAGAAGTGGGGGGACGGCATGTGGCCAAGGATCTGTTCACTGGGAGCTGCCCTGTCTGGAGCTGGTCCTATGGCTTCTGGCTGTGCACATCCTACACTGCTAAGGAAGGAAGCCCTGAGCTCAGGGTGACTGAGTCCCCCCAGGGCGATGGAGCTGGGTGAGCACCACTTTTAGGGTGTGGTCTTTGTGAGCATCTGAGCTCAACTGCCCTGGAGCCTCACAGGGCTCTTTTTACGTTAGAAGAAAGAAGTGGTGTTGCCCTCCTTGCCCAAAGAAAAGAATTGATTCAGAGCACATCTAAACACGTTGGAGTTGGAATGAACTCTGGAAAAACAGAAACTGCTGATAGTGACAGATTAGAACATGAAACTGAGAAGCAATGTGGTAAATAATGAAATTAGTAGTCTGGAAATGTTTTGTTTTCTTTTTTAAAAAAATATATATTATTGATTTTTTACAGAGAGGAAGGGAGAGGGATAGAGAGTCAGAAACATCGATCAGCTGCCTCCTGCACACTCCCCACTGGGGAGGTGCCTGAAACCAAGGTACATGCCCTTGACTGGAATCGAACCTGGGACCCTTCAGTCCGCAGGCGGACGCTCTATCCACCGAGCCAAACCGGTTAGGGCTTGTTTTCTTTTTAAAATATATTTTTATTGATGTCAGAGAGAAAGGGAGAGGGAGAAATAGAAACATCAATAATGAGAGAGAATCATTGATTGGCTGCCTCCTGCACACCCCGACTGGGGATCGAGCCCACAATCCAGATATGTGCCCTGACCTGGAATCAAACCATGATCTCTTGGTTCATAGGTTGATGCTCAACCACTGAGCTACATTGGCCAGGCCGGAAATGTTTTTATCTGTTTTGCCTTCTTCTCTACACAACTACTCCTCTGAGAAAGACGCTTTCTGAATCTCATATCAGGGATCACGTTAAGTCTAGAAAAATATAACAGCTATAACTATTTTTATATAACAACTATACTTATATAATACTAGAGGCCCAGTGCACGAAATTCATGCACTCGGGGCCGGGGGTGGGTGGGGTGGGGCAGTCCCTCAGCCCAGCCTGCAGCCTCTTGCAGTCCGGGAGCCCTTGTGGGATGTCCGACTGCCGGGGAGCAGGCCTAAGCCATCAGTTGGACATCCTTAGCGCTGCCACAGTGGTGGGAGAGGCTCCTGCCACCACCACTGCCCTCACCAGCTGTGAGCCCGGCTTCTGGCTGAGCAGCGCCTGCACTGAGCGCCTGCCCTCTGGTGGTCAGTGCACATCATAGCAACTGGTCATTCCACTGTTTGGTTAATTGCATATTAGTCTTTTATTATATAGGATTTTCTTCTGTTCTCAAAGTTCCAACTGTTATTTGTCATAATTAGGAAAAATTCAGAGATGCTAAAATCTTTAAAATTTAGCAGCTTGCAGGACCATTCTTCCTCCCAATTTAAAAGCATTAAAAAGAACACTTAAACTAGGAATTAATGGCCCATTATACTCTAAATTGCAATTTATCAAATATCTAATTTTAGGAGCAAACCCTTTTATGTCTATAATAATAAAAACCCAGTGGCCCTAACGACCTAACGACCAAAGACCGGCATGAGTGGGCAGCGAGGCACGTGTGGGTGGGCGGAGCTGCGAGCACAGCGAGGGCACTTGGTTGGCAGGGCTGCAATCACCGCGGGGCAGCGGACGGGTGGGCGGGCGTGTGCAGGACCGTGCAATTTTGTGTGCTGGGCTTCTATTATAAACATATTTATGTGCCTAATGATGTATTAAACTTGCAGAAAGGTTTGTAAATAGCTCAGCTTTTCTCCCCCACCAGCGTGGCTTTCTCATGTCTGCAGTCACAGCTCCCTGTGGGACTTGTACTCAGTTCCCTTTATAACCACAGGGAAGTTTGCTCTTGAGAATATGGATTTGCCTTGGTCTTAGTCAGGAATAGGAGTGAGATGCTGGCTGGAACACAGGGCCGCGGGCAGTACCTCACACTGGCACACTGCACAGCTTGTAGGCCCGTGAGCGGAGCCCCGCGCTGGACTGCTTTGCCCACCCCAGCCAAGGATCTGCTGGTGCAGGGGGCTGAGGACGTGTGCAGT
Organism: Cnephaeus nilssonii; assembly: GCF_951640355.1. NCBI lineage: Eukaryota > Metazoa > Chordata > Mammalia > Chiroptera > Vespertilionidae > Cnephaeus > Cnephaeus nilssonii. The sequence goes on along the minus strand of NC_137075.1, from coordinate 86,625,553 downwards.
AAGACCAAGAAACTGAAGATGCAGGCAGATTCCCTGAAGGAGGATGTGCCCTGGAAACTGCTGGTCCTGCGGAGGATGCTGCAGGAATGGAGGACGGCCTGGGCTCTGAGTGAGTGGAGGGGGCGGGGCGGGGACATCCAGGGGTATCAGCATGTGTTTGTGGGGGAGGAGGTCTCACCTTGGACTAGTGCTTCTCAGTCTTTGAAAATCCATCCCTCTCGTAAAACATAAAAGTCTGGTTGCCTCATCAAGGTTAGACTAGACAGGAGCCTTTCACACAATGCTAGTTGACATATGAATACTTTTTGCATGGGTGGGTTTTACCTCAGTAATCTGTGGAAACTCACTACGTTGAGAACTCTTCACAGGCAGGGACCCTAACTTACTGACCTCTGAAACCTTATGTTCAATAGATAATGCGTGAAGGGAAGGTTGAAACATGCTGTCCAAGCAATGGAAATGTAAGGGTCAAAAAAACCCAAGAAACGCTTGTAACTATTTTATTCACACGGTAGTTGTCTGTGGTATAAACCACCCCTCTCCAAAATTCATTCGTGGAGTTGCAGTTATCCTATATCTACTTTGCCCTCAAAGATATGGGAGTAGAAGTCTGAGTGCCTGGGGCAGGGAAGGCGCCTAGCAAGGACTGTTGAGAGCTATGAGATTTGGGGACGCAAGGGCTGCTGCCTTTCAGAACCTAAGAAACTAATTTAGCTAGTGCAGGAAGAAGAGAGGTGGTCCATTTCATAAACCGAAGCAGATAAACATAAGAGTTGAAAGAGAGATACTAAGTAAAAGCCACTATCAGGGAGCAACTACAGATGGTGGGAGCACTGAGATCAAAGCTTGATACCCACAAAGAGAGCCGTTAGCGATCAAATGAGAATGACCTTGGGAAAAAAAGAGAGAGAATGACCTTGAAAGCCAGATGGAGGAGCCCTCAAAGGTAAGGAAACCTGATGATACCATGCCAGGTATTTTGCTCAACGTTGTCTAGTTAACTCAGGTACTATTCAGTCACTCAACGTGGTAGATCCTAGTATCATTCCCATTTCACAAATGAAAAATCTCAGGCTCAGACAGGTTAAGTAACTTATCCAAGGTCACACAAGCTAATAACTGTGATTCCAAAACAGGTATGTCTGATATCAAAGTGCCCTTAACCACCATGTTTTATTGCCCCTCTTATTTCTCAGATGGTAACAATGAAGCTGTTTAAGCAGAGAGAGACAGAACATAGGATGAGATTGGGGGTGGGGAGAAGTTGTTTGGGACTGAACTAGAGAGTATATGGAGCATCAGAGAAATAACTTCCCTAAGGATCCCATCTCTGAGGCCCTTTATTTTTCTGAGCTAATGTTTTGCTTGAATTGTCCTAGGGGGGGGGCGGGGGGGCAGCGAGGGGGAAGAGGGATTCTTGTCACCTGCCTGCAGTGTCTAACCCTGACCAGGTGGCTCTCTTCTCATTTCCCTCCCTGCATCACAGTCATCGAGTGGCGCCATAAGACAATAGAGGGTCTGCTGCGGAGCTTGGTGGACATGCATGATGATATTCGGATCCAAGCCATCATCACGTGTGCCACCGCGGCTTTAGAACGGCCCCGGATTGCCATGGCGCAGGACTCAGGTGAGAGCCAGAACTGGACTGCTTGCGAATACTACCCACAGGTTTCCCCTGCTCTCCGGAAGCAGAACGCTCCTGTGAAACCCTTGGTAAGCCAAAGTGGCGTGACGCGAAGCATCATCTCCCACTTTCTGCAAGTCCGAACGTGCCGCTTCGTTTTCACGGAAGTCGTTAGTGTGGTAACGACATTTTTTTTAAGTGCGAAAATCCTCTTCAGTTTTCTTTCTGTTAGCAAAAACAGGTTTAACAAGACACAGGACCCAATGATGGAAACTACACTGAGTGGCCAGATTATTATGATCTCTGAACGCATAATAATCTGGCCACTCAGTGTATATCCTATATCAGTGGTTGGCAAACTGTGAGCCGCGGTTTGCCGCTCTGTTGACTAATGAGTTTGCCGACCACTGACCTAGACTCTTGATTCCAATAATTACAGGCTGTTGTTGTTCCTTGTGATTAAGCCCCTATCCCAGTGGTCGGCAAATTCATTAGTCAACAGAGCAGCAAACCACATCTCTCGAGCCGCAGTCTGCCGACCACTGTCCTATATAATAAAAGGCTAATATGCAAATTGTCCCCTCTTCCAGGAGTTCGACCAGCAGGCAGGCCGGCCAACTGCCCATGTCCCCTCCCCCGGCCAGGCTGGCCGGACCCACCCATGCATGAATTCATGCATCGGGCCTCTAATATATATACACTGAGTGGCCAGATTATTATGCGTTCAGAGATCATAATAATCTGACCACTCAGTGTATAAATGCCACTGAAAGGACATAAAACCAATGGACACTGATCCCTCAAGCCCCCTCTCAGATAACACCTTTTATGCAAAGCCTGGGCTGACACTTTTTCTTCTCTGCTGCCGGTAGCATCCTAATATCATTCCAGTCCTAACATTTAGCACTCTATCATAATTGTATGTTTACTTTTCTGCCATCACTAGCAGGCAAGGAACTCTTTCAGGGCAGGGACTATTTTGGCTCTACAAAACTGCCAGGTTTTTAAAGTTTCATTTCACTTATATCCTGTCTATTGAGTTCCAGATATGGGCATTTTTCTTTCAAGTTTTCAAATTTGTTGCTTCCTCTCCTAGAAAACTCTTCCTCTCTTCATCTGAATAATTTCTATACTTGCCCTTCAATTTTCAGCTAAGGTGTCACCTCCTCTGAGGAGTCTTGCCTGCCCCACCACCCAGACTTGGTTTGGTGTCCTTGCTAGACATGTGTCCACACATATACATTTATTATTATAACTGCTTATTTCCTTAGGTATTAAATGGGATGGTATATTCTCAGTGCCTGTCACATAGAGAAAACCTTCAATAAACAGCAACATATATCATAATCTTATCCCCAAATTTTCCACATACATACAAACATCTTTATCTTCCGCCAGTACTATGCCTTTCTTGTGATCCCTTTCACGTGTCCTAGGTGCCTAGATTTTGTGTTTCCTCCCCACACCTTCCCAAAGAAAATGATCTACTCATTATTTCTTGAAATAATCAATTGTTTCTATTCCCCTGAAATATGTATTTCCATCTAGGTCATTCTTAACAGGTGGCATAGTGGATTGCAGCGGTAGTACAAAGGACAGATTAGAAGTCCTAAAATCTTAGTCACAGGTCCAGCTTCTCCAACTTTCAAATTCCTTATCGATAAAGTGAGGATAGTTGTGGACAAAAGGTTAATAAAATCTTTCCCCTTCTACTTGAGAATTTGAGCTTTAATTAAATGCATACCTGTCACTCTGCTAACCTGATAAGGACAGGAACTATCTTTATAGGCAACATTGCTTATGATAGAAATGAACCCTGACTGATTAGTTACATTTGGACTGGGAAGAACTATAAATGAAATGTAAATCTGTCAAGGGGCACCATCCTTTAGGTTTCCATGAATGCTGGGACTTATATAACAGCATTCCCCTTAGGGACCCTAAGACTGTATCTATGGAGTTGTTATAAGAGATACTAACTCTAGTGAAACATAAGACTTGTCCTCAAAGTGTTTTCCATAGTCCTGAGGTGTCTCCAGAGGGATCTGTGGAATGCTATACAAAGCACCTCACGAACTCTGGCCAAAAGAAGTGCCTGAGACTGCCCTGTTGGCAAACTGTGCCCCCATCCTATATCCTTCGGAAAACTGGCACTGTGTGGCTTATAATAGTCTTGTGAGTCTGTTTGTTAAACATACACATATTTCAGCTCTGCAGTAAATTCTGCCTTGTCTACTTCAATAAAGGTTGGAAGAATGAATGAGATGAATAGAAAACACTATATAGATGGCAAAGCACTACCTAAATATAATTGCTATTATTATTAAACATAATATAAAAGTACAAAATGTAATGTAAAAACACAAAAATATATAGGGTAAATAGGTTGATTTTTATCACTAAAACTAATGGTGCAAGTCACCATAGCCTAGCTGGAAACATTCTTCTTCGGCTTGAATATAGCTTCTTCGAGGCCGGATGCTAAAGGATGGAACTGGCATACCCAGCACAGAAGTGAGTCATAAAATCCTGCTCATTGTAGGGGCCCAACTAACCTCTAATTATATTACGTAGAAGTAAGCACCTGCAACTGGTATGTGGCCCTGGGAAGGAAGCCGTGTTTCAGAGAAACGCAAAGGGGCTAGCACTCTCTTTTGGTCACAGACAAGAAGACTGTGGAAGCCCCATCAATCCAGGACTTGCCAGAGGTCCTACTCCCGCCTCTGGAGGCTGCTCTTGGTGACCAGAATTTCAATGTGCGGATGGCGGCAGCAATATGCCAATATGCTATACAGTCACAGAATCCCCTGGCCCGGGACATCATGCATACTGCCCTTTTGAAAGGTGAGGAACTCTCTGTTTCTTCTGATCTGGGAATATGGGGTAAAGAGGAGATATCTTACCATTAGAGCTTCTCCATCTGTTCCTCTCCACTGTCATGTCTGTGATGTCTACTGTATTGGATTTCAGTTCATCTTAGAACATAGAAAAAGTAGTTCTTCCTAGGTACTTTGGAAAAATAGGTACACTGCCACCTAGTGGTGTTTCATAGATGCGTTTGACCAGAAACCATGCCCTTTCACACAACTGGATTTTGTTATAATTGAAAATATGATGTAACAATATTTAAGAATACTTCCTGAAAATTAAAAATCACCACTTGAACACATCATGCTTCCATCTGTGCACAATAACTTATAGGCATTGTCCACATGCAATGCTGGAGTAGTAATACAGCAAAAAGGTCAAGTAATATGCCCACGGTGCCTACCTGCTCAGAGATGTGCCTGTTCTTTGTCTGGGAAATCGGGACAAAGACAACGGACAGGCTGGTTTGGCCTCCTGCATACAGAAACTCAACAACTTGTTTCATTTGTTTTAAGAAAGCCTCCACTCCAGACTTCCCAAACTCTAAGGGGAGGAAAAACTGTATCTCTCAGCCAGGCCAGAAGTGCCTTATTGCTGTTACCTAACAAGAATCTGTTAAGATTTAACTTCCCCCCCCGCCACACGTGTGTATATTTTATTCTTTACAATCAACAAGCCACAGAAGATAAATTCTATGATCACATTTAATTATCTCTAAAGGGTGCAATCCAAAGCAGAAATCTTCCCTTTTCCCATAGAAAATGTATGCATAGCCAATGAACCAATCTTTTTAACAAAAATAAAAATGTAATTAGGGTGGGGATTGGATAAGAATTGAGTACATGTTCATTTACACATTGGGATTTTTAAATCTTGGAAATATAAAAGTCATTGGGAAATATTTTTATTCCAAATGAGAGTAGAAAAAAATATTCAGGTCTTTCACTTTCTGCCCTGGATGTAGAGGAAAGGAGTGTTACTCCCACCCTTACACTGAAAAAGAACCTGACTAACTTCAAAATGTAAGGACAGGCAATGCCTACAGGGGAAGAGAAGACATGAACACTCACCCACCGGAAGTAGACACAGCTGGGACCAGTAAGTTCAGCTAGAATTGTGGTCAAATTAGTGAAGGCCAAGTAGAGGCTGGCAAGAATATGTGAAATCAGTGAGGACATCAGAGATTGGAGAACCCTGTATCCTCTTATGTGCTCTTTTCCCACTAATCCCAGTGTGTGGAGTAAGAACCTCAAGAGATGGGAGACAGGGATGAGTCCTAAGAAGTATCCAGTGTGGTGCAAACCCCAGGGAAGAGATCCTATCCCCCCTCTCTACTACGTAACAGAAACCTTCATCTGTAGAAAAGTAGGAGTGGTAGAGGGGACAATACCTTAGGAACTTGAAATTCATTGCAGCTGGGGAAGACTTAACTTTTGAGGTTAAGATTTTTCAGTCTAGCCCTGACCGGTTTGGCTCAGTGGATAGAGCCTCGGCTTGCAACCCGAGGGGTCTGAGGTTTGATTCTGGTCAAGGGCATGTACCTCGGTTGCGGGGGTGGCAGGAGGCAGCTGATTAATGTTTCTCTCTCATCAATGTGTCTAGCTCTCTATCCCTCTCCCTTCCTCTCTGTAAAAAAATCAATAAAATATATTTTAAAAAAATATTTTTCAGTCTATATTTAAAACCTTGACATGAGCCATTTAAATATGGTTTAAATATGGAATTGGGTTTCTAGACTGAGAGGGGGCACAGGGAAGTGAGAAATGAGGCAGGTAACAGCCTTGGATACCGACCCGAAGGCTGTTCTCTCTGTGGGGTAAACAGGTCACCTATCTGGACTCTATTCACCCCACTGTGGCAGGTAATAACGTGGACAGCTGGGCTGCAGCTCAGTGCTTGGCTCTGGAGGGTGTGGACATTTACCCTGTGATTAAGAGGATCCTCCATCAGCTGTTTAACAAGAAGAATGAGGACACTGAGCACCAGGCTTGCCTGCTCCTGAGCCATCTCAGTGGGAAGATGGTATGTATGCATTACAGGGTCAGAAAAAGAAACCAAGTTTGGGAACAATTGGGTCTCAGTGCATGTAAAGAATCGAAAATGCAGGTGTGGTTGGGTAGGATGATCCCAAGCATAGGTAAAACTAGACTCGGAGTGGTTGAACTGGGGTGTAGAGGTGAATACAAGGAAAAGTGATGACAGTTAGCTTAAAGCCGTGGTCGGCAAACTGCAGCTCGTGAGCCACATGCGGCTCTTTGGCCCCTTGAGTGTGGCTCTTCCACAAAATAACACAGCCTGGGTGAGTCTATTTTGAAGAAGTGGCGTTAGAAGAAGTTTAAGTTTAAAAAATTTGGCTCTCAAAAGAAATTTCAATCGTTGTACTGTTGATATTTGGCTCTGTTGACTAATGAGTTTGCCGACCACTAGAGAAAGGTGAAAAAGTAGACTGCAGATGGTTTCTGTGTATGCCACAAGAGTTGTAACATGTAGAATTTTGCCATAAATTTACCCTTGAAACCACACAGATCTAGAATTGTTTACCTTCAGCAAAAACATGAAACACAACGATTGAGGCACATAAAAATCATTTTAGGAGTAAAGGGAGTTAAAGTCAGGAAGAGGAATGCCCAGGCCTGGTAGCTCAGTTTGTTTGAGCATCGTTCCATACGCCAGAGTTGTGGGTTTGATCCTGGTCAGGGCACATACAGGAACCAACCAGCGAGTGCGTGAATAGGTGGAACATGTTCCCATCTCTCTCTCCAAAACATCTAAGAAAGCAAGCCCCAGCTTTCTGTTCAGATAACATCTGTATTTTGTTTCCTGATTCATAATCCCAGATGTCAGTTGGCTTAGATCTATGATTTTCAACTGGTGTGCCAAGAATTTTTATTATTTTAAGATTGTTTATTGATTTTTAGAGAGAGGAAGAGGGAGAGAAACATTGATGTGAGAGGAAACATCGATCCTCTGCCTCCTACACTCCCCCTACTGCAGATCGAGCCTGAAACCCAAGCATATGCCCTGACTGGGAATCAAACCAGCAACCGTTTGGTGCATGGGATGAAGCCCAACCGAGCCACACTGGCCAGAGCTATTTTGTTATTTTTTAAATCCTCACCCAAGAATATGTTTTTTATTGATTTTAGAGAGACGGAGGGAGGGGGGAGAGAGAGAGAGAGAGAGAGAGAGGGGGGGGGGGGAGCATCAATGTGAGAGAGGAAACATTGATCAGTTGCTCCTGTATGTGCTCCGACTGGGAATCAAACTTGAACCTGCAACCTTTTGGTGTTTAGGATGACACTCCAATTGACTGAGCCACCCGGCCTGAACCGCTTAGACTGTCAAATAAAAAAAGTACAATAGCCAACACAACAACAGTTGTCCAGTGTGAATGAATCAAAATTATACCTACTTTTTTTTTTGTCAGATTGGCAAAAAAATATATTTTTGGTGTGCTGCAGAATTTTAGTAATTAGTTCACGTGTACCATGAGATGAAGAGCGCTCCACATTTTATAACCTATTCCTTGCTAGGGATGAGTATCTCACGTGTTTGTGACATTATGCTGGATGCCATGTTAGGATGGAAGTTCAAGGTTCTAGTACCTGTAAAGATGATCATGAACACCCATCCAAGTCTTTCATTTCCTCAGACCCTGATACACACCATGCTTGCTGTGGAGCTGAATAGCCATCAATGGAAGGATCGGGTTGTGGCCTGCCGGGCTCTTTCACGAGTCAGTGGAAATGTCTGTTTGGTAAGTCTTCTCTGTGTTTCCAGGACAGAAAATCTATGCTAGAGAACCTTCCACCTTTTGCTGCTATCTAGTATCCCATTCTTACCAAAGAGATCTCTGTCCTCACATAGCTACCATTTATTTATTTATTTACTAGAGGCCTGGTGCACGAATTCATGCACAGGTGGGGTCCCTTGGCCTGGCCAGTGATTGGGCCTATCGGATCCGGCAGGTCAGAGGGAGGGACCACAGAAGGTTGGCTGTGGGAGCACAATGACCACCCTGAGGCAGCTCATGTGTTGAGCGTCTACCCCCTGGTGGTCAGTGTGCATCATAGCGACCAGTCCACCGGTTGTTCAGTCAACCATTCATAACGGTCACTTAAGCTTTTATATATACAGATTTATTTATTATTGATTTTAGAGAGAGGAAGGTAGGCAGAAAGAGAGAGCCATTTGTTGATCCACTTATTTATGCATTCCTTGGTTCTTTTTAAAAAATATATTTTTTTATTGATTTGAGAGACAAAGGAAGCGGGAGAATCATTGATCAGCTGCCTCCTGCACACCCCACACTGGGGATTGAGCTGCAACCCAGGCATGTGTCCTGACCAGGAATCAAACCATAACCTCCTGCTTCATAGGTCAATGCTCAACCACCGAACCACACTGGCTGGGACATTGGTTGATTCTTCTATGTGCCCTGACCAGGGATCAAACCCACAACGTTGGTGTATCCAGATGACGCTCTAACCAACTGAGCAATCCAGCCAGGTTTCACATGACTATCTTTTACCCCTAAACCAGAATTACCAAATGTCAACGTCTGTGACTTAAACCACTGGCCATCCATAAATTGTTTATAACCACCCATGAAATAGGCAAAAAAAAAAAATCAAAAGAGTTAAAAAACTTATTATAGTTGCCCTGGCTGGGTAGCACAGTTGGTTAGAGAATCATCCAGACACACCATGGTTGAAGGTTTGATCCTTGGTCAGGGCACATACAAGAATCAACTAACAAATGCATAAATATGTGGAACAACAAAATTGAGTTTCTCTCTGCCTCTCCCTCTTTCTCTCTAAAATCAATTTTTAAAGAAACTTTTATAGTAATTTGATATTACCTCAATATCAGTGTACTTTTTAAGTATCAGTCAATGACATTTTCTCACTCAAATACTGGTCCTCTTTCACAGATAGTTTAAGAAGCACTGACTTAAACTACCCAACAACCCAATTACACCAGTGTCTATGCTAGCTTTCCCTATTTAGTAAACACATAGAAGGTATAAAAGAGTCCCTACTTTTAAAAACTGGCATTATAGTTGAAGTAACAAGACTAACAGACACAAATGATTCAAGAACAAGCAATAAATGTAAGGTGCTCTTAAAACTTTTCAGAGAGAAGAGATTAGTATAGGCTGAACTTATCAGTTAAAGTTCTGTGAAGGAGTATGGGACAGTTGAGCAAGACTTGGACAGAAATAAAGGAGACTTCCAGCATGGAAATCTTTTAAAAAAAAAATCTTTATTGTTGAAAGTATTATATATGTCACTTTTTCCCCCCATTGATCCTCTCCATTCCCACCACCCCCACCCCTGGCCTTCACCACCCTATTGTCTGTGTCTATGGGCTATGAATATATGCATACAAGGTCTTTGGTTGATTACCTCCCACCCACCCACTCTCCTCCCACCTTCTTCCAAGATTCCACACGGCATGGAAATCTTGAGCATCATTTAGGCTTTGAACTAATTTTCTTCTTGCCATAATTTTTAAATCACCTTCAGCTATCCAAGTGGGATTTTCTCCTTCTTCCTATGTGTCCCTATATCTTTTTCTTATAACACTGAGTACCTCCAGAACGGCCCAGAACATTCCCATTCCCATGAGAAGTGAACAAACACCCTCCACTCTTAGATCCTCACATTTTGATGTGCAAAGCAAAAAATCTGGCCACTCAGTACAATCACCTGAAGACGTTTTAGTCTGAATTAATTCTGTCTCAATTGCTATAGTACCCTGTTGCTCAAGTCCTGGACGGGAAGCGCAGGCATCACGTGGGAGCTGTTAGAGATGCAAAATCTCGCCTCAAGTCAACTCAATCATAACCTGCATTTTAACAGTATCATTTTAACATCCAATTCATCTGCACATTCATCCCCTTAGCCAGTGGTTCTCAACCTTTCTAATGCCGCGACCCTTTAGTACAGTTCCTCATGTTGTGGTGACCCCCAACCATAAAATTATTTTCGTTGCAACTTCATAACTAATTTTGCTACTGTTATGAATCAAAATGTAAATATCTGTGTTTTCCAATGGTCTTAGGCTCTACAGCAGCGGTTCTCAACCTGTGGGTCGCAACCACTAGCAGGGTCACCTAAGACCATCGGAAAACACAGATATTTACATTACGATTCATTAACAGTAGCAAAATTAGTTATGAAGTAGCAACGAAAATAATTTTATGGTTGGGGAATACATGAGGAACTGTATTAAAGGGTCGCGGCATTAGAAAGGTTGAGAACCACTGCCCTTAGCAGTTATCACCCAGGATTAAAAGTAAAAAGACATGCAGAGCAAGCAGGGCCAGGGTAAAGATGAGAACTTTCCATCAGATTGCTGGAATTAAGAAATGTAGTATGTCCATCAGTTCACCCATTCAGTAAGCGAGCAGTCTCTGACCACATCCCACATGCTAGCACTGGGCATGCAAAGGTAATGTCTCCACTTTGTTATAAATAGCTATAACAGAAGCAGTTTTAAGATAGTATGGGGGTTTGCCCTATGCTTACAGAGGAGAGTTCACTGAAGAGATGCCTTTTGAGCTAAATCAGAAAAGCAGAGTAGAAAAAACATCAGGTACCAGGTAGGGGTGAAAAACAGATGTTTCTAGCAGGGAGAATAGCTCAGGCAAATTCACAAAATCAACAACTACAACTGTAATAATCTTTGTCCCTTCCCCTCTGAGAGAAGTATCAATATACAGAAGTATCAACTGTTCTGGTTTGTCTAGGTACCGTGGTCAGCAAACTGCTGCTCTGTTGACTAATGAGTTTGCCGACTACTGGGATAGGGGCTTAATCACAAGGAACAATAGCCTGTAATTATTGGAATCGAGAGTCTAGGTCAGTGGTCGGCAAACTCATTAGTCAACAGAGCGGCAAACCGCGGCTCAAGCCGCCGTTTGCTGACCACTGGTCTAGGACATAGCAGTTTTAGTGCTAAAACCAGCAAAGTACCAGGCAAATTAAGATGAATTGGTCACCCTATTAATGTATCACTTTCAAATCTTAAGTCTCTTAAGTACAGATTACATTGGCCCCAACATAGTATAGTTTATTTAATTTTTGTTTGTTTGTTAATCCTCACCCGAGGATATTTTTCCATTGATTTTTAGAGAAAGTGGAAGGGAGCAGGAGAGACAGAGAAACATTGATGTGAGAGATACATCAACCGGTTGCCTCCTGCACATGGGGCCAGGGATCAAGCCTGCAACCAAGGTATGTGTCCTTGACCGGAATCGAGCCCACATCCCTTCAGTCCAAGAGCTGGTGCTCTAATTACTGAGTCAAATAGGCCAGGGCGATAGTATAGTAGTTTGAAGCATGAGCTTAGAAAACAGACCTGGGTCTGAGTCCTGGCTCTAGCACTCAACTTGTTAACACTGGTCAAGTACATCTAAGCCTGCATTCTGTCATCTGTAAATGGTAATATCTGCTTTATTGGATTGTTTGAGAAGATTAAGTGATGGGTAAAATCTCTAAGCACAGTGTCAAGTACAAAACTGATGTTCAATAAATGGTAGCTAATTATTACACCTATTTATAGGATATGAAACATAAGTTGATCCAGCTGATGTGGAATGACTGGAGTAAGGAAGTAAGACAAGCAGCTGCCAAAACTCTGGGGCAAATGCATCTTGGGAAAGAGCTGCATGATACAATCAGGTAAACTGAGGCAACATGAAGAAAGAAACTTTTCTATTCTTAAAAAATGTTCAGAGGCCCTGGGATTTAGCCAGCCAGCCTTTGGGGAGCTGCTCTGTATGCTCAGCATTGTACTAGGTGCCATTGCAGGATTACTTTTTTTCTTTTTTAATCTTTTTTAAAAATATATATATATTTTTATTGATTTTTTTACAGAGAGGAAGGGAGAGGGATAGAGAGCTAGAAATATCGATGAGAGAGAAACATCGACCAGCTGCCTCCTGCACACCCCCTACCGGGGATGTGCCCGCAACCAATGTACATGCCCTGGACTGGAATCGAACCTGGGACCTTTCAGTCCGCAGGCCGACGCTCTATCCACTGAGCCAAACCGGTTTCGGCTACTTTTTTAAAAAAAATAAAACAAAAGGTTAACAGTCCTTATAGATACTAACAATGTGGCTAAGGAAAGAATCATTAATTGAGTGCCTACTAGGTGTTAGGCACTATTTGGGATGATCAAAAGAGTTCAAAAGTATGACATGATTCTGATTATACAGGCAAGATACACAAATACCTAATAAGGTCAAGTTTCATGAAGGACAGCTAAGACTACATAGGCAAAGAAGAGAAGGAAAGACATTTGGGAACCAAATGTAGAAATGAGCATGGCACAGGTGAAGGCAGCAAAGAGAACTGTAGCAAGCAAGAGGTGCATGTTTGAAAGTTTCTTTGATTTAGTCATTCAACATAATTAGGTAATAGGGATTCAAGTAATTAAGACAGTTGAGTTTCTACCCAGTGAAACTTAACTTAATAGGGGATAAGGCTGACTAGGAAAGGGTGGAAAGGGATAATGGAGAACCTAAAGAGGTTGGATTTTATCCTGAGGGCAATGGGGGGAAGGAGCATCAAAAGTTTGAGGAGGGGAAATAAAAGCACCTGTACTTTACAGAATCAAGCTGAGTCTAGGAAATTCCCAAGAGCGTGTGGAAGCCCTGTCTCTGATTGGTGGACTCAAGCTCATGACCGCCAAGCTTTTCCCAAGCTTCCTAAACTGCTTCTCTGATGACTTCATGGCAGTTAGGCGAGCAGCCTGTTTAGCAGCAGGTGCCCTGCAGATCCGTAATCCAATGGTGAGTCAAGGAAACATGATCCCATCTTACCTGATCAACCCGAAGAGAGCATTACCCTGAGCTTCCCTTGTTGTGCATAGTACACTCACCATTCTGCGGGGACACAGAATGAGAGATCAGAACCAGGAAGGTGAGGGGATATATAGGCCACATCAATCAGTTAGGACCACGTTTAGCTCCCAGCCAGCCCAGACATCCTTGAATCTTCTTCTCACCTTATTTATGGGCTTTAAGATCAACTCCAGTGAATGAAGTTGTAATCCCACGTTATTAGGGGAAAACATGATGGAGGTATTCAAAAGAAGCCTGTATCACCATATAGATCTGTGAGCTGAGAAAAACAACAGACAGATATGAGATAATTCGGCTAATATATTATGTGTGCAGGGTAATACTTCCGACTCCAGCTCATTTGTCACTAGGGATGTCATTTTTCAGACAAGAGGGGTCCCTTTCTTTGGTTCATTTTTGCTCTGGTCTTCTCCACTCAACATTGCCTTTTATCCATCCCAGGTCTTTTTTTTTTCTTTCTCTTCCCAGGTTTTTAAATGCCTCCGGTATCTGATACAGAGAGATCCTTACTGGAAAATCAAGGCCTTTGCCCTTCGAGGTATGACAGAGAAAATGGCCCCAGCTCCTCAACCTCAAATATCTTTCCATATGCTAGAACAAATGATCCCCAGAATTTCTCTAGTAAGGGGTGGAGTGTAGGGGAGGAGATGATCACACCTGCTCAGAAGTTCCTTGCCTGAGAAATTAAAGATTATTTTTTGCTTTTAAATTTTTAGTTAAGGATCCTGAGTCAATGTCACACTTGTTAAGGCAAAGGGCTGACAGTCCCTGACAATTTAGTTCCAAGTAGGTGTCCACTTGGAATACACTGTTGGATACACTTGCTTTCTCTGGAGATTTCAACTATAGGACTCTCTACAAGTGAGACCACATTCAAGACTGCTACAGCCCTAAAACCCTGCCCTCAACATTTCCTGGCTTCTTTTTAAGGATCTTCTACGTTGCTCGAGTCTTTGGCAGGTCCCTAGCAGAATCGGCCCTAGGTAAACCTGTGAAGTTATCGTGGCCCCTTTCTTCACAGATTGGCCAGCGGACAGGCCTATTATGGGCTAGACTCTATGAAGTGTCACCAGGTGTACAACTAAAGCTTGCCATAGCATCACTCTGCCTTGACTACGCGAGTTTTCTGAGTTATGTGTCCCGTATCTCATCCTTACATTTACCTATTTATGATAGGTAGTGTATTCTCCTATCCTAATGGGCAAGGATGGGATAGAACACCCCTCCTAGGAATCCTTTGGAGATAATGTCCTACTCAAACGCATCTCCGAAATTCTAATGGTGATCATCATCCAAAAGGGAAGAAATAAGCAAAACAAATACTTCGTGGCTGCCTACACATTTATTAATAAGACCATTTCTGGATGTTAAGATATAGCCAGATTAGTTTTAAGTGACAGTGGAAGACGCTGCCCTCTGATCTCTGCAGCTTTGGGACAGATTGGCCAAGTGAGTCCCCAGCTGACAGACCTCCTGCTCTGGGCTATACACTATGAAAGGTCACCAGGTGTACGTCTAGAAGCTTGCCGTAGCATCCTAGCCCTCAACCTTCAAGGGGACCGGGTCAGGAACACCTTCCTAGACGTGCTGCTCCTAGAAAAACATGATGCTGTTCTAAAGTAAGCACTAAACCTCTGGTTCCTTCCCCTACCCCTTGTACTGCCCACCCGTAACAGAATACAGCCTTGTGGCTGCCTAATGGCTGTAAAGGCATGGGCTCACCTGTGTCATTCACCTACTTACCAAAATGGGTAACAGAAAAATGAATTTACATTAGATTGAAAGTCAAGCTCATATAGTTCACACACCTATTCTCTATCCTAGGTTGTTTTATTAATTTATTCAACTAACATGTATCAAAAGTGCCTGCTGTGACAACAGGCTTTAAAGTAAAAAAGTCTAGGGTTTGAATACCAACTCATGCCTGCACAAGCTATGTGAGTCCGAGTAAATGACTTAAACTCTCAGAGCCTTTTTTTCTTCTTATATCTAATGCAGACAATAGTCTATCTTATGGGTTTGTGGTGATTAATGTTCACTACCTGTCATAAAGACATTCTATAAATGGTATTTATTAGTACCTTCAAATATATCATCTCAAAAACTACATAACATCCTTAAAAGTTAAACATCATACCACTTGAGGATAAGGCACAGCAAAAGGCGCATAGTTAGGATTGAAATTTAGGATTCTTGACTGATTCCAAGTCCTATATTTTCCACCCCCATGCTTTCTTAAAGGATAGAAACAATCTAAGAAGTCCTCTTATTTTTCAGGGAAATTCACCAGGCAATGAAGATACTCAAGTTAGAAAGTGAAGGAAACCAAGAAATGCTTCAGGAGGTCAAGAACAAGGTAGATAAATGCACCTGTTTTCAAGGGAAAATTCAGGGCTTGCAAGAATTCTTCAGACCCTTTTTGCCCCTAAAGCATGTGTACACACCATTTTCCCCATCACGGAAGTACTTTCTGCAGTCCTAGACAGATACCACATCATTTGAAGACACAAAACATCTGTGCAAAATAGGATTATAAAATCCTCTTAGTAAAACGACAAAACCAAAATCCTATTAGTTCTATCAAGTAGTTCTCAAAATCAGGGTTTGTTGTTGTTTCTAAAATAGTTTCCTTCCTTTCCTATTTTCTCCTCACCATCTCCTAAACCAAAGTTCTTTTTTTTTGCAGATAGGTATAATGACGGAATGAGGGACTGGAGCTGGCCTCCTAGGTTTTCTTTTTC
This sequence comes from Cnephaeus nilssonii, assembly GCF_951640355.1. Classification (NCBI taxonomy): domain Eukaryota; kingdom Metazoa; phylum Chordata; class Mammalia; order Chiroptera; family Vespertilionidae; genus Cnephaeus; species Cnephaeus nilssonii. The sequence goes on along the minus strand of NC_137075.1, from coordinate 86,609,445 downwards.
CTTCTAAACTTTCCTAATCTGGGCTCTGTCACCAAAAGAACATTCTAGCTGAATAGGTGGTTCTAATTTTTCACAGCTGTTAGAGGAGTTGAAGAAATAGTGAAAAGGACTTTAAAAATGTAAAAGATTCTTTCTTCATATATAATTCACAAAACCAACCTCACACCAAGCAGGCATTTCTTAGCAGATTGCTTTCATCATGCCCAAAAAGCTAAAGTTAATTTTTCATTAACAAATGTAAAAATGTCCCACCAATATCACAAGAGAACAATGCTCTCAGGCATTTATGTACCACCTAATACTAACAAGCATGAGCAATACGTTACTTAACTAATGCTTTTTAATGATTTGTAGCCTAGTTGTTATTTTTCTTCAATATTGTTTGCTTTGATCTAGATTCGAACACTAAACCAAAAGGACTTGCTGACGCAGAAAATATTCAGGATGGAGAAGGTCATAAAAAAAGTAAAGGGGGAAGCAAAACATATTTACTTGCAACCCAAAGAGGGGCAAAAACCACTGAAACTCCGTACTTTTCTTCAAGAAACTTTTCGTGGTAGGTTTTCCAGGAGTGAGTCCAATGCTTTTAGGATCTGGATGTTTTTGTATTTTTTTTTTTTAAAGATATTTTTATTCATTTCAGAGAGGGAGAAGTAGAGGTAAAAGCATCAATGATGAGAGAGAATCATTGATTGGCTACCCCCTGCACACCCCCTATTGGGGATCTAGCCTGCAAGCCAGGTATGTGCCCTGAATCGAACTGTGACCTCCTGGTTCACAGGTCGACTACATTCAACCACTGAGGCACTCTAGCTGGGCAGGATCTGGATGTTTTGGGACTTAGTTGTGTCCTGTAGGAGGAGAGCCAGGAAAGGCTACCTACCTCCTTTCCTTCTTGGGCTTCTTCTGCATCCTTCTGTTATTTTTTTCCTCCCCCTGCACACACACACACCCTCCTGCTTTTATTTACTGTTTTATCCCTTTTAAAAATGAATGGGGGAGCTCTATTTGAACTGATTTGAAAGTTGGGGGGGGGGGGAATGACATTAGAAAAACAAGTACAAAACAAAACAAAAACTAATGTAGAGCACCCTGAAAAAGCCGTTAAGGCTTAACCTTTAATAGTGGCTACCTCTGGAAAGTGGGGTTGGAGGGAGAGCTATCATATGAATGTACATCTATGGTTTTACAACTTTAAAAGACTTTATAAGGTTCTCAACTTTGTATCAGTTATGGTGATAGGATCTTAAAAGTTCCATATAAAATCTAAATGATGAGGTGAAGACATCAACCTGGACCAATATATACTTACAAAATCTGTGTGCCCAGGCGTAGCAGCAGCCTCGGGTCATTCAGCCAGCTGCCTACCAGCCACCACCCCAAACCCAGGTCTTCTGGTTCCAAATCCAATGCTCTCTCTGGTACAACAGGCTCTTTTCCACCAACATGAGAATATTCACTTGCCAGATATGGGGAAGTTTCTTCCAACTGCCAGAAAAAAATGAGAGTGGAAAGTAACTTCAACACCAGCCTTCCCTCAGGGCCAGCTCACTACAAGCTGGTTTACTAAGGCCTATGATATCATAACTAGGAGACAGTGCCAGCCACTGATGCAAACAAGCACTGAGCAAAAACATACTCTTAAGAAGATAATATATCACAATTTTTATGATTGTGCTGTTTGGGGTTCAAGTAGCATGATTAAAATGAATAAATTACCCCCAAAGTTATAGAATTGGACCCAATCCTACAATTACCAGATTACCTTTCACTTAGGGCCTAGGCCAGTGGTCGGCAAACTCATTCGTCAACAGAGCCAAATATCAACAGTACGACGATTGACATTTCTTTTGAGAGCCAAATTTTTTAAACTTAAACTATATAGGTAGGTACATTGTTATTAACTTAATTAGGGTACTCCTAAGCTGGCCTTTGCTAAAAACTCAAGGGGCCAAAGAGCCGCATGTGGCTCGCGAGCTGAAGTTTGCCAACCACTGGCCTAGGCCATTATAGATTTTCCCCATCTTCCTCCCCGCTCTCCAATCTTCCTTCAAACCATGCCATATAATAATCTAGCCTTAGAAAAGGGAAACATTCTTTGGCACTTTAATAACTTTTAACATTCATACAAACTCACAATAACAAACAGGATACTAACTCCAACCCTCCCCCAAACTGATGAATGAGAACTCAAATTAAGGATGCAAACCAATTCCAAATAAAAACTTCTAATGTCTCAAACAGAATGGCAGCACGTGCTACACAGTACACTGAAGCCTGAGGATGATGATTAAGTTAGTATTCTGAAATGAACAGGGATCGAGGTTACTTCGGTAGAAAGAGCTTTTTTTCCACCTCCAACTTCTGCTTTTATTTTTGTGCCTAGATGTGGTGGTTCCTAAACAATCATCAGAGTTTTGTGACACTGCAGCAGTCCTAAAGGTAAACATAAGCACACAATGATGGTCATCAAGGTAAGAACATGAGTTTTTTCCCCTCCAGAACAAGGTGGTTGTGGTAAGAGAGAATCATCAATCACTATCGCCTTGTTTCCAGCAATCAACAAGAAACTAGTTCAGGTAAGAGGCATCTTGGTGAGCAGCAACCCCTTATCATATAACATGGTTGCCAAGGACAGCTGGTCCTCCACACTGTCACAGGGCAGGTCTCCCACTCTCACAAACTCTGGGTAGGAGCGGAGCAAGAGTTCCATGGCATCAGCTTGCTGGGGTAAAATCTCCAAGCACTTGGGCTCTTCCAGGTGATAAACGCGGGAGTTTTCCACCGTATAATAGAGAAACAGATGGCCTCCCTCACCCAACAGCCGAGCTATCCCATCTTGAAGCATGTGCACTTCTGTTTCTGTGGTCAGCTGGGCGCCCACGTTTACAGGTTCTCCTGCCTCCCAGCGAATGGGGAGCCCATAAACACTCAGTGCCCTCTCCCTGTCAGTTAACACAGGAGGCAGAGAATCGTGGATGAAGTCTTTGGCTCGCTGGTCAGCCACAGCATCCACTGGAGCAAAGTGTCCCAAGCGGGCAACCAAGACCCGCACCTTCTCCATGAAAGCAGTTCTTCGAGGATCCTTAGAATCCGAATGCTGGGCCCCCATGTAATCCATGAAGTCCCGGGGCAGTCCCCTACGAAACTCCACGTTTTCCTCCATTGCAGCCTGCACTGCCAGAGGCAAAACGGCCTCCAAGAAGTCACCCCAGGTATTGCGCTGGTACGTGGACAAGGTGAGGTGTAGAGAGTGCGCTCCATCCTGGCATTCGGCTTGGTGAATGAAGCCCCGAGGAAAATAGAGCAAATCTCCAGGTTCCAGCACGGTCTGCAGCACCGGCTCACCAAGGTCATCCTGGCTGAAGTTGGGGCTGGATGTCAGGGCCAGTTCCTCAGTCGGGACCCGGGGTCGGTAGACACGCCAGAGTTTCCTTCCTTCCAGCTGCAGCACAAAAGCCTCGATGTCGTCGTAGTGGGGAGCAAAGCCCTGCGAGTTGGGGGGCGTGAGGTAAACGTTGGAGCCCGCCATACTTCCAAACTGCTCCTGGAGCACCGCCAAAAACTGCCACACGGTGATGGAGAAAGCCTGGGGACAAAGGAGGCGCAGGGAGCAGCCGGCCTGGTACAGGGACCACGCGGCAGCGGGCAGGGCCCGGCCCGGCGGATTCAAGGTCTCGCGCCGCCCGTTGACGTAGCGCGCGGCGTCCAGGTGTTGCCCAAACTGCACCTCCTCGTTGCGCAGCATGGCATCGATGTCGGCGGTGGAAAAAAGGCCCTGGTAGTAGGTGTGGTCCTGCCGCCGCACCAGCACCGCCTCCCGCTCCCACAGGCGCCGGTAGAAATGATCCGGTGGCATGGGCGCGATGAGCCATTCGAAGAGGCGTGCGGCCCGCCGCCGGCTGCTGGGGATCCGGTTAAGCTCGGCCAAGACGCGCTGCAACGGAGAGCTCCAGGCTGGCTCCCCGCCGGCGCTGTCCACCTGCGACCCCGACAGCGTGGCGGGGGCTGCGGACGGGGGCGCGGCCGCCAAGTGCTGGGCAGAGCCCAGCGGGGCCGAGGTCTCCACCAAGCGGGCTGGGGCGGCGGGTGCCTCCGCCAGGCGCGAGGGCGGCTCCCGCCGGGCCGCATCCGGGGTGGCCGTCGCCCCTCCAGGCGGCGGGTCCCGGGGACCGTCCACTGTCGATTCCACCCGCGAGTCCTCCGAGTCTTCGCTGGGCAGCGTCTGGGCCCTCAGCGCCGCCATGCGGGACGCGGCACTTCTCCTGAGCTGCCTTCGGATTTTCCGGGGCCTCAAGGGCAGGACCAGCACCGACCCGCTGTGTGACTGTGGCTGGCGCCGGCGTCTCAGCCGCCCGCGCCTCAGCAAACCTGCGCTAGCCCGGAGCCCGTCCATGGTCGAATCCTCCTCCAAGCCCGGAGCGAGCGAGGAAGGGGCGCGCGGTGGCCGCCGCCGCGGTGTACTGTGGGAAGGGGGCGGGCCTCCAGCCCCCTCGGGTTGGCCACGCCCACCATTCTTCCGCTCAGCGCCTTCTGTTCACTGTGTGCTCAACAGTACCTTAATTTATTTTTTTACAATTCTATAATACATCAACTGTATATTGTATTGTGTGTTCACCACGCCAAGTAAAATCTCCTTCCTTCTCCACTTATTCCCCCTTACACTCTTCTACCTTCCCCACCCCTTTTTCCCTATCCTCTGGTAATCACCATATGGTTGTCAGGAGGATTTCCTTTTTGTTTTTGGGGGGTTTTTTTGCTTGATCCCGCCACCCTTTTCACCCAGTCCCCCAACCCCAGCCCCAACCCCCTTCCCCACTGACAGCTATCAGTCTGTTCTCTGTTTTTTATGAGTCTATTTATATTTTGTTAGTCTATTTTGTTCATTAGACTCCACATATAAGTGAAATCATGTATTTTTCTCTGACTTGCTTATTTCACTTAGCAAAACAGCAGTTTAATTGAAATGCGTGGCCTCACACTAGAACCGCGGAATCTCTGGCAAATTAACAGGGATTTCATATTTAGAGGCATTTTTTTTAAGTATTTGCTTTTTTGCTTTTGTTTTTGTTTTTGTAATCCTCACCGGAGGATATTTTTTTCCATTGATTATTTATTTATTTATTTATTTATTTATTTATTTATTTATTTTTTAGAGAGTGGAGGGAAGGGAAGGGAAGGGAAGAGAAACCAATGTAAGAGATGGGGATTAGCCTGCAACCCAGGTACCTGCCCTTGACACAGAATGGAGGTCCAGACCCTTTGGTCTGTGGGTAGATGCTCAGGACTACAGGACAATTTATTTACTTATTTATAATTATTTTAATTTTTTTAATGATTTGGAAAGGGAAGAAGAGAAGGAGAGAGAAACATCAACGTGAGACATACATCGATCGGTTGCCTCTTGTACCTGCTGGGGGAATCATACCCATAACCTATGCATGTGCCCTGACCAGGAATTAACCCGAGACTTTCTGGTGCATGGAACAATGCTCCTACCAACTGAGCCACTCCAACCAGGGCTAGAGGGCAATTTAAAAATCAAGTTGCTAGGGACTTCAGTATAAAGAAAGTTGTCTACTTAACTCCTTATTCTTTCTAGTCTCTACATATTGCATGTCCCAGGAGTCCTCATTTCTGAACAGCATGTTCCAGAAAACAAGAAAGTGCATAAATCTTGTTTTCAAGAAATGCCCTCAGGCAAACTTTGAGATTTTTGTTTAAACCTTGGGTGGTTCTGGTCTTCTTTACTCTGCAGATGATGTGATCGATTGAAGCCCTCTGTAAGTTCCTCCACCCAACTTCCCTTTGTACTTTCTCCATTACAAATTCTCCCGGTTGTTGCCTTCTCTCTGAAAAAGGAGTTAGGACTTGCATTCTTCTTTTTTTCTTTTTAAATATATTTTTTAAATTATTGATTTAGAGAGAGTGGAAAGGAGAGGGAAAGAGAAACATCAATGAGAGAGAAACATCTATGGGCTGCCTCCTGCACGCCCCCTACTGGGGATGGAGCCCCAACCTGGGCCTGCCCTGACAGGGAATCCAAGGGCTACCTCTTGGTACATGAAACGAGGTTCAAACAACTGAACCACATTGGCCAGCTCTCTATTTGCATTCTTGTTATCTGCCCTTCCCACCTGCTCTGGGATTTTGTTTCATTAGCTACAACTTCTCTCTCCAGAATCTTCAATCTCATCTCTGAATCTTAAATCAACCTTTAAAAAAATTCTTTATTGTTTAAAGTATTGCATAAGTCTCCTTTTTCCCCCATTGACCTCTCCCTGGCCGCTCCCACCCCCAGCACAGGCCCTCACCCCACTACTATCTGTGTCCGTTGGTTATGCTCATATGCATGCATCCAAGTCCTTTGGTTGATCTCTTACTCCCTCACCCCTGCCTTCCCTCATAGGTTGGACAGTCTGTTCTATGCTTCTATGACTCTGGTTCTATTTTTGTTCATCAGTTTATGTTGATCATTATATCCTACATATGAGTGACATCATGTGATATTTATCTTTCTCCGACTGGCTTATTTTGCTTAGCATAATGCTCTCCAGTTCCATCCATGCTGCTGCAAATGGTAAGAATTCCTTCTTTTTTACAGCAGTATAGTATTCCATTGTATAGATATACCATAGTTTTCTAATCCACTCATCGGCTGATTGTCACTTAGGCTGTTTCCAAATCTTAGCTATTGTAAATTGTGCTGCTATGAACATAGGGGTGCTTATATCCTTTCTGATTGGTGTTTCTGTTTTCTTGGGATATATTCCTAGAAGTGGGATTACTGGGTCAAATGGGAGTTCCATTTTTAATTTGTTGAGGAAACGCCATACTATCTTTCACAGTGGCTGCACCAGTCTGCATTCCCACCAGCAGTGCACGAGAGTTCCTTTTTCTCCGAATCCTCGCCAGCACTTGTCATTGGTTGCTTTGTTGATGATAGCCATTCTGATAGGTGTGAGATGGTACCTCACTGTCATTTTGATTTGCATTTTTCGGATGAGTAGTGACCTTTGAGCATGTTTTCATATGTCTCTTGGCCTTCTGTTTGTCCTCTTTCAAAAAGTGTCTATCTAGGTCCTTTGCCTATTTTTTTTATTAGCTTGTTTATCTTCCTTTTGTTAAGTAGTAAATTAAGATACCTAGGAATAAATTTAACCAAGGAGGTAAAGGACCTGTACTCAGAAAATTACAGGATGCTGAAAAAAGAGATAAAGGAAGACATAAACAAATGGAGAAATATACCATGCTCATGGATTGGTAGAATCAACATCATTAAAATGTCCATACTACCCAAATCAATCTATAGATTCAATGCAATCCCCATTAAAATACCAACGGCATATTTCAAAAACCTAGAACAAACTCTCCAAAAATTCGTCTGGAATAAAAAAAGACCTCGAATAGCTGCAGCAATCTTGAGAAAGAAGAGCAAAGTTGGAGGGATCACAATACCAAGCTATATTACAAAACCACTGTTCTCAAAACTGCCTGGTACTGGCACAAGGACATATAGATCAATGTAACAGAACAGAGAATCCAGAAATCGACCCAAGCCATTATGCTCTATTGATATTTTACAAAGGAGGCAAGAGCATACAATGGAGTCAAGACAGTCTCTTCAATAAATGGTGTTGGGAAAATTGGACAGATACATGCAAAAGAAACCATCAACAAAACAAGAAAGCCCACCGCATGGGAGAACATATTTGCCAATGTTATCTCCGATAAGGGTTTAATCTCCAAAATTTGCAGGGAACTCGTACAACTTAAATCAACCTCTTAAATGTGGATCTCTTGTTTCCAGGCACTGTAGTAGTCATAACAGTTTAATTGTTAAGAACAACATAGTCACTATTTCCATGTAACTACTGTTGTTTTGAACATAAAGATTGTCTTCATTTTAATATTTTTAGATGAATTCCTAGGAATGGAATTTCTGAATCAAAGAGCAAGGTAATTTTTGTGATTATTAGTAGGTTTTACTGAATTGCCTCCAAAGTTCACAATCTTGCAAGCAGTTATGAGCAGATTAGACTACATGGCCTCTAGGGTATTTTCTGTGGTTCTGGTTGATCTTTTTATCTTTTTTAAAAATATTTTTTTATTGATTTCAGAGAGCAAGGGAGAGACAGAGAGAGAATCTAACTCTGAGCTCCTGGTTCATAGGTTGATGTTCAACCACTGAGTGACACCGGCCAGGCTCTGTTTGATCTTTCAATCCTCTTCCTCAGTCACATTCCTATCCAAACACTTGGCAAACCTTTTAGGTTTTATCCCTGCCATATGCCACGTCCACCCTTTTTATTTCTCACATGGTCTATTTCTCACATGGTCAATTGAGGGCGATTTTGCTTCCATAAGGAACACTTTGCTTGTGGGATTGAGAGGGAGAAGGGAATCTTATAACATCTAGTGCAACTATTTTCATCCTTTTTCATCACATTGGTAGTAGACTAAGGAGGCAGAAGAAAGAAAAGCGGGGAAATCTCTAGGATTGGATATAAAGCAAAATGGAGAAACACTTCTTTTACATTGGTGGATACAGGATAATTAATAATTAACATTCACAGCTCATAGAGATAGTATTTGGGAACAAGATAATAATAAGGGGTTCTGAGGTATACTGATCTGGTGCCAGCAGTTGTGCCTTCCAGGAGTAGGAAAAGAAAATTACTCTGGCCCGGCCAATGTGCTCAGTGGTTGAGCATTGACCCATGCACCAAGAGGTCCCTGGTTTGATTCCAGGTCAGGGCACATGACCAGGTTGCAGACTCAATCCCCAGCAGGGAGCATGCAGGAGGCAACCAATCCATGTTGTTGTTTCTCATCTATGTTTCTCTCTCTCCTTCTTCCTCCTCTCTCTCAAAAATCAATAAAAACATATTTAACAATAAAATAAAATGACTACAATGTGTTTTTTAAATATATTTTTATTGATTTCAGAGAGGAAGGGAGAAGAAGAGAGATAGAAACATCAATGATGAGAGAGAATCATTGATTGGCTGCCTTCTGCATGCCCTGTACCAGGGGTCGAGCCTGCAACTGGGGTATTGCCCAGACCAGGAATCAAACCGTGATCTCCTGGTTCATAGGTTGATGCTCAACTACTGAGCCACACCAGCCAGGCCAATGTGTTTTGTTTTTAAATGAAAGAAAATTACTCTCTCCTTTAATAAGTATGTTATCCTAGATGCATAAGAAAAATGGACAGAGCTCACTTAAGGTGAAGGTTGATCTTTGCTAAGGAAGCTTTAGGCCTGGGACATGACCTGCCCAGTTAGGAATTTATGATCAGAACATCCTGTGTGGTTACCTTTGGTCACTGAGCTTATTAGGCCTGCCATGTGCCTCCCACCTAATCCCCGGCTTGTCAAGTTTATGTAGCCCCCTTTCGTTCACAATTACAAGTAGCTTCCAACTAGTCTCTAACTTTAGTCTCTCCCTAGTCAATTTGTAACATGGGTAGCTACAATGTCAATTTTCTCAAGCTGTGGCTCCAATGTGCCATTGCCCTACTCAAAACCCATCTGTGTTCCCCATCGATCAATCCAAGCCCTTCAGCTAGATACTAAAGTCACATAGTGAGACAGCCGTATCAGCCACAACTCTGCTACACATTACTTCTGCAAGTTAGACTATTTGCTGTTCCTTGCCTATGTTCTCCTCCATACATTTACTCATCCTATTCCCCTAAATGCTGTCTCCCAATCATCTTTTGTCACTACCTTTATTTAAGTCTCTTTCACATTCCATCTTCTCACCAAAGTCTCTCCCATCTCTAATCACAAGAGAACTGTGACCCTTTCACATGAATTTAGCACATGGTGCCTGTTTTGGTATATAATGTACTTGTCATATTCTCTCCTAAACGTCCTAGACTGTAAAATCCTTCAAGGAAAGGATTTCCTTTGCTTTTTGCTCTTACTTTTCACACACTGCTTTTCACACAGAAGGTGCACAGAAAGTGTTTATTGGGAAGCAGACCACCCAGGATTGAGTCCCTCCCACTCATTCTACATGGCATTAGCTCAGTCAAGTTACTCTCTCAGGCCTCAGGAACCCCATCTGTAAAATGAGAATAAAAATTAAGCCTACTTCTTCTTCTTTTTTAAAAAACTTGTATTTTAGCCAGTTGATAGATGGGAAGTGCTATTTTAGTACAATTTTATTAATTTTTTCTTTTTTTTTTAACCTACTTCTTTATAGGGTTGTTGTAAAGATAAAACAATGCATGTAAGGCACTTAGCACAGAGTCTGGTTTAAAGCCAAACACTTAAAAATGGTAGCTATAATAATAATTTATTATTATGGCGCAAAACCCCGTATTACCTATATGATGCCTGGGTGTCACTAGCCTACTTCAGAGGAATCAGGAGTTGGGAAGGCAGAGAAGTTCTTGAATTGGGCAGGATGACAGAGTGGGATAGGGAGGTTAGATTGTTTTTGCATATGCCCCATGGAAGTTGAGTCAGTGGGGACGATATCAGACAAAACCATTGTGTGAGGTACTGCTCTGTACAAAGTTACCTGGCCAAGAGCCAGAGTAGGGGCTGATACCAACTGTCCTCCTTCCAAGTCCTCTGGCCTAGTCCAGGGCTGCAGTGTCTGAAATAAGGGACAGCAGAGGGGCTGTGTGTGCTGATGAGGCTCTGACATCAGATCCCCCGGGGAAATGCTGAAGAAGGCAGGTCACGTTTGTCAATAGGAGCGTTACTTGCCTTTTTAAAGAGATTGGTTTTCAGTATACAATGGACACATTCTGCAGTGAATGAGGGGGATGAGCTGTGCTTGTTTGCTCTCAAAGCGAGGGACAGTCTGCTCAGCTAGAGGAAGGCTGTAAATTTGTCTTTTCCGCATCCTGTACACATACCTCCTCCTCCTAGTCTTTCCTGTGACCTCATCCTTTATTTTTTTCCAGCATTTTGTGATTTCCTGGAAGAATATTGTCGCTGCCTGGTCTCTTAGTTTCCGTAGTGACTGGGAGGTACCTTTTGGATCCTGACTTATCTTTAATTTCATCACTTTTCCTGTGGCTCTACTTAGTTCTCACTACAAAAGCAGCTATTAATAACCATTTTTAGAAATATAATTTAAGGACATGGAATAATGTTCCTAATATATCATGAGTGGGAAAAAACAGACAAAATAAGTATTACAGTAGGATCCCAGTTGGGGTACTTTGTGTGTCGATTTGTATGTGTATATATCTATTCATTCATATATAGATCCATTCATATTACTGAAAAAAAAATAGGAGTCTTTACATTGCAATATTCAACAGTGTTTATCTTTTTATATATATATATATATTTTATTGATTTTATACAGAGAGGAAGGGAGAGGGATAGAGAGCTAGAAACATTGATGAGAGAGAAACATTGACCAGCTGCCTCCTGCACACCCCCTACCGGGGATGTGCCCGCAACCAATGTACATGCCCTTGACCGGAATCGAACCCGGGACCTTTCAGTCCGCAGACCGAGGCTCTATCCACTGAGCCAAACCGGTTTCGGCAACAGTGTTTATCTTTAATGGTGGGATTCCAGGTAATTTTTATTTTCTTCTTTTTTGTTTATTTTTATGTTCTGGACTTTCTACATTGAACATGTATCACTTGTGCCATTAAAAATAGAGTGTGTGTTTTTTGTTTGTTTTGTTTTTTGGTTTTGGTTTTTTGTTTTTCCTCCCACCCACCCACCCTCCCCTGCCTTCCCTCTGAGATTCTGCACTCTGTTCCATGCTTCCATGTCTCTGGATTCACTCTGTTCATCACTTTCTTTTGTTACTTAGATTCCACATATGTCACTCTCTGAATTTCTTAATCTCTTCCTTCAGGAAAGTCTCCCAGTCCCTGCAAGTACTCACTTGATTAGGTCAGACCCACCTAGCATAATCTCCCTTCTGATGAACTCAGAGTCACCTACAAGTAAACCAATCGTGGGAGTAGAGTGTTTTTTTAAACCACAAACTACACTTTCCCTAATGCATCTTATTTTTTCCAATCTCTAATTATTGCTTGCCTAGCTCTTCTGGTTTTTTTTAATCAATATAATTCCCTTTAAAAAAAATCAAAGGAACTTGATGTTAAGATTACCACGAATCTTATTATTATGTCTATAGTTTTGCATTTTCCAGAATGTCATGTAATTAAAATCATATATTATGTGTAGCCTTTTCAGGCTGGCTCTGTCACTTAGCAACCAGTACGCATTTAAAGAGGTTCATCCGTGTCTTTTTGTGGCTTGATAGTTCATTTCTTGTCTTTGACCACTATCCCATTGTATAAGTGTACCACAATTTGTTTCTCCACTCACATATTGAAGGACATTTGGTTGCTTCTAGTTTTTGGTGATTATGAATAAAGCTGCTACAAACAAGCATTCGTATTCAGGTCAGTTATTTTTAACATGACTTGATTTTTCAAAGAGTATAATAAAAATAATCGATAAATAGAGGAATACATTGTGAAAGTCAAAATTAAAATGAAATGGTCCATTATAATTTATTTATTCATTTTTTGAAAGCAATGAAAAACAAGATAATAAATAATGGTTTGGCTCTTATTATTAATAATACAACATAATATGATGTGTAGCTGAAATTATGTTATTTGTGAAATAAGAAATGTTATTTCAGAAATAACATTTCTTATTTTGACTGGAACCTCCATCTTCCAATAATTTGCCAAAATGACTAACACAAAGGGGAAGAGGAGAGGCACCCCCTATATGTTCTCCAGGCCTTTCAGAAAACATGGAGCTGTTCCTCTGGCCTCATACATGTGAATCCACAAGAAAGGTGATACTGCAGACATCAGAGGAATGGGCACTGTTCAAAAAGGAATGCCCCACAGATGTTACCATGGCAAAACTGGAGGAGTCTACAGTTAGCCAGCCTGCGGTGGGCATTGTTGTAAACAAGCAAGGGCAAGATTCTTGCCCAGAGGATTAATGTACATATTGAGCATATAAAGCACTCGAAGAGCTGAGACAGCTTCCTGAAACGTGTGGAGGAAAATGATCAGAAAAAGAAGGAAGCCGAAGTGAAAGGTTCCTGGGTTCAGCTGAAGCGCCAGCCTGCTGCACCCAGAGAAGCACTTTGTCAGAACCAGTGGAAAGGAGCCTGAGCTGCTGGGACCCCTCCCCTGTGAACTCATGGCGTGACAAGTGCAAAAAATAAAAATAAAGACCTCTGCGCCGAAACCGGTTTGGCTCAGTGGATAGAGCGTCGGTCTGCGGACTGAAGGGTCCCAGGTTCGATCCCGGTCAAGGGCATGTACATTGGTTGCAGGCACATCCCCGGTGGGGGGTGTGCAGGAGGCAGCTGGTCCATGTGTCTCTCTCATCGATGTTTCTAGCTCTCTATCCCTCTCCCTTTCTCTCTGTGAAAAATCAATAAAATATATTTTTAAAAAAAGACCTCTGTACTGCTTAAAAATATATACTATAAGAGGCATAGTATTCTTTCTGCAAATGTGAGAGTGGGCATATATCAAAATCTGGGCCCTAGCCGGTTTGGCTCAGTGAATAGAGCATCGGCCTGTGGACTGAAGGGTCCTGGGTTCAATTCCGGTCAAGGGTACATGCCTGGGTTGTGGACTCGATCCCCAGTAGGGGGCATGCAGGAGGCAGCTGATCAATGATTCTCTCTCATCATTGATGTTTCTATCTCCCTCTCCCTTCCTTTCTGAAAATAAATATATATGTATTTTTTTAAATCTGGTATTAGTCTTTTGAGATTAATTAAAGAATAATCAAGTATAAAAATCACAAATAATCCCATTAAATCTTAAATCTTTAGGTGTCATAATAAAAAAATTTCCTATTTATTTAACAAAAAAGGAAGATACAGCCCTAGCTGGTTTGGCTCAGTAGATAGAGCATCAGCCTGTGGATTAAAGGGTCCCGAGTTCAATTCCAGACAAGGGCAGATGCCCAGGTTTCGGGCTCAATCCCTAGTGTGGGGAATGCAGGAGGCAGCCGATGTTTCTCTCTCATCAATGATGTTTCTATTTCTCTCTCCCTCTCTGAAATCAATAAAAAATATTTTTAAAAAAGGAAGATACATATACACAAAGACAAATTCACTGTTTGTAGTACCACTATAGGTTTGTTTCCTACAAGTGCACAATCTGATATATTCCATTTTGCTTCATTCCTAATAAAAAAATGGATGGTGCATTTATAAGTCTGCATTATCAAGAGAAAACTTTTTTGATTAGGCATTAAGTGAAAACAATCCTTTTATAATTTCATACATTTTATCATTAGAAGAATTTTCTATAAACTAGCTTCTGGCCCTGTACATTTCAAACCTTGTTTTTCCTCAGTGCTGGGCACCATAGGACATATTCTTATCGACCTAGGATCCTGTGCCTTCATGTCACATCACCAGTTTGGTGGGCACTGTGGGCAGTAGTAGATTTTCTGTGAGGCAAACTTATGTCAGGACAACTAGCAATAAGCTAACTAGTGACACACTGGAACAGTCAGGAGGACTCCTGCCCTGGGGCCTCATAGAGTAAGGAGTCTATGGGGCCACACCCTACCTCATAGACCACACACACTGGGTACCAAGATTCTGGAATTCCCTGCCCATTCTTAGGGCTGTGTGGACTCGTGTCTTCCCAAGGGTGGTCAGCATTGCAAGTGTGTGTACCGTTAGACTCCAGGGGTGGCCAACAGTAGTTGTTTGTTGTTTGAAGCAGTATGTGAACATAACTTGGACATGCAGTCCGAAGTTTTTACGTGTGTATGTGTGAGGTCCTCACAGTGTGAAAGGGAGCTGAGAACAGAAAGAGATGGGTGGACTGCAGGGCAGCTTTCCTGCACTGCTAAGTTTTGATAAGGAACTCCAAAGAATCTAAACATTTCAAATGCAGGCCTGGTCTCCTGTCAAGGTAGGTGATAGAATCTATTTTACTCAGCAGTTTGTTAGCTTGACTTATAACATTTAACTATTTAGACATATGGTAAATGGGCTTCTATTCGTACTTTTGTCCTAACCTGAGAATTCATTTAGCAATGAGGATATCCTCTTATTATTCCATGGAGTAATGCAGAAATCTGTTTGATATCAGAACTATTTAGGTTCCTGGGGATACTTTAATCTAGCTTTAACCTAGGTACAATCTCAACCCTGGCCATCACTACATTGGTTTTTAGGGTTGAAATAGAGCAGTGCTGAGTCCCCAGGGGCTATTCACCCTGAGTGAATCCACCTCCTCAACACATCCTAGGAATAAGACTTTTTAGTCATCGCAAAAGAGTGTCTCAGAGTTGCTGCTACTTCTGCATAATAATAAAGACATAGAAAACAGAGGCTAATAACCTCAATGATCACCACACAGATATATACTCAAGCCTTCTTGTGTGGACAATTCAGAAGTGATCTCCCCATGAGGCTCCTGACTGGGTCAAAGGAGGCAGGTCTTAAACACATAGATTCTATTTTCATATTTATTATA
This sequence comes from Cnephaeus nilssonii, assembly GCF_951640355.1. NCBI lineage: Eukaryota > Metazoa > Chordata > Mammalia > Chiroptera > Vespertilionidae > Cnephaeus > Cnephaeus nilssonii. The sequence continues at coordinate 86,593,973 of NC_137075.1, read as the reverse complement.
GTAGTTCATAGAGCTATTTTGATAAACCATGGCTGAAGAGGCGTTCTCTTTGGGTCTACATTCATATGAGACTGGTTTTGCATATGCACTCATGTGTTAATATTTCTCTGCAGACTGTGAAATCTCGCACACCAGGTGCCTGGTCACAGAGTCCAGCCTTCAGCCTAAACACAAAAAGGAGAAATCAGTCATCACTTGCCAAAGATCTGCGCACCACCTGGGAAAAAAGGATTGCAATGGGACCATTTGGATCTGCCAGCCCAGATTTCTAGCTGAGACAAGGTTTTTCCAGGGTCATGTCCCTCTTCCTTTGGAAGGAAAGGTGATTAGAACCCTTCTCTTGCTCCAAGACACAGGTAGCAGTGAACCAAGTCATATTCTTTCATTGATGCTGTATAATCTGTCATTATGCTTATAAAAAATATCTATTTAATAGTAGACTTGTTTTTTTTTTTATTAAATACTAGAGGCCCAGTGCATGAAATTTGTGCACGGGTAGGGTCCGTAGGCCTGGCCAGCGATCAGGGCCAATAGGGGCCTTCCAGCTCCTGGTCAGGGCCTTCCTTCATTCCGCGCCACCCCCTGGTGGTCAGTGCACGTCATAGTGAGTGATCAAACTCCCGGACTCCTGGTCAAACTCCCGCGGGGACACTTTGCATTAGCTATTTATTTATTTATTTATTTATTTATTTATGTTTTTGATATATTTCTTTATTGATTTCAGAAAGAAAGGGAGAAGGAGAGAGAAATAGATACAACAATGATGAGAGAGAATCATTAATCAACTGCCTCCTGCACGCCCCCTACTGGGGATCGAGCCCGCAACCCAGGCATGTGCCCTTGGCTGGAATCGAACCTGGGACCCTTCAATCCGAAGACTGATGCTTTATCAACTGAGCCAAGCCGGCTAGGGCTAGCTTTTTATATATAGAGATATTTTTATTGATTTCAGAGAGGAAGGGAGAAGGAGAAGGAGAAAGAGAGAAATATCAATGATGAGAGAATCATTGATCAGCTGCCTCCTGCATGCCCCACACTGGGGATTGAGCCCACAACCCGGACATATGCCCTGACTGGGAATCGAACTGTGACCTCCTGATTCACAGGTCGATGCTCAACCACTGAGTCACACTGGCAGGGCTAGACGTGGTTTTTAATGTGCACCATTTACACAGAGGGTTAAAGATATCACATTAAGTCAGTGGTTCTCAACCTTCCTAATGCTGCGACCCTTTAATACAGTTCCTCATGTTGTGGTGACCCCCAACCATAAAATTATCTTTGTTGCTACTTCATAACTGTAATTTTGCTACTGTTATGAATCGTAATGTAAATATCTGTGTTTTCCGATGGTCTTAGGCAACCCCTGTGAAAGGGTCATTCGACCCCCAAAGGGGTCATGACCCACAGGTTGAGAACCACGGCATTAAGTGATACAGCATATTTTTCCATATCCCAGAAAAGTCATACTAAATATAGGTCAGAACTTTAAGTTTTACTAGAGTAGAAATATTGAAAGACCCAGCATCTTTTGCAAGCTATATAAAGAGCTTTCTGAAACCCAAACTAGAATCCCATTTTTTCTAGGAAAGAAATAGCTTAGGTGATTTTTTAAATTTATTTTTTATTTATTTATTTTTTTGCCACAAGTCTAGTCTTATTCTGGAGCAGGTTCTTTAAATGTAGCTCATGGGGAATGAGGAAGCCATGTCACTTGACTATTACAAGCACTGGAAGAGCCAGCACAGTCATTTCCCCACTCTGCTGTGTGGGTGGGTGTGAATACTTTTAGATCCTTGAAAAGCATTGCTGCAGTTTCACAAGGCCAATTAGCAATTCTCATGAGCCTCAATGTACTGAATGCTTAAGTGATTTAAGCATCATGAAAAGTTGGAAACTATGTCTGTGTCATAAGATGGGACTCTGTAAGTCTTACAGTGTAAGAGCACATGATACTCCAAAAATTGCCACAGAAGAGGAAAGACCCAGAATTCAAAGTAGTGTGAATCCAGCTTTCTTTCCTAAATATTGATTGTTGTTTACACCCTAAAAAGCTTTGGGGCATCCAATGATTAAAATTCGGCAATATGAATCTTTCTCTCCCTTTCTCTTCCCCTAATCACATCCTTTCTTTCAGCAGCACTGTTAACATCAGAAGTATGAAAAGCAATATTCTGAACTCCTACTAACTATGGAACATGGTGGGGAAAGTGCTGGAGGCTAAGACCAGCAGGTCATAATTATGCAAGAAGTCCTTCAGAAGGCTGATGGACCTTGGGCTTTTAGCTTGTAGGGCTTTTAGGACCAAGGGCTAAAGGCTATGCACTGATTGTTCTGTTGAGACAATGGTGGCCGAAGGCAGTTCCCCTGACCTGATAATCTTTTACTGTTTACCAAACTTTACCTTTGATGTGTCTGTTTGTTTTGCTAAAGGGAAAATGTATGTTCTAGTAAATAAAAGCAAAGGGGACAGAAAATTCAGGGAGCTTCTCCACTAGAGGGAAGTGATCTGCCTGGATTTCCCCCCTGCCTTCCAAATTTATATTTCTTGTCTAGTCTCTTCATTTATGTCACAGCCCCTTCTCCAGATTCCTGAACCCTTGCTGTGAAAGACTGTGGCAGGAAAGAACATTGTGGGATATCAGTTAATTACATAACAGAAAACCTTCCCTTTTCTTGGCTCATGTAATCCATATATATTTTTTTAATCATTTCAGTTTTTTAAAATATATTTTATTAATTTTTTACAGAGAGGAAGGGAGAGGGAGAGAGAGTTAGAAACATTGATGAGAGAGAAACATCAATCAGCTGCCTCCTGCACACCCCCTACTGGGGATGTGCCCTTGACCGGAATCAAACCTGGGACCCTTGAGTCCGAAGGCTGACGCTCTATCCACTGAGCCAAACAGGTTAGGGCTGTAACCCATATTTTTATTTATTAGTTTACACCTCCCACCCAAGTGAAATAGTAATCTCAAAAGCACTATCACATATTTCAAAGTTATTTCCACATCTGTCAAACCTGAGGCTTCTGGGATCTGGCTACCACAAGTCCTTTGAGACAATAAGTAATTCTGTATGAGTACTTTCTTGGCCCCTCTATCTTTGACTTTGTCATTTCATAGTGAATGGACTTTATTGTCCACTCTGCATTGCTGGCAAGAACAAGTAAGCAGAACTGAACCCTCCAGTCAGTCAGCAAGGCCAAACAGAGGGTCTTTTAGGACGTCAGCACTGTGAGAGATATAGCAGCCACAGAAGAAATGGCCCTTGTCTTTGAGGAGTTTACAAGAGGTTTTTCTAAGACACACATATAAGAACCTTTCAAGGATAATATGCTCCATCTAGTAGGAATTGTGTGGCTCACAGAAGATGTGCTGTGGGAGTCCCTGTGAAGGGGGCTTTTGAGTACTGGAGTAGAGGTGGAGGCACAGAACTTGCTTGGATCTCAGAGACTGCACAAGACTTAGGTAGGCAGAGAGGAGGAGTGAAGACCTTCCAGGTGAGGGGAAGGACAGGAGAAAAGGCTGGAGGAAAGAATGAGCTTGGCAGAGGTCCATGACACTTCCCTTTTCCTTCCTGTTTCCAAATTGGATCACTTGTTACTTTGCAATAGAGAAGCTGGGCATCCATTCTCCTTACCTAATCCATTCATATTAACAAAATATGATAATGACAAAATACTCCAGGAGTTCCACAGATCCTTTATAAAAGGCCTTGCCTGTCTTTCCTGACTAAAGCATTTGTAGGAGATTTTCTTCTCACAAAGAATGTCTCAGTTGTCTCCTCTTTATTGCTTCTCTTTTCATCTTTCTTTCTTCTGCTACAGATATCCATCAACGTCTCTGTAAGCTTCTGTTTGGCCCAGCATGTGGGAGAAACACCGTGCTGACCTTCTCTTCTCTTGGTCAAGACCTAAAGAGCATTTTCATTTTCAACTGAGATTCATGTCTTTACTGGTTGACATACTTCATCTGAGTTGGCATCATTAGTGAACCAACTACATCAACAGAATCCTTTCTGACCAGACCAACAACTAAGTGGTGGGGTGTGGGTCAGAAGAAAAGCATCTGTGTTAGAATTTATTCTCTCCCCTACCACAACCTCCTCTTGGTCCTCACTAATAATCCTCTCAACCTACCCCACCATTTTTAAAACATTTTATTTTTTAACTAGAAGCCTGGTGCACGAAAATTCGTGCACTTGGGGGGAGCGGTCCCTCAGCCCGGCCTGCGCCCTCTCGCAGTCTGGGACCCCTTGGGGGATGTCTGACTGATGGCTTAGGCCCACTCACCGGGGGATCGGGCCTAAGCTGGCAGTCAGACATCCCTCAGCCAGCCCGGGAGCCCTTGGGGGATGTCCAACTAATGGCTTAGGCTTGCTCCCAGATATCCGACTAATGACTTAGTGCTGCTGTGGAGGCGGGAGAGGCTCCCACCACCGCCGCTGTGCTGGCCAGCCTTGAGCCAGCTTCTGGCTGAGCAGCGCTCCCCCTGTGGAAGCCCACAGAACACCAGGGCGAGCTCCTGCGTTGAGCATCTGCCCCCTGGTGGTCAGTGCACATCATAGCAACCAGTTGTTCCCAGTCTTTCCGCTGTTAGGGTCAATTTGCATATTACCCTTTTATTATATAGGATTACAATTGTCATACAATATTATACTAGTGTCAGGTATAGAGCATAGTGGTTAGACATTTATATAACTTACTAGTACATATATCCCCTCAAAAAGTCTAGTACCCACCTGACACCATACAAAATAATTACAATATTATTGACTGTATTTACTTATGCTGTACTTACATCCCCATGACTATTTTATATCTGCCAATTTGTACTTCTTAATCCCTTTACCTTTTTCACCTAGCCCTCCAACCCCTCTCCACTTTGGCATCCATCAATTTGTTCTGTGTATCCATTTCTTTAAAAAATATTTTTTAATTTATGTATTGATTTGAGAGAGAGAGAGAGAGAGAGAGAGAGAGAGAGAGAGAGAGATTTGTCCTTCTACTTATTTGTGCTTTCATTGGTTAATTCTTATATGTGCCCTGGCTGGAGATGGAGCCTGCAATCTTGGTGTATCAGGACAACATTCTAACAACTGAGCTACCTGGCCAGGGTTGTATTCATTTATTTTTATTTAATTGATTTCAGAGAGGAAGGGAGGGAGACGAAGAGGGAGAGAGAGAGAGAGAAAGAGAGAGAGAGAGAGAGAGAGAGAGAGAGAGAGAGAGAGAGAAACATCAAAGATGAGAGAGAATCATTGATCAGCTGCCTCCTGCATGCCTCATACTAGGGATGGAGCCCACAACCCAGGCATGTGCCCTGACCAGGAATCAGACTGTGACATCCTGGTTCATAGTTAGACGCTCCACCACTGAGCCATGCGGGACGGGCTGTATCCATTTCTTGATGTCTGTGTTGTCAGCAAAGAGTCACCAAATGCCTGTATTTAGTCATCATGGATATACCAGGAAGTATATGACAATATTTTCTGACTTTTAGGGGTTTGTTGTCTAGTTGGATAAAATGGGCTTGTTCACTGGAGGCAGCATCAGAGTCTCTCAGAGGTCAAGGTTGAGCTAGACACTGCCTTTTTTGAGACTCCAACTATTTTTTTTAACTTTTTTTTTTTATTATTGACTTTTTACAGAGAGGAAGGGAGAAGGACAGAGAGTCAGAAACATCAATGAGAGAGAAACACGGATCAGCTGCCTCCTGCACAACCCCCCCCCCCCCCCCCCCGCCTGGGGATGTGCCCGCAACCCAGGTACATGCCCCTGACCGGAATCGAACCCGGGACCCCTCAGTCCGCAGGCCGATGCTCTATCCACTGAGCCAAACCAGCCAGGGCGAGACTCCAACTATTTTTTTAAAATGAAGTGCCCAGCTGAATTTTTATAAATGATGGTAGTTTTTTTAATGTATGCACTTAACATTGCTTTTAACACAAAAATTGACTAGCTTTTGAAATGATGTCAAAAATCTAAATTGATATCATAGCAGCATTATTCATAACAGCCAGGAAGTGGGAGCAACCCAAATTTCCATCAGCTGATGGACGAATAGATAAAATTTGGTATATCCATCCAATGAAATATTTTTTGTCAATAAGAAATGAGGTACTGATACATGCTACAACACGGCTGAACCTGGACAACATTATTTTAAGTGAAGAAAGCCAGTTACAAAAGACCACATTTTGTATGATTTCATTTATATAAAATGTCCAGAATAGACAAAACTATAGAGAAAGAAAGTAGATTAGTGGTTGCTTGGGGCTGGAAGGACTGGAGAGAAGGGGAATAGGAATTGACCGGTAATGAGGTTTCTTAGGGGGAATAAATATGTTCTAAAATTAGATTGTGGTGATGGTGGTACAACCCTGTGGATGTACAAAAACCCCTGTATTTTACACTTTAAATGGGTGAATTGTATGGTATGTTAACTATATCCCAGTAAATCTGATTTTTAAAAGTCTACATTGAAAGCCTTTCATGACTATGTGTAGGGCACCAGGCAGTGTGGTGTGTGTGGTGGACAGAACACAGGTTTGGAAGTCAAACACACCTAAATCCAAATATTCTGTTACTTATCAATTGTGTGACCATACTTAAATTCTTAGATTTCTTTTATTCACTGTAAAATGAAGAAAATAATTCCTACTTCATATGATTGTTTTTGAATAACATTATTGAACAGTTATTATGTACCCGGCACTATTCTAGGCTCCACGGGTACAGCAAGGACTAGGACAGCCAAGAATCTCTACACTATAGCTCATTTTAAAAAAATGTAGATCTTTACATGAAATCTCTCCAATGTTAAATATTGAAGATTAATTTTAAAATAATAAAACCCTGTAAGCCAACACTTTGTATGTGGCCCAAACTTGGACTGGCAGTTTGTGACCCCCTGATGTAGGTTTTTCAGATGGTAACTTTCTAGTATATTGCCCACTTGGCTGAACCTTGGCCCCCTCAGCCTGCTCTCATTTGCTGCTCAGCCCTAATTGAAGAATCATTCCTCATAAAATTCAGGGAAATCATCATAGCAAGTAATTGAGCCAGGCAGTGGCCTGGATCCCATCCCTCACTATAAGATGCTGCAGCCTTCCTCACTGACCCCATGAGGCCCCATTCACTTCCCATGCCTGGGCTGAGCTGGAAGTTTGTACAGGATGGGTTTGGAAGAGACTTGTGCTTCTCACGCCTTTCAAGATCATCTGTCCTCTGAGGATCTCTGTGGGAGGCCAATTCAGGGCACAGTCTCAGATGTTAGAATTTTAACACATTCATTTTCCTTTACTGGTTCATACCTATCACGGTTTTGGCAAAAAATGTAAGTGTGCAGTAGCAGTGTAGGCAGCTCTTTTCTGGAACTCCATAATGGATGATTCACTTAATCTGTTTTAATTCTCTAACATATCCATGATTTCAGAAAAGGAAAAGCAAGTTTTAAATTTATCTTTTTAAAATATATGTATATATTATTGATTTCATAGATGAAGGAAGAGGGAGAAAGAGATAGAAACATCAATGATGAGAGAGAATCATTGATCAGCTGCCTCCTGCACAGCAGCCACTGGGGATTGAGCCCACAACCCGGGCATGTGCCCGGACCGTGAATCGAACCAGAGACCTCCTGGTTCATAGGTCGACTCTCAACTACTGAGCCACACCAGCTGGGCTAAATTTATCTTGTAGCTATTCAGTTCAGAGTCAAAGAACTTCATATTGCTCACTTACCCATGGACAGAGCAGTAGAGTTTAAAGCTCTGAGAAGAGGGTGTCTAGAGAGAGGGTTCATTGGACCATACTATCCCATCAACACCAGACTCGTTTGGAGGGCTTCATCCCATAGAGTCATGGAATTCCCTACAGCCTCTGAGTCTGAGTCTCCCACAGTGAAGCACATCAGAACTCCAAAAGCCTCTGTACATGCAATGTGATGTAGTAGAAAAATGGTAAACTCAAGTCCAGATTTCCTTCTGCTGCGAATAACGACGTCACTCTACAAATTACTTTATCATTTTGAGTTTTATGTTCATCATTTGTAACATGAGAAGAAAAGTAATTGTCTAATGGGTCAACTGCAGTGGTTCTTAACCTGGTGGCATATTAAAATTGCTTTCTTAAAAATGTTACAGCCTGTGCCACACCTTTTGCAAATTAAGTCAGAATCTCTGAGGGTGAAATACAGACATCAGTTGTTTTTAAAAGCTTCAGACGTCATTCTAACATGCAGTCAGGATTGAAAACAACTGTTACTTGTGTAAAATAGGTACTCTTTTTAAATTTTTTATTTTATTTTTCCCATCACCATTTATTCCCCCGATACCCTCTTCCACCTTCACTCCCTTCATTCCCCGCAAAGACCACACTGTTGTCCATGTCCATGAGTTCTTTCTCTCTCTCTTTTTTTTTTTAAACATTTTTGCTAAATCCCTCTCCCCCCTCTCCCCCCACCCTCCACACACACACACCAGAGCTGTCTGCCTGCTCTCTACCTATGACTCTCTCTCTATTTTGCTTGTTAGATCAGTTTTTGTTTTCATTAAATTCCACATATGAGAGAAACCACATGGTACTTTCCTTTCTCTTACTGGCTTGTTTCATTTATAATAAACAGGTACTCTTTAGTTCTTAGTTATTCCCCAATTTAAGTTTCAAACCAGCAATAGGTTAGGTACATGTTCTAAGACTGCACCACTAGGTGTCAGTTTTACCATACAGTTTGGTTTTTAGGAGCTTCTGGTTCCCGGGTTCTCGGACTAACAACTATGTACTATCACCACAACCGTTTGTTGAGTGCCTGTCTTATGCCAGCCACAGTCCTAATGACTCTTAAAACATGTGATTTCTAATCCTATATAAATTAGGCAAGGTGGTTACTCTCCCAGTTATGAGGAAGCAGAGGGTCAGAAAGATTCTGTGACTTGTACAGGATACACAGGAAGTGGCAGAACTGAGATTCAAGCTTCATGCATTCATTCACTCATTCAAAAAAGCCAAACACTTACTATACAGGAGGTACTGTATCTGGTATTAGGTATCCAAAGGTGAATAAGGTGTAGTTCTCATCCTCCGGAAGTTCATTTTTATCCTTCACTTGTATGTACATTGGAAAAGAAAAGGTGGGCATCTCCTTGTACAGTTGTTCATGGCCTCACATCAGCTATGTCCTCCGAAGAACTCAAACACTGTGTTCCTAAGAGGGTAGAATCACCCTTAAGTAGAGTTTCCTGGGAGGGTTGTTCCACTATACCCAGATACTATAATAAAATTTAAAAATTTTAGGAGCCTATTAAGAACCTAGGTGGTTAGGAACATTATCTGGTCTGTTTTACCACTATCTTACTTAATTATATTCTCAGCAACGAACTATTAGTGCACAGTACGTGTCTAATTTCTAGTCAATGAATATTGACTGAATGAAGGAATGCCTTGCACTCTGCTAAAAGAGCCACGAGGGAAATATTTAAAGAAGTCTGTACCTTATTCTGGGAAGCAAATCTGAATATTCCCTTCCAAAGGGCAGTACCTTGTTCTCAAAAGCCCCAACTGATTCATCCCTGAGGCAGGAATGCCTCACAGATCTCAGAGAAGGTTCTAAATGAGCCAGGGAGCCGAAACTGGTTTGGCTCAGTGGATAGAGCGTAGGCCTGCGGACTCAAGGGTCCCAGGTTCGATTCCGGTCAAGGGCATGTACCTTGGTTGCGGGCACATGTGTGCAAGAGGCAGCTGATGGATGTTTCTCTCTTATTGATGTTTCTAGCTCTCTATCCCTCTCTCTTCCTCTCTGTAAAAAATCAATAAAATATATATATATAAATGAGCCAGGGACCAGAGGATTATGTTAAGACTAGATTTGGTCGGTGGATCCAGAGTCTAATGGCTTCTCTGGAGTTTGTTCCATGTCACAAGGATACCAGCTGTGCCTGTTTCTGAGTTGTCATCCACTAACCAAACATTTTGACAATTAGGACCATAGGGATTAGTGGGCTGGGTCAAACCTATAGTCTCTTACCTTGGAGAAAAATATATTCAAGTAGTGGTCCTTATACCTGGTTATGAATCAGAATCACTTGAGGGAGCTAGTTAAGCGGAACCCCTCAAACTAGGAGAGGGACCTGGGATTCTGATGTGGGACCAGGGTTGAAAAATGGCCAGTTCATTCATGTATGGCCCTGCAACTCATAAATTTGCTCTGATCTTTTCTATATTCTTATTATATTGCCTCCCTGGATAAGAGTTCCATGCATTCATTAACTGCACTTTGAAGCAGTTTCCCTTTTAATCAGTCCTAAGTTTATCTCTACTGGAAGTTTCTAAACGACATTTAAGCCCCAGGATTTGGAGATTTGAGAGAATAGTCCATGTTGATCACACCCACGATCTTTGTGATACTATAGATTTAGCTCAGCTCTCTCCCTAAAGCATGCCTAGCAGTCACATGTCCATTCTTAAGATTTTTCTTGCTTTACAAGCAGCTCTGGCTTTATCAAGTGATTCATTCTGCCTCAGCTAGACAACCTTTGCCCACTTTGTGCAATAGCAAAAAATATAATATCTGTTTCTGTGAGGATTATGCGATGGATGGCTGTTACTTAGATTATTCAGGACAGGTAAACATTTGTTGTGAACTTAGGTTAAAGTCCTGTTATGAATCTAGCCAGCCTATTAGCCTTGAAGAGACCAGGAAAGGAAATATACTGTCATTTAAGTGCTCAATTACTAACATATCCCTTCGGAGTAGCGATCTGGATAGTTTGCAGAACAGAAACCAGAGGTGGGAGTGGGGCAGGTGTGTTTATAGTACAGGATATAAGGGAGTGAATAGAGAAGGAGAATACCAGGGTCACATATCTGTCAAATAAAAATGAAAGGGGTCTGGTCTAACCACTTCCTTTAAAAAAAAAAAAAAGGCTAAGTGGTTGGAGATGGATATTCACAGTTGAGGTAATCATTTTGGAATCTCCAAGTGTCCCCTGATGAGTCAAAGTTTCTAAGTAGCCTTACGAACGTGTAAAAGAGAGAGAGCAGAAAGCTGGCTTGGGAGGGAGACCCAGAGGGAAAGGTGTTATCAGATCACAGCCTGTACATCCTTCTAGGCAACTTTTACTTGGCCAGGATCCAGGATCTGCCTGCACAGAAAAATTGTTGGAGCTTGGTTGGAAATTTCTACCAACCACTGATGAGATTTCTGGTTGTATTCCTTATGGACCTCAACAATGACCCTGTTCTCAACTGAGGTTATTAGAAAACAGATCTCCAGGGACTGATCCACCCAAGATGAAAATAGTCTGGCCTCTGATTTCAATGATGCTCTGGCTCTGATATGATCAACACTCAGAATAATAATAGCTCTTCCTGGCATTCTTCTCATCTAGAGATTTCAAAGCCTCTTACAAATATGTACCCATCCCATAGGTAGCAGATTAAGCAACATCTCTGACATCCATTTTTTGCTTGGGGTCCTCCCATAAATTGATGACTAAGCTGGAAATAGAGTATGAATCTCATGATTCAAGGTCTCACATTCAACACCCACTCCTTTTCGCTACCAAATATTAAGCAGTTTGCAGGCTCTCACAGGGCACAGTTCTTTGTAGTGTAGGGGCCTGTGTATCAAATCTGCCTGCTTCTTTGCTGTCATCACCTCCCACTGACTGCATTTCTGGTTCCCTGATGTCCTGGCAACTGGGCTGTGTCTTGGTTGTCTGGGATGTGAGAATTGTTGAAGAATCTCCAGAGATTCTTTATGTCTTGCCATCCTTCATCCCAATTTACACCTCCCCCCACAATCTCAGGGCCATCCAAGTACTGTATCCTCTGACGTTCTTTCTCCTTCTCTATCCTCAATCCTTACCTCCTTTCAGTAGACGAAGAGGAAGCCACAGACTAAGAGCTTGTGAGATAGGAAGGAATGGGAAGGGAAAATCTTTCATTTTCTCTCTGATTGCCCTCTTGTTCTCAGAAGGGGGCTGAGGCCATGAACTTTGGACTCCAATGAGAGAAGGAGGAAATTAGCAGGATAAGCCTTTGCTTCCATCATCCATCCTGAAAGAGTTGCCTTTTTTTTTTTTTTTTAAATCAGGAGGAGGGATGACCCTTGATGGGGAAATCTATCTTAGAGCCTGAGGGCCACCATTGGCCCAGTCTTTTAATTTAATTTTCAGACTAGAATGGTTTCACTGAGTCAGAGGAAATTGAGCTCTCCCTGTTCCCAGTGTTGGTAACTGAACAGAATTTCCCCAAAGGAATGACCCTGTCTAGGGGAGTCCCACAGAGATCGGCAGTGGGATTCCAAATTCAGAGTATAGGGATGGCCCCATCCACCCTGGTGGAGGGCTTTATTTAGTCATACTTCACCACTGTGCTTTTACTTACTAATTACTATAACCACTAGTGGTCATTATATGATAATTAGCACATTTTTTTATAACTCCAAGAGCACCACCCCAAAATAAATGATGGTGTGGGATGGCAAGATTGCTCCTAGAGACAACTCCCGACTCACTCATTCACGAAATATTCAGTGAGCTACTGCAGGCCAGACCCTGTGCTCGGCAGCTGTGAGCAGGACAGATGTAGTTCTTGGTATCACAATGCTGACAGGCACTAAGCAAGTTGACACCTGGGGGTGCGGGGGGTAATGTATCCAACATAGAAGCACAGTATGTATGACAGGGATACCCAGCCCAGTGGTGGCTGGGAGAGGGGATGTCAGGAGGCTCCCCTGCAGTAGTAACTTTGAAGGTGAGATCTGTAGGATTGTGGTAGGCAGTTAGACAGACAGGAGCAGAGCAAGGACAATGAGCTAGGTACAGAAGGTCATCAGGGTGGAAAGCCCTGGTACCTAGCAAAGGACAATTGTAGGGTGGGACCTTGACCCAAGGGTGACATTTTCTCCCCTAGCATATGGCTGGTCATGCAGTTTGAACCCCCTGACTTTTCCCTCCTGGAGATAACATCTAGGCCTCAGTCGTATCTTAGCTCCAGGCCCAGAAAAGCAACAGAACCAGACCAGGGACCCCACGGCTGCCCTCAGGACCAGCTGCATTGAATAATGACCCCCTGCCACGGCACGGACCAATCAGTGGAGACCTAGACCCTGAAAGGGTAGCCCTGGAAAGCTGCTGAAATTTCTGTTAAGATCTTCCCCTGGCACCTCCCCTAAAGTCTCCACCCTTAAAACCTTTAGGATGAGGACCCAGTGCGCTCTCCCTCCCAGGAGCGTGCCAGCGCCTTTCCCTTTTACTTTCCCTTCCCTCTTCTCCCTCATCCTCCCCTGGCCCCCCCCCACCCGCCCCGCCCCGCACATTACCATTACCTTCCTCACTCCCAAGCTCTTTCCTAACTAGAACCCAAGTCCTGAGGTTGCTGAGCCCAGGTTTGGTCTGATCCCACCGGTCAGGCACCTGGTGCCATTCCTGTGCCTGCAACAGGATGAGTAAACCTATTCTATTTGCATAATTTCCCCAGAGCATGTTAAACCCAGAGCCGCCTCCTCTGAACCCTCCAAAGGAACTCCCAGGTTGTGCCAATACAGTGCCCCTGACTGCGTCTGTACAGCCTGACGCTGCCTTGGGAAAATGTGGAGTTTTACACAACTGGAAGATGTCATTAATGTACCCCCACTAAAGAAAGTATTTCAGGGAGGAAGACGTCGCCGGTGAAGTACGCGTGAAAATCAGGTTTTCTTTTTCTGCACCCAGGCCCAGCTCTCTGTGGCCTTGGGATGGCTGAGTCTGGGACAGGAAATATGTTTGTCTCCACTTGAGCAACAACATCCTTCTTATCAGCAGGCTGCACTGAGAAGACAGTGATGTCCTTTTGCAGGAAACTAACAGGAAAAGAACGAAAGCTTACCACTAAATACACTTCCTGGAGGCTAAATGGCATGGCTGCTGCCCTGGCTGCCGGGAGGAAAAGGCTGAGTAAATAAATACACCATCCCTATTGTGCAGGCAGACTTCCTGGGGGCATGTCCTGGTCTCCTCAGCCCCTCTTTCCCCTCTAAAACCAGCCCTGCCGCCGAGAACAGACAGATGTCCCCTCTGGCTACGGAGAGGTATTGTGACTCACAAGGCTCCTCTTTCTCAAACCCAGAGAAAACAGAGGTAAAAGAAGAAGAGACAAGAGTCCCAAGAAGAGGAACTTGATATTGCTACACACCTCTCTCTCAACCGCACGCAACGTTCCTTTCAACTTCTGCTTTGAATCTTTCTGAGAAAAATCTGGTAATGTCTGGGAATGTGTCAGGAGAAGAAGGGGTCAGGGCTGGTGCATCTCAGAAAATCAGTGGCTTGTTTAAACCACACCTGCACAGATGACGCGATTTGGGGGCAGAGGTGTAAACTGACATTATCTCTGAGTATTTATTGAACTCTGATGGTGTAGCACCACAGCAGAAACCTCTCAAGAAGGTGACTCTAGATCAGGAAACAGTTCTAGTCTAAAGGATCCGAAGTCATTTCCTTGTAAGGAGAGTTGTTGCTTTTTTCTGTGTGGAACACAGAAGGGGAGAACATGTACAAACATGGGGCGGGGGTGTGGGGGTGGAGAGGGAAGGGAGAGGTGAGAGAAATACATAATCTGAATAGATACCCCTCGTCTGAAAGATGAGATAAGATGAACTGTGCTCTTGAACCTTTGTCTTCCTACATTGTTTTTGGTTTAAAGATCAATCACATTTTAGGAGGGTTTTCCCCCCATCTTCCTCATATAGTAATCTTGGATGATCTCTGAGAAATGACTCAAAGCCAAGATAATGGGGTTTCCTTGATTATAGTTCCTCATTTTCTCTGGCCACAGGCCAGCCCTCAACATCCTACTCCCTCACAAGGAAGCCAGCTAGAACCCACCCTGCTGGCTCACTCCAACCCTCTTAGTGATCTTTCAGGTTGCAAACTGAACTCTCCTTTTCCAACTTTCTAGTTGCAAAACTCATCTCCTCAGGCCCTCTCACTGCTCCCTCTCCATGAGTAGGATCCCTCTTTCTCTGTCCTCAGTTGAGGAATGACTCAGACTGCACAGTGACAAGCTTTTTTTCTCAGTATAGGGCAGGCAGGAAATGAAACGGGATCATGGCTTTGTTGCTCATATTTTATGAACCCTAAATCTGAAATTGTGGTCTGCCAAGTGTAGTGTACATATGAATAAATGAGACAGAATATTTGAAAGTAAGACCATCCTGGAAAAGTTGTCATAGTCTTAACATATCCTTCCAGTACCTTGGAGTGGCAACCAGAAATCATATTCTCATGTAACGTTCACTAATGGCTACTGAGTACTTACTGTGTGTTGGGTCCTTCTTAAATTACGTAGATAATTTCATTTACTTCTCATAAAAAGTTTCCTCCTATTAACTAGAAGGGAGAGAAAACCAGTCATCATTTACTTTATAATAACATTAATAATAATAATAATAGTTATTATATATGCCAGTTATATAATATATGCTAGGGCCAGGTCCTGAATTGAATATTTTCTTTCACTTAATCTTCAAATAAAATATATAAGTAGGTATTATTATTACCATCATCATTCTCATCATCAGGCAGTCTGCTCCAAAGGTTATTCTCCCTCCTAGTATTTACATCCTTGTGCCATGTATAATTCCCTCTCCTTGAGTGTGGGTGTATCTAATGACTTGTTTCTAACTAATAGAATGTGACAAAAGTGATGGGATGTCACTTCTGTGATTAGATTATAAAAGACTGCGACTTTTGTCTTGCTAGCAGTGTTTCTCTTGCTGGCCCTTTCTCTTGCCCTCTTGCTTGCCTGCTCTGATGAAGTAAGCTGCCGTGTTCCAGGATGCTCATGGAGAGACCCACCAGACAAGGCATTGAGGGAGGCCTTGGGCCAATAGCTCCAGATATGGAGAAAAAATATTGTTTTAAGCTTTGGGGTAATTTATTATGCAGCAAAAGAGAACTAAAAACATTCCATTTTGTAGATGAAGAAATTAACGCTTAGGGAGATGAATTAACTTTCCCAAAGTCACACAGCTAGGATATGGCAGAGCCAGGATTTGAACACGTTTAGGTTCAAGAGTCTGAGTTCAAGTCTACTTTTTTTTATGAGATTTCAAGTGATTGGGAAACTGGAGTTCTAGAAGGCATTCTATTTTCTGAAATCCTTGGAGGATAGCCATGTTTCCAGGAAACTCTTCGTGTGTGTGTGTGTGTGTGTGTGTGTGTGTGTGTGTGTGTGTAAAACAGGGATGGACAAAAGTTCAAATGATGCTAAGTGCTTTGAGTGGCCTACTCCCTGTTGCAAAAGAATGGCTGGTCCACCCATAGATCTGGTGATAGTAACTAAGGGCTCCATTCAATAGCACAAAGGCAGCTGAGAGCTGCAGCCATCCATTTTAGAAGCACCCATGCCATCTTACTTATAATATGCAAGATGAGTAGAAGGTATGGTGTGCTATTTGAAAATCACATGAGCCTTAGAATTGGAAAGCAAATGATTCTGCCTGAAAGAACACTCTCTTCTACTAATCTTTTTTTTTTTTTTTTGCTTCTTCCCATCCTTGAACTTTGAAACCACGGTGCTCTTTGTTCCAGCATGGAAAGCAGCTTGGCACTTCCCTGTGCTGGAAGGTCCCCAATTTGGGATGGTAAATACATCTTCTTCCAGATAGATTCCCTTTGTTCATCCAGAGCTTCATGCCGGTGGTCACCCTTATGAAATCAAATGAAGATATACCCGTTGGCTGGCTGCATGAATGTATCTTTCCTTGTCAGCTTTGCCCTGGTGCCAGAACAGCAGTCTTTGAACTCAGGGAGGATTTCCAGGTAGCAGTAGAGCAATGGTCCCATAGGGTAGTGTTCTGGCATGGTTCTCCTTTCAACCAGTGGCAGAGACACCTGGTATAATTGTGCAACCTGGAGTAAAGTCCACAGCCAGGGAGGTGGGGTGAGACTCTAAGCTGGCTCAGCACTCTGGCCTCTTAATTTTCTTTTTAGCTTTCTTTACCCTCTTTACTGCTGGTCTTCTCTTTCGCTCTCTCATATCTCTCAGTTTTCCCTCTCCCTCCCCGCAAACGCTCAGGGCCTCCTCTCCTTCCTCTCCAGTCCCGTTCATCCCTGTCAGCCTCCTAACTCAGGGATCCCTAACTCTAACTCAGGGAACCACCTCTTATCAAATATCTTGGCTTGCCTCCAACTGCTGGCTGCAGGCAGCTCTGGCCCTTTCTGCAATCTGACTGAGTTTCTTCTTCACTAGTTGTTCTTCTAATCTTTTTGAAATTGTGTGTAGAATCCAGGGTGTGTGTGTGTGTGGTGGTGGGGGGGGGCGGGGGGAGATAAAAAATAAACAAAATAAACAAAAAAAAAATTGAACTTTTTCCTAGTGAGATTGCTCCGCTGGACTAAAATAAAAATGAAAGGAGACTTGGATTCTACTTCCTTGAAAAGTGATATGATGAAAAGAGGGCAGGAATAGCAAAGAAAAGAGAGCAAAAAGTAGCATCAGCGTATACTAAAGCCCAAGGCAAACCATACTACTCCTTAGATATTGGGGCATCAATTCTTAGTCCTTCATTTTCCACTTAAGCAGGATTTATAAAGGCTGTTTTTGCCTTTAATATACCTGCCATCCTGGTCTTGCTCAAGTGGCTCTGGACAGATACCATCTGCACCACCTCCACAGCCAGCCACACAACACAAAGCTGCAGACTCCCTGACTCCAGTGTTCTTGCTTTCTAAGAGGGGGCCTTGAGAGAGATGGAGAAACACATAACACAGGGAAGAAAAGAGAAATTGGATGGAGTCGTTACGTTATAAGGTTACACTGTGCATGCAAATTCAAGACATAGGGTATAAGCAATCACCTTTCCAGTATAGTGTGCATGGGCTTTACGAACACAATAGCTTTCTGTTGGATCAGAGACTATTCTTTAAAACCTTCCCTTCTTCAAGGCTTTATCTCTTCTTACTGGATTGCACATGTTTATTTTATATTTCTTTTTCTTAACTGATTTTCACAAGGAATGGGAGAGGTACAGTGTATGTGCATGTGTAAGCAAAACGTATCTATGACATCTTTTTTTAGTGTATAAAATAGCTGACCTTGGTGGCAGTTTTCCTAGTTTTGTGATAGTAATTTTTGAGCTCCTGAACTTAGACGACAAATCCTCTTAGTGAGGCTGGCCTAATTCTATGTTCTCTATGGCACCTAGTCACTATGGATGTGCAAGAGCCATTATTACCCAAAATACCATCATAATGACCATGCCCTCCTGTGACGTTATTGTTTCCTATCTACCACGACGCTCAATGCCTTCCATCTTCTTCTAAAATTGGTAGGTAGGACACATTGTCAAGACCAGAGAGAAGAAAGCTGCGGATAATATATTAAAAGGCTGTGTTCAGGACATACTGATACCTCCTTCTCATTGGAGCATCTTTACATTTGCATGGTACTTCATTGGTTATGGGATGTTAGTTCAAGCTTGCCTTATGTCTTGGCTTCCATCTTATCATGGTCAATGTCTGATCTATCCCTTCAATTGAATGATTCAGGCAAGTCTGAAGTTATTTTGGCTTTTCCACTTTCCTTTACAGGCTTTTTATGAGTCATTGAATTGAAGGGGCGGTTATTTCTAAATTGGAAGGTGAAGATGAGAGAAGGGAGAGGAAAGTTCCAAAAAATAACTAGGAAAAGATACCTTGTTGTAATGTATAGTTACTGGAGGAATAACTTCCGCTTAGGTTGGTGATAGAGGTATGTAGTTTATAGGCTAGAAAATGGACATTATTTTTTCTAGATAATGTATCATGCAACTTTAGACTCCTTGTAGCTTGCTCCGCAAAGGACAGGAGGGTAAATAGAAGGGATATGGGACAAGGAGTTAGCAGAAAGAAGAAAGGGGCAAACACAAATTTTCAAAAGTCCAGATTCTTGGTCCCACACTATAAAGTAATGCTTATAAACGGACAACCTCCTGGATCTATCCTAATCCATCCCTGAGTGAATTTGTCATGGCCCATGGGTTTGTGTATTATAGGTGGAGTTGTGAGGAAGGTGCGTTTAAATCTGTTTTAGAAATTGAAAGAGTAATCAGGACAGCATTTTGTTATTTAGGAGCAGGAAAAGTGGGTGGAATGAAAAAGAAAAGCAAAAAGCTAATGACGAATGTATTTCTGGGAGCACAAGAATTTTTATAGCAACACCAGATTTCTCAAAAGTGCCTACTGTGATTTGTACCCAAATGAATAAAAAAAATGCAATCATTTATTCTTGTGCATTGTGCCAATGTGAGAAAAGAACTGCAATTCATTCAATGGTCCTAATTTAGACTGCTAGGAAGAGGAGCGGTTTAGAAAAAAAAGGCAAGCTTTTTAAGTATCTGACACACATCTAGTAGGGCTATTTAAGAACTGCTGAACATTAAAATCAAGTTCGGGGGGATGGGGGTGGGAAGAGAGGAATCCTCATTTCCAGAGCATCACAAGGGTAAAATGTGGCCCATTTAGTACAAACTTGCTGATGGCTGCGCGGTCACTTCGCAGTCATCAACCAGGGGTGAACCTGGAACCTGGAGAACTTTCAACGCGGCACTTATTAACGTTTGTAACTGCGACTGAAACGGACGGACTTCTGCTAAGTAAACGGTTGTGCTTTGCCTTTTAACATGGAGACTTCTGGGAAGAACTTCAAAGAAACTGGGCGCATTGGGACCTCAAGGAAAGGAGAAATTTATCTACCCAGTGCTTTTTCTCCCAAGGAGTGGGAAGCACTTCTTGAACACCACCTCTGATGTTGGTGTTTTCTAAGTACTACCCTACGAATAAGCACGCAGCGATAAGCCGGAGAAAGGGGGGGAGTTCACAGAGTAAACTCCACAACAAAAGAGTTAACCCTTCCCGGGTCACCCCAGACGTGAGCTTCGGCCCCTTCCTGGCTTTCTACTGCGCAACCAAACTGTGCTTGCGCCAATCGTGGCCGTCACCTCGCTTACCAGTTGATTTAACAGACACTTTAGCCAGCCTATCATAACTTCGAGCTGTCCAGCCACCAGCCAATCACAACTACAGCTTGGTCCAGAACGCTCCAGGTCCGGGCGGGAGCTAATACCGGGTCCAGGAAAAGGGGCGGTAAGGAAGCTATGACGGACAAGTACACTAAGCCAATTAGAGCAGGGATCCTCTGCCTCACCATCCAATGGAGAGGTAGGAAGTATAAAACGGGGTGGGCCTGTTGTCATGGGGGAGGTGGTGGCGCTTGGTGGCTTCTGGCGGCCGAGGTAGAGGCAGTGGCGCTGGAGTTGGTTGGGGGCAGCGGCAGGTGAGTGCGGGTAACGCCGGCCTGAAGTCTGGGGGCCGTCGCGGGGCGGAAACTCGACCTCGGCTCTCCGGAGGCGGAGGCCAGAGGAAGGGGCGCTGGACTGCGGGTCGGGCCGGGGCCAGGGCGGAGGCGGGGGCGGCGGCGGCGGCGGCGGCGGCGGCGAGTTCGCGCTGACTGGGCTGGTGGGAGAATGGCCCGGCTCCCGGCGGCGGAGTTCGCGTCGGCCAGGTAGGCTGGGGCCAGACCCCAGCGGGTCAGGCCGGGACGTCCCTTGGGACGGGGTGCTTGCTCGGGTCTGGAACACGGACCGCGGCCGGTGTGTGTGGGGTAGGTCCCTGGGGAGACGGGAGCGACCCGGGGTCCCAGACAGGGTGGTGACCGGTAATGACCCGGTCCGAGGACGGGGTGACTCGGGAAAACCCAGGACAGTTGGGGTTCGAGGGAGAAGAGGAACCCTAGAAGTCCGGGAGCGGTCGAGCGGAGTGCTGGAGGGGGGGGGGCGGGTAGGAGTCGGGAAACTGGGAGGGGCCCGGGTTCGAAGGAGATGGGAGACCGAGGGCGGCGGGGGTCCGCGATGACAGGGAGCGACCTGAGTCCTAGCGAGGGCGTGGAGAAATGGCAGGGAGGGGGTGGGAACCCTCCTGAGCATCGGTAACAATCGGAGGGGGGAGGGCTCCTGGGGAGGTAGGGAAGTGCGGGTCTTCGGAGGGTCGGTCCGGTGGAGACCTTGAACAGCTTGGGGCGGAACTGGAGCGCCCTGCCCCCCCCCCCCCCCCCCATCGCTGGTCTGGGATGGGAGACTCGGGACTGAACTAGGAACTCCTGAGTCTGAGGATCCCCGACACCGGGGAGGAAAAAAATCCTCGAGTTTGAGACTGGGGTGAGAGGTCTAGCCGGGGAGTGGAAGTTCTTTAAGTTAGGAGTCCAGCTCAACGACAGGCAGGTGGGCGGGGAGAAATAATTTCCTTGTGGGAAGAGAGTGAGAAGATAGGGCGGAGTAGGAGCGAGCCAGAAAGTTGCTCCGGAGGAGAGCAGTGTGGTCTTGTGCAAACTGGCCAGGAAGAAGAGAAATTAACAGCGAGGCCATTAATAAGCTCTAAGAACTTCAGAAATAGAAGCAACTTCAGCTTCCTAGTACGAAGATTCCACGAAGAACCAGAGAAAGGGTCCTAAAAGCAAGGCTTCAGTGACTTGCATTCCAGTGTTTTAGAAAAAGAAATTTGTTTTTAGGATGACAGCACACTAATATTAGAAAATAGGGACATTGACGGGCTGGGGGAATTTGAAAGAGGAAAGGGGAGGACTATAAAGAAGTAGGACTGGGGACTTGAACAGAGAGAGGAGAGACATGCAGAGGAGAGGCATTCCCTTGCCAAATTATAACTAAGTTTGAATTCTAGTTCCACCACTTAGACAACGTAACCTGTCTGTGCAAAAGTTTTCTCAGCTGTATAATAGGGATAATAATAATTTCTACTTTATAGGTTTGTATTTTTCACACGAGTTAATATCTGTAGAACCTTTAGAATAGTGACTGGTACAGAGTGAGCATGTGTACTGGATTTTTAAATAGAGGATGAAGACAGACCAGAGTTCTTTAATGAGGTGGTTCTCAAACCTTAGCTTGCACCGGAATCACCTGGAGGGCTTGGTAAACTACACACTGCTGGCCCCAGGGCATTTCTGATTCAGTAGGTCTGGGTGGGGCTTGAGAATTTACATTTACTTCAGGTGATGCTTATGTTGATCCACTTTAAGAACCACTGTTTTATTTATTTGTTTATTTTTAATTCTAATCGGAGGATATTTTTCCATTGATTTTTTTTTTTTTAAGAGAGTGGAAAGGATTGGGAGAGACCGGGAGAGAGAGAGAGACATTTAGATGTGAGGTCCACTAGTTGCCTGCAACCCAGGTAAGTTTCCTTGACTGGAATGGAACCTGGACTCTTCAATCAGTGGGCCAATGCTCCATCCAGTGAGCCAAACTGGCTAGGGCAAGAACCACTGCTTTAAATGAAAACAGTAATATTGTGGCAACCTTAAAATACCTGTCTACCCAGCTAGGGACAGAGGCATATTGCAGAAAAGATCTTAATATAAGGGCCCTCTATTTTAAGCCTGTTTTTCAAACTGTGGGATCATGATTTACTAGTAATTTATCAAATCAGTTTTTAGTGGCTTACCACTATCCCCTGGAGGGGGTGTGCAGGAGTCAGCCAATGGATGTTTTGCTCTCACATGGGTGTTTCTCTCTCTCTCTCTTCTCTCTAAAAAAAAAAAAAAGGAAAAAGAAAATGAAATAGATGAACAGAATTGACTAGGATTGCACTTGGTAAGGAAAAGTATTGTTTTGGGAAATTTCTCTTATACATTTGTGTACTAGGTCACAATGTAAAATGTATTTCTGACAGTCAAAAGACTGAAAAACTGTTTTGAGCCATACAGTGCAGCAAAAGCAGCCCCTCAGTAGGGGTATCTAGGGACTGGGTTTATTACTTATTTCTTTGTCTTCTTTTTGTGCTAATTCTTTCTCAGGTTGTGATAAATTCTATTAAATTTCTTAAGTTTCTGATTTTATTTCTTCTGTGTTTGCCTTATCACATATCGTGTTGTACCTCTTTTTAGAGATTGAGAATCTTTGGCACTAGGATTTAAGGGAAGTTGAGGCAGAGAAATGAAATTGAGTGGTGTTTTTCAGATGTGGCACACTTTGTTTCACTTGTGCCTCCTTGTTCACCCTTTCTTTTTTACCACCCTACTGTAAAGGATTGTTTGTAAAAAACCCTAAATATACACAGACATATTGACAGTAAATGATTAACACTGAAATGGACTGGTTTGAGAACAGTATATGAACAGAAAATAAGTAAAAACCAAGTATGACACATTTCAAAAGAGAAAAGCGAAAGGGTGTTTGTTTTTTAGAGTAAAAGTATCTTAAAACTGTTCATGGCCTTACACTAATACAAAACATAATAGAAAAGCATCTTAAAAATATTTTTGTTTTTTTAAAATATATTTTTATTGATTTCAGAGAGAGATCATCAATGATAAAAGAGAATCATTGATTGGCTGCCTCCTGCACGTCCCCACTGGGAATCGAGCCCACAATCCTGGCACGTGCCCTCACTGGGAATCAAACCATGACCTCCTGGTTCATAGGTCGATGCTCAACCACTAACCTGCACCTAGCTGGGCTAGAAAAGCATTTTTAAAGGAACGAGATATACTTCACTTGTGTATTTTAGATTTTTGGAGAGAGAAGAAATAGCGATGAAGCATGCAACAGACATGTATTTCAGAGGGAAGTGGGCAATGGGAAGAGATTAACCAAAGAATTTGTATGCATACTAGAGGCCCGGTGCAGGACATTCATGCACTGGGTGTGTGTGTGGGGGGGTGTCCCTCAGCCCAGCCTGCACCCTCTCGCAGTCTCAGAACCCTCGGGGGATGTGTGACTGAGGGCTAAGGCCCGCTCCCCGCAGGCAGTCGGACATCTTGATCTTTAGCGCTGCCGTGGAGTTGAGAGAGGCTCCCACCACCACTGTGCGTGAGCCCGGCTTCTGGCTCAGGGGTGTTCCCCCTGTGGGAGCGCACTGACCACCAGGGGGGCAGCTCCTGCGTTGAGCGTCTGCCCCCTGGTGGTCAGAGAATGTCATAGCGACCGGTCGTTCCACTGTTCGGTTGATTTGTGTATTACCCTTTTATTATATAGGATTATATAGGATAGGATTATATAGGATAGGATATACATAACACATGGACACAGACAATAGTGTGAAGGCCTGGGGAGGAGGTGGGAGAAGGGTGGAGGTGGTCAATAGGAGAAAAAAGGGAGATATTTGTAATACTTTCAACAATAAAGACCAATTTAAAAAAGAAAAAAATAGTAATAAATACTGGACAGTAAAATACACTTACGGTAGATGCTTCACAGCAAAGTAAATAGTTTATTAAGTAGAAACTTTTGTTCTGATGGTTTTCTCCCTTGGGAATGAACTGGCTGTGGCATATGCTGTTAATATAACTTGTTTGAAGGACCTAAATGTAATCCACGATACTTACTTTAAGGTATATTGAGAATATATATGTATGTTTTGTGCTGTTCTTGGTTTGATTTTTCTATAAAAACTAGGTGGTTTATTATTTGGAAAGAGTTTATTTAGATCTGTTTTTATGGGTATAAGAACAGAGAAAGCAGCATTGAAAATAGATTGTTGCAGCCCTCTTTAAAATTTTTAATCCAGTGGATTTATGTAACCCTTTCATTAACGCTTTGTGAAATTGAAGAATATTGATGAAGCTTTGCAGTAGGATGTTTAATTTTTTTCTCTCTCAAAAATTATTTGTAGTTTTATTTCAGATTTTTGTTTTGTTAAAATTTTTATTTTTGTTTGGAAGACTGCAAAACATAATCATTGCATGTTTGAGTTGAAAATCATAAGCAGTCTTTTCACAAAACAAATTTACTAATTTTGGGGAACAAAGATTCCAAGGATGAAAGCTTTTGAATTCCTTGCATTGAGTTAAATGTAGCATCCCTACCACCAAAATGGTTATTCTTTAAATCAGCGGTTGCCAACCTTTCTGACCTCACAGACCATCAGTGGTCCACAGACCACCAGTTGGCGGCTGCTGCTTTAAGTCATTATACAGTTGGTGAGCACATTTGTATAGATCATTTAGTTTTTTACTAACTGATGGAGGAATGCAAAACCTTAATAATCAAGTGTGGGAAAATGTAAATGTTCATCCTTATAATTTTAAGCATTGACTTGTTTGCTTCTTTTTTATTTTTCTTTATTGATTTTGAGAGAGAGAGAGAGAGATCGACTTGTTGTTCATTTATGTGTTCATTGGTTGCTTCTTGTATGTGTCTTGACTCCATCAAACCTGCAACCAGGCATATCTGGACAATGCTCTAACCAACTGAGCTACCTGGCCAGGGCTACTTACTTTTCCTTTATTTTTTCTTACATATTTTTATTGCTTTTTAGAGAAAAAGTGTGAGAGAAACATTGTTGTGAGAGCTTAACATGTTCGTCTGCTTCCTGCATGCCCCCCATCGGGGATCAGGCCCACAACCTGGGCATGTGCCCTGACTGGGAATCAAACTGGCAATCGTTTGGTGCATGGGAAAAGGCCCAACCAACTGAGCTACACTGGTCAGGGCTACGCACTTGCTTCTTAACAAATGGACTTTAGTCAGCTGACTTATCCATAATTTAATCATACTTATCTATGAATAGCTTTGCTTGCTCAACTCATTTTACAGTGAGATTTCTTAATTTGTAGTGGTTTTTCAATACCAAAGAAACTGTGTGCTCCTGATGGTACAATTTAAATCATTTTAAATGAGACTCAATTTTACATATCAAAGATTATTCATGTAAATGATTTTCAAAAGTGGAATTCAATTAACACTAGTTAATTAAGTTTATTTTCTATTTCAGTAAAGTTTTGTCTTTTATAAATAGCTTTTAATCTTTCTCTACTTCTTACTATATGGAAAACCTAGTACTTTCAAAGTACAAAACACCTATATTTGGTTTTTAGTTTGCTGGGAGAATTCCTTTTATAGAAAAGGTCCCAGTGAACTTATCACCTTGAAGTAAAGTCTTATTTAATAGAGTACTTGAAAAGCTACATTTTATTTTGGGTTTAATATATTTTGATTTCTACATAATAGATCTTGAATTCTGCTGATTTCTGAATTCTGATATGTTTCTTTGATAGGGCTAGGGAGAAAGGAAACAATTGTTTTATTTAAAAAATTTGCTTATCTTATTTTTAAAAAATATATTTTATTAATTTTTTATAGAGAGGAAAGGGGAGGATAGAGAGTTAGAAACATCGATGACAGAGAAACATCGATCAGCTTCCCCCTGCACACCCCCTACTGGGGATGTGCCCGCAACCAAGGTACATGCCCTTGACCGGAATCGAACCTGGGACCCTTCAGTCCACAGGCTGACGCTCTATCCACTGAGCCAAAGTTAGGGCTTTGCTTATCTTATTTAAAAAAATCTTGACATATTAAGTCTTTTATTTGCAAAGAAAATCTGTTTCCGTAATATATTGAAAATTTCATTATTAAAGGTAGAAATACTCTGTAAGGCTTTAGGGTGTTTGTTCAGGTGTGAGACACAGATACTGTTACATATCTTATTGCCATGTATGCATTATCTCATTGCCATATATTTTTGAGAATATAAAGTATGCATTTAGAAATCTTGGGGCAAAAGGAGGGTTGAAACTAAGGGAGAATGAGAACACTGATGATGTGCTTAAGCGGGAGTCTGGAGCATCTGCAGGAAGTATGTCTAGAGGAGTGAGCTGTTCTTGGCTGTTTTCCTGGAGTGACATATGTAAAGGAGGATGATCCTATTTGCAACATTCTCCCATGGACATATTTTTTTGTTCTGTGTAGTTTCCATGGCTTGCTTTAACTCTTCCTTTGTTTTCTTCCACTCAGGAAAGCATGTCAGAATGCAAGTGAATAGACTGACAATTGCTAGTCCTAGAAGATGGGGGAGCCTGGGTAAGATATTGTAGATTTAGAAGAAGATTGGGCCCTGACTGGTGAGCTTAGTGGTTAGAGCATCAGCCAGTGCACTAAGAGTTTCGGGTTGGATTCCTGGTCAAGGGCATGTACCTGGGTTGCAGGTTCCATCCCCTCCCCTGGTCAGGGCACATGTGGGAGGCAACCATTCAATGCCGACACACTGATGTTTCTCTTTCTCCTCCTCTCCCGCCTCCCTTCCACTCTCTCTCTTAAAAAAATAAATAAAAAAATAAAAAAATAGAAGGTTGGACACTAGTCTCTCCTTCTGCAGCTCTTGGAAGTAGGTCCCCAGCAATCATAACTAGACCAAGCCTTCTTACTGGTCCTTTCCAATGGAGTTTAGGATTAAGCAGTAGAAAGAGATTCCTAGTCATCTTAAACAAATTAACCAAGGAGCTGCTATATTAATAATTAATGTTCAGTGACTTCCTCTTCTCTCCCCACCAAAACTCTATTTCTCCCCACTTGCTTGCTGATACCTTATATTCTTCGAATCAGGATTGAAGTCTTGAATTTTCTGATCAGATAGCAAAATCTTAATTGTGGTAAATTGTTTATAGTATTAAGGTGTATATAGTTAATTAGGAAAATTATTATTTGATCAGATTTTTTCCACTTTAGTTAGGGAGAGAGAGGGATTGAAAGCTGTAGAACATTGCTTAGCTCCTGAATATAAGCAAAGGGAAGCTAGGAGCACAGAAAAACAACAACATTCATAACTTTATTTAAGATTGACTTTGGCTACCTTTGACCTTAGAAAAGTAAGTTAGTGATGCCTTTGTCTTGGTCGGCTATGCAAAAGTACACCTCAGGTACCTTTCAATTGTGTCATGGGGTGCTGCTTTGCATAATTTATGAAGGTTCATTTAATTACTTTTAATATAACCAACTTTGTTCTAAGGAATTTTAGCTGTCAGTATTCTTTTTAAAAAAAATCTTTATTGTTGAAAGCATTACATATGTCTCCTTTTTCCCCCCATTGACCTCTTCTAGCCTGCCTCTACCCCTAGCCCCAGGCCTTCACCACCTTATGTCAGTATTCTTTAATTTAGATACACTTTTTTCAACCTGGAATCTCACAGAACCATAGAATAGCCTGATTATGACAGAAGTATATTAATAACTACCATATTATTAAATTGAAAAAGGCATACTTTGTGTTCTGAGGAAGCATGATAGAATGGACAAAGTCCAGGTTTTATAATTGTATGACCATATTTTTTTAATCCTGGCTCTATTATTTACTAATTGAGCAGCTTATTCAACCTTTCTTAGCCTCAGTTTTGTCATCTGTAAAATGGAGCTTAAATTACCCTCTTTACTAGTCAGATGGTGAGAACTGAATGAAAAGCATTTTGTATAGTGCCTTGCCCATAGTGGGTGCTTAACATGTAGCAACATTAATTAATAATTATAACAATATTAGGCCTATTATAGACTTCTCTTTCTAGGAAGGTCTGTTATTCCAGATACTATGATTAGTGGCAGTTAGGAAAACCAGAGTTGATTTTAAAGTTTTACATGTATTTTAAGCATTTACATCTATTTGTTGTTTCACTCATATATGCATTCATTGGTTGCTGCTTGTATGTGCCCTGAATGGGATTGAACCCACAACTTTGATGTATCGGCATGATGCTCTAACCAGCTGAGCTACCCGGCCAGGGTCTGTATTTTAAGCATTTATTATTTTGTTTTTGTGGTTCGTTTAGTTTGGTGGATTAGATTAAAAAATGTGGCAAATGAGGCTAAAATTTTTTGTGTTGTCACTGGCTGTGTCTCTAGCATTACCTGATCCTCTTCCAAATACGTATGCTTTTTTAAAAAGTAATTTATTTATTTATTTTATTATTATTGTTTAATCCTTACTCGAGGATATTTTCCCATTGATTTTTAGAGAGAGTGAAAGAGACAAGGAAAGACAGAGAGATATATCCATGTGAGAGAAACACTGATTGGTTGCTTCCTGCAGGAGCCTGGACCAGGGCCTAGGCTGGGGAGGAGCCTGCAACTGAGGTACATGCCCTTGACCAGAACTGAACCTGGGATCCTTCGGTCCACAGGCTGACGCTGTATCCACTGAGCCAAACTGGCTATGGCTGTATGCATTTTTGTTAACAGTGGGAACCATTAACCTTACTGCTAGAAGAAACTGAACATTATAGATTTAATGATTTTAAATTACTTATAAATTCCAGTTGGAAAGAATCAGTGTATATCTATCTTCACAACATTGAATACATTCCTCTTCACTATTGACCCAGAAGTAGATTTTATTTCATAAGTTAAGTCCTGTACCTTCCTTAGTTAAGGATTTGGTCAGAGGTGAAAGAAAAAATTTTCTGCATCTGTAGAAAATTGTTAAAAGCTGTATTTTTTCTTTTTAAAAAATATGATTTTACGGAGAGAGAAAAACTTTGATTTGTTCTTCGACTTATTTATGCATTCATTAGTTGCTTCTGGTATGTGTGCTGACCAGAGATTGAACCAGAACTGGCAACCCTGGTGTATCAGGATGATGCTCTAACCCCGTGGTCGGCAAACTGCGGCTCGCGAGCCACATGCGGCTCTTTGGCCCCTTGAGTGTGGCTCTTCCACAAAATACCACGGCCTGGGCGAGTCTATTTTGAAGAAGCGGCGTTAGAAGAAGTTTAAGTTTAAAAAATTTGGCTCTCAAAAGAAATTTCAATCGTTGTACTGTTGATATTTGGCTCTGTTGACTAATGAGTTTGCCGACCACTGCTCTAACCAATTGAGCTACCTGGCCAGGGTGCTATCTCTTAAATTGTCTCTTAAAGCAGGTGTACAATTTCCTTAACATTCATGATGTAATGGGTTTTCTTTAAATGTCATCAATGAATACAATTTTTGAATGGTTAATCATTTTAAAGAGTTGATTCATTCTTTCTTAAAATTATTTATTATTGGTAGTCTGAAGGGATGGTATTTTCTATGATAGCCAAGCCTTATGTATTTTTGCAAAGAATACAGTATTGAAAATATTGGCAAGAAAATGAACTGTAAATGTCCATTTGTAGGACTGGTCATCATTTCTAAAAATGTTAATATTAACATGTTACATCAAAAGCTATTCATTTAATATATATTTCTTTATTGATTGCAGAGAGGAAGGGAGAGGGAGAGAGAGATAAAATATCAGTGATGAGTGAAAATAAATTATTGGCTACCACTACATGCTCCATACCAGGGATCAAGCCTGCAACCCTGGCATGTGCCTTGACCGGGAATTGAGCCGTGACTTCCTGGTTCATAGGAACCACTGAGTTACAGTTTTTGCTGGGCAAAAACTGTTCATTTCTTTTTTTTTTTTTACATTTATTTATTTATTAATTTTTTTTTCTTTATTGATTAACCATTACTCCCCTCAACCCCCCACTCATGCCCTCACCCCCCTGGTCTCTGTCCATTGGTTAGGCATAACTTTTCATTTCTTAGTGATCTCTTTCTCTTATATTCTAGCTTAATTTTAGAAAACATAGTTTGGTATTTTATCCTGTTTTTGAGTTATTTGTGATATTTAATCTCTTCATAAAGTTACACATTTTTTGTAGTTAGGACTTTGTTTTATATTTTTTAGTATTATCTGGCATACATAAAAGTACTGAATGAATGGTGGGAAGATCCTGATTGGAGGCTTCCCTCTGGCACCTGGGACCTGGGCTTCCCTTGCAGCCCTGGCTTCGTCCAGAAGGTCGTCTGTAAGGACATCTGGTCTAATTAGCATATTATACTTTTATTATTATAGATAATTTATGTAAAGAGTTTAACACAGTGCATGGCCTGTAAAAGAGTCTTGTATATAATGTTTATGTTGGCCAATGTCACCCCAATAATTTTAATTAAAAAAAAATAAAAATGATCTAGCAAAATATGAGAGTCTTGTATACTGGTATAAAGTTGAACTATGAGACTTAAACTTCATTTAAACATTAAAAATAATCTTGAAGTCCTTGGCAGTTTGGCTCAGTGGATAGAGTGTCAGCCTGTGGACTGAAGGGTCCTAGATTCAATTCCAGTCAAGGGCACATGCCCGGGTTGTGGGCTCGATCCTCAGTAGGGGGGTATGCAGGAGGCAGCTGATCAATGATTCTCTCATCATTGATGTTTCTATCTCTCTCTCCCTCTCCCTTTCTCTCTGAAATCAATAAAAAAATATACATATATTAAAAAATCTTAATTTTTTCTCGACTCTCTTGTATTTTTAGTCCAGTCTGTGGCAGAACTTGAATATTTTAATTCAGCTACATTTGTACCTTTAAGTCACAGTAAAGTCTTAATTATTTATTTATATCTAGATTAGCAGTGTTATAGCTAATCCCTAAATTCTTTTGATTATAAAGTGTAGCTATAGAACCTATTAGATAAATTTTCATTAAACTGATTTCTATTTTATTTAAGATGATATTTAAATATTCAATCTCCTTGACATTGAATATCCTTATCAATAGCTTTCAATCTGTTACCTGCAACTCTTTGGATTGAGGGTGGATGTTTTCTGTTAGTAAAGAGTTCATCCATTTGCTCATCAAATAGTATATATAGACAAAATTAATACGTTCTCAGTATGCATATGTATACATACACATACATATATATTTAGAACTTTTATACATATGTATATATAAATATATGAAGGATATATTCTTACATATTCTTATATATCTATATATATGTTGAGATGAATTTAAAATTTTTTTTATTTTAAAGGTTATTCATAGTAGTTTTGGTGGTTTTTGACTATTTGCTACATCAATGGATGTTGAAAATTCAGCTACCATTTTCACTTTTAAAAGGCTTGTCATACTTAAAAGCTCTCGGCATACTTTTTCTACCTTTTTCTTTTCCAAATGTGCCATTTCAGAAATACTAGTATACTTCTGTTCCCCCAGTGTGGAATATGCATTTTTTTTATTTTTTTATTTTTTTAAAATATATTTTATTGATTTTCCACAGAGAGGAAGAGAGAGGGATAGAGAGCTAGAAACATCGATGAGAGAGAAACATCGATCAGCTGCCTCCTGCACACTCCCCACCGGGGATGTGCCCACAACCAAGGTACATGCCCTCGACCGGAATCGAACCCGGGACCCTTGAGTCCGCAGGCCGACGCTCTATCCACTGAGCCAAACCGGTTTTGGCGAATATGCATTTTTTTAAAAATATATTTTTTTATTGATTTCAGAGAGAAAGGAAGAGAGAGAGAAATAGAAACATCAATGATGAGAATCATTGATCGGCTGCCTCTTGCATGCCCCCACACTAGGGATCAAGCCGGCAACCCAGCCATGTGTCCTTGACTGGAATTGAACCCGGGACCCTTCAGTGCACAGGCCAATGCTCTATCCACTGAGCCAAAACAGCTAGGACGCATATGCATTTTTTTTTTCTTAAAAAACAGCTTCATTCAGGGATAATTGACATATGATGAAATTGCACAATATTTAAAGTATATAATTTGATGAGTTTTGACCTATTTATACACCACAACTAGGGTAAGGAACATACTACTCTTAAAGTTTCCTTTTGCCCCTTTGTAATCCATCTCTCTTTCTACCCCCAGAGGTAACCACTAACCTGCTGTTGTTATAGATTAGTTTGCATTTTCTAGAATTTTATGTAAAAGAGAGATATATAGTGTATACACCTTTTTTGAGAGAGAGGTCTGGCTTCTTTCACTCAGTCTAATTATTTTGAGATTTATTTATGTTATTTTGTGTATCAGTAATTTATTTTGATTGCTCAGTAGTATTTCAGTATATGGCTATATCACTATTGTTAAAATCTGTTCTGTTGATAGTCATAGGATTATTTCTAGTTTTTAGCTATTCAAATAAAGCTTCTATGAACATTCATGTAGAAGTTTTTGTATGAACACATATTTTCATTTCTTTTGGGTATATAATAGTGGAATTACTGGGTCATATGGTAACTGTTTTCCAAAGCAGCTATACTATTTTATATTCCCACTAGAAGTGGGAATGGGAATTCCATTTTTTCTACATCCTCACCACCACTTGTTATTATCTGTTTTTTTTATTATAGCCATTAGAGTTAGGATGTGATAATTCACTGTATGTGTTTTGTTTTAATTGATTTAAGAGAAGGAGAGGAAGGGGGAGGGAGTAAGAGAGAGAGAGAGAGAGAGAGAGAGAGAGAGAGAGAGAGAGAAAGGGAGGGAGGGAGGGAGAGGAAGGAAAAGAAACATCGATTTGTTATTTCACTTACTTAGGTATTCATTGGTTGATGGGCTATCAATCTGCAACCTTGGCTCTAACCAACTGAGTTACCAGGCCAGGGCTCATTGTGGTTTTGTTTGCATTTTCCTGTAGGCTAATGATGTTGAGAAATTTTTTACGGGTTTATTGGCCATTTGTATATCTTCTTTGGAGAAATGTCTATTCAGATCCCTTGCCTATTTATAAAATGGGGATATTTGCCTTCTATTATTGAGTTATGAGTTTTAAAAAAACCTTTCATATTCTGGATACAAATCCCTTATCAGATGAATGATTTGTACTTTTTTTTTTTTTAGTATGTGGGCTGTATTTTCACTTTCTTTTAAAAAATTTTTAAAATATTTTTTATTGATTTCAGAGAGGAAGGGAGAGAGAAACATCAATAATGAGAGAGAATCATTGATCAGCTGCCTTCTGCACGCCCCCTACTGGGGATTGAGCTTGCAACTTGGGCATGTGCCCTTGACCTGGAATTGAACCTGGGACCCTTTAGTCCACAGGCCGACATTCTGTCCACTGAGCCAAACTGTCCAGGGCTCCCTTTGGAGGTTCCTTGGGCTCCCTGAGTTGCAGGTTCAGTCCCCATTCAGGAGGCAACCAATTGATGTGTCTCTCTCACAGTGATGTTTCTCTCTCTCTCTCTCTCTCTCTCTCTCTCTCTCTCTCTCTCTTTCTCTCTCTTTCTCTTTCTCCTCTCTCTCCTCACTCTCTCCTCTCTCTCTCCCTCTCTCCTCTCTCCCTCCCTTTCTTCCACTCTCTCTAAAAAAAAAAAAATCATTGGAAAAAAATATCCTTGGGTAGGATTAACAAAAAATAAAAATAAAATATTTGCTAATTTGGTAGGGAGGAAGTAGTAATTGGTTTCTGAAATGTGTATTTATTTGATCACTTAAAATAAGAACATTAATCTTTATTTTCTTTTAGTGAAGTTATATTCCTCTTCTTTGTCCATTTTTTTTTTGAGTGGATGTTAATTTTTACATGGACCTGGGGATGTATTATATTAAAAGATGTGACTTAATTTACATAAATGATAAACAAAAAGTTGTTTCATGTCCCTTTCAATTTAGTTTTGCCTTCCCTCCCTGTAACTACTTTCTAATTCTGTCTGTTCTTGAATTTCATACAGTAATAAAGTAGAACAATTATGACAATAAAAGTTATGTGACCGTGGTCTCTCTCTCAAAAGTTATGTGACTATGGTCTCTCTTTCAAAATAGTATACTGTACTAGTGTGCACCCTTCTTGTGTTGATGTGAGATGATAAAATGCCTACATGAAATGTAGTGAAGTGAATGACCTTCTGACTATACATCAAAAGTAATACAGCAAAAATGGGTTTATTTGTGCACAGCAAAGAATTGCAATTTGGGACAAGCAAACTATAGTAAAAGTCATAGGCATGTCCAACAAATGAAGGGCCATTATTTTATAGAGAAAAAGGAGGAAATTGGGAAGGGTTGTTTCAAATGAAAATTAATTGGATAGAAGCAGGAGTTCAGGGTGATGGGGGCTTCTCATTGGTTGAGAATTGTGGTAGTCAATTTCTGTGGGAAATGCAATGTACATTTTTTCTGTTGGGGCCTGTAACTGTGATTCTTTCCTGTTGGGGGATCTGTAGTTAACAATTCTTTCTGTAGTGGAGCTCTAGTGAAACTGTATGAGAGTTCCCCCTTTTGGCCCCCTGTAGTAGACTTCTAAAGTTTACTAAGATTCTTACTCATTACTTTAGTAGTTGTGAGATTTCATTTTATTAATTTTCATAGTCAGAAGGATCATCATCTGGTTTGTTTTTATATATATACTAGTGGCCCAGTGTACAAAATTCGTGCACATTAAAAGGGAATTAATTAGAGGAAATATTTTAATACTGCTATTTGACCTTTCTCTAAAATAGAAATGTCAGAGATGAAAGAAAATTAGTAAAATGTACATGAAACTCTTCCTCCTGTCAGAGTCTGGGGCGTGCCGCGGGACCCAGAGTCAAGTCCCTGCCCACCCGTGTTCCTCGAAATCATGCAAGACCCAGACCCAGCTGGCCCCACCCCTGTCAAGCCCCGCCGGCCAGGGGGTGCAGCCTCAGGTTCCCCGGCCTGGTGCTGGGCGGGGGGCACAGCCTCAGGTCCCCCGTCAAGCCCTGCCGGGTGGGGAGGCACAGCCTCAGGTCCCCCCACGCACCCTCAGGTCCCCTGGTCTGGTGCCATGGCGGCGGGGGGCGGCCTCAGGTCCCCCAGCCCATCACCGGGGCAGAGGGCGCGGCCTGAGGTCCCCCAGGCTGGGGCGGGGGGCGTGGCCTGAGGTTCCCACTGGACAGGGGGTGCGGCCTGAGGTCCCCTGGCCCAGCACCGGGGCGAGGGGCGCAGCCTGAGGTTCCCCGGACCAGCACCGGGGCGAGGGGTGCGGCCTCAGGTCCCCCGGCCTGGCGCCCGTGCGGGGGGCACAGCATCAGGTAACCTGTCAAGCCCTGCAGGGCGGGGGGCATGGCCTGAGGTCCTCTGGCCTGGCGCTGGGGTGGGGCTGTACGGCCTGAGGTCCCCTGGCCTGGTGCCGGGATGGGGGGCACGGCCTGAGGTCCCCCAGCCTGGCGCCAGGGCATGGGGGTGCGGCTTGAGGTCCCCTGTCAAGTCCCACCGGGCGGGGGGGTGCAGCCTCAGGTCCCTGCTGATTGCTCCTTACGGGAGCTTGGCCTCCGCTGTGGGTGCAGCCATCTTATGTTACGGAAAACCCTCCCTCCGCTGTGGGCGCAGCCATCTTTGTTGCAGAGTGATGGTTAATTTGCATATTCCCTCTTTATTAGATTAGATACATTTTATTGATTTCAGAGAGGAAGGGACAGGGAGAGAGAGATAGAAACATCAATGATGAGAAAGAATCATTGATTTGCTGCCTCCTGTACACCCCCTATTGGGGATCAAGCCCACAACCCAGGCATGTGCCCTTGACCAGAATCGAACCTGGGACTGTTCAGTCTGCAGGCTGATGCTCTATCCACTAAGCCAAATCTGCTAGGGCAGTGGTTAGCAAACTCATTAGTCAACAGAGCCAAATATCAACAGTACAACGATTGAAATTTCTTTTGAGAGCCGAAAATCGACTTCTGCGCATGGGCCACGAAGTTTCAATCGCACTGTACGTGCACACTCGCACGTGGTATTTTGTGGAAGAGCCACACTCAAGGGGCCAAAGAGCCGCATGTGGTTCGAGAGCCGCAGTTTGCTGACCACTGTGGTAGGGCCATCATCTCCTTTGGATGATCCCGGAGCATTGAGCCATGACGATGTTGGTGATTAGATGTCAGGAGCAGATGATGTCAGTGGTTGGGAAAATTTAATATTTTTGGACTGTGGTTGACCGTGGGTAACTGAAATCGTGGAAGGTAAAACCATGGATAAGAAAGTGCACCAAAAATGCATAAGAAAAAAAATACGTGCAAATACATTTAAGAGTTTTATAGGAATACTAGTGGCCTGATGCACGAAATGTGCACGGGGGGGGGGAGGGGGGGCAGGGAGGGGCGGAAGGAGTGTCCCTCAGCCCGGCCTGCAACCTCTCCAATCTGGGACCCCTTGGGGGGTGTCTGAATGCCAATTTAAACTGGCAGTTGGACATCCCTCTCACAATCTGGGACCTCTGGCTCCTAACCGCTCACCTGCCTGCCTGCCTGATCCCCCTAACCACTCTGCCTGCTGGCCTGATCACCCCCAACTGCCCTCCCCTCCTGGCCTGATCGCCCCTAACCACCTCTACCTTGGCCCTGCCACCATGGCTTTGTCTGAAAGGTCTCCCAGAAGGTCTCCCGGTCTAATTAGCATATTACCCTTTTATTAGTATAGATCTATACTAATAAAAGGGTAATATGCTAATTAGACTGGACATCTTCTGGATGTTCTTCCGGACAAAGCCACAGTGGCGGGGGCCATGGCAGAGGTGGTTAGGGGCAATCAGGCCTGCAGGGGAGAGCAGTTAGGGGCAATCTGGCTGGCAGGGGAGGGCAGTTAGGGGCGATCAGGCCGGCAGGCAGAAGTGGTTAGGGGCCATCAGGCAGGTGAGCAGTTAGGAGCCAATGGTCCTAGATTGCGAGAGGGATGTCCAACTGCCAGCAGTCGGGCATCCACCGAGAGGTCCCAGATTGGAGAGGGTGCAGGTCGGGCTGAGGACCCCTCACCCTGCCCCCCCATGCACGAATTTCGTGCACTGAGCCTCTAGTCACTTAATAAAACTCTGGGATTTATTTGTGTCTTAAAAACACCAATTAAAAAATTCCTCAAAAATTTATATTGTGGCAAGAACACCCAAGTGTGTTACTAAACAAAAAAAAGGTTATTTTTAGTATAACAATTACCGCAACTAAGGATTTTTAAAAATGCATTTTAAAATGAGACAGAATTTGAATAAAATAAGACATTTGTATTGAATAGTAAATTCAAATAATTATTGGAAACAACAGATAAATTCCTAGGTGGCACAGTATTCCATTTTATGGATGTATCAAACTTTGTTTCTCAATTCTTTTGATAGACATTTGCATTATTTTTAGTTTTTGCCTTTTACGAATAAGGCAAGTATAAACATACTTGCACAAGTCTTTTTGTGAACATGTTTCATTTCCCTTGGTAGAAATACCTAGGAGTGAAATTATTGGTTCTCAGGGTAGATGTATATTTAACTTTATAAGAAACTAGAGGCCTGGTGCACAAAATTCATGCACTGAGGTGGTTGTCCCTCAGCCCAGCCTGCACCCTCTCTAATCTGGGACCCCTTGGGAGATGTCTGATTGCTGGTTTAGGCCCGATCCCACAGGTATTGGGCCTAAACCAGCAGTCGGACATCCCTCTCACAATCTGGAACTGCTGGCTCCCAAACGCTCGCCTGCCTTATTGCTCCTAACTGCTTCTGCCTGCCAGCCTGATCGACGCCTAACTGCTCCCCTGCCAGCCTGATTGCCCCCAACTGCCCTCCCCTGCTGGCCCGGTCACCCCTAACTGCCCTCCCCTGCAGGCCTGGTCCCCCCCAACTGCCCTCCCTTCCCTGCAGCCCCGGTTGCCCCCAACTGCCCTCCACTGTTGGCCTGGTAGACCCCAACTGCCCTCCCCTGCTGGCCTGGTTGCCCCTAACTGCCCTCCCCTGCTGGCCTGATCACCCACAACTGTCCTCCCCTGCCAGCTATCTTGTGGTGGCTATCTTGTGACCACATGGGAGTGGCCATCTTGTGTGAGGGCGTTATGGTCAATTTGCATATTACCTCTTTATTATATAGGACTAGAGGCCCAGTGCACAAAATTCATGCACTAGTAGGGATCCCTAGTGGCTGTCGGCTGCCAGCTGGGTACTCCCTCCCTTCCCCCAGCCGCCTGCCACCGCCCCTGCCACTGCCAGATGGGGCCTCCCTCCCTTCCCCCGGATGGCCCCGCCCCCTTGCCAAACTCCCAGTTGAGGGGACAATTTGCATACTGTGCTTTTATTATATAGGATTGCCAAATGGTTCTCCATGAGCAGTGTTCTCCAGTTGCTCCATATCTTCTCCACTGCTTTCTTTGGTTGTTAGTCTCTTTGATTTTTAGCCCTTCTAGTGGATATAAAGTGATATCTTAGAATGGTTTTAATGTATATTTTCCAGATGACTAAAGGTGTTGAGCATTTATTCTTTGTCGTTAAAATCTTTTACAAAGGCAAATTTGCAGATTGATAATAAATCCTATGTAAAAAGCCTAATATGCAAATAGACCGAACGGCAGAATGACCGGTCGCTATGATGTGCACTGACCACCAGGAGCAGACGCTCAATACAGGAGCTGCCCCTGGCCCGCAGGCCCCAACCGGCAATGGCGGGGAACGGGTCGGCTAGTGGGCAGCACCAGGACCGCCCAGGTGAGTGCAAGTGGGGGCCCAGATCACCCTGCTGGTTGCCCCACAGATTGGCCCTGATCTCTGGCTAGGCCTAGGGACCCTACCTGTGCATGAATTTCGTGTACTGGGCCTCTAGTATCTTAATAAAAGAATCATTTTAATTACTACATATGGACTCGGTTTTTTATCTGACTTGCAAGATCAGAGGTTAATTAGTAATTAAAAGTAAAATGAAAAAAATTTCTAGTGTAAGATTTTTTAAAAGTTTTATGTCATAGTGAAAATTTATGTAGATTTTTTGGAGTTAAACATTTGCTGTTGATTAATGTTTGTAAGAACTTTATTTGACTGATAAGTAAATGATTCAAGAGGAAGACTCTAGACTGTATTTTTGTAGTACTCTTTTTTGAATTTGGTATGTTGAATCATTGATTCAAGAACATTAAAATTGCATGATTTGGCTAGTAAACTATTCTGTGTTAGAGTCACACGTGAGAACTGATAGTCTAGTAAGGGTATCAGGTAATAATACTAGCAGCAGCTAACACTATATCCAGGCATGTTCTAAGCAATTTAAATACATGAATTTAATCACCTGAATGAAGGTAGGTACTATTATTATCTTTGTTTACCAGTTGAGGAATCTGAGATACAGAAGTTCAACAGTTTGCCCAAAATCATAGAGCAAGTCGTCTACTGGGATTCAAACCTAGATAAGTCTGGCTCCAGAACTCATACTTTTACTATTCAGTGCTAAAGTGATTAAATTAAATGCAGTCAGTTTTGCATTCTTATAGTTTAAGATTTCTAAGTTTGTAAATAGACTCTCTACCAGTTTCTCTTCCTTTACTATCCGTACTCCTGTAATATATCCCAGGGGTTGATTTATAGAAGGAAAGTTTTATCTGACTTAACAGATGGTGGACAACCCTAGTAACCTGATATTGAGTGCTTTCCTAGAGAAGATGTAATTTCTCTCTTTACTTTAGTTGAGTGTTGGAATTGGAGCAGTCACTTTCAGACAGTCAACAGTGTTTGTTTAACTGGTCTTTGTGAAAATCTCTAAATGTAAATGTTTAACATCCTCTGGAAACAAACTGAGTGAGATTTGAGGTTGATGGAATTTGTGTCTGAAAAATGTTGGACCTAATAACAGCACTGCTAGATACTTGATATTCATAGGTATTTATGATGTGTTGGCACAGATTCACAGTTCTTAAAATTATTATTTTTTTTATTTTGGAATCCCCTGCATACTGAAACCATGGAACTCATCGTTGTCATTAGTTTGGGTTTAGATAAGATTAATCTTTGAGGGAAGGCGAGATTTTTCTTTTTTTAAAATCTATTTTTATTGATTTCAGAGAGGAAATGAGAGGGTGAGAGAGAGAGAGAAACATCAATGATGAGACAGAATCATTGATCAGCTACCTCCTGCATACCTCGCACTGGGGATCGAGCCTGCAACCTAGGCATGTTTCTTGACTGGGAATTGAACCATGATCTCCTGGTTCATAGGTTGACGCTTAACCACTGAGCCATGCTAGCTGGGTGTCTAGATTTTTGGGGGTCAATTTCCTTGAAAGAAGATTTGGGAATGGGAAGAAATAAAAGTATATATTGGCTTTGCCTTCACCATACCTTTTGTAGCTTCCTCCACTTCTGGTTTGGTGTCAGTGTATCATGGGTGATGTAAAGAAGTTGAGGTGGATGGGAAGCATTTTGTATGGTTTAAATGAGAGAATATAAATTCTTGAATAAATAAATTATGAAATATGAGTTTAATTCCTGTGCTTCTACACTATGATTTGGGTGTTTTAACTTCTCTGGGTCTTTATTTCTTCTTTTTTAAAGTGACTAGAAGTCCGGTGCATGAAATTCATGCACTGAGAGGGGTGTCCCTCAGCCCAGCTTGCACCCTCTCCAATCTGGGACCCCCTCGGGGGATGTCCGACTGCTGGTTTAGGCCCGATCCCACAGGTATCGGGCCTAAACCGGCAGTCAGACATCCCTCTCACAATCCGGGACTGCTGGCTCCCAACTGCTTGCCTGCCTGCCTGCCTGATTGCCCCTAACCGCTTCTGACTGCCAGCCTGATCACCCCCTAATCACTCCCGTGCCAGCCTGATTGACACCTAACTGCTCCCCTGCTGGCCCGGTCACCCCCAACTGCCCTCCACTGCTGGCCTCGTAGCCCCCAACTGCCCTCCCCTGCTGGCCCGGTCACCCCCAACTGCCCTCCACTGCTGGCCTCGTAGCCCCCAACTGCCCTCCCCTGCTGGCCTGGTCGCCCCTAACTGCCCTCCCCTGCTGGCCATCTTGTGGTAGCCATCTTGTGACCACATGGGGGTGGCCATCTTGTGTGAGGGCATGACGGTCAATTTGCATATCACCATTTTATTATATAGGATGGTACTGGATTGGATACTCTTAAAGTTTGGGGGGGGGGATTTGATTCTGAAATATTTAAATTCTAATAATTATAATGAATATAATTCAGTTTTCATATAGCAAATAAATAATACCAACACCACTTATTGAGTAGCATCCATTCCTCACTGATCTTCAGTGAGGATTTTAATTAATATTTCTATATACATGTGGGCCTGTTTTTATGCTCTAGTTATCTGTCCCTTAGCTAGTACTATACTATGTTTACTGTAGATTTGTAATAAACTTTTAAATAACTCATATGGTGAGGCCCCACCCCGCATTTTGTTATTCTTTAAAATTATGTTGATTATTCTTCTAAATCATTCTTAACCTTTAAAATTCTGTGATTTTGTTTTTTTGTTTTTTTAAATATATTTTATTGATTTTTTACAGAGAGGAAGAGAGAGGGATAGAGAGTTAGAAACATTGATGAGAGAGAAACATCAATCAGCTGCCTCTTGCACACCCCCTACTGGGGATGTGCCCGCAACCAAGGTACATGCCCTTGACCGGAATCGAACCTGGGACCCTTGAGTCCGAAGGCCGACGCTCTATCCACTGAGCCAAACTGGTTTCGGCTGTGATTTTGTGTATAGTGCTGAAGTACTGGTTGAACTCTCTGGGATTTGATTGGTAATTAATACATTCTTATTGAATGAATATGTGACCAACTGCTAATAAGATTCTATAAGGCTTATGAATAACAAAGTATTATAAGTTAATATCAGTAAAATTATGACTCTGACTCTTGAGAATACCGCTAAAATACTTGACTTTTCTTTCTGGAAGCGTATAATTAAATTACTTTGAAATTTGGGTTGAGTGTAATATTAAATATCTTGAATGCTCTCCATGCCTGCAACCCCATTTCATACTCCCTTTGGTGTGCTATTCAATAAATGGCGTGTGTGTGTGTGTGTGTGTGTGTGTATTTTTTACTCAAGAGAACTTAAAGTGATATGCCCTTTACTTTCTCTCCTTTTAATAAGGCTATTATTTGGTTGCTTTGAATGCTTTTTCTTTTTCATTCCAAGCTTAATAGAACCATCTTCTTAACGTGAAGGCTTTCTTTAATTTTTCTTTCTTTCTTTTTTTGTTTGTTTGTTTGCTTGCTTGTTTGTTGTTGTTTTTTGTTAATCTTCACCCGAGGATATTTTTCCATTGACTTTTAGAGAGAGTGGAAGGGAGGGGGAGAGACACAGAGAGAGAAACATCTATGTGAGAGAGACACATCTATTGTTGCCTCCCGCACTCGCCCGACCTGGACTGGGGATTGAACCTGCAGCTGAGATACAAGTCCTTGACCAGAATCAAACCCATGACCCTTTAATCCAAGGGCCAGTGCTCTAACCACTGAGCAACTGGCTAGGATGAAGGCTTTTTTATTCATCATTTTCTCTACATTTTATCTTTTTCGCTTTTGATTCCATAGCACTTTGTTGCAATACTGCATGACATATTGTCTGCTTTGCATTATAATTAACTATATCTTTTCTCCCTAGATTATGTACATACAGGGAACAGGATCCTTGTCACTTTGCCTTATTGTTTTTCTAATTTTTTTTCTTAAATTTTATTGATTTTTAGAGAGAGGAAGGGGAGAGAGAGAGAGAAA
Organism: Cnephaeus nilssonii; assembly: GCF_951640355.1. Lineage (NCBI taxonomy): Eukaryota > Metazoa > Chordata > Mammalia > Chiroptera > Vespertilionidae > Cnephaeus > Cnephaeus nilssonii. The sequence continues at coordinate 86,550,957 of NC_137075.1, read as the reverse complement.
CATGGGTCGGTTGCCTTCTGTATGTGCCCTGACCAGGATCGAACCTGCAACCTGGGTATGTGCCCTGACTGGGAATCGAACCCACCACCTTTTGGTGCACAGGACGATGCTTAACCAACTGAACCACACCAGCCAGGGCACTTTGCCTTATTTTTTACTAGAGGCCGGTACATGAAATTTGGGCACAGATAGGGTCCCTAGGCCTGGCTGGTGATCAGGGCCGATCTGTGGGGCGAATGGCAGGGTGATCAGGGGGCTCCCACTGGCACCTGCCTTAGCCGGCTTGGCGCCGCCCACTCGCCAGCCCCGCCACCTGCTGCCATCGCTGGTCACCTTCCTCTGCAGGGTGACCGGCGGGGTGATCGGGGGGGGTCCCCGCTGGCATCTGCCTTGGCTGGCCTGGGGCCTGCAGGCTGGGGGCAGCTCCTGCATTGAGCATCTGCCCTCTGGTGGTCAGTGTGCATCATAGCAACCGGTTGTTCCTCTGGTCATTCTGCTGTTCAGTCTATTTGCACACTTGGCTTTTATTATATAGGATAACTCACAGTTCCTTGCATGTAGTGGGTTTTCAGTGGTGTTTGAATTGAATTAACAAGCTCACCCTAGCTGGTTGCTCAACGGTTAGAGTGTTGGCCTGTGGACTGAAGGTTTGTAGATTCAATTCAGGTCAAGGACACATACCTCGGTTGCAGGTTTGATCCCCAGGTATGCATGTGTATGTGGGAGGCAACCAATTGATGTGTCTATCTCTCATATTGTTGTTTCTCTCTCTCTGTCTCCCCCTCCCTTCCACTCTCTCTAAATATCAATAGAAAAAATATGTTCTAGGGTGAGGATTAACAAAGCAACACAAAACAAAAAAAATAATCTCTGCCCTCATTGAGCATTATAGAGTAGTGGAAAGAGATGCACAATAAGAAGATAAATACATAGGAAAATTACCATTTGAGAATATGTGACAAAGATGATACATTTAAAATAAAAAATGTTACCTTAATTCTGCCCACACTTTTGTTAATAGTCTCTTCATTCATCCCTTTAAGTGTTCCATCTGTTTTAGCTCTGTTTAAGGGGCAGTTTCAATGAACTTGTGGAAGTGGACCAGTTTGGAGTAGTTGAATACAGAATGAAGGTTAGAAATTAGAGACTGTGAGAGTTGATACTTTTTTGAGAATTGTGGCTGCAAAGGGTAATTGAGAAATGGGGGAGGAGATAGAGCATAGCTGAGTTGGGAATGATAGAATACTTTAAAAAATTTATAGAGGGAGATATTGGTACATATTTACATGATAATGGGACTGATCTTATAAAGGAGGAAAGATTGATGATACAGGAGAGAGTGAATTATGGAAGGAAAGAAATTTTCAAGTGCAAGAGATAATATAAAGAGCAAACTCTGGTTGCCCTTTAATAATCATCAGAGATGCTTACTCATTTTAAAGTAGGGGAAAAAGAGATGATTGGTTTAGTTTGGGTGGGATGTTATAAATTTGCTTGTGGAAAGAATAGGGAGCTTTCCTCTGGCTTCTATTTTCTTAATGAAAGTGTCTTAAATTGAAAGTGGTGGGAGAAATAGAGAGGAGGGGTGAAGTATTTAAGGATTGGGGGAAATATATAAAACAGCCACTACAGGGAGCTTTTAGGGTAATATTGCTGTGGTTGAGGTTGTTAATTGTGAATTTATGGCAGTAATTGGTCTCCTTGGATATGTGATTTTCTTCAATATTCTACTGGTCTGTTGCAGTCTTGAAGGTTAGTTGGAGGTGCTAGGAGAGAGGGAGAGGAAAGAGACATGGGAAACATTGAATTGATTGTGAGCAGTGAGTATATTGATGAACTGTGAAATCTAAACTGGATAAAAAAGAGTGAGTTGGAAAGATCAAATCTTTTATTATATGTATTTCTTCTTTCTGCTTCCTTTTTATTTATGTCCAAAATGACCAGAATTTATACACACTCAGCCACTTGGAATCTCCCATTCTTGTGTTTCATTTTAGTGGTTTAAAAAAATCATTGAATTTATTGGAGTGACATCCTAATATATAAAAACACTGGGTTGTAACGACCAGTAATGACCAGAGGCTGACCAACTGGAAGTCATTGCTGGCCCCGCCCCCAAGCAAGTGGTTAGGGGCAATTAGGCAGACAGGCAGAGTGGTTAGGGGTGACCAGATAGGCAGACCAGCGGTTAGGGGTGATCAGGTAGGTAGACAAGCGGTTAGGGGTGATCAGGTAGGCAGACGGCCCCTCGCAGGGCTGGCCCTGCCCCCCAGCAAAGAAAGAGGGAGGCCCAGGCCAGCCAAGCCATTGCACCCATGTCTGTCGCCTGCAGAGGGAGGCCACTGGTGGCAGGGGAGGGGGGGCAGTGCTGCACAGATGGCAAGCAGTGGCAGTGGCAGGGGTGGGGCCAGCTGCCCACATCCCGGGGAAGGAAAGCCCCGATAGACCCTGATCTCAGGCCAGGCCTACGGACCCTACCTGAGGGGTCCCAGATTGTGAGAGGGTGCAGGCCGGGCTGAGGGAACCCCCCGAGTGCATGAATTTTTGTGCACCAGGCCTCTAGTTTATCCTATCTAATAAAAGAGTCGTATGCAAATTGACCATCACTCCAACACACAAGATGGCTGCCCCCATGTGGACACAAGATGGCCACCACAAGATGGCCAGCAGGGAAGGGCAGTTGGGAGGGACCAGGTCTGCAAGGGAGGGCAGTTGTGGGCAATCAGACCAGCAGGGGAGGGAAGTTGGGAGGGACCAGGCCTACAAGGGAGGGCAGTTGGCGGGGACCAGGCCTGCAAGGGAGGAAAATTGGGGTCAACCGGGTTGCAGGGAAGGGCAGTTGTGGGGGACCCAGGCCTGCAGGGGAGAGCAGTTGGGGGAGACCAGGCCTGCAGGGGAGGGCAGTTAGGGGTGACCAGGCCTGCAGGGGAGGGCAGTTAGGGGCAAACAGGCTGGCAGGGGAGCATTTAGGCATCAATCAGGCTGGCAGGGGAGTGGTTAGGGAGTGATCAGGTTGACAGTCAGAAGCGGTTAGGGGCAATCAGGAAGGCAGGCGATCCGTTGGGAGCCAGCAGTCCTGGATTGTGAGAGGGATGTCCGACTGCCCGTTTAGGCCAATCCTAGGATTGGGCCTAAACGGGCAGTCGGACATCCCTCAAGGGGTCCCAGATTGGAGAGGGTGCAGGCTGGGCTGAGGGACACACACCCCCGTGCACGAATTTCGTGCACTGGGCCTTTTGTGTATATATATATATATATATATATATATATAAAAGCCTAAGTGACTGAACGACCTGTCGACCGGTTGCTATGATGCGCACTGACCACCAGGGGGCAGACGCTCAACGTGGTCAATGCGCTCCCACAGCAGGAGCGCTGCTCAACTGACTGGGATGATGGGTGCTGGGATGAGCTGGGGCGGCTCCTCCCTGGCCTTCTGCTGCTTTGCACAATAATCAGGGATGTTGGATGCAGGTTTCAGCCTGATCCCCGCAGGCCACGCCCAGGGACCCCACTGGTGCACGAATCTGTGCCCCGGGCCTCCAGTTGGTTAATAAAATTATGTTTCAAGTGTACAATTCTATAATATAGCATTTGTATATTGTAGGATCTCACATTCTAAATAAGCAGTTTAAACCCACATTCAAGCCAAATGGATTGAAACACACACACACGCACACAGAGTTAGTGACCTATAGAGCTTGTGAGTGTGATCTCAAACATAACATTATTTTAAAGACTAATAATTTTCAAGTCCAACTTCCTTTGTTAACTTCTTTCTATAAATAGGACACAGGAAAATAATTTCCTCTGAAAATAACTGGATCCATTTAGGATCTTTCTATGAAATTTGTGACAAGATCTGAACTTAGAAAAAATAACTGTTATTCACTGTTAGTACAGTCTTTTTGGAAAACAGTGTGGCAAGCTCTCATGAATAGTTAAACATACACTTATTATAATGACCTAATAGCCCCACTGCTAAGGATTTACTTAAGTGAAATGAAAAGTCACACATAAATGTATGCTAATGCCCCAAACTGGAAGCAACCCCCAATATACTTCAACTGGTGAACTGATAAACTTTGGTACGTCTGTACAGTGGAATACTATTTGTCAGTGCATATAACAAGATGGATGGATAGCAAATGCATTATGATAAGTGAAAGAAGCCAGACTCAAAAAGCTACATATCCATTTGGCTTGAATGTGGGTTTTTTAAATAATATATTGGAATAAGCAAAACTAAAGGGACAGAAAACTTGACTAGTGGTTGCCAAGTTGTACGGGGATGGTTTGACTACAAGGGATGAGGACATTTTTGGGGGTGTTTTCTCTTGTTTATATCTGATCTATATCTTGATTGTCGTGGTGGTTTCATGACTGTATGTGTTTTTCAGACTCAGAGGTGTAACTTAAAAGTGAATTTTAGTACATATAAATTATACCTCAGTTTAAGTTCTAGCACATATGTAACCATATTAAAAAGTGCTTTAGAGAACTATGGCCTGAAAATGTTTTGGTTTTAGATTCTACTTATGTTTTGTTTCTATTTTTTTAATGGGAGAAAAATGGTGCATAAGCATCATTAGCATTTGTAAAGTTCTTTGAAGCTCAGAAAACTTGTAACTGCTGAGTTTGTCTACACCTAGCAAACATTCCTATCATGTTTAAAAGAATGTTACAAGATATATCCTCCTTACCTAAGGAAATAAGAAGCTAACACTTTTGAACCTTTTCTACCTTCCCAGTAAATCAATAATGATAATCTGAAAGATTATTTTTAAATGCAATAAAGTTACAAAAACCAGTTTCTAACTAGTTGCCTCCGACAGCTCCAATACTAAGCAGTCAGTTTCCCGTAGTTAAAGAAAGTGTCTTTATAACTAAAGTTATTGACCATGTCTAAGCAAACTTTGTGATGTAGGATCTCTCAAATTTAGCCTCCCTATTATCAACCAGACACAGGACTTTCCTACCACTAGGAAGGGAGTGGTTTCCAGCTTTGGGATGACACAATTGAAAGGTTCTGAAAAGGAATTAAAAATAGTCTTTAGGAAGAATAACTCAGAATAAAAAGTGTGCTTCATTAAACCAAGCATAAAGTTAGTAATCTATCACTTAAGATTTAAGTGATAGACCTACCTCTGCCGCTAACTAGTTGTGTGACTAGCTAACCTAACCTAGGCTTCTGGCTCTTTGTCTATAAAACAAGGACACTTTATAAAGTCTCTTGGGCTCTGCTTCTGGACCAGGAGCCGAGGAGGCCTCAGGCTTCAGTGTCACCTTTTTGCATTTATTTTCCGTATCACTGAGAAGTATTTAAATTAATTTTTTTGAGCCAGCTATTGTTTACATATATATTTGATACATTTATATATTGATTGTTATTTGGGTGAATGTCCTACACTATCTTGACTAGAAGCCTTTTTAATCTTTCAAAGCCATGGTTTCTCATATTGAAAATTGGAATTATAGTTCTGACCTCTTAGTGTTTCTTTGTGTTGATGAAATATATATACACTTGTATTTATATTATTAGAATAGTTCCTAATATATAGTAAGTGATATACATACACACACATGCATGTACATATATACACACACAGACATATATATATATAGCAGCTATTATATTTTCAAGTGAGTCCTATACTTCCTTGTTGGTTTCTGTGTGTGTGTCAGAACTCTTGTCAATCACTTTGAAATTTCTGTAAATGTGTCTGGGGATTGGCATGTCTTGAGGCTTTAGGGTAAGACATTTATATCTAATTTTAACCTATGCCCCTAGCAACCTTGAATTGGAGGGTTTTTTTTTAGAATAAATTACTTTTTTTTTTTTTCAATATAACAACAGGTTGAAATGCTTTGTTTGTATTTGTGGTCATATTTTAGAAATATCCAGGTAGTTGATATTCTTTTAAGCTCTATTGCATGCAGTTTCCATTAGCTATTAATAAAAAAAATTAGTGCAATGTGTCTAGAGATGTGGAAGTTGTAATGGAGTGAATTTTAAGTAAGGAAAAAGGAATATAAGACTGTATATAAGTGAGGAAATATGTGTTGTTTGAGTTAGAGATTTTTACTTAGACAACCATAGTTATGACAGGTAAAAATCATCTTTGGGAAAGAGGAACAAAAAGGAGGGATAAAATAATAAAAGATAGACTTTTAGTTTGTATATTTAGATTATAACTAATATGCTTACATATTATAATTCCTGAAGCCTTCACTCTACTCCAGTGAGTTAAACTTTACCCATGAATTCAGAAGCATGACATTTTTTTCTTTTAAAATATAAATGTCAATTAAGTTATTTTTTCTTCTTGAATTTTGGGGTTGAATTAGTGTCTTGTAGATTATCATCTACTATTTTTTAGGGAAGCCAGAGCATATTATTCTGCCCTTTAGAGATGTGTCTAAGAAGATTAGGCTTGCTGATATATGATCTTAATTTCCTTATTTCTTCAGCTGAAATAATAAGCATATTACTTCCTTTTTTCTCTTATATCAAGTCCTAAGAATGCCTTTGCATTTATTTTTGTCTTATATTGTAAACTGTTGTGTGCATATAGGTGTTTGGAACCATGGAAGTATATTATTAAGTAAGTGTCATGGCACAGTATCTTTTAAAGTTTTAAAGTTAATCTATCTGTCATAAATGAGAGCTAATTCAGTATGCCAGCCCATTTTGTACCCATTCTCAGATGAACTTAAGTGTTTCTGCGAGGATTGATCTAGTGACAATGTTAGAGGTTAATCAAGATTTTATAGAACAAAAAGATAGATACAGAAGCAGAGAAGCATCGAACAGACTGTCAAATTACAGCGGGAAAGCTGGGGAAGGTTGGGGGGTGGGAGGTAAGAGATCAACTGAAGGACTTGTATGCATGCATATAAGCCTAACCAATGGACACAAGACACTGGGGGTGGGGGGATAAGGGGGTAGGGGAGGCAAGGGAAGGTCCTTGGGGAAAAAAGGAGACATATGTACTACTATTTGTAATACTTTAAACAATAAAATAAAGTAAAATAAAATAAAATATTTTACAAAGTTTTTAATGGTTATGCATGTCTCCCCTAACTAAAGGGTTGTTTTTTGTGTGCCCCCAAAATTCATGTGTTTAAATCCTAACTCCCAGTGTGATGGTATTAGGAAGTGGGGCCTTTAGGTCAAGAAGGTGGATCCCTCATGAGTGGGATTAGTGCCCTTTGAAAAGAACCCCTGAGTGCTCTGTTGCCCCCTTATGCCATGTGAGGACACAGAGAGAAGATGACCAGCTATGAATTAAGAAGAGGGCACCAAATCTGTGGATACCCTAATCTTGGAATTCCCAGTCTCTGGAACTGTAGGAAATAAAGGTTTATTTACTGTTTAAACTACTCAGCCTGGTAGTTTGTAAATAGCAGCTTGTACAGACTAAGCCAAGAAGTAAAAACATTGTGCTTGCTTTCAAGAGCTAGCGATTGTAGAATATAATAGCATGGTTTTAGAGATTTAAAAATAGGGGTTCAGGTCGGGCTCTGCATTTGTTATTTGAGCTTGGGCAAGTTTCTTAACTACCTCTAAGTCTAAGTTATTTCAGGAAGTAAGATGTGTCATTTTATGGTATCTGGTTGATGGTCATTGGTGCCAATTCAACACCAACAGGAATACCCAATTTGGGATGCATTGAAGAAGGAAACTTTATTAAGTGCAAAACAGCTCAATTGTGATACAGCACGGCTGTGAAAACAGCAAGGCTCCGAGGCTGCCCTGGAGCCAGGCCCCTCTCCTGCAGACAGCTCTGCTCCTCTCTGGTGTGCTCCCCTCTGCTCTGCTCAGTGCCAGTCTGCTTTGCTTTGTGTGTGGATCCGTGCTCTGCTCTGTTCTGCACTGGCGAGACTTTTATGTTTCAGCTCAGCCAGGGATATGCACTCTTCCGTCTTTAGTGAAAGGGAAAATGCACTCCCAAACTGAAAGATTTTAAAAGAGACTTTGTTAACTCTTGTCAGATATACTGTGGGATTCTGGAATGTTTAAGTAGAAGATGTTGGATCAGTATAGTTTGATGGGAAGAACACAGGATTTGAAATCAGGTTTTGAAGTCTTGTGTCAGTTTACTAACTATATGACTTTAACCTTTTTGAGAGAGTTCTCCTTATAAGTAATATGAAAAGAATAATGATATTTATCTCATAGAATTGCTATAAGCATAGTAATTAAAGTTTGCAATTAACCAATTAAAATTAAAATGAAAATGCTTTGTAAATTATAACATACTTTTTGAGAGTTACTGTGTTCTTCAATTGGGACATTTGTTTTATCTAGTAAAACAACATATGGGTTGCTATCATATGGGTTAAAAGATTGCCCACCTTTGGTTTGATGTATCACTTTTATTTAGGGTGATTATCCTTAGGTTTTTGTCTGCCTTTTTGTTTTCCTTAATAATGAATTTTTTCACAGAATGAGGATTCCTCCTTTGCCAAAGTTAGAAATCTATCATTACATTCAGCTTTGTGGTGTGGAGACTACACTGGGATCTAGCCTTTCTTGACGTCACTGGTTCTTAAGTGTCAGTACCTCCCCTATTAGGTGTTTGGATCTTTGAGGTACACTTTCGGTTGCCACAGTGATTTGGGCGGGGTGGCTGCAGCACTGGCTTTGAGTGAGCAGGAGCCAGGAATGCCATACATACCACAAGGTATGAGAGAGTTCTGCATGATTTTCGGACATTCCGCCAGACCTCCTTGTAGGTGAAAAACTTGTACTTATCTGATCCTAATTCTGTTTTACATTTAAACACAAAGTATTTTTGCATGATTTTAATAGATACTGGATTTTCCAGGAATGCAACTGTTGCGTAAACAAATTGTACTTTATTTGTTTTGTTCAGAAATTTAACAATGGTTGTTAACTTTTTCAGAAAAATCATATTACCAGTGCATTGCCCCTCATGGTATCTGATTTTCCAGTACAACTTATTGGGTTAATTTACATTTGTAGCTGTCACATTCATAGCATTTTTATGTATTGGTGCAAGTGTCTATTTCCTTATTAATATGAATTCCAGGATGGTTATACTTGAGCATTTACTGATTAAAATATGATTTTATTGAAAATTACTTTTTTTCTCTTATATTACATTATCTTAATTTTTAAAATCGAAGATAGGTAAGTGACCTACTTGCATTTAATTTTAGGTTTATGCTCTTAAAATAACTCAACTTTTGTGGGTTTCAAGATGGAACCTGTATTTAACAGAAATCTATGTTACTTTCTAGAGGAAGGTGGAAGATTTATGTTGGCCTACATTATGGGTGTCTGTCCTCTTCGCTTTCTTTCCCTTCCCTCTCCTTCCCCTCTCTATTCTTTTCTATTTTCCCTTTCTACTATGAAGTATTTGATACATAGACAAGAATGTGGTACTGTATATTAAATAATGAAGCATAGAATAAAACCAGTACCTTTGAACCCATCCCCCAGCTTAAGAAATCTTATATTTCTTAATGGTTTATTTCTTCTTGGTTTTCATTCACCTGTCTCTCCACCAGGGATAAAGCTCTTCAGAATGTTGTTTCATTTATCATTCCCTTCTTTTTAAGTTGACCCCAAATTTCTATGTATTTCCAAAATATATTGTTTACTTTTGCTTATTTTTTAACCATAAAAATGGAACCATATATATTCTTACTTGCTTTGGCTAATTGAAATTATATTTTGTTTATTTATTTATTTTTGATGATATATAAATTGTTTTAAAAATATCTTATTGTTGAAAGTATTACATATGTTTTCTTTTCCCCCCATTGACCCCCTCCTGCTCCACCTTCCCTGTCCTTCGCCCTCCGCCCCAGGCCCTTACCACCCCACTATCTTCGTCCATTGGATATGCATATATGCATATAAGGTCTGTGGTTGATTACCTCCTACTCACCCATCCTCTCCCACCTTCCCTCCAAGATTCTGCACTCTGTTGCATGTTTCCATGTCTCTGGATCCATTCTGTTCATCAGTTTATTTTGTTAATTAGATTCCACATATGAGTGAGGTCATGTGATATTTGTCTTTCTCTGACTAACATATTTCACTTAACATGATACTCTCTAGGTCCCTCTTTGCTGTCTCAAAGGATAAGAGATTCTTTTTTACTACTGTATGCTATTCCATGGTATACTAGTAAATATACCACAGCTTTTTTAAAAAAAAAAATAATTTTATTGATTTTTTTACAGAGAGGAAGGGAGAGATATAGAGAGTTAGAAACATCAATGAGAGAGAAACATCGATCAGCTGCCTCCTGTACACCCCCTACTGGGGATGTGCCCGCAACCAAGGTACATGCCCTTGACTGGAATCGAACCTGGGACCCTTCAGTCCGTTGGCCGACGCTCTATCCACTGAGCCAAACCAGTTAGGGCTACCACAGCTTTTTTATTCACTCATCTACTGATGGGCACTTGGGCTGTTTTCAGATGTTAGCTATTGTAAATTGTGCTGCTATGAACATAAGGGTGCATACATTCTTTCTGACTGGTTTTTCTGGTTTCTTAGGATATATTTCTAGAAATGGGATCACTGAGTCAAATGGCAGTTCCATATTTAATTTTTTGAGGAAACTCTATACTGTTTCCATAACGGCTGCACCAGTCTACATTCCCACCAGCAGTGTACTAGGGTTCCCTTTTTCCACATCCTCACCAGCACTTGTCTTTTACTGATCATTCTGACAGGTGTGAGGTGATACCTCATTGTCATTTTATTTTGCATCTCTTTGATGATCAGTGACTTTGAGCATTTTTTCATGTCGCTTGGCCATCTGTATGTCCACTTTGGAGAAGTGTCTATTTAGGTCCTTTGCCCATTTTTTTTTTTTTATCCTCACCTGAGGATATTTCTCCATTGATTTTTAGAGAGAGTGGAAGAGAGAAGGAAAGACAGAGAAATATCAATGTGAGAGAAACACATCGATTGGTTGCCTCCTGCACTCACCCCAACAGGGCCCCGGCCAGGGAGGAGTCTGCAACTGAGGCACGTGCCCTTGACTGGAATCAAACCCGGGACCTCTTGGTCCACAGGCCAACGCTCTTCCACTGAGCCAAACCACTTAGGGCTTGCCCATTTTTAAATTGTATTATTTGTTTTCCTTTTGCTAAGTTGTATGAGTTCCTTATATATTTTGGATATTAACCCTATATTAGATGTATCATTGCCAAATATGTTCTCCCATACCATGAGCTTCCTTTTTGTTTTATTGATGGTTTCTTTTCAACATTCTATTTTAAAATTTATGTAATCTATAGTGATATGTGTAACTGGTTTATTTTCTCAGATACATGTATTAATTGTATGACTATACCACAATTTATCTTTTCTCCTAAAGATGCACATTTGTAGTTTTCCATTTTGTTGGTATTACAAGCATATTCTTGTTTATGTCATCAGTGTACATGTATAAACATTTCTCTATAACAGTGGTTCTCAACCTTTCTAATGCCGCGACCCTTTAATACAGTTCCTCATGTTGTGGTGACCCCCAACCATAAAATTATTTTCGTTGCTACTTCATAACTGTAATTTTGCTACTGTTATGAATTGTAATGTAAATATCTGTGTTTTACAACGGTCTTAGGCTCTACAGCAGCAGTTCTCAACCTGTGGGCCCCACAAGTTGAGAACCGCAAGCAGGGTCGCCTAAGACCATCGGAAAACACAGATATTTACATTACAATTCATAACAGTAGCAAAATTACAGTTATGAAGTAGCACCGAAAATAATTTTATGGTTGGGGGTCACCACAATATGAGGAACTGTATGAATTAAAGGTTCGCGGCATTAGAAAGGTTGAGAAACACTGCTCTACAAGAATGAGTTTTAAACATTTTTTTATGGTGACCCCTCCAGCGTACATACCCACAGTTGAAAGAAAAATGAGAATCAGTATTCACCTTTACTTATTACATGTAATGCACTCATCTTTTCCATTCTATTTCTCTCTTTCTCTCTAAGTGCTGATTGTGACCTAAATGATTTCACTGTTGATTTTTCACAGCTCAAGATAGCAATTGGTTTTCTTTGGAGGTTAGGTATGTTGACCTGGCTTTCCTTTGCTTATAAGAGGGAGTCAGAAGGCAGCATCCCATGAGGTGAGAGTGCACCTGGCTAAGCAGGAGCACTGCTTCTACACCTGGAATATCCTGTTCAATGAAGTTTCAGCTAGGACAAAATTTGGATTCAGTCCTTAAGTACCTGCCACTCCTTGATGGGATGAATTCCCTAGGTATGCCCTAACTAAACATTTCAAGTTATGCCGGCGTCACACCTTTCTCTAAGGATGCAAGGAACAGGATGATGGGATTGGTTGGGGCTTTCTATTCTTGATATTTACTTTTATGTCAGATTTGGTTCCCCCTTTTACTTATTTTGGCCATAAACTATGTATTCTTGAAGGCTCAGATCTCAATAGTTTACTCTTGAGATAAAGTCTTTCTGGAGACTTTCTAATATGCATATTCAGATATTTCAGGTATTTTTATTTGAGTTCTTCTTTTGCATTCTACTAGAGACTTTGAGTTTTTTGCCAAAGAAAAGAAAGTTAATTTACATGGGTTTAATCTCAAGTAATTGTAAAATTAGGCAAAGAAGCTACATGTTTTAGCTCTGATTCAATGTCTCATTATTAAGAGTATACAGTATATGCAAACTAACTTACAGAGCTATGCTTTGAACCTGAGTGTGAATATTCACACTTGGTACTATTCTTTTTTTTTTTAATCTTTATTGTTGAAAGTATTACATATGTCCCCTTTTTCCCCCATTGACCTCTTCTAGCCCAACCCAGCCCCCCCATTGACCTCTTCTAGCCCCGCCCCCCACCCCAGGCTGGTACTATTTTTTATGACTTGTGTTGGGGGGGTCCTAAATAATAGGACTAGGCTCAAGAATAACCATGGTAGTGTTTTGGTGGGCTTTTCTATTTGTTTGTTTTAATTTCATTTTTTAGGACTCAAAAATAAACACAATGTTCATTCCAGTCTAGAAGTTATTATGGTTTGCATTATTGGTTTTTTTATTGTGATAAAATATACATAACATAAAATTACCATTTTAACAATTTTGAAGTGTATAGTTCAGTGGGATTCAGTATATTTACATTGTTCAACCATCACCACCATCCATCTCCAGAACTGAAACTCTACCCATTGAACAGTAACTCCCCATTTTCCCTCCCTCACACCCCAGCCCATTGTAACCACCTTCCTTCTTTCTGTCTCTGAATTTGACTGTTCTGAATATCTCATATACACAGAACTATATAATACAGTGTGGGGCAAAAGTAGGTTTACAGTTGTGATTATGTGAAACAATTTATTCTTATATTATTTATTAATTACTGTATTATTTTCCATATGAACCATCTGTAAACCTATTTTTTCCCATTCTGTATTTGTCCATTTGTGTCTGCTTTATTTCACTTAGCATAATGTCTCCAAGGTTCATCCATGTTATAACATGTGTCAGAACATTGTTTTTTTAAGGCTAAATATTCCATTATGTATATATACCATTTTGTTTATGTGTTTCTGTCAATGGACACTTGGATTATCTCCATCCTTTGGCTATTGTGAATAATGCTGCTGTGAACATTGGTGTGCAAATATCTGTTCGAGTCCCTTTTTAAAATTCTTTTGAGTATATACCCAAAAATGGGATTGCTGAATCATATGGTAGTTCTATGTTGAATTTTTCTGAGGAACTGCCATATGTTTTACTATTTTTCTAACATTCATATTTTATTTTAGATGTATTTTCCTATATAATAAAGAGTTAATATGCTAATTAGACCGAACAGTAGAACGACTGTCCGACGACCTTCCAGACGAAGCCAGGGCTGTGAGGGCCAAGGCAGCAGGGGCTGCGAGGGCAGAGCCCCTTGCATGAATTTCGTGCATCGGGCCTCAAGTAAATCAATAATTATAGATATGCATTATTATTTTTAATAGCTGTATATGCCATAGTTTATTTGTAGATGTTTCTGTTAATAATCTTTGCTATTATAAAGTATACTATGGTTCATTTATTCAGGTATTTATTGAATACCTATGTGCTAGTCATATGTAATAGCTCTTCTGTTCATACATATTTGCACACATCCCTTTACTTAGGATAAATTTTTTAGAAGTAGATTAGGACTGTTGGGTTAAAGGATGGGCATATTTTGAAATGTGATTATTTTCCTCAAAACTTTTATACTGATAAACCATTGTTAGATACAGTCCTAATAATAGTAAATAGGGCCCAGCCGACGTGTCTCAGTGGTTAAATGTCGACCTGGAGATTACTGTTTGATTCCCAGTCAGGAAACATGCCTGGGTTTGCGGGCTCGATCCCCAGTGTGGGCGTGCAGGAGGCAGCCAATCAATGATTCTCTTTCATCATTGATGTTTCTGTCTCTCCCTCTCCCTTCCTCTCTGAAATCAATTAAAAAATAAATAAAAAATCAGTGCTAGATTCCTTATACCTTATAAAACACTGGATATTATTGATCTTTTTAGTGTTTGTCAATATGAAATGATATTAATTTGTATCTCTTTGGTTACTACTAGGGAAGTTGAACAACTTGTGCTTATGACTTTATTTCTTTTGTCAGTTGTCTGTGTATCATTATTAATTTGTAAAACTCCTTATATACTAAGGATAATTAAATCTTTGTTTTATATTGTAGATAATTTTCCAACTTATCATTTGTCTCTTAACTTTTCTTCATAATGTCTTTTGCAGTATAGATGTTTTACATTTTATATTCAGTTTTAGTAGTCTTTTGGTCCATTGATGGCAGCCTTGCCCCATCCTGATTTAACTTTAAGGTTTTTTTTGCATATTGAGAGATTTCTAGAAAATGTTTTTAGAAATAGAAATCTCAGTATGAACTAATTACATCTATATTTTTGACTACATTTTTTTGTCTTTTCTCCCCTCCCCTCCACTTAAACCCCACCCCACCCTAGGCCTTCCCCACACTATTGTCTGTGTTTCTGACTAAGTTTATTATTGTAAGTAGTTAGGAAAATTAGGTGTAGAAGGTAGGTGAGGCATCAAAATTGTACTTTAACCTTTTTAAAAAATGAAAATCTCATAGAGATCAATTAAAACTTTTGTTAGACCAATACTTGCCACAGAAAACAAAGCACATATTGAGCCTAATTTGCTTTTTATTGATCTCTAAGGGTTAGGAACGTATTTCCTTGTTCCTTGTTAATTTAGATATGTAGGATATGGTAGATGAGAGAAATGATACAATAACCCCATGAGATATTCTAGGATTTACTTGCTCTAAAAATTGCTTGCATTATGTGTCATCACTAGAGGTTATTGAAGTAGATGCTGCTTCCATTTGTATTCTGCTCTTGGCCTTTGTAGCCGCTTTTGCTTTTGTTAGTCCCTAAATCACATTCTTTAAAACCTTTCATGGCTTTTAATACTCTGTTTTATTGCTATATGTCTCTAATTTTTTTTGTCTTTTCCATATTTTTCTTTTTGTTCCTTTCCTCTATTTCAACTTGAGCTAAGGATTAAAAGCACTTATTTCTTCTGGTTTTGAAGAAATTAATCACAGCATGTAATCTTTATTTTTTTATGTACAGGTTTTTTCCAGCTCTGTATATTTTAGGCTACCTTAAGCTCTGAGTGCACAGCTCTTCTGGATAGTTGAGTTTGCTAGCTACTTGAATGAGAGTGTATATGCAGAGGAAGTGTCATTGTCATTTCACCTAAAATCCTATCTAATAAAAAAGTAATATGCAAATTAACCACCACTCCGCTACATCCACCAGCCAATCAGGAGCGAGTATGCAAATTAACACCAACCAAGATGGCTGCAGCCACGGAGTGAGCAGGAGGCTTGGGTTTCCCTGGCAATGGAGGAAGCCAAGCTTTCCACACACCCTGGCGGGCCCAGGCCTCCACTCAAGGCTACAAAGTTTCAATTATAGAAGATAAATAAATCCCAACAAAAATGGCTGCGGCCATGGAGCGAGCAGGAGGCTTGGCTCCGCTCGAGACTAGAAATTTTCAATTATAGAAGATAAATAAATCCCAGATACCAGGGCCTCTGCTTGGGTCGCCGGGGGGCGTGGCCGGCCTGCAAACCACCACAGGCCCCTCGCCCAGGCCACTCCTTGCCCCAAGGGAACCCCCACCCTGATCTGGGACACCCTTCAGGGCAAACCAGCTGGCCCCCACCCGTGCACCAGGCCTCTATCCTATCTAATAAAAAAATAATATGCAAATTGACTGTCACTCCAACACACAAGATGGCTGCCCCTATGTGATCAAAGATCCTGTCCCCATGTGGACACAAGATGGCTGCTACAAGATGGTCAGCAGGGGAGGGCAGTTGGGAGGGACCAGGCCTGCAAGGGAGGGCAGTTGGGGGCGATCAAGCCTGCAGGGTAGGGCAGTTAGGGGTGACCAGGCCGGCAGAGGAGGGAAGTTGGGGGTGACCGGGCTTGAAAGGAAGGGCAGTTGGGGGGCGACCCAGGCCTGCAGGGGAGAGCAGTTGCGGGGGGGACCAGGCCTGCAGGGGAGAGCAGTTTTGGGGGACCAGGCCTGCAGGGGAGGGCAGTTAGGGGCAAACAGGCTGGCAGGGGAGCAGTTAGGCATCAATCAGGCTAGCAGGGGAGTGGTTAGGGGTGATCAGGTTGGCAGGCAGAAGCGGTTAGGGGCAATCAGGAAGGCAGGCAGGTGAGCAGTTGGGAGCCAGCAGTCCTGGATTGTGAGCAGGATGTCCGACTGCCCGTTTAGGCCCGATCCTACTGGGATCGGGCCTAAACGGGCAGTCGGACATCCCTTGAGGGGTCCCAGATTGGAGAGGGTGCAGGCTGGGCTGAGGGACACCTCCTCGCCCCCCCCCCGTGCACGAATTTCGTGCACTGGGCCTCTAGTATATTAATAATGATATAATGATAAGATAAAAGTATTGAGCCTTCGGGTGAGGCCATGCGCCCCTGGGTCCGGGTGAAGCTGAATCCTGGGTCTGGGCGAGGCTGTGGGCCCCTGGATCCGGGTGAGGCCATGCGACCCTGGGTCTAGGAGAGGCCACGCGCCCCTGGGTCCGGGTGAGGCCACGCGCCCCTGGGTCCGGGTGAGGCCACGCGCCCCTGGGTCCGGGGGAAGCTAGATCCCGGGTCCGGGTGAGGCCGTGTGCCCCTGGATTCGGGTGAGGCTGGGTCCCGGGTCTGGGTGAGGCCGCGCACACCTAGGTCCAGGTGAGGCTGCGCACACCTAGGTCCAGGTGAGGCCACGCACCCCTGGGTCCGGGTGAGGCCACGCGCCCCTGGGTCTGGGAGAGGCCACGCGCCCCTGGGTCCGGGTGAGGCCGCGCGCCCCTGGGTCCGGGTGAGGCCATGCGCCCCTGGGTCCGGGTGAAGCTGGATCCCGGGTCCAGGTGAGGCCGTGTGCCCCTGGATCCGGGTGAGGCTGGGTCCCGGGCCCGGGTGAAGCTGCGCGCACCTGGGTCCAGGTGAGGCCACGCACCCCCTGGGTCCAGGTGAGGCCACGCGCCCCTGGGTCCGGGTGAGGCCACGTGCCCCTGGGTCTGGGTGAAGCCGTGCCCCTGGGTCCAGCCGAGACCAAACCAGAGGGAGTCGGACCTGCATTACCACCATTTGTCCGCCATCCAGAGCTGAGTGGTCAGTGCCGACATGTACACATAAGGAACTGGTGGACATTGATATTGGGTCTCAAAAGAACTGTTGGTCCAGAAAGAAACTCACTACAGACTGATTCATTTGCCTGTCACCATAACTATTATTGCTCGTCTCACATTCAGTTCTTATAAGTATATCTCTAGTGACACATGATCTCGCTCATCTAGGGGAAATGATGAACAACATAGACTGATGAACAAGAACAGAACCAGAAACAAGGAGGCATCGATCGGACTATCGGGCCTCAGAGGGAGGATAGGGGAGGGTGGGGGGAGGGGGGAGAGATCAACCAAAGGACTTGTGTGCATGCATACGAGCCTAACCAATGGTTAAGTTCAACAGGGGGTTGGGGCATCCGTGGGGAGGGGTGTGGGATGGGAATGGGGGGATGAGGATAGATATGTGACACCTTAATCAATAAAGAAATTAAAAAAAAAGTATTGAGCCTTATGAACTCAATAGTGAATCTGCCTTGTGAAGAGTTGGAGGAGTTTAGGGATCATCTGCTATCTGTTTTGTTCCCTCCACAAATATTTGCCTGGCACTGATTTGGTCTTGAAGATACTATGAAGTGCCTGGCTTCATGGAGCTTATTATAGTCTTTTATGAAAAGAAGGTTGGGAAGAAACTATGTAACCTTTTTCTTTTTAATTATAAGAAAAAGTTTATTTAGAAAGTTACAGAGGTAGTAGAAGTGAGCCAGATGAGCTGTGTAGACTCAGGAAACAAGGTGCAGAAGCAAAAGAAGGAGCAAACTCCTTGGAGTTTAGGAGAAAAGCACAGGTAATGCTTCTGGGGGGGAAAAGGAGGGGTATGGGAAAGGTGCGGGCATACTCCCGAGAAACTGTGTAATCTTATTTAAAGAATCCTCAAGCGCTCTCATGTTAATGGCGGGCGGCTGCTGCTAAGGGGGACGCAGACAACCACTGCCCGCACCGAGAAACTCTCCCTGCTTCTCCTGCTTTCTGCTCACCGCCAATACTTGCCAGCATGTCCCTGGTGCCGCCCTATCGCTCGCATCCCGGCCGGCGGGGGTCGGGATGGGGATGAGGGGGTGGGGGGATGCGGGGGGGTGAGGGGGCCAGCCAGTTCGGCAAGTACATCCAGCAAACCAAGCCCACTCACCTTGGAGCGCACCATCAACCTATACCCTCTTACCAATTATAATTTTGGTACAAAAGAGCCCCTCTATGAGTAGGAAGCTCTGTTGCAGCCAGATTTCAACACATGAGGGAGGAATTTGATAAAATTGGAATGAGGAGGATGTAGAAGGGGTTCTGATTGTACATGAGCACCGACTACCCCATGTGCTACTCCTACAGCTGGGTACAACTTAATTCAAACTACCTGGTGGTGAACTTAACCTAGGAGAAGACAAAGTTGAGGGACTAAAACGCTTAATGACAGACATACTAGGCCGTCAAGATGGAGTCCTGCAAGACTGGGCCATTGATTATTGCATTGGTAACTGGTGGAGACCAAATTTTGAACCTCCTCAGTATCCATATATTCCTGCACATATTACAAAACCGAAGGAACATAAGTTGTTTTTGGTTCAACTTCAAGAGAAAGTCTTGTTTGCAGTCTCTAAAAATTACAAGCTGGTAGCTGCATCGTTGTTTGAACTGTATGACTACGCACCAGAATATGGACCCATCATTTCTAGTCTCCCTCAGCTTTTGAGCAGGTTCAGTTTTATATACAGCTGAATTCCTGAACAGCGGAGAAGTAAAAGAAGCCGTCTCCGTGAGCACAGCTCTGCACAGTCTAGAAAAAAACATGGTAGAAAAGATTTTTTGTTTCATCTTCCCCGCCCCCCCTCCAAATTGCCACTTGCTTTCTATTGTTTGAATAGTAACGTTGATAGGAAGAACCTAGATAGTGGTGTAAACATATGTGATAATGTTTAATTTGCTTTTGTTTCTACTCATACGTTTTTGTACATTAAAGAAAGTGGACTTAAAAACAAAAGAATCCTCATTACATTTTGGTCGTTATTAATATGCACAAAAGAAAAAGGTTCTGATTTCTTAAATGCCAAATTGGTAAGGAGGAACTGTAAAGTAGGAGGAGGGGAGCCTGAATGAGTGAACTAGGTAGGACAGTGCCTCTCAAAATTTTCGTTGTGTATGAATCACCTGAGGAGCTTGTTAAAATTCAAATTCTCATTCAGTAGGTCTAAGATAAGGCCTGAAATTCTGCATTTCTTACAAGCTCCCGCACTTTATGAGTAGCAAGGAATGAGTGCTGCCATTTTGAGAAGAGTAATTTGGAGTTACTCATCCAAAATGAGTAGCACATCACACTTGGCCTTGGTGAAATGAAATTGTAAGAGCTGTTAATGTTCATTCATATTCTAAGAGGGGGTAGGGTATAAACACCTATTTTTTGAATGGCATCCAGAAATGAACTTGGCTGGTAGATGGGTCTGAAATCTTAGAAAAGTTGGTAGGAGGTGAAAGAGATAAGAATCATCAGATACGATGAAAGTAACTATCTACTCAGATAAAATTTAAAAGTTAAGTGTTGACTAGAAAGACTAATTTGTAATTGAGAAGATTTCCTCCTCTCTTTGTACTTACTCTAACATAGCAATTCTAGTTTTAAAAAGTTGAAGTGAATGCTGTTTTTTAAAAATAAACAATATAATATTTTCCATAGGCATATTTTCTGTGGAAAGTATGTCAAATTTCTTTGTTTTTAGGTCTGCATAAGTCTTAAATGGTGTGTGTAAGTTGTCTTTGATTTGTTGCTCTAGTGGCAGCTACTTGGAGCATAAACAATCTGGGAGTTAATTTGTGTTCATAGTATTAGCAGAAGACTTTTTTTTTTTTAGCAGAAGACTTTCAATCTTGGAGGTAGTGTAAAATGTTCCATGGGTATTTAACATTTATCCATAGGGGAAAATTTGGCAAGCCAAATCTTTGAAACAGCAGCCTTTTATTTAGTTCTGTGTTTCCAGTTGTGTTTTTAGAAATTTATATTTTCTTTCTGGTCCTATTTCAGTAATGCTCTGTATTCATAATTCCTCTTCAATATGGCACCTAGCCTGCTTCAATCTGAAAATATTGGAAAATTATTAACATTCATAATTTATTATGGCTCCATGTTTTAGTATCATTGAAATTCTGGTTTCCTTGAAAATAGTTACAATATGATAAAGGAGATTTTTAAATTTATTGTGCTGTAATGGAGGAAGAAATATGTGAAATGTAATCATGGACAAAATATAAATATTGCTTTAATTATATTGGCTCATTATAATGAAATACTTGTGAAGTGTTTTCACTAGTAACATACCCAATGTGATTTCTGGCATATTTGAAAAGTATTTGCTACACCTATTGTACCCTGTGGTTGTGTGTGTGTGTGTGTGTGTGTGTGTATGTATGTATTTAGTTCTCTTTGAACACAACTGTTAAAACTGAAAGTAAAACATCAAAAGCATTATAGTCTGTTCTAGAATCAGGCCAATGAAGAAATGAAGTGAAACACATTGGCTAAAAATACATTTTGCAAATTACATCTGAAATTTTTTTGTAAGAGCATCTATCTATTGGAAATGAAATTTAGCTTTTCTTAGTCTGTGGGTTTTTAAAAACGTTATTATCTGAAAGTAGATGTCCATACAAAATAAGTTTCTAATGTCTTCCAGTTTTTAGCTCATTTTTCCTTAGGATCATATAAGCCTTTGCTATATATTCTGAGTAGTGAATGAATATTCAGAATGTTAGAAGTAGAAGAAATTTTAGAGCTCATGTAAATCATACAGAAACTAGAATTTCTAAAAAGAATTTTAGATTGTTTGCATGGGGCTATAGGCTTTTTATTTCTAGCCTTTGGGGTATTTAAAAAACAGCTACTGCCCAGCTAGAGTGGCTCGGTGGTTGAGCGTCAGCCTATGAACCAGGAGGTCAAGGTTCAATTCCCAGTCAGGGCACATGCCTGGATTGTGGGCTCGATCCCCAGTGGGGGACATGCAAGAGGCAGCCGGTCAATGATTTTCTGTCATCATTGATGTTTCTCTCCCTCTCTCCATCCCTCCCTCCTTCTCCCTTCCTTCTGAAATCAATAAAAATAAAACAAACAAAAAAACAGCTACTGTCTGTCACATCATCTCATTTTAACACCAAAAGAGTACGAGGGACAATCTCACAGTAAGCACAGTTGTAACTTTACACCCATGCTTGGTCATGGATGGCACCTGTTCAAGGATTAGATGTCAGAAACCATTATTTAATGCAACCCTCTCCTTTCAGAGATGATGTTTCTGAGACCAGGGAAATATCAAAGTTCTTATAGCAATGCAGAATGATAACTGAGTTTAGAAACAGGTCTTCTAAGTTCCAGCTCAAAGTTTTGATCATGTTTTCTTAATCTTCATCACATGATGAGACTTAGGCACAGATAATTTGTGCTTTAACAAAGTTCATATAGCTAGTAAGAAGTAGAACTGGAAGTTGAATCCACATCACCCAACTCCATTTTTAGTGAAGCCTGTGCATTCATTTCCATGTAATCTTAACCCACTCTATCAGCCTCTATTTAGTTGTAGAGATGGAATTGTAAGTGATTGAAAGGAGATGTCTATATTAAGCATTTTCTTTGTTTGAAAATTTCAGATTTGGGCCTTAAGCAACTTCTAGGGAAGAGAGCCAGTGCCTCTGTTCTTGCAACCAAAGATCTTGATCTATATCCAGAGATTGGAATATTGGTGGACCAGCCATCCTCAGACACCTGACTTAGGACAGGTAAGTGAAAGAGAGAGTAAGAAAAATAGAATGGATGCTAATGTTTTTCCTTTCTGTTTCTTGTTAGATGGAAACATTTGACTATCTTTAAAAATTTAATCCTTTATCTTGGTAAAAACAAAACAGTTGGAATCTAAGTTGGTGGGGCAAAACATTTTCTTGGTTGTAAAATACATGTCAAAATGTTAACAGTGGTGAAACTGCCCAGTGGGCGTGACTCAGTGGTTGAGCGTCGACCTATGAACCTGGAGGTCACGGGTTTGATTCCCGGTCAGGGCATATGCCTGAGTTGTGGGCTCAATCCCCAGTGTGAGGCATGCAGGAGGCAGCCGATCAATGATTCTCTCTCATCATTGATGTTTCTCTCTCTCTCTCCCTCTCCCTTCCTGTCTGAAATAAATAAACTCAATAAAAATATATTAAAAAAACCAACAGTGGTAAAACTTAGAGTAATTAAATATTTTCTTTCTCTTTTATGCATTTTATTTTTTTTACATGCAATAAACATTAATATTTCAAAAAAAGTATTTTAAGTATAATAATGTTACATGCAGTAAATGTTAATATTTCAAGAAAAGCAATTTTAAATATAAAGTTACATGCAGTAAACATTAATATTTCAAGAAAAATGATTTTAAGTATAATGTTACATATAATACAAACTAATATTTCAAGAAAAAAAAGATTTTAAATAAAATAATATTACCCAAACTGTAGTCTCTATGCATTCTCCAAAGTGTATTCATGAGCACGTGTTAGTATATCTATTGTTGCATAACAAACCACTCCAACTTAGTGGTTTAAAACATGCCAGTTATCTGTTTTGCTCATGTATCTGCCATTTGTGCAAGGCTCACTTGGTCGGGACAGCTTGTCTCTGTCAACATGTGGTGTGAGGTGGAGTAGCTGGAAGGGTAGGGGTGGCTCAAGGGCTGGGAACTGGAATCATTTGAAGTTTTGCTCATTCAAGTGTCTGGTGGTTAATGCTGGCTGTTGGCACGACCTCAGCCTGGGCTGTCAGCCAGAACACCTACACATGACCTCTCCTTTTGGCTGATTGATTTCCTCACAGCATGGTGGCTGGGTTCCCAGAGAAGAGAGCAAGGCAAATTTGCATGGCATATTTGACTTAGTTTTGAAAGTCACCTAGTGTTTCTCTGCTCTCTTCTATTGGTTGAGGTAGTCATAAAGGTCCACCCAGCTCCAGAGGAGGGTGGTAGATGTAGATCCCACCACTTGAAGAGAGGAGTATGAACATCACATTATAAGAAGTGCTATTGGATGGAATCTGCCATTGTAGCCATCTTTGGAAAATATAATCTGCCATAGTTTGTATTACTTTTTTCTTTTTAGAAAACCTTTTTCTTTTTTTTAATATATATTTATTTCAGAGAGGAAGGGAGAGGGAGAGATAGAAACATCAATGACAGGGAATCACTGATCAGCTGCCTCCTGCATGCCCCCCACCGGGGACCGAGCCTGCAACCCAGGCATATGCCCTTGACTGGAATCGAACCCGGGACCCTTCAGTCTGCAGGCCGATGTTTTATCCACTGAGCCAAACCAGCCAGGGCTTACTTTTTTTAAAAAAAATCCTTACCCGGGGATAGGTTTTTATTGATTTTGGAGAGAGAGGAAGGGGGGAGGGAAGGAGGGAGGGAAGGGGAGAGAAGAGAGAGAGAGAGAGAGAGAGAGAGAGAGAGAGAGAGAGAGAGAGAAACAGAAACAGAGAGAGAGAAACAGAGAAACATCCATTAGTTGCTTCCCATATGAGCCCAGACCTGGGATCGAACCTGAAACCTAGGTATGTGCCCTGACCAGGAATCGAACTCACAATCTTTTAGTGTACAGATGATGCTCCAACCAACTGAGCCACCTGGCTAGGGTTGTATTACTTTTAAGAGAAAGAATATAAATAGCCGAAGCCAGTTTGGCTCAGTGGATAGAGCGTCGGTCTGCGGACTGAAAGGTCCCAGGTTCGATTCCGGTCAAGGGCATGTACATTGGTTGCGGGCACATCCCCGGTAGGGGGTGTGCAGGAGGCAGCTGGTCGATGTTTCTCTCTCATCGATGTTTTTAGCTCTCTATCCCTCTCCCTTCCTCTCTCTGTAAAAAATCAATAAAATATATATATAAAAAAAGAATATAAATAACATGGTTATATGAAAAAGAGTATTTACTGGAAATTATGATGTGTAAGTCCAGTAAGAATTTTGTGTGCTCTTCTTGTCTAATAGAGTCTGATACTGAAGGTAAGATGCCTAAACTGGAAGAAGTGAAATACATTTGAATTTTTTTTTTATCAACAAGAATAATACTGCTATCATCAGAAGTAGAGACAAGAACTTATAAACAAGATACAAAATAAGATTTGTAGTTGGGGTTGTTTGTTTTTGAGAAAAAGCTAGTTATTTAGTTCAAAGTCTACTTGGGTATTTTGTTTTGTTTTGTTTTAATAATTTTGAGAATTATTTGGGAAACTGGTTTCCAATACATAGATTTGAGAAAGTAGTGCCAATATTTGGTTGTCTTATTGATCACACCATTGATATCAGTTGCCTATGACAGTTTTGAATATAGCTGGCACTTAATTTCTGGGTGTAATGGAATAATATTTTTAGATAATCCTCTGAGCATTACATGGGGGTGTTGGTCCATTCACTATATCTGGGGAATAAGCTCTAGGGAACGTCTATTATCTATTAGACTCAGAAAAGTTTCTTGCTGTCGAGGTGCTTTCCCATTCCTAGGTGATTTACATCATATTAGCCTAATTAAGCAGAGTTGGCTCAGTACTCTTTCCCAAGTACTCACAGGTAGATAGATATTTTGCAGTGGGAAATGACTGAACCAGATATTGTGATAATAAAGGTAACTTGTTCTCAACTGTGAATAATCAGAATTGACTGAATTCATGAAACAATATATTTTCGTTCAAAAGGTACAATAATTGGGAAAGCTATTTTGTTTGTGTTTTGTTTTTTGCATTTGAAAACAAAGTGAGATGTTTTCCAGTAGACATAGGTTGGGATTAATGATTATAGGTAGTGTAAAATATTGTATCTTAACAAAACATATGAACATATATACAACATATTTAAGCCATTAACTTGCCTTTTTTGTTTTAAGCATTTTTTTAGCCCTCGTTTGGTTTTAAGAAATCTGAGTAGATAAATTGTTGATAACATCTTTGTCAGGTTTGTTCACTGCTTTATCTTGTCTCCATTCTACAAGACTTATGTTTGAGGGGATAAAAACTCCTTGAGTGAGTGAGATCTGCTTTCTGACTGAAACTAAAACAAACAACAATAAAAACTCCAAAAACAGCCCTAGCCGGTTTGGCTCAGTGGATAGAGCATCCACCTGCAGACTCAAGGGTCCCAGGTTCGATTCTGGTCAAGGGCACATGCCCAGGTTGCGGGCTCGATCCCCAGTGGGAGCATGCAGGAGGCAGCCAAGCTATGATTCTCTCTCATCATTGATGTTTCTATCTCTCTCTCTTCCTTACTCCCTGAAGTAAATAAAAATATATTAAAACCCCCCCACCAAAACAAAACTCCAAAAATACCCTATAGAAATTACAAACATAGTGGTGTGAGTCTATGGCACTTCATTCAGTCCCTGGAAGGAGGTAAATGAGAAGGTTCTCTTGTAAACATAAATTACTTGGGCCCGGCCAGTGTTGCTCAGTGATTGAGCAGCGTCAGCCCATGAACCAGAAGGTCAGGGTTCGATTCCTGGTCAGGGCACATGTCCAGGTTGTGGGCTCAATCACCAGTAGGGGGCATGTAGGAGGCAGCTCATCGATTCTCTCTCATTGATGTTTCTATCTCTTTCTCCTCCCTTCCTCTCTAAAATTATTTTAAAAATATAAATGACTATGTGAATATTTTTTAAATGTAAAAATAATTTTGAATAATAGTTATAGGCAGAAATTATATTTCTTTGATTAGTGATTCTCCTACTTACCATTATTTTTTGGTGAGATTCTTATTTCTAAAATTATAATAATTCTCAGTTGAAAATGGCATTCAGTTCATACTTATACAGGTTTTTGGCAAAACAGAAGTTGTGTGACTTTCTTCTTGTTCATGTCTCCCCCCTTCCCATTGTTAACAAATATAGTACCTTTCTGTATGAAATGTTTAACAAAAATGTTTAAAATTTGTAGTAAGGAAGTGATTATAGCAAAGCATAAAATTTACCATACTAACTATTTTTAAGTGTACAGGTCAGTAATGTTAAGTACATTCACATTGTTGTACAACCAATCTCCAGAACTCTTCATCTTGCAAAATTGAAATGCTATAATCATTAAACAACACCTTTCTATTTTCCCCTCCGTTAGCCCCTGGAAACCAACATTCTACTTTCTGTCTATGAATTTGACTAATCTAGGTAGTCATAAAGGTGCTTTATGTAAGTGGAATCATACAGTATTTGTCTTTTTGTTTTTGGCTTATTTCACTTAACATAATGTCTTCAAGGATATTCTATGTTGTAGCATGTGCCAGAATTTCGTTCATTTTTAAGGTTAAATAATATTTATATTTATTTAACTTAAAAAAAGTGTATTCATTTTACTTTAGTATAATGTATAATTACATAGGAACATTTTACTGGATAATGTGGAAAACAAAATGAATTTTAAGTTTAGTTGTGAAGGTGAGCTTTTGGTTGTGCAAGGTGAAACTTTGCTTGAGTTTTGGGGCCTTGGACAAGTTATTGAATTTATAAGTATTTGTTTTCTCATCTGTGAAATGGGGTCAATAATACCTGACTTCATTTAGGGTAATTATGAAGAGTGAAGGAGATAATTTATGTAAAGTAACCTAATACAGTGCCTGCTACATTGGAGGTACTATAATAAGAGATATTACTATATTTGTTTTGGGGGGTGTACATTGTGATAGAGTGGAAGAGCATGGACTTCATAGTGGACAGACTTGATTTTATTCCTAGTTACACTTTGCACTAGATGTATGGTCTTAGACAAATCAATTAATCTATAAGAAAGTTTATTAATGTGTAGTGTTTATGGCTCAGGATTTTTAGGACTAGAGGTTATATATGTACAGTGCAGTGCCATCTAGGCTCTCAGTAAAAGGCATCTATTCCTGCTGTTTTTAGTTATCATTTATTTTTTATTTTTTTAAAATACATTTTTATTGATTTCAGGGAGAAGGGGAGAAAGAGAAAGAAATAGAAACATCAATGATGAGAGAGAATCATTGATTGGCTGCCTCCTGCACGCCCCACACTGAGGATCGAGCCCACAACCTGGGCATGTGGCCTGACAGGGAATCGAACTATGACCTCCTGGTTCATAGGTCAGCGCTCAACCACTGAGCCACGGCAGTCAGGCTTTAGTTATCATTTCTTATTTTGGAATCCATACAATAGGGAATCAGTCATTGAAGTTACTTTAGGAATTTATGTGAGGTTTACTTTATTTGTGCTAAGAGGGATATTGTTGGTTAATAGTGAAATTTTAATCTGTTCAGAAAAATTTGTCAACTGCAGAAATTGGACTATTACTGTTGGAAACAAAAAGATTTTAAATTTTGTTGTGAAGATGAGCTTTGAGTTATGCAAAGTGAACCTTAGATTGAATGGTATTGTGCTGTGAGTCTCAGTTCTTTTTTGTTCGACACTGTTTTAAGATTAAAACATAAGTGTAAATCTAGTTTATAACTACTGACTGTTGCATAGTATTTCATTGCATATGCATTTCTACATTTTACTTATGCATTTTTCTAATAACGGATTTCTGGGTTTGGCTTGGAAACTGCTAACACAAATAGTACTGCTATAAACCTCCTTATACATGTCCCCTATTAACTTGTGCAAAGGTTTCTCTGTAGTATATATTGTGGAAAAGGAATTGTATATACTTATTTTCAGTAAATATTGCCAGATTGTTTTCCAGAATGATTACCCAGTTTATGCTCCCAATGGCAATGTATTAGGGTTCCAATTTCCTTTAATCCTCACCAGCATTTGGTGTTATCTGTTTAGTCTTGTCAATCTGATGGGTATACTAGGCAAGTATTTTGTCTTAATTGACATTTCTGTGATTGAGAGTGAGGTTTGGTATCTCTTTACTTTTATTTTATTTTAAATTTATCTTTATTGTTGAAAGTAATACAGATGTACCTTCCCCTCCCCCCCCCCATTGGTCCCTTCTAGCCCAGCCCCTCTCTCCTTGCCCCAGGCCTTCACCACCCACCCCGCCTTCCCTCTGAGATTCATCAGTCTGTTCCATGTTTCTATGACTCTGGATCTATTTTGTTCATCATTCTGTTTTGTTCTTTAGATTCTACAAATGAGTGAGATCATGTGATACTTGTCTTTCTCTACCTGGCTTATTTCGCTTAGCATAATACTCTCCAGAGGGGCTACTAAATTGCAACTATTAAGAAGTCTAATCTAGCCCTGACCAGTTTGGCTCAGTGGATAGAGCGTCGACCTGCAGACTGAAGGGTCCTGGGTTCGATTCCAGTCAAGGGCATGTACCTTGGTTGCGGGCATGTCCCTAGTGGAGGGTGTACAGGAGGCGGCTGATCAATGTTTCTCTCTCATTGATGTTTCTAGCTCTCTATCCCTCTCCCTTCCGCTGTGTAAAAAATCAATAAAATGTATTTTAAAAAAAAGTCTAATCTAAATTGATTATATTTCAAAATGCTAATAGCTTTTTATTATAAAAATAAGAATGTTCATTACAAAACAATCTATATATACATAAAACCTAAGTGACTGGCTGACCATTTGACTGACCAACCGGTAGCTATGATGTACACTGACCACCAGGAGGCAGACGCTCAACGCAGGAGCTCCTGAGCCGCAGTGACTTGGCAGCTGCGGTTTTTGGGTGACGCAACTGGAACCGGAGATGAGGGAGCCCGATTCTGAGGTGCGTCACCTGAGAACTGCCCTCTTGCAATCTGGAACCTCTTGGGGATGTTGGAGAGCTGGTTTCGGCCTGATCCCTGCAGAACAGGCTGAGGGACCACACCAGTGCATGAATTTGTGCATTAGGCCTCTAACCCATTGACTCCCCACTTTGGGTTTGGCTCCCACCGGGCCTCTAGCTCATTGCAGAGGTCGTGGGTCTGGCCCTTATAGAAACTTTTCAACTTGATTAGCTAAATGATGCTATATGTAGGACCTCCTGGCTGTGGCCCTGATGTCTGGC
Organism: Cnephaeus nilssonii; assembly: GCF_951640355.1. Taxonomy (NCBI): domain Eukaryota; kingdom Metazoa; phylum Chordata; class Mammalia; order Chiroptera; family Vespertilionidae; genus Cnephaeus; species Cnephaeus nilssonii. The sequence continues at coordinate 86,521,319 of NC_137075.1, read as the reverse complement.
GCCCGCACCGGCCCATCTGCTTAATACTGATTTCCAGTGGAGGCAGCAAATTTTCCTGCTACCACTCTAGGCTGGGAAACCGGCTGCAGCTTTCCTCTTTCTGGGCAGACGGCGCCAGCTGGCAACCTCCGGGGAGGGAAGGAGGTGAAGAAGCAGCTCAGGTGGGAAGAAGGAGGTTCCCACAGCCACTGGACTCCCCCTGGGCAGAAGCCTGACATTGAGCAGCCCGACTAGATTTCAGGCTAAGTAAATCCTGTTTGCTAAATAATTGGATTTTGCAGCTAAATGCCCACAGGTCGTCAGTTACTGCCAAACTTAGGGTATAGTGAGATGAAAGAAGCGAGACAGATACAGAGAGAAAGTGACATAATAGTGGGAGAAGAGAAGAGGGAGCCAATTCCAGGGTGTGTCACCCAAGAACCACTCTCTCGCAATCTGGGACCCCACAGGTGATGTCAGAGAGCCAGTTTCGGCCCGATTCCCACAGGCCAGGCCGAGGAACCCCTCTGGTGCATGAATCCATGCACTGGGCCTCTAGTTAAAATATAGAAAACAATAAAGAAAAGAAAATTCTCATAATCTTTCTACTCAAAGATAACTGCTATTACCATTTTACCTTATATACTTTTAAATGCCTTCCTAAGTGGTGTACACTGGGCTCACTAGGCCCAATAATTAATGAATTATGCAAGCCCAAACCATTGATAATTTGATATTAGCTATGATGGCAGTAGTTATACCATGGAAGTTGGCAAATGCCACAAATCACAGCTTCCCTCTTTGTGCCCAATTCCATCCAGAGCCAAATTATTAGCACACTACTGCATATGTACATTATATCAATAAATATAGATCTACTTTTTTTAATGGCATCATAGACGTCCTTGCATAGATCAGTGGTTCTCAGACTTTTATTAAAGGGCAGTTGCAAACACTAAAATTGGCTCTTATCCCAATCTTCATCCTTAAATGACATTTTCCCCTAGAATGATTGCTTTGGACTCGAATGGCATTAATAGAGTCTGCCAAATTGCCAAGCTTCCAGATTTATACAGCCTTAGAAAATAATTTGATGATTTAATAATTTAATGCCTCAGTTAAGCATGCAATAATTTTGTTCTTATTGATATCTCCAAAGTTTATAGTTTTGACTTGAATAATTAGTTCTCAGACATACTGCTTGGTCTGAAATAAATGATGAACATTGGAGATGAAATGATACCCCAATTATTCTTTAGTGTTTTATCTTACCTTCCACTACAGTATGGTAAATTGGATAACTACGTAGCCTTAGTCAAGTTGCATAATTTCTTTGTGCCTCAGTTTTCTTATAAAATTGAGCTACCAATACCCATCTCACAGGGTTATCATAAGGATTAAATGCAATATGATATGTAATGTGCATAACACAATTCTCATAGGCACTTAGTAATTGATAAATCCCTTTCATTTTCTCTTCTGTAAGTGTTATTCATAAGTTTCTTTCTTTTTAAATTTTTATTGAATTTATTGGGGGTGACATTGGTTAATAAAATTATATAGGTTTCATATGTACAATTCTATAATCATCTATAAATTGTGAATTCATCATCCAAAGTCACCATTTCATAAATCTCTTCTTTAATATTTTCTCTCCTTACACCAGTAGTTCTTAACCCTTTTGGGGGTCTTGTCCTCCTTTCAGAATAGGACTTGGGTAATGACTCCTCTTATCAGAAGAATGCACATGTCTATTGAACTTTACCTGCAGTTTTGGAACTTTATAGACACCACTCCTCCACCCACTCCACTGAAACTCATGCATGAACCAGGTTAAGGATTTTTGCACATCTTCTTTTGGCAGACTATCTAATCCTGACTTTGATTGTCAAATCAGTGTAGATGGCTTCTAAATCTGGTTCTCTTGTGAATTTCTACCTGCTGGACATATTTATCAGATTATCTTCATGTAGTAGAGAGATTAAAATAAGTGAATAGAGCGATAAAGCACACATTTTAATTACTGATATTACAGGCTAAATAATTTTTATGACACTGTGTGGCTCGACAAGAGATCTGTGCTCACTGTAAACAACAACTAATCAAGCTAAACTAGGTTAAATACTAAGGCACAACTGTCTAATCTCCTGGGGTATCTGTTAAAGCTTACTTGTAAACTTTTGAAAAGGGTTTTGGTCACAAATTGTAGCCAGGAAATCAATTTCCAAGAAACCACAAAATATGGTAACTTCTTTTATTTTTATTATTTAAATATTGTGGTAACTTCTTTCAGATTATAGGTTATAGCCAAAACGTAATCTTATCTAAACGTTTGCTGTTTCAGCTAGTATTATGGATGTCTATGTGTTATTAGAGCCTCATGCAGTCATCTCTTCCACTCCTTCTACTCCCCACATTTTTAGTTAGGACTCTAATAGTTCAGGTGACAGAAACCCAGTTTAAGGGGGAAAAAGAGTTATTGGCCCAAGTAATTGAATAATCCAGAGTCAAATCTGATTTAGTAGAGATACTAGGGGCTCAAAAGACTGTCTTAGTTTTATTTCTTATTTCTCAACTCTGTTTTTCTTTTCCTCTTTACCTTCTAAGACAGGTAGCTTTCTTCATGTAGTAAGCTCCAGTTTATATTAGTTTTATATTTGCAATCTCAGAGAAGAAGAGGTAATCTTTCCCTCATGTCAGAATATAAATGATTCTTAAACTGTGGCCCCTGGACCAATATCACCAGCATCATCTGGGAATTGTTAACAATATAAATTCTCGGGCCTCTTCCCTGACCTATTCAATCAGAAACCTCAGGGCCCAACAGTTGGTGCCTTAACAAGCCTTCCAGGTGACTCTCATGTATGCTAAAGCTTGAGAACTCCAGTTATCTGTATTATCAGTGTTCACAGCTGCCTGAAAACAGGAGAAGGCATCTTCACTATTAGAAAAAATTAGTGGTTTTATTACAGTCCCTAACAAGCACAGCTGGAAATTAAAGAAAAACATTTTTTAAAATCCTCACTCAAGGATATATTTTTATTGATTTTTAGAGCGAAGAAGGGGAGTGGGGAGAGAGAGAGAGGAGAAGCAGCCACATGAGAGAGAAACATTGGTCAGTTGTCTGCCATACGCACCACAACTTGGGATCGAACTTGAAACCTAGCATATGTATGTGCCCTGATTGGGAATCAAACTTGCAGCCTTTTGGTGTATGGGACAATGTCCCAATTAACTGAGCTACCTGGCCAGGGCAGATCTTTTTTTTAATTTAAATTTCTGCAAGGTTATTGTCTGTGCAGTTCATTTTAAGCATTTCAGTTCTCTTTAAGGAGATGAGTTTTTCTAATTTTTTAAAGAAAATATTTTTATTGATTTCAGAGAGGAAGGGAGAGGGAGAGAGATAGAAACATCAACGATGAGAGAGAATCATCAATCGGCTGCCTCCTGCAGACCCCCCACTGGGGATCGAGCCTGCAGCCCCGGCATGTGCCTTTAACGGGAATTGAACCTGGGACCCTTTAGTCTGCAGGCTGACTCTCTGTCCACTGAGCCAAACCAGCTAGGGCTCTTTAATTTTATGATGTACTGTCAGGAGAAAAAAAGGAAAGCAAAGTAGCCTTTTTTGGTGCCATATATATACCATGGTGCTTTAATCCCTCACACTGGTTTTGTGTCCCCATTGTTGCTGAAAGAGGTTTAAAAAGTTTCCTAAGGCAGTGAGTGTATCTGATAAGCAGAAAAGTAGAGTTTGAATGTAGACATTCAACAAGCATTTTATAGAGGACCTACTATGTGCTGGGACCTGTATAAGTATCAAGAATACAAAATGCTTAAGATCTAGTTTTTGTTCTCAAGGGACTCAGTCTTATAAAGAAGATAGACAGTGCAGGGCAATGATTCCTATGACAATGCTATCTAAAGAGTGGTTTGGACCCCAGCTTGTGTGGCTCAGTTAGTTGGAGCATCATCTCATACACTGAAAGGTCTCAGGTTCAATTTCCAGGCAGGACACTTACCCAGGTTGCACGTTCCATCCCCAATTCGGGGGGGGGGGGTGTGTGTGTGCATGTGGGAGGCAACCGATGTTTTTCTCTCTCCCTCTCTCTTCCTCTCTCCAATAAAACATATCCTCAGGCAATAATTAAAAAATAAAATCTACACCAATAAAAGAGAAACATGCAAATTGACCATCACTTCACAACGCCCACCAGCCAATCAGGAGTGAGTATGCAAATTAACCCGACAAAGCTGGAGGCGGCCCCACCCCCAGCCGCTCCAGGCCTCTGGGCAGCATGCATACAGGCACGGAGTGGCCGGGTGGGGCGGGACGCCTGCTATGAGGGGGAGGGCGGGGGGTGGAGGGAGCTACAGGAGCAGTGCTCTGGCTGGAATGAAGACTGAAGGTGGCAGCCAGAGCAAAGGCCTGGGTCCTGGGTGCCGGAGGAAAACCAGTGCCTGCAGCCAGGGGAAGGAAAGCCTATTGCATGAATCTTTGTGCAATGGGCCTCTAGTAAAAAAAGAAAGAAAGAAAGAAAGAATGGTTTGGGAAACAGTGGAGGGAGCATCTGACTTTGCTTTGGAGGTTTGGGGAATGCTTCAAAGAAGGATGTGATCTTTGATGTTTAAGTAGATAACATTTAAAAAATTACTTTGATAAACACGAAAATCTCATTCTGCTTTCATGTTTAGTGAAATATCAAAAATTACTGTCTCTAAAAGCAAATCAAAGCAATGATTTTAGAATGTTTTTCAAACTACATCTGCCCTTTATCCCACTCTTCTAACGCGTTTTCAGAGGAGGGGCTTGTTTTAGCACTTCATAAGTTTAAGAGCTATACAGCCCAGCCTGCACCCTCTCCAACTGGGGACCCCTTGGGGGATGTCCGACCGCTGGTTTAGGCCTGATCCCTGGGACCGCAGGCTCTTAACCGCTTACCTGCCTGCCTGCCTGCCCTCCCCTGCAGGCCTGATCTCACCCCCAGCTGCCCTCCCCTGCCGACCTGATCTTGCCCTCAACTGCCCTCCCCTGCCAGCCTGATCGCCCCTAATGGCCTCTGCTTTAGCCCCCACCACCATGGCTTTGTCCAGAAGGAAGTCGGACGTCCAGAAGATGGCCAGTTGACCCGGTCTAATTAGCATATTACCCTTTTAGTAGTATAGATAGATTATATAGGATAGGATTGCTTAAATGGGGCGGGGGGAGTCTTTTTCATAAGGAGAAGATGCTCTTAGCAGACAGAAATCCATTATCCCTATATCTGGACTGATAGCCAACCATATGCACTATACTGCCAAACTGGTCATTAAAAAATTGAACCGCTTTCTTACACCTTACACCAAACAGCTGTTGCCCTTAAAACCCCTCCTCAGCCCCCACTTTAGGTTCTGCCTTTGTAGTTCACCCAGATAGGTTCTGATTGGTCGGTTTCTATGCCAGTCAGCATCAAAAGCTCTGCCTCCTAGGCAGCCATTGGCTCCTCACACTTCACCCAGATTTGGTTCTGATTGGTCAGTTTCTATGCCAAGTCAGCATCTCCGGGCCTATCAACGGGCCTAATCAGAGAGGCGGGGCTGATCAGCAGCCCCAGCAGAGGCCCGAGAGAAAGAGGAACGGCTGCTGGCCAGGCCCCCAGAGAAAGTGAGAAGCCATGGATCAGACCCTGCTTCTTTCTCCAGGCCTCTCTTCAGGCCTGATCCGCAGCCCCCTTGGCAATCAGTGCTGGGTTGCAGTCGCCACGGCAACCCAGCACTGACTTCCGGTCGGTTGACCTTCGGTCATTTTGGATGTTACGGACCCTGGGTTTTTATATATTAGGGTGGGCCATTATTAGCTTACTAGCTCCAGAATGATTCCAGGCTTCACAAAGGTATCCTAGTCATCTTGGGGACTTTTCAGACAGCTAAATTCTGGGAACTGAATTAGAATTGAACGAATGGATGGAAGTAGTTGGGCCATGTAGCAAATGAGCTACCTTGTTATCTTCAACTGCTTTATGTATAAATGAAAAAAACCAACACCCTCTCACATTTCTTCGTGGTTTTGTTGGTCTTGAAAACAATCTCTCAGTTTTTTACTATATAATCTGCTAACTTTATGACATTTTGTCAAGGAGTAAGTACGTTCAAAAACAGAATATAATAAAAGAGAACTTGTTAATTGGTCATGATGATGGGACTATTTTTTTCTCTTTTTTTTCTTTAAATAGCCATTGCATATTTTGACCTCCTACCTAATAAAATGGTAATATGTAAATTACTATCACTCCGCTATGCCCACGATTGGGCCAGTGGGAGGCGCAGGGGGCGGGACTTGGGGTGGCCGGGGTAGCCGATTGGGCCAGCGGGACGCTGAGCTCACGCCACGCTGGCGGCGCGAGCTCAGTGTCTGCGCCATGGCTGTGCTGCGGAACAGAAGGGGTCTCTGGGGCAGTGAGCTCATGTCCCACCGCGGACCATCAAAAGCGGGGGAGCTGGGTGCCTGTCTGCTCCGGCACCAGGCCTTTCAGAAGCCTCAGCCGCGCCGGAGGCTTCCGAAAGGCCTGGTGCACCCAGCTCCCCTGCGATCGAAAGCGAAAGCGTGTAGGAGACCCTACATGTGCATGATTCAATCATGCACTGGGCCTCTAGTCTAATAGAGGAATATGCAAACTAGCTGGGATGCCGTAATGTCACGACTGAACAGCAGGGACCTGAGGCTGCCTGGTGCCTGGCCGGGGGCAAGGGATCTCAGCCTGTGCCTCCTGCCCTGCAGGGCTTGACGGGGGACCTCAGGTTGCACCCCCTGCCCGGCAGGGCTTGACAGGGGACCTCAGACCATGGTCCCCACCCGGCGCTGGGCTGGGGGACCTCATGCTGCACCCCCCATCCAGAGGGGCTTGACGGGGGTGGTGCTGGCCGGGTCTGGGTCTCCTGTGTTTTCGAAGCACGTGCTGGTAGTAGGCAGGGACTTGACTCTAGGTCCCATGGTTCGCCTCAGACTCTGACAGGAGGGAGATTTTCATATACATTTTACTAATTTTCTTTCATCTCTGACACTTCTATTATAGAGAAAGGGCAAATAGCAATATTAAAATATTTCCTCTAGTTAATTCCCTTTTAATGTGCACGAATTTTGTGCACCGGGCCACTAGTTCAGATATAAAAATTTTTACTCATTTAAATTTGATTTTATCTACTTTTTAATATCTGGCAGTGGAGAAGAGAGTGGTTAGCTTTTTGACTAAGAGAAACTCCTTTTCTTAATAAAAATAAGTCTCAGTGCATTTCTTTCAGTTTTAAGTAAAGATGAATGAGTTTCTATCTTTTTCCTGGAATTTATATTATATCTGGAATTTTCTATATTTCTTACTATTTTGATTTTTAACAATGAGTGCAATATGGTAAAGTGATTGTCAGCTTATTTTATAACAATGTGAAAATTGGTCACAACACATTGCTTTGGTTTTTTTATGTAATTTATTTCTAGTGAATATGTTCTATAGTTACCTCATTTAGTGATCTGGTTTGGTAAGCTTTACATTTTATTCTTCTAGGATTTGTCAAAATTCTTGGAATTTTCTGGAAAACAAATCCAATAGATACGTTGTTTCAACCATTTAAAAATTTTTTTTATTTGAATCACTTTCTTAATAGGGGATATTAATCTTGCCCCTGCAGGAACTTTTGATCTGATGTGAAATACATTAACTGGCTGAATGTGTATCTGTCAAGTTTCTTCTTTAATATTTGATTTACAAATGATTAAAAACATAAAACTGAGTTGTCAGACTCACAATAGACGGTACTGATTTTTTAAAGAAATAACAATAACTTAATAATGTGTATCATTTATTCTAATAAACTTCTACCAGATTTTCTTTCTGCTATAATACAATCATTAAAATTTTAAAGTTATTTATGACTTAAAATTTTTTTTTCTCACGGGAAGTCATAGTTTACAAGGGAGAGGTTTTCCAGAATTTTAGTTTTAGTGGTAAGGTTTCTTCTATTAGAATTCTTAACAAAACATCTGATAGATTGTGTGTCCCTTATCACCTTTAAAAAGAAAAAGTATAATCTCAGTGATTAGAATTTGGCTGAGCACTTATCATAGTCCCAACAAAATCTTTGTGGGTTGCTAGATACTGAAGACCTTAAAAACTTTAGACTTCACCATATAGAACACATTTTGAATTGGAATCTTCTTTATTTTTGTTTCATTTTGTTTTCTGTCAGAATTTTCTGGTAGTATTTAGTTAAGATGCAGGGATTTTCTTCTAGAGATCAGGCAGCCTGTTCTTCTCTTAGGAGAGTTATTTAGTCTTTTTTATTTGTGGTATGTGCTTACCAGGCACTGTATTCTAGTAAGAAAACCTATTGCCAAACACGCACTAGAGCAGAAAACTGACCTACTTAATGCTGACAAGTTAAAGAAAAAAGTCTGTGGAATTGTACCAGCATTGGATCAACTTCTCTTATGGTGGATAGGGTGTTGGTAGAAAAGAGGATAAGAAAGGATAGTGAACTGTTGCAGGGGAGTAGCACAGTAAAATAATATTTAAATGACTGAATGATTTGATTAAAAACTATTCATTTGGTAAAACTTGAAGGCCTCTACAATGCAGCAGTTCTCAAATCACTTTAAACTTAAAAAAAAAAATAGGAAATTCCTAGGGCTTTCATACTAATAATCTAGAAAAGCCCTCTAGTTAAGGTTGTTAGCCATTATGTCATGAATAATTGTTTTTTGCAGGATCTGGTAAATTTATTAAAAATTTTTTTCAGTTTATTATCAGAATAGTACATTTTAGAATTTATAGATATTGAAACAAAGTAGAATATTTATTTATAGCAAGTGACTATGGGCCTTAACTTTATCAAAACTCATTGTTACCATCGTTATCCAACCTAATTTCACTATTCTTAGAAACATTAGCATCTAAATTTTAGAGCTGTGCTATCCAATACAGAAGCCACTAGCTATATGTGGCTATTTAAATTAATTAAAACAAATAAAATAAAAACTCTAGTTCCTCTGTCAAATTAACCACATTTCAGGTGCTTACTAGCCAAATGTGGCTAGTGGCTACAGATATCGAACATTTTCTCATTGCAGAAAGTTCTTTTGGATAAGATTGTTCTCAAGCCTGCCTTGTTCTAGCATGCTTTACTTGGCACTGTTAACATTTTGGACTGAATAAATTTTCTGTTGTGGAGGCCTTCTACTATGGTTAGCAGTATTCCTGGCCTTTCTACTCACTAGATACCAGTAGTGTTCACCCAGTTTGATAACCAAAAATGTCTTCAGATATTGCTATGTGACCCCTGAGAAGCAAAGTCAACCTTATTTGGGAACCCCTTATCTACCTACATATATTAGCTCTGTATCAGATAGTTTTTGTTTCATAAAAAGCTTATGGCTTAAAATAAATCACATAATAGCTCATGATTATCTGGATTGGCAGTTTGGCTTGGGCTATATTGATCTCTGTGATCTGACAGTGATTTGGCTGGGACCAGATATAGAATAACTTCACTCATATGTTTATTGGTTGGCAGGCTTTTGGCCAGCGTAGGGGTAAGGGAGTCTATTTTCTACATGGCCTTTCCAGCAGACAGATTCATTCAACTGATGGCTGAAAGTTCTAAGAGTATCGAGAAAAGATAAATCCATCTAGTCCCTGATGACATTTCTAATGCCCTATTGGCCAAAGCAAGTCACATGACTAAACCTTCATTCAAGAGCCAGAGAAATATTCTTTATATGAGGAGTAGCAAAGTCACATTGTAAAGGAGTGTGCATAAGGAATGGGAGGAAGTATGGCCATATTGTACATAGATTACTGCTATTGTCTGGATAATACAAGTACCTTACAGCCCTTTCATTCCATTCATCATTTCCCTTTTATCTTTCCACTTTGTTGTAATTTTATTTCGTTTTAGTTATTGAATTTTAGTCGCATATTTCCTCTTTCTAGTATTCTTGATTCTTTCTTATATTACCACTAGCGTTCCCGTTGCAGGAAGAATCCTGCAATAGGGTTTCCTGCTGCACTCTACCCCGCCCCGCCTTCTCCGCCAGCCCGCCTGCTTTTCTCCCTTTTCCCCCGGCCCCGCCTGTTCTCCTCCCTTCTCCCCCGCCCCGCCTTCTCCGCCAGCCTGCCTGCTCTCCTTCCTTCTCCCCTGCCCTGCCTCCGCTCCTCCCTTCTCCTCCCCCTGGCTTGCTTGCTTCTTGGCAGCTTTGCTCCCTTCTGCAGCTCTTGGCTTCTTTCTACGCTGTCTTGATATGCAAATTAACCACCATCTTGGTTGGGTAATTTGCATACTCGTCCTGATTGGCTGGTGGGCTTGGCGTGGCTTGGGCGTAGCGAAGGTGCGGTCAATTTGCATATTTGTCTATTATTAGGTAGGATGCTTTCATATGAGATTATTTTCTTCATAGATAATTCCTAATTTTTTAGTGTGAATCTACTGGTAGTTTTTTGTCTGAAAGCATTTTTAAATTTGGTCTTTATTTTTGAAGGATATTTTTATTGGACATAGAATTCTAGGTTGGCATTTATTTTCTTTCATCATCCCATTGTCTTCTGATTCAATTGTTTTTGTTAGAGAAGCAATACCTTTAATTTTCATCAGCTTTCAATAATGCTTCTTTGTGATTTTCTTTGTATTTTGAGATGCTTAAGTTCCCTAGACCCTCTTAATCTGTAGCTTGGTGTCTTGTCAAGATATTAATTCTACCCCACTCTTTCACTTTCTTCTGGGATTCTGGATATCTGTATGTTAGATCTTTTTCTGCATCCAGTATTTTTTATGTACTTTTCTGTATTTTCCTTCTTTTTCCCCCTCTGTACTTTATCTGGATAATTTCTGTTTTCTAGTTCATTTAGTGTCCAATCTGCTGTTATAAGCATCTGTTTAATAATTTCATATTATGTATTTTGAAAATTCTAGAATCTTCATTTATTTTTTTATAGATTCCAGTTCCTTGGTGAAATTCTCATTTTGCCATCTGCTTTTCTAAACATATCAATCACATATTAAAGTCTGTGTCAGATAATTACAATATCTGGATCCCCTTTTGGTCTTTTTCTATTGTATGCTTTCTTCCTTGACTTTTAGTCATTTGGTCATGTCTCATAACATTCCTGGTAATTAAAAAAAATCAATGTCAGACATTGTGTATAAGAAGTTATAGAGGGTCTTGATGATGATATTGTTCTCTAGAGAGGATTTAATTTTCTTCTGGTGGTAGTTAAAAGTAGGAGCAGATGACCTTGATCCAATACAGGCTTGAGATGACTTGAGTCTTTGTTTTAGACTTCTTAAGGGCTGATTTAAATCCAGTTTCCCCTTACTCCAAGAGTGTTGTCTTTCAGAGGCATCAAATGGAATCCTGGGGTGTTTGCCAGGGCCTCTCTTCTTGGCAGGCCCTGAACTGTAATTTTTCTTTTCCTAGCACTGTGAGGCTACCAAAAGTTCTGCTTACCTTTTTTGCTTCAAAATAGGTACTTTTGGCCTCGCACCCCCATGCAGGTTAGGATTCAGTAAATACCCTGAAGGGAAGAGCAGTACAGAATGTCCAGGCTCACTTTTCTGTGGTGACTTTCCTCTGGAATCTTAGCCCCTCAAATCCTGCCTGTCTCGCTAAATCCTGAACTCTAATCTCTGTCTCTGCAGTCCTGTGAGATTGCCAAAAACTCTAGTCTGCAGCTAGTTGCCTCAAAAGGAAAAAGTAATGGAGACTGTCAGACTTAACTCTGCATTTCCTTTTTCTCTGGTATTTTAGCTTCTCGCATGCTGGCTGCTTTCTTTGTTTGTTAATTTAGTTTTTAAATCCAGTTTTTATTGTTAAGAAAGCCAGGATAATTGGTCTGATATAATCTACTCTGTGATAATCTATAATGGCCGTCTTTACTTTTTAAAAAAAATATATTTTATTGACTTCAGAGAGGAAGGGAGAGGGAAAGAGAGATGAGAGATAATCATTGGTAGGCTGCTTCCTACATGCCCCCTACTGGGGATCAAGCCTGCAATCTGGGCATGTGCCCTGACAGGGAATCGAACCATGACCTCCTGGTTCATAGGTCAATGTTCAACCATTGAGACACACTGGCTGCCTTTACTTACTATTAAATACTAGAGGCCTGGTGCATGAAATTCGTGCACTCAGGGAGGTCCCTCAGCCCTGCCTGCACCCTCTCGCAGTCCGGGAGTCCTTGGTGGATGTCCAACTGATGGCTTAGGCCCGCTTGCAGGTCTAAGCCATCAGTCAGACATCCTTAGCGTTGCTGCGGAGGTGGGGAGGTTCCTGCCACCGCCGCTGCACTCGCCAGCTGTGAGCCCAGGTTCTGGCTTTGCGGGACTCCCCCTATGGGAGTGCACTGACCACCAGGGGGTAGCTCCTGCATTGAGTGTCTGCCCCCTGGTGGTCAGTGCACATCATAGTGACTGGTCATTCTGCCGTTGGGCCGAAACTGGCTCTCCGACATCCCCTGAGGAGTCCTGGATTGTAAGAGAGCGCAAGCCAGGCTGAGGGACCCCACCAGTGCATGATCGGGGCCGGGGAGGGACGTGGGAGGTTGGCCAGCCAGGGAGGGATCGTGGGAGGGCTGCAGGGCGTGTCTGGCCCATCTTGTTCAGCCCCAATCAGCCGGACCCCGGCAGCAAACTAACCTACCGGTCGACTGTCTGCCCCCTGGTCAGTGCACATCATAGCAAGCATTGAGCGGCCTTAGCATATTATTAGCATATTGAGCTTTGATTGGCTCAACGGATGACTGGATGACCGGACACTTAGCATATTAGGCTTTTATTATAAAGTATTTATTAAATATTAATAATTTATAATAAGAATTATAAATAATTTAAAGCATATATTAATTATTGCAATGAACTTGACATATAAGGATCCTGCCCTCATGCAGCTTATATTCTTATAGGGAAGAGAGGTACTAAGTACATATCCTAAATAATAAAAGCCTAATATGCAAGTTGTACCCTTGACTGGGATTTCAACTGGGAGTTGAACCAGGAGTTTGACCAGGGGGCGGGGCTGACGGCAGCAGCGGCAGGTGGCAAGGGGAAGGGAGGCGCCCTTGGCCAGCAGCAGCTAGGGACCCTACCTGTGCATGAATTTTGTGTACTGGGCCTCTAGTTTATTTATATTCTGATAAGTAAAGAAGTGTTGGGTATTGTGAGCTTATTTCAGAAATTAGTTCAAGTGATAGGAGGTAGTCAAGTACAGTTACCTTGAAGAAGTGCTATTTGAGCATAGCTCTGAAGGATGAATGGAATTAACTTAGGGAAAAGTAAGAGGTTCTAGAACTATGTTTTAGCAACTTTTAGGAGAAAAGAAGCATGGAAGGTTTAAGGCATCCAAGAAGGCCAGTGTGGATGGCCTGCCTGATAGGCATTGGCTAAATTATGCCAAGCTTTGTAAGCCTTATTGAGGATTTTCTTATCTCTTTTCCTGTATCTTTCAATTCTGATCAGATCATTAAGTCTGATTCTAATTTACCTTCAGTCCCAAGACAGTTAACTTTTTAAATCTAGTTATTTATTCAATACAAATATGTTAGGTGCCTTTTGTAGGCAAGGCTTTAAATTAGGTACTGAGGTTGATTAGTGACAATATGAAGAATTGGCTTTAGATTCAGATAAACCTGAATTTAAATGTCAGCCTATTTATTAGCTGAGTAATTTAAAAATATATATATTTTATTGATTTTTTACAGAGAGGAAGGGAGAGGGATAGTTAGAAACATTGATGAGAGAGAAACATCAATCAGCTGCCTCCTGCACACCCCCACTGGGGATGTGCCTGCAACCAAGGTACATGCCCTTGACTGGAATCGAACCCGGGACCCTTCAGTCCGCAGGCCGACGCTCTATCCACTGAGCCACACCGGTCAGGGCTAGCTGTGTAATTTTGCATCAGTTACTTAATATCTCTGAACCTGAATTTTCTTATGTGTTAAATACTACTAAAAGAAGTGATAATAGAAGGATTAAGTTAGCTAATTGGTAAATATATTCAATAAATGGTGGCTTTTTGTAATGTTATACAATTATACACCAAATTTATGCACTGGAGGGGGGGTCCCTCAGCCCGGCCTGACCCCTCTCACAGTCTGGGAGCCCTCAGGGGTGGGAGGCGACCCGGCGATCAGGGGAAGGCGATGCCCCATCACATCTCTGCTGCTGCCACTGCCTGCAGCGCAAGCCTCGGCCGGTCCTGGTTACATGAGCCTCGGGCGGCCCTGGGTGGCTGGGCAGCCGCCATCCGAGGCTTGCCTGCGCCTCGGGCTGGCCCTGGATGGCTGGAGAGCTGAGGGGACTGGGAGACTCCGGAGGCAGGCTCACGGAGTGGTCGGGCCCACCTGGGGGCAGGCCTGGCCTTGCCGCGTGCCTGCTGCCCCGGCGGGGCTGAGGGGACTAGGCGCCGCCATCTTGTGGCTGTGGGGGCCACCATCTTTGAGGGTGGGGCAGTCAATTAGCATATTCCCTCCTTACTGGCTCAGCAGCAGGCTGCATTGGGCGACCAGGCCAGCAGGGGAGTTAGTGAGGGGCGACCAACGACCGAGCAGCAGGCTGCATGGGGCGACCAGGCCGGCAGGGGAGTTAGTGAGGGGCGACCAACGACCGAGCAGCAGGCTGCGTGGGGCGACCAGGCCGGCAGGGGAGTTAGTGAGGGGCGACCAAACGACTGAACAGCAGACTGCGTGGGGCAACCAGTTGGGGGCGACCAGGCCGGCATGGGGGGCACTAAGGGGCGACCAGGTCGGCGGGGGGGGGGCAGTTAGGGGCAACCAGGCTGGCAGGGGGGCCAGTTGGGGGCAACTACGCCAGTGAGGGGGCAGTTGGGGGTGACCAGGCCAGCAGGGGGGGCAGTTAGGGGCGATCAGGCAGGCAGGCAGGTGAGCAGTTAGGATCCAGTGGTCCCAGATTGTGAGAAGGATGTCCTGGATTGGAGAGGGTGTAGGCTGGGCTGAGGGGACCCCCCCGCCCCGTGCACGAATTTTGTGCACCGGGCCTCTAGTATAGGATATAAAAGCCTAAGCAACTGGTTGACTGAACAACCGGTCGACTGGTCGCTATGATGCACACTGACCACCAGTGGGCAGACACTCAACACAGGAGCTACCTCTGGTGGTCAGTGCGCCCCCACAGCGAGAGCACCGCTCAGCCCAAAGCCGGGCTCATGGCTGACAAGCACAGTGGCAGTGGCGCGAGCCTCTCCTGCCTTCGCAACAGTGCTACCGAGCTGCAGCAGGCAGGCAGGCAGGCAGGCACAGTGGGGCTGGGATGAGCGGGAGCTGCGCGGTGCCTGGCCCGGGCTTGGGCTCCTCCCTGGCTCCTGCCCAGGCTTTGCGCCCTACTACCAGGCCAGACCTGTGGGGATTGGGCCGAAACTGGCAGTCTGACATCCCCTGAGGAGTCCCGGATTGTGAGAGGGCGAAGGCCAGGCTGAGGGTCCCCACCGGTGCATGAATCCATGCACCGGGCCTCTAGTCTGTTTATAATGCAGTAGCTAAAGTGATCCTTTAAAAATATAAATCTCATTATTCCTCTGCTCAGAACTCTCCAGTGGCATTAATCTTACTAGGAATAGAAACCACAGTACTTGCAATATCCCATGAAACCCTATGAAGCACTTGGCTTTCTTTCTGACCTCATATCTTACCCTTCCTTCAACAAGGATGCTGTAGCCACAGTTGTAAAAAGACTGTCCCCCTTCCCCCAATTGTATTGTCTTTGCTCTTTTGTCAAAGATCAGTTAACTGTATTTATGTGGGGCTTTAATTTTAGAATGAGTTAATACCCACAAAATAACTTGCTGGGATTTGGAGTGGAATTGTATTGAACCTGTAGATCAAATAGGAAAGAATTGATATCTCGACAATAGTAAGTCTTCCTATCTATGAACATGAAATATCTCTCCATTTACTTAGTTCATCTTTGACTTTGTTCTTCAGAGTTTTGTAGTTTTTCATATAGATCTTGTACATATTTTGTTAGATTTGCCCTAAATTATACCTAAATATTTAATTTTTTAGGTGCTAATGTAAATGTTTTTAATTTCAAGTTCCACTTGTTCATTGCTGGTATATAGGAAAGTAATTGACTTTTCTATATTAACCTTATATCCTGCAACCTTGTTATAATTGCTTATTAGTTCCAGGAGGTGTTTGTGTGGGGTTTTTTGTTTGTTTTGGTAATTCTTTTAATTTTCTACATAGACAACCATATCATATTTGTGAACAAAGACAGTTC
This sequence comes from Cnephaeus nilssonii, assembly GCF_951640355.1. Taxonomy (NCBI): domain Eukaryota; kingdom Metazoa; phylum Chordata; class Mammalia; order Chiroptera; family Vespertilionidae; genus Cnephaeus; species Cnephaeus nilssonii. Next base: position 86,505,083 of record NC_137075.1, on the reverse strand, counting down.
TATCTCTTCATTCCCAATCTGTATATCTTTTATTTTCTTGTCTTATTCCATTAGCTAGGAATGGTGAGGCCCTGACCAGTGGTTAGAATGTCGGCCTGCATACCAAAGGATCTCAGGTTTGATACCCAGTCAAGAGCATGTACCTGGGTTGCAGGTTTGATCCCTAGCCCCTGTTAGGAGGTGTGCAGGAGGCAACCAGTCTATGTGTCTCTCCATCATTGGACTGGTGATATTAATAAAAACTCACCTTGATAATAGTATTGATGAGCCAATTAACAATTATCCTATAGGATTTTTTATAAAATATTATTTCTATTTTTTCATTTTCAAAAGATTTTTATAGTATATTTCTAAAATCATCACCTTCAAAGAAACACCTAGCCTTATTACAAATAGGTATATTACTGGTAAATGCAGGCATTGGTAGAAACGTGATTTTTTATTTTAAAATTATTGGGTTGAGATTCTAAAGACAGCATTAATGATTGTTTAAGTTGTTTTGACTAGTAAAATGTCAGGTATGATAGACATAATCACTCTTCAGTGGTAATGATATTTCTACCATACTTGGATGACATGTCTGTTTCTTTCTGGTTTTCTCTCATAAAAATTGCTTCTACCAATGCTGGGAATTGCTTCTTCCTGTTTTGAGCTTCTTGAATACTGCTGGTCTTAAAAAGGATATGTGTGGAATGGGATTTGTGGGAGTTGTTGTGAACAAACAACAATGTCTTATCTGTTTGTCTCTTTCTATATGTACATACGGTATTTTATATTCCAAGATCCAGTAGTTTACCTCTAGGCCAGTGGTCAGCAAACTGCGGCTCGCGAGCCACATGCGACTCTTTGGCCCCTTGAGTTTGTCTCCTCCACAAAATGCAACATGTGGGCGGGCGTGCATGTTCAGTGCGATTGAAACTTCGTGGCCCGTGCGCAGAAGTCAGTTTTCGGCTCTCAAAAGAAATTTCAATCGTTGTACTGTTGATATTTGGCTCTGTTGACTAATGAGTTTGCCGACCACTGCTCTAGGCATTTGACTTTTATCTAGGGCAGTGGTCGGCAAACTGCGGCTCGCGAGCCACATGCGGCGCTCGAGCCGCGGTTTGCTGCTCTGTTGACTAATGAGTTTGCCGACCACTGCCTTAGGGAAAAACACTTAAAAAACATTTTAATAATGTACTAATGTCTTTAACCTGAACTCAAAACTTCTGGGTAAGGGTAATGTCTTAGCAGTGGTCGGCAAACTCATTAGTCAACAGAGCGGCAAATAGCGGCTCGCAAGCCGCATGTGGCTCGCGAGCCGCAGTTTGCCGACCACTGATCTAGGAGAATTATTTGTTATGAATTAGAGGAGATTGTGGTTCTACATTAGTGTGTGGCTCTTCTAGTTTGCTGCAATGACTTGCAGTAGTCATCTTTGTTATCTATAATAAAAAAATATATATATATACTAATTAGGCCTGATGTCCTTCTGGACAAAGACAGGGCTGCGAGGGAAGCCTGGGTCCCAGGTGCCGGAGGGAAGCCAGTGCCAGCAGCCGGGGGAAGGAAGGCCTACTCTTGCACGAAATTTGTGCGTTGGGCCTCTAGTCCTTCCTATATAATAAAGAGGTAATATGCAAATTAACCATCACAAGATGGCTATGCCCACAGCAGAGGCGAGGTTCCCGTAACACAAGATGGCTGCACCCAGGGTGGTGGTGGGGTTCCCATAACGCAAGATGGCTGCACTCACAATGGAGGTGGGGTTCCCGTAACACAAGATGGCTGCACCCACAGCGGAGATGGGGTTCCCATAACGAGTGATCAGCAGGGACCTGAGGCTGCGTGGAGCCGGGCCGGGGCGGGGAACTTGAGGCTTCTGTGCCCCCCCTGCCCAGAGGGGCTTGACAGGGGATCTCAAGGCTCGCCCCCCGCCCTGGTGCTGGGTTGGGGGACCTCAGGCCACACCCTTTGCCCCGGGCCTGGAGACCTGTGGCCGCACCCCCATGCCCCAGCGCTGGCCTGGGTGACCTCAGGCTGTGCCCCCTGCCCGGCCGGGCTTGACGGGGGACCTCAAGGCATGCCCCCTGGTGCTGGGCCGGAGGACCTCAAGGCATGCCCCCCGCCTGGCAGGGCTTGACGGGGGACCTTAGGGCGTGCCCCCCACCATGGTGCTGGGCCAGGGGACCTCAGGCCACGCCCTTCACCCTGGGCCAGGGGACCTCAGGCCGCACCCCCCCACCTGGCATGTGCTGGGGGTCCTGAGGCTGCACCCCCCGCCCAGCAGGGCTTGACGGGGGACCTGAGGCTGTGCCCCCTGCCCGGTGGGGCTTGACGGGGGTGGGGCCAGTTGCATCTGGGTCTTGCGCGATTTCAAAGCGCACGTGGGTGGGCAAGGACTTGATTCTGGGTCCCGCGGCGCGCCCCAGACTCTGACAGGAGGAAGATTTTCATATACGTTTTACTAATTTTCTTTCATCTCTGACACTTCTATTATAGAGAAAGGGCAAATAGCAATATTAAAATATTTCCTGTAATTCGCTTTTAATGTGCACGAATTTCGTTCACCGGGCCACTAGTATTATAATAAAGTCCTGTTTTCTGGGGAAATTTGAGAACCTCCTCTTTTAATTTTGTTTCCTGTATTTTATTTAGTTACCATCTTAGTGTAATGTAGCAATAATTATGTTACAACAATTTTGTGAGATTTTTATTATTCTCATTTTACAGATGAGGAAACTGAGGCTTGGTGAAGTTACGAAACTTGTCCAAAGTCACACAGCTTGTAAAGGGCACAACCAAGATTCAGAGACAGGTCTGTCCAACTTCAAACTCTTAATCATGGGCATGAATCTTTTAAATAACTGTGAAATATCAACCTATGATAAGTTATATTGATACCAATATTGTTTAGCTGTTGTTTAACTTTTTCTGATACATTTTTAATGGTGAGTTTCTTTATCCATAATAATTTTATATCTTTTAAATATAGTATAACATAGTAATTAAGGGTCTGAAACTCTGCATTTGAGTCTGGGCATGAGTCCCTAAATTTCTCCACTTACTTGTGTGACATTGGGAAAGTTAACAAAATTTTTTATACCTCAGTTTTCCTATCTGTAAAATGATGATAGCAGTCTTATACATCTGATAGGGTTGCTGTTAAGATTAAATGATTTAATATGTAGAAAGCACTTTTAATAGTGCCTGGTACCCAGTATTATCATCTAGCAACTAGTAAAACATGATCATTATTTCTAATTCTGTGTAGGAAATTTGGATAAAGCCAAATTTAAGAGGCAATATAAGATATCACAAAACTTACATGAACGAAAATTAAATTTGAATAAGGTAAACCTAAAGAAAATCATACATTTGATTGAGTTCAGATCTGTTGTAACGCAAACTGGGCAACTGCTTATAGGTCTCACATGTACAAGGGTATTGTATGTATGAGAACTACAAAGAGGTCCACTAGAATACTCTTTTAGTCCAGTACAATCATTGTATTATGAATGTGTTTTGTCTGTTTTCTTTTTGTAAAAGAAATTTGTATTTAGAATAGATGTATACATTTTTAGGTGGCTTTAAGGAGATGGTGTTTTGGCAATGTTCACAGAGAATTACCAAGAACCAAAACCTTATGTTATGTAAATTGTTGGCTACATTTTATCACTTCCAGGAGCGGTTATCAGAGCTTACATGTGGTGAACCAATGGTTTGGTTGATCTTTGAACCAATGGGACATTCAATAGAACTCAGCCGAATACTGATCAAGTATTCACACTTGTTCAATGCAGCTGTCAATTCTGAAGTGCCATATCAGCTATGACTACAATTTGGTTAAAATAAAATTTTTATAATTAGTGATAATAAGTTTATGCCAATTGCAAAAATATCTATGAACAGGAGTAATTTGAGTCAAGTTACGCAAAAATTTAAAGACTGCTGTTAGGATATAAGGAGATCTGTCTGCAAAATCTGTTACCCCATTGATCTCCAGGGTTGATTTGGCTGATCTGGCTGGCTAGGCGAGTCTCTCCTTCCTTCCTCACCCACGTGTGCCCCTCCCGAAGCTGCACACTTTGTTGAAGAGGATGACCTTCCCCAATAGAACAGAGTACCATTCCTCTACTAGAATTTTCAAATAAGCTCTCAAAAGCTGTCATTTAAAAAATGGGACTTGTCTCATATGCGAGCCCAAGATTGCTTTTAATCTACACATGCATTTAATTTATTCTTCTTTTCTTTTTTTAATCCTCACCTGAGGATATATTTTTACTGATTTGAGAGAGAGAGAGAGAGAGAGAGAGAGAGAGAGAGAGAGAGAGGTGTAGACAGAGAAAGAGAAACATCATGTGTGAGAGAAACATTGCCCTGATCGGAAATGGAAACCAAACCCACAACCTTTTGGTGTATGGCAGTGGTCGGCAGACTCATTAGTCAACAGAGCCAAATATCAACAGTACAACGATTGAAATTTCTTTTGAGAGCCGAAAACCGACTTCTGCACATGGGCCACAAAGTTTCAATCGCACTGTACGTGCACACCCGCACGTGGTGGTATTTTGTGGAAGAGCCACACTCAAGGGGCCAAAGAGCCGCATGTGGCTCGCGAGCTGCAGTTTGCCGACCACTGGTGTATGGGCTAATGCTCCAACCAATGAGCCACCTAGCCAGGGTTAATTTATTCTTTTTATCATATTGAGCCTTTCTGTCCTTAAATATGGTATATCTTTCTAGTTTTTTTTAATATATTTAAAAATATCTTTCAGTAAAATATTTTTCTCCATAAAGATCTCTCAAGTCTTCTCTTAGATTTAATTATTAGATACCTTATTTCTTGTTACTGTTGTAAATCATATATTTTTCCTTTCCATTTTCTATTTGCTACGATAAGCTTTTTTGGTATATACATCTCTGTTCAGCAACCTTACTAAAATATTTTATTAAAGTATTGCAAATGCAAATTTTGTCTTCCTTTCCAGTGCTTATACCATTGTTTTTTTCTTGCCTTACTAGACTAGTTAGGACTTCCAGAACATTATTCAATGCAAGTGTTAATAGTGGGCATTCTTATGCTGCACCTAATTTTTGAATAGTGGGCATTGATATGTTTCACCATTAATAATGTTTGCTATCGATTTTTGATAGACACTCTATAGGTTAAAGACATTTCTGTTGCTAGTTGGCTAAGATTGTGTGTGTGTGTGTGCGTGAGAGAGAGAGAGAGAGAGAGATTGAGAGAAAGAGAGAGAGAAGAATAAATATTGAATGTTATCAGTTGATTTTTGTGCATTTATGAGATCATGTGGTTATCCTCCCTTATTCTGTTAATGCAGTGAATGACAATTACATTTTCTAATGTTGAATTACCCTTGCATTGCTGGAATGAACCCAAATTAATCATGGTGATCCTTTATACATTTGGATTTAGTTTATTAGTACTTCATTTAGGATTTTTGCATCTATGTTCATGAGTGAAATTGGCCCATAATTTTTATTTCTTATGTTGTCATGATTTGATTTTAGTATCCAGCTAATGCCGACCTCAAAGAATGAATTGAGAACTAATCTTTATCCTTCTGAAAGGATTTCTTTAAGACTAGAATGATCTGTTTCTTTAAAGTTTGGTTGAACTTCTGTTCAACTTGTCTGGACTTAGTGTTTTGGGGGAGGCATGTGGACTTAGTATTTTTAGAGAGGTATGTATTCAGTTTTCTACATGGTTTTAGGATTTCTGTTTCTAGTTTGTTTTTAGAAAGTTTTTTTCTTCTTTTTTTAAGAATACATCTACTTTGAGCCCTAACTGGTTTAGCTCAGTGGATAGAGCATCGGCCTGCGGACTGAAGGGTCCCAGGTTCGATTCCGGTCAAGGGCATGTACCTTGGTTGCGGGCACATCCCCAGTAGGGGGTGTGCAGGAGGCAGCTAATCAATGTTTCTCTCTCATTGATGTTTCTAACTCTCTATCCCTCTCCCTTCCTCTCTGTAAAAAATCAATTAAAAAAAAAAAAGAAAAAGAATACATCTACTTTGAGTTCTTAAAGTATTTGGCATAAAGCTGTTCAAAGCATTCTTTTGTTATCTTAAATTTCTGCTAAGTAATATTTTCCCCTCTTTTTAAAATCTTCACCCGAGGATATTTTTTCCATTGATTTCTAGAGAGAGTGAAAGGAAGGGAGAAGAGAGAAATGGAAGGGAGACGAGGCGGTGGGGAGAGAGAGACACATCAGTGTTGCCTCCTATACCCCTATAGGGCTGGAGAACCTGAAACCAACTTCTTAACTGTAATTTTGCTACTGTTATGAATCATAATGTAAATATCCGTGTTTTCCGATGGTCTTAGGCTCTACAGCAGCGGTTCTCAACCTGTGGGTTGCGACCCACAGGTTGAGAACTGCTAGCAGGGTCGCCTAAGACCTTGGAAAACACAGATATTTACATTACGATTCATTAACAGTAGCAAAATTACAGTTATGAAGTAGCAACGAAAATAATTTTATGGTTGGGGGTCACCACAACATGAGGAACTGTATTAAAGGGTCACAGCATTAGAAAGGTTGAGAACCACTGCTTTAACATCTTTGAAATTACGATGAATCGCTCATACTGAGAGGCATCTTACTATTGATGGTATTTCATAATTAATGAACAATTATTAACAACTAGAGGCCCGGTGCACGAAATTCGTGCACAGGGGTGTGTGTACCTCAGCCCAGCCTGCACTCTCTCCAATCTGGGACCCCTCGAGGGATGTCCGACTGCCCGTTTAGGCCTGATCCCGGTAGGATCGGGCCTAAACGGGCAGTCGGACATCCCTCTCACAATCCAGGACTGCTGGCTCCCAACTGCTCAGCTGCCTACCAGCCTGATCACCCCCTAACCACTCCTCTGACAGCCTGATTGATGCCTAACTGCTCCCCTACCAGCCTGGTCACCCCCAACTGCCCTCCCCTGCAGGCTCGATCGCCCCCAACTGCCCTCCCTTGCAGCCCTGGTCCCTCCCAACTGCCCTTTCCTGCAGGCTTGGTCACCCCTAACTGCCCTCCTCTGCAGGCCTGGGCCCCCCTCCCCCAACTGCCCTTCCCTGCAGGCCTGGTCGCCCCCAACTTACCTCCTCTGCCAGCCTGGTCACTCCTAACTGCCCTCCCCTGCAGGCTTGATCACCCCCAACTGCCCTCCCTTTCAGGCCTGGTCCCTCCCAACTGCCCTTCCCTGCAGGCCATCTTGTGTCCACATGGGGGCAGCCATCTTTGACCATATGGGGCAGCCATCTTGTGTGTTGGAGTGATGGTCAATTTGCATATTACTCTTTTATTAGATAGGATTTTTTCTTTGTTAGTGGAACATAAAATAATGATGCATGTTGTATTCGATACTATCATAGCTTTGATGTAATACACACTATTATATACATACTAGAAGCCCGGTGCATGAAATTTGTGCACTGGGGGTGGAGGGTGGGGTCCCTCAGCCTGGCCTTGCCCTCTCGCAGTTTGGGACCCCTCGCTCCTTACCGCCCACCTGCTTGCTGCTCCCTACCGCTTGGCTCACTGCTCCTTAGTGCTGCCGTGGAGGCTGCCGTGGAGGTTCCCGCTACCGCTGCTTCTGGCTGAGCGGCGCTCCCATGCACTGACCACCAGGGGGCAGCTCCTATGTTGAGCGTCTGCCCCCTGGTGGTCAGTTCATAGTGACCAGTCATTATACCGTTTAGTCGATTTGCATATTAGGGTTTTATTATATAGGATAGGATATTGAATGTGAACTGTAAATGAAAAATAAAATTTAAAAAAGAACCAAATAAAATTTTAGATCTGAAAAATTTTTTATATATATATTTTTTTAATTCTCACCTGAGGATGTTTTTAAAGTTGATTTTTAGAGAGAGAAACATCCATGTGACAGAGAAATACCAGTAGGCTGCCTCTGCACCTGCTGACCCACTGGGATCTAACCTAAACCTAAGTATGTGCCCTAACCTAGAATCCAACAGGAAATCCTTTGGTGTACAGGTTGGGACTCCAACCAATTGAGCCACCTGGCCAGGGCAGGTGGGGGTGCACTGGGGGTGGAGGGTGGGGTCCCTGAAAAAAATTTTTTTAAATGTACCTCCAAGCCCTGGTTGGTGTGGATCAATAGTTAGAGTGTCCTCCCACGTACCAAAGGGTCATGGGTTCGATTCCAGGTGAGGGCATGTACACAGGTTGTGGGTTCCATCCCTGTCGGATAGCTTGGGCAACTGATCGATGTTTCTCTTTCTCTTTCCCTCTCCCTTCCTCTCTCTCTAGAATCAATGAAAAAAACATATCTTTAGAGGAGGACTTAAAAAGAAAAAAAAATGCTGGATTGGTTCAGTGGATAGTGCTCCTGCAGGTGGACTGAAGGGTACTGGGTTGGATTCCGATCAAGGGCACGTACCTGGGTTGCAGTCTCAATCCGGGGCCCTGGTCGGGGATTCAGCAAGAGGCAACCAATTGATGTCTCTCACATTAGTTTCTGTTTTTCTCCCTCCCTTCCACTCTCTGTAAAAAAAAAAATCAATGCAAAAATGTCCTCAGGTGAGGATTAACCAAAACAAACAAACACCCATCCCCAGTGTGATTATTGAAGGAGTATATGAAGTATTTGTTGAATAAAGGGGAAGGGATGGGACTTCGATTTCTAACTGTTTTAGCAACTCTGCAAGCCAGAGGATTTATTTTTTATTTTAATTTTTATTGATTGATTATTTTAGAGAGAGGAAGGGAGCGAGAGAAACACCAGTGTGTTGTTCCACTTATTATGCTCTCTTTGGTTGCTTCTTGTCTGTGCCCTGTGCCAGGGATCCAACCCGCAACCTTGCTGTATCAGGAGTTCTAACCCACTGTGCTGTGTGCTGCCTGTCCGGACCCCTCAACAAAACCCCTCTGGCATGCCCTGGCCCCTGCTGTGGGCCGGAGCTCCTCTGCCAAGGCAAAGGTTTGGGTTCCATTCTGTCAGGGCACCTACTTAGGTTTCGGGTTTGATCCCCGGTTGGGGCTGACTGCTGCTCAGGAAGTGACTGAGGGCCATTGAGGTCCGTGTGCTCTAGTCATTTGGCGGGGAGCTGGGGTTCCATTGCCAACATGGCTGACTCTGATCCCCACTACCCCCGGACCTCCATGAGGACAACTTCAACTACGGCAGCTGTATGGCCTCTGCCAGCGTACACACCTGCATTGGTAGGTCGCCCTCTCCGGGGCTCGCCAGGTCTGGCTGCTGCACAGTTGCCCCGGGAGGCAGATTCCTGGGTTCCCAGGGAAAGCAGGGTCCTGGAGGGAAAGCACTTCGCTCCGCCTCCCTTTGGGGCTCCCGGGCCAGAGCGGAGCGCCCATCCTGCGCAGGGCTGGGCGGGGAGAGCCACCCAGGGAGGCCTTCTAGCTGGGTGCTGAGAAGAAGAAACTGGAGCCCTTCCTCTTTGAACCCTGTCGTCTTCAGTGTAGCAAGGGACAGATGAAAGCCTCAGCAGCCTTACTGGGGCATCTTTAAATGAAGGTATTTTTTTTCAGTGAAAATAAGTTTATTGTGTAATCAATATTGTGTAATTATTGTGATTACAGAATAACCTGCATTGAGTTATCTGCTGGGATGTTTGTGCTTTAGGGCATGTGAACACATTTTATTTTATTTTATTTGACGCAGCCTCACGTCCCCCAGCCTCGTGCGGCATGCAGCCACGCCCACCTGCTCCTGCTGGTCGTTACCCGTGAGGGCGTCCCGGATAATTTGCATATTTCTCTATTATTATATAGGATTATTATATAGGACTAGAGGCCCGGTGCACAAAGTCGTGCATGGGTGGGGTACTGCTGGCCCACCCAGATAGGGGCCGATCGGGGGAGGAGCCGCGGGCGGTTGGTGGGCCGGCTCCAACCCTGATCGGGGTGGGAGGCTGATTGGGGCCGGGGCCTGCCAGGGGGAGGGGCCGTGGGCGGTTGGCCAGGCGGCCCTGCCCCTTGGTTGAACTACTGGTTGAATTCCTGATCGAACTCCCAGTCGAGGGGACAATTTGCACATTAGCCTTTTATTATATAGGATGATGACTCTTCATTCTATCCCATCCCCTGCTTGAAATGCCCCCTTTTTGGTTCTCATATCTTACGTTTATATAATTCAAGACCTTAACCCTTTGCACTCACTTGCTTTTTTCTCAATTCCTGCTACCGACGCTAACCGTGTCGAGTCACACTCGACATCCGAGTGCAAAAGGTTAAAGGAGGAAATAACCTTTATTTTCTCACCTTGGATCCTCTTTTTCCAGCACGTAGCACAATACTTTATTGGACACAGGGTTAGGTTATATTTCATTAACAACACATTAAGCGCCAAGTTTTGTCTTCCTTTCCATTTCAGTCACCGGTGACTGACATGGCGCTTAACGTGTTAAGGGAAGGGTGTAGGTATAATGAATCACAGCACAGGCTATGACATATTCATATTATGACCAATATTTTAGCTTCATGTGAAAAGAGGTTAATACCTATATTAATTAAGATAGTTTTGGATACACAGAACCCATTGCTTCCTGCCCGTTGGAGAATTTCTTGGATGGATGCTTAGTCATCTGATGATGTTCAAGAAGGAGTTTAACCAATGAAACAAAAAATTATAAAATATAAGCCACTGTGAAGGAAATGAGAAGAGTAATACAATAAATAATTATAGAAAGTGGATTTTAGAAAGTGGTAAAAGGAGCCCTCATCAATGAGATGACATTTAGGTTGAGACTTGAAGTATGAGCGGGATTCATAAGTTCTTGAAGGGTCTGAGAAAAAAGCATTTCAGAGAGAGGAAAACAGCAGACGCAGAGCGGGAAAGAGCTTGCAGTTAAATGAAAGGATCATAGTTAGTTGGAGAGAATGTCACTTCAAAGAAAGAAAGGCAGACTGGGGCTTTCCCTTAAATGCTAACATTTACTGAGCATTTGTGACGTGCTTGGCACCGTTCCAAGCACTTTGTGGGCAATATGAATTATTATGCCATACTGACTTCTGGATGCTGAGAGTGGTTTGATTTGAAGATGCATTGTTATGCAGTGCCATGATCCATTTTACATTTGTAAATATTACACTGACTACTTTGTGTACACAGTTGATCAGAGGGAGACAGTGGAGGAAATAGAAATTAATACTAGTTGATGGTATATACTAGTCGAGGTAGGAGACAAAGTTGTCTTGGACCATGGTTCTGATGGTGGCAATGAGCAGTGAACAGATTTAAGATATATTTTATAACTCTTCTGTTGATGGCTTGTATAAAGGGAGAGAGAGGGCTGTGAGGAAGAGGAAGGAGTCAGACTGGAGAGAGTTCAAGAATTGGAGAGAAGATGTGTATAGATAATTTGTGAAGTTATTTGTCAGTAAAGGGGAGCAGAACTGTTTTTAACCTTCTATTTCTATAAATTTCCAAGTGGCATTTCTGTGTGTCTGTCTCTCTTTTTAAAATTCTTGGACCCAGTTATATTTTTATTCTAGTCTGCCTCTCCAGATTCCAGCACCTTTTTCTCATCCCACACTTGACAGATGCTCAGAGGAAGAAAGTAGTGTAAAAAGTAGGCTAGCATTCTCAGCAGTTCTGCCCTTTTTTCATCAAAAAGTTCCTTGCTAAATCAGTCCTCACTAGCTATATCAGAGCAAAATCATTTTGTTCTATACGTAAAGATTTAATTCTTGAAGTCTGTCTGTGTTATACAGGGTTAGGGGTGATAGGTATTATGCATTTTTAGCTAAGTCTTAACGTACCTTAAGAGGTAAGGGTAAGTATAGCTGAATTGCAAATTCAGTTAATCAATTATTTTCTCAAGTGGGCAACTAAAAGATAAAATTGATTTTGTAACTGAAAGAAAAAGTACTCAGAAGAGATAGCTTTTTAGGAAAATGTTTCTTAAAAATATACAGGTTCTGGTTTTGAAGTCACCTTTGACTGCAGTTTTAAGTAGGTTTTTTCCTCATTTTATGAAGCTCTGGTTTTCCATTATTATCTTTCAGGAGTAAATAAAGAAGCCATATATCAAAACAAAAGAAAGAATATTTTGGATGAGTGGGAAGATTAAAATTAGTAAGGCAGAAACCTAAAATTAAAGTCAGATAATAGATAAGGATCAGAGACTACTGTTTAAATCAGGGGCTCTTAAATTTTTGATAGTTACAGAATCCTTTGAAATTCTGATGAAAGTTGAAGTCTGGCTTAGAAAGTGCAGACACATGTACATTCAGATTTGTACATAATCTTAGGACATTGCTGAATCTGAAGAACCTATGTGGTATATGATACCCTGTGATATTGAGAACATGTGATCTAAATTGTAATCAAGCCTGAGGGGTATGTGGCTGGAGAGCTTCGACATTCAAATTGTGACAATGTTCTCTTCTCAAATACCAATCTTTAGGATATTTCAGACAATTTATTGTTCATCTTAAACCTTTGGTGTGATAGTTGATAAAGCAAAGTGTTTTAGTTTTAGCTATTGAAAATTACAATACTCTGTTCTTAAAATATTCTAATTCAAAATGCCATAGTTGGCACAGTTTTCAGAAATAAGGTAGCACAGTATTCAAGATAACCCTAATCATATGTTGCTTATTAATTAAAATAAAAAAAGTTGAGCCCTAGCTGGTTTAGCTCAGTGGATAGAGCGTCAGCCTGTGGACCAAAGGGTCCTGGGTTCGATTCTGGTCAAGGGCACATAACTTAGTTGCAGGCTCCTCCCTGGCCTGGGCCCTGGTTGGGGCTCATGCAGGAGCAAACCAGTCGACGTGTTTCTCTCACATTGATGTTTCTCTCTGTCTTTCCTGCTCCCTTCCATTCTCCCTAAAAATCAGTGGAAAAACATCCTCGGGTGAGGATTAACAAAAAAACAAAAACAACAAAAAAGTTCAACTGTAATATAAACAAATTTTAAATTTACTGACATCCCAGGTTTATTCAGAAGCTGAATGAATTTTTTTTTTGAAAAGTAGGTTTAAAAAAGAAACAACTGTTTGATCTATGTACCTTTCCATGAATCTGTTTATAAATTAACTTTTATCACAAAACTAACTATGAACTTTAAAAATGAATTTTATTAGTCCTGTGTTTATTTTAGTGTTGTTAATGAAGTTGTACTTCGTGCTATTCATTTGGCTCAGTGCCTAAGTGGAACATCTGAGCCAGTGGTACAAGTTAATAAGTTATAAATTGTTTCCTGTTAGGCAAATTATGCCAGTTAGGAAAATTAATCCAAAATTCTTAGAATTTATTGTTGAGTAGGATTGAGTAGATGACCTACCTCTAAATCCTTTGGCCATGCTGAGAGTCTAGGATTCCTTACATTTTTTCACTAACTTAACTTGACCAAATAAAAAGATTTTTTCTTCACTCTAAATCTTGACCAAGTTCCACATCATAAGAAATACTAAAAATCAAAGAGAGAAAATTCAAATATGAAATACTTTATGCTTGTAGTAAAATGTTCTAATTTAATGTAATGTTAATTTAACATGGTATTTTTATGAGTAAACAAATGATTTTTTTTTTTTTTAGCAGATGGACAGTCAGTACATTCTTTTTCATGTTACTTCCCCTATAGAATTCTGGGATAGAATGATGAAGAATACAGTGCAGTTGTATATATTCAAATTCAACCATATTTGTTCAGAGAACAGTAAAATAAAAGTCACAGTTTAAAAATGATTTAATTAAATTTAGATCTCTTGTTGTTCTGCTCAATAAGTTTGTGCTATACATTGTTTTTGCGCCTCCCATAGTCTGAGCATGCCCTGTGGTTCTAGTACTAGTTTGAAATTTTTCTCACAGCATAGATCCTAAACGTAAGCTTGCTAATTCAACTGTGTTCTGTTGAAAAAAGGAGAAATATCTGGCTGTGTTGCAAGATAGTGTAATACTGTACTTTATGGATGATTTAAGGTATTCCCAATATAATTTTGAATTTATGTGATTTTTGCTTTTATTGCTATCTTTGGGACTTAACCCTGTGAGAAGTAGAATGTCCTGACTTAACCTTGGGAGAAGTAGAATGTCCTAACAAGCTTATCTAAGGAAATTTGTGAATTTAATTGTTTCCCCCCCAAATATTTTAAATGGTACTCATGATTTTATATTTTAGCCTCTATATTCTTATATTTGGAACCAACTAATACTGTCGTAAAAATTAGAGTAATTTTACCATTTTGGCTCACTCGTGTTTTTTTCTTATAGGGAAACAATCATCAGGGCCAAGTTTCCTGGGTGGGTCTTCTATATCTACTACTAGAGGCCCAGTGCACGAAATTCGTGCATTGGGGGTGGGAGGATGGTGTCCATCAGCCCGGCCTGCACCCTCTCACAGTCCAGGAGCCCTCAGGGGATACTGATGGCTTAGGCCTACTGGGAGTGGACCTAAGCCATCAGTCAGACATCCTTAGCGCTGCTACGGAGGCGGGAGAGGCTCCTGCCACCGCCACTGCATTTGCCAGCCGTGAGCCTGGCTCAGGGCTTCTGGCTGAGCAGCGCTCCCCCTGTGGGAGTGTACTGACCACCAGGGTGCAGCTCCTGTGTTGAGCATCTGCCCCCCTGCTGGTCAGTGCGTGTCATAGCGACTGGACGTTCTGCCATCCGATCGATTTGCATATTAGCTTTTTATTATATAGGATGTATATCAAGTATGTGCTGTAGTTCTTTTCCTTTTTCTGGAATTCTCATCCTACTTGCATGGCTCACTTTTTTACTTCCTTCAATTCTTTTGCTCAGATGTTACTTTAATTTAAAAATTTATCCCTGCCTCCAGCACTTCTAATCCCCCTCTTAACCCTGTTCATTTTTTTTGCATAACATTTACCATCTTCTAACATACCATATAGTTAGTGGTGTGCTGGTGTTTCACAACTAGTTCACTGAGTGTAGTTCCATCATGAATGATGGTTGATATTTTTGTTTGTATTAATGAGTAAGATGAAAGTGAAACAATGAAGATGTATGTCAGAATTTTACTCATTTCTCAATTACCTGAGAGACAGCTTAGCTGAATTGGATAATAGTTTTCAAATAATGGAAGAACATATCCTCACATTTTTTGTGCTATTCATAATGTAATGGTTATTGACAACACACACTTTTAAGTTTAATCTGCATTATTAAGATTTGCTGCATTAGTTTCTTAGAGCTAGACAATCACAAAACAATAAATCAAGCAATGATTGGTAGTTTTCCCAAATTCCGTAGAATAAATACTTTGACCATGGCCTATTTCAAGCCTCAACATGAAGTCACTGAACATGATTTTGTAAAAAGATGTACACTAGCCCAGCATTATGTAGTATTTGTACCATACAGATACAAAAATCATAAATAACCCCAGGAGCATAGTTAATCCTACCTAATAAAAGTGTAATATGCAAATTGACTGTCATTCCAACACACAAGATGACCGCGCCCATGTGGTCAAAGATGGCCACCACAAGATGGCCGGGGAGGGCAGTTGTGGGCAATCAGGCAAACAGGGGAGGGCAGTTGGGGGTGACCAGGCCTGCAGGGGAGGGCAGTTGGGGGAAACCAGGCCTGCAGGGGAGGGCAGTTGGGAAGGGACCAGGCCTGCAAGGGATGGCAGTTGGGGGGGACCAGGCCTGCAAGGGATGGCAGTTGGGGGGGGACCAGGCCTGCAAGGGAGGGCAGTTAGGGCAGACCAGGCCTGCAAGGGATGGCAGTTGGGGGGGACCAGGGCTGCAAGGGATGGCAGTTGGGGGGGACCAGGCCTGCAGGGGAGGGCAGTTGGGGGGGGGCCAGGCCTGCAGGGGAGGGCAGTTGGGGGAGGGGGGCAGGCCTGCAGGGGAGGGCAGTTGGGGGAGGGGCAGGCCTGCAGGGGAGGGCAGTTGGGAGTGACCTGGCCTGTAGGGGAGGGCAGTTGGGGGGGACTAGGCCACCTGGGGAAGGTAGTTGGGGGCGACCAGGCCGGCAGGGGACGGAAGTTAGGGATGACTGGGCTGGCAAGGGAGGGCAGTTGGAGTTACTGGGCTAGCAGGGGAGGGCAGTTAGGGGCAATAGGGCCGGCAGGGGAGCAATTAGGCATTGATCAGGCTGGCAGGGCAATGGTTAGGGGGTAATTAGGCTGGCAGGCAGAAGTGTTAGGGGCAATCAGGCAGGCGAGCGGTTGGGAGCCAGCAATCATGGATTGTGAGAGGGATGTCCCAGATTGGAGAGGGTGCAGGCTGGGCTGAGGGAAACTCCCACCCCCGTGCATGAATTTCGTGCACCGGGCCTCTAGTAGTAAAATAATTAGGAAGTGATAAAATTTTTAGTATTTATTACTTTTGTTTTAGAATAACTTGCAAGTTTATATAATTTAAGTTGTTTTTTTAAAATATATTTTTATTGATTTCAGAGAGGAAGGGAGGAGAGAGAGATAGAAACATCAGTGATGAGAGAGAATCATTGAATGGCTGCCTCCTGCACTCCCCCTACTGGGGATTGAGTCCGCAACCTGGGCATGTGACCTTGACCAGAATCGAACCCAGGTCCCTTCAGTCCACAGGCCGATGCTTTATCCACTGAGCCAAACGAGCTAAGGCTATATAATTTAAGTTTTAATAAAGACTGTGTTTAACATCCAGTTTGCAAACATGTTGAAAATTTAACAGTTGGATCTTATGACCCAGCACACCACTACTAGTATAAATAATTTGCCTACTTATTTTCTGTCTCCTTCATAGAGGCATGGGTTTTGTTTTGTATTATTTACTGCTGCAAAGCATCGTAGACAATCAATAAATACTTGTTGAAAAATTTTAATTAAAATATTTGCGATCTTTTATATGTAATTTAAAATAATTCATGTAAGCAAATGCCAATATTAGGTGCTAAGTAAAATATAAATCTTGCCTTCAAAGAGATGTAAACTTTTTTTTCTTCATTTTTAAATACGAAGTTTTGATTATAACAATAGTATAAAAATCTTATTTCTCTGAAGCATGCTGCTCTGAAAAGAATAGAAAGGCTTTCAAATTTGCCTAGCTGAGAGAAAGATATCATATGTTCCCTTTTTTTATAAAAAGGAAAAGATAAAGCATATGTGCATAGAAAAAGACAAACACACACACACACACAACTCTGAAAGTAAAATGAAGGCTATTTCTGTTTAGTGGGATTACAAGTTATTTGGACTTTTCTGTTTCTCCTGTTCTTTACAAATAACATCTGTTACTTCTGTGATAAAAATTACTTTAAAATCAGCTTCATTGTCATATCAAAATATGGTATCTTATATTGAAAGAGGAGGAAAGTGAACTATTACAAGTAGAAAATACACTGTAAAGAAAGAGAAGTGGAAAAGCCACAGCATATTTGAAAGGCCTGATTTTCACAGGATTATTTGGGAAGTATTGGTAGAGGAGGCTGGAAAAAGGTTCAAGTTATAGAAGCTCCCGAATGCCAGAATCACAAATTACACATTAGGATTGTCAACAGATTTGGAACACAATTGACGATGAATTTTAGGAATATTAATCTGGCATAACTATGTAGGAAGATTAGAGGAAAGAGGGCTTAGAGTCTAGGGTTGTTGCAGAAGATGGATGAATTGATTTTTCTACCAGGGCAATTAGGAACCGAAAGTGGTAGCTGAATGCCAGAGATATTGATACTCCCATCCAGTAGCACCAATTGTTGGACTGGGTATGGATGAATTATGGAAAAATGTCAGAGATGAACCTTTGAGTTTGCTTTTGTCATTTGAAAGTCTTGATGGATATAAAGGTGTTATGTAGAAATAGGAAAGTCTGGAAGAAGAGCTTGCTTAAAAGAAAAGATAAATTTGATTTGGAGATATGAGTTGGAATTGGAAGTACAGAACTAGAATTCATGAAAAAATCAAGGCTAAATATGAACTCTATAGGATATATATAGAGAGAAGGGGAGAATTTATGCTTATAATTAATTTAATCTTAACCTAATTTTTAAAATCTCAGTTTAGTGTGTGAAGTCAAAGAAGGAAAGACACAATTTACCATGAGTTGCAAACATAATATTGACAGCGATATTTTTAGTTTGCTAATACGGTGAATTACATTTATTTTTGAACGTTAATTAATTGCATTTCTTAGAAAAACTCCATGTGGTCATGATATATTATCCTTTTTATGTATTGTTTGGTTTGGTTTGATTTGCTGAAATTTTGTTTAGAATATTTGCATGTATGTTCATGAGAGATAATTGATCTGTAGCTTACTTTTTAAATAATGTCTTTGTTTCGTTTTGGTATCAGGGTCATGTTAGTTTGATAGAATGATCTGAGAAATATTCCTTCCTCTTCAGTTTTTTGGGAAGATTTTTGTAGAATTCGTATGATTTCTTCCTTAAATGTTTGGTAGAATTTACCACTGAATTTATTTAGCCTGGGAGTTGTCTCTGTAAAAAGATTTTAAACTATAAATTCAGTTTCATTAAGGACTATTCAGGTTATCTATTTCTTTTTTAAAATTGTATTTATTGTTGACAATAGTACAGAGGTCCCTCTTGCAAGGAATTTATCTATTTTTTCTGAGTTGTTGAATTTTAAACTTGTTTATAGTATTCCCTTATTCTTTCTAATATCTGTAGACTCTATAATAATGATGCTTCTCTCATTCTTGATATTTGGTCATTTATCTTTTTCTTACCTGATTAGTCTGGATACAGGTTTATCAGTTTTATTAATCTTCTCAAAGAACCAGCTTTTGATTTCCTTTTCTCTATGTTTCTATTTTCCTACTTTACACTTTGTGCTCTAATCTACTATTTCCTTTTTTCCTTCTTACTTGGCATTACTTTGTCCCTTTAGTTTCTATAGATGGAAGCTGAAGTCAGTGATTTAGGGAAGACCTTTTTTTCCCCTAGGCATTTAGTGAAGGGTTTCTTAGTGGCACTATTGACATTTTGAGCTGGAGAACTTTTTATTGTGAGGGGCTGTCCTATGTATTATAGGCTATTTAGTAGTATCCTTGACCGCTACCCACTAGATACCGATTGCATCCCTTTTAGTTACAACCAAGTTTGTTTCCAGATATTGTCAAAAGTCCCCTGATTGACACGATTGCCCCCAGCTGAGAACCACTGGTTTCGTGCTACAAATTTAGTGCTATAAATTTGTATCATTTCACAAATTTTGATATATTGTGTTTTCATTCAGTTCAAAATACCTTCTAAATTCCCTTTGTTTTCTATTTTCACCCATGAGCTATTTTGAAATGTATTATTTAGTTTCCACATATTTGTTGATTTAACTTCATTGTGGTTAGAGCTCAAACTTTGTATGACTTAAATCCTTTTGTTTTATTTATTATATATTTTTTAAATCCTTACCCTAGGATATTTTTTTCACTTATTTTTTTAGAGAGAGTAAAAGGGAGAGGGGGGAGAAATATCGACGTGAGAGAGACACATCGATTGTGTGCCTCCCACATGTGCCTTGACCACAGCCGGGGATTGAACCTGCAACCGAAGTATGTGCCCTTGACTGGGAATTGAACCCGCGACCCTCTGTCTGCCGTCCGACGTTCTGACCACTGAGAAAACTGGCCAGGGCTGAATCCTTCTAAATTTGAAACTTGTTTTATGGCCCAGAATATGGTATATTTTGGTAAAAGTTCCACATATACTTGAGAATAATGTGTATTCTGTTGTTATTGGGTAGAATGTTCTTTAAATGTCAGTCAAGTCGTGTTGGTTGATACTGTTTATATCCTTGCCGATTTTTTGCTTGCTTATTCTATTAATTATGGAGAGGGGGATGCATAGCCACTCCAGCTTTCTTTTGACTACTATATGGTATGTTTTTCCCCCATCCTTCTCCTTTTAACCTATTTGTGTCTTTGTGTTTAAAGTGGGTTTATTGTAGGAGGCATATGGTTGCATCTTGCTTTTTATCTAGTCTGATGAAGAGCTAGCTGGTCTGTTTGGGGAGCTAGTGTCATTGCTAACGGTTCTGTCTTTCCTAATAAATCTATTTGTGATCTCACTGGGGCAGTGGTCAGCAAACTCATTAGCCAACAGAGCCAAATATCGAAGTACAACGATTGAAATTCTTTTGAGAGCCAAATATTTTAAACTTAAACTTCTTTTAACGCCACTTCTTCAAAATAGACTTGCCCAGGCCGTGGTATTTTGTGGAAGAGCCACACTCAAGGGGCCAAAGAGCCGCATGTGGCTCGCGAGCCGCAATTTGCCGACCACGGCACTGGGGGAACATGTAGTGATGGGAGCTAACATTCAGGACCATAGTAGACAGGGTGGAGGACTGGTGAGTACTGTATGTCTCTCTTTGCCCACCTGGGACTAGGCCAGGGCACACGAAGGCCCTGGAGGGAGCCAACAACTGTGCCAAGAGAGATGGAACTTTTGGAATCTGACTTGCACTGTTACTGACCAATCAGAACATTCACTGGCCTCAGTACTCTGTTAAACCAGATATTAAACTACTAGTTGTTGGACTGTGAAAGGTCAGGGTGGATCCTAGGAGAAAGGCTCAGCACTGTGGCTGTTTACTGTCTAGAATGTAAACATTGCAAAAACTTAATCACTGGTATGGTTATATTAGTATAGCACATATTGGCCAATTATATGGTGTGTACCAGGTGTACCGATTCATAATGCGGATTTTGTAATCAAAGAAAACACGATAATTTCAAGAGAAACATCAAAAGTGCTTTATTAAAAAAAAAGTGCTTTATTCAAAGTAATGTCTATCGCTAGCTACACATTTCCCCCATCTTTCAAGTAATTTGTGGAAACTGTCTCAATAGAACTTTTCTTGTTTTGAGGCAAACCATTCAGAGACCCAATTTTCTACTTCTTCGTATGTTTTGAAGTGCTGCTCAGAAAGTGCATGTGCCATCAAACGGAACAAGTGGTCATCTGAAGGAGCAAGGTCTGGTGAATATGGCGGGTGGGCTAATACTTCCCAGGCAAGATCTTTTAACGTGTCTTTAACTGGTTTTGTTTTGTTTTCTTTTTCTTTTCTTTTTTTAATATATTTTATTGATTTTTTACGGAGAGGAAGGGAGAGGGATAGAGAGCTAGAAACATCAATGAGAGAGAAACATCGATCAGCTGCCTCCTGCACACCCCCCACTGGGGATGTGCCCGCAACCAAGGTACATGCCCTTGACCGGAATCTAACCCGGGACCTTTCAGTCCGCAGGCTGACGCTCTATCCACTGAGCCAAACCGGTTTTGGCTTTAACTGGTTTTGAAGTGTGTGATGGTGCGTCATCATGAAGCAAAATTACTTTGCCATGTCTTCTGGCCCATTCTGGTCGTTTTACGATCAAAGTGTGGTTCAAATTGATTATTTGTTGTCGATAGCGATCAATATTAACGGTTTCACCTGGTTTTAGAAGGTCATAATACCTCACACCTTCCTGATCCCAACAAACGCAGAGCATTGTCTTCTTTCTGAAGCAATTTGGCCTTGCAGTTGATGTTGATGGTTGACTTGGATCAACCCATGATTTTGTGCATTTGGGATTCTCAAAATAAATCCACTTTTCATCGCCAGTCACAATTCGATGCAAAAAAGACTTTCTTTCGTGCTGTTGAAGCAACATTTTACTGATAACTTTTCGGTTTTCCATTTGTCTTTCATTCAGTTGATGTGGCACCCATTTTCCTTCCTTTAAAATCTTTCCCATTGCTTATAAATGATCGGAAATTGTTTGCTGAGCAACGTTTAATCTTTCTGCAAGTTGTTTTTGAGTTTGACACGCATCTTCATCCAATAATGCTTGTAATTGTTGGTCTTCAAACTTTTTTGGTTGACCTGGACGTTCTTTGTCTTTCACATCGAAATCATCACTTTTAAAGCGTTTAAACCTGCGTTCACGAGTATCTTGAGATGGAGCATATTCACCATAAGCTTCCCGAAGTATACGATAACTTTTTCTTCAAAATAAAGTAATGAATTAAAACTTCCTGCAAATTCTTTTTTTGGCACGAAATTCAACATTTTTAAGCGTAAAAATACCTATGATGTTAACACCTTCAGCAAATTTGACATATGAAGTTTTGAAGTTTGTTGTCAATACAACAAAATAGCATACATATAAAATCGCATATAAATCTAAAATGTGTAACTCCATCTATTGAAAAAACCTGCATTATTAACCGGTACACCTGGCATACCTGTTTATTGATTTTTTTAATATTATTTTTTAAATCCTCACCCGAGTATATTTTTCCATTGATTTTTTTGGAGAGAGGGAAAGACAGAAACATTGATGTGAGAAAAACACATCTATTGGTTGCCTCCTGATGCGCTCGGACCGGGAAGGAGCCTGTAACCGAGGTACGTACTTTTGACCAGAATCGAACCAGGGACCCTCTGGTCCGCTGGCCGACGCTCTATCCACTGAGCTAAATCGGCTAGGGCTGCACCTGTTTATTTTTTAGTGTGTTTGGCTTAATTCTATTTACTGTGTCCTAACTCCTATTAAGAAAAAAGAGGAGAATAGTAGTAAGAGATCATCACAAGAAAGGTTTTACTTATAATGACTAACTATGGTGGCCCTGACCCTTTCTTGAACTTCAAGCTTACACCCCTCTCCACCTGGAAGTTCTGTTATTAAGCCCCTCAAATTCAGCAATTCAGTTTGCTGAACTTATCTATTCAGTTTGCTGGGGACTAAAACTAAAATTCATATTTGGATTTTGCCCTCTTCCTCACCTTTCATAATCAATCACCAATTCCTGCTACAGGCAGTCCTTGGGTTACATTGGAGTCAACGTATGTCGTTTCGTGGTTACATCGCCATCTCCCATTTATTTATAAAAAAAAAAAAGTTTCGCCATTTCGACGGATGTACATATGTGCTTTATGTTTTTTACTATTTACTGTATTTACCACAAGTAAAGGTCAGGAATTATCTTTCTTTTAATTTTTTTTTACTGTTTGACTTCATTACCGCTGTGTATGTGCTCCATGTGAGTGACTTAGGTGCTTATGTAGGTGGGTTCCGACTTTCGGCGAAAATCGCGTTACGTAGTGCCCATAGGAACGGATCTCTGACGTAACCCAAGGACCTACTGCATTGGCTTTTCCCACAAAGAATCCTGTTGGCCAAAGCAAAGCTCAATTTATTAAACTGACTGCAGCAAGGAAGAACACCACTTTGACAGTCTTGTAGGTACGAGAAGTTAGGAAAGGGTATTTCTAGGGTCTTTAAATATGGACTCACATGGTTTAAGGTAGGTCCTTCAAAGTGGAGAACTGGTTGGGATGGACATAGTATTTAGAATTAGTAGACACAACAAGGAAAGAGTCTTGAGGCAATCTGTTGACCTTCCAGAAGTGTTGTTTGCCCTGATGCATACATTGTTTGCCCAGATAAATTAGTTCACAAGAATTTCCCCAAGCAAACAGTGAAGCTGATTATTGGTTTACAGTCTTATCCTGGGATTTTACTCAATTCTCACTGCTACTCTTATTTTCTAAACTTTCCTAAAATCTCCGTTCTCCTACACCACCACTGCTGCCCTAGTTTATTCAGTCTGCCGTCATAACTTGCCCCGACTATTTTAAAAGTCTCCCAACTCATCATCTGCTGCCCTTTCCCCTTCGGATTTGTTTTCCACACTGACACCAGAGTAATCTAACTGTATTGCAACTCTGACCATGTCACTGGTGTGTTTTAAACCTTTTAGTGACTTCTGATTGTCATAGGATAAAAATCAAGACCTGATCCTTCAACCCCATTTCTGCGCTTCTCTTCTTGCATTGCTGCCTAGTGTTTGATTTCCTTCATCTGTGCTTTTGTTGATGCTGTTGCCTCTATCTGAATTATCTTTTCCTTCCCACTCCCCAATGTATGTGGCTAATTTTTGTTCTTCCTTTAAAACTTAGCTAAGTCAATATTCCCTAGAGCAAGCATGTCAAACTCGCCAGCAGCATGCATGCAGTCCACTGGCCGCAAGTTTGACATGCTTGCTGAGTAAATGTATCCTGAACCTAGACTGTGCTTCCAGAACATACTCCTTATAGTGCTATTATTATAGTCACTATACTATATTGTGCAGAAATCAACATTTTATGAGGGGACAGAGTCACCTAAAGGCAAGAAGGCAAGTTGTCTTATGGATTTCTCTTCCCACCAGCATTAACAGTAGGGCCCAGCACATAGCAAATTCTCCAACAATTTTTACTGACCCAAACAGGTTGGGTCAGAGGGAGAGGACTTAAGGGATGGGAGATAAGAGGTGATGATTTAACTTTAAATAAATGTATTTGAGGCAACATCAGTGTGCTCAAATATAGAAATTTAAGTAAGAGAGCAAGACTTAGAAGTATGATGGGAAAATGGAACTTCCATTTGACCCAGTAATTCCACGTCTAGGAATATATCCCAAGAAAACAGAAACACCAATCAGAAAGGATATATGCAACCCTATGTTCATAGCAGCACAATTTACAATAGCTAAGATTTGGAAACAGTCTAAGTGCCCTTCAACAGATGAGTGGATTAGAAAACTGTGGTACATCTACACAATGGAATATTATGCTGCTGTAAAAAAAAGAAGGAATTCTTACCATTTGCAACAGCATGGATGGAACTGGAGAGCATTATGCTAAGCGAAATAAGCCAGTCAGAGAAAGATAAATATCTCATGATCTCACTCATTTGTGGAATATAATGAACAACACAAACTGATGAACCAAAATAGATCCAGAGACAGAGAAGCATCAAACAGACAGTCCAACCTATGAGAGAAGGAGGCGGTTGAGGGGGTAAGAGATCAACCAAAGGACTTGTATGCATGCATATGAGCATAAGCAATGGATACAGACAGTAGCGGGGTGAGGGCATATGCTGGGGGTTAGGGGCGGCAGGGGAGAGGTCAGTGGGGGAAAAGGGAGACATAATACTTTAAACAATAAAGAATTTTTAAAAAAAGTATGATGGGAAATCATCATAACTGGGATATAGGTTAGATATTTTTCTTTAAGGGAAGTTGTCAAAGTGGTTTCTTTGTCAATGGGAGGTTGGCCTGCTATTCCATCTGCAGTGTCTTCCAACACTGATGATTCCCTGGTCTTCTATGTCTACATCTACCCTACTTAGTAAATACCATCTAATATGATGGGGGTCTATTTTTTCTTTTAGTTTCTTCAAATTTATAGTACAGAATGAGTGATCTACTTAAAGGCAGAGGATTGAACTACCTTTTGTCATATATATGACAGGCACTGTGTTAGGATGTAGGGGTACTATTTAAACAAAATATAGTCTGCTATTAAGGAAATAGAAAGTTGCTAAAAGTTTTGATGAATACAGTAATAGAAGTAAGCAGTAGGTGTTAATTGGAATCATATGAAATGGAAGGACTTAATGCAGGCCAGGTAGGGGCTTGTCAGAAAAAAATGCTAGCTTCCTTGAAGACTCCTGAACTGACTCTTTAAAAGATGATGAATAGACTTTAACCAGAGGCAAACAGGGGAAGGTCTTTCTAGGCACGGGGAGGAACATATACAGAAGTTCTGAAAGAGGGCCTGCCTTGTTTGGAGAATTGTAGTTTAGTATGGCTGGAGTTTAGCGTGTGAATGGGGACTGCTGAAAGGATTGGTGAGTGAAACCAAATGAAAAGGACTGTGTTTGCCCTGCTTAGGAATTTGGGCTTGAAAGTGAAGTGAAGCAATTGAAATTTTAAGCAGAGTAATTGCGTGGTCAGATTTGTGTTTTAGAAAGCACTCTTGGCAGTAGTCAGGAGAACAGAGTGGAATGGACTTATTTTGGAAGCGAAAAGACCATTAAGTGAAAGGCTTTTGAAATAATTTAAGCAAAAATGTCTAAGGCTAGTAGAACTCATGTGGTGGTGGTTGGGGGATGAATTAAAGATATACTGAGGAGAGCCCTAACAGGTTTGGCTCAGTGGATAGAGCATCAGGCTTCGGACTGAAGGGTCCCAGGTTCGATCCTGGTCAAGGTCATGTACCTTGGTTGCGGCCACATCCCCGGTGGGAGGTGTGCAGGAGGCAGCTGATTGATGTTTCTCTCTCATCGATGTTTCTAGCTCTCTATCCTTCTCCCTTCCTCTCTGTAAAAAATCAATAAAATATATATAAAATAAAAATAAAAAATAAATAAAGATATACTGAGGAGGTAAAATCAGTGGGGTCACTGGTCAGAGAAAGGGTGATTGCAGTGATGCCTCTTAGGTGTCTGGCCTGACTCGATAGGAGGTAGTCTGTTTTGTTAAGAGAAAAAAATTAAGAAGAAAGGACTCATGTAGTCACAAGATTCTTAGAGTGCCAATTTGAGCAAGTGTTTTTCATTTTCTTGTATTTTTGTATATTTTAAAAATGTGATATGAAAGAGTATAACAGGATGTATAATCAAGGAAGCTTATGTA
The DNA here is from genome assembly GCF_951640355.1 of Cnephaeus nilssonii. NCBI lineage: Eukaryota > Metazoa > Chordata > Mammalia > Chiroptera > Vespertilionidae > Cnephaeus > Cnephaeus nilssonii. Next base: position 86,478,735 of record NC_137075.1, on the reverse strand, counting down.
ATTCTTTTTGGAAGTCTGTTAAAGTAGACTCTCATTTAGCTTAGTTTAGGAATGAGTGATCTACATCAAGGCAGAGGATTAGACTACCTTTTGTCCAGCCCTTTGATTATTTAACATCTACCTCCTGTGCTCTGTAAATCAGTTTTGAATTGAGAAATAATAAATTTATTTTTTAAAAATCCAGAGATTTTTTTACATTGCCATTTGTCTGTCAGACTTTTTACCTTTTGAGAAGATATGTGGTAAGATTGACTTGTCTGTGTAAAATAGCTAATCTGATAATAGTTCTCCTGTGGCATTATGCATTTTAAAATACAAAATGACTTTCCACAGAATGCAAACTTTGATTTTCAAGTCTTTCAGTGGTGTCACGTGGGAATCAATGTTCAATCTCTTGCTGTTTAACACTTCTGACAAAGAGGATGTTTCCTTTATGTAGCTTTGTCACTCATTTTCTCAAGTTAAGATTTCTTTTAGGCTGTGAGGTGCTTAAAATAATGAGCAGTGCAACTTAAAAAGTTGGAGGCATTGATTTTATTTTATTTATTAAAAATATTTTTATTGATTTCAGAGAGGAAGGGAGAAGGAGAGAGAGATAGAAACATCAATGATGAGAGAGAATCATTGATTGGTTGTCTCCTGCACACCCCCACTGGGGATCGAGCCCGCAACCTGGGCATATGTCCTTGACCGAAATTGAACCCAGGACCCTTCAGTCTGCAGGCTGACACTCTATCCACTGAGCCAAACTGGCTAGGGCTGGAGGTATTGATTTTAGGTTTTGATTTGCTCTGTAAAGGGACACTTATTCATTATGTTTATTCATTGGTTCTTTTTTTCTTCTTTTTTAAAAAAGTATATTTTATTGATTTTTTACAGAGAGGAAGGGAGAGGGATAAAGAGTTAGAAACATCAATGAGAGATAAACATTAATCAGCTGCCTCCTGCACACCCCCCACTGAGGATGTGCCTGCAACCAAGGCATATGCCCTTGACCGGAATCGAACCCGGGACCCTTCAGTCCACAGGCCGACGCTCCATCCACTGAGCCAAACCGGTTAGGGCTATTCATTGGTTCTTGAATGTTCTGTTATTTCTTATCAGTTAGGTCTTCCTTCTCTGTAGTTTTGTGATTTCTGTTGCACCTATGAAAGCAGTTGAGAAGTACCTCTTTCAATAACAAAACAAAAAAAACTGACTATAGTTTAATACTTTTTAATTTACAGAGTTAATGATGAGACTTGGACTACTTCATTAACTCGTGCTCTATCCCCAGTAGGGGGCATGATAAGGCAGCTGATGAGTGATTCTCTTGGGCTACTTTCATATCTGTAATGATTATAGATATGAAAGTACATTCTGATAGCATATTGCTTGTAAGAAATTTCTTCTTTAGAATAATTTTATCCTAGTAGAACTTTTCCTTTAAACATGTTTAAAAGAAACTTTATTTTATTCCTTATTGTAAAACACCTTTTTATAAAACGGTGACTGTAATCCCTGCTTTGCTTAGTGTCTTCAATAGTAAGCCAAAAAAGTCCCCAAATTTCAATGTTTTAGACTGAATTTTTTTTTCCTAATAAGTATAGAAGTTTTCAGAAATTTTTAACAGTTTATAGTTTGGCCTACATGTACAAATTTTCATTTTTAGGAGTGAGAATGGATTTGAGAGGTAGATCAATATGGATATACTCATTGAATTATTATAATTAAAGTCTCAGAACAACATCTGTGCAAATCCTAAAAGGTTATTGTTGTTTTACAAGACTAGTATTCCAATTGTCTTCAAAATGTGAAATGATTTGTTTGAGCTTAGTATTAGAGGAAGTATAATAATTGCTCATTTCCCCCCAAACCAAAATCTTTACTTTGGTACATTTGTTTTTCATTAATATTGTAAACCAAAATTTAAATACATGAGAAAGTAATAATTACTTTTTCATATTTCTTTAACTCTGTCTGCAGGTTGTAAAAATTAAAATGAACAAACTACGGCAAAGTTTTAGGAGAAAGAAAGATGTTTATATTCCAGAGGCCAGTCGCCCACATCAGTGGCAAACAGATGAAGAAGGGGTTCGTACCGGAAAATGTAGCTTCCCAGTTAAGGTAAAAGATCACGTTTCTATAAATGTATGTGTAGAAAAGAATGGGCAGTTTATTATATGTGAAGTCCCTCACAAAACTAATATCTTCATATTCTGCTTCAGTGATAGATTTAATAAAACAGGTTAAAATTAGTGATTTTTCTCTTTATATTTAAACTAGAGGCCCTGGGGTGACTCGGCCTGGCCTGCGGGGATTAGGCCGAAACCAGCTCTCCAACATCCCCCGAGGGGTCCCAGATTGTGAGAGGGTGGTTCTCAGGTGATGCACCCTGGGATCGGGCTCCCTCCTCTCTGGTTCTGGGTGTGTCGCCCGAGAACTGCAGCTGCCAAGTCACCACAGCTCGGCAGCTCCTGCATTGAGCGTCTGCCCCCTGGTGGTCGGTGTGCATCATACCTACTGTTCAGTCGGTCAAACAGTTGGCCGGTTGTTTAGGCTTTTATATATATAGACTAGAAGCCCAGTGCATGAAATTCGTGCATGGGGGAAGGGTGTCCCTCAGCCTGGCCTGTGCCCTCTCGCATTTTGGGACCCCTCAGTAGGGTCCCTAGTCCTGGCCGGCGATCAGGGCCTATCGGGGCTTTCCTTCCCCCAGCTGCCAGCAGCTGGCCCTGCCCCTGCTGTTGCCACTGCTTGCCATCTGTGCAGCGTTGTCCCCCCCTCCCCTGCTACTGGTCGCCTCCCTCTGCGGGCGACAGGAGTGGGGTGTGATTGCTTGGCTGGCCTGGGCCTCTCTCTCAGGGCGATTGCTGACCGGCCCCGCACACCCAAAAAGCATCGCTGGCTGGTGGCCTGGGCCTCCCTCTGTGGGGCAATCAATCACAGGGCCCCAGATTGATCGCCCAGCAGAGGGAGGCCCCCTCCCCCGATTGCCCCGCCAGCCGGTGGCCTGGGCCTCCCTCTTTGGGGCAATCGATTGCGGAGCCCCCCCACCCCCAATCAATCGCCCTGCAGAGGGTGGCCTGGGCCTCCTTCTGCAGGGTGATCGTGGGGCGATGGCGGGGCTCCCTGACCAATTGAATCGTACCCGAATTGGCTGGCCTGGCAATTACTCTGCTTAAAATTCATGTCCTTTGACTCAGCAGATAGAGCATTGGCCTTCGGACCGAAGCTGGGTTTGATTCCAGTCAAGGGCACATACCTTGGTTGCAGGCTTCTCCCTGGCCTGGGCCCTGGTCGGGGCTCCTGTAGGAGGCAACCGATGGATGTGCTTCCCTCACATGAATAGTTCTCTCTCTCCCCCCCCCCCCCCCCCCCCACACACACACACACACTCTCTCTAAAAATCAATGGAAAAATATCCTTGGGTGAGGATTGAAAAAAAAAAAAGAACATTTACATTGTTGTGCAATCATCACTACCACCCATCTTCCAGAACCTTTTTATCTTCCCAATTTGCTGGGACTCTGTCTACAGTGTGGTTGAAAGTAGTCCAGAGTGGATGGAAGAGGTCTAGTGAAAGATTACAGTAATCTAGAGGAGAGATATAATGGTAGGTGGGACTAGAGTGGTGACTGTGGAAATGAAAAGAATTGAAGTTGAGAGATAATTAAGAGATAAAGGCAACCGGATTTGGATGGAGATGACTTTTTCAGGGAGTGAAAAAGGGTGGTATTAAGGATGACACCTAGTTTCTTGTCCCAGACTAATAGAGGTGATGATCATTGACACAGAAGACACTGAAAGAGTATTCTCTGCCTGTGCTTATACAGAAAGATGACTTTAGTGTATTTATTATTAAATAACAAAGGCAAGATAAAGAATAATGTACATGTATATAGTATGAGTATTTATAGTTAAAAAGAAAAATACATACACTTTTCTTTAATATATTTTTATTGATTTCAAATAGGAAGGGGGAGAGAGAAAGAGAGAGAGAAACATCAGTTAAAGAGAATAACTGATTGGCTGCCTCCTGCATGCCCCCTACTGGGGATCGAGCCTGCAACCCGGGCATGTACCCTGACTGGGAATCGAACTGTGACCTCCTGGTTCATAGTTCAAGGCTCAACCACTGAACCACACTGGTTGGGCCCTTTTTTTTAATGGAATCTTTTCAATGTATATCCTTTGGAACTAGTGACATTTCTTGTGAACATGTATCATCCTATATAATAAGAGAGGAATATGCTAATTATCCGTTACGCTGCGAGGCATAATGACCGACAGCGTGTAATGACCGGATCATGGATCTGCAGGAGGGTGGGACAGCGAACTACAAGTGGGCTGCGGAGAGGTACAGGAGGGGGAAGGGTGGCAAGCTATGAGGGGCGGGAAGGAGAGGGGGCGGGGGGACTACAGGAGGGTGGCTTCGAGATACTGGCTACAAGCGGGCAGCAGAGAGCTACAGGAGGGGGCAGGGCAGCAAGCAAGTGGAGTGGGGCCTGTGGCCTCTCCCCCCAGCCAGCACCGCCCCGGTCAGCCCCCGCACTCCAATCAGGGGCAGGGCCAGCTGGCCAACCACCCATGGCCCCTCCCCCAGGCTGCTGGCCCCCAATCGGCCCCGCCACCCCATTCGGGGGCAGGGCAGGGAACTGACTGCCCACAGCCCCTCCCCATGGCTGGCCCCCACCCCAATCAGCCCACGGCCCCTCCCCCTAGCCAGCTCCGCCCTCGATCGGCCCCCCCACACACACCAATCGGGGGCAGGGCTGGCCGGCCCACCACCCACAGCCCCTCCCCACAGCCAGCCCCGCCCTGATTGGGGCTGACCGGCCGGCCAACCTCCCTCCATCTCCTCCTCCTGACAGGCCTGACCCTGATCTACCTATTGGGGCCGGGCTTGCTGGACCCCAATTCGTGCACTGGGCCTCTAGTTTATAATAATAAAAGCATAATATGCTAATTAGACCAGATGACCTTCCAGACGAAGCTGGGGCTGCAAGGGAAGCCCGGATCCCAGGTGCCAGAGGGAAGCCGGTGTCAGCCGCCGGGGTAAGGAAGGCCTACTCTTGCACAAATTTCATGCATCGGGCCTCTAGTTTATAATAAATAATTAGTGTAGCCAGTCGAAGGAATGACTGTCATGTAGGCAACTAACAAAGTCAACCAGAGTCACTATATCTTAATCTAGTCTTCTTAAGTATATATCCTCTCTGTTTTGGTGTGTTTTTTTTAAATACTGCCACTGCTTTAATCAGTTCCTGATTCTTTTTTCTCTCTCAGAACATTACAAGAACTCTTGAATATTTCTCTTCTGATCTTGTTTCCATTCCAAACTATTATATTAGTACTGTAGTAGTGATCTTCCTAAATTGCAAATATGGTAATGTCACTTACCTGCTTACTGTCCTTCAGTGGCTTTGTAATAAAATTTACAGAGGCATCTAGAGCTTTCTGAAAGCATGTGCTTGTAAGCCAAACTATCTCAGTTTGAATTTGAGCTTTGCCAGTTATTAACTGTGTGACCTTAAGCAAATCACTTACCTTTCCCAGCCTCAGCTTCATAATCTGTAAAATGAGGACCAGTACCTACCTAGTGTAGGTGTTCTGAGAAGTAAATGAATAAATATAGTACATTTGGAAAAAACAAAACTGCCTGACATAAATAACTACTGTTGTTATTGTTTTTATTGGTTAGATGCCAACTTAATACTGGAGTTTTAATCTGCATTTCTTATTTCTTGTTTTTTTTTTTTTTTTTCCTTAATTGAATTTTCAAGGCTGCAAGTTAAATATCTTCTATTGAATAGGAGACAGAAACTTTTGGTAAATGTTTGGTGTCTGAGGACTTATGCATTGGTCACACCAACTTCCCCTAACTTAAAAATTCTATTTTTCCCAAGAGATGGGTCCTTTTCTGCAGCCTATAATGTTATTGCCTGAGTGTGATAATCTTCTGTATCCACAATGTTTCATTTCAAAGCTGCCTCACACTAATTTTTTGTCACATTGCCTAGTGTGACAATCTTTTGCATATACAATAATATTTTATTTTAAAGGTGTCTCTAAATGACAAGTAGTGATCCAAACTTAAGTTAATGTTCAATCGTGTGTGGTACCAATGAATAAATCAACTAATTTTACTACTTGTCTTTGATTAAAGGCTCCAGACAAGTTTTGATGTCATGATCAGCACATCTGAATCCTATATTTGCTATATAACATAGGCTGTGATAATGTGCCTTATAGCATCTTATAAATTAATGATTGTTATGTCACTGTTTGGTAATATTGAGAACTACTTGCTGTACAGTCTCTCACATAAGAGCTCTATATTTCTTCTCATGGATAACATTACCAAAAAAGGGTAAAATGTACTTTTGAAATTTTTTTCAAGAAAAAGAAAAAAAATGACTTAATTCATCCAAGAATGAAATTCCACATAATAGTTTTTCTAAAGTACATTTTTTGTGTGAATAAAGTCCCTTACTCAGAGGGAGTTTGGAAAAGGCATATAGACAAAAGAAGTCCCAGTGTCAAATATTTTAGCCATTAAAGCATAAATCAGCTTCAATTCTTCAGAGAGATAGTGTCTCAGGGAAGAAGAGAGATCTCTTTAATAATGTTTATTTCAGTGGGCATGTTTTTCTCATCCTATATAATAAAAGCCTAATATGCTAAGTGGTCGTCCAGTCAGCCATTCAACCAATCAAAGTGTAACATGCTAATGATATGCTAAGGCCGCTCAACTGCTCGCTACGACGTGCACTGGCCACCAGGGGGGCAGACAGTTGACAGGCCGACCAGTCGCTATGACATGCACTGACCACCAGGGGGCAGACGCTCCGATCGGTAGGTTAGTTTGCTGCTGGGGTCTGGCCAATTGGGACTGAGCGAGACGGGCCGGACATGCTCTGGAGCCCTCCCATGGTCCCTCCCCACCAGGGGACAGACACAGTGAGCCGAGCGGTAAGGAGCAGTGAGCAGGCAGTAAGGAGTGAGGGATCCCAGACTGCAAGAGGGATGTCCCCCTAGAGGTCCCAGACTGCAAGAGGGTGCAGGCCGGGCTGAGGGACACCCTTCCTCTCCCCCCAGTGCACAAATTTCGTGCTCTGGGCCTCTAGTAGTCTAATGAGACAGAGTGCTAATATTCATCTCCACATTTCTAAAATAGATTATGCAGCTAAGAGTCAGTCCATGTAGTAGATATTTTTGTTCTCTTCCCGACAATTCTGCCCCCCCTTTTTTGTTGGCATAAATATACATATGACCAGTTGAATTGATCAAGATGCTAGAATAAAATCCCTTGGAAACCTGTATTTATTTCTCAGAACCTAAAAGTAACTCTGAGATCATAAAACTGTACTTTCTCATTTTTTATTAATGTAAAATAGAAACAGATTAAATGACTTAGAGGTAGTACTAGAAATTAGCATTAATAAAGATAAAGAAAACACAGATAAGCAATACTACAGATAAGAAAGTGGGGAGACACAAATTATGTGAATACTGTATAGTTGATGCTGATAAATTTTAAATTAAGTAAGAATGTCCTAGGAAAATATACATGGCTAGAATTAGCTAAAGTAGAAGAAGAAAAAATTAGTAAATCCCAACCGTGAAGTAGAGAAAGTTTTTAAAACTCCGAAACTGTCTCCCCCAAAAGACTGAGTACAGATGGTTTCACAGGTCACTTCTTTCAGAATCTTAAAGAATAAACTCTTATGCTATTCATACCAGAGCACATAAAAGAAAAAAAAAGAAAAAAGGATGGTTTTCAGATTTTAAGAGAATAGTTTTGTTCTTTTTTTTTTTTTTAATTTATTTCAGAGAGGAAGGGAGAGGGAGAGAGAGATAGAAACATCAATGATGAGAGAGAATCATTGATTAGCTGCCTCCTGCATGCCCCACCCTGGGGATTGAGCCCACAACCTGGGCATGTGTCCCCGGCCGGAATGGAACCTGGGACCCTTCAGTCCCCAGGCCAATGCTCTACTCACTGAGCCAAACCTGCTAGCGTGGTTTTTGGATATTTTTTATGGTATTAACATTCTGATACAACCACCTAACAAAGATAGCATAAAAACAAACAGAAAATCATAGACCAACTCCATTTATGAATATAGATGAAAAAATAGGCAGAAAATAGAACAAGTGGGATCTAAAAACAGTTAAGCCATAGTAGGGTTTAACTCAAAAATCCACAAATGATTCAATATTAAGAAATTTTATATAGTTCATCATTGATGGGTCTAAGAAGAAAATTGCAATGCAAGCAGGGTTAAAAAACACACACTTCTTCATCGCAAAGCTTGGTACAAAGCTATAGTAATCAAAACGTAATTCTGGCATAAGGATGATGTATATAGAACAATGAAATAGAATTAAAAATACAGAAATAAACCTATACATCTATGGCCAATTGTTTTTTTTAAAGAGTACCAAGACCATTCAATGGGAAAGAATAGTCTCTTCAAACTGAAAGAGAAAAATGGATTTTCACATGGGAAAAATAATGCCTCACACCATATACAAAAATTAACTCAAAATGGATCAATGACGTAAAAATTGCCATAAATCTCTTAGAAGAAAACATAGGGGTAAATTTTTATGACCTTGAATCTGGCAATATATTCTTTGATATGACACCAAAAGCATGAGCATCAAAAGAAAAAATAAACTGGACTTCATTAAAATTAAAAACTTTTGTGCATCAAAGTATGTTTTCATAGGAGTGAACAGACAACTACAGAATGGGAGAAAATATTTAGAAATCAGATAAGAGTCTAGTATCCAGAATATATAAAAGAACCTGATTTTAAAATGGGCAAAGGACTTGAATAGAAATTTCTCCGAAGAAGATACACAAATGGCCAACAACATAACATCATTAGTTATCAGGGAAATGGCATATCAATACCACAGTGAAGTAACACATCACACCCAGTTGAATGGCTATACTTAAAAAATAAAAACAGAAAATAATGTATTGACAAGGATGTGAAGAAACTAGAACCCTTATACGTTGCTAGTAGGAATGTAAAATCATTCCGCTTCTATGGAAAGCAGTTCGGTGGTTTCTTAGAAAGCTAAACATAGAAATACCATATGACTAAATAATTCCACTGAATTTGCATATTACCCTTTTATTATATAAGATAGGATTCTTTAAGTGATTGAAAAACTCTCCCAGAATCATGCAGAATGATGAAACATTTACATTGAATTTAGGAGGAAGAAGAGGTTGCTTTATTCAACACATTTAGAATTGGCAATCATCTTTGCATAAGAAAATAAATAAAAACTGTAAATGTGGGAAATCAATACATTTTTTTGTTGCGTTTGTTTCTGCAGATGATGTCTATATGAAAAACCCAAGAGAATCAACGAAAAAATGTTTCAAAGGATAGGAAATTGCAGGGTTTTGGGCTACTTATAAGATACACTAAAATCAATAGATAGAAAAACCACTTAGTTTAGTTAGAAAATATTATGGGTCTTCTGATTCTGGCAGAATGTAGAGTAATCTAACATAGAAATACTACCAATATAAATATCTAGAAATACTGAATACACTTTCAAACTAAGTTTTTCTCTTAAAGCACAGCAGGCATTCAATAATACAGATCTCTCCAGTTACCAGAAATTTAGAAGGGATTTGGAAGCTGATGGGCACATGCCCGGGCTGTGGGCTCAATCCCCAGTAGGGGTTGTGCAGAAGGCAGCCGATCAATGATTCTCTCTCATCGATGTTTGTTTTTGTTTTTAATATATATATTTTTTATTGGTTTCAGAGAGGAAGAGGGGGGAGAGAGAGAGAGAGAGAAACACCAATGATGGGAGAGAATCATTGATTGACTGCCTCCTGCAAGCCCCCCACTGGGGATTGAGCCGCAACCTGGGCATGTGCCCCTGACCAGAATTGAACCGGAGACCCTTCAGTCTGCAGGCTGACGCTCTATCCACTGAGCCAAACTGGTTAGGGCTCATTGATGTTTCTACCTCTCCCTCTCCCTTCCTCTCTGATATCAATTAAAAATATATATTAAAAATAATAATAACAAATTAGCCCTGGCCAGTGTTGTCCAGTTGGTTGGAGCATCGGCCTACACAGCTGCGATGGGCTCGATTCCTGGTCAAGGACACATACCTAAATTGTAGGTTTGATCCCTGGCGGGACACATGTGGGAAGCAACCAATTGATGTGTCTCTTATCATAGCGATGTTTCTTTTTCTTCTCCTCTCCCTTCCACTCTCTAAAAATCAATGGGAAAAATATCCTCAGGTGAGGATTAATTAAAAATTAAAAAAAAATAGACAGTATATGTGCCAAGAATGAGATGTCAAAATTTCTTAAAATGTCAGAACAGTGATGCAGACTGCTCAGTTGCTGAGATTATATTCTTTCCCAGTACTTGATTTTCTTTTTTCCTTGGACCAAGAAATTAAGAATATATTATTGGGCTTTGAAAAAAGCAACATGTCAACTGAACATGAAGAAATACTTTCTAAAGCTGAATTCAACCAGAGTTAATTTAAAAGTTCATTCATCACTAACTTATAAACAAAAAAATACAGCTTTCCAGAATTTGAGTGTAATATGCCTGTCACTGTAGCATCTGACTGATGAAACAGTAGTCTTCAGTGACAAAGTATTATTTCTGGGTGTGAGTTCAATCTAACCATCTAGAACTAGTTGACAGAACCATCAAATCTTACTGGACAGGGCCCGAGCCCAGAGCGGGTTGCCTCGGGCAGACTGGTAGTGTGTGGGTTCTCAACTTTGTACAGGAAAGACTTCACAACACAAATCCAGGTGATTTTGAAAGTACATTTATTAAAGCTGAGGACAGTGAAACAAGGAAGGGCTTAGGATAGAAGACTAGGCGGGGCTGCTTTGGCTCCAATGGGAAAGAAGTTAGCCCAGGTGGGGCTGCTGTCAGCTCACTGGAGAGTCAGCAAAAAGGGACCTTGGAAACAGGGTCAGAGGATTAGCCCCGGACAGCTCCAGGAGGTGAATGCCTATGGGGGAAGAAGAGAAAGGGAAAGGCGTGGTCTAAGGAGAGTGTGCTGGGACCTTTGTCTTGAGGGTTTTAAAGGCTGGGAGTTTAGGGTGGTCTTAGGGGAGATCTCAATAGACTATTCATCACTTTCCAGGTGTGCCCTTTTAGGGTTGTGGTCTCCACTGATTGGTCAGTGCCAGGGCAGGGAGTCATTTCTGATCCTGGTGTCACCTGCCTGGTTTTGCTGCTTTTCTTGGCCCGGAGCTGAAATACAACTGAGGCCTAGATATTATCTCTCGGGAGGAAAGGACAGGAGGCTTTGTACCGAGTGACCAGCTCTGGAAGAAAAGGCCACCCTGGGGGAAAGATCCAGCACCAGTTTTGCCTGTGGCTAGGCACCTGGGGCCTTCCACCCTGGTGACCTTCTGTATCTGCTGTAAATGGCTCAGCCAGTTTGTTCAGCCATCGTCTTGCTTTCTCTATTCCACTTGCCAAGGAATTGTCCTAGCTTTTTACTATCGTGCCTCACAAACACTTCACATTTTTAACAGCCTGTAATATTAAATTAATTTTTTTCTAATTTAATAGTAAAAAAGAGATAAACAAAGATGACTAAATGTGGAATCTGTCTTAAAGCTCATGCTATCTCTTACTGAGCCAAAATGGTTGAAGCTAGCACTACTTAAATACCATCTTCAGCTGAAGACAAATGAAGATGTTGCAGGTGGGGGTGTCAGTTAAGGGAGGAAAAAACACTATAAATGGGTAAGGTTGTTAGCAGATTTAAATCTTTGTCTTCAGAATTAATAAGAGTTTCTAGAGATAAGTTTATTCTTCTCTTCCTGGGATAGCAGGGAGACACCCTTCGAAATGGAGAGTCCCCTTACAAAGGTAAAGGTCTCCTACAAAGAATAACTTCTACTTGGATTTCAGAGCTTCTCCATTGTATGCTGTTTCTTAAAATTGCCAGCCTAAAATAATCCTTATGCCAGAAAGATATTCTGAGGTGACAAAAATGTGTTCCCCTACAGCTGCTAGGCTGCAAACCCATACAGTCTATTCGTGCCCTGAATACTGTAGGCAGTTATAACACAGTGGTATTTGTGTAATGTGTTGCATTAGGATGTTCAGACAGCTAGATGTCACTTGGCAATAGGAATTCTTCAACTCCATTTTAATCTTATTGGAGCACTGTTGTATATGCGGTTTGTCTTTGACTGAAAGGTCGCTATGCAGGACTTGATTGTATATCTTCTTGGATTTTGTATGATTCAGATTTGCCTTAAAGAGAGTATACTCTTTCATCTTAGAACTATATATAATGCATATTTACTATGTCAATGTAGAGAATATCCAAACATGTAGAGAATTTTTTGTAGGTTTATTTGAAGCAAACTGACTGCAATGCCAGAAGTAAGATCGCAAATGCTGCAGAGAAAAATGCTTCCCAGAATGACAGTTTCCAGTTTCTTTAGATACATTTGGAATTGAGGGGGTAGGGAACTACTCAATAAACATAGCAAAAGCCCTAACTTTTTTCTTCTATTTACAGTACCTTGGCCATGTAGAAGTTGATGAATCAAGAGGAATGCACATCTGTGAAGATGCTGTAAAAAGATTGAAAGCTGTATGTATTTGATGGTTGCCAGTATTGGTCCATATGCTGTAAATATTCTCTTAAAAGGTTTTGCTCATAAATTTTAGTGATCCACGATCCAGTTTTTAATCTTAAGGCAAAAAGATGTGAGTTCCCTAATAAAGAGTATCTCACGTTGTCCATCCAAAGGTATAAATTATAAAGATCAACTTCTTCAATTTAGGCCAGACATTATTCAAAAGGTTCTTTTGGTTCAGAACCATATTAAACAAGTAGTATGAAATCTAACAGATAAATAATATTCTAAAGCCAGGATAAAATTTTTACAGTTAGTGTCTTAACCTAACTGAGATAACTGGGTTATAAATTATTGATTTTAAATTTACTATAAGAAACGGCTTTTTAGGAAAAAATAGAAGATGGGGATATCTGTGTTGGGAGGACTTATTAATTGGACTGCTACACCCAATTTCCTTTTGTACACCCCTCAAACATAATATATCACCCTGTCTCTTGCACAAACTTCAGCATATTTGATAAATAATGTTTCCTCTCCTGTTATGCCATAGTACACATCCTAGGCACATGCCTGTATATTTAATAAAAGGAGAAAATGGGTTCAGAGTTCATAAAGGTTCAGATTGAAGTGTTTATTTCATATTTTGGATAGATTTGAAGAATGTTTCATAAACTCTGACAGCCCTCTTCACAACCTCCTTCTTTCCAGTGTTTGGCCTTCTCCCCACCACCCCTTGCTCTGAAAGCTTTAAGCATTACTCTGCATGCCTTTGCCCCATATAGCATTAAATACTCGTTGCTTTGGATTTGCTGGTATAGTGGGCTGCCTTGAGTTTGGCTACTAATGAGTGCTTTTTCTCAGTTTACTTAATAATCAAAACTTTCCTGCTTCTTGATACATTCTGTAGGACCTCTTTTCTATAATTCCTCAATATAAAAGATATAAAATCAAGGGAGCAACCACTCAGAGAAATGAATTATATCTTGGAAGAAATGCCTGAATCTGTTGTAGAAGGGAAAGGAAGAGAAAAATAACTGATTATACTACGCAAAGAACTAAAATAAAAAAGTCAATGTAGCTGCAATATATACTATACACATACCTTTACCTTAGATTACCACAGGCGCATGCAGGAGGCAAAGGGTATGTTTACATACCCTTTACCTTAGACTTAGATTTTGGTCATTTAAATTCTTAAATGATTGAAGCCCTTCCTAGTCTCTCTGTGCTCTCCTATTACCATAATATTAAAGAGACTTATATCCATGTGTTATGGTACATGAAACTATAATTTATAGACTTGCTATGTCCACCTGAATATATATTTCCCACCTCAATATATACAGCTTCAGAAAATGTAATTTTTCAAGAAATATAAATTCAATCTCTTTAACAAAATAATTTTAAGTTCACTAGAAAAATAAGATAGGTTTAGCTAAGAACAGTTTAACAAATAATGTAATGATTTGTCTTACAGTCATTTAAGGAACTATTTTTAATTATTTTTTTTAAATCCTCACCCGAGGTTATTTTGCCATTGATTTTAGAGAGAATGGAAGAGAGACGGAAAGACAGAGAAATATTGTTGTGAGAGAAACACATTGATTGGTTGCCTTCTGCACATGCCCTGAGCAGGGCCCCGGCCAGGGAGGAGCCTGCAACCGAGTTACGTGCCCTTGATCAGAATCGAACCCAGGGCCCTTCAGTCCAAAGGCTGATGCTCTATCCACTGAGCCAAACCAGCTACAGCTAAAGAACATTTTAAACATCATAAACTACTGACTGAAAGCAATAGACAAATCAGTGAACAGACTAGATGAACCTGAAACAAACTATAAGTAGTTATTAAAGTCTTAAAACTTTGTTTTTAAAATAATTCTTTATTGTTGAAAGTATTACATATGTCTCCCTTCCCTCCCTCCGCATTGGCTCCCTCCAACCCCCTCTATCTTATAACTTCTATAGCTTACAGTTAGAAGGTCACTGTGGAATGAACCTTTAGAAAGTCTTTTTAACTCAGAGTATAGCTTCAGGTTCACTCTCTAAATGTGGAAAATCTAAGGATGGTTTAAATTTGACCAGAAGGTATTAAGAAATGGTATTTAGTTGTTTAGTGAGTAGTTAACCCTCTTAACTGTCTAGGTTTTTTTAAAAGCCAGTCAGAGAAAGACAGGTACCATAGGATTTCACTCATAAGTGGAATCTAAGGAGCAAACTGAACTAACAAGCAAAATAAAGGCAGATTCATAGATGGAGAGCAGGCTGCCTGGGGGGTAGAGGTGGGCTGGGAGGGTGGAGGGATTGATAAAAATGAAAAGAAAAAAAAAGAGAGAGAACTCATGGATGCAGACAACAGGTGGTGATTGCAGGGGATAAGGGGAGTGAGTTGAGTGGAGATGGAGGAGGGTATGGAGGGATAGCTGGTGATGGAAAAAAAGAGAAAAAAAAACCTATTTTAAAATAGAAACATCTGTTTATTATATAGGTAGTAAATTTCATTATTTAAAATACAAATCAACGAAAACAGTACATAAAATCTCTTACAATCCCAGAGATAGCCACTATTTACCATCGAGTTTTAAAACTAATTTTTGGGTTGAGTGAATGTTTTTGTTTTATTTTACCTTTTTATTTTCTTAACCAAGAAGATGATAAACTATAAGCATGATTATTTGAGTGTAGGACTATTTAGATTATAAAATTTAGTGAGTTTTTATTTTCACCAGAAATAGGAACCAAATTTGTCACAAAAAATTATACCTATACTTAAAACAGTGTCTGGCACACAGTAGCCACTCAAAAAATATTTCTGGAATGAATATACAGAAAACAATTCAGTCCTCAGTATGTGGTCAAATTGAATCTCATAATAATCACCATAACCGTAATTACATTTCATGTTTTTAAATCTTTTTACATAACTCTAAAAGATCCTTATTTCCCTGTGGTATTTATTTTTAAGATTTTTTAATTGATTTTTAGAGAGAGGAAGGGAGAGGGGGAGAGAGATAGAAACATCAGTGATAAGAGAGAATCATTGATTGGCTGCCTCCTACACACCCCCTACTAGGGATCAAGCCTACAACCCTGGCATGTACCCTAACCTGGAATCGAACCATGACCTCCTGGTTCATAGGTCAATGCTCAACCACTGAGCCACACTGGCTGGGCCATTTCTGAACTTTTCATTCAAGAAATTTTTTGAAAATTTTCAGACCAACCCTATCCAGGAGACTTGTAGCAAATGCTGTTTATAATTTTACATAGGGAAACAGGTAATTTAAAAAAATAAGATTAAAGTTTTAGGTAACTGATGTCAATTTCCTATTTATTGTACTCAGACTTCCCCCTTGTATAAATACTCTTTCTAACACTGTACTGAGAAGGTTGCAGAAAGTTGAAAGTCTTCAGTTTGTTGTTCTTTTTAGATCATATTAATCACAAAAATTTATGACTTTGTCTTCTTTTCATATTTTTGCTATGCAGAAATTCTAGTTGCCTCTCTCCCTAACATTGATCCTAACAAACATCTATAATCAAATATACCAAATGCTTATATTATGCCAAAGCTATGTCTCTTGAGGTGTTTCTGTTTACTTTTATAGATCATAAAGCTTCCTCTTAGAGTTTCAAATAAATGCAAGCAAATATAAAAGTGTACAACCTGAAGATTAAAGAAAAATAGCATATCTATGGAACTAGTTTGAATGTCAGTACTTTAAAATTTGAAGAATTATATAGCTTAGATGTACCAGTTAAGTAGCAAAACAGTCATCTTAAACTTATCACCTCCTAAATGATCTTTAAAATAAAAATCTAACATTCTAGTGCTTTTTAAATTTATGGGAAATTGAGGAAGCAGGATAGTTTGCAAGTATAGTTTTCTTTTTTCTTGAAGTAGCTCTTGAACATTTAGGATTATTGTAACTTCAATTAGAAGTTATCTGAAACTTAACATTCTCAAATGAAGAGATACTAAAATAGAATAGTATTTTAAACATATGCTTCTCAGAGCCTAAACATGTTTTGTTTTTTACTTTGTGACATAATTTCACAAATTAACCTAGGGACTTAGATGGTATGGGATCTGTCTGTGGATAATCTATTGTTCATTTTCAGTGTCTTTATGTCATAGTGCTAGATGAGGAGTAATGTAATTTATCAATCTATTCCGTAAAAAATCTATCAGGCCTTTGATTATCTTGCTTGACACTGATCCAAAGTGCCCTTCCTTTTAAAAGGTCTTTTCTTCCCGTTGTCTCTGTAAATGTGTTTCCCTCTGTCTTGGTTTTAGACTAGTTTCATTATACTATCAGTTTCTAATATGTTGATTTTTTTATTTACTATTTGATATATTTTTTCCTAATATATTTTTTTGTTTTAGCAGGTAAAAGAATCATAACTTAATTGTTTAAAAAAATATATTCTCTAATAACTATCTTTTTATGCATTTTGCACGTCAACTTTTTTCATTAACACCTGAGATCTTTTATAAAAAGAAGTCAAACTCCATGTTTAACAAGTGCTTTTCTGGAAGCTAAATTAAATATTAATGGATCTCTTTCCTTTACCCCACTTTCCTTAAGAATGGTGAATCTGTTAACTTTGGCTGCATCCTTAACAGTTGATGGTTGCTCACAGTCTAACAAAACTAAGGTCATCAAACTTGGCAGCAGAGATAAAATGTCAGTCTTGTTGTGATAACTACCCCAATTACTTCATTATTTTTCCAGCTTAAGTTCAAAACATTTTATAGAAATACTTGATACTGCTTATCATTTTCAAAACTTAGGGAGCAAGCAAACTGTGTTTGAATGACTTTATAAATTGTCTGAGAGTCAAATTTTAGAAAGTTGTCTTTTTCTAGATATTTGTCCATCATTAAAAACTGATTATAAAAAGTAAAAGCTTAAAGTATAATTCAACAAAATCTAGAAAATGTAAAGAAAATTAAGCTAACTTGGGTGAATTCAAATCCATCTTCTTTGCATAAATTCAGATTTTAAATGGTGGTCAGTTTTAAAGTTTGTATATGCTTAAAAATTGGTGCTGAGACCATAAACAGCTATGTTTGTCTCATGTACATAGTTTCAGGATTATATACTTATAACTGTCAATGCAAGTTTTTTTTCTAAAACAGTAACATTTAAAAAGAAAGCAAAACCCTAATCCTTAAATTTCAGTTGTGGTTCACAGATGTGGTTTTGTTCTCGTATGCTTGTTTTCTCTGCTCCAGTGAAATCATTAGCCTGTGTTCTTTATAGAAGATTTATTCTGTGTTTGCAATAGAACATATTTATTATTTCCCCATGATTGCTGTGGAATTGATCAGCACACATACAGATTAATCCTATTGCATAAGTAAGGATTCTCCAAGTGACATCTTGAACTCAGTAAGAAAAAGTCTGACAGTGATCCTTGCTGCACACTCATAATTTAATTGTATGTGTTGCTATTTGATTATGTGATCATTTGAATGTGAACGGGTTTTTTAATTGATGACTTCCACTTTTCAATTGAAAAATGTGTATGGAACTAATCTTCTATTTACTATTCTATTTACTAAATTTAAAATGCAAATCTCACGAAACCAGTATGTCCTAATATTTTTCTCTGCTACCAAATTTGGATAATCTCTGTTCTAAAAGTAAATAGAGACTATAATTAATTGCTCTGCATGGATACAGGTTCTGATTTCTTCTTATTCTTTCCATGGATTCTTAGGCCCTGTAGTATGTTTCCCTGCATTTTCATGTCACTTCTGGTATGGATAACTCTTTAAAACTCACTCCCTCCCCTTCTCCTACTTTGCCCTTTACCCAACTTCCATATGTGCTTATTGGTGTGAAACCCTGGGACATTAAGCCCATACAATAATAGCGCTCGACTTGTCCCCCTGTTCCTCCAGGAAAGGAAGTTCTTCAAAGGCTTCTTTGGAAAAGTAAGTTTGATGCCACATTTGTGCTTGCTTTATAAGGAGTTACACCCCTAGTATAGCACTGACATATTTTTTTTTTAAAAGAAATACAGCTTTGGTATCTTTATAATACAGCAATAGATTTGATTATATATGGAAATTAATGAATTGGAAAGTTGCTATCTATGATATTACCTGTGTCTGTTGATACTAAATCTGATGATTCCTAGGAAAGTCCAATAAACAAAGTAGGTTAAAAAAGGATTGTCTCTTTATTAAGACTAGGTGTTAAATTTAATTTGATATTGCAAAACTATTCATATTAGTTGAATTTTTCAGAAGTGGGTTTTATTTAGTGTTCTATATTGACAGAGAAGGGGGAAGAAATATTAAATTCAAGTGAAAATTAAATGTATCGCAAATTTTACACTCAATGCTATTTTTTTCAATCTAAGTTAAATTCCAGGTGAAGTTCAACAGAGCCTAAGTAATCCACCTAAATTCACAGATGTAATAAGTGGTAAAAACTAAGATTTGAACCCAGATAATCTGACTCTGGAGCCCACACTCTTAATCACTATGCTATACAGTCACTCTGTGTTCCCATTATTTTACAAGTGAACTTTAAAAGATTTAGGCTTAAAAGATGCTAATAAATAAAGAGCTTCTGGGAAACTTACTTTTATTCTCTTTCTCCTTCAAAGGTAGTAAGTAATTAACTTTGGCTTTATCTCTAGGTAATTTACTTTTTTATTAGTTAAAGCATTAAAGAGTCTTTTTTAGTGGTTCAAACTAACATTTTATTTATTTAGAGATATTTAAATCATACTAGTGAGTTTGACTCCCATAGGATTTCCTTAAAAGATGCTAAGTAATCCCATAATGGCATCCACGAACAAATGTGACTATCAGAATTTTTTCTTATGTTATTGCAGGGAGAATTATTTTTATGATAGGCTGATTTTATTCTAATACACAATTTTTAAAATTACAAAGTCATTCAAAGAGTTTGGAAAACAGAGGCAGTGGAAAGCATCTCTCATAATCTTACCAGAAGTGCACTTTTAAATGCAAAACTACTCTGGAGCCTTTTAAATCTTTCAGGTTGCCATCATTCAACTCACTTTCACACTGTTTTACAAGAAATAGGCTGGTGAAAGAGACTTGGTTTATTGAGTTTGCTAGGTCAATTGTGGTTTGATAAAAGCTGAAAATGAAGAATTCATAGGACATATAATAGGGAGTTTTTATCCAGTACAGTTCCTCATGAATTTTCACTCTTTCTTAGCCTTCACATCATGTATGATTTATTGGTCCCAGGATAACAAGAACAACAGTTATCAAGAAATGTTTCCATCAAACATTTGCATAACAGTAGGTAGATGTAAGAATTATCAGCCCGGATTCTGAATTTGTAAGTCATGGCCAGGAGAACTGCTTCCTCTTTTCACCAAGTTGCTACCTGGACCTGACTACCCAGTCATTTCCCTGTTCCTGCATGACCTACTGATGGGCGCAGTGCCTCCAGAAACTTTAGGGAACAACACCCCGGCCTGTTACCGGCTCTATTATTAACCCATTATAAACTTACACACATCGTAAAAGGGAAGGGGGAAAACTGAGAACCTGAAATAGTTTTTTCCAAAGTAGCTACTTTAAATTGCTCATTGTTTTAGAGAAGTCAGGAATATACTCAACTTTTTAGGAAGTATTACAGGCAGCTTCATTTGTGTTTTTGGCCATACAAGGCCAGTACTCTTATTACCAAGTAATTATAGGGCACTTAACATTTGAAAAGGATTTCATAATTTTCTTATATTTAAGGAGCCCCATGAGCTAAGTAATCTATATTCCTATTTTTATGAGGAACTGACTGAACATGGTGATAAAAAATGCTTAGACCTCCCATCTATGTCTCTTTTTAAAACCATTGTATTAGAAAAACGTAGTTCAATCTGCCTCCTGTGAGTTTTTCTTCTGTGTCCTGCTTACTATTCACACAAAACACTTCAATTCTGGTCACCAAATAAGTGGAAATTTTTCCCCCACTAAGCAATTCTCTGCAACACCAGCAGGGTGTCCTACAATTTAATTCTGACATTGCCTAGAGCCGTGGTCGGCAAACTGCGGTTCGCGAGCCACATGCGGCTCTTTGGCCCCCTGAGTGTGGCTCTTCCACAAAATACCACGGCTTGGGTGAGTCTATTTTGAAGAAGTGGCGTTAGAAGAAGTTTAAGTTTAAAAAATTTGGCTCTCAAAAGAAATTTCAATCGTTGCACTGTTGATATTTGGCTCTGTTGACTAATGAGTTTGCCGACCACTGGCCTAGAGATAATGTCAGATCACACATGTTAAGGGCTTAGTCCCACATCGGTGCTCCCACTCTATTTCAGATGCCAATTGTAAGTAGTAGGTCCCCAGGTTACTCACAACTTCTGTCCAGTTTGGCTACAAATTGGAGGTTCCCATGATCTCTTCCTCAGGTTTGATTAATTTGCCAGAGCAGCTCACAGAATTCAGGAAAACACGTTTACCAGTTTATCAAAGGATTTGAAAAAGGATAAAGATGAACAGCCAGATGAAGAGATACATAGGGTGAGGTCTGGGAGGGTCCCAAGCTAAAGAGCTTCTGTCCCTGTGGAGTTGGGGTGTGTCACCCTCCAAGTGTGTATGTGTTTGCCAACCTGGAAGCTCTCTGAACCTCGTAATATTGGGATTTATGGAAACTTTCTCACGTATGCATGATCAGTTATTCCTTTTTCAGCTCCTCTTTCCTTCCTGAAGAATAGGGAGTGGGGCTAAAAATTCCAAGCTTCTAATCATGGCTTGTTCTTACTAGTGGCCAGCCCTCATCCAGGAGGCCACCCAGAGTCGTCTCATCAGAACAAAAGATTTTCCTAGTGCTCTTACTACTTAAGAATTTATAAGGGTTTTAGGATCCTTATGTCAGGAACAGGTCAAAGACCAAATATTAGAACAAGAGATGTTCATAATGCTTTAATCACTTAAGAATTTACAAGGGTTTCAGGAGCTCTATGCCAGGAACCTAGTGGCTGAGACCAATATATGTTTTCTATTATCTTACAGGCATTTACTTGTATTCATATAGAGCTTTATAGTTTATGATATGCTTTGACTTACTTTCCAATGTGCTACTCACAACAGCTCAGTGAATTACACAGTATAGTTCAAGAAATTGCATTTTACAAATGAATGAATTAATTCAAAAGAGGTCACCCAGTTAGTAGTAAATAGCAGTGCCTGCGTTGAATCCAAGGTTTTCTGAAACCTGGTGCAGAGTTCTTTCACCTACCCCAGTGGTCGGCAAACTCATTAGTCAACAGAGCCAAATATCAACAGTACAACAATTGAAATTTCTTTTGAGAGCCGAAAACCGACTTCTGCGCACGGGTCACGAAGTTTCCATCGCACTGTACGTGCATGCCCGCACGTGGTATTTTGTGGAAGAGCCAACTCAAGGGGCCAA
This sequence comes from Cnephaeus nilssonii, assembly GCF_951640355.1. Classification (NCBI taxonomy): domain Eukaryota; kingdom Metazoa; phylum Chordata; class Mammalia; order Chiroptera; family Vespertilionidae; genus Cnephaeus; species Cnephaeus nilssonii. The sequence goes on along the minus strand of NC_137075.1, from coordinate 86,456,727 downwards.
AGAGCCACATGTGGCTCATGAGCCGTAGTTTGCCAACCACTGACCTACCCCATATTGATGTTCTCGCATTCAAAGGTATTGGCCTTTGCTTTCCTCAAGTATACCTTAATTATAATTAATGAAGAAGTGCTTAATGCAGAGCACGAGACAGGTCAAGGGTCTGAATGCTTTCCATAAATATGCGTTGTATGGCCTGTGCATGGTTTATAAATTTGAATTGGTTGCCAGTATTTCAAACATTGAAAGCTTGCAAGTACAAAGTAGGATATTTGTGCGTTTTTTTTTTGTTTTGTTTTGTTTTGTTTTAATTGATTTTTTACAGAGAGGAAGGGAGAGAGATAGAGAGTCAGAAACATCGATGTGAGAGAAACATCGATCAGCTGCCTCCTGCACACCTCCTACTGGGGATGTGCCCGCAACCAAGGTACATGCCTTTGACCGGAATCGAACCTGGGACCTTTCAGTCCGCAGGCCGACGCTCTATCCACTGAGCCAAACCGGTTTCGGCAGGATATTTGTTTTAAGAATTAGGTCTGGCCCTAGCTGGGTTTGCTCAATGGATAGAGTGTCAGTCTGTGGACTGAAGGGTCCTGGGTTCATTTCTGGTCAAGGGCACATGCCCAGGTTGTGGGCTTGATCCCCAGTAGGGGGCATGCAGGAGGCAGCCAATCAATGATTCTCTGTCATCATTGATGTTTCTCTCTCTCTCTCCCTCTCACTTCCTCTCTCTGAAATCAATAAAAAAAATATTTTTAAAAACAGAATTAGAAGGTCTGGCAAAATGGCATGCTTTCTATGTGACAACAGTGGCTTGAACTGAGTAGCTAGCAACTATGCTGTTTGGTTGTCTATTTGCCACAATACCTGCATCTTCTTATTGTCCTTCTACTCAACCAGCTTCTCTCATTTTATTACCTGCTTCTAACCCTGAAGAGTTTGTGAACTCCTCCCAAGGCTATTATGTCAATTTGATTAAGGAAGAAGTGGGTAACCATGTCAAACTGTATAAAAATCACCCAAAATATTATTATCTTTTGTAGCAAATACTGTTAATACACTGCCAAATAGGTTTTCAAGTTTTTATGCTTTCATGATTATTAAATGCCATCATAGAAATGGTTATGTTTTAGAGAATTCATGGTTTAAACATAATGCGTGGTTATATTGATTTCACCTAATTCTCAAGAATAAGACATTTCATGGTACTTATGACCCTCTTAAATCAGGATACTCTCATCTTCACTCTATTTTAGATTTACCAAATTTCTCCTCTGTGACAAATTGTGCTTAGTGCTTATTTTCATTCTGGATCCTTTTCTTTAAAAGTATTAGAATGGCTGCTGCCTCTTTCCTTTCATTCCTTCCTGTTTTTTAAATTCCCATGTCCTTTCTTCTTTAAATTTTATTTTCCTTGCATTTTATTGATGCATCTTTTGGGATTTGGTTTATTTTTCTTTTTGAAATACATTATAACACATTCCTGAAGAAAAACAACAAGTCCCAAGAGTAATCAGAAGATTCCCATTCATCCTTGGTTTCATTATTTCCTGTGACATAATCAACTATTATGTCACATGCCCTGGTCACAGACCTTTTCTAGATTTAAAAAAATCAATAACCTTTGGAGTTTTTTAAAATTTGTATTCATGGAAACCCAGTGGTTCTCAAGCTTCAAGTCATAGTTGGTGTCCAAGACATGCTAGGGACTGTGCTAGGCTATCCAGATACAAAGATAAGCAAGACAGTCTACATTTTTTAGTCCATTTACTCTATTTTTAGATGACTATTTGGCACCTCTTTCTCTTTTCTTAAACCTCCAGAATTTCTTACTTTGTTCTCTCTTTCAGCTGATCACCTTGCCTCCTACTTCACTGAAAAAATAGATTCAATCAGAAGAAAACTCTCATGTGGCACTTCCAAATCTACTCACCTACCTGCATCCATGCCTGAATGCTCTCTTTTCCCTCCTACACCAGGGATGCACCGGCTGCTGGCTGAGGCCAGCTCCTCCAGTAGGTTCTAATCATTCCAGCTTCTCCTTATTCTAGCAATGCTACCCTCTGTTTCCTCCACAATCAGTTTTCTTTGTCTAGTGGATCATCCATTAGCATAAAACACAAACCATCCTTTAAAAAAAAAGGTATCTTCTTAGTGCTTTCAGTTCCTGCTCTCCCTCCCTTTGTTAAACTCATTTAATCAGGCTTTTGCCCTCACCACTGGTCAATTCTTCCCTCTTCCAATGGTCTTGTCATCCAACCTATCAGCAGCATTTGACATAGCCCATTCCTCACCCTGCCTTGAAACACTCCAGTTCCTTGGAGTTCAGGGATCATACTCTTGTCTGTTTTTTACTAGAGGCCCAGTGCACGAGATAGTGCACTCAGGGGTCCTTCAGCCGGGCCTGCGCTCTCTCGCAGTTGAGGAGCCCTTGGGGGATGTTCCCCAAGGGGTCCTTAGTACTGCTGCGAAGGCGGGAGAGGCTCCCACCACTGCCACTGCGCTCGCCAGCCGTGAGCCCGGCTTCTGGCTGAGTGGCGCTCCCCCTGTGGGAGCTCCTGCATTGAGCCTCTGCCCCCTGGTGGTCAGTGCGCATCATAGTAACCGGTCGTTCCACCATTCGGTCAATTTGCATATTAGCCTTTTATTATATAGGACTAGGGGCCCAGTGCATGAATTTGTGCATCTTGAAAGGAACTGTGGACTGCGAGGCTGCGGTGGGCATAGGGACAGCTCTCGGCCCATCCTTCACACCTCCACCCAGTCCCTCCTGCCGCGGCCCCAGGTCCCCTGTCTGCTGGCAGCCCTGCTCCCACCGCCGCTGCTCCCATGCGCTGATGGCGCAGAGCGATTGGGGCTGGCACCATCAGCAGGTGCGAGCGATAGCTGCTGCCCCGATCGCCCCTCAGGAGCATGGGGAGGTGGAGAAGCCTTCAGGGGCAATCGGGGTCGGTAGGCACCAGCAGTGGGTGTGAGCAGTGGCTCCGGCGCCAGAAGTGGGTGCAAGTGGGGCCGGCGCCAGCAGTAGGTGTGAGCACCGGGCGGGACTGTGGCACATAGGAGCAAAGAATTTTCAGTAACCACCAGAGGCTCACCCCAATGACAGCGACCGGTGCCCCGCCTTGGTCTGGCGCCCCTGCTCACCTGCTCCAACATGCCGCTGTGGCTGATGCCCACCATGTTCCACGCCCCCTGGTGGTCAGCACATGTCATAGTGACCAGTTTTTCGGCCGTTTGGTCTATTTGCATATTAGGATTTTATATATATACTAGAGGCCCAGAGCATGGAATTTGTGCAGGGGTAGGAGGTCCCTTCACCTAGCCGGCGATTGGGGCTGGTCAGGGCCATCTCACCCAGTCCCAATTGGGGCCGATCAGGGCTAGTGGCCGGGAAGGGACCGTGGGAAGGCTCCAGGGCATGTCTGGCCCGTCTTGCCCAGTCCCGATCAGGGCTGATCAGGGCTGGCCAGCCGGGCAGGAGCTGTGGGAGGGCTCCAGGGCATGTCTGGCCTGTCTCACTCAGTCCCGACTGGCCAGACCCCAGCAGCAAGCTAATCTACTGGTTGGAGCATCTGCCCCCTGGTGGTCAGTGCACGTCATAGCAACTGGTTGACTGTCTGCCCCCTGGTGGTCAGTGCACGTCATAGCGGGTGGTTGAGCTGCCTTAGCATATCATTAGCATATTAGGCTTTTATTATATAGGATAGATAATACTGCCTACCTCTGTGAACTCTTCTCTAACTCTACCTCTCCCTGATGATCTCATAGTGTAATGAGTTTAAATATTGTCTCTAGTGCTGTGATTTTGAAATATTTGTCTCCAGACATCTCCCCCAAACTCCGTAGTGGTTTATATCTTAGAAGCAGTATAGCATAGGAGTCATGCTATAGTCCTCATCTAAAGTTTTGTTCACTGCTGAGTCTTCAATGCCTAGAATAGTAGGAGTCAAGGGCACAGAATTTAGGGGGCCAGATTGTTTGCATTTAATCCTGGTTCAACCACTTACTAGCTTGTAACCTTGGGAAAGGTTCTTAACTCTCTGTACCTCAGTTTTTCCACCTATGAAAAAAAAAGATAATAGCCCACCAGCATGGCTCAGTGGTTTAGCATTGACCTATGAACCAAGAGGTCACAGTTCAATTCTGGTCAGGTCACATGCCCCAGTTGCAGGCTGGATCCCCAGTGGGGGACGTGCAAGGGAGTGGCTGATTGGTGGTTCTTAACATTGATATTTCTGTCTCTCCCTTTCCCTTCCTTTCTGAAATAAATGAAAATCTATTTTTTAAAAAGATGATACTACCAACATATGGGATTGTTGTGAAGGTTAAATGACTAAGGATAAGCAAAGTGTATAAAACTTTGCCATAGTGGGTGTTAGGTATCGTTATCATCATCATCATTAAACATTTCACAGATATCTCACACTAACCAAAATTCTATCTTTCTCTCCCAAGCTACTCTCCCCTTATTTTTCCCAACTCACATACAGCAACTCTGTCCCTGTGCTCTAGCCAAAAATTCTGGATCTTATCGTTACTCCTTTCTCTCCTATACCCTATATCCATTCCATCAACAGTTTCTGTCTCACTATCTCCACCACTGTTGCCCTGGTCCAAGCCAGCTTCTCCTTTCAGCTGAATCATTGCAATAGTGTTCTGTTTTCTCTGTTTTCATTGTTGCTCCCCTACCATCTGTTCTCAAGATATCAGCCTGAGTGATCTTTCTAAGACAGAGGTCTGATTGTGTTGCTCCACTGCCCCAGATCCTTCAGTAGTTTCCTGACCTAATCAGAGCCTTTGGGGCCTTGTAGGCCACTGTACATGAATTCCCTCTGTTCCTTTTCCTGTCTTCTCCCACTCTCACTCTTGCCCCCTCTGTTCCATCCACACTAGCTAGTTTCCTTGCTATTCCTTGGGCATACCAGGTGTGCTTCCACCTCAACCTTTGCACTTGCTATATTTTTCCATTCTTTGTTCAAAAGCCCCATTCTCAGTGAGGACCCTATTTTAAATTCCTAATACCATGCTCCTCTGTATACACACACTATTTCCCTTCCTAGCTTTATTTTTCTTTGATTGGGCATATCACCACTTGTCATACCTTACATTCTACTTATTGTTCATCTCTTCCTCACTAAAACATAACTCTCTGAGGACAGAGGTCCTCATCTAAAGTTTTGTTCACTGCTGAGTCTTCAATGCCTAGAATAGTAGGTGGTCCATAGTAATTGCTCCAAAATATTTGAGTTAGTGAATGAAAAAAAATGAATGAATGACAAATGCACTGGTTTCAAGTTCACCTTGTAGTGAGAGAAATCAGACAGATTTAAAAAATGGTTAGCAAATTGTGTAACATTAACGTACCAATAGAGCAAAGGAAGAATGTGAGAAGGTGGGAGGAAATAGCACCTAAGGCTGACTTAAAACTATGAGTTCCGGTTAAACTTAGAAGAGAAAGCCATTTCAGACAGAAGGAACAGCATTAACAGAATCACCGGGAGGAGACCAACTCGATCATTCATTTACTTAGAGATATGCAAAAGAAACAGAAGACCCAAGTTTCAGGCAAGGATGGCCAAGGGGTGGGGAAATCATTCATTGTGCGAAGAGGTATGATGAATTTGGTTTTGAAGAGATTGAATTTGAGATGCCTGTGGATTTTTCATTTCTGCTATTACAAACATTTGAAATAAGAATTTAATATTAGAATAACTCATGGGTTTTCCCCCTCTCCTCGATTAAAAGTGATTTGGCAAACTAGGAGAGCTAAATTGCCTCCAAATTTCTCTCCTTTGCTTTTTGGTTCATGATATGCTACTATCCTTATTTTCTCCAAAAAGAGCCTTTAAAGGCCTCCTCTCTCACTTAAGAAAATGCAGGAAGTAGTGTATATTAGTGTCCCAGCTGAAAACTTACTGCACTTTTAATGAAGCAGTCATTAGAGATAGTGCCAGTCTCAAATCCTGGAGAAAGCTGCGTTTCTTTCCCTTCACTGCTTTGTCCTTTGGGGAATACTCACTGTATCTTAGAATTATAAGACCAAATCTGTTTATTACACAATTACGTTCAGAAGTTCAAATGTCATCAAACTACAAGACTTTAAGGCCCTTGTCATGTTTAAAAATGAAGCCAAGTTTCCTACAAGAAGAAGTCACTTCATTTATTACAAGGCACACCATATCATGGTTGTCTGTGAATATATTATCACTCTGTAATGATGGTTATCTTTGTGTGTAGGTGTGACAAAAAGATTAATCCATGATTCTCTACAAATTGGGTACCTTGATGGCCTCTGGTTTGTAGCAGAAAGAGCTTTGTAAACTAGAATGGCAAATCTCTGTTACTCAGAAAGAGTGACATGCTCTGCCCCTCCTGCCTGAACTGGTGGCTGCTGTTGCTTTGTAACACCTCATAGCTATGCCAAATTATGTTTCCATGTGTCTTTACAGCATTTCTTTACGTTGGCTTACCTTAGGACATCTGCTTAACCTTTTTGCTCTTATATACCCAACAGAATTGTTTTGCCTCCAAATATTACTTCTGTTTATGTTATTTAATTGCATGCTCTTACCTCACTGGGATTTTGGGAATCAGTACTTTAGAGCTGGAAAGCACCTGAGATCTGAGTCATAGTTTAAAATAATAGGAGATAAACACATTTGAAAAAAACAAAATGGAAAAGAAAAATGATTCAGGGACATAATTCTAAACAGGTTTAAGATTTTAATATAATGAATTATCTTTTCAAAAAGATGTAATTAACGTTCACTTTTCAGAGGTTACACTGATTTATATCAGGTCGGCATCTGTGGCACATTACTTGTTTTGTTGAATAAAGTTTTATTGGAACAAAGCCATGTCCATTTGTTTACTATTGTCTATGGCTGCTTTTGTGCTACAGTGGCAAAGTTAAGTAGTCATGGCATAGAATGTATGGCCTGCAAAGCCTTAAATATTTATCTGGTCCTTCATGTAAAAAGTTTGCCAATCTCTGATTTAAACAATTTAAAAACTTATTTCTCCAATTGGAGACCTGAAGAACTTTTCTAGCTAACACCAATATGTAAAATGAAAGATCAACTGTAAGGATCTGTCAGCCTACTGAGGATATCACTAACTTGTGATCTTCATTCTTTTTCAATTTCTTTCTTTTAAAAAAATGGTGTCTACTGGAGATATGTTTATAGATAGGTAGATGGCGTTCTTTATTGTAATTAGTTATTTCAATTGCCTTTTATTGTGAGTAGCTTTTAGATTTAGAGAGAGTGATCTTACAGTGAACTGAGCTTGTTTATGTTATTATTTCTGTGTTATTTTTACAACCATTGTTTCTTCACTGGTGTTTTCATGTTAAGATTGCCTGTGCATTTCTCTTGCCGTGTAAGTTTCCTGACTTACTAAATTGTAATGGATCTACTCACTACCTGCTATCATTTCCTCCAGTATCAGCCTGCTTAATTTCTGTGTTGGTTTATATCTACCCATAGTAAAAGGTATTTAAGGCAGATGATAATTTTAAAATTCTAAGTTGGATATTAGAAAGTTGAGTGGTTGCCTGAAAGTTATACTTACATTTGTCATCTTTTACTCATAGGTGAGCTTTAGCCTTCTACTCAGATTTCACCAGTTTAAATTTGAAATGCTCTCCATGTTAGATTCATTTTCTTTCCTCAGAGAATAAGCAACTTTCTTGTTGTTGTAAAACTGTTTTTTGTACATTGACACTAGTCAGTGTGAATTCTACCAATAAGCTTGAAATTATTATTAGAATAGAAAGTGTTGGAACAGTGGTGATGAAGTGATTCTGAATGTCTCTCACCTGCCTTACCCCTACCTCATTGTTATTAGTTTCTGAAGTACTATGCAGTCTTTTTTTTTTTTAAGAGGTGTTTGTGGCAAACTCACTCTCTAGTGGACGTGGACTTTTCGCTTCTTTCATAGCAGCACCCATGACCTGGCCTCTTTCTTTATCTCTACCTGAATAAAACTTACTTTATTCTAAAAAAAAAAAAAAGTTTGCATCACTAAGATGTATGTAAATTCTACATTTTATACTTAGTTATTTTTAGTTTAGTTAGCTAACTTGTTCTTATCTCCTTGGGATTAGCTTAAGTGTATAGTTTTAGGGCAAACAGAAGCAAGAACTTTCATCTTCTCTCTCTGACTTTTATCATTTTCTAAAAGTTTTTTAGGAATCCTAGTTTATATTATCAGAATAAAAGACTAAAGTTCACAAATAATCCAGAAGCATTGCTACTTTAGAATCTGGGAGGGAAGTCTGAACTTAAATTTCAACTACAGGTTCTTTGAGCCTTAATATCTCAGTACCTGGTGTAAGTGGCAAACTAGAGTGACATCCGAGTACCAGCACCCAGGTGTATGAACAACTACAGAAAGACTTTATATTTGTTTTCTTCCCCTCTTTGGGGAGCTTAGAGTCCATGCAATATGACAAATACAGTGCCTGACTGATAGGTTAGCACACCACCATTATAAAGACAAACCTCAAGCCCTGGCCGGTATGGCTCAGTTGGTTGGAACTTCATCCCGTACCCCAGAAGATGGTGGGTTCGATCCCTGGGCAGGGCACATAACTAGGTTGTGTGTTTGATCCAGGTGAGGTGTATGTGGGAGGCAACCAATCAATATTTCTCTTACATCTATTGATACTTTCTCTCTCTCTCTCTCTCTCTCTCTCTCTCTCTCTCTCTCTCTCCTCTCCCTTTCCCTTCCTCTCAAAAAAAAAAAGAAAGAAAGAAAAGAAAAAGACATGCCTCAAAAAATAGAAATGTTTCTATGACAGTATAATTGGGCCAAGAAAATTTTATAATTCCCTGTATATGATAAGGAGAATAAATGGGGAACAATCCCATTTTAAAATGGCCTTTTATTTTTCCCACCTTATGCCTCCCAACTCCTTGAAGTATATCTAATCTAATCTGTTAGCTCAGATATTGAATATTGCAGGTTACAATTGTAGTAATCAGTAAGCAGGTTAATAAAACTTCACATTTAAATTTCTTACACAGGATTTCCAGTGCCAATGGCAGTCTTCTAATCAGCCATTCCCTATTTCCTCCAGCAGATATTTAGCACATTTATTCCTTCAAACTCCTGCTCTGTCCCAGGCATTGTCCTGAGCTCCAAGGATGTAGCAGTGATGGAAACAAGGCTGCCCTCACAGAACTTGCCTTCTTGCTAAATCCTGACTGCTACATAAGTGTTGGTTAAATATGGGCAGTTACCATTGTTGGTGGGATGATGATTGTCCCAGTTTTCCTGGAACAGCCCCAATATAACACCTGTTTCACTTTCAAAAGGTCCCAGTTTGGACAGAAAATTATATGACCCACCCTAGTTCTAAGCCTTTTACATATGTTAATTCATTTAATCCTCATAATGATCCCATGAGGTATATAAGATTATTAGCATCATTATACAGGTATGGAAACAAGCATAGAAAAGTGGAGTAGTTTGCCCTTGGTCATATAGTCAGTGGCAGAACCAGAATTCAAGCTCAGCAGCCTGATTTCAGAGTTTATGCTCGGAGTTCCTGTGCTATACTGCCTCTAGACGGCTATTGTCAATCTTTCTCTTACTCTGCATGTCTCCCTTCCTCTTGCTAGCCAAGTAAAGCAAGTGATCTCATTTCCTTCACAGATAAATCTGTGGCTCTCTCGAGTAAACTTCCTCAACTTGCCACTCCCTCCTTTACAAATCTGTCTTCATTTCTATTTAGCCTCACTCCATCCCTCCATTTCAAGGAAGGGGACATCTTTCTCTTTGTCTAAAACTTGTACTCTAGCCCCATCCCATCCCACCTCCTGGATGACTGTTTTCTAAATTATTCTTCTGTTTTTCTTGGGCTTTCAGTCTCCATCTTTTCACTGCTTTTCCCATTCAGCACGTAAGCATGATCCGTTGTTGTTGAAGATATCACTCTTTCAAGAAGTTTTGTTGGGAGGTGTTTTTTTTTTCCAAGTTTATTAATAACATAATGATGATAAATGGCTGTCAATTATTCATTACCCTGTTAAATTTCAGATACTGCATATATCTCTGATCCTTTTACCAACCCTGCAGATACTTTACAGATGAAGAAATGGAAGCTCAGAAGACTACATAACTTACTTAGCTTATGAATAGTGGCACTGAATTCAGACTCATATTTACCTTCATTCTGTTTTTGGTACATCATGCTAGTTTATCACAATTCTTAAAGACTTCCCTTGATCATGTGCCTGTCCCCCATTGCCCTATAGCTCTCCTTTTTGTAGAAAAGCTTTTTCAGAGAGCATATTTAATACTCATAGACTCTTCTTGCCTTTCATTTGCTTCTCAACCCATCCTAATCTGTCTTCCACCTCTGTGTTAATCAGGACCTTCCAGAGACAGAGCTACCATCTGTTTCTCTCTCATATGTATTTAGATTATCTATCTCTACATATGTTTAGAAAGGGGGTGTTGATTTTAAGAATTAGTTCATACATTTGTGGGGGCTGGCAAGTCTGAAATCTGTAGGGTAGGCCAGCAGGCTGGAAACTCAGGTAGAATTTCAGTGTTACAGACTTCAGGCAGAATATTTTCTCCGGGGAAACCTCAGTTTTTACCCGTAAAGCCTTCTACTGATTGGATGAGTCTTCTTCCACCATATTATCAGAGTAATCTCCTTTACCTAAAGTCCATTGATTGTAAATGTTAATCACACCTACAAAATACCTTCACAGCAATATCTAGACTTGTGTTTGACCAAACAACTGGGCAACCATAGCCTAGCCAATTTGACACATAAATTAACCACACAACCTCTATCACTATACTGTGTCTTCATTGCTAAATCAAATGGACACTTTTCACATCTTTTCTTATTTGATCACTGTGCAACATTGGACATTTTGGACCACCCCATGACTTCTTGAAACCCTTCTCCCTTAGTTTCAATCACCCATTTTCCTGTCCTGGTTATTTCTTTTCTCATATTTCAAGGACTTAACTTTTCCCACTTCTTTAATTATTGATAGTCTCTTCTAGCCTTGGTCCTTCTATTATTCCCATGATTGATGTCTCTCAAATCTAAAATTCCATCTAGAGTTCTCTATTGAGCTTCAGACCTATTTTTCAATTACCTGTTGGACATCTTAACCTTGATGTTGCACAGACATCTCAAATTTTGCTTGTCTAAAATTGAAGTCCTGTTCTTTTCCTTCTCAAACTTGTTTTTGCATCTCTTTTATTCTCTCTTTTTAAAACATGTTTTTACTGATACCAGAGAGAGGAAGGGGGAAGGAGAGAGAGATAGAAACATCAATGATGAGAGAGAATCATCAGTTGGCTGCTTCCTGCATGCCCCCTACTGGGGATCGCGCCTGCAACTTGGGCATGTGCCCCAACCTGGATCAAACCCTAACCTGGTTCATGGGTCGACACTCAACCACTGAGCCACACCAGCCAGGCTCCTCTATTCTCTATCTTAAATTAACCTCCCTACCCAGTTATGCAAGCCAGGAACCTGATAGGAATCCTCAACTTCTCCCTTACAATTACCATGTAAAATTTTCCATCTCCATCCCAGTCTTAATCAAGAAGCTCAACCCTCATTTTCTCTGACCTGAAATCTTGTGGTCTTTTTGCCTCCTATCTGTTTCTTTCCAGCCCCTCTACTCTGCTGCCAGAGTGATGGTTTAAAAATGCAAATCTGTGTAATTGTGTTTAAATTCCTTCAGTAGCTCCTAATTGCCCCCAGAATTAAGATGGAATTCTTTAGAAGGCCTACAAGGCCCTCTGTGCCTAGGCCTTTCTTACTCTTTCTCTCCCACCATGCCTTGCTCACTCATCATACTTTCAAGCCAGTATTTATAGAGCCCAGATTTGCCATGTCCTATATTGCTGTTTTTTTCTGCCTGGTATGTCCACTACTTCTATCAGTTCCCTCCCTCCTTACTCCCATCTGGGACATGTAAAAAAATTATTTCAGTACCCAGTTCTGTCTTCTCCTTTGAATAACCTTCTTAGATTCCACAGATTTGACCATGCCTGCTTTCTGATATCATTATATGCTAGAGGTCCGGTGCACAACATTTGTGCATGGGGGGGCGCGTCCCTCAGCCCAGCCTGTGCCCTCTCACAGTCTGGGACCCCTAGGGGGATGTCCGCTGAGAGGTATGTAGTGCTGCTGCTGAGGCAGGAGAGGCTCCCACCACTGCTGCTGCACTTGCCAGCCATGAGCTTGGCTTCTGTGGGAGCACATTGACCACCAGGGGGCAGCTCCTGCGTTGAGCATCTGCCCCCTGGTGGTCAGTTTGTGTCATAGCAACTGGTCGTTCCACTGTTTGGTCGATTTGCATATTAAGGTTTTATTATGTAGGATTGTTTTCAGTTCTATAGCACTCATCACTCTATTATTTATCTTTTGTTTATCTGAGTGTCACCTTTCTATGGGCTGTGAATTCAAGTACAGTATTTCCACTGTCTGGCATATAATAGGTTCTCATCAGATGTGTGGTGGTGATGGAGATGATGATTCCAGGTGGATCACACAGCTCATTTAAATAAGGCCATGTCTTCCCTTCTGGGGAGTGTTGGGTTTGGACACACACAGAGGAGAATGGTAGACGTTTCTTTATCTTTCCTTGTCCCTTCTAGAAGCTGCTGCTCCAACTTTTAGTACCTGATCCCTTTTGATGTATACTTTTTATGATATTTTGATATCCTCAGCCTTCACTTTGCTTTTGTTTTATTTTGCTCATATCCTTGGAGCAGTTAGAAAGAAAGAAAGCTGTTAAATTGCTATTACAAACTCCCACTCTCCTATTTTCATTCCATCACAGGAGAAATCATATATCAACTTTTTCCCCATGTGATTCTTATGTGCAAAAGAAGTCTTTTCTTAGCAGTAAAAAGAATTCATGTCATAATAACAATATTTTCAACAGTTTTTTAATTCTCCTATGTCTCCAAAATGTCTCCATGCATTTAATGTCAAATTAAAAACTAAACTAGTTCTGTGTTAATCCTGGGAGAAAAAATAATGGTTTTTAAAGACTGTTAAAGGAAGAATGAAAAATTCTTGGGTTTTTAACATGAAAATTTCAGATGATCAAGGTCCTGCTGTATACATTGGGGTCACACGGTAGTAAAATGGTCAGCATTTCAATTTAGACTCACATATTCTTACTCTAAATACACTCGTAGAAGCTACTTGTGGTGTAACTCCTTATGTATTTAAATTTATCTGACTCGTGATTTTCTTGGTTTATTTTTTAAATGGGTGAAGAATCTACTTATGAATTCTTTGCCCTTTATGGAATGTGGTATCTTGGTTTTAATATATCCCCTCCCCTTTACTTACTTTTATTGTATTGTTTTGCATTGCATTTCTAAAATAATGGCTTTGGCTTGTCTTTTCCTGAATGTTTCTGCAGTTTGGTTTGAGTATATGGCTTTGGGCACCTCTCCTGGACTCCATTTGTACATGTGAATTTTGGAAGGCAGAAGTCAGTGTTTTCTATGGAAGATGACTTTTAAAAATATACATTATATGTGTGTCTCTCTCTCTCTCCTTCTTTCTTTTTGGTTTCTCTTAAAAGACTGGAAAGAAAGCTGTTAAGGCAGTCCTGTGGGTATCAGCAGATGGACTCAGAGTTGTGGATGAAAAAACTAAGGTAAAACTTTTACAAACTTAAATGTAACTGCTCATAGGTCTTTTTAATTCCTAATGATCAATTATAGTGCCATTAAGCAGTTGTAGTCACTCTGTATCCTTCACTTTGTCCAAAGTACAATCTTCTGAGACTAGTTAATGTTTAGGAAGCCAATTAGTTACTCATTCACCTTATAAAAAATAGAATTCTCTCCGCATTTTGCCCTACATGACGCAGCATGTTTAGCCTACCAAGCATTTTCACTTAATGTTAAGATCTGAATTCTATTTCTGTTGTTACACAAATTTTATGTAAAAGATGATGGACCTTTTACCACAGTTTAAAAAATATTTTTAATGATGATGGACCACATTAGAAATTTCTTCTTGTTCCTTAATAGAACTCTGTTTTTAGAAAGTGATATTTGAATTGATTGCTATTTAACTGAAAACCCAACTCAAGTGAAATCTTAAGGACTGGCTCATTAGGTTAACATTTACTTAGAATCCACACAGTATCTCAAATCACAGGTAGCATTTTGCATTTGAAAGAATGTGATCCTACATGCCTATAAGAATAGAGACATATGCCCTAGCAGGTTAGACTCAGTGCATAGAGGATTGGCCTGCAGACTGAAGGGTCCTGGTTTCGATTCTGGTCAAGGACACATACCTTGGTTGCAAGTTCCCCGGCCCTGGTTGGTGTGCGTGCAGGAGGCAACCAATTGATGTCTCTCTCTGTGTCTCTCCTTCTCCATTCTACTCTCTCTAAAAATCAATGGGAAAATACCCTCGGGTGAGGATTAATAAGAATAGAGACATAGATTCTTCCCTTAGAGAGCATATAGTGTTATACAAGTATATTAATACTTAATTTAAATTTCCTGAGAGACCTAAAGTCTGGAGAAATTTTAGCAAGAAGGCAGTTGGGAGAAAGTCTGACCAGTAAAGAGCAGTTTAATGGGTGACTTGCCCAATACATTTTAAGTGATTTAATATAACTGCATTTTAGTTATTTTGACCTTCCATCAAAGGCTTTTTCTTTTTTTAAAGTTCAAGAGAAGTGGTAGTGTTAAATGTACATGAATCTTGGAAACAACGATCATTTTATTTAGATTATTTTTAAGAACTTATAAGTGTTTTGTATGAAATTTGTACATGGAGGCTATGTTTTTAATTGCTTTGTACAATAATGAGAAAGTGATGTTTCCCCCTGGTGGTTGCTTATAGCACTGACACTAATTAGTTCTTTCCAACAGAGTGATAATAATGATTGGTGGATTGTCACTCTTGGACCCATTATGAGTGGAAAAGAAATTTTCAGTCTGTATAATCTATAAAGGGATCATACTTAGAATATATAAGTAACTCCTACAAATCAATAAGAAAATAACAGACAACCCAAAAGACAATTCCTTTGCTAAAGAGGAAGTTCATAGTGATCAAGGTTATGCAAGATAAAATCATAATAGCTGCCAAAATAAAAATAAATTATTTTTAAATCTTCAAAAAAATTTTTAAATTTGTTTTGAGAGAGAGAAAGAAACATCAATTTGTTTTTCCACTTATTTATGCATTCATTGGTTGATTCTTGTATGTGCCCTGACCTGGGTTCGAATTTACAACCTTGATGTGTTGGGATGATGCTCTAACCAACTAAGATACCCAGCCAGGGCCACAGTTGCAAATTTTTAAAAAATTGGCTGGCAAGTTTATGGAGCAACAGGAACTCTCAGCAATGCTATATAAAAGCCATTTGATTTAATTGTATGTTTTAGTACTTACAGCCTCATCTCAGCACCTAGGGATTCTAGGCCATGAGAATATCACACAGAAGAGCCTCAGAACCTCCAGATTTTTTAAAACATTTTGTGTAATGTTTATACTGTGCATATACTGGGTCATTCAGCAAGTATATAAACAGAAAGTCCTCAAAATTAAATCATCAATAAGTTAATAAATATATAGAACTTTGGGGAATGATGTTATTAAATAAGTTATATGGAAATTTGATTAAACACATTGATTTACATATATTGCATATTGAACATGGACTCTACCATAATAAAATTATAATCAGCAAGCATAAGTTTTAGAACATGAAGATGAGGTGAGAGAGACCTCTGGGCAAAGGACCACATGGGATCACTCTAAGGTCAGATTCTTAGTATTCAGACTGCTGGCCTCAGATCCAGCTATTCCATAGGTTCAATGCATTAGGTGTGAGGATTGTGTGTTATAAAATGAACATTCTTTGTTTCTTCTGAGAAGGTTGAATAACCTCATAATTCTCTGCTCCTTTGTATTTCCCTTTTTCAAGGACCTCATAGTTGACCAGACAATAGAAAAAGTTTCTTTCTGTGCCCCAGATAGAAACTTTGATAGAGCCTTCTCTTACATATGCCGTGATGGCACCACTCGGCGCTGGATCTGTCATTGCTTCATGGCTGTCAAGGACACGGTGAGTTCAACCTGGATTTCATCATGACTAGCCTCAGTCAGCAAAGCTCCTTCCGGGTTGGCTCAGTCAAGCACTTTGCACTTGACAAGTACGTGCTGTTACAGTACTTGGAAGTGCCTACACTAGTCTGCTTTCATTCCTTTTATTCAAGTAATCCACACTCTTGGTGTGACCCTGCAACTCACGGAGCAAGATGACTGACTAGCTGAGATCCATGGTCATGAAAGGAAAGTAGACGTATTTTGGGGAGGGTGGCTGCTAAACTTTATTTGAAACTTTCATTATTAGAACCATTAGCAAGATCTTACATGTATTTATTTGCTAAGACATCTGGGTAAATGATACTGGCATTTGAAAGGTGCTTATAAATTTATTTGCAAAGAAACTCCACTACAAATGAAAGAACTGAGTTGGAGTGTATTTCCAATTAATTAAAAAAATAGAAATACTAAATTATGGTATAATGAGTGTACTAGAAATTGTTACATTGTAGAAATTTTTTATTTTGTTTAAGAATAGAGAATAACTTAATGTATCATCCTTCATGTAAATTACCTAAAATTCTAATATGAAAGATGTCTCTTACGTGCTGATGATGATTTTAACTATAGTTATAGTACAGCATTGAGTGTATAATTTCTGAGTTTTTAAAAGTTCAGACAGAATGAGGCAGTATAGCCATTCACAAAGGTTACAACTTAATACATCCTTGGCAAGATTTAACCTTACTCTAAAATTGAACAAAAGATTTTTTTTCTTTAGTTCTTGGAGACAGTGGTATAAACAAATATTAAGAGCTCAGGCTCTGAATCTGATATGAGTTCCAGACCTGATTCTGGTTCTCACTAGCTGGTGGGATTTGTAGCAAGTTACTTAACATTCTCTAAGTCTTAGTATCCACTGCTATAAGATGGAGATAACAGTTGCAAAAACTAACTTAGATTAATGAATTTAAGCACTCTTAGCATAGGATCTGGCCCATTGTAACTGCTCTCAAAATAGTGACTGTTATTCCTAGCCAGTTTGGCTCAGTGGATAGAGTGTCAGCCTGTGGACTGGAGGGTCCTGAGTTCGATTCTGGTCAAGGACACATACCGGGTTGCGGGCTCAATCCGGGGGGCGTGCAGGAAGCAGCCAATCAATGATTCTCATCATTTATGTTTCTATCTCTCTCTCCCTCTCCCTTCTTCTCTGAAATCAATAAAAATATTTTTTAAAATAGTGACAATTACTATTATTAAAGCTATTTCTGCCAACTGGGTCCGGGATGGGGCTTGAGGAGGAATCTGTCTTCAAGAACTTCTGCCTGAAACCTAAAGAGAAAGAATAAGCTTCCTTGGCCTGTACCTCTGTCCTTATAATAGAGCAAATGCAAACAGGTTCTAACACTCGGTACTCCTATTTTATGCTTTCACGCCTACCCTTATATCATCCTATTAAAAAGTTAGAAGCTCATGTGGATTCATAAAAATAAGTCTGTCAGTTTTTAAGCAGTCATGTGAAATTTTACATTTTATAGTCATGTGAAATCTTAACAGCTTATCGTCATGTGAAATCTTACGAATAAAAAGCAGTTTTTTGGTTTTTATTGGAGAGAGTGGGAGGGGAGAGGAAGAGACAGAGAAACATCAGTGTGAGAGAGACATATCAATTGTACGTGCCCTGACCACGAATCCTGTGGCCTGGGATCGAGCCTGCAAATTAGGTATGTGCCCTTGACCAGAATCGAACCCAGGATCCTTCAACCCTTCAGTTCACAGGCTGACACTCTATCCACTGAGCCAAACTGCTTTAACTTTTGCATGTGTGTAGTTGGGAGGTAGAGTTGGGGCTAAGAGAGAGCTAGAAGAATATAGGGAAGGTATAGGAGAAAGCCTGAAAGCCTTGTGGAACTAGAATGGGAAAGGGTGCTTGGGGATAATATTCAGAAAGGGGGGACTAAGAAAGCTAAGCTTCCCTTTGCCTGATTCCCTTCTCATCCCTGGAGTTGTATTATTTATTCGAAGTTTTAAGTTTGCACCTTTTATTCCTAGACATGTTGACAGTATATTTAAGCTCCTGAACCTTGCCCTGCCTTTCCAGTGGTTCTTAGAAATGCTTGGTAAATATTCCCACTGTTCCCCTAAATAGCAAATAGAGTTTTGCATTTCAAGACTGAGAGCTTGAAACCTTCAGCAGTGTCTCCTAACCTGATGGCACAGCTACTGTGAGTGACAGAGCGAGTCTGACTAATAATAAGAAGGTCTCAGTGGCTGCTCACAAAAGCACAGGTTGCTGATGGTCACTTTACCCAATGCCTATTACAGTAAAGTATCATAGGTATTATCTAAGGTAATTTATTCGTTTAAGTTAATTTGGCATATTAGTATATTAAAATCTAGGTTAAGCTCCCAACATTTTGCCTTGTATAAAAACAGACTTACTTGTGGTCTAAGCTCATTTGTAATTGTTGGTACAATAACTCTAAAAACGTTCTGTGAACCTTCTGTTATGTACAGGGTGAAAGATTGAGCCACGCTGTAGGCTGTGCTTTTGCGGCCTGTTTAGAACGTAAGCAGAAGAGGGAGAAGGAATGTGGAGTGACTGCTACTTTTGATGCCAGCCGGACCACTTTTACAAGAGAAGGATCATTCCGTGTCACTACAGCCACTGAGCTAGCAGAAAGAGAGGAGATTATGAAGCAAATCCAAGATGCCAAGAAAGGTACAGTCTGTCCTACTACAATGTGTGTTTATTAAACAGTTCTCCCCAGAGGGTGAATATTTTGAAGCTATCAGGGCTAAGCTTTCTCACAAAGAGAACTCTTAGCAATATGTGAAGACCTTAAGAACAAAGCTGGCCCTGACCAGTGTTGCTCAGTGGTTGGAGTGTCAGCCCACACACCAAGGGTTATGGGTTCAATTCCTGGTCAAGGGCATCTACCTGAGTTGCAGATTCAATCTCTGGCCCCGGTCTGGGTGCTTGCAGGAAGCAAGCAGTCGATGTGTCTCTCTCACATCAATGTTTCTGTTTCTTTTTTCCTCCTTCCCTCTTTCTTCCCTCCCACCCTCTCCCTCCATCCCTTCTACAAATCTGTAAAAAATCAATGGGAAAAATATCCTGGGTTGAAGATTAATAACAATAACCAAAAGCTGAAAATCTAAACAAAGTCCTTTCCTTTAGAGTGGTTTGTTTAGTGGCTTTGAAACTGTTTACCCTTTTTATTATGTTAAGCTACCTGGGGAAGCTAAGAGTGCAGTTGAATAAGCTGCAAAGACATTACCCTCCCTGTGTTTAAAAACAAAATTGAGAAAATCTGTTCCTGGAACAGATTTTTAATTCGAATGCATCTGATCTCTGTGAGAAGCAGATGCTGTCAAGAACCTACATCTTGCCCTAGCTGGTTAGGCTCAGTGGATAGAGAGTCATCCCTCAGACTGAAGAGCCCCAGGTTCGATTCTTGGGACTCTTGTTTGCGGGCTCCATCCCGGCCCTGGTTGGGGTTCCATGCAGAAGGCAACCAATCGATGTGTGTCTCTCACATCCATGTTTCTCTCTCTCTCTCTCAGTCTCACACCCTCCCTTCCACTCTCTCTATTAAAAAAAATAAAAAATCTTTGGGTGAGAATTAACAACAACAAAGAACCTACATCTTAAAGAAGAAGTACAAATCCCAGGTCTAGGCTGCAAAGGCCCTACTGACATGCTGCTGGGTGCTACTGTTGTCACTATATTATTCCTGCTTTTTAGTGCTTTCGTGAAAAAGCTCCTAGGTTTTGAGAAGCTAGCCCCTAGCTCTTTCTCCTATAGCCCTGTTAATTTAGTGTGTGATTTTTGCAGAATGTTTTTTCAGGTACACATGGCAGCGTAGCGGAAATGCCTGTACAAGCATTCAAGCTACTCAAGAGTCTGTTTCCTAAAGTTGGGTTGGGTTGGGTGTATGAGTGAGACGGCTTGGTGAAATGCTTTGCATTCTTGTGTATAACAGGTTGAAACAAATGTGGCATATTTTGGAATTAAACAATTGAGTTTAAATATACATTAACATAATTTTGCTAATTTTTACCATATTCTTTCAGTTCTAAACCAGCCATTTTGGGTAACTTCATTAATCCAATACTGACCCAAACAGCTCTAATTTTTAAGACCAAAAAAAGATACATATTTTTATTCAAAACTAAATTATTCATTGTGATTTGTTCTTTTCTCATAAGCATTTGTGCCAGGATCCTAAAGAATAAGAAACACCGTGTTATTTTTATTAGGAAATTTAATATGGACAGCTGTTATTTAGTGTGCTCGGTGACATTCTAACTGGAAGCGTGTTCTTTAGTACCACCACATAATACTCTGTGCTCCATGCAGCAACTGCCAACGTGGTAGTGTCCCAGCAGCTATAGAGGGTTGTGAGGGGAGGAAGTGCTAAAGGTTTTCCACATGCAGACTGGGTCTCAGCTGGTACTCACATGGAAACAGTCTCATATTTAGTTTATTCCAATTTAAAGTTTTGCTTCTGTATGCTTTTATTCAAATGAGCCACAATGCATATTGTCCATGATTGAAAGACTGCTTTATGCCATTCTGTAACATCTAATCAATCTTATGCTTATTTAGACTGTACTAACTGCCACTCCCAAAGTCATCTCCCCCAAACAAGTAAGCAAACATTGGAAACCATAAACCAGCCCGGTCGTCTTGGCTCAGTGGTTGAGTGTCGACCTATGAACTAGGAGGTCACAGTTCGATTCCTGGTCAGGGCACATGCCTGGATTGCAGGCTGGATCCCCAGTGTGGGGTGTGCAGGAGGCAGCCAATCAATGATTCTCATCATTGATGTTTCTATTTCTCTCTCCCTCTCTGAAATCAATAAATATACTTTTTAAAAGAAAACCATAAATCATCATTTTTAAAGGACTTCACATTAGAAGTTCATCTGTACTGTTTTTTAAAGCTTGCTCAAAGTCTTAAATTATGAATCACTGCATGAAAATTAGAGATCTGATATGTGTGTCTCAGTATCTATATCATGGGGCATGTTAGGTTAAACCTTTTATTTGTTTGAAAAATAGATCTGAGCCCTGCTTTTAACCTGTCTTTTAAGAGACATTGGGAAGGAGATGGGTAAAGGACCTACGAGGGTTTTTGAGTTCCTCAGCTGTGTAAGCTCAAATTATTTGAAGACATTGCTAAGGTCCTCTTTCTCTTGTTTGACCTTTAGCTGAAACAGACAAGACAGTTGTTGGTTCATCAGTGGTGCCTGGCAACACTGCCCCATCCCCATCTTCTCCCACCTCTCCCACTTCGGATGCCACTGCCTCTCTGGAGATGAACAATCCTCATGCCATCCCACGCCGCCATGCTCCAATTGAACAACTTGCTCGCCAAGGCTCTTTCCGAGGATTTCCTGCTCTTAGCCAGAAGATGTCACCCTTTAAACGCCAGCTTTCCTTGCGCATCAACGACTTGCCTTCCACTATGCAGAGGAAGACCGATTTCCCCATAAAAAATGCAGGTAATGCAGCATCCACCTGACTCACTGGTGCTCTAGCACTGAAACATTATCGTCACTTCCAGTCCAAACACTAATCCCACCAAACTAGCCCTACCCCGACTGCCCCCCAGGCTGGTTTATGGTTATAAATATCTTGTACCATTTCCCATCGGGAGAAAAACTAAGGTTCCTGGAGGAGATGTGAATCATTCATTTCTCTTCAACAGACAAGTAATAGAGCCATAATGGGAATTCCTAGCCTGAGCTATAAGATTTGTGGTTTGTCCTGGTGGAAGTGTACTTAACTACCTCTCAGCCAACCTGCTTCCAAACATCAAGGGTCTCAAGTTTCCATTCTTATCCTGCCATTTGGGACCCAGCAGGGAATTAATTATAAAGATAAATAGCATTACTGTCAGACGTACCAGAAGAAATGGATAAGTGTTCATTGTTCTTGTGGCTGGTTGGCTCCATAGGGAGGAAACTCTAAACAGGCTTCCTGTATGAATCTAAGATCTGTTGTTCATCAGAGACAGTGGGCTTGCTCACACATATTCATTACCTTTCAGAACTGCCACACAGTCCTTTGTGTGGCCTCTGTACAGCTGAGCCAGCCCCGGTAGTTCTATCCTCATCATAAGACCCGGAGCTAAAGTGTCAGATCTGGTCAGTGCTTTTATTGGACTCTATTTCACTTCACTCTGAGACACACCCAGCCAGTGCTTCCTCAGAGTGTGAGGAAGCTCTGTCTCAATAGGGCACTCTCACTGGTGGTGGTATAAAAGTACAGAGAGTTAAGTTCTTTTGACACATGAAACTAGGCCTAAAGAACAGTTCACTAGACGATTACTGAGGGTTGGTCCAGCTCTCAACTCCTATAAAAACGGAAACTCCAGATGCTTCAAGTACCTGTTTTCAGTTTCCTTCTGGAGCAGATAGGAAACAAAAACTAGCATTCTCTTTTCACAGTTGAGCAAATAAAGGTACAGCACACATTTATCTTCCTCAGTGACACATAAGTATCCCAGAGTCAATATTAAGAACAAAGCCTCAAGAGTCCTGGACCTCAGTTCACTTTTCCATGTTTTCACAGTTAATATACTTTGTACTTTAGAGGAAAATGAGAGTGATGACATTGTCATGGATTATCATAGAAAAAAGGACTGAGCATCCACTGGTGCCCTTTGACTTTAACCCATTTTCTGATAGTTACTAAATAGCTTCAGAGCTTAAATCATACCTGTGAACTTCAGAGCTTAAATCATACCTGTGAACTTAAATCATACCTTCTGGAAGACATGAGTGACCTGAATCAAATAGGTCACTCATGTCTTCCAGAAACTTCTAGCTAACAACATCTTGGCACAAAAAGGAATCTGGGGATTTGCAAGGGAGGAAGATAGACCTCAGGACATGAACTGTTGACATTTCATACCTCCTGACCTGAAAAGCCAATGAAATAGTGGACAGTAAAGTTTTTTAAGCTGCTTTTATAGCCGCACCTGTCAGTTGAGACTTTTCCTTTCACAAATCAGGAATGCAGTATAAACTGCCACCTTGTACCATATTTTATATTTTTGGATTATTGAGTGTTTCTGTCTGGAGCCATTTTGTGTTTGTCTTGCAGTGCCAGAGGTAGAAGGGGAAGCAGAGAGTATCAGCGCCCTGTGCTCACAGATCACCAATGCCTTCAGCACACCCTCCGAGGATCCCTTCTCATCCGCCCCGATGACCAAACCAGTCACAGCAGTGGCACCACAGTCTCCCGCCTTTCAAGGTTAGCGCCCTGTTAGCCTGCTCAGCTTTTCTCTCTGAAACTAGCTTTTTATGATGCTGCTCACTAACTGTAAGTTGGCATCCTGAGTTTTCCGAAAGCTGGTCAGACCCACTCATTTCCCTGTTTGATGTCTCAGATGGATTCATTTCCCTGTTCAACAGTGTCCTTGCTCTTTGTTCCCCTTCCTGTTTCCTAAGATGTCTGCATTTGTCATTTTGCATGTACCTACCTATCATTCATCCTATTCTATTAGGAGCTATAGTCCCAGCCCACTGCTTCATTTGCCCCTTCACTGTTAAAAGTCAGAGTATCCAGCCACTTCTCCAGACACAGCAGTCATCAGAGTTCTAGGTTATTCTTTCTTTAGCACAGTGGTTTTCCACCCAGGGTGATTTTGCCCCTCAAGGAAAATCTGGCATTCATTGTCTGGAGACATTTTTTATTTGGGGTTTCACAGCTTGGTAAAGGGTGATTGCTAATGGCACCTGTGTAGAGACCAGGAATGCTACTAAACATCCTTTAGTGCACAGGCTAGCCACCCTTACAACAAAGAATTATCTGGCCCAAAATAGCAATAGTGCCAAGGTTGAGAAGCCCTGGACTCATCTAGTCTCTACCCAGTCTCAGGAACACAGAAAAAGGTACTTCTTTTGGCTCTTTAGTTCATTTAATCTTCTGTAACAGGTGTCCTAGAATTTGACTTTGTGGCATTGAAGAGTTACTAAAAGTTGTTGTTTTCAGAGTTACTGAATTAGCAGTTACTGACTCAGAGGTCAGCAAAGAGTCTGTATTACTTAAATTACAGACTTTAGAGTTTGACCTCCTTATAATTGCCATTTCTTTATTTCTTTTGAGAGAGAGCTCAGAAAAAGCTTTGCTGTGCGAACAGTACCCTGCTCCTGTTGGAGTAAGCTACAACATGCTTTTCCTACAAGGAATCTCTTTTTAAAAAATATACCTTTAAAGTCATGTGTGCCAAATAGCTTTCCATCTGACAAATATTTATAATATCAATAATGAGCCCTAACCGGTTTGGCTCAGTGTTTAGAGCGTTGGCCTGCGGACTCAAGGGTCCCAGGTTCGATTCTAGTCAAGGGCATGTACCTTGGTTGCGGGCACATACCCAGTGGGGAGTGTGCAGGAGGCAGCTGATCGATGTTTCTCTCTCATCGATGTTTCTAACTCTCTATCCCTCTCTCTTCCTCTCTGTAAAAAAATCAATAAAATATATTTTAAGAAATATCAATAATGATAGGCACAATTTATTGAGCCCTTGGTACCTTCTGCCACATTATGGTAAGGACTCATGCATGTTCTCATCTCTTTTAATCTCCACAACAACTCTTTGAGGTAAGCATTACAGATAAGGAAAATGAGGCTCAGAGAGCTTAAGTAAATTGCCCAACATGCACAGCCAGGATTTAAACCCAGGTCTTTCTGACTATAGTACCTGTTACATTCTACTGACTGTATGCCTATTCACAAGGCAATGAGTGTAAAACTGAATAGAACATAGTCCTTTCCCTGTCTTTAAGGGGCTCCCAGTCGAAGGGTAAGCTAGTTTTTTAGACAAGCCCTGGGTAAATAGCACCAAAGCCACAGCATGGTTACCTCGTCCTAAACAGGGAATGGTTGTAGTGTAGGGCAGGGGAAGGTACCTGCTTATATGTTCCATACTAAATATGAATGATAGATGGACTGAGGAGGAGCAACTGATGGAATAGATGCCCAGAATACAGGAACAGGGTCTCAGGAGATTTTGATAAAGGGAGACAAGAAAAGAATAGTGGGGCCTTTGAGATATTATCAACATTACCAAGGAGGAAAAAATCTTCCAAAAAGGAAGATAAAATTAATTATGTAGTCAATTATAGATTTATTAAGCAAGTGAAAACATATACCAAGTTTGATTCCTCATCTGTAATATGGGGATAATACCAGTCTTACTAGGTTTTTGAGAGAATTAAATGAAATGATGCACACTAAAGTATTATTAACATAGCATCTAGAACATAATATGGAATCATTATATTTATCCCATTGTTGTTATTGTTGCCATAACTTTGGAAAGTGAAAGGAGAGGGAAATGCTTTATATACATCATTATGCCAAAGGCTATGCATTAGCTTTTTGCTGCTTGTAATGCAAAGCCGCTCTGTTCAAATTTAATTTGAAATTGTTTTTCTAGGCTTTCATTTCCTCTCTCCCCATACACATAGTGTCCTAGAACAGTCATTTGACTCTTTCCAGATAGCTATTTTCATCACAACCTCTAATTCCCTCTTTGCCAAAATGTTTGTGTATCCACTACAAGATGGTATGGTTACCCCAACACCAACTTTTCTGTCTGTCTGTTCCATCAGTATTGCACATTGGCCTGACTGACCCAGCTCCAACAGGTCACCTGTGCACCCTGCATGAATTAACTCCATTGATGTTGTCTGCTCCCATTGTAGCTAATGGCACTGACTCAGCCTTCCATGTGCTTGCTGCTAAGCCAGCCCATACTGCTCTAGCATCCGTAGCAATGCCTGTGCGTGAAACCAACCCTTGGGCCCATGCCCTTGATGCTGTTAACAAGGGAATTGCAGCCACACATTCGGGTAAGGTGGCCACAGATGGTGGTGAGGATTCTGGGATCAGCTAAGTGACCTTGGTTTGAAAATCAGCCATTTACCTGAGGAGGAGCCAGGGAGAAGTCCTTTTAGGAAAAGTATGTTCTCTCCTGGAAATAAACTACAATTAAGAAAGGCTGGAGAAGGAGAAAGAACTAAAGAGGTTAAGTTGACAGTTCTTAAGACTATGGAACAGAACCACCCATAGAACTTTCATAAAGTACAGATTCCTGGGCCTACCCTGAAGGAGTCTGTCACTGGATTTGGAAATATGTGGATAAGCCTATAGGATGAGGGGACCCTGCCTCCTACAATGGCAGGCCCAAAAACAAGAGCTATAAAAAGCACTTTATTTTTGCTTTTCTGTACTTCCTAGTTTTTCTATAATGAACATTTAACCATAAAACCAAGAGAATTTTAAACAATACTAAAGGCAGTTCATCAGGAAGGCAACATGTGTCAGGAAGCCAGGCAGGGGTCATGAGGTACAGGACCAAGTATTTTCTCTTCGTTCTGTTAGAGTAGAAGGTGAGTCACCTTGGGCCTTTTGAGCATGTGCAAGGTGGTTTCTGTACTGTAGATGAGCCGCAGCACCAGGGAGGGGTTTCCTGTGCCCGCCCGCTGCCTTGGTTCAGTGCAGTTGAGCCGTATCTAGACAGCTCCTCAGCGTGGCTGAGCAAGCAGCATGGTCTGACACATGCTGCCACAAAACTCCCCTGCTAGTCACATTATTCCACTAGAGGGATTTGTTCCACGTTGGGATCATTCAAATCACCAAGGTTATCAGGTGAAGAAAAACGCTCCGGAAGACTGACTCTTTTCTCTCTCTCATGTTGGTTTCAGGGACCGAGTGGGCTCAGTCTTCTGGTGCTGCCTCTCCAGGTCTCTTCCAGGCTGGTCACAGACGTACTCCCTCTGAAGCTGACCGCTGGTTAGAAGAGGTGTCCAAGAGCGTCCGGGCGCAGCAACCCCCAGCCTCAGCTGTCCCTCTGCAGCCAGTCCTCCAGCCGCCTCCACCCACTGCCATCTCCCAGCCAGCGCCACCTTTCCAAGGGAATGCATTCCTCACCTCTCAGCCCGTGCCAGTGGGTGCGGTCCCGCCCCTACAGCCAGCCTTTATCCCTGCCCAGGCCTATCCTGTGGCCAATGGGATGCCCTATCCAGCCCCTAATGTGCCTGTGGTGGGCATCACTCCCTCCCAGATGGTAGCCAATGTGTTTGGCACTGCAGGCCACCCTCAGGCTGCCCACCCCCATCAGTCTCCCAGCCTGGTCAAGCAGCAGACATTCCCTCAGTATGAGACAAGCAGTGCTACTGCCAGTCCCTTCTTTAAGCCTCCTGCTGAGCACTTCAATGGGTCTGCAGCTTTCAATGGGGTAGACGATGGCAGGTTGGCCTCCGGAGACAAGCACACAGAGGTTCCTGTGGCCACCTGCCCGGTGGATCCTTTCGAAGCCCAGTGGGCTGCATTAGAGAGCAAGTCCAAGCAGCGTACTAACCCCTCCCCCACCAACCCCTTCTCCAGTGACTTACAGAAGACGTTTGAAATTGAACTTTGAGCAGTCCCCATGGCTTATGTATTTTGTCCATACTTAGGCAAGGGCGGGAGGAGGGTGAAGGTTAGAGGAGCAAAGGAGACTTTGTGTTCCCAATAGCACACTTTTCACTAATCCCAAAGGTCCCCAGGAGCACGTCCAGGTGCGGAGTGCTGTGTGGGTGATTTTTGAAAAAAGTGGAGAAAACCATTCCTAGAGAAGAGCTGTCCTAGTTAGGCTAAAGAAGTCAAGAAAATGTTGCCCTTTGTCCTTCTCCTGCCTCAGCCCCTTACAAATCTCTGATAACAGAGAGGCAGACGTATCTGAACAGGAATCTGTATTCAAAGCACATTTACTGGAATATAGAACACAACGGGAAGCAAAACGATCTCCCTTCGTTTTTCAGGCCATGCACCTGCCTCCTCTCAATACTGGCCCATCTTAGAGATTGAGAATAGGGTGGCCTGTGCTTGGGCCGAGGACGAGAGGCAGGCGGTGCTGCCAGAATCCCAGGAGGGCGCATCAGCAGCTGCCCAGCAGAGCTATATTTTAGGGGTAAAGTTGAGCTTCCATTTTGAGTAAGAATAAATATTATAAATATATATCAAAAAAGCCAAAATCTTTATTTTTATGCATTTAGAATATTTTAAATAGTTCTCAATATTAAAAAGTTGTATAAGTTGTAAGTAATCTTGCCAAAGGTAAAAGGGTTAGCTGTAAGAAATTGTACATAAGATTGATTTATCGTTGATGCCTACTGAAGTAAAAGGGGAAAAGCTGGAGGTGCAGACCGGATCCCTCGCTTATTTGGTATCAGTCATTGTAAGTAGAGTAGCACATTGCAACAACAATCATGCTTATGACCAATACAGTCACTAGGTTGTAGTTTAAATAAAGAAAATGAAAGAGTAGTCTCGTCCTGGTTTTAAACCTATGGTGAAATTCTAATATTATTTTAATGGAATCAGTCTAAATATGCTCTATAGAGAATATGTATTTTCTTTTATATATTGCTGCAGTTTCCTTATGTTAATCCTTGACTTTGTTTTAACACTAAGGTGACAGTGACATCATATGCATAGACTGGAACGCAGGTTATTCTGTTGGTTTGTCATGTGGGTCTTGGTGGGTTCTGTTTTGTCCTTTAAGTGTTGTTCCCATGAGTTTTGTGGGGATGGAGTTTCTGGTTTTATTAGGGGTGTGTGTGTGTGTGTGTGTGTGTGTGTGTGTGTGTGTCCATGTGTGTCCATGTGTGTGTCCTCGTCCCCCTCCCTTGTGGTGGACAGAACATCCCGTTGCCAGTTGCAGCCACTTGACCTCTGGTAACAACGTGAGATCCCATCTCATTTTTACTTTTGAACGTTGGCCTTACAATCAAATGTAAGTTATATATATTTGTACTGATGAGAATTTATAATCTGCTTTAACAAAAATAAATGTTCGTGGTAGAAGCTTTTGCCCATAAAGGGCTGTTCTTTCCCCTTTTCTTTATTAGCAGTAGACTTTTAGTTCTTTCAGGTCTTGTTCCCTCTCTCCATTCTGCTGTTGCTGCAGCTCTCTAGTTTGGTGGCTAGAAAATCTTTTATTTTCTAATATATTCTTTTATTATTATTTTTCAGAGAGCGGTAAGGAGAAAGAGAGAAAAACATCGATTGATCGGTTGCCTCCCACATGCGCAACCCTCTGGTGTGCGGGCAACACTCCAAGTCTCACTGGCCAGGGCTCTGGTATATTCTTATAGTTCATATTTGTATTCATTCTTTAGGCTTTGGTTGATCCTAAACGCATCTCGAACATCAGAATCTTGCTGCCTAAAGTGTGGTCTGGACAACAGCATGGACTTCACCTAGGAGCTGGTTAGAGATACAGAATCTCAGCTCCCCACCCTCCTCCAGACCTTGGAAGCAGAATCTGCATTGGAGCAAGATTCACAATCAGATATCCAGGGCTGGAGCAGTGAGTCTCAACCTTGGATATGTATCAAAATCACTTGGGGAGCATTTAAAATCCTCATGGCTGGGCAGTACTCTAGACCAATTAAATTTGAATCTCTGAGGAGTGGAACCCCTGGTTCTATTTTTTTAAAAGGCTCCCACTGTGGAAGAGG
Source organism: Cnephaeus nilssonii (assembly GCF_951640355.1). Taxonomy (NCBI): domain Eukaryota; kingdom Metazoa; phylum Chordata; class Mammalia; order Chiroptera; family Vespertilionidae; genus Cnephaeus; species Cnephaeus nilssonii. The sequence continues at coordinate 86,427,126 of NC_137075.1, read as the reverse complement.
GTTGAGAACCAGTGGTTTAGATTGAGTTTTACTCTCACCTTGAACGTCAGTCCACTATTCTGTGACAAGTTCTAAGAAGAGCTAGCTAACCTCAAACTTACCTTCTGAAAATATGTTACCGATGGGCCAAATACTGGTTTAATTAAAGAACTGGGGAGTCCAAGAAAATTAGAAATTTTCTAATTTTTATAGCAAAACCAGCCGTGGTGAATCAAAGGGAATGGTCCTCAATATTTTTAAATGGAAAGAAAAGATCTGTGCCTTGGCCCATGATAGGTAGACCAAGAAGTATCCCTCCCTCAGCCCGTGTGGTCATGATGAACAAAACCTTTCCCTTAGCGCCTGTCTTTGTTTCCCATGTCTCTGAGTAACCTGTGTCACTAGGCCCAGCCAGCCCTCTGGAGGATTGTAGAAAGTTAAGTGGAAAGGGACTAAGAAGCTCATTGAATCCAGGCCTCTTATTTTAGCAGCAAGGAATTGGAAGTTCTGAGATGAAGAATGACTTCCACCAACTCAAACCATTTCTGAAGCCACTTCCTTATTATTACATTGCCCTCCCCTCCATTGGTACCACTATTTTACTGTTGCTGATTTCTTTAAATATATTTTTTAATTTACTTCAGAGAGAGGGAGGGAAAGGGAGGCAGAGATAGAAACATTAATGATGAGAGGGAATCATTGATCGGTTGCCTCCTGCACTCCTACTGAGGATCAAGCCTGCAACCCGGGCATGTGCCCTGACTGGGAATCGAACCCTGACCTCCTAGTTCATAGGTTGATGCTCAACCACTGGGCCACACTGGCCAGACTGCTGTTTTTAACAATAGTCTGGCTTTTATGTGGCAGCAAACACTTTGATCCACAGATTCCTACTCAAGAAGGAGCGGCTCCTTGTTGGTCTCAGTACAGAGCAGGCCCGTCGATCAGCTCCATACAGGTGTAAGGCGGTCCTCACAGCCAGCTCTTCCTGTTGGCCTCAGGAGGAGGGCTTCCGGCTCCAGCTTCCCGATGAAAGTAAGAAGCTTTTACAGTTCTTTCATGCTCAGATAATAATGCAACTGCTACCCTTTCATACTAAATCCCTATCTGAGCCTTACCTTATAGTCTACTTTCCTGAGAGCTTTCACCAACATTATGCTGTTACCCATAGGCACAGATGGGCTTGAAGCTGGTTGCTATTTACTACCTAGAAGGTTGAGAAAGGGACTAGAGCAATAGACCACTGTTTGACCCCAGATGAGATCTAGTTCTAGCAAAGAATCCTTCCCTGTCACAGCAGGAGTTAGGTAGGTGTTTACTTTGAAACAGTTATGCACCTCCCTGTCCAGCTTTACATGAAGTGAGAACCCTAGTAGCTCATTTTAAAACGCAGTGAACTGATGCTGTGTAACAGAAATTATAGAGGGAAGTTGTAAAGTAAAGGGTATCCTAATCTAAACAGATTTCTCTCTGTGACAACTCAGCTATCTTTGGTCATGTCAGAGATGCTGATCTGGCCTCTGCTGAGGCTAAACACTGGCTGGGTGGGGTGGGTGGGGTGGGGTAGGTGGGGTGGGGTGGGGTGTCTCCAGAAGATAACTCCCTTGCCAGCCACAGAGGGGAGAGCGAGTCCCCCTGCCCTTCTCCCCAGCCCTACGAGTTGTTTCAGGACCGGGGCTGGAGCCAGCCTTCATCCCTGCTGCCAGACCGGCTGAGCATGCGGCTGGGAACGGGAACAGCTGGCACAGCAGAAGCTGGAGTAATACTCATTGCCACAGAGCCGGGCCTGCAGGATGAGCTCACAGTTGGCCAGCTCCGGCTGATCCATGCAATCCCTGCCGGGGTCCCTGGGCTGGGCGGCCAGTGCTGCAAAACAGCAAGGGAGAGAGAAAGGGTAAGGAAGCTCTGTGTGCTGAAAATTCTCACCATTTCATTTCCTTAAAAGTGGCACCGTGGCTGTCAGATGCCCCCAACATGGAGTTGCCCTGAAACCTTTCAACACCTGTATGTACAACTACAAGGAGGGGTCACAATTTCCATCCATCCTTTTTTTTTTTTTCAATTACAGTTGACATACATTTGTTTCAGGTGTGCGACATAGTGATTACACATTCATATAACTTAGAAAGTCCTATAAGTCTAGTTCCCATCTAAACCATGCATAGTTATTACAATATTGTTGACTATTCCCTATGCTGTACTTTACATTCCTGTGACTGTTTTTATAACTGCAATTTGTATATCTTAATCCCTTCCCCCTTTTCACCCATCCTCCTAAACTCTCTTCCCTCTGGAAATCATCAGTTTGTTCTCTGTATCTGAGTTTGTTTTGTTTGTTCATTTTTTTTTTTTAGATTCCACATGTAAGTGAAATCAGATGGTATTTGTATTTCTCTGTCTGACTTATTTCACTTAGTATAATACCCTCTGAGTCCATCCATATTGTTGCAAATGGCAAGATTTCACCGGTTTTATGGCTGAATAATATTCCATTTTATATATATGTACCACGTCTTTATCAAATAATTTAGTGATACTTAGGTTGCTTCCATATCTTGGCTACTAATAATGCTACAGTGAACATAGGGATGCATATGTCTTTTCAAATTTGTGTTTTGGATTTCTTCAGATAAATACCCAGAATTGGAATTGTTGGGTCATATGGCAGTTGTATTTTTAATTTTTTGAGGAACCTCCATAATACTGTTTTCCATAGTGGCTGTTCCAATCTGCATTCCCACCAACAGTGCACGAGGGCTCCCTTTTCTTCACATCTTCGATAACACTTATTGCTTGTTGATTTATTGGAGATACACGTTCTGACAGGTATGAAATGATATCTCATTGTGATTTTAATTTATATTTCCCTGATGATTAGTGATGTTGAGCATCTTTTCATATATCTATTGGTCACCTGTATATTCTCTGTGGAGAAATGTCTGTTTAGGACCTTTGCTCATTCTTTAATTGGGTTGTTTGGGGGTATTTTGGTGTTAAGTTTTGTGAGTTCCTCGTGTATTTTGGATATTAACTCTTCATTGGATATCTCAATGGTGAATATCTTCTCCCATTCTGTTGGTTGTCTTTTCAGGTTTTTTATTTTTGTTTTGTAAATTCTCACCTGAGGATATTTTTCCATTGATTTTTTTTTTTTTTAGAGAGAGTGGGAGGGAGGGGAAGAGACAGAGAAACATCAATGTGAGATTGGTTCCTCCCACATGCGCCCCAACCAGGGCCGGGGAACAAGCCTACAACCAAGGTATGTGCCCTTGACCAGAATTCACCCATGAACCTTCAGTCCACAGGCTAATGCTCTACCCACTGAGCCAGACTGGCTAGGGCTCTATTGTTTTTTAAAAACTATCTTTGTTATTTCCTCCCTTCTCACTTTGGGCTTTATTCTTCTTTTTTCTAGTTCCTTTATGTGCAAGGTTAGATTGTTGGAGATTTTTATTGTTTTTTGAAGTAGGCCTGTATTACTATTTCTCTTTCTCTTAAAACTATTTTGGCTGTGTCCCATAGATTTTGGGTCATTGTGTTTTCATTTACGTTTGTCTCAAGGTATCTTTTAATTTCTTCCTTGATCTCATTGTTAACCCATTCATTGGTTAACAGCATGTTATTTAGCCTTCACATGTTTTTGTCATTTTCAGTTTTCTTCTTGTTTTGATTTCTAGTTTAATACCACTGTGATTGGGAAAGATACTTGATATGATTTCAGTTTTCTTAATTTATTGAGACTTCTTTTATGGCTTAACATGTTGGCTATCCTGGAAAATGTTCTGTGTGCACTTGAAAAGAATATATATCCTGCTTTAAGGTGAAATGTCCTAAAAATGTCAATTAAGTCCATCTGGTCTAATGTGTCATTTATACCTTCTTGTTGGATTAATCCCTTTATCATTATGAAATGCCCTTCTTTGTCTTTTGTTACAGCCCTTGTTTTAAAGTTTATCTTGTTTAAGTATTGCTCCCCCAGCTCTTTGGGTGGTGTCTATTAGCATGAAATACCCTTTTCCATCCCTTTACTTTGTGTGCTTGTTTTCCTAGCTGAAGTGGGTCTGTTGTAGGCAGCATATGTGTGGGTCATGTTTTTCTATCCATTCAGTCACCCAATATCTTTTGATTAAAGCATTTAGTCCATTTACATTTAAAGTAATTATTGATAGTTATTGCCATGTTATTGTTTTTGTAGTTCTTCTGTGTTCCTTTCTTATTCTCTTGCTCTCATAGGTTGATGACTTTCTGTAGTATAGTGTTTGGATTCCCTTCTCTTTATTTCTTGCATATCTCTTGTAGATTTTTGGTTTGTGGTTACCATGTGCTTCACTGTTTATTGCAGTCTATTTTAACCTTTTGCACTCGGATGTCGAGTGTCACTCGACACGGTTAGCATTGGTAGCAGGAATCGAGAAAAAAGCAAGCGAGTGCAGAGGGTTAAGTTGATGGTCGCTTAAAGTCAAACACATTCTAAAATGACTATAATTTTTACTCACCACCTCCACATTTATGTTATGGTAATTTTTTACTTCCTTTGTGTGTGTCCCTTATTTTATTACCATAATTACACATGATCTTCCTACTTTTGCTTTTTAACCTTTGTAATAGCTGTTGATCCACTGCCTTTATACTGTTTGCCTTTGTCAGTGAGAATTTTTATTTCCTATGATAACTTTGCAGCATAATCTTGATTATAAGTCTGTGCTTTTCATCATTTTGAATATTTCTTGCCAATCTCTTTTGACCTGTAAAGTTTCTTGTGAGAAATCAGCTGACAGTCTTATCGGACCACCTTTATAGGTAACTAACTGCATTTTTCTTGCTGCATTTAAGATTCTCTCTTTGTCGTTCACCTTTGGCATTTTAATTATAATGTGTCTTGGTGTGGGCCTATCTTGTTTGGGACTCTCTGCACTTGTATGTCTATTTCCTTTGCCAGAGTAGAGAAGTCTTCTGTCATTTCTTCAAATAGATTTTCAATCCCTTGCTTTCTTCTGCTTCTGGTACCCCTACAATGCAAATGTTGGTTTATCCTGCCCTAGCCAGTTTTCTCAGTGGATAGAGCGTTGGCCCTTGACTGAAGGGTCCCGAGTTCGATTCCGGTCAAGGGCATGTGCAGGAGGCAACCCATTGATGTGTCTCTTCCCCTCCCTTCCACTCTCTAAAAAAATAATAATAATGTTGGTTTATCCTAAAGGTCCCTTACACAATTTTTTTTTCATTCTTTTTCTTGGTTTTCACTATCTTATTTTCTAGATCTGATCCTGTGTTTCATCTCATCTGCTGTTGATTCCCTCTAATGTAGTCTTCACTTTTGACTGGTTCTTTTTTTTTTTTTTTTTTGTATGATTTCTATCTCTTTGTTGAGGTTCTTACTGAGTTCATCTATTCTTCCACTGAGCTCATTGAACATCCTTATAACCAGTATTTGAACTCTTTATCTGGTGGATTGCTTGTGCCCATTTCATTTAGTTCTTTTTCTGGAGTTTTGTCCTGTTCTTTCATTTGGAACATGGCTGTCTCTTCATTTTGGCTGACACTCTGTGTTTCTAGGTATTGGGTAGGTCTGCTATGTCTCCCACACTTGGCAGAGTGGCCTTACGTAGCAGGTGTGCTGTGAGGACCAGGGGAGCAGTCTCCTTTTTCACCTGAGCTGGTGCTCCAGGAGTGTCCCTTGTGTGGATTGTGTTTGCTCTCCTGTTGTAGTTGAGCCTTGATTGCTATTGGCATGTCAGTGGGTGGGATTGACCCTCGGGCTGATGGGCCGTGAGGACTGGCCATGACTACAGAAAAGCTGTAGGGGCTGACCCATGGAGCAGGAGTTGCTTTAGCAGATCTCTTGTACCAGCCACGTCTGCTCGTCCCATGTGTTGTTTATGGAACCGATTGGGTGGTACTTTGGTGTGGTCTGAAGCTGGCCACTGGCTGTGTTGGTTCTGGAGGCTCTTGGGAAGGGCTCTGGTGCAGGCCAAGGTCAGCCGCCATCTGTGCCCAGCTTGGGGCTGCCTAATGGGAGGTACAAAGTGATTTGCGATTGGTTGCTGCTTTAGTGCCATATTGTGGCCACTTAGTTGAAGCTGCACTCCCAGCCAGCATGGGCTGCAGCTTATGCCAGGCTGGGGCCACATAACGGGAGCTACAGTGCAAGGTGAGACCAAGTGCCTCTTGTGCCAAGGTTGGAGCACTTAGCAAGAGGCACAGGGCACACCAAGGCCAGCTGCTGTTTGTTTGGGGTTTCTAGACCTTTGGGAGATTTTGAGAAAGTTTGTGGCAAGGACAGCTGCTTTTGTGGAAAAGTGACTGGAAGTGGCTCAGGTTGGCTATGAGTTGGGTGGGGCAAACAGTGTTAGCCAGGTTAATGGAGAGCTCAGATTTGGCACCCACCTCCCACCTTGCTGGCTGGGTGTGGGACTTGCCCTCACCTACCAGTCTCGTCATGGCTGCTTCTGTATATCCTTCGTTATAGGACTTCTGTTCAGCTAGTGTTCAGGCGGTTCTATAATTTAGGTATAATTTGATGTGATCGTGGGGGAAGATGAGCACAATATTTACTCCGCCATCTTGGCTGGAAGTCATTTGCCACCCATTTTTGGCCCTACTATAGCATGCAATGGTCCTCCCATTATTCTTTTGCCACCTCAGCACAGCCCATCGCAGACTCCCAAATACTGACTGACTAGATGATTAAACAGCTCTTGAAGTTAACTCCCTACCCTTACTGTTGAGGCCTGACGAGCTAAATGACCTCTGCCTTGGCCTTTAGATTGGGAAGAAGAGAGTAGGATCAGCCCTAAAGAAAATTTTTGAGTTGGCAAGTGCTGTTTTGTCCTCCCTCTCACTGCTGGTTTCCTTCCTCCAGCCTCCAAGTTTTGTGCATTCGGTAGTCCCAGTTTATCTGGCCCTTTGTTTCCGTTTTTCCTCTCCCGCCCCGAGAAAGCAGTGCGTGCTAGTCAAGGTGACAGGAAAACAGTCTTGTGAGCAATGCTCCAATACTGAGCACAGAGCACTGGTCCCCTCCTTGGCATTTACTAGGAGCTTCTGTATCTTATAAACTGCGCGAGTTTCCGTCCGCTGCTTCATCGTAGGGCTGAAGTGGCCTATCTCCTTAACTTCCCTTTCTTTCTGGAAGGGGCTCTTGTTCCCCGCTTGGCTTGGGCCTGAGTAGCACTTTCCCTAAAGTCAGACCTCCTGGGCCTTGGGGAAGGCTTATCCCATTTCCCCCGTGCTTCCTTCCAACGTACAACAAAATGACCATTGACTACAGAGGTTAAGCACACCCGCTCCAGAGCCAGACTTCCTGGGCGCAGTCCTGGCTCTGCCCCTTGCCAGCTGGCTGACTTTGGGCAGATACTTAAGCTCTCTGTGCCTCTGTTTCCTCATCTGCAATGGGCACATGAGTGTCTAACTGTGTTTTTTGCCTTATTCCCTCTCATTTAAAACAATGAGTGACCCCCTGAGTTTTTTCCGTATAGTATTTTCTATTTCTAAACAATATTTTAAGCAAAAAGAATAAGGCCTCACAGTAGAAGTATGTCCCTTACTCTATTACTCTAGAGCAGTGGTCAGCAAACTCATTAGTCAACAGAGCCAAATATCAACAGTACAATGATTGAAATTTCTTTTGAGAGCCACACTCAAGGGGCCAAAGAGCCGCATGTGGCTCACAAGCCGCAGTTTGCCGACCACGGCTCTAGAGCAAGCATGTCAAACTCAAAGGCTAACATGGGCCAAATAAACAAGGTTTATAAGTTTATGTGGGCCGCAAAAAAAAAAAGCTTCAATTTTCATAGAAACATGCTGAATACAAAGGGCTAAAATAAATGGTCATTAATATAAAATAATAGAACATTTTAATAAAAATATTTTTTCTTGAACAATAACTTACCAGACACTGCACAAATTAATAAGCGTAACACAAATGAACCTATTTTTCTTGTTCTCCAAAAGCGAAATATTTCCTGTTGCACACACCAAACAAGTCAGTCTAAGACTAATGACGTGGCAGTCGGCTGCTAAAATATTCGCTGCTAGTATTAGTGAAGAGAAATGGTGCGCCTGAGCATAAGGCACGTGGCACGTAAGGGAAATGAATGCAATACAATTATATTAATCAGTCATTAGCAAACATTGTAGTTCATTATTAATAATTATGTATAACAGGATATTGTAAAAATTAAGTCATGAAGTTATTAAAATGTTTCTTACATACCGTTATATTGGCTGGGCCGAAAAAATATTCATTGTGGGCCACATGCGACCTGCGAGTTTGACATGCTTGCTCTAGAGCAGGGGTCCTCAAACTTTTTAAACAGGGGCCAGTTCACTGTCCCTCAGACCGTTGGAGGGCCGGACTATAGTTTAAAAAAAACTATGAACAAATTCCTATGCACACTGCACATATCTTATTTTGAAGTAAAAAAACAAAACGGCAAAAACATCCGCATGTGGCCCGCGGGCCATAGTTTGAGGACGCCTACTCTAGAGTGTGACTGGCTCAAGCACCACCCCCCCGCCCTATTGCTAACACTAATTCCAGTGTTAGCCCCAAACCATGACTAGGGCAAGGTGAAACCCCGCTCCCCAAAGAAAAAATGGCTGCAGCCTAATCCATGGAATGAATACAGTTAGGAGGGAGGCCACTTCTAATAAAGAAAGATGCCCCAAAAATATCTAAGATGAGCAGCACGGTGGTCCAGCACGGGTGGGAGAAAAGTGGCCGACGAAGCCACAGTGCCGTTTCCAAGAGGCAGGTCACAGACCTTTCAGCGTGGTGACCACACGTCATCAGGAGTCCCACCAGCCTTCACCAAGCAAGTTTCTGATTGTAGATTGGTTTCCCACACAGACGGACGTATCTACCGGGATCACAACCGTCAGGGTCCTCCTAACCACTCTCCTTCTCACATAAATCTGTATTCTAGTTTGTCTGAAGTCTGGTAAGTTTGGTTATGTAGATAAGAGACGGGTTTGCTGGGCATCATCGGAGGCGGGAAGTAGCTCCTGCAGTAGGAGGCTGTCACCAAGTTTCTGAGCACCTGGTGCTGCCAAGCCCTGGGCTGGAGTCCCGGGACGCGCGTCCCGGTCGCTGTTCTAAGGAGCTCACAGACAAGGCCCGGGTGTCAGTCCAACTCCCTAAGCAACACTTCTACCACAGACTTCCTGCCCCTAGCACTGACCAGTCCCCCCTCATCCTGGCAGCCAGGCCCGGGCCCCGGCACGTTCTCCCTCAGCTCTTTCCAGCCCTGCTGCTCAGTGAGCCCAGATTGAGGGTACATGGAGGCACACTGGGCGTAGGGCAAAGATCACCACCATCCTCCCCACCCCTCTGGCTTATTTGAACACAGAGCTCTTGTGAGATTGAAGATTAAACCACAAGCTGTTTCATCAATTCTGAGATGCACTTACTTTCATATTTTAACACCTGTCAAATTGGACTGCAAATTAATTGATGGTGTCCTAGCATTGAATTAGCCGTTTTTTCCTTAGTGTTACAAAAATGCATCTTAAAACATGGTATTTAGATTTGTTGAAATTTGATAACAGCTTAGAGCAAGAGCTAGAGAATAGAAGGCTGAAATATCAACTTACTAAATAGTGCAAGGAAAATTCTGCCCACTTACAGGTGTAATAGTTCAGTGAAAAGAACATTAAGTATGAGGATTAGTGCCAAGGTGGCCACAAATCTGTTGTATGACTGGTGGAAGCATCCCGGGAGCTCTCCCGATTAGCGTCACTTGTCAGTTGGCGACACTAACCCCTGTCTTTCCTTTCTGATCTCTATGGATCCCAGGGCCACACAGGCACTTTACAATCGTAGGACCATGTTTTGCCGCCCTAATTAGAATGGACAGATCTTAATGATCTGCCTTAAGTATTAGAAACTTCCAGTCAATCCTATTTCTCAAAATAAAGCCAGTAAGTCTAAAATATGCTATTTCGCATCATCTATTAAGCTATGAGCAGATGCCTGTCCACATTATTTCCTTCATCCTCACTGTAGCCTGTCAGGCGGTGGAGTAGCCCACTGTACACATGAGGAGACTGAGGCCAGGAAGGCTAAGCCCCTGCCCCGAGTCCCACTTCAGTAACGGCAGAGTGAGAGGACCCGGACCAGAGTCCTGGGACCGCAGAGGCTGCTGGGGAACAAGCAGCCTTTCCTACCTGGCGGCACCACCTTCACCTCGGTGCTACGGCTGACGGCCTGGCTGCCACGGTACGTGCTGCACGTGTAGGAGCCCTGGTCCCCGGCCCGCAGGTTGTGGATCAGCAAAGTGCCATCTGGAGACTGGTGGACACGGTGGCCGTCGGCCCGTATCGGCAGCCCGTTCCTGGAGGGGGGCGGACGTGAGCGCTGTCCAGGGCCTCTGGTCTTAGGCCCTAGGCCCCTGGGATGCTACTCCCAGGGCCCAGAGGCAGAGGGAGGAGGCAATCAAAGACCACTCCAGAGTCAGCTGCTCCCTCTGTGGACAAACGGCCCTCACCTCCTAGGAGAGGTGGGACAGGGTACCCAAAAGATAGGACATTATCAAAGCGAAATAGAAGTGACAAACACACCAACTGAGCACAGTGCTCTGAGGGCCGTCAGTGCGTCTGTCCCACAGAGGATCCCCACTCTTCATTAACCAAGGACTGTAGGCAGCCATGAGGTGCCAGGCCCTGTGCTGGAAGAAGCAATAAGCATTCCCCGCCTCCAGGGCACGGGGGTGGGGGTGCAGTTGTTTGGGGGAGACTGGCCTAAGGATGAGGAGGCTGCAGCTGGCTGGAGGAGGGCAACATGGGGACTCGGGAGCTTGGAGGAAGGCCATGGCCGGGGCGAGAGGAAGTGTGCACAGCTCTGGCCAGGAGTTGGACTGGATCCAGGGGGTACTAGGACTGACATGGCATTTGTACTTGGAAAGGGTCTCTGACTGCAGGGGAGGCTGGGGGACAAGCCTGAAAACAGAGGCCAGGTCAGAGGCTGCTGCACAGGTAGATGACAGGCAATAAGGGTCAGATGTGGGAGAGGAGAAATCGAGAAGGATAGCGGTTTCTAGGTTGGGGTGCTGGGTCATGGGGGTGCCCCTCCACCATGGGAGACCCAGGACAGTGATGAGGGGTGAATGGTGAGGTTATTTTCCACCATTTTGCATTTCGGGGGCCTGTGAGAGACCAGGAGGCATCGGGTTTGAGGTCTGGACCCAGATCATGGGTCACCACTGGATGGTCCCGGAAACCATGTGTCTGCATGTTTGCCGAAGGCGAAGTTAGATAATCCGAGGACCGAGGCCAGACCCTGAGGTCCGCTGGCTTCTAAGGGCTGGCTCTGCGGAGATGGGCCAGCGGGGAAAGAAGCAGGAAGGGCACAGGCCGCGTGGGGATTGGGGTGTGTCCAGAAGATTTAGGACCAGGGGGATAGCTGGTGGCCTTGGCCAGGGGTGGAGGTGAGGCCCCGTTCGAGGGCTGAGTGGGGTGAACAGGTGGAGACATGCTATAAACAGGTGCTGTGAAGAGGAAACTGCTAGAAGGCCCGGATTCAGGGAAACGGGCCTGTTTTGAAGAGGGGAGTCCTGAGCATGTTCCCACTGGGAAGAGCCGGGGGAGGCAAAGTTGAAGGTACAAGCCCAGTCCAGGGTGAGGGCCATTCCCGTCGTGGGATCACCTCTCACTTGACCCAAGAACATCCCTCCCCTCCTCAGCCTTCAAGGCCCAGCCAAAGTCACCGCTTGGCCACCCCTTGATTCTCCCCGAGGGGAGTCGGCCTCGCTCCTCAGCGTGCCGACAGCACTTGGGGGCCCCTCCTGCCTGAGAGTACCTAGGGGGCCCTGATGACCCGGGACCCCCAAAGCCAGCCTACTCGACTCTGCAAGAGGAGGAGGGCAAAGGGTGTGTGCCGAACGAGCGGATCAGACCCCCCGAGGCCTAAAAGGCTACTGAAGTCCCAAGGCTGAGTGCGGCCCCGTGGGTCTCAACCCCAGGGAAGACTTTGCCACCTAGGGGATATTTGGCAACATCTGGAGACATTTTTTATTGTCAGGAGGTGCTGCTGGCACCTAGTGGGTGATGGCCTAGATGATGCTAGACATCCGACAACACACAGGGCAGCCCAAATTATCGGGTCCAAATCGGCGATAGTGCTGGAGTTGAGGAACCCTGGTATGGCCCAGCTAACAGAAGAGCAGTCCTATGGGGCCTCACTGCAGGCACCAGGCCTGGGGCAGGAGTGGGAGGAGGGGGTGGGGACAGCAGCATCCCTGCGGAGAGGTGGACCGCCTGGGCTCGGCTGTGCAGCCTCAGGCCCGGGTCTGGAATGGAGCCTTACCTGGACCATCTGATGTTCACACTTTCTCCTGCCACCACACACAGCAGCCTGGCCGTGTCCCCTTCGGGCACCGTCACCGTGGAGGGCAGCCCTGTGATTGTCAGCTCCCCTGGGCCCAAGGAGGGGCCCTGTCAGCCACGCTGCGGAGCCGCCCAACCTGTGCCACCGGGCCTCCCAGGCGACTGGCCCGTCACCCTTCATTCCCACCCTCCCACTGCGCCTTACCCAGAACTCTGAGCTGGACCCAGCGCTGGTCTCGGTCCTGCCCATTGAAGGCGACACAGGCGTAGAAGCCGCCATCTTCCACAGACACTTGGCTGATGACCAGAGAGCCATCAGGCTGCTGCTGGTGTCTGGGGAACCAAGCAGAGTCGGGGGGCTCCAGCCCATGCAGATGGAGATGGGGGGGGGGGTCTTCCTTTTCCAGGTGAGAGTGGGTCTGACAAAGGGCCAGTGGGCAGCCAGCTGCCAGCACTCATTTACTTGAAGGTGCCTGACTTTTAATCCTGGCAATAAATCATTTCACGTTTTCTGACACACAATAATGTGGGTTTCCAGTTTTTGCTCTACTCATTTAGTAGGCTCACATTCTGGTCCTGCCACTGAGGAGCTGTGTGGTGTTAAGCTTCTGTGTGAAAATGGGGTAGAATTACGTGGCTCTTCTGCAGACTGTGGAGACCAGCCTCACGCTAACGTGGGGTCATGTCAGCCGTTACAGTGACAGCCAGGACTGCCTGCCTCCTTCCTCCCAGCCACCGCCTGTCAGCTGCCCTGTTCCTGTCCACTAACTACTCCGGAAAGGCCCAGTGAGCCCTGTGCCCAGCAGCTCCATCTCGAGAGCCGCTGACTGGCCAGTGACTCTTGGCAGCTCCTTCCCCCAAGGGCCTGCACAGCGTGGGGTGGGGACAGCAGGGAGGGGAGAGGAGCGGACCAACCTGGGAGAGGAGAGGGTCTGCCCATCTCTCTGCCACTCGATGGTCGGGGGTGGGAAGCCCTCAGTGCGACAGGTCAACCGGATCCGCTGGCCGGGATGGGCGTCCACCACCCCAGGCTGGCTCTGGTCCAGGCGCAGCCTGCAGGACAAGCACCCCACAGCCCTGAGGGGGCCCCTGCTGCTGCCCCCCCATTCCCATCCATGCATGGGGTCGGGACCTCTGCACAAGCCTCATGAGCGCCTCCTCTCCAGCCAGATTTAGCTTCCTAAAACCACCCCCTGTTCTGCTAAGGACCCCATCAACAACTACTGGGGCGAAGTCCAGCAGCCACCTCCACTTCCTCACACCCTCCCCCCAGACTCTCAGACTGTCTCCTCCGCACCCCACACATCTGACTAGGTTGTTGGCCTGGGTTCCCTGCAGCCCCTGCAGACCGTGCTCTTCTTCAAAGCTGTCCTGGGCCCTAACCCTGCCTCTTCCCTTCCCACAGCTCCTGAGTCCTGGCCACGGCCCTGTTCCCGCTGTTCCTCCTGGAGAGGCTGAGCTCAGGAGCCATGCTTTCCTAGTTCTCACCTCGCAGAGCCCTGAGCAGGGCCAGCGAGCCTGGTCACAGCACACCGGCCCGGGGACCCGCTCACCTCCCTTCCCTCACCCACTGGGAGCTCCATGGGCCCCGGACCTCATGGGGGAGGCACTGCCGCCCTGTTACCTGGTCGAGGGCCGTGGGTGCGGAGAGGAGATGGCCCCCAGGCCCCCAGCATCCCTCCCTAGGCTGGAGTCCCGAGGACGGTGGCCCTGGGTGGGGTCCCCGGTCTGAGGGAAGTGCCTTGGCACGGCCACGTCACCCCCTGTCATGAGGCCAGGAGAAGGAAGGAGTGAGCTGGGGGGGGAGGGAAGGGTCGGCCATGGGGCCGGGGTGGGAACGTGGAGAATGAGGGCCATGAGGAGCAAGACCCCAGCCGCCTGGAGTCCACGGTCCCTGCCCCGGCATGCCTGGGCCCCGGGAGCACCCCAGCCCCTCCGTCATGGGGGTGCCCGGCTCGGCCCTCTCAGCCAGTCCCTTCCGCCCTGGGGCCCCTGAGAACCCATGGGGGGAGGGCACAGAGACCTGTGATGCGAAGCTGGATCTTTGGAGAGTCCCGGCCTGGCCTGGCACCACAGCTGTAGATGCCAGCGTCCTCTGCCCTCAGGGGGCTGATGACCAGGGAGCCATCAGGCTGCAGCCTGTGTCTGAGAGAGGGACGGGGGCTCGAGCTCCGGGCTCCTGAGGACAGCAAGGAGCCCGACGCCCCGCAGGCCTCAGTGCTCCACCAGAGGGGACCGTCGCCCACTCACCCCCGTCCAGGGGACGTCAGAGGGGCTGCCTGCCTCTGGGGGAGGACCCTGCACACACCTGTCAGAGGAGAGGGGCTGCCCGTCCTTCTGCCACCTGGTCGGGAGGTCCATGGAGGCCACTTCCGGGCAGAAGAGCCGCACCGCCTGCCCCAGGGCCGCCTGCACCAGGGAGGGCTCCGCACCGGCCACGCTCACCCTGGGAAGGTGGGCGGTGAGGACCTGCCCTACTGGCAGCAAGCCACGACCAGGGCCCCTTCGTCAGTGTGTCCCGTCCTGTCAAGGGCACTTACGGGGCCAAACTCCAGAAGCCCATGGACTCAGGAATCTGCCCTCCCAGCCTCCCCCCAAGCCCCAGCACGGCCCCTCGGCCTGGCCTGACACAGCGGGGGCGCACAAAGCGCAGGCGAGGAGGGGGTGGGGGGCCGCCCGGGCCACATTCACATGAGGACGAACACGCTCCTGCTTCATTTTGTTTTTAATCTCCCCAAATCTCTCATCGCTATGACACAGGCCCAAGAGGAGTTAACAAGGGCAGCCCACCCTAACCGGTGAGCTAGTGTCACCCTTTTACAGGCAAGCCATCAAGTCCAGCTGGACAGACCCGGGGACACTGGCAGGATCTGCTGGTGAATCCAGGCTCCGCCAGGGCCTGGCTGCCTGCGCGTCCCCAGGTGTCGAGGCCTCCAGGCAGGATGGGCGGGAGGGCGGCTGACCTCAGGGTTTTAGATCCAACAGGCTCGGCCCCGGGCCTGGGTCCCTCTCCCCCACCTGGGAAAGGCGAGGCTCACCTGTGGGAGGAGCTGTGGGAGGGTGGTGCTGGCCGCCCAGCATCTCCGCCCAGTCCTGGGGTGCTGGACCCCAGCTCCGGGCCCCAGGGCCGTTCTCCTGAGGTCTGGGGGTGGTGCACGGCCCCGGGCCTGTGCTGGCCGGCCTCCCGCTGGCCTCCGGGACTGCTGCCCCCACCAGCTCTGTGGGTGCTCTGGCCAGCGGCCCCGGGCTCGGGTTGGCGGGGTGCGTGTTGAGCCCCCCGGCAGCTGCTCATGCACTCCTCCTCCGAGCCAAAGTTGTTGGCATTGCCGTGGCAGCCACCGTACCAGAAGCGGTTACACCGGCCCACAGAGGCGATGAAGTACCAGCGGGGGGCCCAGTCTGTGCAGGAGCCGAGGGCGCTGGGCAGCAGGCACCGCACGGGGTAGGCTGAGGGCAGGAGCACGGAGGCACTCAGGCGGCCAATACGGCCCAGCAGAGCCCTGCCAAGAACTACCACATCCCCTCAGAGACAGGAGCCCTTCGAGTCTATGGAGCAGCAGCCTTCGCCCCTGCCCCGGCCCCTCACCCGGCCCTGGGGGCAGTCTGTTCACTGCCTAGACCTGGGCACAGAGCAGCCTCCGAATCAGCCCGGCCACCTCCACCCACAGAACCAGAGCCTTCCAGAAAGTCAGGCCTGGGAGCTCCCTGGACTGGCCTCCCCCGGGTCCCCGCCATCCCTGACCAGGCCCATGGAGTATACACCCAGGGCAACCGAGGGCTTGAGCCAGCCCTGAGCTCCAGGAGCCTGTGCAGGTGCCCAGCGAGGGGCCCACCCTGTGCCCAGGCCCCTTCGCCAGCCTCTGAACATCCTGAGCCCCACCTGCCTGTGCGAGCAGCCCCCTCCCAGCACAGCCTCGCCCCTCGCCACGTTCAGCTCAAAGCCTCCTGCAGACCCAGACCCCAGCCTGTCTGGCCTTCAGCATCTCCGCGTGGGTCCGCGGAAGCTCCGTCCATGCATCCCTTGCTCCGGCCTCAATACCTCCTTCCAGGACTCGCCCCAGGCAGGGCAGGGACACCCCATCCTGCGGCACTGACCCTACACCACCTCTGCCTCTGAAGGGGTCTGAGCCCCCAGGGAGAAGGACGGGGCTTCCTCCTCTGTGGGATCCCCACCTACAACTCTCCCCGACCCCCACCGCAGCCCGGCGGCCTCAGTGCATGAAAACTGGGAATGAGGACAGTCCGCTGTTCCCTGGCCTGGCACCTAGGAGGCGATGGGTACGTCCTCGTGGAAGAATGAACGAACCACCCAGCCCAGGAAGGGCTTTGGCGTTGAGTGGGGGCCAGAGCCCACCCACCGGGCTGCGGAAGGGCACCCACTCACCGTAGCTGGGCTGGCCCACACAGCCTTCCCCAAAAGGGCCTGCTGCAGAGGCCACGTTGTCATAGCAACAGCCAAACTGGGAGCCGCGGCACTCAGTGGGCTCACTCTGCTGGGCCTGGGGCTGGTGGGCCCGGGGCACCTGGGGAAGAAGTTGGGAATAGATCAGCTTCCTGGTGGGCTCTCGGGTGCCGGGAGAGGATGGCAGGGAGCGGGAGAGACAGAACTGTGAGCCCGCCGTGCAGGGCGCCAGCCCTGGGGGAGATCAGAGGCCAGAACAGCAGACCAAACCCCCAGCCCCAGACATCTCTGAAGCGTGTGTCCTCGAGAGGACGACCCAGGCCTACAGGCTTCAGAGACCTCCTCCCTCCAAGGCCCGAGCTGCACCGTGGCACAGAGCAGGTTCCGGGCTGGGCTCCACCCTCCACGTGAATGGGACACTCACTGTGGAGGCCACTGCTCTCGACCCCGACCTCCTGTCACCGCCGTAAGACTTGGCGCAGCCAGCTTGATGGGGCCCCTCGGCCACAGACACCCCGTCAGGGCAGCACCCATACCTAGACAGACATCACAGCCCTCTCCTCACCACCCAGTCCCTCCCAGGGACCCTGAGCTTCCAGCACCCCAGGACTCCCTGCACTGGGGGCTGAGCAGGGGAGGGTCCAGTAGGAGAGGCCGTGCCCCTGAATGCAAGGCATCCCATCTCGCGTACCCACCCCAGACTCTACGTCTGCCAGCCACAGGGAGCGCAACAGGGAGCGGCCAGCGGGGAGGGCAACACTAACACAACCAGCAGAGGTGCAGCCCTAATAACTGGCAAATCCTCAGCGCACACATCCCACCACAAGAGCGAGGCGGGAATGAGCCGGGCCTGCCTGATCACCAGGCCCCCGGGGGGTGAGTATAAAACAGCAGCCGATGGGAGACGGGGCAGAAAGAGGGTCAGGAAGCCAGCACGCATTTCACCCCACAACCAGGACTTGGGAAGGAAGGTGAAAGGAAGAACGGACCAGAGCACCTTCCACGTGCCGGGCACAGTGGGATCTGTCTCGTCCTCACAGTCACCCCAGCCAATGGCTGTCACTGTTCCAATCGCAGCAGAGGAAGCCAAGATCAGAGAGGTTAAGTCACTTGTCCAAGTCACCCAGCACACAGCTAATAAGTGGCTGAGCTGGGAATCACCCCCAGGCCGCTGGCCCCAAAGTCTGGGTCCTTAGTACCTTAGCCCCTGAGGGAGTGGGGGCCTGGTTTGGACTGAAAGCTGGTGCCTTCTCAGAGCCTCAGGTGACAGCTGCACAGGCTGGCTCTGCGGACGAAGCAGGCCTTCCACCCCCCCACCCCCACCCCACCGCACAGCACAGCCAGAGGAGGCAGAGTCGGGGCTGCAGCCACCTCTGTGGTCCCATTCCTGGGCTCGGCAAGCCCACCCCACCCTCTCTGAGCAGAGGCTGCCCTCCCCCCGCCCCCCGCCCCCCCCCACACACACACACACAAGCACACACACGCCTCTCTGACCTGGTGAGGAGGAAGAGGCACCCACCTGCTCTGCTGACAAGAGGCCCCGGGGCAGCCCTGCCACTGCGGCCCGAGAGAGGCCGTGTGGCCATCGGGGCAGCACCCGTGGGGGCTGTGCCTGCAGTCCTGGGGTCCCGAGCCAGACCACGGGGGCTGCTGTTTTGGGGACTGCAGCAGAGAGGAGGCTGGGCCTGGGGCTGGCAGGTGGGGGCCCTGGTCTCCCCTGGGGTTACCCAGAGTTGAGGGTTGCTCCCGGGGGGCCCACCACTGGTCTCTGGAATCTAGAAAGACAAGGAAGCAAAGACACATGACGTGTCCTCTCCATCCCCCCTAAACCACTCACCCCCACCCCCAACCTCCATGCCCAGGGCCCTGGGTCGGGGGCTTCTGCCAAGCTTCTCGCCCAAAGTGGGGGCCTCCCAGGGGCCCAAAGACACCCAGGGGACCCTGGAGCTGGTGTGCACATCCTGCCTGCTGGGGACTTCTGGGAGCCGGCCGCCGGGTGGGATGCAGAGGGATGGAGGAGAGGAGTGGTGAGCCATGGCCTGCCCTGACCAGCATCTGCTCCCACCTGCTGGTCAGCAGGCCTGGGGGACCCAGCACAGCGGGCGGGAAAAAAGCAGTGCCTGTGATTTCCTAAGACACCCTTCCCACGTTTTAAGGGAGTCTTTAATCACATAGAAAATACCAATATTACATGTTCAGCAAAAAGGAAAGCTAGATATAAAATTAGCATCTGTTTGATCCCAACTATAAAAAAAAAGGTCATACACCATTTTTAAAAATTGGATTGTTGAAAGAACAAATAACCCGATCTAAAAACAAGCAAAGAAACTGAACAGGCATTTTCCCAAAGATACGCAAATGGCCAAAAAGCACATGAGATATTCAACATCCTTGGTCATTAGGAAATGCTAAACACAGCCAAGATGAGGTACTGCTTCACACCCACTACAATGGCTCTAATAAAAAAAAATCTGAATAGCCTGGCCGGTGTTTCTATCTCTCTCTCTTCCATTGCCTCTAGGATCAATAAGAATATCCTATATAATAAAAGGTCCTATATAATAAAAGGATAATATGCAAATTAACCATCACTCCATCACAAAGATGGCGGCGCCCAGTCCTCTCAGCCCTGCCGGAGTCCCCCAGTCTCAGGGAGTGGCTGCTGAGAGCGGGCAGCATGAGCGGCCTGGCGGAATGCTTGCTTTGTCTCCACGGCGATGAGGCAAGCGTTCCACCCCAGCCGTGGAGGGCCTCTAGGCAGCAGGCACAGAGCAGCCGGGGGCAGGGGGAAACGCTTGCGTCGTCGCCCTGGTGACAAGGCACGCCTTCCGTGCCCGGCCGCGGATGTGCCTCTGGCCAGGCTGGGGCACAGATGGGCCTCTGGGCCGCAGAGAGCCTCTGGGCAGCGGGCATGAAGCGGCCAGGCCCCACAGAGAGCTACTGGCGCACGGATTCATGCGCAGGGCTGCTAGTATATATGTATATATTTCTAATCTGAATAATAACTGTTGGTGAAGATGTGGACAGACTGGCACTGTCCTCGTTGCTGGCGGGAATGTGAAACGGTGCAGCCACTGTGGAAACAGCCTGGCAGTTCCTCAAAACGTTAAACGTTGGACTTACCATCGAGTCCATCAATTCCACTCCTAGGTACAAACCCGAGAAATGAAAACCTATGTCCACACAGAAACGTGTGCGTGAATGTTTGTGGCAGCACTACCCGACATAGCCAAAGGTGGAAATAACCCAAGTATCCAGCAGCAGATGAACGGGTAAACAAATGGTGGTGTAGCCATACAAGAGTTATTCAGCCATAAAAAGCAATGGCATTGGGGGTGGGATGGAGATCAACCAAAGATTTACATGCATATATGCATAGCCCATGGACACGGACAATCGTGTGGCGAAGGCCTGGGTTGGGATGGGGGCTCGTTGGAGGGGAGTAGAGGGGGGAAATGGGGGACATCTGTAATACTGTCAATAATCTACACTAATAAAAGAGTAACATGCTAATTGACCATACCTTCACGATGCCCACCAGCCAATCAGGAGTGAGTATGCAAATTAACCCAACAAAGATGACAGGTTAATTTGCATACACAGGCGCCAAGCGGCTGGGATGCTTGTCATCATGGCGATGACACAGGCATTCTGCACCACCCCAGCCGCTCTGAGCCTCTGGGCAGCATGGGAAGGCAGAAAGGCGGCTCCAGGCCAGAGTGAAGGCAGTGCTGGCAGCCAGGGGAAGGAAGGCCCATTCTTGCACGAATCTTCGTGCATCGGGCCTCTAGTAAAAAATAAATTAAAAAATGAAAAGCAATGGTGTGCTGGTGCATGCTACAACTTGGTGCACCTCAGAAGCATTTGCTAAGTGAAAGAAGCCAGGCACCAAAGGTGTACAGATCCTTTTCCATGATAAAGTCCAGAATGGGACAATCCATAAAGACAGAAAGCAGATCAGGTTACCGAGGAGTGGGGGCTCATGGGAAGTGATGACTCAGTGGGTCCACCATGCTCTCGTGGGGTGTCGAACATTTCTGAAACGAGGGGAGAGCTGGTGGTTGAGCAACACTGTGACCGCACCGAGTAGCACCAAGTTAAACACTTTAAAATGTTTAACCGTATGCTATGTGAATTTTACCTCAGTAAAGAGTCCATATTAAAAGTAATTGGATTGCTAGAGGGAAGAGTAGAAAAAGAATAATGAAAAGCAGCCCGGTCCAGGGCACATGCCCAGGTTGTGGGCTCGTCCCAGTGGGGGGCGTGCAGGAGGCAGCCGGTCAATGATTCTCTCTCATCATCGATGTTTCTCTCCCTCTCCCTTCCTCTCTGAAATAAAAATATTTTTTTTTAAAAAAAGGAAATATAACAAAATATTAATTGTAGAATTTAGAAAGTGGGTACATGGCTCACTATACAGTTCTACATTTCCATATTTAAATTTTTTCCCTGTCTTGTTCAGCTGGGTAAATTTACTAAAAATCATGAATTATATTATTAGAATGGGTGAATGCTATGGCTTATTATACTCAATCACCATGACAGTTATTCAAAATGTTTTTCATCATAAAATGTTGGAGAAAAAGGCAAAAGACTGAGTAAAGAAAACGGGAATTTTTAAAAATGATGAATAAAATAAGACTTCGAGAACACCCCCCAAACGCTCGTACTGGGCGTTTCTAAGTGCTTCGTGGGTAGATGCGTGTGCTGGGTGGGATGAGGGGGGTCCTTTCTCCTATCTGTTCGCATTTTTCAAATTTTCCACCAGAAGCACACTATTACGTAACGGAAGGAAGTTAAAAAGTGAAAATTCCATTCCCATGTGGACTGCATCTTGCCAGTCCCCAGGGGATCCTTACGAACTAACAATGTGGGGCTGGAAGACTCCAGTAGATACCAGTAAAATCTGTGTTCGTTTTATTGCCCTCCCACCCAGGCCAAAACCTCTCTCCGGACTCAAACTCTCCCTCCAGTTCCGCCCCCCTCCCCCCTCTCCCCCCCCTCTCCCCCCCCCCCCCCCCGACATTCTCTCAGACCCGATTCCCAGTCCCCAGCCAGCCCGGGACTCTGCCTGCGGTCCTCCTGCCACCCCAGGCGAGGGGCACCTCTCTGCCAAGCCCCCTGCCTCCGGCTCCCCCGTGGACTCTCCCCTCCCCCCCCCCCCCCCCCCCCGTTCAAGCCGGGAAGTCCCCTCACCGACCCCGTCACACAGACCGGCAGACGGAGCCAGAGGCGGGGCAGGTGCCCAGGGCCACATGGTTGGTCGGCAATGGAGGGGATGTGAACCCGGCCTCCAGGTTCCTGGTTCTTGGCCACCCTGCCATGTGCCTCCATGGAATCCCCATCACGGCTCACAGGGGCCCCATCACAGCTCACGGGGTCCCCATCACGGCTCACGGGATTCCATCACGGCTCACGGGGTCCCATCACGGCTCACGGGGTCCCCATCACAGCTCACAGGGTCCCATCACGGCTCACGGGGTCCCATCACGGCTCACGGGGTCCCCATCACAGCCCACAGGGTCCCCATCACAGCTCACAGGGTCCCATCACGGCTCACGGGGTCCCATCACGGCTCACGGGGTCCCCATCACGGCTCACGGAGTCCCATCACGGCTCACGGGGTCCCCATCACGGCTCACGGAGTCCCATCACAGCTCACGGGGTCCCATCACGGCTCACAGGGTCCCCATCACAGCTCACGGGGTCCCCATCACGGCTCACGGGGTCCCCATCACAGCTCACAGGGTCCCATCACGGCTCACGGGGTCCCATCACAGCCCACGGGGTCCCATCACGGCTCACGGGGTCCCCATCACAGCTCACAGGGTCCCATCACAGCTCACAGGGTCCCATCACGGCTCACAGGGTCCCCATCACGACTCACTGAGTCCCCATCACGGCTCACGGGGTCCCCATCACAGCCCACAGGGTCCCCATCACAGCCCACAGGGTCCCATCACGGCTCACGGGGTCCCATCACGGCTCACGGGGTCCCCATCACGGCTCACGGAGTCCCATCACGGCTCACGGGGTCCCCATCACGGCTCACGGAGTCCCATCACGGCTCACGGGGTCCCCATCACAGCCCACAGGGTCCCCATCACAGCTCACAGGGTCCCATCACGGCTCACGGGGTCCCATCACGGCTCACGGGGTCCCCATCACGGCTCACGGAGTCCCATCACGGCTCACGGAGTCCCCATCACGGCTCACAGGGTCCCATCACAGCTCACGGGGTCCCATCACAGCTCACAGGGTCCCATCACGGCTCACAGGGTCCCATCACAGCTCACGGGGTCCCATCACGGCTCACGGGGTCCCATCACGGCTCACGGGGTCCCATCACGGCTCACGGAATCCCCATCACGGCTCACGGGGTCCCATCACGGCTCACAGGGTCCCATCACAGCTCACAGGGTCCCCATCACGGCTCACAGGGTCCCATCACAGCTCACAGGGTCCCCATCACAGCTCATGGGGTCCCCATCACACTCACAGGGTCCCCATCACGGCTCACGGGGTCCCCATCACCAGAATGTCAGGGCCCCACACACCTCTCCACCGTACCAGAAGGCCACCCCCACACCCCAGCCCAGCCCGCACTTTCCTGAATATCACATCCTCACACCACGCAAGTGCTCACCCCTGTGACCTTCCTCCAGCAGCTCCGCACGCCTGGGACACCCTCTTTCCCAGTGGGGACAACGCGGGGAGGGGAAAGGGGGAGACAGACGCAGAAGCAGTGTGTAAGGACAATCTTTCCTGACCCCCTCCCCTCACTGCCCTCAGTCAGTCAACAAACACTGAGTGCCCATCACATGCCAGCAAAGTCCAGGGGGCTGAGAGCAGGAATAAGGAAGGCAGAGACCTGGCCCTCCAGAAGTTTATACCCAGTAGGCCCTGCCAGTCAGACACAACCACCGCCGCCCAAGAAAACTACCCTAAGGGTGGCCGCAGGCACAGTGAGCGGTGGGCCGGCTGAGGGACGCTGACTGAGGGGGAACCGGGCTGGCTCAGTGGGGGGCGAAGGCTGCGGGAGCGGGAGGGGTGGGGGCGGGCTGTCCGGGGCTGACCCAGACCAAGGCCCGGAGGCAGCCCATGCGGGCTCGGTGTGCGGTGCCGGCCTCTACCCCCGTCCTTACCCGGAGGGAGCGGGCAGGGCTGCGTGTTACAGGGCTCCACCTCTGCAGGCTTCCGCAGCTGCAGGCTCCCGCAGTGGCCGGGTGGCCCAATGGCACATGCCACCTGCCGTCTCCGAGTGCCCGAGCCGCAGCTCTTGGAGCACTAGGCCCATGGGTGAGAAGAGGGCACACCATGTACACAGAGAACACCATGCACAGGAGCGGCCCGGCGCAGGGAGAGAGCTCGAGGGTACCCACAAAGAAAGGGGGGAGGAAGGCAGGCAGGGAGGGAGGGAGGGAGGGAGGGAGGGAGGGAGGGAGGAAGGGAAGGTGCCTGACAGTGCATGTCAGAGCCAAGGACAGGCATATGTGCAGCCACCACCAGAGACCCAGGGACCAGGACTGGGCGGCAGGGATTGGGGGCAAGTACTCACTAGACTCCAGGCGCCTATGTGCCAGGCCTGGTCACTGCGGCGGGGACAGTCGTCATGCACACAGGGCTCAGTGAGAGGCGGCTGGTCCTTAAAGGAGCAGGCTGCGGCATGCAGCAGGGACCCCTCATCGCCCCGGCAAGTGACGCTCCTCCTCCGGATCCCGGCGCCACAGCTGACAGAACACTGTAAGGACCAGGCCGTCAGCGGCAGCTTGTTCTCACCCGAGGAGCCACGCTGCGTCAGACAGCTGAAGCCCTACTGGCCATGCCCAGCTCCCAGGACCAGAGAGGCGGAGTCACTCCCCTGAGGTCACACAGCCTGAGCCATGCATGCCCACACCAGGCTGAGGTGCATTTTCCACCTTCCCTCGTTTGCAACTTCAACAAACACCAGCAGCCCCGGACTGCTCGAGCCCCTCCCATGCCCCCAGCAACATGCCAGGCTGCCTGGACCCCCGAGGAGGATGAGCACTGGAGCAGGAGAGGCAGCCCACCTAGCAGGTGACTTTATTGGATCTGTCTCCTCGGCAAAGAACACACCGCCCAGCCCTCCCTGGGCCCCAGACGCAGCTTCTGACCCCCGCCCTCCCCCGCCCGCCCGGCCTCACCTCCCCCCAGGGCTCCTCCCGCCAGGCTGCGCAGCGCTGCAGGTTGCAGGCCTGGGTGGTGGCGGGCTTCCCGGGCAGGCCGGCGCACTGGGCCTCCTCCATGGCCTCCTGGCCGCCGGCCCCATCGGACCAGACGCAGTAGACGGAGCGGGACTGGGAGCCACCTCCGCAGGAGGCCGAGCAGGGTGTCCAGGGCCCTGTCTTCCAGCTGGCAGGGAGCAGAAGCCGGTAAGGCTGGCCCGGCAGCCGGGGCGAAGCCCAGGCCCGAGGGGGTGCCCGCTCTCACCCACAGGAGTGGACTGGAGGCCCCCCCACCCCCGGCCCATCCTCTGACCTTCCCGGCCTGAGCAGCCGGTGTGGGGGGGGGAGGGCAGAGAACTCAGCACAAAGGCCAATTCCTGGGCCCCCTCGCCATCTCCCCCCTCTGCGTGCTGGCCCCTGCACCACGGAGCCAGGCGGCCTCCCTCTCAGCTTCCCTGTCCTCACCCGCGTCTCCCTGTGGCCTCTCACCAGGTCCTGTCACCCCCAGCCAGCTCCAGTCCCTCAGGGTCTGACCAGGGTCGGGGGCATCTCCCCGAGGGGCCGTGCTCGGCCATGTGTGGAGTGGCCCTGCCTGGCCCTGGGGCACAAGGACCCAGAGGAAAGGCAGCCCCCACCGTCCCAAGAGGCCAGCGGCCACCAGGGCGGCGCCAGCCCTGCGGGAGGCTGTGCCTGCGGGTTACCTGTTCCCTCCGGGCCCAGCAAGGCGCCAGGCTCCGGGGGTGCAGGTACGAGGTGCTCTGTGCACGAACAAAGGCACTGCAGGCACCCTCAGGCCCTCTGCCCAATCCCTGGCCGCCCTGGGCACCTGCCGAGCCAAGCCCCCGGCCGGCTCAGACAGACGGGGCCTCCGGTCCCTTCCCCAGCCCTCCAGCCGCCAGCCTGGACGCCCCGGGCACTGTGTGCGCCCACAGGGTGGTCAGAACAGCCGGGCCTCATGCTCAGGCTCCTCCACTGCCTCCCCAAGCGACAGCTGCCTCACCCCCACTCCAGCCACCGCTGCGGGGAGCCCTGGGTCACCCAACCTCTTTGCTCAACACCTCAAGCAGCCGAGGCCCCCCAACCCCTCCCACCCAAGTGCTCGGGTCCCGTCATGGGTAGCGGGGCTGGCAAGGGCCTCACCGCTGGGTCTGCGGGCAGGAGTGAGGGCTACAGGGGCGGTGGGTGGCCGGCCGTGGCTGGTGCTGGCACATGTGGTCAGGGTAGACCTCATTGTCGATGGTGCAGAACACTGGGCGGGACTGGTGACCTGCAGAGGCCCGGCCGTGGTGGGAGCTGGTGAGGCAACACTCACCAAACGCCCTCTCTGGGCCAGGCACCCCGCTGGTCACCTTGATCAACCTCAGACGACCCCCATCAGGAAACTGAGGCTCCGAGTTTTAGCTACGAGTGACCAATGACCCCTACCCCACCCCGACGGCTGGTCATGGGCTCCAGATTCTGCCTCTACTGCCATGGAACCTTCTCCTAAGAGATCTCGTTCTCCTAGCTTCGGTGGGGGCCCTTTGTGGAGCCCCCCGACCCCAAGCTTTCCCCAAGGTGACCCCAGGACCTGCAGATGTCTCAGGTACTTGTCCACCTCCCCCGCAGGGCTGGACACAAGGAGAGGACGCCCGTCCCCTGGGCCGTGGCCTCACCTCCGCCACACTCAGCACTGCAGTCGCTCCACGAGCCGTGGCTCCAGCTGAAGCCGGGCCGGGGGGTGCTCAGGGGCAGGTGGTACTCGTAGCGCACGCCGGGGCTGGACTCCTGGCTGATGAGCTGCGCAGGGGGGGTCCTCCTTGAGGCCTGTCGCCGACAGCTCCCCCCTCACCTCGTTCCCCAGCCCTCCTGCCGGCCCAGGCCCGAGGTACCCGCCACGGTCTCCAGGGGACCAGGTGCCCCCTTCACCCCAGAGGTCTCTCCTGCCAGCCCTGCTCACCTCGATGACCAGGGGTTCCGAGGTGGGGCCGCGGGCATGGAGCCGCTCTGGTGCCAGGTCCCCCTCGGCACCCCGCTCGTAGTGCAGGATGGTGCTGGCCACGGGCAGGGCGCGGGCGGCCTCGATGGTCCAGTGCCCGTTGAGGTAGTACTCACCCTGGATGCTCTTCACCGCTGTGCAGGGCGAGCCCCCCCACCCCGTCAGCTGCCAGAGCCGCCAGCTCCCCTGCCGGGGCCCCCACCTCCCAGACCCAACGGTCCTCACCCAGGAAATTCCTGCTGGCAGCCACCTCCTCGATGCGGATGCTGGTGGCCCCCGCGGGAACGATGAGGATCTGGTTGTAGCCTGGGGAAGCGGGGACACTCTGGGGCCACTGAAGCCACAGCGGGGAGCCGGCCCGGAGGGCACCATGCGCCCAGCTGCACAGATGGGGTCAGGGAAGGGCAAGCAGGAGGCCGCAGGGCCGGGCTGCCTGGGGATGAGTGTCCCCAAAGAGGAGACAGCTTTGCAAAGGCCAGTGGGGGGGGTGGGGGGGTGGGCAGGCTCAGGCACCCAGACTGGCTGGAGAGGGCAGATGGGGAAGGGACGAGAGGGGGCGTTTGGGTGGCAGCAGTACAAGATTACACGGGATGTGTGGGCAGAGGTGGGAACCATCAGGGGCCCACGGGCTCCTGTGAAAGGGTTTGGCCTCACCCTGAACCATGACCCCGGGCCTTTCAGGCATGACCTGAGCGCCAGGTCAGCCCTCCGTGCCATGACCACTGTGAGCCCGAGCAGCAGACGGGCAGGGGAGGCACAGGCAGCAGACCTGGTCTCAGCCGTCTGGGGACCTCCGGAGGACCCCACCTCTGCTGAGGTCACTGATGTCAAAGGTGCCGGTGACCGGGCGGCAGGTCGTGCCGTCGCCCCCACACTGCAGACACTTGTCCTCCTGCTTTGACGAGTCGAGCTTGTGGTCACAGCCCACCGCCTGCCAGGCAGAGAGGGCGGAGAGTCACCGACACACCAGGATCCCAGCCCTGGGTGCCCGGCCGGGTCAGGGGGGAGCAGTGACTACAGCTGACCCTGAAACAGCACACGCTGGAAGCGTGTGGGTCCACTTACCTGTGGATCTTTTTCAATAAATAGACTGGAAATTTGGGGGGATTTGCAACAACCTGAAAAGCCTCTCAGATGAACCACGAAGCTTAGAACTGTCAAGGGCTGAGAACACGTGGGTCTGGCCTGTGGCTGACAATCCACCTCTTCTGCCTGCTGAGCGCCCCTCTCCCCTTCTCGGGCAGGAACACCTCCTTTCCTTTGGGGACCATCTCTCCCACAGAGCTTGGGTAGAGCTCCCCAACAGTGGGTTTGGGCAAATGGGTGGGCTGCAAGCCTGGCTCAGAGAATGGTTGCGAGGAGCCCCAAGTTAAACCAGAGGCAACCCAGGTCACTGGAACTCCTGGGAACGGAACGCCCTGTCCCGGGGAGTCCTCAGGCTGGGACAGCGGAGCCTGGAGCGGCTGGGCCCGTCCCCACACCCCAGGGGAGGAGCCTGCCTCGTGGGATTGCGGAGCCGCAGGAGGGAAAGACCACAGGCAAGGAGAGAGGTTTCCGCAGGCAGCCAGCCAGCCGTCCCTTGTGGCTTTTTTAAGTCCGTTTTAGCCGGGCTCTGTCACTTGCCATCCAGAGGGTTGCTCTTACTGTGGGGCTAGTGTTTTCATGGGGGAAAGGTAAGAAGGTCATAGGGCATCTGTGATGAGAGGCAGCTGAGAAGCTGGTCTTGAGAAGACAACCAGCTCACGAGGGCCACTGGTGCTGCTGGGGCCGGGGACACTCACCCGGCAGACGCCATCCACACAGACGTCCCGTTTGCCAGGCTCGCAGGGCGTCCCGTCCACCACGGCCTCCCTGTGCTTGTAGTAGAAGCTCTCCCCCTTGGGGATGCAGGCCAGCTCACACTTGTTTGGGGCTGGGAAAGGCAAAGGGGAAAGCGGAGATCCTAGTGAGGTTCGGGCCTCGCCTAGCCTCAGCGGAGCATGGGCAGGGCCAGAAACACACTAACTGGGTGTGTGGGGGGAAGGAGCCCTTGGAGCAGCCCCCCCTAAGGGGCTCAGTCCCACTCCCCTCCCAGGGAGAGGGGATGTTCTCCACAAAACTGCTGCATCTCTGGAGCTCAAGTCTAAGGAAATCCCAGAATAAGGAAAAAACTAGACACCGGAAGGGGTCTATCTCAGCATTATCTACGCTAACCCAAGTGTTATCAGGGACTCTCTAAAGAATGACCTATCCGTAGGATGTTATGCACATTAATAATTTTGTTAAAAGTTATAAAAACTTGCCTGGCCTGCATGGCTTAGTGGTTGAGCATCAACCTATGAACCAGGAGGTCATGGTTTGATTCCTGGTCAGGGCACATGCCCAGGTTGCAGGCTCAATCCCTGGTAGGGGGCGAGCAGGAGGCAGCCAATCCATGGTTCTCTCTCAGCACTGATGTTTCTCTTTCTCTCTCTCTCTCTCTCTCTCTCTCTCTCTCTCTCTCTCTCTCCCCCTTCCTCTATGAAATCAATAAAAATACATTTTTTAAAATTTATGAAGACTTGCCCTGACTGGGTGGCTCAGTTGGGACGCTGTCCTGTACCCCAATGGGTTCAATTCCCAGTCAGGGCACATACCTAGGTTGCAGGTTTGATCCCCCATCAGGGTGCATTCGAGAGGCAACCAATCAAGTTTCTCTTCCATTGATGTTTTCTCTCTCTTACTCTCTCTCTAAAAATCAATAAAAAAACATGAGGATTTAAAAAAAAATGTATGATAACTATATAGAAACATAGAAAAATGCTTATCATAGAATGCAAAATGGTACTATGTCATAATTACAACTATGTCAACACATAGAGAAAATGATGTGAAAGGGGCCAGAATGAAATGTTAGCCGTGACCCCAGAAAAGAGGTGGGGTGAGGGTCATTTTTTTTTCTTCTTGTTTTAATTTTTACATTGATCTAAATATTTTATACACAGTTTCAATAGCCCCAAGTGCTAATAGGATTGTTGTAACCTCCACAGCCAAGCAGGCACCCTCTGAGGCCCTTGTTAGCCTTCTCTCTGTGTTTCTATAACATGGATATATTGAAATCATTTTCACTATATTCCTCAGAACTCAGGAGGAGCGACGAACGCAATGGTCGCCACTGGGGCACCCCCTCTAGCCAAGACCCCCGCCCCCACCCCAAAACGCACTCAGTCCCTGGAACCCAGAGCGCTACCGCCTTTCCGGGCAGGACTGGCAGGAGCCGGGGACCAACAGGCAGCAGGACTGTCCTGCGGTCTCTCTGGCTCCGGTGAAGGGCTGTAATAACTTCAATATTGTGGTTGTGTTGTTTCTTCCTGAACTGTATTGCTCTAAAAATTAACAACCTCCATACCCTCTCCTCAAAGCTACCCCGAGCAGCCGGGGCCCAGGGACCCTGAGGACCCGGGCTCCTGCCCACCGGCCCTGCCCCTCCCCGCCCTCCCCACCGCTCTGTGCCGGGGGGTCAGGCCACAGCCGCTTTGCGTGAAAATGCACGGGGTGGGGGTGGGGGTGGGGGTGGGAGGGGGCAGGTGGGGGTGGGAGGGAGCAGATGGGGGTGCTGGGCTGCTCGGGATTGTCAGACGGAGCTGCCACAGCGGCCACACCGCAGTGAGAAGCCGTGTGACCCGCAGGGTGCGGGTGAGCAGCCCGCACAGCCGGGGGCGCAGGGACGCGGGGCGGGCGGCCGGCGGGGGCGCACTCACCCGCGTAGTAGGGCAGCCACCGGTACCGGCGGCCCTGGAACTCGCGGCTGTCGAACTCCCCGCACTGCTCGGCCCGGAAGTCGCGGGCCCCTGGGGGACAGCTCTGCGGGGGCAACGGGGCCAGGGAGGGGAAGGTGGGGGACCCCTGGGCTCTGCCCGCCCATCGGTCCCCGGGAGGTCGGGTCCCGTCCCCCCAACGCCTGTTGCTCCGGGGGAGGCGGAGCGGCCCCGGGGGCTCCCCTCCAGGGGGGGGGGGGGGTTGGGGCTGTGCAGGGAGAGCTGTGGAAGCTGTCCTTGCCGTCACTGGGGGGTAAGGAAGGGACTTCCCGCACCGAGCACGGACAGGAGGCACCCTGGGCCTGGATGGGGGGGGGGGGGCCTAGGAAGCTGGCCCCCTCCCTGCGTGGGCTTTACCTCGAGGTGGCAAAAGCGGTGTCTGCGAGTGGGGCCCACGCAGCTGGAGCCCCCATCTCTCCTGTGGGACAAGAGCACCGGTAACCCAGCACCCCAGGCCCTCCCGGGGTCCTCGGTGGGACTCCTCTGAGGGCCACAGAGGGCAAGTCCATGTGTGTGTGTGTGTGGGGGGGCACACACATAAATCCCCTCAGTGCTAGTGGGTGCACTGAGCCCCTCGCTGTATCTGGGAGGAGACTCAGAGCCCAGCCGTCCTGGCGTGTGACTAACTGGGGCCACTCTGCCTCTGAAGGTAAACTTCCCGAGAAGCCCCAAGTTCTGCTCCTGGGGGTGA
Organism: Cnephaeus nilssonii; assembly: GCF_951640355.1. Lineage (NCBI taxonomy): Eukaryota > Metazoa > Chordata > Mammalia > Chiroptera > Vespertilionidae > Cnephaeus > Cnephaeus nilssonii. The sequence continues at coordinate 86,395,796 of NC_137075.1, read as the reverse complement.
GACAGGGTGTAAAACCCCCACCGGGTGAGGTTATTCTGCCCCTTAAGGAGCACCAGGCACTTAGAACAGTACCTCACTTTTGTCCTCACACAGGTGCTCAGAAGTGACTCAAACCCCTGACGGGCAAGGTGTCGTCGCCCCTTCTCTTGTGCCCACCCCGCTCTAGCACCTATCAGGGCACAGGACACATAGTAGGTCTTAAGTCACGTGAAGGGAAAGATCTGTACTTGACAAAGGCTGGAGGCAGAGGCCCTGCACAGGTGAGCATCGTTGAAGATGATTAATTTGACGGGAATTCACTGCACCTGCCGTGTGCCTTCGCTGCATCGGGAGCCGGAGACTCGGGGGCGGGTGAAGCAGGCGTGGCTCCCACGCCCCCGAAATACAGCTGATGATGGAAGTCAAGCGGAAGCACCCGGCAAAGGATTGGTTTCACATACTCCATCCAGGCTGCACCCAGGACAAAGCTACTGCATGGGGGTGCCGCCCGGATGGCCGGGACGCCTAGCCCAGGACCCAGGTGGTCCCTACCCCCTGCCCTGCTTGAGCAGGCTGCCCCGGCCGGCCCCCCTACCTCTGCGAGGAGCAGAAGCGCTCCCTGAAGCTGATGCCCCCTCCGCAGGTCCGGCTGCAGGGGCTCCAGTCCCCCCAGGGGCCCCAGCTGTCGCTCTGCCGCCTCACCTTGGGAGCCTGGAGGAGAAGACGTGCTCAGGGGCCTGAGTCAGCACTCCGAGCCCCCCCAGGGCACCCAGAGGCTCACCCAGCCCTGCCGACAAACAGCACCCCCACCCAGGGAGGGCGTCAGGGGCGCTCTTCCTCCTGGGGGCGCTCTTCAGGACTCAGCAGCCCTGCCAGACACCCCAGCACAGTCCCCGCCTTAGCCAGCGTTCACCAGAAGGAGCCGGAGCAGGTCTTCCGTCTGTCTCAGCAGCCACCACAGCGGCTCCGGCTCCCTGCCGGGCACCATGCTGGCGGCAGAGAACTGCTCCCTGGCGATGCTACCCACTGGCTGGTGCCGAGTCCGATTTGACAGCCACGGTGTCTGCAGACTGCCTGGCAGGGAGCCCTGGGTCGGCAGCGCAGGCTTTTCCAGGAGGGAGCCATAAAGGCAGGAAGGACAGGCGTTCTGTGCAGGTGCACCCGCAGGCAGCGCCGCGCTCCACCAGGGCCTAGCGTGGAACAGCCACACCACGCCTCGTTCTTGCTTCTGCCATGCGTGGTGACCGCGCTTCTGGAAGGGTCTGTGGTTCTGGCCTATTAAAATACGTTAATCTAATCCTAGGAGGGGCTGGGGGAGAGGGTGTGCTTCCTTCCTGCCCCTCTGGGCAGATTCCCAGGGGTTCCCCAGCGTCTACCTTCCCCTTCTCCCATTGTAAGAGAATCCTTGACTCTTAGCTGGACAGCAGGCTGGACCCATCCATTTCCCAGACTTCCTGCAGCTAACCGTGGCTGTATCAGTCACTCTCATCAATGAGATGTAGTGTTGGGCAGCAGCCCCCAGTCACCTCAAGAGACAGCTTGCACGTGCATTTGTCCTTTTTCCTCCTTCTCCTGTCCTCCTCCCTGTTGCTTGGAAAGCCGGTGTGATGGCTGGAGTCGGAGCAGCCTGCTACACCATGAGGTGACTCAGGAATAGAGGCTCCAACCAGTGAAGCCACGATAGAAGGATCCTCCGCAGGTCTGGCTCCAGGGGCTCCAGTCACCCCAGGTGTGTGAGACCAAACAAATCTGGGCTTCTGACCTCTGGGTAGTTGAGTGGGACAGGGATCACCTCTCTCTCGTTGAAGGACTGTCATTTGCGACTCCATAACAACCATCTATCCTCACAGATACAGTTTCCCACCAGGAAGATCTGACACCCTGCAGCTGCGATCAGACGCCCACCGGCCTCACACACGTTCTCTCGTGTCACCCTCAGAGCAACCCGACATCCGGGTACACGCTGCTCGGTGTTTCTAAGGGAGAAAGTACCTGGCAGGACCCAGGCACTTTGTGAACCTTGGCCGATTTCACCGCACAGCCAGCGGGGGGCGGGGGGGGCAGTATTCCCACAGGGCATGGCGGGGGAGGCAGAGAGGGAGCCACGCATCAACAAGTGGACGCAACAGCAGGTCAGCTTCGCCCCAGGCCTCTGTCCCCCCTGCCTCACCGGGGGAACCCAGTGAGACACAGCTGAGCCCTAAGGAGCTGGGCAGGTGTTGGGCTGACCACTGCTTGCCAGGAGGCAGAGGTGTGTGTCCTCTTTGCTGGAAGGGACTTTATTTTAGGGCATCACCACCTATGAATCTCTGGGGGGGGGGGGGGGGGGAATCACTCCCAATTTCCAGAGAAAGAACTCAAGGCCTAAAGTGGGAAAGCAAGCTCGCCCTCCCGCTGCGAGCCCCCAGCAACGTCACAGGGTCTCAGGCGAGTTCATGCACCCGCAGTTCACCCACAGCTCAGCTCGAACCCCCCTGGTGCCGAACGCCTAGTGATCCTGGCTTCACCACAGAACCTGAGTCACAACAAACCACACGAATGGGCTGAACCACACACAAAACCAAGAAGGAAGGGCCAGCCAGACCAAAGGTCTTCGCTTTCACTCTTCAAGTTATTTATCCTTTGCTTCCAGCTGGGACAAAATGGCCAGGCTTCTGAACACCAGTGAGCCAGAATAGCAAGGTGTTCTCTCAGCGAAATTTAAACCGGAATCCACTTGATCAGGTTTCTATCTTAAAGGGGAAGATATTGCCCTAACCGGTTTGGCTCAGTGGATAGAGCATCGGCCTGCGGACTGAAGGGTCCCAGGTTTGATTCCAGTCAAGGGCATGTACCTTGGTTGCAGGCACATCCCCAGTAGGGGGTGTGCAGGAGGCAGCTGATCGATGTTTCTAGCTCTCTATCCCTCTCCCTTCCTCTCTGTAAAAAAATCAATAAAATATATATATTTTTTAAAAAATAAAGGGGAAGATATTGGGTATAGAGGGTGGAAGGCGACTTTCCAGGGGCGACCAGCACACACACACGCACACACACACACACACACACACACACACACACACACACACACACGCAGTCTAGGCTGCGGCCACAGGGACTGCCGCTTTCTCGTGCCGCTGGCCTGGGCCTGGTTACTGATTACCCGCGGACCAAGGCCTGTCTGCAGTGCGTCTTGCTGCTGGAGCACAGCCCCTAAGCCCCTCCAGCCCACCCTCCCCGGGGCAGGGCCGGGCTAACTGCGTGGACAAGGCGACGAGGGACACCTCTGCACCAGCCACCCGTGGGGGCGGGGACGGGGGGGGGGGGAGGACGGGCCTGACACGGGGCCTTCCAAGTACCAAGCCTTCCAAGCATCCCCTGGCCGCACCCTCCCGGCACCCGTGAGGCAGGCACCCACTGGCCCAGGGCCACCCGCAGGCGGGACTGGGGGGCCCAGCCTGCCAGACCCGGGGCCGCGCCCTGTCCACTGCTCCACACTGTCTGAGGGAAGAGAGCTTGTTCAGCCAGGAGCGGTTCGGGCGCATTTATTTCCTTGTAATTACCCAAACCACCAGCTGAGCTGACTTGGGAAGCCAGAATGAGCTGGTCCCGTCCGCCCTCACCTGGCCTGTCCTCACCTGCCTCCTGCTGCTCTCAGCACCCCACCCACTCCTCCTGCAACTCCCACCTGGGCAAGGAGCCCCCTTTCCCAGGGGGACCGGCTGCCACAGGGAACAGGTGGGAGGGGTCTGAGAGAGAGGAGGGTGTGGGTGGGAGTCAAGGGGGCTGGAAAGGCATGGCCTCAGGAAGCCTCCCCCCACGGGGTGGGGGAGGGGCGAAGGGACGTGGCGGCCGAGCCACTCTCTGCTTCATCCCTTCTTACTCCTCTGCTCACTGTGCAAGCTGCCCCCTGCCCCACTAGAACAGCCCGAGAACGGCTGGGGGGCCCTGTGGTGGGCCCGGCCCCAGCCAGAACCAGAACCAGGGGCCGCAGAGCAGTGAGCCTGGCCCACACCCTCCCCCAGACAGTGGAGGAGAGGGCAGGGGAGCTCTCAGCCCCGCAGGCCCAGCCCCGCTGAGCTCCCCCATGCTGAGCAGCTGGGAGAAGGCTACTCGGGTGTTCCTACGGGAGAGAGTGGAGAGAGCGCTTAAGGGCCCAGGACACTGTGAGCCTTGGCTCCTCTCATCTGCCCGGCAACCTGCGGGCAGGCATGATCAGCCCACACCGAAGGAATCTGGCCTGCTGATTGGCAGTTAGTGAGTGCCTCTGGGTTCCACCCTGGGGTTTTGAGGCTGGTGCCGTGAACCCTTCCACTGAGCTGCATGCACCCCGGGACCAGGGGGAAGCCTGCCCGAGGACCGGATGTGGCGCTTAGGGAGCAAGGACCATGCAGAGCTGAGCGTGGGGACCTGGCCGGTGGTGGAGAGGACACGAGGGAGGAAGGCTCTAGCCCACCACGGCTCGGCGGCCGGGGCTGGGTCGGCGGGGCTTTGGAGGCATGCTGGCTGCCACCGCTGCCGTCCACCGCTGCCTGCCCCTCGGGGCCTTCTCATCCTCGGCTCACACTTCCCCAGCATCTGCGGCCCACCCCAGGCAGCACTCCAGCCCCTCCTCTCCCTGCCTGCCTCACTGAGGAAGGGCCAGGCTGAACGCCCCCCAGCCGCAGGGGGGCCTGGCTGCCCCTGGGCCTTCCACGCTCGGCTCTGCAGACCCTCCCCTCCCTAATCGTAGCTCCCTCAGAAGATTCCCTAATCTCAGGGTCCACGTATGTTCTCCAGGGAGCCCTGTCCTTGGGGCTCCTGTTAACGAAACAGCTACGCGGATCACCAGTTGGCTCTCTGTGCCCACTCTCTACACTTGTACCAGTGAGGTAGCCACTCGCACCGTGTGGCTATTTAAATTAGTTAAAATCAAATTTAAAAATTCAGGTCCTCAGTTGCACTAGCCACGGTTCCTGTGCTCAACCGCCACGTGGACACAGTGGCTCTCATTGGAAAGCACAGGTGGAAAACATTTCCAACATCGCAGGAAGTTCTACTGCAGCCCTGCTCCAGATACTCGCCCCCACCCCAAGCCCCTAGGCCCACACATCTGAGGGACAGCAGGGTTTGGTGCCTGGCATCTGGGGGAGGGGGCCACCTAGCTCTGCACCTTGGCTGGTGCCAGCAGGGCCCCCCTCCTCCCACCTCGGAAGACCACCCCAGGGAGGGTTCCCAGCATTAGCCGCACCCAGCACCTTCCGAGGGGGTGATGCTGAGGGGCTGCCACGCCTGCAATTGCCAACTGCAGCCCCAGCCACGGGGGCAGCTCTGGGCGCCTCGGTCAGCCGGTCAGCCCGGGGCCTCCCTCTTTTTGAAGGAGCTCAGGCTGAGGACTCCCTCCTCCCACCCCATCTTCCCGACCGTGGCCCTCTCCTGGGGTTGTCGCCACCGCGAGGGGACGGGAGCGGGGACGGGTGGGGACCCCGGTGGGGACCCCAGCAGACCCCCGTCCCCCAGCAGGGCCGTCTGGCCGGACAGGGCCGCACTCACCGAGGCCCCGGGCGCCGGGGCCAGCAGCAGGGCCACGAGCGGGAGCAGCTGCATCTCGGCCTGCGGGAGAGGTCGGGCTGGAGCGGGCGGGGCAGAGCAGGCGCCGCCCCACCGCAGCCCCGGCCTCCGACGGCGGCTTTGAGGGCGGGCGGGGCGTCTTCCTCCTCCCGCCCCGCACAGGTGGCCGGAGACCCGCAGCGGGAGGACCGCGGGAAGCCGCTGAGACCCGGCGGAGCGCGGGAGCGGGGAAGGCCGGTCTACACCGGCTTCTGAACATGCGAGAGGAACGCCTCTCGGGGTCTCAGAGGGAAACGAGGGCGATTAAAAACACTTCCTTGTTGAAAGCTCAGATCCAGAGCAATCAGATTCCCTCTCTTAACCAGCGAGAGAGCCCTTTTTAAAAAGCCGTTCCACAAGTTGTTTACAAACTCACTGATGCAGGTTTTTACAAAGTCTCTTCGGGCATTTAAAGCCTAAATTTAAATGCTTTTAAAATGTTAATTGTATCTTACTCTAAACCCAGGCCAGTACTTCTCTGTACTGAGCAAGCTCCCTGGCGGGTCCCTTAAGCAGTCAGTGTGTGCACGTGTGCAATACGGTGTGTGTGTGTGCAGAGTGCCTTGTGGATTTGTCTGGTGTGTGTGCACGTGATGTGTGCAGGTGCAGTGGTGTGTGTGTGTGTGTGTGTGTGTGTGTGTGTGCAGAGTGCCTTGTGGATTTGTCTGGTGTGTGTGCACGTGATGTGTGCAGGTGCAGTGGGTTGTGTGTGTGTGTGTGTGTGTACAGAGTGCCTTGTGGATTTGTCTGGTGTGTGTGCACGTGATGTGTGCAGGTGCAGTGGTGTGTGTGTGTGTTGTGTGTGTGTGTACAGAGTGCCTTGTGGATTTGTCTGGTGCGTGTGCACGTGATGTGTGCAGGTGCAGTGGTGTGTGTGTGTGTGTGTGTGTGTGTGTACAGAGTGCCTTGTGGATTTGTCTGGTGTGTGTGCACGTGATGTGTGCAGGTGCAGTGGGTTGTGTGTGTGTGTTGTGTGTGTGTGTGCAGAGTGCCTTGTGGATTTGTCTGGTGCGTGTGCACGTGATGTGTGCAGGTGCAGTGGTGTGTGTGTGTGTGTGTGTGTGTGTGTGCAGAGTGCCTTGTGGATTTGTCTGGTGTGTGTGCATGTGATGTGTGCAGGTGCAGTGGTGTGTGTGTGTGTGTGTGTGTGTGTGTGTGCAGAGTGCCTTGTGGATTTGTCTGGTGTGCATGTGCATGTGATGTGTGCACAGGCCGTGTGGTGCGTGCTCCGTCTGTGCAGTGCGTGCACTGTGCGTGCATGTGTGTACATGTCAGTGTACAGGAGAGTGAAATAAGCAATGTGTCCCGTTCAGTGCAAAACATCAAACGGGTACTGACTTGTATGCTTAAAATGTAAGATCTGTCATTGTACAATGTTCTTTTAGTTGTTAAGTACTAAGTGACTTCGGTTTGCAAGGATAACACAGCAAACATAAGCCAATTTCAGCAGAAGTGAACCTGGCACATGTAACGACCTATACGTTCCGTTAATTTGGCTCCAACAGTGACTCATGTGGTCCTTCTTTTCACAGTCAGATCAGGTTCCTGGGGCTCGTGGGGGCGAGGCGGCGGCGGGCTGCCTCCCTGCCCTGCGCCCGCACCCCTGTACCCACAGCGCCAGCGGGAGGGGAGGTGGTACCGCGGGCGGGGGCCTCGTTCCGGGGTGGGGAGCAGTTCTGGGCGCCTAGGTCAGCCCGGGTCCTACCTCTCAGGGGCGCGGTGAGCCGAGCGAAGGGAGAGACGAAGAAGGGACCGGAGGAAAGAACTTCCCTTATCCTGGTTACTAGGGAGCCTCGGTGTGGGCCTGCCCGGGTTCACCCCGCCGCACCCCCGCACCGTCACCAGCGGACACCCTCCTCCGCCGCCCCAGGAGGTGCCCCCGCGGCAGCACCGCCACCCCACCCGCCCGGGGACCCGCCAGGTGCAGCCCCCGAAGGCGCCGCACGTCGGAAGCGGCAGCTCCCACCTGGGCGGGCAGAGCCGGGGCGGGGGCCCCTCGGGGGCTCCCCTTCCCCGACACCCTGCGGGCCAGGCGGGCAGTGCCTGGGCAGCCCCGGGGCGAGCCGCACGCCGCCGGATGGCGGCCCCTCCGACTTCCCACGGGTCTCCAGGAGCGCCGGGCGCGCAGGGGGGCAGGGCCGCTCCACCGGGACCCGCCCAGCCCAGCCCCGAGCTCGGCCTGGCCTCGCAGGACGCACGCGGAGGCTGGACTCACCCCCGGGCTGGCTGGTTTCCTCCCGCCCCATTCTCCCCCCGCCACCCCCTGCTGACACCTGTCCCGGTCCCGGGGTGAGAGCATGGCCCCCCCGCCCCCCGCGGAGAGGCCGCCGCAGGATGCCCTTGGGTCTGAGCCAAGCCTGGCTGGTCCCCACTCTGCGGGCGCCGGTCATCTCTCCAGTCCCGTTCCCTCTGTGCCATCGCCCTCCACACTCACCGTGCAGGCAGCCTGCCCCGTGTCCAGCCCCTGCTTGTCTTCTCTCCTGAATTCTGTGCTCTGGCCGCAGCCAAGTGTCCCATGGACATGCCGCTGTTCCCCCCACCAGCGGGCTTTTCCCGCGGCCCAGATGCACTCTGGGAACCCTCCACCATGCGAACTCCTACTCATCCCTCAAGACCCTGCTCAAACGTCATCTTCTCTAGGATCCTCCCCCACACCACAGCAGGCAGGTCCTGTGCCCAGCGTTGTCGCAGTCCCTGTCTGCTGCATCTCCCTGCGGGAACCTGAGTCTCCCTGACTCAGCTGGGAGGTCCCTCAGGGTAAAGCTTGCACCCCTGTCACCGGTGCCCAGGGCACTGGTTGGGATCAAGGGAGGGGCGCAATAAGTGTGATACATTTAATTTCCTTTCCTAGTTGTCCTCTTTCTCAACCAAGGCGTTCTGCCTGCCATTGGAGCTGGAAATCACCCACCCCGGGAAAACAGCGCTGGCCCTGGGGCACATGGGCAGTGGGAGGTCCCTTTCACCCCCTTTTCTGCCTTCTGCCCCTTGGCTACCCCAGCCATTGGCCATTTCTCTCCTGGCCTCCTTTGGGGCAGAGAAAAGTCCCCCATGGGTAGCTCACCCCCTAAGACCCCCAACTCCTGCAGGTCATGTCCCTAGGCCGTGAGGAATGCTCAGATGAAATGCTTTCCTTAAACAGCATTTTGAAACGGACCTGTTTCTTACCTACCAGTGGAGGGAGGAGGGGCAGCAGCTGTGTAGCAGGGGCCCTGGGGACTTGTGTGAATTCTTAGGCAGAGATAAAGCTTGGCAGAGAAAAGGGAGTGGAATTACCCAAAGCCTCTCTAGAAAAGGACAAGAGTTTCTTCCGTTCATCAAGCTCCACTCCCTGCCCCCATCAGCCTGGGATTTTCTGAGCTGGGTCAAAGGTCCCTGTCAAGTGGGAGGAAGCCCTGGGGGGTGGGCAGCCAGGCGTCTTCCCATCTGTTCTTGTTTTTCCTCTGCGATCCCTTCTTCTGAGATACTCAGGCCCACCCAGCCATAAAGAAGACCCAGAATTTGGGGAGCAGAACCCACACACAGTGTTGGGGACAGCCCTGCACCCACCAGCTGGGCTCTAGCAGTTATTGGCTTGAGCAAGGACTTGTCTTCAAACCTCAGATCCTGCTACCTCAGAAGGATGCGAGCACAAACCTAGCACATAATTGCCATGCACCCAAAAATGGTGTACTTAATTGGTGTGCACACACAAAAAAGGTGGCATAGAAAGAACACCCCAAGAAAAAGTGTAAGACCCTCCCTCCCGTTGTAACTTCCCCTCTGCACGGACCCTGAGCCACTCACTAGCTGCACCCGACTCCCTTCCACCTGGGAGGCAGGGGGAGCCGGTGAGGAGGAGGGAGGCAGGGAGAAGCACAGCCCTGGGAGGCAGACAGACCCCGGCTGGGAACCTGCCCTGCTTCTCATTGTGTGTGAACTTGTCATGCCACCTCTTTAAGCCTCAACTGGCTCACTGGAGCTTCACACAGAGGGTGACGAAGTAATTGGCTCCGTAAAGTTCCTACTAAGTGCTCAGTAAAAGTTAGCTCCTCTATCGGACCAGTGGTCGGCAAACCGAGGCTCGCGAGCCACATGCGGCTCTTTGGCCCCTTGAGTGTGGCTCTTCCACAAAATACCACGGCCTGGGCGAGTCTGTTTTGAAGAAGTGGCGTTAGAAGAAGTTTAAGTTTTAAAAATTTGGCTCTCAAAAGAAATTTCAATCTTTGTATTGTTGATATTTGGCTCTGTTGACTAATGAGTTTGCCGACCACTGCTCTATCCCATGCTCCCTCGTCTGTATCCTGGATTCCCTACACCCTGACCAGCTCTGCAGATTGCAGATCCAGGCCACGGCCAGGAGGCGGCCAGATCTCTTTGTGAAGTTGGGTTCGGATGGAAAGCTGGAGAGAAGGGGAAGGGGGCAAAGACCCAAGAGCCTCAGGCCCCCAGTTGGCACCTCCTCCAAGACGCCTTCCCTATGCGCGCCTTTGTGCACTTGAGAACTACTACAGTGATACATTTGTCGCTCTTTCTCCCTCTCAGTTGTGATCTTCGCAAGGGCAGGGATCTGTCTCTTTCATCACTGCATCCTGGACCAGAGGTTTATGGTGCTCCTGAGGGTATCCCTCAAGAGAGCAAGGTGTGGGAAGCACGGCTGATTGACAGCCTCCAGCAGCCACACCCCAGGTCTATGTCCTGAAGGCTCTCCCTGCTCCCTCCCCTTTATGTCCCCTGGCATTTCCCCCCATAGATCTCTGCACAGCCAACCTGACCTGACACAGGGTTCTTGATTGCAAACCACACACAGAAAGAACGTCATGAACCGAAACAGAGAAGCTTCTGAGAGCGAGGACACTGGGAGCTCATAGAATTGACAGGAAAATGGAGAGTCAGACACAGAAGTGGGCTGGAACCCCTGCCAAGGTCATAGTTCATGGCCCAGGAGCAGATCTGGTTAGGACCTGTCCTGCTGGACACCGGACTACTGCAACCACCACTTTAGGTGACACTGACCCCTGCCACCCCCAGGAACGGTCCTGGTCCTTGTGGACTCCAAGTCCAGCAGGAGCCGGTCTGACCCTGCCGGCCAGGGCCCGAGGGAGGAGAATCGGCAGCTCCCCAGATGCCGGGCTGCCCCGGAAACAAGTGTCCACGCTCCCCCTGCAGCTCATTGCACACGGTATTGGTTGAATTGAATTTAGAAAATGCTACTTCTCTTCTTCTTCCTTTCTTTCTTTCTTTCTTTCTTTCTTTCTTTCTTTCTTTCTTTCTTCCTTCCTTCCTTCCTTTCTTTCTTTTTTAAAATATATTTTATTGATTTTTTACAGAGAGGAAGGAAGAGGGAGAGTTAGAAACATCAACGAGAGAGAAACATCAATCAGCTGCCTCCTGCACACCCCCTACTGGGGATGTGCCCGCAACCAAGGTACATGCCCTTGACCGGAATTGAACCTGGGACCCTTGAGTCTGCAGGCCGAAGCTCTATCCACTGAGCCAAGCCGGTTATGGCTCTTTTTTTCTTTTCTTTCTTTCTTTTTTTTTGGCCGTGTCTGTTCCCTGGTTTATTCATTCCTTGCATATATCTGAGTGCCTTCTGTGTGCCAGAAGCTCCCTGGGGAAAGACCCGCCCAGTGATGGCATGTGTTTAGAAACCAGTTCTCCGCTACTGCTTTGTGGCACTGATCAATTGCCAAGGCGTGAGTACCCCAGGGCTGTTTTCAAGCTACAAGGGTGATGTCATTAGCCAGAGCGCTGGGAAGAGATTCACCATCAGCTCTCCCAAGCTGGGGGCTCCAACACAGACCATCCTGCCCTGGGGGAGTTGACATTGCAGTGGGGCACTGCATGCCAATGTGTGTCAATTTAGAATAAATGACTCCATCTGAGTATCACTATTTCCACTATGGCAGTCATAGGACCACCTGGCCTGTGTGGCGCAGTGACTGAGTGCCGACCCATGAACCAAGAGGTCACTGGTTAGATTCCCCGTCAGGGCATGTGCCCTGGTTGTGGGCTTGACCCCCTGTAGGGGGCATGCAGGAGGCAGCTGATGGCTGTTTCCCTCTCATTGATGTTTCTATGTCTCTATCCCTCCCTCTCCCTCTATAATCAATAAAAACATTTTTTTTAAAGTCACAGAACCTATGATACAGCCCACTAGCAATCCAAAAGGAAAAAGAAACACCTCACACTTAAGGATCCTTCCATTTATCACTCCATCTTCTCCCACCCTCCAACACAGTTCCCTTAACAGTCATCCAGGGCGGGGCGTGGGGGGGAGGAGAGTCTGCCCGCAGCTGGACGCTGTGCTTCCAGATCCTCCGTCCTGCCTCTTGCTGCCCTAAGCCCGTCAGAGCCTTGAAACACCCACCAGACCGCCAGCGTGAGGAGGGCACGCTCAGTGTGCCTGACAGGGCTGTGTACGATCAGTGTGCCTGACAGGGCTGTGTACGATCAGTGTGCCTGACAGGGCTGTATACGATCAGCCGCCCGGCCTCTGGAGGGGAGTTATGCCCTCAACGCTGGGACGGAGGTATAGCTCCGGACCCTTCCTGCAGACATGCGGCCGTCCAGAGGGAAAGAACAGAATTCCTGGGATGTTTCTCAGAGGCATCGGGCCTGCTATGTACGCACCCCATCTGCCCCACCTTCAATCCAGATCCTGGGAAAGGGCGCCAGGAGGAGGGTGAGGCCCTGTGAGAAACCCGAGTTGGGGCAGGACACTGCCGCGGGGCAGGAGACCAGAGCCAGAGCAGCAGCGAAGGGGTAAAGGTAGGGCTTTCCAGAAAATCTGACCTGGTTGGCTCCCACCCAGCGGCTCCAGCCTGAGATCTCATCCCCTTCCTTCCACATGGGTGCGCGCACACACACACACACACACACACACACACACACACACGCACTGCAAGCATCTGGGCTACAATCTCCCCCGGAGAAGCGAGCCACCCTCCCTCCCCTCCACTTCCTGAATGGGAGAGGCTGGGGACCCAGGCCCCCACCAAGGTCACTGTGGGGTGTGCACCAGCCTGCAGAGTGGGCTGAAGGGTCCCTCTCAGCTCAGGGTGGGCGCCCTGGCCTCCACAGCAAACCTGGTGTCCTGCGGCTGGAGGCGGGATGGTGGCTTCCGGGCTCAGTCCTTGTGGGAAGAGGCAGGTCACCGATCTTGCCTGGGATCCTGCTCCCTGGCTCAGTGACTCCTGCTCTGCTGCTGCTGTCCCGTGGCTGGAGGGTGGGGTCCTGGATCGGGATCCCAGAGGCCAGCAAGCAAGGCTTTTGGATCCTCTCCTCCTGGTCTCTCTCCACTACACTCCCAGGCACGTCTCATCTCCTCTGCTCTATTTGGAGAAGTCTCAGTCCAGAAACTGAGCGGTATCTTTGCCTCGTGCCAAAGGCCTGCAAACATGACCCAGGAAGTCAGAGGACCAGCGCCTCTCGATTCGGAAACAGACTTCCCAAAGCTTAGCTCGAGTGAGGGCGACGTCCTACTCACTTCACTGCCGTGTTTCTCCAACTTCAGCCACGTTCGCCCCTGTGGTCCGGGACCCCGACTTTACATAATGCCACTTAAAACCAGGTGTAAGCTCTTTATTTTGGCAGCTTTCATATAACTAGTATCCTATTACCTTTATCTAGGTCCTATTCCTTTATCAGAAGCTCTTGGGGCCAAATGTGTTTCAGAATTTTTCAGATTTTAAAAGTTTCTAAACTGTCCATGATAAACCTCCCCCAGCAGGTTCCGGGATCGAAAGCAACCAACCAGAAAGTATGACACAAAAAACAACAACATCCACGCACTCACAGCTCTGCCGAAAACACAACATTCCCCTCCGAAGGATCAAGCCAGACTCTCGAGAGCCTCGCAGAGTTCAGACAGGCCAGGCCTCACACATTTATGGGAAACCTTCCGGTTTCCAAAACCTTTTTGTTGTTGTTGTTGTTGTTAATCCTCATCCAAGGATATTTTCCCCATTGATCTGAGAGAGAGTGGAAGGGTGGGAGAGAGGGGTGGGAGAGAGACATTGATGTGACGTGAGAAAGACACATCAATTGGTCGCCTTCCACATTCACCCCAACCAGGGCCAGGGCTGAGGATCGAAACTACAACCCTCCTGTGCGGGGGGCCAACATGTATTCACTGAGCCACACTGGCTAGGGCTTCAGAGCCTTTTGAATTTCATAATTACGCATAAGGGGCTGTAGCCCGGTACAGATGTAACACGGCACAACCACGGAGCTCATGCGGTTCTGGTTAGCAGCACCAGCACCAGGCGCAGACACAGTGGCCTGCTGATCCCGTGGAGGTTGGGCCCTGCACACGGCTCCGTGTGGGAGGCAGCGGGGTGGGGGAACGCAAAGCCTGTTCACTCAGCCAGCCCGGGTTGGGGTCTGGCTTTGTCCCTCACTGGCTGGGATATCTCTGGCAAGTTTAACCTTCATTCATATCGGTTCCTTCATTTTCAAAAGAAGACAATAGATTCATGTAAATGAAAATAAAGACTAGGCCCTGGCTGGGCAGCTTAGTTGGTTAGAACATAGTCCCGATACACCAACATTGCAGGTTCAATCCCTGGTCAGGGCACCTAGAAAAATCAGTCAATGATGCCCAGTGGTTGAGCATCAACCTATGAACCAGGAGTTCACGGTTCGATCCCGGTCAGGGCATATGCCCAGGTTTCGGGCTCAGGCTCGATCCCCAGAAGGGGGCATGAAGAAGGCAGTCAATCAATGATTCTCTCATCATTGATGTTTCTATCTTTCTCTCCCTCTCCCTTCCTCTCTGAAATCAATAAAAAATATATTTTTTAAAAAGAATCAATGAATGCATGCATGAGTGGAATAACAAATCAATGTTTCTCCCTCTCTCTCTCACCAATAAACAAAAATAAAGAATACTAAAATTAAAAATTTCCAAAACACAGCAGCAGCTTTAGTGACAATTTTTTTCCCTGACCCTCCTCCCCAGCCGCCTTGCTCACCTGGCACCCGCCCCCAGCGCAGGCCCCTGGAACCACCGTGGCCCAGATCCCGATCAACCCCAGAGCCTGGCTGCCCTGGCGTCAGCTCAGGCAGAGTCCAAGGAGCACAGAAAGCACTGCCCACTGCCACCCAGAGCGGGGCGGGGCCCCGACCTTTAGTGAGAAATTTTGAGAAACATGGTCAGACTCTGCATTTTACAAAGGAGAAAATGGAGGGCCAGAGAGGTGATCCAGAAACGGGTCTCCAGCGCCCCTCTGGAGGTCAGAAGCAGAGGCTCTGGCCTCAGACCTCCCCGGTTGGGCCAGCCTCTCCCACTTTCTTGCTGTGTGTGAGTCTGGGACTGTTACTCATCTTCTCAAAGCTTCCGTGTTCTCACCTGTAAAATGAGGATAACATGCCCCTACTCAAGGGTTGGGTGAAGGTGACCAAGACAATGCTTGTGATGGGCTTAGCACTGTCTCTAGGGCAAATTCATAGTAAACTAGAGACCCGGTGCATGAAATTCGTGCACGGGAGGGGGGGCTTTCAGCCCAGCCTGCACCCTCTCGCAATCCAGGACCCCTTGGGGGATGTTCGACTGCCTAAATTGGCAGTCGGACATCCCTCTTGCAATCTGGGACCTCTGGCTCCTAACCGCTCACCTGCCTGCCTGCCTGATCATCCCTAACCACTCTGTCTGCCTGCCTGTCTGATCACCCATAACTGCTCACCTGCCTGACTGATCACCCCTAACCAACTCTGCCTGCCTACCTGATCACCCCTAACCTCTCGCCTGCCTGCCTGATGCCTCTAACCTCTCACCTGCCTGATCACCCCTAACCACCTCTGCCTCAGCCCCTGCCGCAGAGGCTTCATCCGGTAGGACATCCAGAAGGACGTCCAAAAGGTTGTTTGTCTGTCTGGTCTAATTAGCATATTACGCTTTTATTATTATAGATGTTCAATGGACATTGGTTTTATGGGGCAAGTGTGTCCCTTGGGAGCTTTTCTCGGTTAAATGAGGGGTAAGTAGAAGTATTAAGAACTGCACTCTTCCTCATGTTAGCATGGAGACGGTGACCCAGGACAAACCCAGACATTTCTCAAGATGTCACAGATGTGTTCTGGGGGAGGAATCCTGTTTGGATTCAGCCCTGACCACCGATTTATAAATACTGGTCTCTTAAGCAGGTTAAGGCCAATGGGCTTCAGGCTCCTCGCTCTCCACACAGCCTTGTAAACAAGGGCAACACGGGTTGATGTTCGTTCTTCTGGAAAGCACGTTCCCGCGCGTGCTGTTTACCGTCCTGCATGGAAAGCCCCTCCCGTGGGCCCAGAATCCCATTGACGTCGTTTATTCACCATTGATGGAGCAACTCCAGGAGCCCGGGGACGGGATGGTGAGCACGCACACCCAGCTCCCTGACCTCCCGCTTCCCCCTCACCTCGGGAGCAAGGCAGCCACCTGAGGGAGGTGTACCCCTCCGTCTTTGGGAATCTGTCCTTGGGGCCCCCTCCCCTGGCTCAGAGGCATCAGGGTAAGACGTTGCCCTCTGCCAGCTTCCCGGGGGGAGCCTCTGCAGGGGCTGGTCTGCACCCCAAGGCTGCCTTGCTCTGAGAAAGCCAAGGCGTGTGTTGGGGTTGGGGTTGGAGGGGAGCCTCAGGAGCACCTCAGAAAAATGGAGAGGAGCAGCAGGGTAGGGGTGGGGGTGGGGGGACTCCCCCGAACCAGGGACAGAATCCTGGGGCTGGGCGGAGAGAAACTTAGGCGGGGTGAGTCAGGGAGGGGCTGTGGGAAGCAGCTGGGTTGGCCCAGTTCCCAGTGGGGAGATGGGGCCAGACTTGTTTCCAGCCCCGGGAGCAGGGGCCCGGCCAGGGGGCGCCAGGCCTCGCCTTCCTCCCCGCCTGCCCCACCGGCAGGATGGAGTGCTGCCAGGGAGAGACAGGCAGAGCCTTCCAAGCAGCCAGGCTGGTGGGGAGGGGACCCAGAGCAGCGCCTGCCAGGGGCATGTCAGCAGGGCCTGGCACAGGGGCTGGCGGCCCCCAGACCTGGTCTGGGGTGAGCTCCCGCTGGGAGGGGGACTCTCTGGGTCAGGTCACTCGCCTCCCCTCACAAAACTGCCTACCAGTGCATTTGACATAAAAACAAAAACCCGTTCATGCAACAATTACCAAATGCTTGGAGCGCCCTGGTCCGGCGTGTCTTTAATGACAAAAGGCTGCACAACCACTTGCAGCAAGTCTATGACTTACCTCGTGGATGTATCTAGAGCACAGGAGGGAGGGGAAAGGGGAATTCCGAGCCCTGCCCGTTGGGAAGAGTCCCCGAAGGATGACCTGCTCCGTGTGCCCAGGGCAGAGGACCCGGCTCCCACCGCCCCTGCCTCGGGGCCACTGCCATGGGTGACACACAGCGGGTGCTCCGGCTCGCAGGGCCGTTTCCTGCGTCACCACGGAGTCAGACAGGCTGTGCCATCGACGGCACCTGGACCCCCAGGCAGGCTGGCGTCACTGTGGGGACCCAACAGGGCTGAAGGCCCTTGCACATCCGGGAACCCACTTCTGAATGCCACTGACACAGTGACCTGAGCACCTGGCCGAGCTCTCCCAGCCCTGCCCTGGAGAGCAGACGCCCTCCCCGCCCGGTGTCTGCAGACTGTGCCCGAGGCCCCTGCAGGTTACCTAGGAAACAAAAGCCCTCCCCTCCACTGGGATGGTGCAGTCTTCAACCTGAGGATACTTCCAAACAGGGTGGCCTTCTGCCTGGGTTACTCCGGAGCTGAGCCCTGACCTGGGGGTGGGGATGGAGATGGGGACGCAGGGGAGGCTGGGCCAGGAGTCTCCCAAACAAGGCTTCCAGGCGGGATGGGGCAGAGGTCGTTTCCAACATTTCGGAAAAGCTGGAGAAATCACACATTCACGTCTGCCTGGCCCAGGCAAGTAAAACCCCGCCATCGCACTAAACAACTAAGTGTCGTGCTGTTTTACAGCAGACATGGGAGAGTCCAATTAGGAAACAGGAAAACCCGTGATCACGTCGGGAGAACGCCCCGGACCGGACCTCTCCTGCTCCTGGGCAGGTGTTGGAGAGGCGTGGCCCGTCACTATGGCAGCTGCGTCTGGAGGGGACGCACAGTTACAGGACGACGGGACGCCAGGTACTTAGTGTCGTGTCGCTGTGCTCACCTGCTCCCAGCTGTTCCCACTTGTAAATCACCCCTGTACACGTGCCTTTGCCTCTAGCGGCTCTAGGTCTGCTCCCCCAGCAAACGAATCAGTCAAGATCTTCCCTGCAGTCCACCTAGAGGAATGCTGTGGGTCAAAGGGGAACAGAAGCCTTCCCTCTTCTGCATGAGGAACTGACCCTGAGTTACCACATAATTAAAACAAGTTTAGAAAGAAAACAACAGATGAACAGAGGGATCAAGAGTGTGTCACCCCTTCTCTCAAGAACTAGGTCTCCCACAAACCTGGCTCCTGAGGCTCTTCCCCTTCAGAGGGCGCGGCATGCCAGGCACAGAAGTGCCAGCCCAGAGAGAGGATGAGTCCTGGTCAGGCATAGCGTCCCTGTGGTAGGTCCGGCCACCATCCTCCCTGGTTTCTACAAGTCATGTAGAAACGGATTCGGCTTGCTAATGGAGTTTCCCTCTGAATAAGCCATCTTAACTCAAACACCAATGATCCTTGGGTACCTCCCACAAATTTCTTCCTTCCTGATTTTAGTGTATGTTCTTTGCCTTTTTGCCAATTCAGATTCTCCCCTTCTTCCCAAATTTGGTTCAAACGTTATGTTTCTGGAGAAACTCTATCTTTACCCTGTCTTTTGTGGATCTTTTACCCTGCATTCCCATTCAAACTCAGTGCAGGCCCGGCCGCTGTGGCTCAGTGTTTGAGGGTTGACCTATGAACCAGGGGTCGCGGTTCCATTCCTGGTCAGGGCACCGTGCCCAGATTGCGGGCTCAATCCCCAGTAGAGGGTGTGCAGGAGGCAGCCAATCTATGGTTCGCACTCATCATTGATGTTTCTCTCTCTCCTTCTCCCTTCCTCTCTGAAATCAATTTAAAAATGTTTTAAAAAATTCAATGAGTGAACATTGTGTGGCTTATTCTCAAGTATGCTGTCATTTCACCTTTAACCAGATCCTATCTCGGCCCCAGAGAAAATAGCTGGGCTACACAAAACTGTGGCACTTACCTAGTGATGCAGAAAACTCCGCCCCATTACTCTTGCTCCTCAACCCTGCTCCAGGGCATCCTTCTCTCACCAAGAGCACCACGGCAAGGCCCCAGAAATCAGAAACCTCGTCCAGTGATGAGGACAAGCCATCATGCCGCTGTGGGACCCTAGGGACACTGCCTACGAGATTCATAAAAGCAATGACGCCTGATTCCGGAGGAAATGGCCGCCTTTCCTGTTCTTGATGCCCTTAGCCACTGCCGCCAGGGACACATTCATCTTTTCTACCCTCCTCCTGAAGGCAAAGGTCGGCTTTGGTTTCTTCTGCCACAAACTTGATTCTGATCAGTAAATCCCCATGTTCTGTGAGCTATTCCCTGTTTAGAAACAAGCAGTTTGGGGATAGTGATAACAATCTATGCTCTACCAGGCCAACAAAAGTAATGTTGGTATTTTCTACTGATATGAGCAACTCAATGATTTTTGAAAGATAATCCTCTGGCACATGAAGTAATTGCATTATACTGTCAGCACATACATGTCCTGCAAATTCTTGTTTGGACAGTTTTTACATGAATTTGAGTTAAACATTATCTTTTTAAAATATCTTTTCAGAAACTAAGTATTAAGAATAATTATGTTGAGACTTCTCATAGGCTCAACATTGCACCCTTCAGGGGTGCGGCCTGCTATTACCCGCTCCACTGTGCTCCGCGTGGAGGACAGAAACAATGCCTGTGCATTTCAAACTGTTTCCTGATCGTCGCTGAGCGTCTCTCACTTACACATTACACTCCTTTCACGTAAGAAAACTCGCACAACTGGATCCATGCAGCCTTTATTCCTTTGACAAACACAGGAAAATCTGCAACCATCTATCAAAATAACCATCTCTCTTACCAAGAATTTGAAAGGCATTTTAAAAAGATGCATTCACAGTCTGTCTGAATCACGTACAAAGCAGTGTCTGCAGGAGCAAAAGCCAGACCGTGAACACGTGAGAGTCAAGGATCTGCTGAACCTGCATCCCAGCCCGCCAATCACACAGCAAACAGAACAGGCCTGGATTTGCTCCTCCAGACAGCTGAGTCTGAAGCTGCCCTGTTACAATTATTTATTTTAAAAGGAAAATTGCTTTCTGGCAAATCCCCCCTGCTACACGGATCAGACTGAAGTACTAACACCGCACTCCAGGGCCCTGGGGGACCCAGCCACTTCCTCGGGGCGACGTTGCAGCTGCCTGAGGCCCTGGGAAAGGTCTGACGTTGAAGGAAGGGGTTCATTTCAGCTCCAGGCTGATTTTTAATACACAGATCTGTGGTGCTTCCTAGCGGAGGGGAGGACCCGATGCCTTCAGAGGACTGGGGACGCAAGCACGATGGCGGCCTTGTTGGTACGCTCCGCTTGGCAGTTTCAATGAGGGCTGTGAAAGCTGAAACAGTTTTTCATCTTCTGTGTTTTGGGGTCTTTAAAAACTGGAGAAATCACAAGATCACTTCGGGGCTCACACTTACGATGGTGATACTGTTCCATCCCAGGGCAAAACCACATGTCCAGTTTTCAAGTCTCTTCCTAAACTCAATGCTCGGGACACACGTGGAGGTGAGGAGAATGGTTTACAGACTACCCAAAAGCAAGTTTAGAGAAAAACAAGAACTTCACTGAAAGGATGCATTTCTGGGTAAATCAAGTCACCTTTGTAACATCAATATTATAAGCGCTCAAATAACAGTAACTGTGAAAGGCGTTAATGACTAGTACCTGATATTTTAGAGACGTTAAAGATGGCATATACCAGAAAACAAGAGACTACAGCTGCATTCTGAGGATAGATTTTTTTTTAAATTTTATTTCTTTATTGATTTGAGAGAGAGAGAGAGAGAGAGAATCATTGATTGGCTGCCTCTTGCACAGCACCTACTCGGGATCAAACCTGCAACAGGGGATCGAACTGAACCGTGACCTCCTGGTTCATAGGTCGACGCTCAACTACCTGAAGGCAGATCTTACTCACTGTTGCATCTTTGGACTCCAGCACCATGGAAGAGACTGAACAAATCTGTTCATAGTGGTATCTGAACTTTTCCTTCCAGGGTTAGATCACAAATGGGGACTATGTGAGGCTGGGCGCCGGGCACAGGATCAGAGGCTTCCTCGGGACGCCTGGCCCTGGAGGTGGCTTAACTTCTGTCTCACATTCTACAAACTGTGAACAAGACGACTGTTGCTTCCATAGTGAAATCAGTAATTTGCTCACTTATGAATGTTTTAAGTTGCTCAGAAAGCTTCTATTTTTTTCTGATCAAGAAATTTAGTCATTTAGCCAAAACCGGTTTGGCTCAGTGGACAGAGCGTCGGCCTGCGGACTGAAAGGTCCCGGGTTCTGTTCCGGTCGGGGGCATGTACCTTGGTTGCGGGCACATCCCCAGTGGGGGGTGTGCAGGAGGCGGCTGATCGATGTTTCTCTCTCATCGATGTTTCTAGCTCTCTATCCCTCTCTCTTCCTCTCTGTAAAAAATCAATAAAATATATTAAAAAAAAAAAAAGAAATTCAGTCATTTATACGGAGAGCTGAGACCCTAAGACCACACACTAACCTGCCAAGAATGGAAATCAGGAAAGAGCCCTTCCTCTTTGAAAAACGAAAAACCTTCCAAACGTGGTGGTGCTTCCACAGGCTGGTCGGTAGCACCACGCTGTATCACAAAACCTTCCTTCTGCCGGCCAGTCAGACCCAGGCGTCAGCGGCCACTTCTTCCTACGTTTTCCTTCCTTTTACTGAGTGGGCTGGCTCGGCTGGCCGTCCTTTCTGGTTTGTGTGGCCTGGCCCCAGGGCCACCCCCGGCTCAGTGGACTTGCCACTGTTCTCTTCAGTGACAACTGGTATTTCCCGGTGGAAGACTAGCATTTTGGTATTTCAGGAATGACTGAATTGATTCTAAAAAGATGTGAAAACAAAGTTCAGCGTCTGAGATTGGTGATTTAAAGAATACGATGTGCTTTCTCTGTGCTGAGATGTGGTTCCAGCTTGTAGAAAGTGACAGGTTTAGTGCAATCTTTCTACACGGGACAGTAATACGCAGGGTGGATCTAAACACATGCACACGCACACGCACACACACGCACACACCCTCTTCTGAGAGGAGAACCCTCGCACAGATAAACTTCTCCAGGTTAGGGCTCCTTCAAGGCAGTTTCAAATCAGACTGGTGTTCAGGGGGCTCTGCTGTAGCTGTTGAATGCTGTGACTTTTGGAGTACCCATTACACTGCCACGTGTCTGAGGAGAAAAAGAGAATCTCGGGAAAAGGGGGCTAAACAAACAAAAACGGACGCGAGAGTTCCTACTACCCTCAGCCTGGCTGTCTTTGCACAGCTTGTTTTCCCGCAGTTCTCAACTGCCCAACACGAGCCGGTGTTCACTTGCACTCAGGTTAGTGCCAGCACGCTGCTCCTCAAGGCAGTTTCTAAGAGATATTCCATGACAGGAAGCAAACACCCTAACCTCCGAGGGGAACCAGCCCGTCCCGGCTGTACGACAGGCTGAGAGCGCGGCAGGACGAGGAAATGCAGGTCTTTCTCCCACCCGATGGAAACCGATTACTAATTGGCAGTAACAGAAGGGTTGTGCCCTGGCAGAGCTTCGTTTAGAGGTGCCGTGTGCCCACAGGCGATGGCTCTGTTTATGTGCATGTCCAGCTGAACGGCCTGGGCCTGACCCCACTGCCCAGTTCACACAAAGGTACACTGAGACGCAAGGCAAGGCAGAAGGGAAACCACAAAACGCCCACTGAGCGGTTCTGGAGGAGTAACTTGGATCTCCGTATCTGCCCACAGGACATGAGCTCATCTGGTGCCATTGGCTGTTGGAGGCCTCTTTCTGCTGTTGGCACCTGGCTCTCCGCCTGACCCTAGGTCCTCCGCCGGCTCACCAAGGGCAATAAGGGCTTCCTCCCAACTCCTGCTTGGCACAGACACACCTGATTCCTGACTTTATAAACCACCAGCTCCTGGCTATTGGTCTGAACTCTGACCTACTGTCAGAGACACTCGGTTGTACGAAAAAAAGAAAACCAGGACAGAAAGTGCTTCACCAGCCATTTACTCTTCTTTAATGCTACTGTCTCTGGGCACACGTTGTATTTGCTACCGAGGAAATGATGACAGTGAGGCTGACAGCACTGATTCATGACACGTTCTGTGACCACACAAAGGAACGTCCTACATAACGGACCGCCTGCTTCCACAGCAGAGCTGTCTTCTGGAAGAGCCGTGTATGGGCGAGTGAAGGGAGAGACGGGGAACAAAGAAGGCATCGAGGGCAAGCAAACCTACAAGTCTGTCTAAAAATTAGGAATTTGGGGCAAAACCAGAATTACCTAAGGGTGATAGAGAATCGTTGTTATAGTTCCATTATTTCCAGAAATTACTGAACTTGGAACCCGAGGTTAACACTTTTAAGATAAAGCAACCTCACATAAATTCATACTGGCCTTGGGAGGAAATGGCAACCATAGATGGTAGTGAGTGTCAGTGCTTGAGAACAAAAATCGTCCAAATCAACTTACACATCTGACTTGACTCCAGGTGAAAAAAAAGTCTTATTTAAAAATGTTAAGTTTGCAGCAAAAGAAATTTGAGAGTGAAAGTTTGAACCCCTTTTCACCTTCCCATTTTGCTGCTGGTACCTGCCTTCCTCACAGTACCTCCTGAAACGGTTTAGAGTTCAATACAGACTGATTAGGCTTACACGCGTTTCCGATGATGAGTCCTGTTTGGTTTAAACCACTCCATCTAACATCGTGACCACGGCAGTCCTGAGAGTCTGCAGTGCTGGTAAAGCCACCTCTGAACTGCTGGTGGAGCACAGCAACTTTTTGGCCCATCACTTTTCTTTGTCCTTGTCCCTATAATCTGGTAGTTTTTTCCAAGGGACTCCGTCCACCACCATGACGTATATTCAAAACCATTTTCGGTAGACACCTCCTTCCAATGGCCAATAGTGCAGGTGGTCAGGAAGACGTGGAAGGAAGCTGCAGAAAGTCCAGCTGGGAACTGTGACTTTGTTAGATGTAGACACAGGAAAATCACCGTTGTCCTTCCCAGAGTTTATTATAGTCAAAGGAGAAAAATCCATGGAAGTCTCATCACAAATCTGCTAAATATAAAATTGATGGAATGCTAACTGGTCCATGAAGGGCTGCACAAGATAATCTGTGGCAAAGTAGAAAACAAGCCCAAAGGTGATAGAGATCGGGAGAGCTGGCAATGCTTTCTTGAAAATGGCGAGGAGTAATAATGTAAGGCACAAGCCCTGCGGGGGAGAGGGGCCGAGACACAAACCCAGACATCATTATGAAAGTATTTTGTGCAAAACAACTCAATCACAAGTCTCGCATTTAATTTAGTTAACTGAACACAATCTTCTGAGGTTAAATTTTAGAACAAATGTTCCCATTAAACCCGGAAACAACTTTTATTTTCCTCTGCAACACAGAATTCATGATGCACACATTCTTGATTCTTCATCCCCTAATTCTAGGCAAGGAATAGAACCTGAAAATAAGTAAAACTATTCTTGAAAAAATTTAAGTAATGCCAAAAATTCTATCTAAAATACTGAGTTGGCTACTCTCAGTTAAGTTTGGCTGCCTAAAATCCCAGAAGTGAAAAGCATTTTTTTTATGCTGTGGGTTGGGGGGAGGCAAAGAGGTACACAGAATATGCTGATAAAAGTTTATAAAAGTGTCCCAGCCAGGTGCTTTGGTTGGTTGTGGGTTCGATTCCCGGTCAGGGCACATACCTAGGTTGCAGATTTGATCCCTGGTCACGGCCCATGGCGAAGGCAACCAGTCAATGTCTTTCTCTCCGCCCCCCCTCCCTGTCTCTCTAAAATCAGTAAACACATCCTCGGGTGAGGATTTTTTTTTTTAAGTTTATGAAAATTATATTGCTGCTCTCTCGGAAACAGAACAGCCCTATAATATAGTCCGTTTTTACTCTATTTATTGAGACACTAACTATGAATTCTGGAGGCTAAGCATCATTTCAGGTTTATCCAGAATAAATACTTTTCTTCTTAAAAGATGCAACACATCCAGAAAATTAACATCAAAAGAGAAATAAAATACAAGAAAATTCTAACTGGGTAGATTAGCACTATAAATCACAAAATAAATGCAATATAAAGGCTGTCATGTAACTTCACTCACATATGAAACAAAGAGATAACATCTTTAGTAAAAAAAAAAGGGACAGTAAGAAATATCTTCTGAGTTATTTACTTAAATCATAGCTCTGAAAGCTTCAGGATTCATGTTGTGGCTCTATGCACAAGATCTATAGGAGATCATGCATTGCGTTACCTTTTCTCGCCTCATACCTGCTGCCCAGGAACTCTGTACTCTGCAGGTTATGGCATTAAATGCAAAAACCACCACCAAACTAAGGCACTAAGTGAGGATCTACTCACCCCTTTAAGGACACAGATAATTTCCAACTTATCTATGCTGCCTGAAGCAGTGGTTCCTAACAAGAAGTACTTACACAATTTCCTGGGGAACTTTAAAAATAAGATACACAATTGAAACAAATTAAGTAAGAATATCTCAGGATGGGGATACACAGTTTTAAAAGGTCTCAGGTGATTTTAATGTGTGGCCCCATGGAGAACTACTCAGGTGAGGTCTAATTGTTTTGAAAAAGCTCCCAGGTGATTGGAACACTCAGCCCAGCTGGGGTTAAAATGGGACTGCCTGAATCAGAGCTGATGAGGAGTTCTGACATGTTTTTATTAGTGTATACTTACAATTAATATGGCTACAAAACAGGCTATGGTCGTGTTCCAGTCTCCACTGGCTGTGGCGGAAGCTTTTCCGACCAGAACACTGTAGAAAATGAAATCTCCTAATCCGAGCTTTACTCCCCCTGAAAGGAAAGATCACAAATATAAACAGTTGGTCACTCTTGGCTATGATTTCACAATTCAAAAATGTCACTGCTCTACTCCACCCTGAATGAGAAGTCAGTAAATGGTATCATACAAAATTAGGCTTGAGCTAGGTTTTCTTTTTTTAACAATAGGAGTTTCAGATTTTATGTGGCTGACTCCAGGATCTTAACCAGATACTGCTGTTACATATAAAATATAATAACAATAAGTAATTGTCATCTCTTGAACGCCTAGTTTATATCTGGCACTTGTTCTAATAAATCCTCACAAAAACCCATGAGATAAGTATCATCCCCCCTTTTAAAAACAGCTTTATTGAGGTACCATTCATTTCATAAAATTCACCTATTTGTGTAAGTGCAGAATTCAATGATTATAAAAATTTAGAACTGTGTAACCATTTTCACAATTCCAACACCCTTATAAAATACCTTGTGCCCATTTAGCTAATCCCCACTCCTACCCAGGCCTTAAGCAACCACCGACCTGCTCTCTCTATAAATCTGCCTTTTCTAGACAGTTCATAGAAATGGACTCAGACATTCTGAAGTCTTTTGTGACTGGCTTCTTTCACTTAACGTTTTTG
Organism: Cnephaeus nilssonii; assembly: GCF_951640355.1. NCBI lineage: Eukaryota > Metazoa > Chordata > Mammalia > Chiroptera > Vespertilionidae > Cnephaeus > Cnephaeus nilssonii. Next base: position 86,369,601 of record NC_137075.1, on the reverse strand, counting down.
AGGTTTATCCATGCTACTTCATGTCTAGTTTGTTCCTTTTTACTGATGAATACTTCCCCATTGTATGAATATACTACCTATAAGCTCGTTCATCCATTTACCAGGTGATGGGCATTTGGGTTGTTTTCAGTTTCAGACTATTATGAATAATGCTGCCACCAACATTACTGTACATACATGTTTTTGAGTGGACAGATGGTTTGCACTTCCATGGAGTCGATCCCTAGAAGTGGAATTGCTAGGTTATATGGTGAGTTTACGTGTAGCTTTTTAAGAAACTGCCCATTTCTTTTTCATACTGGCTTTGTACCACCAGCAATGCAAGAGTGTTTCACCAACACTTAGTATTACTAATTTTTATTTTTCAGTCAAGCCATTCTTATGTTGAGTAGCTTTTCATGTGTTTATTAGCAATTATATTTCTCCTTTGGTAAAATGTCTATTCAAAGCATTTCCCTACTTTTTACTGAGTTATCTTCCTATTATGGAGTTGTAAGCATTCTTTATATATTCTAAGTATGGAATGATTATAATAAAAAAGATAGACAAAAACAGGCGTTGGTGAGGATGTGGAAAAATTAGAACATTCACACATTGCTGGTGAGATCGTAAAATAGTATAGTTGCTTTGGAAAATGGTCTGGCAGTTCCTCAAAAGATTAAACAAAGAGTTACCATATGACCCAGCAATTCCATTGCTAGGTAAATACTCAAGAGAAATAAAAACGTATATACACACAAATACGTTTACATGAATATTCATAGCAACAGTATGCATAAAAGCCAAAAACAGAAACAACCCAGATGTCCATTAACTGGAAAATGGATTAACAATTGTGGCATATCCATACAATGGAATTTTATTTGGCTATAAAAAGTAATGAAGTACTGATATATGCTATTACATAGATTAATCTTAAAACATTATGCTGCCCTAACCAGTTTTGCTCAGTGAATAGAGCGTCGGCCTGCAGACTGAAGGGTCCCAGGTTCGATTCCACTCAAGGGCATATACCTTCGTTGTGGGCAAATCCCCAGTAGGGGGTGTGCAGGAGGCAGCTGATCGATGTTTCTCTCTCATCGATGTTTCTAACTCTCTATCCCTCTCCCTTCCTCTCTATAAAAAAATCAATTAAAATATATTTAAAAACAAACAAAAAACATTATGCTAAGTGAAAGAAACCAGTACAAAGGACCACATTTTAATATATTTTTATTGATTTTTTACAGAGAGGGAGGGAGAGGGATAGAGAGTTAGAAACATCGATGAGAGAAACATCGATCAGCTGCCTCCTGCACACCTCCTACTGAGGATGTGGCCACAACCAAGGTACATGCCCTTGACTGGATCGAACCTGGACCTTTCAGTCCACAGGCCCATGCTCTATCCAAAGAGCCAAACCCGTTAGGGCCGTGGTTGGCAAACTGCGGCTCGCGAGCCACATACGGCTCTTTGGCCCCTTGAGTGTGGCTCTTCCACAAAATACCACGGCCTGGGCGAGTCTATTTTGAAGAAGTGGCATTAGAAGAATTTAAGTTTAAAAAATTTGGCTCTCAAAAGAAATTTCAATTGCTGTACTGTTGATATTTGGCTCTGTTGACTAATGAGTTTGCCAACCACTGTGTTAGGGGCAAAGGACCACATTTTTATTAAATATCCAGAACAGGAAAACATATGAAGATAGTATAAACTGGTTGGTGTTGAGGGGTGTGGAGGCTAATGAATGGGTAAAGGTTTCTTTCTGAGGTGATGAAAATTTTCTAGAATTCACTTGTGGTGATGATTGCCTAACTCTGAATACAATAAAAACCAATGCCCTGTATACTTTAAATGGGGGGATGGAGAGGTAGCACCTAAGAAGTGTGGGTTTCTTTTTGGGATAATGAAAACATTCTAAAATTAATTGTGGTGAAGATAGAACACTTCTGTGAATATTCTAAAGCCACAACTTTAAATGCATGAATTGTTATAGTAAGTGAATTATATATCAATATAGCTTTAAAAAAATAATGTATTGAATCAAGCTTAAAATTATGGCCTCACATTTTTTTCATTTAAAAAAAAAAGGAGATCTATGTACTACTATATGTAATACTTTAAATAAAAAAAATAATAATAATCCTATCTAATAATAGACAAATATGCAAATTGACCATACCTCCGACACACCCACAAGCCACGACCACCATCCAATCAGAGCCAGTATGCAAATTAACCCAAACCAAGATGGCTACAGCCACAGAGAGCAAGGTTTCCTAGGTAACAGAGGAAGCCAAGCTTTCCGCCTGCCCTTGCCAGGCTTAAGCCTCCACTCAAGCTACAAAGTTTCAGTTATAGAAGGTAAACAAATTCAGACAAATGGCGGCAGAATGGAGCTTGAGAGAGCAGGCCAGGGTTGCCGCCCGGCAACAGGGGAAGCAAAGCTTTCCGCACACCTTGGCCGGGCCCACCCGCTTAAGGCAACAAAGTTTCAATTATAACCCCAACAGAAATGGCTGCCTCGGAGGGAGCCCCAGGCTTGGCTCTGCTCCAGGCTACAAAGTTTCAATTGTAGAAGGAAAATAAATTCCAGATACCAGGGCCTCCACTTGGGTTGCCAGGGGCGTGGCCGGCCTGCAAACCTCCACAGGCCCCTCGCTCAGGCCGCCCCACACCCCAAGGGAACCCCACCTGATCCGGGACGCCCTTCAGGGCAAACCAGCTGGCCCCCACCCCTGTACCAGGCCTCTATCCTATCTAATAAAAGAGTAATATGCAGATTGACCATTACTCCAACACACAATATACCTGCCCCCATGTGGTCAAAGATCCTGCCCCCATGTGGACACAAGATGGCCACCACAAGATGGCCAGCAGGAGAGGGCAGTTAGGAGGCACCTGGCCTGCAAGGGAGGGCAGTTGAGAGGGACCAAGCCTACAAGGGAGGGCAGTTGGAGGTGATCAACCCTGCAGGAGAGGGCAGTTAGGGGTGACCAGGCTGGCAGAGGAGGGAAGTTGGGGGCAAACAGGCTGGCAGCAGAGTGGTTAGGGGGTGATCAGGCTGGCAGGCAGAAGCGGTTAGGGGCAACCAGGAAGGCAGGAAGGCAGGCAAGCAGTTGTGAGTCAGCAGTCCTGGATTGTGAGAGGGATGTCCGACTGCCCTCAAGGGGTCCCATATTGGAGAGGGTACAGGCTGGGCTGAGGGACAACCCCCCTCCGTGCACGAATTTCATGCACCAGGCCTCTAGTTAAAAAATAATAAAGTCTTGTGTAAATAAGCAATACAGTAGGTCCTCGGGTTACGTTGGAGATCTGTTCCTACGGCGCGATGTAATACGATTTTCGCTGTAAGTCGGAACCCACCTACATAAGCACCTACGTCACTCACATGGAGCACATACACAGCAGTAATGAAGTGAAACAGTAAAAAAAAAAAAATTAAAAGAAAGATAATTCCTGACCTTTACTTGTGGTAAATAACTAATAAAAAACATAAAGCACATATGTACATACGTCGAAATGACGGAACTTTTTTAAAAATAAATAAATGGGAGATGGCGACGTAACCACCAAACAACGAAAGTTGAGTCTGACATAACCCGAGGACTGCCCGTATTATGATAAATGCTATGGTACTACTTCACAGAATTCATTTTAATGAAGAGATAAATATAGGTATATTTTATTAGCAAAATTAAAATAGAGAAGGAAGCCCTGCTGGCGTGGCTCAGGGGTTGAGCATCAACCTATGAACTAGGAGGTCACGGTTCGATTCCTGGTCAGGGCACATGTCCGGGTTAAGGGCTCAATCCCTAGTGTGCAGGTGCAGGAGGTAGCCAGCCGATCAATGATTCTTTCTCATCATTCATGTTTCTATCTCTCTCTCCCTCTCCCTTCCTCTCTGAAATCAGTAATAAAAATATATTTAAAATAAAATAAAATAGAGAAAGAAAACAAAGAAGTAACCATCAATTTTTTTCTTTAGCACTTACCAAAAGGACAAATTTTATTGACCTATAACCAGAAGAAACTGAATCAGTATATAAAACCTAAGGAAAATCAGTTGCTGGGAATTTGTTTTCTTTAAACAGCTCACTTTTATTCATTCAATCAAAATATGCCATGGCTAAACAACTAAAATCACAGCCCTGGAAACTGCTTAAGTTAGACATAATGAATTAATTATATGCTATTGCCAAGTATGCTAAAATTGGCTGCTAGCATTTTCCTACTATTTGCTAATAATGGCAGTCTAAGCCTTCTGTTGTTTTTTGTTTTGTTTTGTTTTGTTTTTGCCAACTCTGAAAAATAATTTTAAGTAATTATGGTATTCTTTTAATATTAAAAGGGGCATCTGATGGTCTACCAAACACAAGACATAGTAAAGACAATAAATGATGGTGACTGTTCACTTTAATTGTAAGATTTCTCTATATGACCTCCAGCAGCATAATATGTGCCTAGCTTAAATATAATAGCATAATAACGACTATCTCCTATTATCTTTTAAATAAATATAAACGTATTAAAAACTGCCTGAAACGTACTTTACCTTTATACTACTAAAATCTCTTCCTCCACTTGAAAAAATAGCAAAATCCTTCTCTCTCCTTCCTTGAGGTAAATAGAAAAAGAACCTCCACGAGTCAACTCCCCACTCCTGGGAACAGCAGGTTCCTTCCACTGCTCTGGTCAATTGTAAGGTTAACAGTAGTGCACCGAGGATGAGCCTGCTGGCCGCATGATGTTTGAAGGAAGAATATTTTTGAAATTCACTAGAAGATCAACTGCCTTCACACTGAATAAAAATGTTTTACATTTCTAATTAAAGGCTCTGTTTAGTTTTCTGATTAAATGTTGATTTTTAAAAGGCTGTCCTGGAAGACATATGTGTCTTTTTAGAAATAATTTCTAGTATAAATGGAGACCGTTATAAGTAACCATAAGTCTGGTTTAAAACACCAACGTAATCAGAGTGGTTGTGTGGTAGTGGATGCTAAGATGATGAAATATTAGTTTATATTGGTCCCAAAGAAAATATTAATCTGAAGTTAGGAGGAACTTGCCAACAAAGGGAATAACAATGTAAAAGATTGAAACATTCAAACCCATTGGTCTCTATACAGCAAAAAGTAAAAAATATTAATATTTGTACACAAGAATACTGCAGCCATGAAATCTTACTGGAAAAATAAAGAAATCTTTGACCTTATAAAACAAATGCCAAAGATCAGACTGTAAAAGGCCAATTTCAAAAACCTGAGGGGCAGAATTTGACCCATTAACAAATGATGCTATGAGAAAAGCCCCGACTAGCCCAGCCAGCATGGCTCAGTGGTTGGGCATCAACCTATGAACCAGGAAGTCAAAGTGTGATTTCAGGTCAGGGAACATGCCTGGGTTGTGGGCTCAATCCCCATTGGGGGGCATGCAGGAAGCAATTGACCAATGATTCTCTCTCATCATTGATGTTTCTATCTCTCTCTCCCTCTCCCTTCCTTTCTGAAATCAATAAAATATATATATATACTATATATATACATACATATATATATATGTATATGTATCTCTACACTAATAAAAGATAAATATGCAAATTGACCATCACTTCACAACACCCACCAGCCAATCAAGGAGTGAGTATGCAAATTAACCTCACTGCCTCCATGGAGACTGACAGCAGGGAGAAGGCAGCTCCCAGCACGACCTGCTTGGCAGTCACTGCGGTGTGGAGCAGGCAGGCCCTGCAGAGAGCAGAGAACCACAGGGAGCAGGCCTAAGCCATGAGTAGGACATTCCCTGAGGGCTCCCAGATTGGAAAGGGTGCAGGTCAGGCTGAGGGACACCTCCCCCATGCATGAATTTTGTGCACCAGGCCTCTAGTATCTACATAAAGAAAAGCACCACCTATTGTTATTTCCCACTAAAAGCTGTGCTGTTACTTAGAAGTAGACTAGTGTTCTCGGTTCATTTTATCTTTGGAGAGTTTGATGCTGCAGCACCTACAGGAATCCATGACTTTCAATTAGAGAAATGCACATACTTTCCTCTGGGTCCTCACTGGCTAGGATGCTGCTGGAAATTTCCTGTACAGCACTTCGTGACTCAGTTGTAGAGTGATGAGGTCCCAGGCGACTGTCCCTCTGGGCTTCCCACTCTTCATTGAAGCCACCATCATCACTCTCTGTCACAGGGTTCTGTGACTCACTCCCTGTGTCTTCAAGAAAAAGAAATCACAACTGTAATACTCAGAAAATTTTCTTAATATCTTTAAGAAAGTTACATGGAAACAGTAACTACTTGGTTGTCATTATAATTGGTGAGCTGGCTCTTAAACCACAAAACATGGGCTGTAGCAGGGCCTATTGATTGCTTACCGCTTAGCCATTTCTCCCCTTATTCCTGAGGGCAGTCCTGATGTGTTTGGATTTCTACCTCTTGCTCACATGACTCAGGTGGTAAATCCTGATCAATCCAAGTCCATCATTCCTCTTCCCAATGAAAGCTGAGGCTGTGGGTTTGGTACTAGTCAATGTGTGATGAGGCAAAGCCTGCTACGAATTTGGGGGAAACTTTTCACTCTTTACTAACTGCCCCCTTTCCCCCCTAGATGTTGTCTTATCTGAATATGAAGCCTGGAACTGTACTTGGTATCTTGCGACCATGAGGAGCAGTGGGCTAAGGATCAAGCCTATATTTAAGGATGGTACAGCAGGAAGACGGAAAGAACCTGGGCCCTTGATAACACTGACAAGCCACAAAATTAACCAACCCTAAAATGTCTACACCTCGGGACTCTGGTCATGTGAGAGAACACATTTCTTCTTGTTTAAAGCAAACAAGTTGTTTTTTTCTGATGTTTGCAGCTGAAAGCTTTCTAATCACTCGTTTCTGAAAACTCAGCTCTGGCTTTAGTGCCTAAGTTATACAGTAGGGAGGTGAGGGGTGGGGTGGGTAGGGAACACATTTTTTATGGGCTAGTCATTTTGTCATGACTGTCGGTCTGAAAATTATGAGCATAACATGAGAGTCTTGAGAACCTTCCACAACAAAAATAATTATAATACATTATGTGGCGCTGATAATATTTCTTTCTTTGTTTATAAAAATGACACATGTTCCTAGCAGAGGTAGATTTACCATGAATAAATTAAGCCTGCACACTTCAGGCCTCTCCCTTGCATACATTTTTTCTGGGAGGGGTCCTCACAATTTTGTATTCTTTTTCTTAATCAGTCACCACAAAATGGAATCTTCCCTGGTTCAGAGTTTGTGAAGTCATAGAACCATAAGGTTTACAAATAAAAATAAAAACAACAGTCCCTGCTCTGGCCCTTCCCTCCTCCTAATTCTCACTCCTATTTTCAAACTTCTCAGCTGTTTCCTTTGGTGCTAGCATTCATAATTAATTATAAATAGCATGTTCATAGTGTTATATCTTGATGTTTTCATTTTAGGTTAAAACGTAATCACTTCGTACAGGGAAATGAAGCATAGCTTTCATACTCATGCCCACATGTAAATTTACTTCTCCCCATATTCTCAATAAGTCATCGTTTTATGTTAAGTTCAATTTTTATACTATCACAATGCAAAAAGTATTCACAATTAAAATACTTGGCTACAACCAGAATATACTCTAATTACATTTGCTTCTTCTGTATGACTTTTTGTTTTCTCTGGAAAACCGCCTAATTTTTTTTTCCTTAACTAATTTTCTATGTATTACAACTAATTCATCCTCAAACTCTTAGCAGAGTTCAGTCAGGTAACCTCCCAGCTCTGTTCTGGTCTTTCCTTGTACAGACATCCCTCCTGGAGGCCTATGCCCTTTGTTCCCATCTGGTGTCTAGTTCCTCCAGTGTTTTCCCAGGGGGTATTTGAAACTAACTACACTGGAGGAGTTTTGAGTTGTTGTAATACCTGGAAGTCACGATTAGCATTTAGTGGGTGAGGGGCCAGGAATGTTAGCTATCCTGCAGTGGGAGAAGGCCCACATGACTACCAAGAACTGCTCCACCCTAAATACCAACAGCATTCCCCTGAGGCACTCTGCAGCTTATCCAGCTCCTTCTCACTTCAAGCCCCCAGCCCGGGTCGTTTCCTCTTCTGGAAAACGCTTCCATTCTTCATGAGGTATCACTTCCTCGGGGAAGCCTTCCTTGACTTTCCAAAATAAATGAAATTCTTCTACTATAAACTTTCATAGCAACTTAGACTTCTCCTTTATAGGACTTATCAACAACTGAATTATTTGTTGAATAATTGTATGAATTATTTGTTGAATGTTTGTGTCTCCCTAAATAGGCTACAAGCTCCACAGAACAGGGTATCTCGTTCAGTGCCATATCCCCAGTACCTAGCAAAATATCAGCACACAGTTAGGTGCTCAATCAGCAGTTATCAAAAGAATAAATACACACTTGATATGCCAAATACACACTTATACTCACAAGAATAAATACACACTTGATATGCCAAATACACTCATACTCACATACATATAAACATACATACTCATAGACAATCCATCTTTTAATTTGCTTTAGCTTAACACAGGTTAACATAATAACCAGACTTGTAGCAATTATTTCAATATATTTCCTACTTCTCTACCAGGTCTACTGCGGGTACAATGTCACCTTGTTCTGCTGCTTTGCTCACTGCAGAATGAACCTGGAATCTTCGGGTCCCAAATAGGAATTCCCAGTGTCCTCAGTCACCCAAAAGCTGAAACAGCAGTTTTCTTGGCTCTAAAAAACCTAACCCCTTCCTTTCCTGACAAACAGCAACTCAGTTAAGGCCCTTTCCACTTCTCTCACCAACTTTTATTCTGCTTCTGTTTTTCAGCTTCCTCTAAGGCTAGCCCTTTCCTTTTCTTTAAAAAGTTTCCTTTCTTCTTGACTATTGATATTGTTTTTGTTATTCAACTCTTTCTAGTAACTCCTAACTTATGTTCTCCTTAATCTCTTCGGCAGTTTCCATACGTGGGCCTTTTCATCTCCCCTCCTAGGTCATCATCAGCCTCCTCCAGAAAGTCATGTCCACCCAGAATCTTTTATCTTCTCAGTATAATCATGATCACTTCTAAAATAAAATTACTTTTAAGTTGGTCTGGCCATGGCAAACAAGAGATTCTCATTTTCTACAGGTTTGGAGAGAAAGGCTACCTGTTCTTTTTAAAATCAGTCTCCACTTGAAACTTTCATACTGGCATTAATGGTACCCAACGGCAGAAATTCTTAACCCAGTGCCTTGGCTGTACTATTGGGTTGGACTATCTGAAATCCTTAATATTTGTATTTTTACAGGGTATTACCACAGCTTTCAGGAGATTTGAAAAGGAATCTATGACCAAAGAAAAAGGTTACAATCACCACTTTATAACTAATTGTCAGCCATAAGATGACAATGACCCGAAACCCCAGTTAATTTCCAAATAAAATTTACCTACTTTGTTCATTATAATTGGAGTTTTTGGATACCTTCCTTTGGGCTTCTGGGTCTCCTTTTGCCATATTCACCAACCACACCATGGTTGCTGTTAAGAAAGACAGAAGTCCAGGTAAGCACTGGAAACACAGAAGGAAAGTGCACGAATAGACAGCAGGCCACCAGTTCTCTACACAAATCACCAAGCTTCTTTTTCTTGTTCTTTTAATCTTTATTGTTGAAAGTATTTCAAAAGTCATCCTTTCCCCCCCATTAACCTCTTCCTACCAATCTTCTTAATGTCCCCTAAAGCATGCTTAAAAATCAGAACTAAATGCATTTTAAAAACACAAAAGGTTCTCTTTGATTCTGGCATATAAAAAATTCTGAAATGAAATGTTTACTGTAGTGTTAAAACTGCAGCTGCTATTGTAAAAGTGCTCGTCATCACTGACAGTCCCTGAAAAGTAACCAAAAGGAAAACTCTTCAGGCCAGCAAGGTTCCACTGCAACAGTAGCTGGATAGTTGAATTTCCTAAAATAGTGTGAATTCACGGATAAAAATTACTTCTTGGAACTAAATTAGAGGACAAAATAGGGTTCACAAGAGTATCATATGCTTATTATAATTCTAAAAGTGCACGGAGTAAGTTTCTTCATATCGTGTGTCATTTCTGGGATTTTTAATAATGCTAGCCTGTGTTACATATGGAGAATAAGAAAAAAATATTGCATACATATGTATCTCTGTCACATTTTAGTTAAGAGATAATATCAATACTTTAAAATGGTGCTTCTCATATATTTCATGGAACTAAAAATGGTATAGACCCTACTAGAGGGGGATATGGTAACATCTAACAAAACTACATATACATTAACCCTTAGACCAAGGAATACCACTTTTGGGAAGTTATCCTGAAAATATACCAACAATAATATAAAAATTCATATAAACATGTACCATACAGGGCTACACCAGGAACCAAATGCCTAACCTGATCACAGTAAGCAATTTTAAACAAGATACTTGGCGTCTATGTCTCTCTGGCTTTTTATCATAAATTTTATCATTGTATCCATGTTCCTAATACTCTTAGGCTTTTTGAGTAACTTATAAAGAAATACACAAAAAAGGAGGCTGAACATTCTATAATAGGCATATTTATTCATGACTTTGTTATTTTGAGGTTAAATAAGTTACATTATACAATAACACAACTAACTGATCAAAGTCAACCTAAGCCAGGCAGGCAATGCACTGTTCAGCTAAATCCAAACCCAAATAAGAGAAACAGAAGGCCCCATACGTTCCAGGCTTAGGGATTTCTGCAGCCTTCTTGGAAACACAGCAGCAGGTGTTTGGTTTTCTTTCTTTATGCAAACGAGAAAATATTGCTACAAACTCTCTTAACATTTAATATTACTACAGAAATCAGGGGTCTACCGACTTTTCCAATAAAGGGCCAAACAGTAAACATTTCAGGCGTGTGGGTCACATCTAGTTTTTATCACATATTTTTCTTTATTCTTCTGCTCAAGAACCTTTTATGGTTCTCCATTGATCATGAAAAGCATAGACAGCTAAACCAGTCACTCAAATCTATAGTTGATCTTGCTGTAATCTGCTTCTCTAAACTCTCCCTAGTATTCTCCCCATTTTGTACTCCATGTTCTAGTCCAATTAAACACTTTACATTTGATAAAGAGGCCCCACACTTATATCTCCAAGCCATTCTTTGTGACAAGCCCACTTACGGAACTGATTTCCCTCTGTGTTGCTGCAATCCTACCATATCCTTAACAGATTCAATCCAAATGCTGTCTCTTCCAGGAAGAAGCCTTCCCTGTGTCCCCAGCCAGACTTCCCCCCTTTTGAACTCTCTCCACTTTGTGCCTCTTCTCACTTTGATCACATTCTTCCTTGGATGCCGCTTATTTGTATATTTTCTTATCTGATCTCTAAATTATAAGCAAATGAGCTCTGAAGGAAGGCAAAGTATCTTAATCATCTTTTTCCCCCCACAATGCTCTGTGGGAAAAGATGGTCAATGCCCAATAAATATTTACTGAATTATTAGGAAGAGGATGACTCTAAAACAAAAAAAGGCAAACACATTTTGAGGAACAGTACAATTCTTTCATAAACTCTGCAAGATATGTCTATAACAAGTACTCAATAACACTTGACTAGTAAGATTTTAAGTGAGAATACTGGCTCCCCAATTTCTAAATATTTCTTCTATCTTGCCCTGGCCGGTATGGCTCGGTTGAGCATTGTCCCATGCATCAAAAGGTCTCTAGTTCAATTCCCAGTCAAGGCACATGCCCAGATTGTGGGTTTGTTCCCTAGTTGGAGTGAGTGCAGGAGGCAGCCGATCAATGTTTCTCTCTCTCTCTCTTTCTCTCTAATATCAATAAAAACCTATTTTTTTAAAAAAACTTTATTTCTTCTCTACCATGTCAGGTGGAAGATAATAATTTGCAAGGAAACAGAGATCTGCATTTAAGATGAGACAAAAAGTACCATGATAATGACCTAGTCATATGTGTTTCAGTTCCTATAAACTCTAAGCTGCTTACTAATTTAATACCATTCCAAAATACTTACAGGAGTAAATGAGAGCCGGAAAGAGAGTTTCATTTCTTTCTTGAGCTGTTTCAACCAGCATACGAAGTGGGCCTTTTGGACACAAAACAGCCACTAAATCTAGAAAGAGAAAAATAGAAAAGGTATCTGAAAAAATGTACTGACTAAACTTGTAAGTAGGTGTGTTAGAGAGAAATTAGCCAATGGAGAATATTTACTTTTTTAAAAACAAAAAGATGTGAAATGGCCCTGGCTAGTGTGGCTCAGTTGGTTGGGTGTCTTCGCATGCACTGAAAGGTTGCTGGTTCAATTCCCAGTCAGGGCACACTCTGGGGTCACTGCCTCAATCCCCAGCAGGGAACATGCAGGAGGTAGCCGATCGATGTCAGGCTATCACACTGATGTTTCTCGAAAACAAACCATATCTATAAGCCACAAATAGGAGCTTTATTGTAAAAGGAATTTAATAGAGGGTATTTGATTGAACTTTTCAAAATATGAAGAGCAGACAAGAGATTCATCTTCTCTCCTTTGAAATAAAAGGGCAGTAAATTTAAACAAAATAATAAACTTTTCTATGAGAGAGTTTAGCATTTTTTTAATTTTCCTGTCAAAAGCACTTCATAAATATTTAGGTCTTAGAGTATACCTGTTTTCACAAAAACAGCAACTAAGAGAGGAAGTAAAATGCCTAAATTATTCTTTTTTGTTGTTTTTCTAAATTATTCTTGATTCTACCACCATCTCTTTCCAATAACTGCAGCTGTTCTTACATTTTCTATCATGAAAATTCAGAATATGGAAAATAATTTCAAACATTTGAAAATATAAAACAGGTACATTTTAAAGGAAAACTTGACAGCTTATGGTGATATTCCAATCAGTCCGATGCATTTAAGTAAAACACCTCATGCCTGCAAATGGTAATATCTCGTAAACTACTACTACTACTACTACTACTACTACTACTACTACTACTACTACAATTAATACAATACACACAAACAAATTGCTACTCTCACTGCTTCCACTTCAATTTGTTTTGAATAAGAAAAGAGAAATTTGTTGTGTTCCTAAATATTTTTTGGTCTGCCTCAGAATTTTAGTATTAATTTGTGTGTGCCATGAGATGAAAAAGGTTGAAAATCACTGCTCTAAATATCAGATACAAAAGTTTTGCATTTTAAAGGAACTCAAAGCTCTGTAGAGGTATTTATTTGTATCATATTTGAAGGAAATAAAGGTTGATGGGAAAAAGAATGTAATGTAGTAGAAAAAAGACTGAACTTGGGATTCCGATTCTACATCAAATAGGGTAAGCTTGGGCAAATACTTTACCTATATAAACTTCAGGTTTCTTAGCAAAATGTGGTTGTTGACAATGGCACTGAACAGAACATATTAGTAAAATCTGACTGTAAAGTATTTATTAGTTGCTGATTGGATGAAGTACAGCACTAACATTCTTCATCATAGCTATGGAATAATTGATGAGTACTTTGCAAATCATCAAATACTATTCTATTATGCTAGAGGCCCGGTCACGGATCCGTGCACCGGTGGGGTCCCTTGGCCTGGCCTGCAGAGATAGGGCCAAGACCGGCTCTCCGACATCCCCCGAGGGGTCCCGGATTGCTAGAGGGCAATTCTTAGGTGATACACACTGAAATTGGGCTCCCTCCTCTCTGGTTCTGGGTGCATCACCCTAGAACAGTGATGGCAAACCTATGACACGCATAGCCATTTCTGATGACACGTGGCCGCTGAGGCAGCCGCATGCCGAGGATGAAACATTTGCTGCTCCTGAGGATGAAACATTTGCGAAATAATGTTTTTTCCTCAAAGTGACACACTACCTGAGTTATGCTCAGTTTTTTGGCGAAGTTTGACACACCAAGCTCAAAAGGTTGCCCATCACTGGCCTAGAACCACAGCTGCCAAGACACCACAGTTCGGCAGCTCCTGCGCTGAGCATCTGCCCCCTGGTCGTCAGTGCACATCATAGCTACCAGTCGGACGGTGGACAGTTGCTTAGGCTTTTATATATATAGAAGATAACCTAAATTCAGGCATAGAGGACATATGACTTTAGTTCTATATGAGAACGGAACCAATCCAATTCTATTTCCATACACTTTTTCTTTAACACTCAAATTAGGATGATGAGGTTTCCTAATGTGGGTCCCCTGACATTTTTTAATAAGCAACTGTATAGGAATAAAAAAACACTACCTACTTATAATGTAGAAACCACATACTGACCTCTAAAAATGGATCTCTTTTTGTGGCTTTCATGCAGGGCAATAGCCACAGAGTACACACTTGTACAACTGCCTTGGTTATTCGTGGCCAGGGCACATTCTGACTGTTCAGGACCCATGTAACACTGGTTGTTAATGAATTTGAATCTCATACTGCCCAAATAAGTTATTTTTAAAAGAATAATTCTACCCAAATGCCTTATAAAAAGATAACCTAATTTTTACTTTAAAAATTAAGTGAGCCCAGCCAGTGTTGCTCAGTGCTCGAGCATTGACCTACGAACCAGGAGGTCACAGTTTGATTTCCAATTAGTGCACATGCCCAGGTTGGGGCTCAATCCCCAACCTGGGCAGGAGGCAGCCGATCAATGATTCTCTCTCATCATTAATGTTTCTATCTCTCTGCCTCTCCTTTCCTCTCTGAAATCAATAAAAGTATATTTTTAAAAAAATTAAAATGAGCATTTTATGTGTTAAGCATATATTCTGAACCCTTACAAATTCTGGGAAGCATTGTTCCCATTTTCCAAATGAGGCAACTGAAGCTCAAATAGGCTGAGTCACATTCCTAAGATCACAAAGGCTGTCAGTGGCACAGATAGGATATGAATCTAAGTAAGTCTCCTGACCAGAAATCTGTCTATCACTGAGTTAAACTGGAGGCAGTAATAAAATATTTTTAAAGATATTAACCTCAAAAAATTGAAATCTTTCTATGATAAAGATGCCATCGCTAATTAATTGTTTGCTAATTAATTATGAAAATTATCATTTTCGTAAGTCAAGATAACTAGAAGAGGCAGGAAAATACACCAGGTGAGGTATCTCTGTGATTAAAAAAAAAAAAGTCAATCTCGGGTTTTACCATATACTGAAATCACAGCCAAGATGAGCCATGCAGTCCATTCTGGGAGGTACTTGATAAATACCAGGGCCATGAGGGCACTGATCATGATGAGATACGCCTGCTGGAGCCGCAGTGGACCTTTCCAATGAATGGCAATCATTCCCACCACACCAAAATTCCAGATCAGGAGGGCAATAGTAATGTAGTCTACGGCAACATTATAGGTTTTAAACACTTCCCTGAAAAAAATGAAACAGAGACATAAAAAGATTTATGTATAATAATTTCCTCAAAACACTGTTTACAACTATGGTTCTCAAACATTAGATATTCATATCCCACCTTCATATTTTTACCATATCTTGTACCAACGGTGCTATTATTTTAACATTTTCTTTAAATTAATTCACTTTTCTCCTCAAATTATTTTAACAGAAAACTGTATCATTCATATAAATGGGAAACCAGTAGCTATAAAACTAAGTACAAAAACTAAAAAAAGGCCATATACCACCTAAAATACTTAATTCTATACTTTGGAAACTCTCGTTTAAAATATCTGAAATTGTAACAAAGGGATGGGAGGAATGATTCATGTAGTCACCTGTAATGCTGGTTTTAATTTTGGGCAGGATTACAGATTAGAGAGTGTGGAAATTTTATGAAAAAACAGCATTTCATTTTTTAAAAAACATGTTTTCCCAAAAAATCTATGGTAATTATGTTATGGTAGAACATGTGCTATCTATTTAAATAAAATGCATTAAAATATTAAAATAAAGAAATAAAATACCTGAAATTGACAAAAATGAAACATGAACAATTAATTTCATGGTTAGAATGTATGATCCTATATAATAAAAGGCTAACGTGCTGCCTGGCTGGTGTGGCTCAGCAGTTGAGCATCGACCCAGGAACCAAGAGGTCGCTGGTTCAATTCCCAGTCAGGGCACATGCCCAGATTTCAGGCTTGATCCCCAGTGGGGGCCATGCAGAAGGCAGCCAATTGATGACTTCCTCTTTCATCAATGTTTCTATCTCTATCTCCCTTTCCCTTCCTCTCTCTCTAAAAATCAATAAAAATATTTTTTAAAAGAAGACTAATATGCAATTGTCCCCTCGACCGGGAGTTCAACCTGGAGTTTGACCAGGAGGCAGGCCCAGGAGGTGAGGCCAGCCGGCCAACTGCCCTCGGCCCCTCCCCTCAGCTGGCCCCGCCCCCAATCGGCCCCCCACCCCAATTGGGGCGGACAGCCAACCTCTCCTGTCCCTTCCCCATGGCCTCCCAGGGGGCCCAATCAACCCAGATTGGGGTGGGCTGGCCAGACCCCACCTGTGCACGAATTCATGCACCAGGCCTCTCGTACCTTCATAAAATGAAATTTATAAATCCATTAAAAGACACACACACACACACACACACACACACACACACACACGCATGACACAGCTGCCTGAAAAAAAAAATCTCATTTATGAAATAGTGAGAGAGCAATATATCGATATATAACTCCTGAAAGGATGCAGGACTTATCTTTAGATGATGGGAATCTGGTTATTTCTTTACTACTTTTCTCTTTATAATCTTGTGAAATAGGTGTTTTTTTTACAATGAATGTTTAGTCATTTTTAAAAACATGATTTCAGAGTGTGAGAGAGACAGAGAGAGGAACATTGATTTATTTATTGTTCCATTCATTGGTTGGTTCTTGTATGTGGCCTGACTGAGCATCGAACCCGAAACCTTGGCGTATCGGGATGACACTCTAACCACCTGAGCTACCCAGGAAGGGCCATTTTTATAATGAAGAAAAATACTATTTTAATTGTGGGGGAGGGATTCCACCATCTATAACAGTGGTCGGCAAACTGCGGCTCGCGAGCCACATGCAGCTCTTTGGCCCCTTGAGTGTAGCTCTTCCACAAAATACCACGGCCTGGGCGAGTCTATTTTGAAGAAGTGGCATTAGAAGAAGTTAAGTTTAAAAACTTAACCCCAGTAGGGGGTGTGCAGGAGGCAGCTGGTCGATGTTTCTCTCTCATCGATGTTTCTAGCTCTTTATCCCTCTCCCTTCCTCTCTGTAAAAAATCAATAAAATATATTTAAAAAAAAAAAAAGAATATGTTTTTAGCCTTAACTGTTTGGCTCAGTGGACTGAGCATTGGCCTGCAAACTGAAGGGTCCCAGGTTCAATTCCGGTCAAGGGCATGTACCTTGGTTGCGGGCACATCCCCAGTAGGAGGTGTGCAGAAGGCAGCTGATTGATGTTTCTCTCTCATCAATGTTTCTAACTATCCTTCTCCCTTCCTCTCTGTAAAAAATCAATAAAATATATATATATTTAAAAAGAATGTTCTTATTGATTTTTATAGAGAGTGAATGGAGAGGGAGATAGAAACATCAATGATGACAGAGAATCATCGAATGGCTACCTCCTGCATATCCTCTACTGGGGATTGAGCCTGCAACATGTCATGTGCCCTGACCAGGAATCGAACCAACAACCTCTTGTTTCCTGGTTCAACACTCAACTGCTGAGACACACCGCCAGACTCATGTGTATCCTTTTAGAGAGGGTCTATATCATATATACACTTTTTTATTAGACACAAATGATAGCATATTATTACACTGTTCTATACCAGGCTTTTTCCTCCTAAAATACTAATGAAGAACTTTCCACATTAGTATATCAGAGCTGCCACATTCTTTTAATGGCTTTATTGTATGGATGTACCATAATTTATTTAATCAGTTTTCTATTGATTGATATTTAGACTGATTCCATTATTTTGCCATTAGCAATAATTCTACAATTATTATCTCTATAAATTACTAAGTTCAGTGCATATACATTGAAAATTTTAATGGTTTTGCCAAACTGTTCTTACAAGTTATACACCAGCCTGGCTGGTATGCTCAGTGGTTGAGCATTGACACATGAACCAGGAAGTCACGGTTCATGGTTTCATCTCCAGTAGGGGGTGTTCAGTAGGCATCATATCGATTCTCTCTTATCATTATCTTTCCCTCTCTACCTCTTCTTTCCTCTCTCCGAAATAAATACATATTTTTAAAAACGTTATACACCAATGTGTGTTTGTTTGCAACCTTAACAGATTAGAATATTTATCCAACAATACTTAGTGATTATAATTATCTTTTAGTTAATTCTGAAACGAAGTAAATGATAATTTTATCTTCAAATATTGATAATTTAACCATCTTTTACAAATTCTATAGCTCTTCTTTCTTTTTTTTCTCTTATTTAGTTAACTATTCCCTCCAGAGCAATGGCAGACAATAGCAGTGAATAGTGATAAAGGAAATCCCCATCTTGTTCCTAACGTTACTAGGCATGCATCTTGCTTCCCTATGAGGTGGTAATGACCTTTAGATGAGATCCATACATTTTATTATGTTAACGAAGTAATCATATATTTGTTTTTAAAAAGAATTTGATCAAGAAAAGGTCCTAAATTTCATCAAATGCCTTTTAGCATGTACAGGGATGATGGCTTAGTAACACAGTGACTTATATTGAAATCCTATCTAAAAAGAGATAATATGCAAATTGACCATCCCTCCAACACACAAGATGGCCAGCAGGGGAGGGCAGTTGTGGGCGATCAGGCCAGCAGGGGAGGGCAGTTAGGGGTGACCAGGCCTGCAGGAGAGGGCAGTTGGGGGCAATCAGGCCTGCATGGGGAGGGCAGCTGGGGGGGACCAGGTCAGCAGGGGAGGGCAGTTAGGGGCAACCAGGCCATCAGAGGAGGGCAGTTAAGGGCAAACAGGCTGGCAAGGGAGGGCCGTTAGGGGTGACTGGGCCAGTAGGGGAGGACAGTTGGGGGCAACCAGACCTGCAGGGGAGGACAGTTAGGGGTGACCGGGCCAGTAGGGGAGGACAGTTGGGGGCAACCAGACCTGCAGGAGAGGGCAGTTAGGGATGACCGGGCCAGCAGGGGAGGGCAGTTAGGGGCAATCAGGCCAGCAGGGGAGCTGTTAGGTGTCGATCAGGCTGGCAGGGGAGTGGTTAGGGGGTGATCAGGCTGGCAGGCAGAAGCGGTTAGGGGCAATCAGGCAGGCAGGCAGGTGAGCAGTTGGGAGCCAGCAGTCCTGGATTGTGAGAAGGATCCCAGACTGGAGAGGGTGCAGGCTGGGCTGAGGGACACACACACACACACACACACACACACACACACACACACACAAACCCGTGCACGAATTTCGTGCATGGGGCCTCTAGTTTGCTAATAATGAAACAACCTTGCATTCTGCAAACAAATTCCACTTGGTCATAATATATTTTCCTTCAATGTATTTCTGAATCCTGTTTAATATTTAGTTATTCCTTTGATATCAATAAATAGAATGGTCTACAGTTTCCTTTTACTTTATAATTTATAAGGGATTTTTGTATCAGTGTTATGCTGGCTTCATAAAATGATTCTGGAAGTTTTCCTTCTTCTTCTGTGTTTTGGAACAGTTAAAATACTATTAGAATTTTCCAGTCCTAGAAGGTTTAATATGAACCCATTTGTGCCTGGTATTATTTTAATTGGTAGGTAGGATGGAAACCTTTTCAACAACTTTCTGCTGTTTTTTCTTTACTTCTATTTATATTTTCTATTGCTTCAGTGGCAGTTATCTTTTTTTTTCTAGAAAACCACCAAGTTCTTATAGATTCTCTCACTTGTTTCTTTTGTCTGTCGTTATTCCCACTGCCTCTATGAAACTTCCATTTATGCATTCGTTGTTGTTTTTTTAAATCCTCACTTGAGGATATGCTTATTGATTTCAGACAGTCAGGAAGGGGGAGGGGAAGAGAGAGAAAGAGAAGGGAGAGAGAAACATCAATCGGTTGCCTCCCTTACGTGCCCCAACCCAGGATCAAACCAGCAACCTAGATGTGTACCATGACCTGAAATCAAACCTGCAACCTTTTTTTGGTATAAAGGACAATGCTCCAACCAAGTAAACCACCAGGCTGGGGCAATTTATGTATTAGTTTTATTGCTTCTGTTCCTAATATAAGATCTATCCCAATGATTTACAAACTTGATTCTGTGTCACTGGGGTTAAGAAATCTCAGTCTCTCTACTCTTTTCAACAGATAGTTCTACTTTTTTCTATTTTATATGTGAAATTTTCAAATAAGATTTCATTTGAGAGAAAAAACAACTTATAAAACAATATAAAAAATTGAAAAGCAATTAAATCATGCATACACTTTCTTGATATCCTGTTAACAATCTGATTATAGACTTTAAAAATTTTTTTTATTAAAGTAATTAGATAAGTTCTTCACTAAAAAGACTTAGAACTGATTATAGTCGTGAGTTCTTTCAGTTCTACTTATTATAAGCAAGGATCAATAAAAGAATATCCCTATTTATATTAACGTGATTTATACCAAGTATGACCGACATATGGAAACAATTATAATTTAAGAGTTATTTATCAATCAAGGACATGGCTTTAAAAGATAGAGACCCCTAACAGAATTAATTTCTGAAAAATAGACCAAATATTTCACCACTTACCCCAAATAAATGAATGAGAAAAAGAACAGCAACAATAGAGATGAAATAATAAGCCAGGCATGGATGACCTAGAAAAGAATTTCAATATAAATAAGAGAGCCCATGACCCAAATAAATTGCAAATTACTTTCTTCAAAAATAGTATATTATTTCTGTATATGTTATTCTTTTCAAATGGCTGAACACATATGGCTTTGGGTTAAGTGCATTCTTTTTTTTTTTAATAATATATATATGTCTTTTTTAATTGATTTCAGAGAGGAAGGGAGAGGGAGAGATAGATAGAAACATCAATGATGAGAGAGAATCATTGATCGGCTGCCTCCTGCACACCCCCTAGTGGGGAATGAGCCTGCAACCCGGGCATGTGCCCTTGGCCGGAATTGAACCCAGGACCCTTCAGTCTGCAGGTCAACGCTCTATCTACTGAGCCAAACCAGCTAGGGTTCAGTGCATTTTTATATAGAACTCTTTGGGTCTGAACAACTCATAATAGTAAATAGAAATTTCAGCAAGACATATATAGATTCTCATTCCTTTGGAAATAGATAAAATTTTAAAGACAATGAATTCTAAAGTGCCAAATTATCAATTGGGTCAACAGTTGACATTTAAACTTTAAAGCAGCAATATTTTCGGTGGAGGAATTTTGTAGTGTTCCTGGAATAAATAATAAATTGAATGAAATAAAATAATTGACAAATAACATTCAATAAAATTGAAAATCAGCTATTCAGTTAGGTGACCTTTGCATGTATACATTAACTGTACAGAGAAAATAGGTTTTCTAAACTACATAACCATTTGACAAAAGAATATTCAGACTGTTAAGTTTCAATAAGTATTGCAATGCTTTCTACATTTATTTTTCCATTACGAATGTATTATATGAATTCTTTAAATTTTAAGTCCATCATTATATAAATATTAGTCTCTATTACTCATGTTTAGTTTATTAATGTGAGAAATTGATCAGAATTTGATTTTGGCCCGGTGCATGACATTCATGCACGGGGGGGGGGGGGGGGGGGGCGGGGGCGGGGAACGCGGGGAAGGGGGTGGTCCCTCAGCCCGGCCTGCACCCTCTCCAATCCAGGACCCCTTGGGGGATGTCCAACTGCCTCTCGCAATCCAGGACCACTGGCTCCTAGCCACTCGCCTGCCTGCCTGCCTGCCTGATTGCCCCTAACCACCTCTACCTGCCTGATCGCCTCTAACCACCTCTGCCTGCCTCCCTGATCACCCCTAACTACTCCCCTGCTGGCCTGATTGCCCCTAACCACCTCTGCCTCGCCCCGCCCCTGGGACCCACGATTCCTTTTCCAGCCGATCACAGGCACCCGGGATCCAGGCTTCCCCCCCTCTGGCCTGCTGCAGGCACACAGGACCTGGCTAGCTTCTCCCGGGCCAGCGCAGCCACAGGGGACTGTGGGCGGGCAGCTTTGCCTGGGCCACAGCCGCAGGCGCTGGCTGGCGCCCGGGACCATGGGGCGTGCAGCGTGTCCCTCTCCAGGCCGCAACCTGGCTGGTCCCCATTCCTCTCTCCCCGGTGTTGAGTGTCTGAGCTGTTATGGCGTGATAGTGTGAGGGTGTGACAACCATTTGCATATTATCTCTTTATTATATAGGATTACACAAGATAAAAATTTTAAATGGTAATTTTATGTAATGGGTATATTTGAGAAAATACTATACAACCTAAAAGCACGGAGTTTTTAAAAACAGAATAAGCATGATAAATTGTCAAGAACTTCTAACCAAAAGTGAAATTATTCCAAGGTGCACAGACCCATTATTTACTTAATTTCAATGAACTTTATTACTTAATGACAGAAGGAGCTACTTAATAACATTTCCAAACATATCTCTTAACCAGATCAAATTGAACCCCGAAAAAAGGAGAGAAAGAAAATGTCCAAATCAAGAATATTGTTTTGTCTTCATTTTTCTAAATCTCCCAACCCTAACCTCCAGATCAGTTGTTCAGATAATCAGACTCTAAGCTAGCAAAGTCTAGGTATGATTAGGATTTATGTTAATTTTCTCTTGTGGTTCTGTTTTGATCACCCAAGGTGATCTATGATTATTAATTCTTTTTAAAATATTACTTTGCCCTAGCCAGTTTGGCTTGGTGGATAGAGTATCAGCCTGCGAACTGAAGGGGTCCCAGGTTCAATTCCGGTCAGGGGCACATGCCCAGGTTGAGGGCTCGATCCCCAGTGGGGGGCATGCAGGAGGCAACCGATCAATGATTCTCTCTCATCATTGATGTTTCTATCTCTCTCTCCCTCTTTCTTCCTCTCTAAAAGCAATTTAAAAAATTAATTTTGCTGCCTCTTTCTTTAAAAAACTTTATCAAATTTAACTTCTGGTGTTCTTCCACAAACATTCTATTATAACAAATTTTGAGCACAGCAAAGTTTAAAGATTTTTACAGTGAACACCCATGTACCACCTAAATTCTATACTCATGTTTTGCTACACTTGCTTTGTAACATTTCTATCCATCTCTCCTACATATCAAAGTAACCTGAAGATACCTGTACATTTCCCTCTAAATACTTGTACTTTAATAAAATATTCTAAAGGGAGCTCTTACTATATTTCATCTGGAAAAAACAAAAGCAAAAAACAACAGAAAGGTATTTCCTTACTTGCATCATGCCCCTAGGGGCAACCAGGCCAGCAGAAGAGGGCAGTTGGGGACGACCA
This sequence comes from Cnephaeus nilssonii, assembly GCF_951640355.1. NCBI lineage: Eukaryota > Metazoa > Chordata > Mammalia > Chiroptera > Vespertilionidae > Cnephaeus > Cnephaeus nilssonii. The sequence goes on along the minus strand of NC_137075.1, from coordinate 86,346,236 downwards.
GGCTGACAGGGGAGGGCAGTAAGGGGTGACCAGGCTGGTGTGGGGGGGCAGTTAGGAGCAACCTGGTTGGCAGCGGTGGCAGTTATGGGCAACCAGGCTGGCAAGGGGGAAAGTTAGGGGCGATCAGGCCAGCAGGGGAGGCAGTTAGGGGCAATCAGGCAGGCAGGCAGGCAGGTGAGCGGTTAGGAGCCAGCAGTACAGGATTATGAGAGGGATGTCCAACTGCCGGTTTAGGCACAATCCCTGGTATGGGGCCTAAACCAGCAGTTGGATATCCCCCGAGGGGTCCCGGATTTGAGAGAGTGCAGGGTGGGCTGAGGGGGACACTCCCCCTCCTCCCCTGCACAAATTTCGTGCATCGGGTCTCTAGTTATACTTACATAGATGAACCGACAATTTAACCTTTTCCTTATGCATGAATTTGTTAGAGTTTCTTTTTTTTTCCAATTATAATTTATGCTAGGATGAATATCCCAGGCTGCAAATATTTTCAGCATTTGTAATCCTTTCTTCAGAATAAACCATGAAAGCAAAATTACTGAATCAAAGTCTAGAAACTCTTTCTAATCATTATTGACACATACTGGTTTGTGCCTTCACAAAAAAAGGCTAGATTAATCTTTACCAAGTCAATAGGTAAAATACGTTAATTTGTTATTTTAATATTTATTTTTTGTTGTTGTTAATCGTCACTGGAGAATATTTTTTCCACTGATTTTTAGAGAGAGTGGAAGGGGAGGATAGAGAGAGAAACATCAATGTGAAAGAGACATATTGATTGATTGCCTCCTGCACATGCTCCTGACTGGGGCCGGAAATGAACCTGCAACCAGGTTCATGACCAGGAATCGAACCTACGACCCTTTGGCAAGCTGTAGCTCCAACCACTGAGCCACACCAGCCATGGCTCAGACCTTTTTCTTTACTAGACCAAGTAAAGCATAGATGGAAAGCCCAATCATAAAAAGAATATGGTGGAAAGCAAAGCTCTGTCTCTCATGCTCACCTTATAGCACCTGTATTTATATAGAGCCACCAGGAGAATAGTCATGACAACAATGACGCTGATCATGATAGCAGCATTCAGAATCGAGTGCAGAGCTCTCTGGCCCACAGTCTCCGTGTCCTCTGTGAATGGAGTATAGATTCTATAACAAAACAAAACACAAAGCCTCAGATAAGTGTTAATGGATAGATATACCAAGCCATATACTCTCTCCAACATGAGTTTTGTTTCCCTGATTCAAATGATATATCACTTTTGCCCATCTCATCAACCTAGTCAAGAAGTTTTAACTTAACAAAAATAGCGCTTCAAAATAAAAGAAGATATCTAAGATATAGGAGTTGTGAACCAGACCCTGACTCCATCTAGTGGATGCTATATCCTGAAATAATTTACCTCAGCAAATATTCTTTCTCCACTGCTTCTTAGGATTTGCTAAAGAACCAGATTCTGCCACATAAACTACTGAGGATACAAGGGATTGTCAGCGGAAGTAATATGGCTTATAATTATTATCTTTCATCTTTAGGGTGACTGCAACTGGGGTTGTCTTGAGATAATGTCACATATCCATTTCCCCCTTATTTCTCATTCACACAAAAACAATTTTATTCTAGGTGCCAATGTTCCCAGCTAAAAGACTTTAGTTCTGAAACCCTTATAGTCAGGTGTGGCCAGGAGATTAAATAATGGCCAATGAGTTATAAGCAGATACTATATTGTGTGGAACTTCTAAGAAAGGAGTTAATTCTGCTGAGATGTTTTATGTCCTTTTCTCCCCTACTCCTTCTTGCTTCCTGCTGTTTGAATGAAGGCTAGGGCTCCAGCACCCTAATAACCTAGAGCAGTGATCAGCAAACTCATTAGTCAACAGAGCCAAGTATCAACAGTACAACGATTGAAATTTCTTTTAAGAGCCAAATTTTTTAAACTTAAACTTCTTCTAAAGCCACTTCTTCAAAATAGACTCGCCCAGGCCGTGGTATTTTGTGGAAGAGCCGCATGTGGCTCATGAGCTGCAGTTTGCCGACCATGGACCTAGAGTATAGACCCTGAAATAACCTATGGTATAGCAATAAAGAAGAAAGGAGCCTGAATCCTTGATGAATGGGAAGCCACTATTCCAAACTGATTGACCACCTCTGCACTACTCCATGAGAGATAAAACATGTATGTTATTTAAAGCAGCTGTTTTGATTTTCTATAATCAGATCAGCAAACTTTCTGCAAAGGACTAGAGAGTATGTATTTTTTAAGTTTTGTGGGTGATATGGCCTCTGCTGCAACCATATAAAAGCCATATATATCTCTTATAAAAGCAGGCAGAGACAATATATAAAAGAATGGACGTGGTTGTGATCCAACAAAACTTTATTTACAAAAATAGGTGACAAGCAGAGCTGCTCTGTGGACTATGACTTGCTAATCCCTGTTCTATAATATGTAGCCAAGCTAACTCTAATTAATACAGAGAATATTACTTAATCTCTTTTAGCTATTATTTCCATTATCTGCCGATACTCATTGTCATAGTCTTTCTTTCAAAAATTAATAGCTTGCCGAAACCGGTTTGGCTCAGTGGATGGAGCGTCGGCCAGCGGACTCAAGGGTCCCAGGTTCGATTCCGGTCAGGGGCACGTACCTTGGTTGCGGGCACATCCCCAGTAGGGGGTGTGCAAGAGGCAGCTGATCAATGTTTCTAACTCTCTATCCCTCTCTCTTCCTCTCTGTAAAAAATCAATAAAATATATTTTTTTAAAAAATTAATATCTTGGCCCTAGCTGGTTTGGCTCGGTGGATAAGAGCGTCGGCCTGTTAACTGAAAGGTCCCAGGTTCGATTCCGATCAAGGGCACATGCCCGGGTTGTGGGCTCCATCCCCGGTGGGGGACTTGCAGGAGGCAACCGATCCATGATTCTCTCTCATCATAGTTGTTTTTATCTATTTCTCCCTCTTCCTTTCTCTCTGAAATCAATAAAAATATATTAAAAAAATAAAAATAAAATTATTAAAAAAAATTAATAGCTTGCCTTTCAGAACACCAAGCATTTTTTAAGATACTTGCCACTTTCAAATTCTAAAATACATTTAAAACTGGTTTGAGCCCCACTAGGGTCCTAGAGACAGAACTAGGTGACATAAGAATCAAGGGCTGACACCAACAGCACCAGAGAATCTACACAACAGTTCCCCAAGAGTAGAGTGCCAGCTTGCATTAATTCTTCATCCTTTCATTTAACAACTTTTATTACACACCTCATCCTGGAAACAAAGTGCTCTGAAAAGACTTACAGTACAGAAGGAAACCAGGTGTTGAATAAATCATGTAAATAAATTTATATTTGTATATTGTTACAAGTGAAAAAGAACAGGTTTCTATAAGAAAGTACCTAGTTTTATTAGTAGGATCAGAGCCATTACATTGGGATTTAACATTTAAGCCAAGATCAGAAGGATGATAGGACTTAATCTACCTATATTAGAAAAAGAATATTCCAGGCAAAGAAAAATGGGCTCAATGGCCCTGAGATGGGAAAAATTAATATTTAATGCTTTACTGGCTCATTACAAATAAATTCAGCCCTGTCTTAGTGACAGCATACAGGAAATATAATTCTGTAGCTTTCATTTTCTCTACTTAAAGCATCAAGTAATAAATAATGCCTCACTCTCAATTGCTTCTGACTGAAATAACCCTCTGGCCTTCATACTCCTTCAGTGCAGAGGCCTTCAAGATAATGATGGCATGCAATGAAGAAAAGCTATGCTGACCTTGAGAATAATAAAAAAAACATTCATACATACAACTGCCCATCCTTCCGGGTATAAAAGCTGACTGATTTGATGGTAGCCACCACCACCACCATACAGAGAGTCACGGGGACAAAAAGCATGATCACATGTTTGGCGCCATATTTCAGTGTCAGCTCCTCATCTTCTTCTTCATCTTGTTCCACCACCTGCAGTGTGTTACCCTGGGGTCCTCCATTAGACAATGGCTCAGGGTTGCCCCGCCTCCGCCTTTCATTGCTGTGCTCATGCCGTTCTCTACTGTCATTCTAAAAGCAAAAGAAAAACTTTTTCAATATGTCAGACTCTCAGCAGAAACAAGTTATTCTATATCAAAAACAGAAAATGTAACAGTCAGACCTGAGATTAACAACAGGCTCACGATTACTTGAGTTCTAAAAACTTGAGGTAAGAGAACCAATTTAAAAGAAGTGCGCAGTTAAGAAATCTAGATTATTTACCAAATTCCCTCAAGGAACCCAGGTCTTCTCTTTCACCTGGGTCTTGGCTTTCCTCACTCTCTCGTTCCATTCCTAACCTAATACAATTACACTCACCCTTTGAGGTTTGGCTTAAAACTGACACCTACATGAAAACTTTATTTGCTGCAGATTCAAGCAGAAAAATCCCAGCTTTTCCAATTCATGAAGTGCTTTCTACCTGTGGTTTTATACCAGTTATACAAAGAACTATCTCACCTCATTACCAATAAGACTTGCCCTGTTCCCACCGTGCCCTGAATAGAGTCGGGGACAATAATACTGACGAATTATGGAATGAAAGAACCTTTCTTAGATTCTACTTTTCTTGGGCTCTTAATCCAAATACCACTGTATTACTTTTATCCTATCCTGGGTTTCTACTTTCTTATTCTTCAAGTTTGATTTCCTTTTTGGTATCCCTGTTCACGTCTAAACTCAGTTTTTATAAAGGGTAGAATGAATCTCAAGGGCACTAACAATAACAGTAATAAAAATCTCTCTATATAAAAGCCCAGCAACTGGAACGGCGGAATGATCAGTGGCTATGACACACACTGCGGCAGCCAACCAGCCTGATCTGGGCCCTGATTGGCACCCGGCCCCTGATCAGCCCTCAATACCCCAATTGGGGGGGGGGGGTGTCCAACTGGCCAACCTCCCTCGGCCCCTCCCCCTAGCCGGCCTCATTGGGGCGGGCCGGCTGGACCCCACCTGTGCACAAGTTCATGCACCAGGCCTCTAGTGATAGATAACAGGAAAGATAACAAATACTCTTCTCCCTCCTCAATGATAAAAGATAGTCACTGTTGCTGGGAAGATGTAATCAGCTTGGTTGAAAAGGGGTTCTCTTGGGAAAACATGCTATTCTCGTACCTCATTTCTAACTACAGATATACCTAATAGAGTATTACCATTATTCATTAAAAATACATTACACACTTAATAATAGCTTAAAACTACAATGTACCAAGGATTGATATATACTTTACATTTAATTCTCATAGATACCCCATCATCGCCACTTTATAGGTAAGGAAACAGCCATAGCCAGTGTTACAGAGTGGGTTTGAACCCAGATATGCTTTGACTTCAGAAATCAAGTTCTTAACCACCTCAATGTGCTGTTCACAAGACAACACAAGAGCTCTGCAGACTGTGAGCTGAGTTCTCTTTTACTTTACTTTCAATATATTTATCCCACAGGTAATTATGAAAATTGTATATTTCAGGTACTCTTCTGTGGCAATACAGAAGTTAATTAGATGCTTGCTATCCTTAAGAAGTTCCTAAGTTAGTTTTAATATAGAATAAACATTATATTAGAGATAAAAATAAAGTGCTACAGGACTATAATTCTGTGTGGTCAAGAAAGACAATATAAAAGATACGATTTTTGAACAGAAACTTCAAGAGTGACTGTAAGGTACGTGGGCTCCAGGCAGAGACCACATGAACTGTGGCGCAGACATGTGACAGTGCCATACTGACAACCAGTGAGTATTCCAGAGGTGGCTGGAGAACAGGGTCTGTCAGGGCTGGTGGAAGAAAAGGTTAGGAACGGTTGTAAAAGACCTTGTTTGCCATGCCAAGGACTTTAGACTTTGTCCTGTAGGCAATAGAAAGTCATAAAAATTGTCAAGGTTGAGGGAGTGACACATCAGATTATGATTTATTTGTAAGAAACTTGACTGAGTGGCGATGGAAAATAGGGATGTAGAAGGCACATTTCAGAAACAGAATTGAAGGGCTTTGTGAATGGTCAGAAGGAGTCAGGATGACCCTGGAGGTTTCTAGCATAAGAAACTAGGAAGGTGATGATGACACTGACTGAGAATGGGAACACAAGATAAGCAGACTGGAGGAGGGAGATAGGTAAATGTAAAGTATTCACCCCAGGCAAGAAAGTCCAAAGGCAGTTAATAAGAATTTCAAGCTCAGAAGAGAGTTGGGGGAGGTCATCAGTTTCTATAGTTATGGAAATGAATGAACTCTCAGGGAGAGAGTATAGATGGAAAGTAGGAACAGTAGGCACTTATTGGTCATTAATGTAATACAACAGCTGTGGAAAGAAAAATATGCTAAGGATGTTATGTTTGTGACTAATGTTTAGCAACACAATTATGACCAACTTGACGGGTCAATTATGCACAAAATAAACTAACATTCAAGTAATAATAAGCATATGGTTTTTGATAATGTACAAAGCACTCTCACATATCTCAATCATTCTTTTTATATGTTGAGAAGTGTTAGTAGGTGAACACTAAAGCAACTTGTCCAAAATCTCACAGCCAGAAATCAGCAGAGACAGGAGTCAAATTCAAGTTTCTTGTTTCAAAATTTGTGTTCTTCCTTTGGCACTACAGCTGTCCCATTAGGCTATATGAACAGATTAACTGAGTAAGTCTAGCATGAAAGAGGCAATCATAACATGCTCATTCACATTACTCAACTGGATGTTCTGGTTTGTAAAGAACATTAGCCAACCTCACCCTGCCCCACCCCCAGAAGCTGATATGGGAAACTAGAACACTGTTTAACCCTTTGCACTCGCTTGCTTTTTTCTCGATTCCTTTATTCTAATGCTAACCGTGTCGAGTCACACTCGACATCCGAGTGCAAAAGGTTAAGACACACACACATACACACACAGACACACACACACACACTTCCTCTTTATAGTACTTTGGATACTATTTTAAAAAATTGACTATATGTTTTAATTTCATTTTTTAAAGTACAATTTATTTATTTAAACAGGTAAAACATTCATGTGGTTCTGAAATCTGAGTATAAAAAGGTGTACAATAATCCCGAAACCGGTTTGGCTCAGTAGATAGAGCGTCGGCCTGCGGACTGAAGGGTCCCGGGTTCGATTCCGGTCAAGGGCATGTACATTGGTTGCGGGCACGTCCCCGGTGGGGGCGGTGCAGGAGGTGGCTGGTCGATGTTTCTCTCTCATTGATGTTTCTAGCTCTCTATCCCTATCCCTTCCTCTCTGTGAGAAATCAATAAAATATATTTTAAAAAAAAAAAAGGTGTACAATAAAAAGTCTCTCACTTAACTATCTACTTAGTTTCCTAATCTCCCAGGTTACCACTGTCTTTGTTCTCTGCAAATTCTATCAAAGTTTCTTCATATAAATACAAGCAAATATAATACATAGCTTCATTACCCCTTTTCACACGAACGGTAGTAGCTGAATAAATGCACTGCCCTGCGCTTGGCTTAACTATGTATCCTAGAGATTTTTTTACATCAGTACACAAAGAACATCCTTATTCTTTTTTTTTTTTTAGGTTATATGCAAATACACCATTTCTACTTTTTTAAATGCTTTTATCGATTTTAGAGAGAAAGGGAGAGGGAGAGAAAGAAAAACATCCATGAGAGAGAAACATCAAACAGCTGTCTCCTGCAGCCCCCCCAGCCCACCCCTGCGTCTCCACCCCCGGGAATTGAGCCTGCAACCCAGGCATGTGCCCTTGACTGGAATGGAACCTGGGACCTTTCAGTCCGCAGGCCAATGCTCTATCCACTGAACCAAACTGGCTAGGGCAGAACATCCTTTCTTTCTTTCTTTCTTTCTTTCTTTCTTTCTTTCTTTCTTTCTTTCTTTCTTTCTTTCTTTTTAAAAATATATTTTATTGATTTTTTACAGAGAGGAAGGGAGAGGGATAGAGAGTTAGAAACATGGATGAGAGAAAAACATCGATCAGCTGCCTCCTGCACACCCCCTACTGGGGATGTTCCTGCAACCAAGGTACATGCCCTTGACCGGAATCAAACCTGGGACCCTTGAGTCCGAAGGCCGACGCTCTATCCACTGAGCCAAACCGGTTTCGGCCATCCTTATTCTTAAAAACAATTTTTAATCATCTATATAGCCAGTATATAAAATGTCATTAATTTATTAGGCCAATCCCCTAATTACTGACATTTAACCTGCTTTGAACTTTTTGCCATTACAAACACTGCTGCAATCAGAATGCCCCCTATTAACTTATATCACGTGTGGGGGCGTATTTGTAGGATAAATTCCCTGAAGTAAAATTGCTGGGTCAAAGTACTCATCAGTAGAGATACTAATTACCCTCCCTATGAGTTGTATCAGTTTAAAGTCTCTGCAAAATAGGAAGAGTGCCTATTTCAACAAGTCCTTAATTAACAATCAGTGAATGCCAGGTACTAGGTGCCAAGAATATAGCATTCAACAAGACAGAAGAGGTTTCTGCTCTCATGAACTGATTTCAAGAGAGAGAGAGAGAGAGAGATAATAAGCAAAATAATTACAAAGTGGGATAGTACTATAGCAGGGTGATATAAGAAAGAATACTTGGGCCCTTGCTGGGTGGTTCAGTTGGTTGGAGCATTGTCCCAAGCACCAAAAGGTTGCTGGTCTGATTCCCAGTCAGGGCACATAACTAGGTTACAGGTTTGATCCCCGGTGGGGGCACGTATGGGAGGCAACCAATCAATATTTCTCTCTCACATCGGTATTTCTCTTTCTCTCAAATCAACAAAAACCACCACATATCCTCAGATGAGGATTTAAAAAAAATACATGGGATGCTTTTCTGAGGAAGTGACATTTGATCTGAAATCTGAAGGATGAAAAGATGTGAAAAGCTTACTGTACAATAAAGGATTAACTCAGCAGGTCAGGAGTGTCCAAACCCTGCACATGACAAAGAAAAATCTGGCCTTGTTCCTGGAAGATAACCTTAAACCCTTTCAATATATTGCTGATGAAAAGTGTTTCTGTTTACATGAGGCCTTGGGCCACATTGCTAACAATGTGATCTATGGTGGGAGTCTTGGCCCATGTGGTATCTGCTTGACTTTGGGAAGAGCTAGAGAACTATGGTCAGCCATATCTATGTGATATCCAATAAAACTCCTGGACATTAAGGCTAAGTGCACTTCCCTGGTTGGCAATACTCCATGCACGTGGTCACACTGTTCCCATGACTCCACTGGGAGAGGACAACTAGAAGCTTGTGCCTGGACCCTGCTCTATATTCCTTCTTCTGTTGCTAGTTTTAATCTGTATCCGTTCACTGTAATAAACTGGAAGAGTGAATATAACAGCTTTTCTGAGTTCTGTGAATCCTTCTAGCTAAACACTGAACCTGAGCATAATCTTCGGGAATCCCAAATATACCTGTACACTGAAAACTACAAAATACTGCTAAGAAAAATTAAAGAACAAAAGCAAAAATAGACATATGGAACCACATCAAATTTTAAAACCTCTGTGCATCAAAGAATCAACAGAGTGAAGTCAACCATGGAAGGGGAGAAAAATATTTGTAAATCGTATCTCTAATAAGGGGTTAATATCTGAAATATATAAAGAACTCCTACAACTCAACAACAAAAAGCCAACCCAATTTTAAAATGAGCAAAAGTCTTCAACAGACATTTCTCCAAAGAATATATACAAACTAGAGGCCTGGTGCACGAAATTCACGCACGGGTAGGGTCCCTAGGCCTGGCCTGCGATGAGGGCTGATCTGTGGGGCGACTGGCGGAGCGATTAGGGCTCCCGCTTGCACCCGCTTGGCCTGGCGCCGCCCGCTCGCCGATTGCCCCTGCCTTGGCCTGGCGCTGCCCGCTCACCTGCTCCACCATCGTGCCACGGTCCCGCTCTCGTTGGGGCCCATTGGGGCCAGCAGCACCTCCACTGCCACCTGCTGCCAGCGCCACATCGCTGATGCCCGCCATGTTCCGTGCCGCCCCCTGGTGATCAGCACACGTCAAACTCCCAGTTGGTGGAACTCGCGCCCGTGGGGACAATTTGCATATTAGCCTTTTATTATATAGGAAGGATGGCTAACAAGCATCTGAAAAGATGCTCAACATTACTAATTATTAGAGAAATGCAAATCAAACTATAATAAGATGCCATCTTATACCCATTAGGAAAGATGCCATCTTATAACCATTAGGAATGCTACTATAAAAAAACACACACAGAAAATAACAAGCATTAGTGAGGATGCAGAAAAATTGGAACCCTTTGCACTGTGGTTACGAATGCAAAAATAGTGCAGCTGCTATAAAACAGTATGGAGTTTCCTAAAAAAAGAATTATCATATGATCCTGCAACCCCATTTCTGGGTATATATCCAAAAGAACTGATATCAGTATCTCAAAGAGGTATCTGCATACCTGTGATCATTACAGCATTATTCATAAGAGCTAAGAGATGGAAGCAACTCAAATGTCCATGAATACATGGATAAAAAGCCCTAGCCATTTGGCTCAGTTAATAGCATGCTGGCCTGGGGACTGAAGGGTCCCGGGTTTGATTCCAGTCAAGAGCACATGCCTGAGTTGCAGGCTCGATCCTCACTAGGGGACGTGCAGGAGGCAGACAATCAATGATTCTCATCATTAATGTTTCTCTCTCCCCCTCTCCTTTCCTCTTTGAAATCAATAAAAATACATTTTTTTTAAAAAAACCACATGTGGATCAAGAAAATGTGTATACAAACAGTGGAATATTACTCAGCCTTAAAAGAAAAGGAAATCTTGTCACATGCTAAAACATAATACTAAGTGCAATATGCAAGTTACAAAAAGACACTGTAGCTCTCTCGGGTCCTCGTTTCCAAGATGACCAAGAAAAGAAGGAGTAACAGTCGTGCCAAAAGAGGCTGAGGCCATGTGTAACCTATTCATTGCACCAACTGCGCCCGGTGCATTTGCAAGGACAAGGCCATTAAGAAGTTTGTCATTCAAAACATAGTAGAGGCCGCAGCCGTTAGGGACATCTCCAAAGCGAGTGTCTTTGACGCCCATGTGCTTCCCAAGCTGCATTACTGTGTGAGCTGTGCCATTCACAGCAAGGCAGTCGGGAATCGTTCTCGTGAAGCCCGGAAGGACCGAACCCCACCTGATTTAGACCTGCGGGTGCTGCCCCACGACCTCCACCCAAGCCCATGTAAGGAGCTAAGTCTTTAAAGAGTGAAGAAAAGTTCTCTGGGGGGAAATAAATGGAAATTGTACTGTATGATTCTACTTATATCAAGTATCTAAAGTAGTACAACTCTGTGGATGGAGGTGAGCAAAGGGGGGCGGGGGAGGAAGGACACCTATAATAATGCCAACATTAAAATTTTTAATAAAAATAAAGTAGTCCAACTCAAAAAAACAGAAAGTATAACTGTGGTTGTTGGGGCTGTGGCTAGAGTGTCAGTTCTGCAAGTTGAAAAAGTTCTAGAGATCTGTTGCACCACAACGTAAATATAGATTAATACTACTACTGCACTGTATATTTGCCCTACCAGTGTAGCTCAGAGGTTGAACATCAACCCATGAACCAAAAGTTCACTGGTTCGATTCCCGGTCAGGGCACATGCCTGGGTTGCAGGTTTGGTCCCCAGGAGAGGATGTGCAGGAGGCAACCAATCAATGTTTCTCTCTCCTCATTGATGTTTCTATCTCTCTATCCCTCTCCCTTCCTCTCTAAAATCAATAAAAATATATATTTTTTAAAAAAGGATTTAAGAATCATTATAAGATTTTTTTTTTAAAAGTCAAATATACAACTCTACTCTTGGATCATATTCTACTCTTAGGTATATGAATTATATTATACTCTTAGGTATTTACTCAAAATAAATAAAAACATATGCTGGCCAGCATGGCTCAATGGTTGAGCATTGACTTGTGTGTGATCCAGGAGGTCATGGTTTGATTCTCAGTCAGGGCACATGCCCAGGTTGCAGGCTCGATCCTTAGTATAGGACATGCAGGAGGCAGCTGATCAATGATTCTCTCTCATCATTGATGTTTCTCTCTCTCTCTCTCTCCCCCCTCCTTTCTCTCTGAAATCAATTTTTTTAAAAAAAAGAAGCTAGACAAAAGGGTCTATATCGTATGATTTCATTTATATAAAATTCTAGGAAACCAAAACTATAGTGGCAAAAATTTGATTAGTTGTTACCTAGGGATGAGGAGTAGTTGGGGAGGGGCAGGAGGGAAAAATTACAAAGGAGCATGAAGAAACTTTTGAGGGTGATGACTATGTTCATTATCTTGACTGTGCTGATGGTTTCAAGGATATATACACATCAAAACTTATCAAATTGTATACTTTAATCCTCACCTGAGGTTATGTTTATTATTATTGATTTTAACGAGAGAGGAAGAGAGAAACATGGATGTGAGAGAGTAACATCGACTGACTGCCTCCTGCATGTGTCCCGAATGGGGATGGTATGCACAACCGGGGTATGTGCCCCAATTGGGAATCAAACCCACCACCTTTCAGTGCACAGACATGTTCTAACTGAGCCACACCAGTCAGGGCTAAGGCTACTTTTAAACAAACTTTTTATTACGGAAAAATTAAAAGAAATACTGTCAGAAGTGTGTAATGAAGCTCCGTGGGTTCACTCTTGGTGTTTTACATTCTATGGGTTTTGAAAAACGTGTAACATGTATCCATCATGCCAAACAGAATAGCTTCACTGTCCTGAAAATCCTGTCCTCTGGCCCTGGTTACTGTGGCTCAGTTGGTTGGAAGGTCGTCCAGTACACCAGAAGGTGGCAGTTCGATTCCTGGTCAGGGCACATATCCAGGTTTGGGTTTGATCTCCAGTTGGGACGCATGTGGGAGGCAATCCCAATGATGTTTCCCAAACACTAATGTTTCTCTCTCTCCCTCTCCCTCTCCCTCTCCCCCACTTCCTCTCTCTGAGATCTATTAAAAAAAGAGAAAGAATGTTTTTTTTTTTAAATCCTCTGTTCTCTGCCTATTTATTCTTCCTTTCATCCTCTACCCTGGCAACCACTGATCTTTTTACTGCCTCCATAGTTTTACCCATAAAGGCTATTTTCAAGGTTAAAAAAAAAAAAAAGTTTAGTAGCCATCATAAATGATTTCATTTCTGTGGCAGAGGGGAAGGATTACTCACTATATAAATGTTGTATGTTTCAGGGAGGGCGGGGTCCTACAGGAAGTGGTACGTGGGAAGGGAGCTCCTACACTATTATGTCAGAGGCATCATTTTAATTCTTTCTCCCTTCCCCTTATCCCGGAACCTGATGCAAGTTTACGTCCAACCACCCAAGCCATGTGGGCCCTCAAGCAGGGCTAGTATTTCTCAAGCAGCAAACACTTGTGGAGGTATTTTTAATACAGTGTAGTGCCTGCCTGTTTTCTTTTTAAACCTTGTTTTCTGCCTGCCTTTTAAAAGTTTGTTTCTGTAAATAAAAGAAATACTATAAACAAGTTTCCAAAAGCTTTTAAGTTATAAACCTGTTTATAACATAGAAAGTGAGTGTTCTCCTAATCTCTGCCCCACAACATGAACATAGTGAGCAATTTTTTCAGAGCCTTGTTATGCAATGTGTTTCTGTTACTTAATATATCAGATGCCAGTACATATAAATATACCTCAAACTTAAATATTGTAATACCAGCATAGTAATAATTATGATTATTGACCCATGTATGTGCTAGGCACTATGCTCAGCACTGAAGTTAGTTATAATTTAATCCTAATAATATTGTAAACTTCATTTAACAGATAGAGAAACTGAAGCTTAAGAGACCAGATAACCTGCCAAAGATCTGAGCATTTTGTGTGTGTGTGTGTGTGTGTGTGTGAGAGAGAGAGAGAGAGAGAGAGAGAGAGAGAGAGAGAAAGGTAGAAGTGAGTTGTGGAAAAAGTGAGTCAACTGGGTTGTTTGGGTCCAGGAAACAAGTTACAGAGGCCAAAGAAGGGCGCTAGGAGCTTGGGGGCAGGGAGGCGTAGAGAATGCACCTGGGGTAAGAGAGAGGGAAAGGCTTGGGTGTGCCAGAGTGAGAGAGTGCACTCTGGGGAAAGGTGTGGGCTTGAGAGAGAGAGCGAGAGAGAGAGAGAGAGAGAGAATGAGAATCTAGAGAAATTCTAATTTAGACAGTTTAGTCCAGGGGTCCTCAAACTTTTTAAACAGGGGGCCAGTTCACTGTCCCTCAGACCGTTGGAGGGCCGGACTATAGTTTAAAAAAAAAAACTATGAACAAATTCCTATGCACACTGCACATATCTTATTTTGAAGTAAAAAAACAAAACGGCAAAAACACCTGCATGTGGCCAGCGAGCCGTAGTTTGAGGATGCCTGGTTTAGTCAATAGATCCTATTATTAGCCATTACCTTAAATTACTGACTGGGTAAATCATAAGTAACATAAGATTGAGGTTATCTCCAAATTCTTACTATTACAAATAATGCTCCAATAAATATTCTTGTCTATATTTCTTGGCACTCTTGTGGTAATGTTTCTAACTAGGATAAAATCTTAGAAGTAAAATGCTAGGTCAAAAGGTTGTGCATTTTTAGATTTAATTGCCAAATTGCCTCCAAAGGGTACATGTATTGCAGACCCAATTGACTCCAAATACAAATTCAACTCCCATAAGAAGCACATGAGAATGCTTATTTTCCCTACAGCTTTAGTAGAAATGGGTATCAATCCTTGCTCACTAATAGGTAAAAAATGAAACATTTTTATTTCTTTTTTTGTTATTAACCCTTTGCACTCGCTTGCTTTTTTCTCAATTCCTTTATTCTAATGCTAACCATGTCGAGTCACACTCGACATCCGAGTGCAAAAGGTTAATCCTCACCCAAGGATATTTCTCCATTGATTCTCAGAGAGAGGGGAGGGGAGGGGGAGAGACAGAGGGAAACATCAATGTGGATGTGTCTCATCCATTGGTTGCCTCCCTCATGCACCCCACTTAACCAGAATCGAACCTGGGAGCCTTCAGTACACAGCCCGATACCCTATCCACTGAGCCAAACTGGCTAGGGCCATTTCTTTATCTGATTATTAGTAAGGTTGATCAACTAGTCTTTTTGTATATTTACTAGAGGCCCGGTGCACGAAATTTGTGCACAGGTGTGTGTGTGTGTGTGTGTGTGTGTGTGTTTGTGTGTGTGTGTGTGTCCCTCAGTCCAGCCTGTACCCTCTCCAGTCTGGGACCGCTTGAGGGATGTCTGACTCACAATCCAGGACTGCTGGATCCCAACCGCTCGCCTGCCTGCCTGCCTGATTGCCCCTAACTGCTTCTGCCTGCCAGCCTGATCACCCCCTAACCACTCCCCTGCCAGCCTGATCGACACCTAACTGCTCCCCTGCCAGCCAGATTGCCCCTAACTGCCCTCCCCTGCTTGCCTGGTTGCCCCTAATTGTCCTCCTCTGCTGGCCTGGTCCCCTCAACTGCCCTCCCCTGCAGGCCTGGTTGCCCCTAATTGTCCTCCTCTGCTGGCCTGGTCCCCTCAACTGCCCTCCCCTGCAGGCCTTGTCCCTCCCAACTGCTCTCCCCTGCAGGCCTGGCCCCCCGCAACTGCCTTCCCCTGCAGGCCTGGGTCCCCTCCAAATGCCCTCCCTGCAGGCCTGGTTTCTCCCAACTGCCCTCCCTTGCTAGCCTGATCGCCCATAACGGCCCTCCCCTGCCAACCATCTTGTGGCAGCCATCTTGTGTCCACATGGGGGTGGCCATCTTGTGTGTTGGAGTGATGGTCAATTTGCATATTACCTCTTTATTATATAGGATTGCCACTTTTATTTCTTCTTCTTCTGCCATATATATCACTCATATCCTTTGGTAATGTCATTGAATTATTCATGTTCCTTTTGACTTCAGAAGAATTCTTTGTATATTAAGATATATTTGTCATTATGCATTATAAGCCTTTGATCAGTTTATTTTACGACTTTGTTCATGGCAGTTTTGTCACACTTAAATTTGTAATTTTGTATTGCTGAATATGAATTTAGGTGATTTTACAAAGAAAACAACTTATTCTTACTACACCCCAAATTGCAATGTTTTCAACATATATACATATGTACACAGTTATAATGAATGTTCACAAACAGTGCATCCTATTTTTTTATCTAATATTATTTCATGAATACATTCCCATGGAATAACAGACAACATGCCTGAAAAGTTACAATGTATTCCATTATGTTGATATGATAGTCTACATAGTATTATTTACTTTAAATGAATGTTCATTTATAAATTTATAAGTAAAGTTGCAATCCTGTAAGACTTTATGGGTACTGTTTGGATTTCTACAATTAGAAATGTGAGGCTCCTAAGCCTACACTGTAGAAAAAAACTATTAGAGTAGCTTAACTGAAGAACTGGCAAGTTATGTGGAAAACTTGAAAATATTAATCATAGGCAATATGTTTCCAATGGCACACAAAATTCCATCCAGCACCTGCCCAAGCTTTTTGATTCCCTGGAGTTAAGAGCTTTCACTGTTACTCAAAGATCAAGGAAGGCAGTCATTTCCCTGAACAGTGAATATTAACTGGTTAGAGATAATATTTAACATTTACGGGCTATTGTGGTAGGCTTGAACTAGAGTTGTATGTGTTTTTTTAATGAACTATTAAGATGTGTGCCAAGGATTTCTGACTTTATTCTCATACAAAAGCAAGCATTTTTCTCTGGAGGTCACCAAGATTGTAAGTTCTTTTTTACCTTAATTCACTTTGACATAACTGGGAAAACAAACTCATACTATAAACAGTACAATAACACTGTTAAAGGCTGACTGCACCTATGAACCAAATTCAGTTTACTTTTAGATCAATCTTTATTTATTTTTTTCACCTCAAGATCCCCAGTACTTAATCCTCACTTTAAATAGCTTATAGGCTTGTTTTCTGTTTAATTTTATAGGATTTCTCACAGTTAAAAAAAGTGACCCATCATCATTTAGAAAATGAGGTTAGTTCTGCCAATCTATGAGTTTCTAACAAAGCTCTTTACACTTAATGTTTTGAATTTAGAAAAAATATTGCAGATGACTTCATTTATAAAGACCAGACACATTTTCATGTTGTTAATTTAGGGACTGAAGGTAACGGATTTATATAAGTGTTCTTCAGCAATTGCTTTATGTAGAGAATCATTATTGACCTTTATGGATTACTACCTTAAGGCTTCTTTTTTAGTTAACAAATGACTGATTTTTTCCATTCTAAATTAAAAAGGTATTGACAATTTATTTCTTTACAGACTAGAAAATTTGGGACAGAATAAACTAATATGAATGAAAATGCTGAGTATTCTGCCTGGCTGGTATGGCTCAGTGGTTGAGCATCAGCCCAGGAACCAAGAGGTCACCGGTTTGATTCCTGGTCAGGGCACAAGCCCAGGTTGCGAGTTTGATCCCCAGGGGTGACCATGCAGGAGGCAGCCAATTAATGACTTCCTGTCTCATTGATGTTTCTATCTCTCTATCCCTCTCCCTTCCTCTCTCTCTAAAAATCAATTAAAATATATTTTAAATAAATAACTTTTTAAAAATAAAAATACTGAGTATTCAATTTATAAACCTAATAGCTTTTCTTTAATGTCAGTCCCTTTATTTCTTTACTCAAATATAATGCTTCTTAAACTACAGTCCCGGTACCAGAAGCATTGGCAAGATCTGGCAATTAGTCAGAAATGCAAATTATGTGACCCCATTCCATTCCTACAAAATCAGGAACTCTTCCAGGGGATTCCAATGAACACTAAGGTTTGAAAATCACTGCTCTAATATACTATATAAATGAATATTAGACTTCAAAAAATTTTTTGTATCTTAGGAAAGCAAAAAGTGCTCAGCTAATCCACATAAAGGATCTAAGTCCATACCAAATCAAAAGATAAGTTTTCACTATTCTGGCCCTGGCCGGTGTTGCTCAGTGGTTAGAGCAGTGGTTCTCAACCTTCCTAATGCCGCGACCCTTTAATACAGTTTCTCATGTTGTGGTGACCCCCAACCATAAAATTATTTTCATTGCTACTTCATAACTGTAATTTTGCTACTGTTATGAATCGTAATGTAAATATCTGTGTTTTCCGATGGTCTTAGGCGACCCCTGTGAAAGGATCATTCGATCCCCAAAGGGGTCGCGACCCACAGGTTGAGAACTGCTGGGTTAGAGTGTCAGCCTGCACACTGAAGTGTTAAGGGTTCAATTCCGTCAAGGGCACATACCTGGGTTGCAGGTTCACTACCACCCTCTTTGGGGTGCGTGCAGGAGGCAACCAATCCATGTGTTTCTCTCACATCAAGTTTCTCTCTCTCCCTCCCTCCCTCCCAAACTCTCTCTGAAAATGCAATGGAAAAAAATATCCTCAGGTGAGGATTAACAAAAAATAATTTTTTTCACTATTCTGAAAAATAGATTTTTAATTTCCTCTAGTTTTAGTATATTCCTGTAATGTCAGTAGAAAGGAAATGGAGGCTGACTTCTGGCAAAGAATTATGACAAGTAAAGGAAAAAGAACTCTACCCATCAAAATTTTGCTTCAGAAAAATACCTTAAAAACTATTTTAATAGGCAAATTAAAAGTAAACAAAAGGATTATGGTAGATCACAAACTATAATATTAAAAAAGGGCTGTGATATTGTTCTTGTATTTAACAAATCCACTATTCAAAAAGAGAAATAAAAGACCACCTTTCAATTAATCCACAAAAAAGTCATCGATGTCTAATTTAAACTTGGAACTATCCCCATTTTTTCATAAACAACCAGAGCATATACTTATACAAGGGCTTCTTTACAGCTAAAAAACTTAATAAGATTCTTTTCCTCTTTCTTTGGATTGAAAAAAAATACATTGCTGCAAAAATGAATACACAAATTTCATATTTTTCTTTCTCAGAATTTTTTCTCACACATATCTCCTTTCAGTATTACAACTTTACACTTTTCTCAGGTAAGAGACAATTTGAAGAACAGAAAGTTAACTGGAACATGTTTGGAATTAGAAAACTTAGTTTTAAGTTCCAGGTCTGTCATTTAATTTTCTGTGATCTTGGACAAGCATTGAAACTGTAAAATGGAGCCCTAGCCAGTTTTGCTCAGTGGATAGAGCATTGGCCTGTGGACTGAAGGGTCCCGGGTTCAATTCTGGTCAAGGGCACATGCCTGGGTTTTGGGCTCAATCCCCAGTGGGGGGCGAGTAGGAGGCAGCCAATCAATGATTCTCTCTTATCATTGATGTTTCTATCTCTCTAACCCTATCCCTTCCTCTCTAAAATCAATAAAAATATATTTAAAAAAAAGAAACTGTAAAATGGGAATAATAACAATCCCATGATAACTGTAAAGTATGAAATGTACAAAGATTTTAAGTTATAGAATGCATTTTTAAGGAGGTAAATAAAACATAAACTTATTTGACAATACATTATCAATAGCAGAGTCAAAATTAAACAAATCAGGCCCTGATGTTCTAGATAGTGATGCCCTAACAGACTTAAAAGGAACCACTGAGAACATTAGCACTAAGACTTGCTAAAACTAAACCATGAACAAATGTAATTATCAATAAAAACCCTGTGTCAATTGTACCTCCTCTATAGCACCTTTTATTTCAAAGGGATATTTTATCAGTCACTAAGGTGTAAAGAATGGCAGAAAAATCCTATATAATAAAAGGGTAATATGTGGGGGGGGAGGGGCAATGGTAAGATATGTACACATATAATACCTTAATAAAAAAAATTGAAAAAAAAAAAGGGTAATATGCAAATCGGCAGAATGACCAATCAGCAGGGGGCGGGGCCGGCAAGCAGGCAGCGCCAGCCCAGCCAAGGACCATGCTAGCGTGCAGAGGGGGAGGGATGGCGATGGGGGGTGGGGGGGAGCGGCAGCGACCGACCAGCGGTGGCAGAGGGGTGATGGTGGGGGGGGCGGGCTGTGTCAGCCAGCGCCAGCAGGCGCCAGCTTGATCAGCCACCAGGTCGCCTCCCGCAGAGAGAGGCCACCGGTGGCAGTGGCGGGGTGGTGGGGGCAGCACGTCCCCTGATCGGCCGCCAGGTCGCCTCCCACAGAGGGAGGCCAGACTTCGGCCTAGGCCCACTCCCTGAGCCATCAGTAAGACATCCCCTGAGGTCTCCCAGACTGTGAGAGGGCACAGGCCAGGCTGAGGGACCCCCCCTCACCCCCCAAGGCACGAATTTTCATGCACCGGGCCTCTAGTAATACCATAAAAGCCCCACAAAACCTGAATGTGAAGGTGAGGGATATAAATAATACAGTACTACATTAACAACAGTGAGCTCACTAAGTGCCACACACTGTTCTTTTGTTGTTGTTGAATCCTCACTTGGGACATTTTTTCCATTGATTTTTTTTTTTTAATCCTCACCCAAGGGCATTTTTTTCCATTTGATTTTTTTTAAAGAGAGTGGAAGGAAGGGAGGGAGGGAGAGAGACATAGATTGATGTGAGAGAGACACCGATGAGCTGCCTCCTGCACTCGCCTCAATCTAGGCCGAGGATTGAACCTGCAACCCAGGTAACACACCCTTGACTGGGAATCGAACCCTAGACCCTTTGGTGTGTGGGGCAAAGCTCTAACCATCGAGAAACACCAGCCAGGGCTGTTAGGTTCTTTTTAAAGATTTTTAAAAACATTTTTAAAAGTTATTTATTATTAATTTTTAGAGAGAGGGAGAGAGAAAGAGAAACATCAAAGTGATCAGCTGCCTTCTGCATGCCCCTGACCAGGGATCGAGCCTGCAACCCAGACATATGCCCTGACTGGGAATCGAGCCAGCAACCTTTTGGTGCAAGGATGACACCCAACCAACTGAGCCATACTGGCCAGGGCATCACACACTGTTCTTGAAGCTGGGGAAACAGGAGTGAACAAAGGAGACTGTATACCAGGCTTCAAGCAGCTTACACAGGGGGAGGCAGGTAAACAAAATCCCCAAGTAAACCGTATGCTAGAAACAATGGTAAGAGCTACACACAAGTAAAGCAGCGTAAGGGTATAGAGTGCCAGATGACAGGAAAGGGATCGGAGTCAAGGAAGGCAAGGCCTCACTGATAAGGTGACTCATGAGGTAACCCGAAGGAAGTGAAGCCAGCCATCTGAGAAGAGTGGGACAATGACCCAGGGCTCAGAGGCAGAGCTGAAGAAGCAGTGAGTGAGGGAGAAGGTGCTAAGAGATTAAGAGGCAAATGATGGGGATGGAGAGGGAGAGGTTAAGACCTCAGGACAAGACTTTATTCTGAAATGAGATGCCTTTGGAAAGTTTGGGTCAAATGAGTCACATATAACTGTGTTTTTTTCAAAACTTTTTAGTTATGGAATCTTTTGTTCACGGGATCCACAGAAGATTAATATGTAACACCGATAAGGAAAAGGTACTTAGAAACCTGGCTACGCTGTTCCCACTTTCCCTCTCCCTCCTCTCAAGTTTACAAATGAGGACAGTCTGTAGGATCCAAATGTTCATATCCTGCATCCAAACAACTTCATAATCCAGGCCCACTCTAACTTTTCAGAAAGCTGTTCATAGGGAATAGCAAAAAGAGAGTAAATGCTGCTGACCCATTAGTAGAGGAACAAATGTGCTGCCACAAAAATCAGCCTCTGTAACACCTCTTTATCAACCCAGTACCAAGGCACAAGGTCAAAGTCCCCCCCCACCCCCCACCCACCCCTCCACAAACACCTCTGAGGCTACATACTACATAGTGATAGCTTGTGTTCCCTTTCAGGGCTTCCTTACATATTCATTTTAACTTGATTTCACTTAATTAAACATGTTTGAGCAATACAATGTGATCTACTTCTGCTGACATTCTCTGAGGATGTAGCCTCCCTGTCAATTTATATTTTAGGAAAATTCTTCCTCCCCTAGTGTTATTTCATCTATCAGTTTTCACTATTCTAAGCCAATGCATCCTGCGAAGTCCACTTTGTGAAGCCACCCTCCCCACACTTTGACCTTCAGTTGGAATTCCAAATCTTCAGAGTATGAAGGGAACTTCCAGGCCATGTAGTGCTCTAGTTCACTGCTCATTCCATGGACTAACCCTTGTGGGGAAGCACAGGACTTGGTTGGAAAGTCTGTAAGGAGGATTCTCCGAAAGGTTGGGGGACGTTGCCGAAGGCGGCAGCCCCTGCCTTGACTTTTCCAAACAAGTCTGAGCCCCCAGGTGTTTTGCTGGTCTCTCTTATGTTTAGTCTTTAAGACCCGGCCTTGTAGAAGCATGTGCTTTCAAGGATACTTACCCTGCTGATTGTAGCTAGAGGTTAATTTTAGTTCAAGCTGTTGTTACAATAAAAGCCTAAGGAGGCAGGCAATCAGGGCTGTTTTGGTGCCTCCTGCCAACCAGCCCCTTAGCCTCTCTTTCACAGAAACGTGTGTCAGAGTAATCTATTCATCCGTTCGCTCAGGGCCTGCTAGTCAGTCCCAGCAAACCCTCTGCAGATGTGGCTGGTAGTCTTCTGGCCTTTTAGTGACAAGCACACACTGGCCCACAAGGCAGTCCAAACCCTTTCAGACATACAGTAATTGTGAGAAAATTCTTCTTACTAACCCAGCATCTGTTTCCTGGTATCTTCCACCACTGGTTCAGCCCTCTGGTTGAAATAGAGGGAAGTCCGATTCCCTGGCCCTCGTGCACCCTGCCTAGCTCATAGTTGGCCTTGTGTTTCCCCCCATTCTGGCTCTGCCTCTAAAAATTCGAATTCCCCAACCATCTCACAGGTCCTCTGTGGAAACCACCTTCAATCTGTAATGATTAGCTAACGGTCACAGGCAGATTTGATGTCTCTGTATATAGCTGGTGAGGTCTCTGTGTCCCATGCCACAGATTACATCTGTTCCTGCTTCTCTTCTCTAGCTTAGGACTTCTACACTTAGCCTTGCATTCATCATCATGCACTTTGTCATGAATGTTTACTGAGCACCGTCAGGAACCATACTAGGTACTAAAAAAATAAAAGTAAATAAAATGTGCTCAGCCTATAGAAGAGTAAGAGCAAGAAAGGTAGAATAATAAATGGGTGAGGAAGTTGGAGAGGCTTCAACGGAAGCAGTGCTATCTGAGCCAGTGATGAACTATACAACACCAATGCCTCACCCAGCCTTGCGTCCCCAGCACCAAATGGAACAATGCTTTGCGCTCAGCTGAAGTTCAGAAAATATGTGAATGTGGTAAAATTGAGAAACCTGCTCAGCCCCCTCAGCCTCTTTTGGAGGTGAGGTAGGGTGATCAGTGAATCCACAGTCTGACAAAGGCAGTTACAGAGACTGACAATGTACCTGGCTACGTACAATATTGCTCAGGTGGTTGTCCTCGGACATCTGTGCATTCTGGAAGTAGGACAAGGGTGCAGGCAACTCTGTCATTGGAGCAACTGTACAGAAATACCTTTTCACAGAAAACAAAGCCTCTTGGGGTTCTGAAAAGGGAGAAAGAAAGCAATCCTTTGTGCATTACAATTACACTTTCATTTTTAAACACTTTCATAAATTACATTAGGTGAAACCAACCTTTCTTTCATGTGTCCTCCTCCAGGCTGAGCTTCCTAAGGACCTCACAGGCTGCTGTCACTTGCAGACTCCTGGATTAGGTCTGAAATAGGATTTTATCAGGTTACCCAGAGTTGGACAAATCCTAGTAAATCCATTCACACCAATCAAGTACTTAAAAGACCAATCTATAAGCCACACATTTATTCATTTGCCATGACCTTCAACTGATAAACATTTTTTTAAAATTTTTTTTTGTTAATCCTCACCTGAGGATATTTTTCCCATTGCTTTTTTAGAGAGTAAAAGGTAGGGAGGGAGGGACAGAGGAAGAGAGACAGAAAGAGAGAGAGAAACATTGATTTGAGAGAGACACATCAACTGGTTGCCTCTGGCACATGCTTTGACTGGGGCCAGGATGGAACCTGCAACACAAGTACATGCCCTTGACTGGGAATCGAACCCGAGACCCTTCAATGTTCAGGCCAACGCTCTCACTGCTTAGCAACACTAGCCAGGGCTCAACTGACAAACCTTTATCAACTCAAGATACCTCTTTGGTAATGAGTAAATCTATTTGAGAAAAAAGTATTTTTAAATCACAAAGATAACCAATGTCGTCAGATTTAGAACAAAGGGAACTGAATAGTCTTAAAGAATGTTCTCATCATTTCCTTTTTTCTTTCCTTTTTTTTTTTTTAAGAGACAGGAAGGGGGAGAGAGAAACATTAATGTGAGAGGGAAATATCGATCAACTGCCTCCTGCACACCCACTAATCAGGGATCAAGCCAGCAACCCAGGAATGTGACTTGACCAGGAATGGAACCAGCAACCTTTAGGTAAATGTGACAACATCCAACCAACTGAGCCATACTACCCAGGGTTGTTTAGTGATTTTAATTTTGCCCAAGGCAGGGTAAAGAGGTAACATCCATTTATTTATTTATCCTCACCAGAGGATATTTTTCAATTGGTTTTGTTTAAAGAGAGTGGAAGGGAGGGGAAGAGAGGGACAGAAACATCGATGTGAGAGACACATGGATTGGTTGCCTCCCACAGGCACCTTGACCAGAGCCAGGGATCCAGCCTGCAACCGAGGTACGTGCCCTTGACCGGAATCAAACCTGGGGCCCTTAATGGGGGGATGAGGACAAATATGTAATACCTTAACCAATAAAGAAATTAAAACACACACACACACACACAAAAAAAAAAAACCTGGGGCCCTTCAGTCTGTGGGTCGACGCTCTATCCACTGGGCCAAAGCAGGGCAACATACATTTTTTATGCCCGGCCAGGGTGGCTCAGTGCTTGTGCATCGACCCATGAACTAAGAGGTCACTGGTTCAATTCCCATCAGGGTATATGCCTGGGTTATGGGCTCGGGGCATACAGGAGGCAGCTGATCAATGTTTCTCTCTCTATATCCCTCTCGCTAAAATTAATAAAATCCTATTTTTTAAAAAACACATACATATTTTTAAAAAGCAGAAGGGGGCCAAGTTCAGTGACTTGGTTAAAAATCACAATTGGTCAGACCAGGACAAAAATAAAAGACTTCTGACTCCCAGCCTCAGGTCTCTCCTTTGTATCCAAGTGCAGCTTTCTTTACATGTATCACTCTGTCCCAGAGTTCACCCTTCTGAGGGACACATTCCTATTTGCCTGTCCACCTTAATCTCCATCAGCCAATTCTTTATTTTAACTTTCCTCTTCATAGAAAGTGTTCAGAAATGTAAAAGGGAAAAAATCTGTTTGCAAACCTAAGCAGAACTCCAATTCATATACAGTATCTAACAACATTACCATGTACATATTTACATGAAAGCAATTTTGTCAACATCAACATCTGGTTTCATTTTCACTTTTCAAGATCCTCTATTCCCTAAATTCTCCACTATTTTTATTATAATGATTTTTCATAAAAAACATATTAAAGTAACTTTTTCTTCTAGTAAAGGTATCAAGTTCAAATTATCCCTTAGTTACCTATATTTGGCTCACTCAAATCATGACCAATTTTTTTTGGTGTTGTTAATCCTCACCTGAGGATATTTTTCCATTGAATTTTAGAGAGAGTGGAAGGGGGGGGGGGAGGAGAGAGAGAGGGAGAGAGAGAAATATCAATGTGAGAAACACATCCATTGGTTGCCTCCCGAACATGCCCTGACCAGGGCGGGGGATCAAACCTGCAATCCAGGTATGCGCCCTTGACCGGGAATTAAACCCGAGACCCTTCAGGGGGTGGTGGGTGCTCTAACCATTGAGCACACTGACCAGGGCATGTCGAACTTTTAATGAAGGTATCCTTTCCCTTCTATCCTTCATGCTTCCATGTATCCATGCCTATCTTTCTCCTCCCCTCCAATTTTGGCCCACAGTTAGCTGGCCTGGGATCAGGGGATTGCAAATTAATGTTAATTTAGTAAGACATAATTAATGTAAATGCCCTTTAAAATAAAGTAAGTAAAAATAGACATAATAGTTACTTTTATGAGGGTTATTCACTGGAAGGGGATACATAGGAAACTTTGGAGGAGACTGTTAATGTTTTGTTTCTTGATCTGAGTGCTAGTAACACAGAGGTTTTAGTCTTGTGAAATGCACTAAGCTGTACACATGATGATCTGTGAGCACATTTCTATATACTCCAATTAAAAATTTAAACTGACCCTAGCCCGCATGGCTCAGTGTTTAGAGCATCAGCCTGTGCACGGGAGGGTCATGGGTTCAAATCCCAGTCAAGGGTGCATACCTGGTTGCGGGTCCAGGGGCGCATGCAGGAGGCAACCAGTTGATGTGTCTCTCTCACATCAATGTTTCCCTCTCTCTCCCCCCTCTTTACCCTCCCTTCCACTTTCTCTGAAAAAAAAAAAAAATCAATGGGAAAAAAATTTCTGATTGATTTTTGTGGGAATAAACCTATATCTAGGGTGACTCATACTATTGGTCCTGTCTTTTAAAATTTGTAAAATTAAGAATTAGCAATAGTATGCTAGTTTACTCAAAAGAGAGGTGGATTCTAACAGAACAGTTATATTTTCTAAGTACTCAAAGTAAATGTTCTGAACTATGCTTCTAGATTTTTAAAAGTTAATTATCTAATTAAAATTTTAACATGAATGTATTAATGATCAGCAAACAGAACATATATTATTCCCTTCTTTTCCACAATACATTTAGTACAGCACCTACCACCTCAGCTAACCCAGAAATGCCAAAGGATGGCAAAGAGAAAAAGTTGCAACTGATTACCTCCACTGACTATTCTGAAGACTAGACAAAATCATTGAAAGTATAGCTTTATTATAGAAAAATCCTTAGAAATCTGTCATTAATATTCTCATATGATCCTTCAGAAACAAATCAAGTAAATAAGACAGTGTTAGCCAAATGAAAGAAAAAGGGCAAGAAAGAGCAATGTGCAAAAGTAAATAAAGTGTATTACCTTTACAGGTAAAAATTAGAAGAAAAGCCCAGCTGGCGTGGCTCAGTGGTTGAGCGTTGACCTATGAACCAAGAGGTGATTCAATTCCCGGACAGGGCACATGCCCGGGTCATGGGCTCGATCCCCAGTGTGAGGTGTGCAGAAGGCAGCCGATCAATGATTCTCTTATCATTGACGTTTCTCTTCCTCTCTCTCCCTCTCTGAAATCAATTTTAAAAATAAAATATATCTATATCTATATATATAAAAGGCTAAGCGACTGGCCGACCAGCCGGTAGATATAATGCACACTGACCACCAGGGGGAAGACGCTCAACACAGGAGCTGCTGAGCGACAGCAACTTTTCAGAGTGCCCTCTAGCACTCTGGGATCCCTCAGGGGATGTTGGACTGCCAGTTTCAGCCCGATCCCCACAGGCCAGGCTGAGGGACCCCAACTGCCAGAGGGACCCCCCTCACTCCACAGATGCCCTTCGAGCCCTGGTCCCGCCCCAAGGGAGGGACGAGAGAGGTTGGCTCCAGGGCGTGTCCAGCCCATCTCGCCCAGACCCACCCTGCCGGCCACCTTCTAATTAATTTCCTTTCAATGTGCACGAATCCGTGCACTGGACCTCTAGTATATATTAAAAAAAGAGAGCAAGTGATTATACATTCACTAAATAGCAGTTTACTGGCTATCTACTTATATCAAAACTCAAAGACAGACACTGAGATTTAATTATATATGTTCACTTTACCCATTCCACATAGGAAAACAGTGTAGCACACATAAGTTCGATCCCTGGTCGGGGCATGTATGGGAGGCAACAGATTGATGTTTCTCTCTCACATTGATTTATTTCTTTCAATCTTTCTCTCTCTCTCTCTCTCTGTCTCTCTCTCTCTCTCTCTTTTAAAGTCAATAAACATATCCTCAGGTGAGAACTAAAAAAAAAAAAAAAAAGATAAGCTATAATGAGAATATAGTCATTTTATTTTTTATTTTATTTTTATTTATTTGTTTGTTTTTAGAGAGAGGGGGAGGGAGAGGCAGAGACACACAGAAACATCAATCAGCTGTCTCCTTCATGCCCCCTGCCAGGGATCGAGCCCAAACCTGGAATCAAACTGATGATCTCCTGGTTCCTGGATTGACACTCAACCACTGAACCACACCAGCTGGGCGAAAATATGGTCGTTTAAAGAAGTTTCCATTATTAGCCTTATGCTTATAGGATCTGTTCAGCTATTAGAAGAAACCATACAAACTGATTATCATACTGGAGCTTTCTCAGACAAATCTTGCAAAAATCAACAATACAGTAATCACTTTAGCATATCCCAATACTATCTTCAAAAGCACATCCATCACATTTACTTGTGAAAAACTAAGGCTCAGGAAAGGTCAAAGAATTTGCCAGTGCATGATTATGAAGTTAATAACACCAGTTCCAGAACCCAGGTCTTCTGATGCCCAGTCCAGGTTTTTCCAGTTCACCCAGAGAAAGCACAGGCTTCCACTAATGCTCTGAAGATCAAAACACTACAAGGCAACCCTCCCCGCAAGAGCTGCTCTGTACATGGAGCTCAATATGAAGAAGAGACAGGCAACAGGGTTAAGCTAGGTCTTCAGTCAGCCTGGTGAACAAACGAACATTGTTGGTACAAAGAAAGGAGCAGGCAAAGGCAGATTTGATTCTGGTCCAGTAACAGCTGGAAACAATTGATGACTCCGTGGAGAAGGCCAATGACCCCACTGTTAAAGCAGCGTGGCAGATGACACTAGTGGACTTTATAAC
Source organism: Cnephaeus nilssonii (assembly GCF_951640355.1). Classification (NCBI taxonomy): domain Eukaryota; kingdom Metazoa; phylum Chordata; class Mammalia; order Chiroptera; family Vespertilionidae; genus Cnephaeus; species Cnephaeus nilssonii. Next base: position 86,317,424 of record NC_137075.1, on the reverse strand, counting down.
ATTCTTAGCAGTGCCCTGAGAACAAGAAAAGATAGTTGTTGGGAATGAGAATATTTCATGTGACCTGGATTGCAGAGGGAGTGGGAGTAGGGACAGAAGTGGATTTTGGTGTTTTCTTTCTCTGGCCACCTGCTAAAGATTTTTCTGAGACTGATAGAGCATACTTGAATTCACTGCCATCCATTTCCTTTTCCTCAATACACTTGTTCAATCAGATAAAGGAAAAAGAAATCCTTTTCTGATGGGCAACTATAATTTCTATATACGAAGAGACTAAAAACAAGAAGATACAAATAATATAGAAACTTAGATGTGCTGAACAGAAAAACTTAACCAGAAAATCTTCTATCCATCAGCACCTGAAAAAGTATCACAGGAACAATGTTTAGAATTGAAAATAAGTTTATAAAAAATCCCATTTAAGGAAGCACCAACAGAAAAGTGCGTTTCTTTCACTACATCCTGGTAACAACTAAACCTCAAAGTCTTATAGCATGTTTACTTAATTACTGATGCCATTTTCTTTCTTTACTCTCAGAGATAAATGTAAACAAAATTTGACTTCACAGAAACAAATATCTAGATGGTGACATTTTATCATGATCTTCTCAAAAGCAAAGGGCTTGTAGCTTGTTTTAATGATTCTAGCCACTTGATTAGTTTCTCCTTCATTTAGAAAATGACCAAAATGATTTTTTTAGAAGTATCTTTGTATTGTAATGCTAAGAAGTTTTCAAATGTCAATAAGCTTGTGATTTATTCTTTTTCCACACAATTACTTAATCAGCCTTAATGTTAATTTGATAGTTTAATATTTTTAATAGATTTTTAGAGAGAGAGAAAGAGAAATATGGATGAGAGAGAAACATGGATCAGCTGCCTCCTGGCACACCTCGTACTGGAGATCTGAGCCCACAACCGGGCATGTGCTCGCTCTGACTGTGAATCAAACTGGCAACCTCTGGGTTCATGGGACGATGCTCAACCAACTGTGCAACACTGGCTTAATTTTACTTTGACAGCTTCTTCCTAGACAGGCAGTCCAAATTCTGATTATATGGATGGGTATAGAGACCCTCTGTTTTTTAAAAACGCACATCCAACAATAAATGCAACCAATCTCTAAAATTTATAAAAATAATGTGAAATTAATTTTTTTAAATATTTTATTGATTTTTTACAGAGAGGAAGAGAGAGGGACAGAGAGCCAGAAACATCGATGAGAGAGAAACACCGATCAGCTGCCTCCTGCACACCCCCCACTGGGGATGTGCCCGCAGTAGGTACATGCCCTTGATCGGAATCGAACCCGGGACCCCCGAGTCCGCAAGCCGACGCTCTATCCACTGAGCCAAACCGGTTCCGGCTGTGAAATTAATTTAAAGTTTTAGAAATACATCCTGAAAAGACTCCTCTGAATTTTAAGAGCAAAAAATTTTCCCATCCCTACAACAGGCTTTGTCAAAGTGGTAGACTCTAAAAAGAGCAAGGATAGTGATATAGCCTATTTGGTGAATTTTTCCTCCTTCCATCCCACTCCACTTCTGTGAACCATCTGTGGTAGATTAGACTATTATTTAGCAAATATTCACTCCAGCATCCCCAAGAGAAAAATATACTTCCCCTCTCCAGTAATGTTAGGCTTGCCTCTTTGTCCTGATTTGGCCTCAAGGTGGGCATAGTATACTACCCACCCATGTCTTTGGGCACAATCATAAAGATACTGTTGTAAATAACCTGGTTATTAATTAACAGGGAAGGAGCAAAGGAAAGGCCAAATAGACACATGCCTAGTAAAGTCTGGATGAAATAGGGAAGGAACAGGTCATTGGCCAGAGTAAGCATGGCCACTGCAATTGTGGGAAGATTTCAGATATTTCAACTCCTAAACAAAGGGGTTTACTCTCTCTTGTGCGCTGGGCTCCTGGCTCTCTTGTTGTAGAGGGCATGCTCCCCTGCATTTGTCCACATGGCTCACAGCCATGTGGGCACACAATCCTATCTAATAAAGAGGGAATATGATAGGCACACAATCCTATCTAATAAAGAGGGAATATGCTAATTGACCCTCACGCCATCAAAAAGTGGCAGCACCCACAGCCAATAAGGATAGAATATGCTAATTGATGCCCCGCCCTCAAAGATGGCAGCACCCACAGCCAATAAGGAGGGAATATGCTAATTGACTACCTCACTGCCATGCCCTCAAAGATGGCGGTGCCCACAGCCAATGAGGGAATATGCTAATTGACTGTCACGCCCTCAAAGATGGCGGTGTCCACAGCCACAAGATGGCAGTGCCCAGTCCCCGCAGCCCCCAGCTGCCCACAGCCAGCCCAAGGAACAGGCAAGTCTCAGATGTCGGCTGCCCAGCCTCCCAGGGCCGCCCGAGGCTCAGGTAACCAGGGCCGGCCAAGGCTTGCGCTGCTGGCAGCAGCAGAGGTGTGATGGGGGCATCGCCTTCTCCTAATTGCCGGGTCACCTCCCGTCCCTGAGGGCTCCCGGACTGTGAGAGGGGGCAGACTGGGCTGAGGGACTCCCCCCTCCAGTGCATGAATTTTCATGCACCAGGCCTCTAGTAGACTATAACTAGCCTGATGTTACATTGGACCCAGCTCCACAATAGAAGGACACTCTGGACACTGGCTTTGCTTCCAGCTCTGCTGAATCCCCAGCTACAACACTTTCAGGACTGGTTTAAGGGTAATGGGACTTTTGAAACCCAGGGATGTAATTCCACACAAATAGAGATCATTCATCCTCCCATGCTAGTCTTAGAAAATTCTTTTTCTTAAGATATCATAAGGACCAGACCACAAGCACCCAGTGGAGAAAGGGATCTCCCACTTCCACTGGTGGACCATTTTCTACCCACTTCCATCAGTAACAATATGACTTGCTTTGGTCAATGAGATCTTAGCAGATGTGGCACAAGCAAACCTTGAACTGTGCTTGTGTAGTAGGTAGGCCTTGCCTTCTTGTACCTCTGCTGCTGCCTTGAGAAGAGCTTACCCTGTGTAGCCACTGTCCCTTCAGTCTGGCCCCAGAATAGGACGTGCAAAGCAAAACTGCTCTAGCTGATCCACGGATCTACATCTTGAAGTAGAGCCTTGAGTGTCCGAAGGCACTGAGTTTTGAAGGAGTCTGTTATATAGTTATCGTAATTGTTTTTAAATAATAATGGTTATGTGGACTCAGAATAAAAATTAACAAAAACTTACAAGTCCAGAATCCTTTATCTGAAACCCTTAGTACTAAATGTGTTTGGAATTCATATTATTTTTCGGGTTTTATAAAGTAATATGATGCAAGTACCATATACTTTATAATGACCCCTTGGGGTCTTAGACCCACAATATCGAACACATTAATAAATATGTAGTAAAACATATAAGTAACCTTAAATTACACAAACAGATTCAGGTTAAATGTCAAATGAGTTATGAAAAGCCTTTCAGTTTTTTCAGGGGCTTTTGGATCTCAGAATTGTAGCTATGGAGCTATCTTATTAATATTTGTATAATTATAAAGAATCAGCCCTAGTCTGTTTGGCTCAGTGGATAGAGCATCCGCCTATAGACTGAAGGGTCTCAGGTTCAATTCTGGTCAGGGGCACATGCCCAGTTGCGGGCTTGATCCCTAGTAAGGGGCGTGCAGGAAGCAGCCAATCAATGGTTCTCTTTCACCACTGATGTTTCTCTTCCTCTCCCTTCCTCTCTGAAATGAATAAAAATATATTTTTAAAAGAATCTCTACCCCCAAAAAATACATTTAATTTCAATAACTCAACATAGAAGATATGATTACCCTGAATCATTGTCTTAAATTCACTGTGGAAATGGGGAGAATACCATTTATCCTTAATGGGGAAAAAAAGACTACTTACATCTAATTAATTTGTAAATCATTGGCTATATATTCAACAAAGCTTGCATTCTCTCTTTTGCTTTATTTAGATCAACTTAAGAAACTTAAGAAACTGTGAAAACTAAACATTATACCCTTTAATCAACACTTATTGGGTTTCTTCTACATACCCAGACACTGTGAAAGGTGCTGGGGATGCTACTGATTCCAATAACGCTTCTGTTTACTTAAAGAGCTTACTTTCTAGAAGGAAAGACAGACAAATATCTTTTTATATTAATTACATGTTGAAATCAAAATGTTTTAGATGTAATGAATTATATAAAATGTTATTCAAATTAATTTTACCTACTTCTTTCTACCTTTAAAAATGTGTTTATTAGAAAATTTAAAATTAACATTTGAAACTCTCTTTATGTTATTATTGGACAGTGGTGCTCTAAATCTTCCGTTCTCTCTGATACACCAGGCCTGATGCTGAAAATCCCTGACAACCCCTTCCTTCCTGGGGCTTCCCCCCCTCCCTCAGCTTTTGTGACACTGAACCCTAGAGGCTTTCCTCCCGCCACTCCATTCTCCTCAGCTGGCTGGTTTCTCACTCTGCCACCCCGCTAAGTATACGTGTTCCTGAGGGTATGCCTGGGTCTCCTGTTCCCTTCCTCTCCTTAGGTCTCCTCCACTGCTTCAACACCAACTCGCAAGTCTAAGTGACTCTCACGTTTACAGCTCCAGGCCTGTCCAAAAGACTTCCTCCTCTTCCTCCCTAGAATAGTTCTTTGCTCCTAACTTCCTTATATTTGTGCCATCAACGCTCCCATTTTCCAAACTTCAAGTTTCCTTGTGAACTTGACACTTTATTCCTTGCTCAATCGGCTGCCATGTCCTGTTCATGTTTTTTCTTCCTTTCTAAGCCTCTGCTACCACCAAAGATCAAACTCTCATTGTATCTCCTTTGATTATGCAAAGCCACCTCAATTCTCTTATCCATTCTAGCCCCAACTACCAGATGAATGTGCCTAAAGAAAGCTCTGACAACAGGGCCACACTTTCAAATCACCTTCCAAATCTGCCCGGCATCTAACACAGGACGGACAAGCAGCATTAAGGGTCTCTGAAAGGTTTTTCAGTATCTATCGCCAAGAAGCCTCGCCCTATAATCTGACACAATAGCGGAAGAGCACTAGCCAAGGGAACCTGGAGTGGGAGGAAGAGAACTACATAAACTTTGGTAACTCTTCTGCTAGGATGATTCTGAGACCAACTCCAACCCTCGGGCTCTCCGCAAATGGAAATTCATGCAGCAGTTTAGGACTAGTAGCAGCCATTAACTTAAAATCCAGCAGTAAATGGTGTCCATTCAGAAGAAAGGATACCCAGAACTGTGGAGACTTTCTACCCAAGAACCAGGAGTAGTAGAATGGAAAACTAGATGACAGGTGGTACTTCTACAGTCTATTTTTTCTTTTGTGGTGGCAGGGGATGATCCATGCACTCAATAAATAGACTTATTTTTTCATTGTTAAAGGGTTGTTATTAAACGTGGGTGGGGGTGGGGCTTAAGTTGGTTGAACTCTGCAAATGAGTTAAGGAAAACTGAAATAGGCTTTTGCAGGTGACTGAAATTAGCCAAATGCAACAGGATCCAATCTACTTTCCCGTTTTATCTTCCTTCATAACAGCCATTTAATGTTCAGACTGGCTCACTGGACAGTGAGATCCAGGACCCCTGTTTGTAGTACACCCTATGATTATAATGTCCTCCCCACTTCAATTCCAAGGGTGAAAGCCTTCCCACTGCAAAAGTAATTGAAATAACCAGATTCCCTTAAGCAGAGGTGATCTCTATCTGCCTCAAACGTCCACGAATGTTTTTACCTTTACAATGTGCTCTGCCATATAGTTATTTGCACACTATGCATACTATCTCCCATAGTAAACCTTGAATACGTTATTCATCTTGTGCAAAGCAGACAAATGATGCTTTTAATTTCGTTGTTATTTTCCTACATAAGGAAAATAATCTGAGCGGGAAGAAAACACAAACATCTAAGACACATGCAAGGCATCGGACATACATGCCTTGGGACAGTTCCGATCTAAGGCAAACGCATCAGACCCTGTTGTCCGCTTCGAATGTGAGACATAAGGAACTTTTTTACCCCTGAGTGCCACTCGCTTCCCCTGGACCAGGACACAGTCAGAGGAGGCGTGGAGTTTCCTCAGTTGCTCAACCGGGCTGGGCGCTACGCGCTTCCCCTTTCTCCGGCTCCACTCGCCAACACGGCCAATCCCGGCCCAAGCACCTGCGCCCTCAGAGAGCTTCGAGAAATCAGCACTTCCGGACCAAGGCTCCGAAGGTCCCCTCTTCGACCCGACCGCACGCTGCGCCCGGACCCCGAGAAACGGGCAGCCCCTCTTCATTTGCCACACGGGGTTCCAGTGTCCCCGCCCGGCCGCGCCCCGCTCCCCATCCTCCAGGACGCCGGCTCCGCGGCCGGGACGGCGACAAAGGGCCGGCCGAGCCTGCGGCCACCCGTGTCGACACCGGATGAGGGGCGCCTTCCTCTCGCCCAGGACACCCCATCACGCACCTACTTCCTCCTCGCCGCCGCCTCCTACGACCGCCCGCAGCCGAGGTGCCTTCGCGAGCAGCGCCTGTTGTTTCCGATGTGAAATCTCGGCCTCCGGAGCTGCCCGGCCCAGGCCCCGCCCAAAAGGCTTCACCGCTGTCGTCATTTCCGGCTCTGGCGTCGTTGGGGGCTGGCCCGCCCGCGGAGGGGTGGGCTCTAGAGGGGGCAGGGACGAGACCAGAGGAAAGGGGTGGAGCTTCCGGTGGTGTGGGCGCGGGTCATGGGAGAAAGGCTGCCTCGGACCTGGACGAACTCGCCTAGAGTGCCCGCAGGAGTCGAGGTAGTCTAGGATCCGAGACAGGTCTTGAGCAGGACCAAAGGACCAAAGTTTCTACGTATGCTGGGCCCAGTGTGTGGTTCTCCAAGCCAACAAGTTATGGCATCTTAAAACCTCAAGTTTCCTAGCTCTCTATCCCTCTCTTTTCCTCTGTAAAAAATCAATAAAATATATTAAAAAAAAAAAAAAAAGGGCATGTACATTGGCTGCGGGCACATCCCTGGTAGGGGGTGTGCAGGAGGCAGCTGGTCGATGATTCTCTCTCATCGATGTTTCTAGCTCTCTATCCCTCTCTCTTCCTCTCTGTAAAAAATCAATAAAATATATTTAAAACCTCAAGTTTCTTTCATCTCTGTATTACCTATTTATAGTGTTTCTCAATGTGAATCAGGTGCACCACAATCAAGAGGATGCTAATTAAAATTGTAAATACTTGTGCCTTCTCTTTCCTCATTGAATCAAAACTGATGGGTGGGCCCTGGCGGGTTTGGCTCAGTGGATAGAGCATTGGCCGGTGGACTGAAGGGTCCCATATTCAATTCCAATCACGGGCACATGCGGGTTCGGTCCCCAGTGCGGGGCGCCCAGGAAGCGGCCCATCAATGATTTTTTCTCATCATTGATATTTCTCTCCCTCCCTCCCTCTCCTTTCCTCTCTGGAATCAATAAAAAATATTGAGGGGGAAAAAACTGATGGGTGGAGCAAACCTGAGAAACCTCATTTTAAATAAATGTCCAGGATTCTTGGGATCCAAATTAAGAACCAGTCTTCCTAAATGGTAAGCTTCCAGAAAGCAGGAAATGGGCTTATTTTTGTAATCCTGAAACCTATCTGGCAGACAATGAGTTGCTCAAAGGTCAGCTACCACTCTAGTATGTGATGTGGCAGACTTGGGAGTGTCATTTAATTCAAACAACATGGCTTGAGAATGTTTATTCCTTTTTGTTTATAGAAATTACGAGAGGCCCAATGCACGAAATTTGTGCAAGGGGGTTGGCCTTCGCAGCCCAGGCTTGGTCCGGAAGGTGGGCCTGTCCGGTCTAATTAGCATATTACGCTTTTATTATTATAGATCATACCTTACTGGGTATTTTATATTGCTAATTTCTAATTTGGCCTTTATGAGTCAAGTAATAAAATGAAAAGTGAAGATCGTTAAAAGATGAAAATATGAGCATTCAAATGCAAATGAACATTTCAATAATTTAACATTTAAAAAATCTACCCATTTATCAATAATTATAAGCTAAAAAAATAATTATAGCCCTGGCCGGTGTGGCTCAGTGGATAGAGCGTCGGCCTGTGGACTGAAGGGTCCCAGGTTCGATTCCCGGTCAAGGGCACATGCCTGGGTTGTGGGCTCCATCCCCAGTAGGGGGCGTGCAGGAGGCAGCCGATCCAGGATTCTCTCTCATCATGGATGTTTCTCTCTGTCTCCCTTCCTCTCTCTGAAATCAATAAAAAATCTATTAAAAAAAATAATAATTAAAGCTCACTTTGGTCTACAGTATGAATATAACAGTTCCTGGGTTTAGAAATACATATCTGAATTCCCAGTTTTCTTCTTGACACTAGATTGTTTCTTTGCCTATTTAGGATTCCTTCTCATATCCTTTATATCCAGCAGTATTCACAAATCAATTTCACAATCTATTGCTGAGCAAAAACTATTTCTCAATTTTATACTATTAATAAAAGGTTAAAATATGACCAGGAAAAATATGTAAACATTTTGACATAAAACCCTTCAGCAGTTTCTGCAGAGATGTGAAAACATTTATAGAACTCATTAGAAAGAAGGAGGTAAATAAGCCTCATATATACGTTAGTATACCTACCTGGCTTACATTTATTTGCATTAAAAAATTATTTTTACTCCATATGAAAGAAGAAAAAAAATAAGTTTAGTCCACTTTGACTCTCAGACTGAGTTTCCTCACTTTGTCACCATGTCTAGTGTCCGTGCCTGATGAGTACCTGAAACAGCCCTCTCCACAAAATAATCGTTAGCTTCTACTATTACATAAAGTTTATCAGAAAGCACTATGACAAGATTCAAATTAACAACATAAAGTTCTCTAAGGCGGAAATGTTTTGGGAATGGCTAGGAATGAAGCCTATAATATTAGAGTTGTTCTCAGGCAACATTTTTGGAAGAGATTACTTTACATTCATGAACATACAGAATAGGTATGTTGATTTGCCTAAAAAATGTTTTCCTCTTTAAAAATCTACTTAAAAAAGCCCTCACTGGTTTGGTTCACTGGATAGAGCATCAACCTGCATACTGAAGGGTCCCAGGTTCAATTCGTCAAGGGCACATGCCTGGGTTGTGGGCTCAATCCCCAGTAGCGGGCATACAGGAGGCAGTTGATCAATGATTCATCACTGATGTTTCTCTCTCCCCCTCTCCCTTCCTCTCTGAAATCAGTATTTCAAAATCTACTCAAAAAGAAAATAAAGCTGCATTTATGTAGTCTGTTAGGAAAAAATATTGGTACTGAGTAGATACCTTAAACTGCTAATGAAAGTGTAGTCCTTGGCTCATTTAGCATTGGCATCATCATCGACCGCAGGCCCCACCCTAGCCCTACTAAGTCAGAGTCTGCACTTTTGTAACAAGATTCCTCCAAGTGATGCAGTGCACATTAAAGATTGATCTTAAAAAAACACGTCAGCCCTGGCTGGTGTGGCTCAGTTGGTTGAGTACTGTCCTGTACACCAAAAGGTCGCCAGTTCAATTCCAGTCAGGGCATAAGCCCAGGTTGAGGTTTCATCCCTGGTCAGGGTGCGTACAGCAGGCAACAGATTGATGTGTCTCCCTCCCTCATCCCTTCTCTCTTTCTCTAAAAAAAAACAAAAATCAATAAAAGTACATTTTTTAAAAAGTTAAAATAACTTCTTTCCTCCTGTAAATAAACATACGAGTGTTTTTTTAACATACATGTTTTAAATTATTTTATGTATATGGTCAAATGAGAAAAAAGCATATTGGTTTTTTAACTGCCTAACTTTTTTATACCTGGAATGGGCAATATGGATCAAGCAAGGTTTACAAACTGAAATTCAATTATGGGCAAATGGTAAAGACAACCCAGAAAACTCAAGCAATTCAGGAGAAATTTTACATGTATTCTCCCAAACACTTGAATACCCCACCCCAGCAGTTTATACATGTCCAATTCTTCACATGTAAATCTGAAAACCTTAAAGTTTAAGCTTGGTGGCAAAACCTGACTTTAACTGACATTAAGCTATTAATGATCTTTAACCTAGTGGCTGTGATCATTCCTGCTCTGCTACAGAAATGTTAATGTATGAACTTGGATTCTGAGGCAAATCTCTCTGGAGTCGTTATTCAGTACATGGTATGTGTCCCCAAGGGTTTCAGATATGGGCCTTTTAAGATAAATATAGTGAAAGAGCAAGAGCAAAATAAATTAATGCCAATGTTGACTAAATAAAACAACCTACTATGATGCCTTAGAAGTGGTAATATGGTAAGAGAAAATAGGCATAATAAAGCTCAAACAAGATGTTAGGCTGAGGGTCAATCTGAGAAAAAGCTAGTAAATGAATTTGTAAATGGCAAGAAGCATGTTTTCCGAAATTTTCCTTGAGAAACCAGAATTTAAAATATTATAACACTAAAAGGGAGTATCTCCATAGACATTTAGATTAATCCAATATAAGGTAAATGGTCTCTTTGACCTTTAGTTACTAATACTCAAAAGAAATAAAATCAGCCCATAATTTCAAGTTTCTAGTATGCACCGCACAATTACAACATGCCACTTATTTAATAAGACTGAAAGAATGAGTCCCCGAGATCAAATATATACATTTTTAATATCTGAAATATTTACATAAGGGAACCATGTCATGGTCCAATGTTAATAAGAACAGTGTTTTCAAATGTCCTCTTAAGATGTAAAAAAAAAAAAAAAATCTACTAACTCAAGCTCCATTAGGCTTTATCTTCCTATTCCCAATCTTTATCTTTAAATAAATACTTAGACATGAAATAGCTGCACCTACTTTGTATTTATAACTGTTTAAAACGTGTTATATTTTCGATTAATTTTGCTCCCTGGTGAAGTTCTGATGTACAAGAAAGAAAGCCCCATGTGTGTGTCTAACACCATCAATGTATTTTTAAACTTTGATGAGCAGAGGTAACAAACAAGGTGTGTGCTTGCATACACACACACAAGCTATAAAGCCTTTACAAAACAAAAAATTAGTGGTAACTGCCTTAAATGATTTACTTTATCCTTAAAAATAAGATGTAAACTTTTATAAAATGCCATGCTGAAATTCTATTGTATTTTGTCAAACTTTCCTAGTCTGTAAAATGGCCTAATTTTATCTTTTGTTTTTAAAAAAGTATTTTTCATTTATGCTTTTTTTTTTTTTATGCAAAGGGGCACACCAAAATTAAACTAAGGGCCAATCAGTGCAAAAATGCATTAAATAAAGCTCTCCAGGATCTGCCTCATTTCTGAACAATGAGATTAGGGGGTAGGGGGAGGAAGGGGAACCACTGATCACATGCCTGTAAAAGAGGGGCTAAAGCAGCCAGCTTTAACAGGAAAACCCCATTCTGTTCAACAGACTGTTTCTTGCCATAAGAGAATAACATGCTCTGGGAGACTATTAACCTAATTATCCCAGACATTTGGATTGGCACAATACCATGTTTGTTTACAATTATATTTTTCAATTAGAAAATGTTCAAGGGAGCCCTCCAAAGCAAATTAGGGAAAATACTTTTATATATACATTCACACAAACACATTCATACAGAGATACAGTAGGAATGGATGGTCTCCTAATTTTCACACTCTAATTTTAAATTTCATGCCTTCATGAAAGCTTGCCAATTCTGATCAAGGGGGTAAGGGTAATAGATGTGGCTGGTATTCTTTCAATTAAAATTGTTCATGTTGGTTCCTATACAGTACAGTTCAATATTAAGTGCAATTCTGCAAAAGAATTGGGGAGTCATTTTAATATTTACAAGGAACAAATCAGCAGAACAAGATTATATCAGATAGGCTGTGTACAGTAGCTGTGGCTTATAAAACATACCAGTAATTTGTACCTGGTGAGTATAAAGAAAACCAAGGTAGGATTCGGATGTCTTTACAACCAAGGGAGTACACAGGGCATCAACAAATTGGAGGACAAAAAAAAAAAATTCACATTTTCTACATCAAAAAAAAATTACAGATCTCACAAATGTCTTTGAAGACAAAAAAAATTTTCAAGGTCCTTTGAAGGATGGGAAAGACGGTATCTGAAATGGAACTCTAAATGTACAGAGAGTTTTACTTCACAAGACCAATTTTCTTGGCTTCTGTTTCATATATCAATAATCTCCACATTTTGACTATAAAAACTTCTGCTTCTTCATCAAGTACCTAGGAGAGGGAAAAAAAACAAAACAGCAACATATGTAAGATAAGCAATCAGCATCTCCCAACAATAGTGACTATTATAAAAAGGGCTTTTACCCACTGACAAGCGTTTACTTTCAATAAAAAGACAAAGGAAATCTGTCTAGTGTGAGAAATGTGGTACATGTAAATTATAAAAATGCATTCAGCAAAATTTCATGGCTTACTGAATACTGACACCACAGTATTTTCTTGATCCACCTTTTATTCTAACTTTCATCTTTACAAATAGTACATTTATGCATGTTTTGAAAAACTATTTCCTAAGGGAAGCAAATTTTTTTATAAAGAATACAGTAATTTAAAAAAAAAGAATACAGTAATTTAGGCAGAACTAGTTATACAACTACTTAATAACTTTAATGCAGAGTATCACCTTTATCCCCCAAAACAACCTTAGAATCTTAATATTTATGGAGTCCTTATGAATGTGACACTGAATTAAGTATTAAATGAGAATATACGTAAGGTATTTAATAGTGTCTGAGATACAATAAACAGAGAAAGTGAAAACTGTCATCTTACAAAGGAACACAAGACTAGTGAATAAATTAAAGGTCCTATCCCTTTGACAAATACACAAATCAAATTATCTTCCTATCTGCATGAGTTAGGTGCACCATGTCCTCCTCAGTACCCCTGCCCTCATCCCACACATAGTCAGTCAGCCCTCCACACCAGAGCTGTAGTGAGGTAAAATGGAATATCATGTTTCCTTCTACAGGAAGTAGCTGTGACTAAGCTTCAGGGTATCACTGCCATGAAGGCTTGTAGAATAATGTTATAGTCACCCTGCCATCATCTGAACTGATTCACTCCTTGTATTCATATATATACTAGAGGCCCGGTGCCACGAAATTCGTGCACGGAGGGGGGTTGTCCCTCAGCCCAGCCTGTACCCTCTCCAATATGGGACCACTTGAGGGATGTCCGACTGCCCATTTCGGTGGGATCGGGCCTAAACGGGCAGTCAGACATCCCTCTCACAATCCAGGACTGCTGGCTCCCAACTGCTTGCCTGCCTGCCTTCCTGATTGCCCCTAACCGCTTCTGCCTGCCAGCCTGATCACCCCCTAACCACTCTGCTGCCAGCCTGTTTGCCCCCAACTTCCCTCCTCTGCCGGCCTGGTCACCCCTAACTGCCCTCTCCTGCAGGGTTGATCACCTCCAACTGCCCTCCCTTGCAGGCCTGGTCCTTCTCAACTGCCCTCCCTTGCAGGCCGGGTGCCTCCCAACTGCTCTCTCCTGCTGGCCATCTTGTGTCCACATGGGGGCAGGATCTTTGACCACATGGGGGCAGCTATATTGTGTGTTGCAGTGATGATCAATCTGCATATTATTCTTTTATTAGATAGGATAGAGGCTTGGTACAGGGGTGGGGGCCAGCTGGTTTGCCCTGAAGGGCGTCCCAGATCAGGTGGGGGTTCCCTTGGGGTGTGGGGCGGCCTGAGCGAGGGGCCTGTGGTGGTTTGCAGGACAGCCATGCCCCCTGGCAACCCAAGCGGAGGCCCTGGTATCTGGAATTTATTTTCCTTCTACAATTGAAACTTTGTAGCCTGGAGGAGAGCCAAGCCTGGGGCTCCCTCCGAGGCCGGCAGCCATTTGTGTTGGGGTTATAATTGAAACTTTGTTGCCTTAAGCAGTTGGGCCCGGCCAGGGTGTGCAGAAAGCTTTGCTTTCCCTGTTGCCGGCGGCAACCCTGGCCTGCTCTCTCAAGCTCTGTTCTGCCGCCATTCGGTTTAAATTTGTTTACCTTCTATAATTGAAACTTTGTAGCTTGAGTGGAGGCTTAGGCCTGGCAAGGGCAGGCGGAAAGCTTGGCTTCCTCTGTTACCTAGGAAACCTTGCTCTCTGTGGCTGTAGCCATCTTGGTTTGGATTAATTTGCATACTCGCTCTGATTGGATGGTGGGTGTGGCTTGTGGGTGTGTTGGAGGAATGGTCAATTTGCATATTTGTCTATTGTTAGATAGGATAATTGATTTCAGAAAAAGGAAGGAAGAGGTAGAGAGGGATAGAAACACCAATGATGAGAGAGAATCATTGAGGATCGAGCCAGCAACCTCAGCATATGCTCCAACCTAGAATCGAACCGTGACCTCCTGGTTCATGGGTCAATGCTCAACCACTGGTCAGGCCACCACTTGTATTCTTAAACATTCTACTCTCTGACTGTAACTTTCCAGTTGTTTCATTCCAACACATTTCCCATCAGTCCAGATTCAAACTACCAGCTCAATTCCAATAGTATTTCCTTTTCCTCCTAGTTTGGGGTTCAAAGACCATTCAATCACTCTTTTACCTTTATCATCAATATTTTTCCTCCTCCTTTTCCTCACAAAACCACAACTTAGACAAATGCAATCACTGACTCTACTGTAATATCCAAATTAAATGCAATTGGGAATTTGGTATTTACTACTTCCAACATTACCTGTCCAAATGACAACACATCCATAGCATCTTCAAGTCTCAATTTAGATGGTAATTTCTGTGATGCCTTCCCTACCTATTCTCAACACCATCAGATGCTCTGTCTCCTCTGCCCCTTTTACATATCCACATCATAGCAAGTATATTATAACTAGAGGCCCAGTGCACAAAATTCGTGCACGGAGGTGTGTGTCCCTCAGCCCAGCCTGCACCCTCTCCAATCTGGGACCCCTCGAGGGATGTCCGACTGCCCATTTAGGCCTGATCCCAATAGGATTGGGGTGACTATAACATTATTCTACAAACCTTCATGGCAGTGATACCCTGAAGCTTATTTAATAACAGCCCTAGCCATATAGCTCAGTTGGTTAGAGTATCATCTCAATACACCAAAGGCTGTAGGTTTGATCAGGCACATATAAGAATCAATCAACGAATGCATATATAAGTGGAACAAGTTGATGTCTCTCTCTCTCTCTCAAATCAATAAATTTAAAAAATTTGTATTAATAAGCTCAGCCAGTGTCGCTCAGTGGTTGAGAGTTGGCCCATGAACCAGGGGAATCACAGCTTGATTCCTGGTTAGGGCACATGCCGGAGCTTCAGGCTAGATCCCCAGTAGATGGAGCATAGGAGGCAGCAGATCAATGTTTCTCTCTCAGGAATGTTTCTATCTGTCTCCACTCCTCTCTTCAAAATCAATGAAAATGTATTTTAATACATACATACGTAAATAAATGTATTAATAACACTGAATTTCTAACTTACCATGGCAACATCATCTAAAATGCTCTGAGGTGAACTATGAGCCATAACCTAAAAGAAATAAAAATAAAAAATTATAATTTTGAAAATAAACAAAAACCTATCAACCAACCAAAAAAGCAAGATAGTCAAGTAATTTTAAGATTCTTTCAAACTAGTATGGGAATTTCTTGTGGATGAATAATCTTTCTATAAATTTCTTAATTCCCCAAATCTCACTCTCTGGAATGGAAATTTGACACTATAACTTGGGCCCTTAATCTCTATAGTATCTGTCTTCTAATTCAAATCCAGTCTTTAATGCTACAATAATTATAACTGTAAAGGGCAACCTAAATCTGCTACTCCTAATGTTAAAATAGGGAGAAAAATAGCATTTTCTTAAATGTAATTAGTTATTCCTTTCCAGAAATATACTTCTACTGTGATGTCTTAGAGAATACTTGTAACTTACACTTATTTGTTGGGAGGTTTCAAGAAGATTGGGGGAGTTTCAAGAGGATATCCACCACATAATCAATCAATAAATTCTAGAGGCCCAATGCATGAAATTCATGCACGGGTGGGGACCCTAAGCCTGGCCAGCATTCAGGGCCCATCAGAGCCAGACTGATTGGGGCTGGGTCAATCGGGGCCTGCCTGCTGCAGGGAAGGACAGAGAGGGAGGGACTGCGGGAGGTTGGCAGCTGGCCCTGGGCCTCCCTGGGAAAGGGTCCACGTTTGCTGCCACAAATCCCAGCCCGGGGACCCCGAAGGCCCCAGCAGGGTTCCAAGAGGCGGCGACAGTCGCCAGGCTGGGTGCAGAAGGAATGGACACTGGACGCCACTGTTGTGGTTCCGACACCCCGCCCCCCGCCCCTCCTTCCCTCAATGCAGCACCGCCACTGCGATGGGCGGGCGCCAATTAGGGCCTGCCGGCCAGGGGTGGGAAAGGAAAACAGGGCACGGGAGGTAGGCCGCTGTCCCCAAAGAGGGAGCCGGATCTTGGACCCCTGGGAAAGGGGTCGTGTCCGCTGCCACCCACCCCCAGTTCTCGGCCCCAGCAGGGTCAGGAGAGGAGGCCAGACGCCTGCCGTTGAAACCCCACCACCATGTGGTTTTCTGCCTCTCGCTCTCCTCCTTCCCTGGCTGCTGTGCCCTGCTGGCTGGGGGAAGGGACAGGGCCTGCTGGCCTGGGGGAGGAACGAGGGGAGGGACTGCGGGAGGTTGGCTGACCAGGGGAAATTGGCTGTGGGAGCGCACTGACCACCAGGGGGCACATCCTGCCTTAAGTGTATGCCCCACTGGTGGTCAGTGCACGTCACAGTGACCGGTCATTCTGGTTGTTCGGTCGTAATGGTCGCTTAGGCTTTTATATATAGAGATTATACTCTGAAGAAAACTATTTTGCTCCTCCTCCAAAGGATGGATGACTGACAAAGAAACTGATGAGACATGCTATCAGCTATCTCCACAACACCTCAACTGTACTTCAAAACCATTCTAACCATTAAGACAAGAAGGGGATGGGGCAAGGCATTCTCAGGGGCAGGGAGAGAGAAAAATTGGCAACAGCCAGCAATTCTACCCTCTTTGTCCCTCTGAAATGAAAGCATGCAGCATAGGGGTCTGAAATAGGGTGGAGGAATTCATTTAAGTAGCCATGAATCTCTTAACTGAAACTAAACTATCATGGACTTAACCCTGCAAGGTATTTCATTTTAGAAAGTGTCTAACATTTTAAAGTATAAAACAAATGTTGGGGATGGAGAGAGAAAAAGACTAACCTTAGAACAAACAAAATCAACTAATGTAGCTTCTTCTTCACCTATGTATTCTATAATTTTCTTATTAATCCAAGGTCTAATTCGTCGTTCCATCAATATCTGAAAAATAAAGTACGGTTACTAAATTTAAAAAAAATTTTATTACACTTGAAAGTAAGTCTACAAATTTGTGATTTTTTTCATAACATTAAAACATAATCTTTCACACTGGAAGAGGTATATATCAAGATATACTTACTTCTAATTTATGAAGACTTCAAGCACCACCACTAATTTCTCCAATAATCTACTAAATTCTAAGCAATGTCAAGATTCCAGCTACATTATCATCACTACTTGTCATTAATGGCATCAACTGAATTTGTATGCTATATTCAAGACTACTTACAATAAAATGGTAAAATACAATTTACTACTCACTGAGTCCACAATAGACCAATCCAGGGGATAAGCAAAAAGCTCAGGTTTGGCTGTAGGAATTTTCTCAATGAGACTCTTAATGTGTTTGCGCTTTTCTTCAGTGTTTACAGTGCCTTTGGCAGCATTTTTATCATCTTCACCGTAATCCAAGGGAACCAGTTTCCTTTTTCGGGGTACATCATCACTGTCTTCATCCTCAAATTTGTTAAAGACACTATCTACAGGGAGTTTCTTTCTCTTCACAGAATTAGGTTGACCAGGACTATTGGAAGCACCTACAGTAAAAACACTCTATTAGTATGATGACTTTATTTTGAAATGTTACATTTTATAACCACCATCCCCTCAAAAAGAGTGCAAAATATACTTCCACCAATCTCAAGAGAAAGATCCCAACTGTAAAAAATAACTCACTACTCACAAGTGCTAGAAAATTTAACTTTTCATTTCTTCTCAGAACTCGAGGCAGCTGCAGATATAGGAGCACTAGCAGAACTATGAAAACAATAGTGAGCTAGAAAGGCATTTTCGAATTTTTTCTACCTACCTACCAAGCAGCACATAATTTATTTTTCCTTAAGGCAAAATTCAGGTGTTTGCAGAGGGGAAAATAAAGAAGAAAGGAAACAAATGCTAACATACCCAGTTTAAGACTCAGTCCTATTTTTGGCCTATGCTCCTCAGGTTGTTGTTGATCTGGCGAATTTTCGTGAGGAATAATAATACCACAGGGAGACTCATCCCCAGGAGTGTTGGGGGTTGCATTGCCACTGGCAGAGGAAACAGATGGGGCAGAACTGATGGGCCTCAGAGTTGGTTTAAGACAGGGCTTCTGCTCTGGCTCTTCTTCCTCTTCCACAGGTTCCTCTCGTTTTTCTTCTTTCTCTTGCTTTTCTTCTTCCTCTTCTTCTGATTCTGGTTCTTGCTTTATTTGTGGTTGTCTGCGCCTCTCAGCCTCTTGTTCCATCTAAAACAAAAAAAAATAATCTAACTCAGACCACAACTATACTCCATTCAACTGGCTTTTTGTTTTGTATCTATAATAATAAAAGCGTAATATGCTAATAAGACCAGACGCCCTTCCGGACAAAGCCGCAGCGGGTGGGGACAAAGCAGAGGAGGCAGAAGCGCCCCGGCCTCAGCGGCGGGTTCGGGCCAGGGCCAAGGCCCTTGTACAAATTTCGTGCATCAGGCCTCTAGTTACATTTATAAAAATCTCTATTTTTTTTTTCATTAAGAATAGTGAAAAACATTGCTTACTTCTATATCAGAAAGCTAAGTAAATCTGTAAAGTAGATGAGATACTTTGAAAATTTTAAAAAAGATTTTACAAACATTATCCTTCTTCAGTGGTATTATATAAACCCTTCCGATTAACAAAGGTAAATACAAAATAAATAGCTGGCTAATTCAAAATATAAAGTATGTTTCTATAATTTTATTAAAGACATTATAGCCAGAGTCCTGGCTGGGTGACTCAATTGGTTGGAATGTCATCCCATACACCAAAAAGATTGCCAGTTCAATTCCTGGTCAGGGCACATAACTAGGTTGCAGGTTCAATCCCCAGCCAGGGTGGGTGTGGGAGGCAGTCAACTGATGTTTTTCTCTCTCTCTTAAACAAACAAAAAAAATCAATAAAAATGTGTCCTCGGGTAAAGATTAAAAAAAAAATAAATTACTAGTATAACCACAAGTTTTATTTCAGAACGGTATAGACAATACATGAGAGGAAATTCAAATCCTCAGCTTTGGTCATACACAATCATTTCTTTCTTTCTTTTTTTTACTGATTTTAAAGAGAGGAAGGGAGAGAGAGGAGAGATAGAAACATCAATGATGGGAGGGGGAAAAAAAGAAAGAAAAGAAACATAAATGATGAGAGAGAACCATCGATTGGCTGCCTCCTGCACAACCCCTACTGGGGATTGAGCCCGCAAGCCAGGCATGTGCCCTGACCAGGAATCGAACCATGACCTCCTGGCACTCAACCTCAGAGCCACACCAGCAGGGCCACAATTATTTCTTCTTCCTAGTTAATGACTAAGTGTGGTAGCCACTTCTGTATTCACAATTTGGCAATGGAGGGAATTTAAGACTCTTAGGGCCTATAACAATATGAACATTCCCCCTGAAATTATGAAAGATAAAATAAAATCATTCCAACCTAAATGTTACAAGACTAACAATGTGCCACAATAGTGAAAGTATGAAAAAAGGAATGAGGGCTATAAGTTGGTAAGATTCTGGGTGGAAGATTACACCTGATTTTAAAGAACCAAAAAACAGCATGTAAATGATAATCCCACTGAGTGGGGTATATGTGACCTGTGTGGTAACATTTAAAAAGTAACTACTCATCATAATGATTGTAACTGGCTAACAGAAATCAGGTGGTCTTTAATCTCATTATTGTGTTCTATGTTGTCTGAGCTTTCTATTTACTCATATAAGCACTTTATCAACAGAAAAAAAGAACACTTTCATTTTGAAAAATAAAAGGGACATGTAAGAAGACATGGCTTCTGTTAATAACATGCAACAGATTTTAAAAACTTTGTATGACACACTCTATTCCTAATCAGCATGGGGTATGCCATGTTCTATGATAGTCTTTTCCTTTTAAATGACAAAATGTTCATAAAAAAATATTTTTATTTTGGAAACAAAATATTTAGGGTAACAGTGACACAAGAAACTCAAACCACAAAAGCATATTGTAAAAAGTGGTTTCTAGCTAAGTGTCATTAAAAGACACTTATTTATAAATCTGAAAGATTTTTAGAATGAGCCAATACTGATTTTGTGCAATAATATAAAGAAAAAGTAGTAATAACCTCCCCAAAATAACAAGACTCATGGAGCTTAAAAGTACATTTCCCTTATAAACTAAACCACATCATAGTCAGCTTAAGATGACATGACACCAATGTCACCCCAACAAATTTAATAAAAATTTTTTAAAAAGGCCCAGCCAGCATGGCTCAGTGGTTGAGCATCAACCTATGAACGAGGAGATCATGGTTCAATTCCCAGTCAGGGCACCTGCCCAAGTTGCAGGCTCAATCCCCAGTATGGGGCATGCAAGAGGCAGCCGATCAATGATTCTCTCTCATCATTGATGTTTCTACCTCTCTATCCCTCTCCTTTTCTCTCTGAAATCAATACATATTGGAAAAAAAAAAAAGATGACTTCATGATCTTAAAATATCGTTATGTGATAGTAACTCACCCTCTGAAGCTCTGCATCTGGATCTGGATGCCCTTCTGCCAGAAGTCGCTGCCTGATTTCCTCTAGCTCTTCCTTCTCTCTTTTCCTATCCCGTTCATCGGCTTCCATTTCTTTTTCCCTATCACGCAATCTTTTCTGAAGAGCACTTCCTCTGCAAAAGAAATCATAACAGGCCTTATTTAATACTCAGACCATCAATTAATGCACATGATGTCATCAAAAGCACTTTCTTTCAACACTAAAACTGCATTCTAAAAGACTCAAGACCCTTAATGTTCTGTATCTGCAGACATTGTGATCTCTACATGCTACTGTTTAATAACTGAGCATTGTCTTGTCACTTATAACCATGCCTCATTGTTAAGTCATTCTAAATAAGTATCTAAATCAAGCAGAAAAATAGCTTTCAGAGAGAAAAAAAAGTTCTCATTTTGTGCCTATTCCACAGGGAAACCCCAACACATAACCTGTGTTTGCTTGGATGCTAAGCTGTGAAAAATTAACACAAGAAGTAATAATAACACTATAAGAAAATATCTTTATCTTCAATTAAAATAAATTATTTCTCTGTGGAAAAAAGTACTAGTAGTAGTGCAGAATCAATAGAAAGCAGAGGTTCTCTCCATCTAGCACTTTATTATACCTTAGAATGTTGAAATTACATGCTATTTTATGATTCAATAATTTCACATTTATTTGCATTTTCAAAAACATCAAATTCTTGAAATTCTTTCCATTTAATTTGCTAATTCTGATGTTTTGGCACCCGAGTATTAAACTTACCAACATATTAAATGCCTTTATTACATGCCTGGGTCATGTGAGGCACATGAGAGATTTTTCAAAAGTAAAAATATTGCCCCTATCTTCAGGGAAATTATAGTTTGGAGTACAAGTAGCCAAATAAAAACAATTTCACCACCATGCCATAAATGCTAGAATGAAAGTAGTTCAGAAACGCCATGGAAACAAAGAGAAGAGGGAAGGCAAAGGATTCACCAACTCTCACTTCACAATAATGTATCAATTGGTTGGGAGAGGAGGATGGAAGGGTGGTTCAGATTACTGTGTGGCATTCTTTAAATTCTTGAAGAAAACAATTTCTAGACCACTTTAGACAGTTATAAAGGTCAATTATAACTTGTTATGAAAATTGAACCTCTTGCCTAACTGGTTTGGCTCAGTGGATAGAGTGTCGGCCTGTGGACTGCAAGGTCCCAGGTTCGATTCTGGTCAAGGCATGTACCTTGGTTGTGGGCACATCCCCAGTAGGAGGTGTGCAGGAGGCATCTGATCGATGTTTCTCTCTCATTGATGTTTCTAACTCTCTCTCCCTCCCCCTTCCTCTCCATAAAAAAATAGTAAAATATATATATATTTTAAAATTGAACCTCTTTAAAATACAGGAAGAAAAATTTGTAATACTAGAAATGTCGATCCTTGGCCAACAGCACTTTCCCCCACTGCCCAACCACCCTCTCCAGAATAGCATATCAGCTATGGGGGTGATTACAAGATGGAATATGAAGATTTCGTTCTTTATTCCGCTGAGTGAACTTGCACTCTCTGGTAGACAAGGAGAAAATATAGCTAATAAAATGCTAAAAGTATGAGTTCATAAAGCATATACCTGTAATATTTGGGATCATCTCTATCATCATCATAATCTTCTAAGAATTCTTTTAGTCGTTTAGCTTCTTTTGCCTAGAAAGGATAAAGTGTGCAAAATTAACATAAAAGTCATTTAAGTTACACCCTCCCCCTTTTTTGGGGACAGATTTTTCTTATCCATACCATTTGAACTTTATAATTCTCATGTACTTCATATGTTAAATGAAGTATATGAGAATAAAAAGTATATGTCTTTTGTCTTTTACTCATAAGACAAGTCAGAATTAGGACTTATCTGTAAAATAAAAACCAGATAGCATGCTATAATAAATTTGCTCCCTGAATATAACCTTCAAAGTACAGTAATTAATTTCTAATTAATGACACCTGAGCATACCAGTAAACAAAACTGAAAGTTATCTTACTGAATTTGTTAACTGAATAAAAATATTTTACGCATTTTCATTTGTAAATGATACTACAAATACTTTTTGTGAAATGCACGATTAAAAATTTAAATCATGTTCATGCAACAATTTAAAGGTAATGCCTATCTCACTTGAGTATACAAACCTCTTATTCCTATTTTTGGAATTTCAAACATACAACAAATACTGTATTTAGTAGCAGTTATACCTAACAATTATATATGTATACATAATCTACACCTATTCTATCAACAACTATTAAATCTATGTACAAAGCAGGTAACAGTAGGTTTCTGACTACAGTAAAATCTTAACCACTTCATCCAGTTCAAATGTTACCTCTCTATAAAGACTTCCCCAATCTAATCATCTATCCATGACCAACTCCTCCCCCAGTCTCTCTGTACTCCCAAAATACTGTGAACACACCTTTACCATACCTTAAACACTCTCACACATGCTATAATAAGTACCTTATCTCCCTGACAATATTACCCACTTATTTCTAGATTAGAAGCATGGTTTATTCTTTTATGCCCAGTACTTAGCACAAGGCTGGGATATAATGTACACTCAAAATTTGTCAAATGAATAAAAGTAGACTATCAGGTAGCAATGATAATACAAATATCTAAGTAAAACAGAGGAGGGCCCACAAGGTAAATACTAAAACAAACATAAGTTATCATTCCATAAAAGTGCAGAAACTTCCACTTTTTACATCAGATAGTTCTGTTACTGGAATATTTTTATAATAAGCAAATAACTGCTTTTTAACTATTTATTTTTTAAGTTTCCAAATAAAAAATTAATAGGAAATTTTTCTCTAGAAAGATAGGTTTCAGATTTGCTTATAGGAAGCAAAAATCACTTTAAACCTATTCCACAATTATTTCTTCAAATACGTCTTTTACTATATTATTCTCTTCCTACTTTCTAACCTATGAATGAAAAAGAAATTCTAGAACGGGAGCTACAATCCAGGGAAATAAGAAGTATTTTAAGTAATTCTATGACATTAGTGGATGTACTATTCAGAACACCCATACTATCTAGCTAGTTGCTGCATGCACCCTTTTGGTTACTTACAAAAATTCCCTCTATGTCTCATGTTCAAAACTATTTGAAGAAGATTCCTAACTTCAGTGAAGTTTTTGGAAGAATAATCTCCAAACTGGAGATAAAGAAACTTTCATGAAATTCTGGCAAAGACAGAACACATGGAACATACTACTGAAGCAAATACTATGATAAAATATATTTTTGACATTTTACTTAGTAACAACCTAAATCAATTGTTCACTGTTAAAGTTTTTCAAATAAAGCAAATGTGAAAAACAAGACATATTTTTTATGATTATTATGTAGTCAAAAGAATAAACAGTAACCCAAGGAAAACCTATAATCCATAAATGCTATATAAAGACAATAATTTTGACTTATAAAACCAGAAGTCTTCTCAGGACACTCTTTCATCCATCCCAATGTACCAACCAATTCAGAATATCAAAGCTTCTTCAATTTCAAAAATGGTGCAGATTCTTAATCAGAGAACGTTCTATAAATTCTCATTTTATATATTACTCTATGACAAATTTACTTTGAAAGTATGCCAAAAGATAATTTTGTGTAGACAGCAACAATGTGAAAAATAGAAGGAAATAAGATTTTGGTGAACTGAAAGTGTCTTAAGGTTATATGAAATACATAAAAATAAAATTATACTGGGAACTTGTACAATTTAATTATAAAGTTATTTCCAGTTAACAGAAAAGATTTGACATCATTTATATCTGAAAATCACTTATTTTTAACCTAGATTATTACCATTTCTCTTCTCCTTTCCTCTTCTCTCTCAGCCTCTTTCTCATACTCCCGGGTTTTCTTCCGTTCTCTGATTTCCCAATTCTTAAGGCGCTAAAAACAAAATTGTCAGAGCTTTAAAAATGAACACAAGGGTTCTAAAATTTTTGTATAAGCTATTAAGTACCCAGCTTTACCAATATAAGTATTTCCTCAATTTACCTCTTGATAAGCAGCTTCTTTCTCTCGGAGTTTTCTTTCAAGTTTTCTTCGTTCATAGGCATCTTCTTCATCCTCTTCTCGATCCCTCTTCTTGTCTTTTTCTCTTTCTCGCTCCCGTTCCCTTTCACGCTCTCTTTCTCGTTCACGTTCTCTTTCTCGTTCACGTTCTCTCTCTCTCTCTCTTTCCCGCTCCCGTTCCCTTTCACGATCTCTGCTCTTTTCTCTACATAAAAGAAGTTTAAAAATCTGTTATTCTTTTTGTTTTCCTCTAAAAACCAAGGTAGAGAACATATATTATGAAATATACAAACTAACAAGCCAGAATTCAGCATTTGATTTCTGCAAAACTGTAAACTCCTCTATATTCATCAGAGGCACAGAATATAATTGTAGCCCCAAATTCTGAATTCAATGTTAATGCATATTGGTATCTCAGAAAATAAACCAAGAAACCCTGGATATAAGAAATACAAAGGGCTTCCCTAGCTGATTTTGCTCAGTGGATAGTGTGTCAGTCTGCAGACTGAAGGGTCCTGGGTTCAATTCCAGTCAAGGGCACATGCCCGGGTTGCGGCCTCAATCTCCAGTAGGTGGCATGCCGGAGGCAGCCGATCAATGATTCTCTCTCATTATTGATGTTTCTATCTCTCTCCTCCCTTCCTCTCTGAAATCAATAAACATATATTTTTTAAAAAGAAATACAAAAGGCTAATGAACATATTAAAAAATAGTCTATTTCACTAGTGGTCAAGGAATGGAGGAGATAGAAGAGTGCTGAGAAAAGAGCATTTTGTCATGTTACACGGATAAATTACAACTATATTTAGGAGCAATGAAAAGTTCTCAAATATTTAATATAAAACGATAAAACCAAATTGTAGTATATGATATAATGCCATGAATCTAAATACAAATATATAATATATATGAAACAATATACTGTTCTGTAGTAAAAGTATAAAAACACTATTTTATATATGTAAAATTCTCAATAATAGTCAAAAGGATACTGGTTATTCCAGGGGAGATGGAAAAGAATTTTAATGCCCACTAAAGATGAAGAGCACTAAACTTCCAGTTCCAGTAACTAATTAACTTACTTAAAGGGGACTGCCCTTCAGCTACAATCAGATGGAAAATCTGCAAGCCAAAATGTGTATTTGAAAACTAGCTTGAAAAAAAACAAAAGCTGTGCTTTTTCTCTCTTCTCTCCTTCTACTCTCCCTTTTCCTCTTCCTTCTTTTGCTCATTTTTGCTCCCTCATTCCTAAAGAATTTGAGAATATTCATAATTGAAATCAATATAATTAAGAAAAATTTCTAAATACAACAAAACAAAAAGATGAAATTACTAGGAATCGTAAGAGAGTAAATTTAGAGTCTGGGAGGTGAGTTGAGGGCTTGCAGTGAGCTATAGGACCAAATCGACACCAGAGGCTAAAGCTAGAGCTGATTTCCCAGTATAATGGACCTCAATGAAATGGTGACTAGAAGAAAAAGGCCACCGGCCCAAAAGGACAACAGAATTCTGTCTGTCCAGGGCATTGGATGAACAGGTGATATGTTCTGGGTCTGTAAAAACTGGCTTACGACAAACTAATCCTAAAATTAAAATTGTTATTTTCACCACAATGTTTTATATATGTGATACAGCAAGCCAGGCATGCTCTGTGGCTAAGGAAGTTCTCATTACATAAATATAAGTCATCCTACAGAGTGCTAACCTGCAGTTCAATTAAAGCTATCACGAAAACAATAACTTCTATAAAGCCTTACCTTGATCGACTCCGATCCTTATTCCGATCTGAACTCCTTTCCCGATCGCGGTCACGGTCTCTCTCTCGATCCCGATCCCGATCTCTCTCCTTTGTCCGGTCACGATCCCTATCCCGTTCTCGTTCCCGCTCCCGTTCCTTCTCCTTTTCTCGTTCACGTTCTCTTTCCCTTTCTCGTTCTCGTTCTCGCCTTTCTCGTTCCCTTTCACGCTCCCTCTCTCTTTCTCTCCGTTCTTTCTCAATTTCCTGTCTTTCTTTTTCTTTTTTGCCTTTCTCTTCTTCCAGTTTCTAGAAACCAATAAAAGTACTTTTAGAGTTAATCTGTAGCTCCAGTATTCAGATTTTTCCCAGCACAATGCCCAATATTGGGAACAACAACAACAAAACCACTGGTACTTTGCTATTAAATATTTGTGGTTTTACTTGACAAATTAAACTGAAGCAATCACAAGACTAGATAGATTTCGTGCAAAACCATATACTCTACACAGACCAGGAATCTCCAATCTTGGATGCTGGGAGATTGTGTCAAGTGTGGCTAGCCACCCAATGATTACATAACTAAAATGACCATGAAGAATGTGTTGGTTTATAGAGTTCTAAAAAGACAATCACTTAGCAAAAATGTGGTTCTTCCCATTATAAATTTCTGTAAATCAGTGGGATTATGGATACTAATTTCAAACCACGACTTGCCACTAACTAAAGGTTGTGGTTAAGGGTTTTAAAGAGGAGGTGGAGAAGAAGAGTCAGGTCTGTAACACAACTAAATAATATGTCTTCTGGTATGCCCACCCTCCAAAAGGCAAGGTAAATTCAACCAAGATCTGCCTCACTATCTATGGAAACATTTACTCCCACCATTACAAGATGGACAGCCCACCAAATTCAAAAGTTTGAAAAATCACTCACTTCAAGCAAAAATTTTAACTTAACTGTAAAAGCAACATATTTGTGCCCATTATGCCTATAAGACAATAAAAATATATCAACAGTGATAAATCCATCCTTGGAAGGAATGATTGCATATTAACTTACAGATGCTGTGTTAGGACATGGATCGCCAACACTGGATTAACCTTGCCTACAAGCTATGTTTCTGGGAGGAAGAGCAAGTACATGGTTCACAAATAAACCAAATTAACAACGTCAGACCAAGTTTGTACCCTGACAAGATTACCAGTGTACCACACGGTTTCTATACAAGCTCAGAAGAAGAAAAAAATACCCCAAACAGGAAAAACAAAACAAAACAAAAACAAAACACATTTATCCCTTTGGTTCCATGTTTAGAGTCACTGAAATGAAATTTAAACTGTAACAATAAAATGTTCATTTTTTCTTTTCTCAGTCATGTAAAGCATTTAAAACAACTTTAAAAAGCAATCTTACCTTTTATACTCTTTTTCTCTTGCTCATGGATCAGAGAACTGATAGAGGATTATGAAAGAAAAGCTAATGCATGAAAAATCAATATATTCAGCTACTGTGCCAGTCTGTATCAAAGCAGAATGCAGGCAAAGCTAATACTGAATACATTGAAATTACAAAGGAAAGAGAAAAAGAAATAGTAGAAAGAGGACAGAAACTAAAAGCTATTTAAAGGGGCAATTCTAATTTTTGAAACAGTTCTAATGGATTGTAAAAATTTAAATTGTAAAACGAGGCTAGACTACATAACACTTACCTCAGTGTCATACACTTATAAAGAAATTTGTTTATTTCTGAGATAAATACTTACAGATTATTTTAGCTGTTCCAATAATTTCTTTTGTAGAATTCCTCAATTATTTTACTCTTGCTTATTCACTGCACTACTTAATTTCTTAGGTGTATAATTTCACTTATGTAAGTAATAATTTGTTTCAGAACTCACTGAAAGTTTTTGTTCTAAGTAAATGAAAAAGTGAGTGAATTGGGTCCATACTAAATGCATTTCTAAAAGATTATATATGTGGTAAATAGATACACACACATATATGTATTTTAAGACAAAGACTGAAGAAAGAGGAAATGGAGACTAAAATGATATAAGTAAGGAAATAATGAAGAGGAAAGAACAGAAAGAAATCATAAATCTTACCTTATTCTCTCTTCAGACTCGTCCGTGCTGTAAATGGACGCCCCCTGCCACGCTGATACCCTGACAGTCTGTGGTTATTTAGTAAACTCATACCAAAACATGCAAAGGTTCACTGAGCTCATTTTTTGTTACTCAAGTTTTAAATATTTCCTTTAACCACCCACCCAATAACAAGAACAGTTTTTCATTTTGACCTTTTTGTTAAAGCACATTTTGGAAATTCAAAACATTCCCCCGCCCACAATACAGTGAAATAAGTCTAAGGCAGTCAAATGCCTGACAGCTTCTCAAACTCTGAAGCAAATATCTTGAAATAATTTTTTAAAAACACGATTCTGTCATATTTTACCAATGACATGACAGGGTTTAACAAATAACAAAAAGGGGGTAAACCACACACACAACTGTATACTATTTTCAAGCTTACTCAGACCCTGAGTTTGAGTATTAAACGTAATCAAAAGTAGTCCTCTAAAATGACTTCCCACACGCTACCCCTTTAACTAAAAATTAAGTTGAGAGAACTGCATTTGTGCTTTCATTCATACTTAATTCCTGAAAAAGCACTGTGTATGTGAGCTAGGGCTAGGCATGAATAATAAGTGTTCAGCAGCATTGGTTCAATGGCATGAACTGTCAACTTGGAATTTTGAAAGCAGTAAGAAAAAATAAGAATAAAAGAAAAAATGAATACAACTTTTCACTGAATTAAAGGTCACTCAGTCTTATGTGGAAGAACCAGTAATATCTTACTATCTTTAACATCAAAATATATTTCATGCAGTGTTTGCATTTCACTGTCCATAAGCATCAACTTCAATATCAGCGAACATTCACAGATACACTATCATTGAGAGAAGCTTTCAATAGGCAAAACTCGTGAGATTTACTACACACAAATACCCATTTCCAAGCCAGTTACCCCTTTGCATATTTTTCTGAGGGGGCATCCATAAATATAATAAAAAACAGAAGCTCATACTTACATCCTATTCCTTGTTACTTTCCAAGCTGAGTGTTTCATCTTGCATTAGTCACCATATGATCTCTATCATAATGGTGGGGGTCAATGAATAGATTAGCTTTATGGGCATTTACAGTTCTTCCATGCATCTAAAATTTGGTAAGTCTGGTAATCACTGACCTACTTTTTAAAATCTCCCCCTCTCAAATTAAATCTATACAAATATAAATCTTAATTTTTAACCTCAGCTCTAAAGAAAAGGTTGTCCTAAGATTAAGTTAAATAAATGCCCCCAGAAATACACTACAGTGTATGTTATCCTGCCCCCTTGAACCTAGTTTAAATCTGACCTTGATGTTTATGTTGAAACCTAAAAATAAAATTAGCTTTCATTCATATTAAAGTGAGATGACTGCAGAGTAGTAACTAAAAAAAAAAAAAAAAATTAAATATAATATGTCAAGGTCCACTTTAATATGATATTGGTTTTGTTTGTTTCTATCTAAATATCAATTAAACCTAAAAAAGCATTTAAATTTATATCCTAATGTAAGGTTGATTTTTTTATTTTGTCTGTTTGCTTTGGATTCTGTAAAAAGCCTAGATTGGTATCAAGTGAAAAAACAAGAATACTACCTTATGTGTATCTCTGAACTTGCTGATCTCTCGGGATATCAGGTCTCTTTTGTCTTCTTCCATTTCTATTGCATTTATATCTTCCTAAAAGACAGGGGACAGGAGGCAATGCATAAAGATCAATCTGATAAAAAGTAAAGGTTAGATATTCTGTACAGGTCTTACAGAAGATAAGAGTAAATAAATAAAAAGAACTTATATAATAACAAATGTAATGATCTAAGTTAGTGAAAAATCTGGTAGACAAGAATTACAAATCTGACAATAAGCAGTGAACAGTTATTGTCAAAGGCTTCAATGTAAACAAACCTTAGTGATGAGTGGATACGGGATCAGAGGTGCCACTGGAAATCTGCGGAAAATCTGCAAAAAAATCCACAAAGATTTTTTTTTTAAAAAAAACACAAGAGTTCACATTAATCTGCAAAACAATGCTATTTTATACTATAAGCAATGCTTCTGGGGCATTTTCTTGATTTCAAATTACATGATAATAAAAATATTTCACTCTATAACCTCTCCCATCACCTTCTCTCCCTCTAACTTCCCTAAACAACAGAATAGGGAGGGTCTCATACTAGTGGGGCTTTTTTCTTGACCCAGATATAGGAAACAATCATACCAATAAAATGTATCCATAATTCCTGCCATAGAGCAGGATTTCTTTGATCCACTCTTCCCAATCCATATCCAACATATATGTCTAAGTTACTTTCTCCTTTTCCATTAACCTCAATTACCCCGTACCTGACTAACTCTACCAATTACCATACCCAACTATCGGCATTTCACCAGACAGGTATTTAGGACCATGTGAAAAAGAATGAGACAAGTAATAAAAATGTATTTGGCCACAAAGAAAATTGAAGCTGGCCTAATAAGGCAATGAAATCCTAAATAATATGAACCTTGATATTAAATCACAATATGTTCCACATTACTTTTTCATGTATATGCAATCCATGCATATAAAATAATTCTGTTATTTTTTAAAAACACTCCCCATAATTTCTCTGTTTATTCGAAAGAAATGAGTAGAAGAAAACCAAACATTTTCTTTCAACCTGGACTCCCTAATGTTCAGTTAGCTTGGTCAGACAGAGTAAATATAATACACTGCAGAAGAGTGTTTCATCTTGTGCTGCTCTTTCAGTCTTCCAGCTAGAATTTGAACAGCATTACTGTCCATGGAGGGGAATGAGATATGGTTATAAGGAGACACAGCTAAAAATTAAAGAATGGGTAAAAACCTTTAGTGAAGGAGACCGGCATCCTGCTTGGAGCAGAGACTGAACGATAATTAGGTAAAACAAGGCCAGTCCTTCATAGCCAAACAAAAACATTTTACTTTACCCCTTAACATCAGTGCCTACATTTCATCACTAAAGGTCGTTTTTTTCCTTACTGAATTTGAATCCACAGCTAAACACAAGCTTCAATGCCAGTGCATTTTAAACACAGAAAACAGAAATGTTTTGGCAAAATTATGAGGAGTTAATTGGTAGAACATGTCAAATTAGGCTTAACAGTACAACTATTGTAAATGCTAGTCATTCTTCTATTTTCCCCTCAAAAGTTGAAATGTACTGAAAGCACAAGAGTGGCACCATAAAAAGTAAATTGTAGAAATGACTGTTGTCAGAATTTAGTAACACATACGTCCTCCTTCTTTTCCTTCTTCTTCTTCCTGGGGTGAGAGTCAGATTCTTGTGAAGGGGCATTGAGCTCACTGGAGTATTCACGTATTAAAATTTCAATGGCCCCTTTGATCATCTGATCTCTTCTCTTAGTTTCTTCATCTAAGGCTTCTTCGTCATCATTAGTGACAGTTTCTGGCCTGGCAGTCTTAAAACAAAACAGAAAACAAGGCAAAGTCAGGAGGGGGGCGGGGAGGGGGGGGGTGGGAAGAATCAACCAAGAAAAATGAAAAACATTCTAAGAGTTAGTACACAAAACATGTTTTCTTCCAAAAAAATCTATGTAGTTTGCCTGGGCGGTGTGGCTCAATGGTTGAACGTTAACCCATAAACCAGGATGTTACCAGTATGATTCCTGGTCAGGGCACATGTCCAGGTTGTAGGCTCGATCTCCAGTAGGGGGCATGCGGGAGGCAGCGGATGGATAATTATCTGTCATCATTGAGGTTTCCCTCTCTCCCTCTCCCTCTCTGAAATCAATACAAATGTTTTTTAATTTAAAAAACCCACATCTCTGAGGTTCTATTAAATGCAGCCTTGATTTTGTACTTAGCTTTATAAAATAAACTTTCATCATTTCTTTCCCTTTCTACCCTTGGTAGCTAATATTTTAACCCCTACCCAGCTATAGAAGATTAAATCATAGGACTAACATACTGCACAAAACATCTGCCAAGTTTTCCCAATTTTTCAGACTGTCTTGCTCAATACTTGCACAAACTAAGAATATTTCCTAACTCAACAGTTGAAAATTTAATTATGTAAAAAAAAGCAAAATATAATTTTATGTACACTATGCTAGCCACTATTTTAAAATAAGAAAGCACGTATAGGTGAAAGGAACAAAAAACACTAGACAGTTTTATACAATTAAATGCAAGCATCAGATAGGTCAGAGGTGAAACAATGGTTTCTTTTCCCCCACCCCTGCTCTCTAAAATGTCTATAATGTGGAAATACCACTTATAAAAATCATATACTGCCCAGTTGGTGTGGTTCAGCAGTAAAGCATCAACCCAGGCACCAAGAGGTCAATTCCCGGCCAGGGCACATGCCCGGGTTGCAGGATCAATCCCCAGTGTGGGGTGTGCAGGAGGTAGCCGATCGATGATGTTCTTGTAGCATCAATGTTTTTATCTCTCTATCCTTCCTGCTTCCTCTCTCTCTAAAAATCAATTTTTAAAATATTTTTAAGAAAAAATCATATACATACTAAGAAAAATATCAACTCTAAATATTGCACGAGTCTTTATTCCCATGACTTGCACACGTAACATTATAAAAAAAAAAAACCTCATGTTGTAATCCTTCTCAAAAATAAGCAACTATTTGTAAAACTTCATTATATTTTAAAGAAGTCTAGATTGTTACTTGTGTTGATGTGAAAAAAATTATTGGCTTCTATTGTGGTACTATTATTATTGTTTCTAGGTTTTATTTCAAATCTCCCAGTTAAGGAATTAATCTAGTTCAAACCACAAAATTTAGAAACTGCCTCAAAACATTGGGTAATTTCCCATTACTCTCAATTCCTCTCTTCTTAAAACTTAAAATGGTGGAGAAGTGTGGAAAAAAAAGCAACAAAATAAGCACTTTTCAGAAAAATTTAAGAACTTCAATAGTAAAGCTACTGGTTGTAAAGTTGGAAAACGGCTCTTCTAGGCTTCTTTAGCACTGACTTCTAGAATCCGAAACACGAACTTCTTTGGGGACTTAAGCAAATGCAGAGCTCTTTCTTTTGAGGAAATGTAGATTTGACCAGACTAATCAACAGGCAAAGATGTGACGATGTTCCTACCTATAGCATCTATCAATTAAAGTGTAATATGCTGAAACCGGTTTGGCTCAGTGGATAGAGCGTCGGCCTGCGGACTGAAGGGTCCCAGGTTCGATTCCGGTCAAGGGCATGTACCTCGGTTGCGGGGACATCCCCGGTAAGGGGGTGTGCAGGAGGCAGCTGGTCGATGTTTCTCTATCATCGATGTTTCTAGCTCTCTATCCCTCTCCCTTCCTCTCTGTAAAAAAATCAATAAAAATATGTTTAAAAAAATAAAAAAAATAAAGTGTAATATAAGTGTCTCCTCCCAGAGATATCTGTACTTTCAACACTTGCCAAAATTCATTCTTGAACGTTAACAACCACTAACTGTGACATTCAAGCAGATAGCTCTACTTCTATTACTGAACAGCCAAAAAGCAACAGGACATGGAATAGATCAGCAAAATGAACTATTTTTACTAAAAGTGAAAGAATTGCTTATACAAATTCTGAAAAAATCTAAATGAAAACTTTCAATCAAGCCATTAGACAAGACACATAATTCCTGTTAAAATTCTGGGTCAGAATAATCTCTCTTTCTAGACAAGCTTATAGTGTTTTGTTTTGTTTTGTTTTG
Organism: Cnephaeus nilssonii; assembly: GCF_951640355.1. NCBI lineage: Eukaryota > Metazoa > Chordata > Mammalia > Chiroptera > Vespertilionidae > Cnephaeus > Cnephaeus nilssonii. The sequence goes on along the minus strand of NC_137075.1, from coordinate 86,282,961 downwards.
TTTTATTCAAAGAGAACTACCCAACTAACTGTGTTTTTTCCTTTCTGCCTGGGAGTCATAAAAATGCCTGAATAAAGTAACATACAAGTTTCTCAAAGTCTTATTCTCCTATCATCCACCTTAAGCCACTATTTTCTAAATTTCTCCAACAAATAAAGGAGTAAAAATAAGTAACCTCTCATTTTTTATCTTGGAAAATCATGACAAATCTGCAATCTACTCCACAGTATAGTTATACTTGCCTAAGTATTCTATAACTGCGTGACGCTTTTAAAATCCGCATTATTGAGGAAAATTGACATTTCAGAAAAAAATAATGTACTTTGTCTTATGACTTCAAACACCTGGGCACCACATTCCAAGTGTACATAGGAGTCATGCCTATTAATTTTTTAAAATTTCAATTTATCTGACAAAAAATTTTTTTTATTGGAGGTGGCTTTTATTTCCATTCTTGAAGAAAGATATATACAAATTAAAATTCTGTTTGCTCTGGCTAATGGTGATTTACAAATTAAATGAGTCACACAAAAATCGTGCATTTCCTAATTCAATAAATGCTTATTCCGTTTTTGCTAGGGGCAAGATATTATATAGTACTAGATTCTGGGGAGGTACAAGACAAAAGGACACACTCTGTGAACTTACTGCCCTTTCTATCTTGTAATCAGAGAATGGAGGACAGGAGAATGAAAATGGGTATAAGAGGCAGTGAGAGAGGGAGAATAACAAACAATATATACTACAAAGCACACTTACTTTACAAACCTGCTTGATATAGAAAGAGAGAATTTAATTCTGCCCGAGAGGAATCAAGGGTTAGATATGATGAAGCAAGTAACACTTTAATTACACTATGTGAATGGGCAACAAGGACTTGCGATGTCAGCAAAGCACAAATAAGTTTGTATGGATACATGACTGAATGAAAGGGAATGAATGGGGAACACTAGAAAGGTAAACTGCAGCAAACAGTAAGAAATTCAAAACCATCAAGGATGGATGAGCAGGGAGTAGGCATAATTATAATTATGTTTTAGAAATATAGCCAGTACTGTAAACAGTCAGATGAGAGGAAACTAAATGCAGAGAAATAAGTTAAAATATTATTAGAAGTTCAAGGAAAGATGGGGGGAAAAGCTAATTATAAAACAATACTTTAAAATTCAATCCTGTATTTATGAAGGAAAAATACACATATTCCAATCAAAATTATATTCATACACACAAAAAACTGTCTGGAAAAACATGGAACCAAAATGTATACAGTGGCCCAGACGGCATGGCTCAGTGGTTGAGTGTCGACCTATGAACCAGGAGGTCACAGTTTGATTCCCCATCAAGGCACATGCCTGGGTTGCAAACTTGATCTCCAGGTAGGGGGCGTGCAGGAAGCACCCAATTGATGGTTCTCATCATTGATGTTTCTATCTCTCCCCTTCCCTTCTTCTCTGAAATAAAAATATATTTTTAAAAAACCCAAAAAACAAAATATCTACAGTGGTTACCAAAGGTGATGAGATTATATGGGTGATAATTTCTTTTTTATAGTTTGCTTTAATTGATGAATCTTTTTTACAAAGAATATACAAGAAAGCTATTTCTATTTTAAATGATAAAAGTTTGAAGAGAGCAAAAGGCTGTTTTGTTTTTGTAGAGACAGAAAGATAATAATAAATCTATATTGGATCTGGTCTGCTTGAGGTGCCAAAAGGAAGTAAGAAGGAAGGAATACGAAAGAAACACATACTCAGATTTTAGCTATTTTTTTGCTTTGTTGCAATAGTAATGCATACATTACGATATATAAAAATTCCTTTTCTTTAGGTTAGCTTTATGCTTTATATAGCCATCCACCTGAGGAAAATAATATGACTTATTTTCAGTATTTTAGAACCTGTGTACTTCTAAAAGAGAGGGCAACTAATAAAAGTTGTGTAGGTTGAAATATATTTTGTACTTACTTACAAAGCTGCCTTAATGAATTAGCTCTGTTTGGAATAGTCTGTACCAATGTTTTCTCTGGCAAGTTAACCTTGTCCAGCCTCCCTTACTACCTTCATCCCAACCTGGAACAAGCAAACCAACAGTCATCCACCCACAATGGGTAGATAAAAGACTTAAAATAACTATAAACTATAAAATACCCTCCTACATGTTAGTAGTCATAGGCACGATGGGATTGCAAAGCCCCGTATTAGATGCACTTATAATAAGTATTTACACTGAAAGAGTACATTTGGCCTAGAGAAGATAACACTATGGAAAACACACCCCATTAGAAGCTTTCTTCTTTGCTTTCCATTCATCCAGTTGTGCCTTTGTCTTTGCATCAACTTTAACAAGTAGTTTCTTCTCTCCAATCTGCAGGTCATGCAATAACCTGAGTGCACGGAGGGTAGATTCAGGCTCCTTATACTCACAGAATCCAAAGGCTAGCAATAGATGTAAAGAATTAGTAAAATATCACTATAATAATGAAAGATGAAGAGTATTTATGGAAAGTTAAAATCGTTAAGAGACCAAATATTATAATACAAGGATTATTCATGTTGTCACTCCGCCCTTTCCTTCAATTTCCTTTGAAAAGGGTTTCACTTTTGCACCCTTAACCAAAAGAACAAAGACACAAAAAAGGGAAAAGAAAAATTCTAATCAGGCAAATTACTACTTATTAGAAGTGCTGATAAAATAGTTAACAAAATCAGCACATTTCATGATTGTTAATTATGTCATGAACTCATTCCATCCAGGCTTCCTATCAGCTATAAATGAGAAAAGGCTGCTTCAACATAAAATACAACATTTTTCTGAGAAGTTAAACTATAAAAGTAACAATCTCTTATGCTGATTATTCATCTAATTTTTCTGTATCTTTCATTTTAATAACTAGTCTTACTATTACTACCATGCCTTTATATCAGAGATATTAAAACAAAATTAAACTTAAAGAGAAACCTAAAAATTGGAAGTAAAATTAAACAAATAAATCCAAATATTTATATAGTTAATGACATGACATAATCATACAGAAACTATTCTGAGTGAACTTAAAACACTAAATTTGACCATACATTTTTAGTGTTACATATCCTAAGGACATCTGAAATTACTGTATGTGAAAAGTGAGGTTTGAAACAAGCCAGTAATTACTTAATGATCTCAATAAGAAAAAAGTACCTACCTTGAAGTTTTCCAGATGCACCTTGTACTCTCTTCCAGCTTAAAACCAAGCCACATTTCTTAAAAAGGAAAAAAAAGGTTGTTACCTCTTAACAAAATTAACTTATAATGTAAATAAGAGCACAACTGTATTACCACTAAGAAAAAAACAGAAGCAAAAAAGAAAAAGATATTAGCAACTAAGTTTCTTAAAATTCTCTCAGTTCCTACAAATCTATTATATGAAAGAAATATATAACAAAGTATTTCAATGAAAAATATAAATTCTTACTGATTCTTATTTGCAGAAAATTGTTTTAATAAATTAGAAATTTTACAGCATTATTTATCCTACAAATATATATATCAATGCCCAAGTTATAGTTAAAACTATAGTAAATTCAATTAAATCCATAAAGATTTCGTTTAAAAATACATGTATATATTAAAAAGTTTTAGTAACATACGAAAGTGCTTGATATGGGATGCAAAACATGGGACATGAAATTGCAGATATATAGTAAGATTTTAATTATGAAAAAAGTGAATTTTCATAAAACGATCAGAAATATTCCAAAATTCTAAGAGGCAGGTTGTGTGAAGGGTGGGACTTTGTTACAACTTTTTTCCTTTTAATTTTAAAACATTATTTCTAACTAGAGGCCCAGTGCATGATTGAATCATGCACGTGTAGGGTCCCCTACACGCTTTTGCTTTTGATCACGGGGAGCTGGGTGCCTGTCCGCTAGTGCACCAGGCCTTTCAGAAGCCTCCAGCGCGGCGGAGGCTTCTGAAAGGCCTGGTGTCTGAGCAGAAAGGCATCCAGCTGCCACGCTTTTGCTTTTGATCGCGGGGAGTTGGGTGCCTGTCTGCTGGTGCACCAGGCCTTTCAGAAGCCTCCAGCGTGGCGGAGGCTTCTGAAAGGCCTGGTGCTTGAGCGGAAAGGCATCCAGCTGCCACACTTTTGCTTTTGATCGCGGGGAGCTGGGTGCCTGAGCGGACAGGCACCCAGCTCCCACGCTTTTGATGGTCCGTGGCCGCTGAGGGGGGCTACCCTGCTGTTGAGAGGCGCAGGGGGCAGGACTCCCACCCCCTGCGCCTCTCAACGGCCGCTGAGGGGGGCTGCCGCGGACACCTGGCTACCCTGCCGTTGAGAGGCGCAGCTGGATGTCCGCGCAGGCCCCCTCAGCGGCCGCGGATCTGGCCTCTATCTGGCCGTTGAGAGTCGCAGGGGGCGGGAGTCCCGCCCCCCCTCAGTGGCAGTGGATCCGTGCCTCTCAATGGCCGGATAGGCCACCCCGAGTCCGGCCCCCCAGCCTCCCACCGCCCAATCGTGGGCGTAGCGGAGTGATGGTAATTTACATTTTACTCTATTATTAGATAGGATTATTAAAAAAAGGTTTTAGCCGAGGCCGGTTTGGCTCGGTGGATAGAGCGTCGGTCTGCGGACTGAGGGGTCCCAGGTTCGATTCCGGTCAAGGGCATGTACATTGGTTGCAGGCACATCCCCGGTGGGGGGTGTGCAGGAGGCAGCTGGTCGATGTTTCTCTCTCATCGATGTTTCTAGCTCTCTATCCCTCTCCCTTCCTCTCTGTAGAAAATCAATAAAAATATATAAAAAAAAAAAAAAGGTTTTAAAAAAAATATTTGTAGAAAATATCTGTCAAAGCTGAATGTGAATAAATGTTTGACATCTCCCTTCAGAGAAACCACTAAAATGATAATCAAATAATATTTCTTTCTATTTACTGTTTTTAAAATCAAATAATATAAAAGGTAAAAACACTTGAGGTCTAACATTGCATGAGAAACAGCTGCAAAATTCAACAAAATTTTGAACAAACAAAATGGATGGATGGTAACTCATCCTAAAGCAAAGAAAGCTATAACTCCAAGTGTCTACAGAGGCAGATACTGGTGAAAAAGAAAGGCTAAAGTGATTCTATAAAGCCAAGTAGATCTACAGGTCAACAAAAAGGGGGGGAGGGTGGCCTGGCCGAGTAGCTCAGTTGTGTAGAGCGCCATCCAAATATGCTAAGGTTGCAGGTTCCATCTCCAGCCAGGGCACATACAAGAAACCACCAATGAATGCATAAATAAGTAGAACAAAAAATCGATGTTTCTGTCTCTCTCTCTTTCAATAAAAAAAAATAAGGTAGAGTGGAGAATGGGGTTGAAGCATGAAGCTGAATAAAAACAGGTGCTTGCCTAAATATAAATATAGCATAATTAAAGTCAGAGCTCTTCTCAAATAACTACCTTAGTCCCCACCCCCAGAGAACATGAAGAGTTTATAGTCTGAAGAAGGTGAGCACACAAGCTTGTGATATGAAGCACCAGATATGAAGGAAAATCTAGATAAGATACTCAGTGGGTAACAAGGAAAAAAGGTAAAACTGTAAGAAATGCTTGAGCCTGGCCTGTGTGACTCAGTGGTTGGGCATCAACCTATGAAAGAGGAGGTCATGGTTTGATTCCTGGTCGTGGCTCATGCCTGGGTTGTGAGCTGGATCCCTAGTGGGGGATGTACAGGAAGCAGCTGATCAATGATTCTCATCATCGATGTTTCTATCTCTCTCTCCCTTCCTCTCTGAAATCAATAAAAATATATTTAAAAAAGGAATGCTTGCACTTAGTCCTTCAACCCCAACCCATACAGGTAGCCAATCATACACTCATGAGGCATGAAACCAAGTTTTCTAGAGAAACCAATGAGCCTCAAAGAAGAAACGTCCACATATTAATATTTAATACAGCTGGCTGTTGGTTAGATTGCTTTACAATAATGTCTAACATTTTACAAACCCAGTATAAAAAAGACTTTTAATCACTAACTCAAACATGACAAGACAATCTAGGATCACCAGACATTTAAAGGAACACTTAAAAGTGGAAAAGAAATAAAAGGCAGAAAAGAGATATAATTAGGAATTCAAAGAAAGCTTAAAAACAAGCACTCTGTTGCACATATAAATCAAGAACAGGTTTTTTAAAAGGATATTTCAAACTGAAAAAATATACACAACCCCATACAAAAATCTGTACACAAATATTCTTAGTACCATTATTCATAGTAGTCAAAAAGTGGAAACAACCTAATAGTAAATCAACAAATGAAAGAGTAAACAAAATATGGTAGAGCCATTAAATGAAACACTATCGGGCCATAAAAGGGACTGAAATACCAATCTATCTATATATAAAAGGCTAATGTGCTAAGTATCCTTCCCACCTTTTTTTTTTTTTTTAATATATTTTATTGATTTTTTACAGAGAGGAAGGGAGAGGGATAGAGAGCTAGAAACATCGATGAGAGAGAAACATCGATGAGAGAGAAACATCGATCAGCTGCCTCCTGCACACCTCCCACTGGGGATGTGCCCGCAACTAATGCACGTGCCCTTGACCGGAATCGAACCTGGGACCTTTCAGTCCGCAGGTCGACGCTCTATCCACTGAGCCAAACCGGTTTCGGCCCTTCCCACCTTCTGACGGGTCGCTATGATGCACACTGACCACCAGGGGACAGACGCTCGATGCGGGAGCTGCCATGATGTGCACAGAGAAACGGAACTGCAGACCTGGCACCCATAAAGCAACACTTGCTTCCCCCAAGAGGGACACAGGCCCCGCCACCATCCTGGAGCAACAGCCCACCAAATCTCAGCCAACAGTCAAGAAACCAAGGCCCGCCAAAACCGGTTTGGCTCAGTGGATAGAGCGTCGGCCTGCGGACTCAAGGGTCCCGGGTTCTATTCCGGTCAAGGGCATGTACCTTGGTTGCGGGCACATCCCCACTAGGGGGTGTGCAAGAGGCAGCTGATCGATGTTTCTCTCTCATCGATGTTTCTAGCTCTCTATCCCTCTCTCTTCCTCTCTGTAAAAAATCAATAAAATATATTAACAAAAAAAAAAAAAAAAAGAAAGAAACCAAGGCCGAAAATGCAGCCCACAGCCCAGCCCAGAAACGGTTGCTGTGGGTACCAGGTAATAACGTCACGTAGCAATGCCTGGCTTCCTCTCCCTAGCAACTAGCCTCCTTGCAGTTTCTTCAAACCAGGAACATGACTTGCTTTATAGCCAGGTGGAAACATTTTACACTTTAACCAAAATGTCTCTGAAGCGTTTTCCCATGCCTCATCTCATTTGATCCTCACAGAAGTCCTGGAGTAGGTAGATAGGAGACTCGGTGGAATCCTATTTTCTTTTCATTAGCCGGAAAACAGAGATTTAGAAAGCTCACAAACTTGACCCGACTGAAAAGAAGAAATGGTAGACCTTGGAAATGACTTCAGGTTTTCCCACTGCGCAGAATATAGTCAAACACTGCTGCAGTTAAATATTTTACCCTTTGTTCTCCCTGCGTGATCTACAATAATAATCTGCTTCATGTTGATATTTACTGCTGTGTTGCTGACAATTACCTGAAAGAGAAGTTGGGGTGCTTCACTGGGCTGGAAAAAGTTTAGCTAAATCAGAAAGCAGGTCTAATTAAGTAAGTCTATTCTCTATATATAAAAGGCTAAGTTGACTCGCCCATGAGCGATGCATATAAAGCTCTTGCTGGCGCCAATCACACGTGTGTTTCAATCTGTTATTGTCAATCATGAATTTGGTTGACACTTCTATTATAAAGGGTGAATAGTGATATTAAACCTTTGCACTCGCTTGCTTTTTTCTCGATTCCTTTATTCTACTCAGGATTTAATTTTTTAAATACCCCAGATTTTACAAAGTGCGGCAGTAGAATAAAAAACTGGAGTTTCTTTTCATACAAACTTATTTATTTGGATTTTTTATATTTCAAATTATTGATACATTCAAAGAGTATAAAAAGAGCTGCTACCGATGCTAACCGTGTCGAGTCACACTCGACATCCGAGTGCAAAAGGTTAAAATATTTCTTCTAATTAATTTCTTTTCAATGTGCACGAATTCGTGCACCAGGCCACTAGTACAAACTATAATATATATATATGTACCTTGAAAACATTATGCTAACTGAAGTTAACAAAAATGATCACATATTTATGATTGTTATATAAAATGCCCAGAATAGGCAAATCCAGAGACATAAAGTAGAATAGTGGTTGCCAAGGACTGCAGAGAGAAAAAGAATGGGAAGTGACTGTTAATGGTTACAGGGTTTTCTACTTAGGGTGATGAAAATGCTCTAGAATTAGTAGTTGTGTTTGTGCCACTTTCTGAATATACCAAAACTACATAAAATATATCACAATGAAGATGTTTTTAAAAATGTCTTCGCAATGTTCCACTTTTGGAAAAATTGGCATCATCTTATTAAACTGAAGATAAGCATGCTCTACCACAGAAATTCCACTTCTAAAAGAAAACATTATATATTTATTGAGGTTCACCTCTGAAGACGTGATATTACCAATTATATCACAAAACACAAGAAACGGGACCAATCCATATGACCATAAGTAGAAAATTGACAATTTATGGTACATTTCTACAATGCAATAACCTATAGAAGTTGAAAGTAAGTAGAGCTACACGTTAAGTGAAAAAGCAAATTGTGAAGGAATACAGAAGTAAACCTAGTGCCCTGGCTGGGTAGCTTGATTGATTAGTGTGTCGTCCCAAAATGCCAAGGTTTCAAGTTCAATCCCTGCTCAGGGCACATACAAGAATCAACCAATGAATGCATAAATAAGTAAAACAACAAATTGATGTTTCTCTCTCTCTAAAATCAATAAATTAAAATATATATGTGTGTGTGTATATATATATACATATATAACTGTGAGCAATCACTCACTCAAATTGGTAGGTATTCTTTAAAAAACAACAACAAACTCTTCAAAAACATCAATGAGCCCTAGCTGGTTTGGGTCAGTGGATCGTGTCGGCCTGCAGACTGAAGGGTCCCAGGTTTGATTCTGGTCAAGGGCACGTGCCCAGATTGTGGGCTCGATCCCCAGCAGGGGACCTGCAGGAGGCAGCCAATCAATGATTCTCTCTCTCATTGATGTTTCTATCTCTCCCTCTCCCTTCCTTTCTGAAATCAATTATATTTATATATATAAATATGTATATATATGTATATATATATATATATATATACACACACACACACACATATATATATACACACACACACACACACACAAAAGTCAATGTCATAAAAGACAAAAAACAAGCAAACTAAAAAAAAAAAAAAAGGTGGGGAGAAGGGAACTATTCTTTATTACAGAAGCTGTCTAACAAGGTGTGATAATTAAATGTGATGTACAATCCTTGATTGGATGGATCATAGGTCAAAAACAAAAACATGCTACTTTGGAAATTATAAAGGAAATTGAATTTTAAAAATAGAAAAAGATCTAGTCATAGCCAGTTTGGCTAGGGTCCTGGGTTTGATTACAGTTAAGGGCACATACCTTGGCAGGAGGCAACCAATCGTTCAATGTGTTTCTCTCACATAGATGATTCTCTTTTCCTCTCTTACTCTCCCTAAAAATCAATGGGAAAATATCCTCAGGTGAGGATTAGCAAATAAATAAAAATAAAACTTATTAAAAAAAGAAAAGAGCCCTAGCTGGCTTGGCTCACTGGATAGAGCATTGGCCTGCAGACTGAAGGGTCCCAGGTTCGATTCCAGTCAAGAGCACATGCCTGGGTTGTGGCTTGATCCCCAGTAGGGGCGTGCAGGAGGCAGCCAATCGATGATTCTTTCTCATCATTGATGTTTCTCTCTTTCCCTCTCCCTTCATCTCTGAAATCAATAAAAATATATTTAAAAAAGGAAAAAGATCTAAGTATATTAGTTAACAATACTGTGTCATCCTTAAATTTCTTAAGTGCAATAATGATTTTGTGATCATATAGGAGAATGTCTTTGTTCTTAGGAAACACAAGAAGTGTTCCGAGGTGAAATGTCTTATCACAACTTACTTTCAAATTACTCAAAAAAAGTATGTAGCATGTGTGTATATAAAGAGTAAATGTGGCAATATGTTACAAGGGTAATCACTGTACTGTTTGTTCAACTTTACTGCTAGATTAAAAATTTTCAAAATAAAACGAAGACAAATTCAGAGTCCTCTTTCTGCTTTTTGTTTAAAATTTGTAACAAATATAAACCTTTTAAATGAAAAATAAACAGTTTAACTTACCGCAAGGAGCTGTCTTATGAGCATGTCTGAGGCTTTCTCAGAAATGTTGCCAACAAAAACAGTAGTAGTAGGACCACAATTTTCATCATTTTCCTTTGCCTTTAAGCCTGGATGATCCTTTCTTGCTCCCAAATGCTTTCCAACCATGGACACAGTGGGTACTAAGACCTAGAATTAAGAAAGGCAATAAAATTTGATCTGGCAATTAAACTTCCTATCATGTTTAATGTAACATTAGGCTAAAATCACCAATGTTAAATTAGTAAATACAGGGTGGGGCAAAAGTAGGTTCACAGTAGTTTGTATGGAAAATACAATTAATAAATAATAATACCAGAATAAGCTGTTTCATGCATTTACACCTACTGTAAACCTACTTTTGCACCATCCTCTACATAGCACATTAAAAGGTCTACATACTTAATCTAAAGCTCACAGCATTTTTCATTCATATAAACATTCATGATAAGAAAAGTCCCACGCTTAGATTACCTTTCTTTAAAAACTTGGAAAAGCAAAAATACCTTGGATAGAAACTTTATGTTTAAGACGTCATAAATCTTTTAAAATTATCAACTACATCCACAAGTTTCTTCACAACTGTACTCTGTACTAGTATAAAAGTTTCAATTATCCCTGCTAATCCTCTTATAAAATATTCAAATACTCCCATAGCACTCCTCCACACTTAGAATGTACCCTTTATCACTTACTTGAATTTCTAGCTTATTGTCCCTTTCACTTTAAACTTCCCAAAGGAAGAAATAGTCATCATTTTATCTGGAAGTGAATTTAGCAAAACACCCACAATAAGCACTGAATAAATACTGGTGAACTGGGGGAGCTGCTCCAAAATCCAAATGCTATCTTTCCCTAGACTGAAATGTAAGAAAGTAAGAGTACCTATCATGTGGAAGCTTTCCAAAATGACCCAACATTGGTGTCTAATGCAAGAAAAGCTGGACTCTCCCCTTAGTATGCAGAACCCTATCTTCATAGTGGTCTGCCTCACAGCAGATTCCTATTTGTCCATCTATTTCACATCTCCCTTTTAAAATGAATAACACCACTCCCCTCCCTTTTCAAAACCACAAATAGAAAATCAGTTGAAAGTAATATCAAGCCTCTCTCATAGTGGAATTCCAAATGAAGCCTGATATTCTACCAATGAACTCAGAGAAATATCTGGTTAAATAATAGTTAAGAGGGTTATTATTTATTCATTTGTTATAATATATTAACATTCTTAATTAAGATGCTTAAGAGTGTACAGAAGCTTTAATGAATGTGGAGAATTAAGGTTCAAGACCTTAGACTAAATAATGAAACACTTCCCCAGAGGAAAGGCTTCATTAAAACTACAAAACTTGAAGGTATCATACTAGAAGACACAGAAAAAAAATAGCTCGGAAAAGGCTAAACATTAGGTAGTTAGGAGGAAAAGAATAGAACTATATTCAACACAAATTTCATTTCAAAACTTACATTTCTGCTAGAATAATTCTTACACACTTTTAAGAGATCATATATGTCATATCATTCTCCTATCTCTGGAAACCAAGACATAAGGAATAATGAAAAAGCCAATGTCCTAAATCTGAACTAATATGTAAATGAGTCTAGAGAATAAGAGAGAAACATAAAACTATCTGGGGAGCAATTTTAGGAACAACTGCATATATGCACAGCTGAGTGAAAATGTTACTTAATCAAGTAAGTAGTATGATAGAAATGAATGCCCACATCCTTCCTACTATTCTTTTAAATTCTTAAAATAATTTATCTAAGTTTATCAAGCTTTTTAGTTTTAAAAGCACTAACATATCTCCTAATTTCCTCCTTAAAATTAATTATACTTACAGCCCTGGATGGGTAACTCAGCTGGTTAGAGCACTGTCCCAATACGCTAAGGTTGCAGGGTTTGATACCCAGTCAGGGCACATAGAAGAATCAACCAATGAATGCATAAATAAGTGGGAAACAAATCAATGTCTGTCTCTCTCTCTCTCTCTCTCTCTCTCTCTCTCTCTCTCTCTCAAATCAATCAAGTAAAAAATTTACTTACTTAAACATTATACTTACAGTTGGAGCAGGAGCCATAATGCTCATTGGTACAGGAATCATTGGGGTTCCTAAGGAAAAAGCATAGCCAGTTGTAAGCACACAATCATATATGACTGTATTCTGCATCAACTACATGCCATATATACAAGTACTAGAGGCCCGGTGCACGAAATTCGTGCACGGGGGGGGGGCCGATCCCTCAGCCCAGTCTGTACCCTCTCGAAATCTGGGACCCCTCGGGGACGGGATCAGGACTAAACCGGCAGTCGGACATCCCTCTTGCAATCCAGGACCGCTGGCTCCTAACTGCTCGCCTGCCTGCCTGCCTGATCACCCCTAACCCCTCTGCCTGCATCATTGCCCCTAACCACTCACCTGCCTGCCTGATCGCCCCTAACCGCCTCTGCCTGCCTGCCTCATTGCCCCTAACCACTCTGCCTTCCTTCCTGATCGCCCCTAACGGCCTCTGCTGTGGCCCCCGCCGCGGCGGCTTCATCCAGAAGGACACCCAGAATGATGTCCAGAAGGTCGTTCAGCTGTTCAGTCCAATTGGCATATTATGCTTTTGTTATTATAGATGCTCACTTATAGTTAATTTGAGTAGAAATGTAGAACTAATGAGATACTGATGAACATCTTATTTTCAAAAGCAATGTGGTATCAGGTCAATCTATTTAAGTTTACCTACAACAAAAAACTACTCTTAAAGTAAGAAGGCTACCACAAGCCGAAACCGGTTTGGCTCAGTGGATAGAGCATCGGCCTGCAGACTGAAAGGTCCCAGGTTCGATTCCGGTCAAGGACATGTACCTTGGTTGCGGGCACATCCCCAGTGGGGGATGTGCAGGAGGCAGCTGATTGATGTTTCTCTCTCATCAATGTTTCTAACTCTCTATTCCTCTCCCTTCCTCTCTGTAAAAAAATCAATAAAATACATTTAAAAAAAAAAAAAAAAGCTACCACAACATGCTTTTGACTTAAGGAGTATAAAATTCTGGATAGTTATTGATTCATGTTCATCTTATTCAGTACACCCTCAAAACCAACACTATCACAAATATAGATTCACTTATGGATTAAAAATATTAATGAATCCTTTAAAAGTAAAAAACAGCTCTAGCCAGTTTTGCTCAATGGTTAGAGCATCAGCACCCCTCGGACTGAAGGGTCATGGGTTCAATTCCAGTCAAGGGTAAATACCTTGGTTTCAGGCTCCATTCCTTGCCCTGGGTTGGGGCGAGTGTGGGAGGCAACCAATTGATGTGTCCTTTTTACATTGATGTTTCTGTCTCTCCACCTCCCTCCTGCTTTCTCTAAAAAAAAATCAATGGGAAAAGTATCCTCAGAGGAGGATTAAAAAAAAGTAAAAAAACAAATCCTTTCAAATGATAAATTAATCTGAAAACCTAGGAAGAATCTTATTATTCCTGGTTCTTTAATAAAAACAAAAATTGGCCTGGCCAGCGTGGCACAGTGCTTAAGCATTGACCTATGAACTAGGAGGTCACAGTTTGATTCTCGGTCAGGACACATGCCCAGGTTGCAGGCTTGATCCCCAGTGTGGGGCGTGCAGGAGGCAACCAATCAATGAGTCTCTCTCATCACTGTTGTTTCTACTTCTCTCCCTCTGCCTTCTTGTCTGAAATCAATAAAAAAATATATATTTTTTTAAATTGGCCCTGGCTGGGTGGCTCAGTTGGTTGGAGCGTTGTCCCTTACACCATTCCCAGCCAGGGCAGATACATAGGGGAGGCAACTAATTGGTGTTTCTCTATCTCTTCCACTCTGTCTAAAAATCAATTAAAAGGAAGGGGGCGCAAAATAGTATCTATCCTATCCTATATAATAAAAGCCTAATATGCTAAGTGGCCAGTCGTCTATTCAACCAATCAAAGCATAATATGCTAATGATATGCTAAGGCCACTCAACCACTTGCTATGTGCACTGACCACCAGGGGGCAGACGCTCCAACCGGTAGGTTAGCTTGCTGCTGGGGTCTGGCCGATCGGGACTGAGCGAGACGGCCAGACACACCCTGGAGCCCTCCCACGGTCCCTCCCTGGCTGGCCAACCTACCGTGTCCCTCCCCGGTGCCCATCATGCACCAGTGGGGTCCCTTTGCCTGGCCTGCACCCTCTCACAATCTGGGACCCCTCAGGGGATGTTGGAGAGCAGATTTTGGCCCGATCCTGCAGGCCAGGCCAAGGGACCGCACTGGTGCACGAAATCGTGCACCAGGCCTCTAGTATATATAAAAGGCTAATATGCAAAGTGTCCCCTCAGGAGTTCGACCAAGAGACTGGGAGTTCCTTTTCGCTATAACGTGCACTGACCACCAGGGGGCGGCACAGAACAGGGTGGTTGACTAGCGGCGGCAGCAGGGTGATGAGGGAGCAAGGGAAGGAGGAGGCAGGGAGGCGGGGAACCTGATCAGCCCTGATCGCTGGCTAGGCCTAGGGACCCTACCCGTGCACGAATTTCGTGCACCAGGCCTCTAGTATGTAGAATAATACTCTATATCTGTGTTAAAAGAAAAAGTACTAACGGAGCCCTGGCCAGGTATCTCCCTTGGTTGGTTAGAGCATCATCCTAAACGCCAAGGTTGCATGTTCCATTCCTGGGTAGGGCACATACATGAATCAACCAATGAATGCATAAATTAGTGGAACAACAAATCAATGTTTCTCTCTCCCTCTCTCTATAAAAAAATGAATTAAAAAAACCCACTGGTGAATAAAATAATATATACTTACATGGCTTACAATATGCATTAGAAAATATCTGGAAGGACAAAGAAAAAACTTATAACCCTGCTTTGTTTCCCCCTTTTCATAAGGGGCTGGTAAAAATAATTCTGTGGGAGTGTAATGAATTTTTTTCACTGTATATTTTTTCATTTTTGAACCTCATGAACCCACTATCTTTTTAAGTAACTTTTTTAAAAAACATCGCAAATGAGTTTATACTCAGTCAGATATGAAAACTTCTGCCATAGGAAAATGAGACATCATATATTTCCAGAATGATGTTAACAGACATCTTTACTACTAACAGTCACACACATTTCTTCCTAAAAGTAAATACTGTGAAGACAAAAGTATAAGCTAAAACAACTACAGTACTCACAAAATTACCTGGAGGTACAGGTGGAGGAAAGCCAGGAAACTGTGGTGGTGGAATCCCTGGTGGGAGTGCTGGGATTCCCATGGGAGGGCGATTCAAATGAGGGGGGAAAGACATTCTTACTGCAGATGTCTAAAAAAGAAATCATGAGAAATCATTTTATTTGAAAACTTTACAATTCAATATGCCTGGTTTGTTGGCCTTCATTTTTAGAGTATCTGCAAAATTCTAAAGTTTTCTTACCCAAAGGAGTTGGCAAAGACCCTCTTTTCTCTGTCTGTCCATTGAGAATTTTTAAAATTTAGATCTTTTCTAAAATAAGTTCCCAAAATGTACACGATCTAAGTTCAGGATAGACTCCTACAATCATATGGGAATACATATAAAGGAAGAAAAAAATTTTGAGGTTCAGTTAATATTCAAAATTAAATACGAAATATCAATGAATCTTTTTAAACCAAACTCAGAATCCAGGAAGGTTTCTAACAGTTATTTTTTAAAAGTGTTCTGATACATTCACTTTTTAATACATATCAGCACCTTTCTGAAAACTATTTTACAAAGTTATACAGTATTTATTGATTCAGTGTTGGCCAGTTCCTCGAGTACAAAAATGTCTCACTGAACTACAAACCTGGGGGTAGGGGACATCTTAACATCAGGTCACATAGTAATCATTCAAATACAGAGAACCACCCTGGTCTGTGTGGCTCAGTTGGTTAAAGCAATGTCCCAATATGCCAAGGTTGTGGGTTCAATCCCCAGTCAGGGCACATACAAGAAGCAACCAATGAATGCATCAATAAGTGAAACAACAAATCAATGTTTCTCTCCCCCCACCCCCCTATCTAAGAATCAATTTAAAAAAAAAAGCCCTAGCCAGTTTGGCTCAGTGGATAGAACGTCAGCCTACGAACTGAAGGGTCCCGGGTTCGATTCCAGTCAAGGGCACATGCCTGGGTTGTGGGCTCGATCCCCAGTAGGGGGTGTGCAGGAGGCAGCCAATCAATGATTCTCTCTCATCATTGATGTTTCTCTCTCTTTTTCCTTCTTCCTTACTCTCTGAAACCAATAAAAATATATTTAAATAAATAAATAATAGTAAGTAGGTATCAATATAAATTAAAAAGGGAAAATGCCAACTAATTTTACTATAAATGTCTTATATTTTTAAATAATCCATTTGTAATAATTTTGCCCAAAAATAAAAACAAATACTCTATAAGAAAGAGTGTATCTCCTTTTAAAACAGAGACAGCTACTGTCCTACTTACAGAAGCTCTTGTATTTTAATACTCTATCTCAGCACTTTTCTTAGGAGGGCAGTTGGTATTAATACCTGTTGAATAAATGAATGAATGAGTAAACAAATTAACTCTGAGGATTTCATTAAACAAATCTATTAAGAAGCTCCCAAAAAAAAAATTAAAAAAAAAATAAAAAAATAAAAAAAAAGAAGCTCCCATGTGCCAGGTACTATGCTAGCAATGACCCAGTGTCTAGCCTTACAGTAATTATAAATGGAAAAAATATCCTCAGGTGAGGATTAACAACCACAAAAAAAAGAATTAAAAAAATTTCATCAGACTACATGTTTAATCTTAGTATATGCCAATATATCCATTCCATGCACTTCTAATTTTTCTATGAAATATTTCCCTTTTACTTCAAACTGTTCAAAACTTGCTTATTCATTGGCTGAACTTCAAAGGTAGAGGCAATCTTAATAAGATAATGGCCCTTCCATGACATTCAGAACACAAACATTTCTGGTGACCTCTAGAAAAATATTATTCACTTTCAAACATCCTAAAATGGGAGCCTCAACCACTTATTTCAACATAAACTTTTATATATTTTGACATGTGAAAATTATTGAGAATAAACTTTTATAACCATAAGCAAAGCTAATCAGATTTTACCTATAATTGATCAATTGCAATACTCTTATAATAAATTATATAGATATTCAAAGTTGATACTTTGTAGAATGAGGTTGGGAAGAGAGCTAGGGAGTGCTTTATTTTAATATATTTTTATTGATTTCAAAGAGGAAGGGAGAGAGAGAGAGATAGAAACATCGATGAGAGAGAATCACTGATCGGCTGCCTCCTGCACGGCCCACATTGGGGATCAAGCCTGCAACCAGGGCATATGCCCTGACTGGGAATCGAACAGGTGACCTCTAAGTTCCTGGGTCAACACTCAACGCTGAGCTACATCCTGGGCGTGCTTTAGTTTAAATACAGTGAGTGGTCAGGCCTCTCCAAGAAGATGACATTTGGACAAAGACTTGAATAGGGCTGAGGTAGGAAGCCCTATTTAATATCTAGGGACAATAGCCCCAGCTATGGGGGCTCAGTTGTTTGGATCATCACCCCGAACACCAAAAAGGTTTCAGTTTGATTCCCGGTGGTCAGGGTACACACAGGAGGCAACCAATTGATATTACTCTCTAAAGTCAACAAACATATTCTCAGGTAAGGATTTTTTTAAAAAAATTTTTTTTTTTTTTTTGGCTGAGGCAATAATCTTCCAAAGAAAATACAAAAAGCCAGAGGTGGGCATGGAGTACTTGCAGGAGGAATAGCAAGGCCAACAGCTGGAGTACAGTATGCGAGGAAAGTCAGATAAATGTAAAATATTACTGGGGGAGGAGCTTCAGAGAGTATAGGGCTTTGTAGGCCACTGTAAAGAATTTGTTTTTTCCTCTAAATAAGAAGAAAAACCTTTAAATTTAAAGGTTTTCTTATTTGGCTTAGATTTTAACAGTATTCCTGGTCACTATGTTAAGACTGGAGAACCAGGGTTGAAGCAAAACACGACTGCAATAATCCAGCGAAGAGAGGGGGGCCTAGAATAGGTGGTATAGTGAAAGTGGTAACAAGCTGCTAGATTCTGGATATACTATAAAGGTAGCCAACTGCTAAGGGAATGTGTGTGGGATTTAAGAAAAGGAGAGATGGAGAGGTTATTTTTATTAGCATTGAAAAAATTTAAATAGCATTTTAAAAATATTTGAATAGTAGTGCTTCACTTTTAGAAGAGTCAAAGCATTTTAACCTGATAAGTAAAAAAATTAACAAAAACATACAAGGTTATGCACTTTCCAAAATTCACTGAAATTAAAATGGGTGCATTTTATTACATGTAAATTTTATCTCAATAAATTTGGTATACCCCCCCCCAAAAAAAACCAAACTTCTAAATATGATTTATCTCTACCACTCAACATATGCATGCATTCTGCTCTCCTTTTCCACTTTACTCTTTCAAACCACTCTTTTTCCCCTGCACTCCCGAGAATACCATTACTGCTTATACACATTCCTCCATTGAAGATTTATCCTGGTAGAAACAAAAGATTTTACCAGGTATAGACTTACAGGCTAACCCCATCAGGACACTGCCAAATTTCTGAAATCGTAAAAGGCAAATGAACCAATAGACTCTCCTCAGCAAACATTGCTATACAACTTCACTCACTCAATAAATATATATGTGCCCAGTTCTTTTCTAAGTATTATTTTTACTAGTTCTGAAAGAGCAAATTTTAAGTTATATAGTTATACACCAAGTAGTGGTTCTACATTGACTATAAAAGATTAGTGTAGCATGCACCGTTTCCTACTCTGCTTATAACCTGGCAAGATACACTGGACTGGCATAACCTCCCCAGCCTAAGCAAAGCAAGCCCCTCAAAACATCATTTCTCAAATTGAATTCCCAGACTGCTGGAGTCTTCAGAAACTACTTCTAGGAAAAAGGTGTTCCATGTCCAAAAAAGAATGGGAAATGCTTAACCAGAAGTTTCTTTTATAAGAAAGCTTTTCATGTTATCAAAGTGTTTTGAGTCTCCCAAAAGGGGCTGATAATTTTCTGAGATTTCCACTTTGCCGTTTTACCATTTTCAATGATAAAGGTAGTGATAGTCTGGAGTTGGAGTTGGAACAGGAAGTGACTTGTAAACAGGAAAGAGGAATCCTTTGGGGTAATGGTTGCACAACTCAGTACATTTACTAAAAATCGTTGGATTGTAAATTTACAATGACTGAATTTTATGCAATTACACTTTAATAAAGCTGCTTTAAAAAAAGCAATACCAATTCAGGACAATTACAAGGAAAATCCAATTAAGACCTGCCGATTAGATAATACTGCAGCAATATTAATTTCCTGATTTTGATCACTGTACTGTTGTTAAATAAGAGAATGTCCTTGTTTTTAGGAAATACACATTTTGGGGTTAAGGAACACCACACACGAAACTTACAAGTAAACATTTCAGAAAAAAACTATGGAGAAAAAGGGGAAAGGATAAAGCAAATTGGTCAGGTGATTTGGGTAATATGGGTGAAAGGTATTTGAGAATTAGTTTGAAATTATGTCAAAATAAAGTTTATAAAAACATTATCACTAATTCTGATTAGTGGGAATATCATATTTTTTTATTTTCAAATTTCAAAAATAAAGCTAGGTAAAAGCTATTCAAAAACTTTGTGAGGAATCAAAATTATTATGAATGGTAGCAGCAGTGTCAAAAGACTATCGAGAAATTAAAAAATATAATGTTTTTGTAAGGCCTTAAAAGATTCAAAGATTACTTTTCTTCCAATGTTATAAAATACTTAATGTAAGTTTCCCTTAAATTATGTATAATTAAGTATAAAGCTCATTTATCTGTGAACAAAAATGTTGACTTTAAGTCTGAAGTAGTTACCCAATGTTAAAATGGACTTATTTTTAAAATATATTAAGAGCCTTAACACAGCGGAATAAAAATATAGCAAACACAAAATAAACGTACTCAAACTATAATTAGTATATGGCACTTATATGCAACAGTGGGACAATAATTTTCTTCCTAACTATGCGTTCTCTACCAAAAAAATAATTTTTTTAATTACACTCTGGGGACCAAAAGTGGAAATTCAGTAACTCCAAGAAGATGAATTATTTAATAAAAACAACTCACGTTTTTATTTAATTTACAAAAGTCTTCAACATACATTATCTCACATAGCCTTGTGTAGATATATTCTTCTTTTACAGATGAAGAAGCTAATTTGTCCAAAGGAACACAGTGAGTGGTGGGGACCCCCTCAAGATCCCTAATATCCTGAAATTACCAATCCAAGGGCTGTTTTCACTGTGTCATAATGCTTACTCTTTCTAGTAATATACCAATGAGAAGCTTTGTATTAAGGATTAACTTTTACTTTATAAGTCTATTAACAGAAAAATAGTCTATTCACAGTACACTGGAAGAAATGTTGGAATCAGGGTTAGGCTCTTGTACTTCACTGAAAATTCTTAAGTAACAATACCGCTTAAAATGGACTAAACACTACGTTATTTGGGTATTGCACTAAGGATTTTACATACACTCAATTAATTTCCAATCTCAATCATCTATGAGGTGAATACTATTATAATCCTTATTTTACAGATGACAACAAAGGCTTTAAGAAAAGTTAAAATTGTAATAGCGTAGTATCTACTTTAAAATCGCGAGCAACTGATAACCAAGTGAATGCCTTCCTAGGCTTCTGAATGTTTTTGGAAACCATCTTAAAAATTAAAGTACCCAAGACAGTATAAAAGTTGTTTATAGACTACTGTCAACTACCTAATGCACAGTACTTCACACTACAGCAGTCCGGTGCAAGAGAAGTCCAATCTCTTCCCTCCTTTCGGTCCGCTCCACTCTGCCCAGGAGCAAAAGGGCTTTTCCATGGCAATATAAATCCACATTACATAACTTCAAAATAATCTTCATACTCCTAGATCTATTTCGAAAAACGTATTTAAAAAAAAAAAAAAGTAGTATTGAAGACCAAAGAAGGGTGAGAAAGAAGTAAACACATTTTAATGTGCACGCTTGGTCATCGCCTAGAATGAATGGAGATCCAGTTTACTGCAACCTCCACGGGAGGAAGGGGGCAGGATCACAACACTCACCACAACCTTAAGACAAGCAAACCAGGAGGGTGCTTAAAAAATAAATAAAGTGGGCGTTCACTAAATTCGTGGGCCTAGAGGTAGGTGGGCAGTTCACACCGGGCGGGCCCTGGGGGACCTGAGAGGAAGGGAAAGGAATCCGCTGGTAGCCAGCACCTCATCTAAAAAGGGTGGATGCTGGCTGGCTTCTCGGCAGCGCCTAGGCCAAGCGAGTCGTAGGCCCGGAAATTGTACCGTAAGGCTCCGAAGGGGGCCTCAGGGAAGGGCTCCCCGGGGGCGGACCAATCGTTTTGTGGCAAACGTGGATCCCAGAAGGTGCCGACGGGATTCCCTGTGGCCATCCGGGAAATGAAAAGGAAAGGTGGGCGACAATGCAAGGAGAAACGCTCCGGCAGTCAGTAGGTCCGGTCCGGCCCGGCCTCCACGGGCTCCCGCTCGGCCCAGTGGTTTTCGAGGCCTTAGAGAAGTGAGGAAACCCAGGCCTCGTGCCCCTCCCCTCCCCCACCCGGCCCCCCCTCTTTACCCTCGTCCCACCCCGGGCCCTTTCGGAGCCTCCCGGCTTTCCTTCCTTCCCCCAGCCGAGGCACCCGGTTCCCACACGCGTTCAGAGGCGCGCGTGAACTCACCCGCCGCCGAGACAAGGGGACTGTCTCCGTGGCCCTCGGGGCTCCAGGTTACGGGAGACACCACCGGTTCGAGGTTTCTGCGCGCCGCCCACCGGGACACTGGTCCTGAGGCGACCACTCGCCAAGGCCGCAGCGCAAACACTGCCGCGCTGCGCGGGGAGCTTCTGGAGGTCTTCCTTTTGCCCGGCGTGCACTGCGGCCGAAACCGTGGAAAGAAGCACCATAGAGAAGAACGCGTGTAGAGAGCCTTCACCGTGGGCCCTCAGCCACCACGCCCCAGCGAATAACCATAGAGAAGGAACGCCTAGAAAGGCTCGAGCTGTAAATTACGACCCACCCGGCCATCTTTGATTGGAGCGGATTGGATCTTGTGACTGGGGGGCGCCATCTTGAGGTCAAGGTTCCCGCTGGACGCGGCGCGAGCGACGTGGGAAGGTTTCTTACTTTTTATAGTTTGTTTTGAGTTCCTTGTTGGAGGTTCGATGGACTGACCACACAGCACCTTAAACCACAACGGCTGATCTTCCCCTAGAGAATGATGGCTTTTTATTTTTTCCCAACACCGTTTCTCCCCTCTCTGCCCTCTTCCACCTCCACCCTTCCCCACCCCCACCCGGCCGAACTCGAAGACTCTGGATACCGGGAGAACTGGCCCTGGTGGGTTCTTTTGTTTGTTTTTTAAAGTGCACACACATCACACAAATGCTTATGCTCACTGGCAGGGCCCATGAGGTAACTAGATGGTTGAAATACCTAAAACCGACCTGTAACAACATTCCCCATGGTTTTCATTCTCCAACGTGAAAAAAGAACTCAGCTAATTAGATGAATGAGAATAAGCGGATCACGCCCGATTAGATTATTCCTTTTATGGGCTTAACGGTCAATAGCTATTGACAGGTCTTTGTTTCCCAACTGCTTACTTCTCAGAAGGCTTATAATTTATTCAATATGAAGTTACTGTCTCCATAAAGGACTGGCGCTGGGCTAAGGGCTAGGCGTTTGGTAAACGGGAGTGAGATTTTATTACTGCCCTGGAGGACCTGCAAACAACGCGGAACAGATGACACATTTTGATCACTGTATGTAAAATTGAAACACATCTAAACAGTTCCTACTTGCGTTGTTTCCTATTTAATTTTACTTTATAGAACGAATCACCATCTACTGTGCTGCTATTTGAAGTATTTTTTATTTTATGGTCTGTCTGCCCTACCCCACTAAAATGTAAAATTAAGGGTGCAGAAATTTTGTTCATTGCTGTAGTCTCAGGGCCTAGAACAATGCCTGTATGCAGCAGGTGCTCAATAAATAATTGTTGAATAAAAGAAATTTTTACAGCCCTAGCCAGTGTGGCTCAGTTGATTGAGAGTCATCCCATGCACCCAGAGGTCCTGGGTTCAATTCCAGGTCCAGGCACAAGCCCAGGTTTCAGGCTTAATCCCCAGTAGGTGGGCAGGAGGCAGCCGGTCAATGTTACCCTCTCACATCGATGTTTCTCTCCCTTTCCCTTCTGTCTCTCTAAAATCAAGAACAAAAACGTATTTTTAAAAATTATACATGATGAATACCAACAGAAAATAAAATGTACTGGGAGACTAACGGGAAAGGATATATCATTTACCATCTATAAAATTTATATGTATCTATTTTTCTGCTTGCTAAGTTTCCTTAACATTGAGGAGTGCTAATAACACGTATTGCAAGAACTAAATTAACTAATGTATGTGAAAGTGCTTTGTTCAGTCAAGTGCTAGTCAAATGCTAATTACTTTTGCAAATGAAGAACTATTTGTGCCTTTTTTTCACTACCAAAAGCATAAATACAAGGAGAGAGAAGTTGTCTCAAGTTTGCTACCTTTCCTGTAGTAAACATTTGTTGTTTATGTTGACCTAACATTCATTGCCATCTTCCTTGACTGTACTCCAAATTTCTAAAATCATCCTTTCACTACTCCAGATATTTGTAGTTTGAATAGGAAGTCCCAAACCCTAGCCTGGCCCCTTAGGACACAGGGAGAGACTTTACAACCCAGTTAAAGCCCTTACATTGTACCAAGCACTATTTTATTTTGTATTATTTTATTTTATACATTTTATTGATTTTTTACAGAGAGGAAGGGAGAGATAGTTAGAAACATTGATGACAAACATTGATGAGTTGCCTCCTGCACAAGCCCTAATGGGGATCGAGCCTGCAACCAAGGTACATGCCCTCCACCAGAATCAAACCCAGGACCCTTCAGTCCGTGGACCAACGATCTATCCACTGAGCCAAACCAGTTAGGGCCCAAAGCACTATTTTAAGCATCTTGCAAATATCAGCAACTTGAATTTTCACAGTAACCCACCCGAAGTAGAAACTATTGATAAACAGATAAAGAAACTTAGCCCTGGCCTGTGTGGTCCAATGGTTAGAGTACTGGCCTGTGTGCAGAAGGGTGAAGGGTTCCATTCCTGGTCAAGGGCACATACTTGGATTGCAGGTTCAGTCCTCAGCCCCAGTCCGGGCACGTTCGGGAGGCAACCAATCAATGTGTCTCTCTCACGTTGATGTCTCTCTCTCTCTCTCTCTCTCTCTCTCTCTCTCACACACACACACACACTCTCTCTCTCTCTTTTTCCATCCTCCCCCTTCCACTCTCTCTAAAAAAAAAAAAAAATTGATGGAAAAAATGCCCTCAGGTGAGGATGAACAAACCCAGCTGGTGTGCCTCAATGGTTGAGCATGGACTTATGAACCAGGAGGTCACAATTCGATTTCCGGTCAGGGCACATGCCTGGGTTTTGGGCTCAATCCCCAGTTTGGGGCATGCAGGAAGCAGCTGATCAATGATTCACTCTCATCATTGATGTTTCTCTCTCCCTCCCTTCCTCTCTCTAAAAAAAAAAAAGTCAATAAAAACTTTTTTTTAAAAGAAACAATTTTTATTTTTGATGATGTCTAATTTACCTACTTTTTCTTGTGCTTTTGGTGTCATATTTAAGAACCTGTTAACCTAATCTAAGGTGTCTTACTCTGTTTCAGCTGCTATAAAATACCATAGATTGAGTAGCTTATACTAGTAAATAGCAGAAATCGATTGCTCCTAGTTCTGGAGGCTAGATCCGAGATCAGGGTGCCAGAATGGTCAGGTGAGGACCCTCTCCCAGGCCTCCCACTTACTGTATCTGCATATGGTGGGAGGGGCTAGGGAGTTCTGTGGGATCGCATTCATGAGCGTTCCACCCTCAGGACCCAATCACCTCTCAAGGGCCCCACTACCAGGTATACCTGTTAATAATAGTGGATTTTGTAATCCAAGAAAACTTGGTAATTTCAAGAGAAACATCAAAAGTGTTTTATTCAAAGTAATGTCCATCACTAGCTACACATTTCCCCATCTTTCAGGTAATTTGTGGATACCGTCCCAATAGAACTTTACTTGTTTTGAAGCAAACCATTCAGAGACCCAATTTTCCACTTCTTCGTATGTTTTGAAGTGCTGCTCAGAAAGGGCGTGTGCCATTGATCGGAACAAGTGGTAATCTGAAGGAGCAAGGTCTGCTGAATACGGCGGGTGGGTTAATACTTCCCAGGCAAGATTTTTTAACGTGCCGAAACCGGTTTGGCTCAGTAGATAGAGCGTCGGCCTACAAACTCAAGGGTCCCAGGTTCGATTCCGGTCAGGGGCATGTACCTTGGTTTCGGGCACGTCCCCAGTGGGGGGTGTGCAGGAGGCAGCTGATCGATGTTTCTAACTCTCTGTCCCTCTCTCTTCCTCTCTGTAAAAAATCAATAAAATATATTTTTTAAAAAAAGATCTTTTAACGTGTCTTTAACTGGTTTTGAAGTGTGTGATAGTGCATAATCATGAAGCAAAATTACTTTGATGTGTCTTCTGGCCCATTCTGGTCATTTTATGATCAAAACGTGGTTCAACTTGATTATTTGTTGTCGGTAGCAATCAGTATTAACGGTTTTACCTGGTTTCAGAAACTCATAATACACCACACCTTCCTGATCCCAACAAACGCAGAGCATTGTCTTCTTTCCAAAGGGATTTGGCCTTGCAGTCGATGTTGATGGTTGACCTGGATCAACCCATGATTTTGTGCATTTGTGATTCTCAAAGTAAATCCACTTTTCATCGCCAGTCACAATTCAATGCAAAAAAGACTTTCTTTTGTGCCGTTGAAACAACATTTTACTGATGACTTTTCGGTTTTCCATTTGTCTTTCGTTCAGTTGATGTGGCACCCATTTTCCTTCCTTTAAAATCTTTCCCATTGCTTGTAAACGATCAGAAATTGTTTGCTGAGCAACTTTTAATCTTTCTGCAAGTTGTTTTTGAGTTTGACACGCATCTTCATCCAATAATGCTTGTAATTGTTGGCCTTCAAACTTTTTTGGTTGACCTGGACGTGCTTTGTCTTTCACATCGAATCCATCACTTTTAAAGCGTTTAAACCAGCGTTCACGAGTATCTTGAGATGGAGCATGTTCACCATAAGCTTCCTGAAGTATTCAGCACTTTTCTTCAAAATAAAGTAATAAATTAAAACTTCCCACAAATGCTCTTTGTTTGGCACAGAATTCGACATTTTTAAGTGTAAAAATACCTATGATGTTAACACCTTCAGCAAATTTGACATATGAAGTTTTGAAGCTTGTTGTCAATACAACAAAATAGCATACATATCAAATTGCATATATATCAACATATGTGTAACTCCATCTATTGAAAAAAATTCGCATTATTAACCAGTACACCTTTAGGATTTAGAATTCATTTATTTTTATTAATCCTCACCCATGGATATTTTTGCATTGATTTTTAGAGAGAGAGGAAGGGGGGGGGGGAGAGAAACATTGATGTGAGAGAGACACATCAATTGGTTGCTATTTTTAAAAATACCTTGTTATTGATTTGAGAGAGAAATCAATGTGAAATAGAGTAACATCTATCGGTTGCCTCCCAAACTCGCCCAAACCAGGGACCTAACCCAAAACCTGGGTATGTGCCCTGACTGGGAATCAAACCAGTGACCTTTTGGTGCAAGGGACAATACTCAACCAATTGAGCCACACTGGCCAGGGCTGGTCATTAGGATTTATACCTATATTTTTTCTAATAATTTTATAGTTTTGACTCTTACATCCAGGTCTTGGATTCATTTGAATTAATTTTTGTATATGTTGTGATAGGTGTATAAATTCACTACTTTGCATATGAATAATCCAGTTATCCCAGCACCAGTTGTGGAAAATACTATTCTTTTCCCCATAATATTGAAACCCTTATCAAAAATCAGTTGACACTTTTGGAAACTAGTGAATGTGGTGTCAAAAAAGGCATAAACTACATACTTTGCAGCCCTTTCCTGCCCTTGAATTTGATGTCTTTGGTGGAAGAGCTGTGTAAGTAACAGTTTATAAAAAAAATTTTTTTTAAATAAATAAAATATTAAAAAAATAAAAAATAAAATAAATCAGTTGACAAAAAAAAATCAGTTGACCATAGCCCTAGCCAGTCTTGCTCAGTGGATAGAGTACAGCCCCGAGCACTGAAGAGTCTTGGGTGTGATTCCCGTCAGGGCACTTGTGAGAGGCAACCAATCTATGTGTTTCACTCACATCTATTTCTCTCTCTTTCTGTCTCTCCACTTCCCTTCCACTCTTTCTAAAAATCAATGAAAAAATATCCTCGGGTGAGGATTTAAAAAAAAAAAAATCAATTGACCATAAATGGAGGGGTTTAATTATGAACTCTCACTTGTATTTGATTGATCTTTATGTCTGTCCTTATAGTATAACACTGTTTTGTTACTGTTTTTTGCTAAACCTCACCTGAATTTACTTTTTCCATTGATTTTTTTTTTTTTTTAGAGATAGTGGAAGGGAAGGAGAGAAGGTGGGGGAGAGAGAGAGGGAACATCATGGGAGCCCAGCCAGTGTGGCTCAGTGGTTGAATATTGATTGACCCATGCACCAGAGGTCACCAATTGGATTCCCAGTCAGGACATAGGCCTGTGTTTCAGACTCAATTCCTGGTGGGGGCCAGGCGGGAGGCAGCCCATTGAAAACTCTCTCTCTCTCTCTCTCTCTCTCTCTCTCTCTCTCTCTCTCTCTCTCTTCCCCTTCCTATCTCTCTAAAAATCAATAAAAATAGCCCTAGTTGCCGAAACCGGTTTGGCTCAGTGGATAGAGTGTCGGTCTGCGGACTCAAAGGTCCCAGGTTCTATTCCAGTCAAGGGCATGTACCTTGGTTGCGGGCACATCCCCAGTAGGGGGTGTGCAGGAGGCAGCTCATCGATGTTTCTAGCTCTCTATCCCTCTCCCTTCCTCTCTGTAAAAAATCAATAAAATATATTAAAAAAAAAATAGCCCTAGCCAGTTTGGCTCAGCGGAAAGGGTCAAGGGCACATACCTTGGTTGCAGCTTTGATCCCTGGCCCTGGTTGGGGCATGTGCAAAAGCAATCAATCGATGTCTCTCTCTCATATCAATGCTTCTCTGTCTCTCTCTCTCCCTTCCACTCTTTCTAAAAATCAATGGAAAAATATTCTCAGGTGAGGCTTAACAAAAAAGTAAAATAAATAAAAACATGTTTTAAAAAGACATGTGAAAGAGATACATTGATTGGTTGCCTCCTGAACATGCCCCCTAGTTGGACAGGGATTGAACCTGCAAAGTGCCCTTGACTAGAATTGAACTGAAGACCCTTTGGTTCAAGAGCCACCAGCCAGGCTAGCACAATACTGTTTTTGATCACTATAGCTTTGTAATAAATTTTGAAATCAGGAAGTATGAGTCTTCCAACTTTGTTGTTTACAAGATGGTTTCAACATTGTTATTCAGGGTTCTTAGCAATTCCACATGAATTTTAAGATCAACTGTCCATTTATAATAAAAAAATTTTTTAAAATGCCCTAGCTGGTTTTGCTCAGTGGATAGACCGTCTGCCTGCAGACTAAAGGGTCCCAGGTTCCATTCTGGTCAAGGGCAATGCCTAGGTTGTGGGCTTGATCCCCAGTAGGGGGCGTGCAGAAGGCAGCTGATCAATGATTCTCTCTCATCATTGATGTTTCTATCTCTCTCTCCCTCTCCCTTCCTCTCTGAAATCAATAAAAATATATTAAAAAAAAAAAAAGTTGAGCCCTAGCCAATTTGACTCAGTGGATAGAGCATGGGCCTGCAGGCTGAAGGGTCCTGGGTTTGATTCCGGTCAAGGGCACATGCCTGGGTTGCAGGCCTGGTTCGCAGTAGGGGGAATGCAGGAGGCAGCAGATCTCTTTCTCCCTCTTCCTTCCTCTCTGAAATCAATAAAAAATATATTTTTTAAAAAGTTGAAATTTTTATAGAAAATTCAATAAATCTGTAGGTTAATTTGAAGAGTATTACAATCATAACAATAGTCATTCAATCTCAAAACACAGGATGTCTTTCTATTTATTTCTTCTTTAATTTTGTTCAATAATGTTTAAAAAAATATTTTATTAAAGTGTAGTTGATACACAATATTAGTTTGAGGTGTACAATATAGTGATTCTACACTTACATATCTTACAATGTGATCACCATAAGTCTAGTAACCATATGTCACCATACAAAATGTTTACAATATTTTTAACTCTTCTTTTTTTTTGTAATATGACACATAATATGGCAAACAGGTCATCCTATTGAAAATAATGAAACATGTTGGTAAAATATTGAAGAGTCAACAAGAAGATAAGGACTTATCAGACCAAAATCTAGGTGAAGGCAGCATCCAAAAAGTAAGTAGAGCAGTGATGTCACTTTTGCCCTGGGGCATTTACCTTACTTGGCAATTTAAGCTTGGCTTTTCTAGGCCTTGTGGGGCAAGTGGGACAGATGGGTGCTTCAAAGTGCTACCATTTCAGTGTAAGGGTGAAGAACTGCTAGTAAACACACTGTCACCCAACAGCCTGGAAAGAAAGTCCTCTTGGAAGGGGGAGATTTCAGGGAGCTGTAGAGGGGTCACAGGACCATCAGACTGCCCTCTTAGGGATATGTAACCCAGATATACATCTCAAAGGTTAAGAACAAAAATCCCAAACAATGAATATAGTTTAAAGTGGTCCCTCCTGGCAGAATTGACAGCAAATCCTCTCTGGTGGTATTAACCTGTATCCTAGGCCTCAAAAACTTCCCAGAAATAATTTTCCAAGGAAAATCTAGCTCAGAGTAAAAAAAAAAAAAAAAAGCACACAAAAAATGAGAATGAGTAAAAAACAACTAACAGAAGCAGATCTGATCATTCCAACCATCTGTTAGCCCAGCCGGGTGTGGCTCAGCAGTTGAGCGTTGATCTAGGAACCAAGAGGTCGTGGTTCTATTCCAGGTCAGGGCATGTGCCCAGGTTGTGGGCTCGATCCCCAGTGTGGGGCTGCAGGAGGTAGTCAATCAACGATTCTCATCATTATTAAATTTTTTTACATTATTCAAAACATATTTATTCATCGTCATTATTTTTTTAAAATATATTTTATTGATTTTTTACAGAGAGGAAGAGAGAGGGATAGAGAGTTAGAAACATTGATGATAGAGAAACATTGATCAGCTGCCTCTTGCACAACCCCTACTGGGGATGTGCCCGCAACCAAGGTACATGCCCTTGACCGGAATCGAACCTGGGACCTTTCAGTCCGCAGGCCAACGCTCTATCCACTGAGCCAAACCGGTTTTGGCATCATCATCATTATTTTAAAACACATTTTTATTGATTTCAGAGAAGGGAGAGGGAAAGAGAGAGAAACATCGATAAAGAGAGAATCATTGATTACTGCCTCCTGCAAGCCCCACACTGGGGATTGTGCCTGCAACCCCGGCATGTGCCCTGACCATAATCAAACCTTGGCCTCCTGGTTCGTAGGTTGATGTTCAACCACTGAGCCATGCTGGCCAAGTTTTTCTCTCATCATTGATGCTTCCCTCTCCCTCTTTCCCTCTCTCTGAAATCTGAAATCAATAAAAAATAAATACATTAAAAAAAATTAACCAATGAATGCATAAATAAGTGGAACAACAAAATGTTTCTCTCACTCCACCCTCTCCCTTCCTCTCTAAAATCAATAAATTAAGAAAAGGTTTTTTTTCATTATTATTGACACATTGCACTTACATAGTAAAAATTTTCAAGAGTATAAACTTATTCAAAGAACGTCTTCTTCCTCACCTTAGTGTACTCCTTGGAGGCAACCATTTCCCACAGTTTAAGGGGTTCTTATAACTTTAGAAAATATAATTTCAAATGGGTAGTTTTGGCTTTAAAAGGATTAACTACCATTTTGTTCCCAGGACATGTTAATATACTTATTTTATAATTACTAAGCAAATTATTAGGGCTACAAAAAGTTATAGTGGTGGTCTTAGGAACAAAACCCTCTAGGG
Organism: Cnephaeus nilssonii; assembly: GCF_951640355.1. Lineage (NCBI taxonomy): Eukaryota > Metazoa > Chordata > Mammalia > Chiroptera > Vespertilionidae > Cnephaeus > Cnephaeus nilssonii. The sequence goes on along the minus strand of NC_137075.1, from coordinate 86,251,486 downwards.
AAATTTTACAGCAGGCTAGCCAGTCTCAAGAACCCAGCTAAAGACTTGCTTTCTTAACCTTTCTAACATTTCTACTTTTGCCCTGATTGGTTTGGCTCAGTGGATAGAGCCTCGGCCTGCGAACTGAAAGGTCCTGGTTCAATTCTGGTCAAGGGCACATGCAGGCTGGATCCCCAGTAGGGGGCGTGCAGGAGGCAGCAAACCAATGATTCTCTCTCATCATTGATGTTTCTATTTCTCTCTCCCCGTCTCCCTTCCTCTCTGGAATCAATAAAAATATATGAAGAAAAAACAAAACGATTAGGAACGCTAAAATAAATAAATAAATAAATAAGAGTTTGTGACTAAATCAGGAGATGGGTTCTTTTTTTTTTAATGCTTTGGGGCTAATTTATGTGCAATTATGGAATTTTTTAAAAATACATTTTTATTGATTTCAGAGGGGACCATCAATGATGAGAGAGAATCACTGATTGGCTGCCTCCTGCATGCCCCCTACTGGGCAGATCGAGCCCGCAACCTAGGCATATGCTCCCAACCGGAATGGAACCCGGGACCCTTCAGTCCGCAGGCTGATGCTCTCTCTATCCACTGAGCCAAATCAGCCAGGGCCAATTATGGAATTTTTATAACTATTCATTATTTTTCAAATCAGCACATTTAGTCAAGTAGCTGTAAAATAATTCTAATAGGGCAAATACTAACATAGACTTTTCTATCTTTTTTTAAATGATCTCACTATGTGTTTTTTTTTCCAGTAAAGTCTTAGATTTTTTATTTATTTTATATTGATTCAGAGAGGAAGGAAGAGGGAGAGAGAGAGAGAAACATCAATGATGAGAGAGAATCATTGATCATCTGCCTCCTGCACACCTCCCACTGGGGATTGAGCCTGCAACCTGGGACACCATACATAGTTGTTAGAATATTATTGATTACTAGTGGCCTGAAGCACGAAAATCATGCATGGGAAGGGTCTCTAGGCCTGGCCAGCAATCAGGACTGACTGGGGCCTTCTGGCTGCTTGCCAGGGCCTTCTTTCCAGCTGCCGGCCAAGGCCTCTCTTCCCCGGCTGCCGGCTGAGGAGATGGGTTCTTGTCCCAGCTTTGTCAATAATTTGCTGTGTGACCTGTCAAGTAACTCAACCTTAGTATTCTCTCCTGGGTTAACAATTATCAAGATAGAATGATAGAACGTTAGAGTTGACAGAGACTTCAGAGTTTATATACAGTACAATTTCTTCATTTCATGGGGTGATTGAGTGACTTACCTATGAGCTTTCTAGAACAAGCTTTCAGTCTTGGCATCTTAGATCAGTGCTCTTTTGACTACATCACACTTTCTTTCAGTGTTGTTCCAAGATTCAAACAGACAAAAAAACAAAACAAAACAAACAAACAAAAACACCCCAAAAGTTAAAACACTAAACAAATATATGGCCTTTTACATAAAGCCAGATAACAGTATTAACTATTACCCTGCACTGAAGCCTGAAAGCTTATCTGAAAATATATCCTGTTTAACTTAAGGATGACTTAAAATTCAGAAATTATGTAAGGAAAGGTCAGAAAAAATAAAAGATAGGGGAGGTGGAAATTAATGATTGGTTTGGCGAATACTGGTAAACGGAAAACAAAACTCACAGGAGTACTTTTATTCTCTTATCAATTATTTTCCCCCCCTACTTTGTACATGGTGAAATTGAGGAAGTGGAGGCTGTTTTTACAAATTTCTGAAGGAATGGTGGGAAATAAGGGTTATTTGAGATGAAATTACTTTGCGTATACTACACATTACATCAATTCTCTAACTTAACGCCATCCTTTCTGGGGCCAGTGCCCAAAACAACGCTCTGAAAACAGCAGAAACCACAGCCAATGCAAAAACTCCAACTCCCGAAATGCTTCATGGCTTGTTTCCACCGCTTCCTGGCACGAGCAATCTCTTCGATACTGGGAGTTGTAGTCATTCAGGACCCCCACTTCCGTCGTGTAGGGGAGGATGCCCCTCCAGGAAACTACATTTCCCAGGAAGCTGTGCGTACCATACTCCGCGTTTGGAGCGTCAGACTCCACCCCCGCCCCCTCCTCCCTCCCAGGGCTGCACAGCTCACGCCTTCCTGTTAGTCGGAGCTGGTAGAAGTTCACTCCGATCAGCTGATCACAACTGACAACAGGAGAGGAGGAAGCCCGGGAGGCTGCGAAGGAGGTGGGGGGCGGAGATGGAAATGAGGATGGATCCTCCGGTGCCCTGAGAAACAGCCCCCGCCCCCACCGGCGCCCCGTGGTCCCCCGACGCCGCCTGGCCGCAGCCGAGCTGCTCCATGGTGGGGTCCCCTGGCCGTCGCGGGAGGGGAGGGAAGGGCACGGCCCTGCCTAGGGGACGAACCATAGTCCTGGTGCTCAGGCTGCCCCCAAGGCGGGGGGGTGGTGGTGGCGGGTGCGGCTGTTGTGGGGGTGGGGTGGCATAAACAATAGATTCGGCTCTGGCCTCTGCCAGTGTTTGTGGGGGGTTTGGGGAGACCTTCTTTGTTCGTGGACGCTGCTCCTACCCTGGGGTTGTGGTGGTGTTGCCCGGGAGGAAGGAAGGGTGAGGAATCCCCTGGCTGGAGAGAGATACCGAGGTGGGGGGCAGAGTGGGCAGATTGTTTGCTTTGCCTGGCGGGCGGTGAGGTGTTCTGGTGAAGGCTGATTTTATATTTTTCTCAATTGCGACAATTTTTTGTTTCCGTGTGGGAGCTAGTTGGGCTCGTCTGAGGTTAGAGTGTAAATAAGGTCTCCCAAGTCACTCCCTTCGCCTTCCTTGTTTATCTAAAAATAAGATTGATCGGTTGATTTCTGTGTAGGAGGAGTAGGAAATATCTGAAAAGAGGGCTTTGCCTTTCGTTGGGGCTTGAGAATGGGTGTCAAGGCGAAGGGGAGTTAGGAATATAATTGTAGAAGTCACAAAAGCCCCTTTCCTGCCCCAGTTACATATATATTTTTAAGTTTTTGCGTAACAAAGAGAAAAATGGTTTTAACTCACTGCAGGTCTGGCTTTGCGGTGGGCCATAGTGGAGGAATTCTGTCTCCTGTTGCTCTTTTTTTTTCCTCCCAGTTAGAGAAGGAACAAAAGGAAGTACAGTAATTGTTTTATATTGTTTTCAAGCATGAAATGGTGATTCTTGTTTCCAGGTTTAGAGTTCTTAATAGGCATCTGTCTAGACTTGCAACAACTCTAGTACTTTGATGGAGCTAAAGTTTATTACTATTATCATTTCTTTAGCTTATTTTACAGGCTTCTTTCTCCATCTCTCCCAATTGTGGAGTGCATGTGGGGGTGCAGAAGGTTGTCCCTCCGAGGATTTTCTGCTTAGGGATTTAAAAATATATATTTATTTATTTCAGAGAGGAAGGGAGAGGGAGAGAGAGATGGAAACATCAGTGATCAGAGAGAACCATCCATCGGCTTGAGGCTTGATCGGCTGCCTCCTGCATGCCCCACACTGGGAATCTAGCCCTCAACCTGGGCATGTGCCCTGACGAGGAATCGAACTGTGACCTCCTGGTTCACAGGTCAATGCTCAACCACTGAGCCACGCCGGCCAGGCCAGTGATTTTTATTCTGAATTTAATAACTGAGTGAACAGAAAATTTCTGTGTGGGAAATAAAGTAGCAAAGTCACTTAGATCCCTTGGGCCTAGAGGTAGTGGTTATTTTCAAAGGACAACTTGACCATAATTTTGAGAAGAAATTGCTAGGTCAGAATGAACCAGTGTAAATTAAAAAATATATATATATATTTTTTACTGATTTTAGAGAGAGGAAGGAAGAGGAATAGAGAAATAGAAACATCCGATGAGAGAGAAACCTCTTATCAGCTGCCTCCTGCACGCCTCCTACTGGTGATGGTGCCTGCAACCCGTGCATGTGTCCTGACCCAGAATCTATTCAGTGATCTCTTGGTTCATGGGTTGATGCTCAACCAGTGAGCTACGTTGGCGAGGCTTAGCTAGTGTAAATTTTACAAGCAAGAATGAAATTTCTTACAGGAGTTTTGGTGTTGTATTTAATCACAATCTTTTTTTTTTTTTTAAATCTTCACCTGAGGGTTGAGATAAAATAAAATATTTTTATTTTTTCCAGTGATTTTTTTTTTTTAAAGATGGAACTCTTCACAAATTTGCGTGTCATCCTTGCACAGGGGCCATGCTAATCTTCTCTGTATTGTTCCAATTTTAGTATATGTGCTGCTGAAGCCAGCACTCCATTGATTTTTTAAAATAATTGTTTATTGTTGAAATTATTACATATGTCCCTTTTTTTCCCCTATTGACCCCCTCAGGCCCCAGTGATTTTTTTTTTTTTTTAGATAGAGTGGAAAGGATGGAGGAGGAGGGGAGAGAGAGAAACATTGATGTGAGAGAGACACATCGATTGGTTGCCTTCCATACTTGCCCCAATGGGGTTGGGGATAGAGCCTGCAACCTAGGTACATGCCCTTGACTGGGAATTGAACTCGAGCCCTTGGGTCCAGTGGCTGATGCTCTAATCACTGAGTAAACTGGCCAGGGCTTTTTTTTTTTTAAGGTGTACTTCTGTTTTTAGATGAGTGAAATCCTTTTCCTTCCTTTATTTTAGGTTACCCCCGAAGTATTGACTTGAGGTTGGATTATATTGAAGAGCTTCTGACCACTCTCTTTCATTACCAAAACCTTGTGCTTGAGGCCCAACTAAGGAGTCCACCTCAGTGAACCCGTCAGCTCTCTCTCTGATAGCCATAAAAGACCCTTCCAAGTTAATTTGGACCACATATTTGTCTGCACTTTATGGAGGATGAAACCATCAAACCAAATGAACATTGCTGCTGATACAGAAGCCTTGGTGGCAGAAAATTAAAAACTTGAACATTTGTGAGTGTGTGAAGAATTCTAATGGGACACTGAATGTGTGTGTGTGTGTAAGTGTAAGTGTAAGGTGTTCAGAACCCTGTGGTATTTCTGTGTGGTCTTCAAAGCCTTTGTTTTCACGGCTGGGGAAAGCCCAGTGGCTGTTTTATGGTGGTTGATTTCCTTACCAGCCTGAGTATGAGTGCTCAGACTTCCCCAGCACAGAAGGGCCTGAATCCAGGGCTTATGTGCCAGGAAAGTTACGCCTGCAGCGGGACTGACGAAGCTGTCTTTGAGTGCGATGAGTGCTGCAGTCTGCAGTGTCTCCGCTGCGAGGAGGAGCTCCATCGGCAGGAGCGCCTGAGAAACCACGAGCGGATCAGACTCAAACCTGGCCACATCCCTTACTGTGACCCCTGCAAGGGCCCCAATGGGCACTCACCAGGTGTGAGGCAGAGGGCAGCTGTGAGGTGCCAGACCTGTAAAATCAACTTGTGCCTGGAGTGCCAGAAGAGGACTCATTCTGGGGGTAACAAAAGGAGACACCCCGTTACTGTCTACCATGTCACGAAGGCCCAGGAGTTACTGGAGGAAGAGGAGATGGATGAGGAGACCAAGAGGAAGAAGATGACTGAGAAGGTTGTGAGTTTCCTCCTAGTAGATGAAAATGAAGAAATTCAGGTAAGCCCTTGGGGATTCATGTGGGGGTAGTGGGGCAGATCTGTTGTTGGAAGGTAGCTCTCAAAAGGGGAGTCTAGGAGGAGCTCCCATTTTAAGCATTAAAAGGCAAGACCCCTGAAAGCTTAAATTGCAAGGAGTCAGGTTTAGTTTCTTACCAAGTTGTGTGACTTTGGGCTGAATTTCTCTCTCTCTCTCTCTCTCTCTCTTTTTTTCTTTTTCGACTGAATTTCTTCTCTGAGCCTCAGTTTTTTCATCTATAAATTGGGAACGTTGAGACTTCATTGGTTGTTGTGAGGATGAAATGGCAGTTTTGTTTAGCTTATTGCATAATAAGTGCTCAGTATATGATAGCTGTTATTATTATTAGGAAAAACTGATTTAGAACTGTTTTCTGAACGAGAACACTTAGGCAAGTTGTGAATAAATGTGAATGATGAGGGATTCTACCTGTGCAGGGAAAGAAACACTGATAGTGAGTACCATGGGAGTGTTAGGCAATAAGTCATAAGCCTGCTCACTCCATTTAGAGAGGCAGGTCTTTTTTATTTATTTATTTATTTATTTATTTATTTATTTATTTATTTATTTATTTATTTATTATGTTTGTATTGATTTCAGAGAGAGGAAGGGAGACCGGGAGAGGCATAGAAACACCAATGATAAGAGAGAATCAATGATTGGTTGCCTCCTGCACGCCCCATACTGGGGATTGAGTCTGAAATCCTGGCATATGCCCTGACTAGGAATCAAACCATGATTTCCTGATTCATGGGTCGATGTTCAACCACTGAGCCACACCAGCCTGTCTTTAAAAAGTGGCATGTGAGCCCTAGCTGGTTTGGCTCAGTGAATAGAGTGTCCACCTGCAGACTGAAGGGTTCTGGGTTCGATTCCAGTCTAGGGCACATGCCCAGGTTTCGGGCTTGATCCCCAGTGGGGGGCATGCAGGAGGCAGCAGATCAATGATTCTCTCTCATCATTGATGTTTCTCCCTCTTTCCCTCTCCCTCTCCCTTCCTTTCTGAAGTCAATAACTATATATATATATATATATATATATATATATATATATATATATATATAAAAGTGGCATTTGAGCCCTGGTTGGTGTGGCTCAGTTGGAGTGTTGTCTGTGCACTGAAGGTTGCGGGTTCAATTCCTGGTCAGGGCATATACCTAGGTTGTGGTTCAGAGTATGGGAGGCAACCCGTCCATGTGTATCTTTGATATTTCTCTCTCTCTCCTCTCTCTCTTTCTATCTCTCTATCTTTATCTCTTTCTCTTTCTCTCTACCCTCTCTCTCCCTCCCTCCCTCCTCCCTCTCTGAATTCAATTAAAATTTAAAAAAAAAAATATATTTTATTGATTTTTTACAGAGAGGAAGGGAGAGAGAGAGTTAGAAACACCAATGAGAGAGAAACATCGATCAGCTGCCTCCTGCACACCCCCTACTGGGGATGTGCCTGCAACCAAGGTACATGCCCTTGACCGGAATCGAACCCGGGACCCTCCAGTCCGCAGGCTGACGCTCTATCCACTGAGCCAAACCGGTTTCGGCTCAATTAAAATTTTTTTAAGTGGCATTTGATAAGGATAGTATTCTCTCCAGATGGGCTCTTCCTATTTTCATGTATAGGCTTCTGATTAGTAAAAGCCAGTGAGACACCTGGGAGTACAGAAGGACTGAAGAACATTTGATTTGATTCTGAGGTGGGGAGAGGGTAGTGTATGACCACTAGGGGAGACTGGGGAAGGGGTGGTATAATGTTTATACTTTCCAGAGAAGGTAGTATAAGGTCTGTGCTTTCGAGTGACGACTGCTTGATTCATATCCTGGCTATAACACTTATTGACTTATTGGCTATATAACCGTGTTAAGTTATAAGCTCTGTGCCTTCTACTCCGTGGTAGTAGTTGAGAGGTTTCAAAGATATTAGGAATGGGAAGGATTTATCTTAAGGCCTGGCACATAGTGTCCACTACCAGTCTGTTGCAGTAGTTGTTTTTTTTTAAATCTTTATTGTTGAAAATATTACATGGGCTCTCTTTTTCCCCCAATTAACCTCTTCCAGCTTGCTCTCGTTCTCCTCTTATCCCCCTCTTTTTTTTTTTTTAATATTTTTGTTGATTTCAGAGAGGAAGGGAGAGGGAGAGAGAGATAGAAACATCAATGATGAGAGAGAATCATTGATTGGTTGCCTCCCGCTCTGCCCTAACCAGGGCTGGGATGGAGCCTGCAACCAAGGTACGTGTCCTTGATAAGGACCCTTCAGTCCGAGGACCGACTCTCTTATCCACTGAAACCAAATTGGCTAGGGCTCTTGGGTTTCTTTCATAAAGGACCGATGTAATTCCATTCATGAGGGCTTTATTCTAATGATCTAGTCACCTCCAAAGACCCCATCTCCTAATACCATCATATTGGGGGTTAGATTTCAACATGTGAATTTTGGAGGGGATACAAACATTCCGTCTACAGCATTGTATTTTATAGATGAAGACACCGAAGCACAGAGAGATGAAGTAACTTGCCAAGATCAAGTTACAGTAAGTGGTAGAGGATTTGAACACAGGTATCTGGCTCTAAGATTCTTGCTTTGTGACACTTCTGCTATCTCTGACCAAATCATTTAAACTTTCTAATTAAGCTTCATATGGTCAAAAGCATCAGATCACCAGTTCCTCATGGCTGCTGTAAGAATCAAATGAAAGAGCTCTATATAAATGTAAGACTTGTCATTGAAGAACTCCTTCCTCATAGCAATAAATACTCTATGAAAGAAAAAAAGTAAAAAAAAAAAAAAAAAAAAAAAAAGAAAGAAAGAAAGAAAAGAAAAGGGGAATAAAAAAGAAAGAGAAAAGACAAAAAAAAAAAAAAATCCTATGAGTTAGGACCCAACTTTGTTTTTATTTTCTTGTTTCTAGGCATCTGTGTACATAAGGAATATTTTAGCAGCTTATAGGCAGTTAATGTTATGTGTGGTTTCCTCAAATTCTATGGCCTAGAGTCTCCTAAGGATTGTTGCTAGTGATTCAAGTATTCAGTTTTTTTTGGAAAACTTAAAGGACAAAAAGTTACCTTTTAGAGGTGGAAATTTTTTATCATTGCATTGTTGTCATTTGAGTGGGTACTAGAATTATAAATTTGATGAGAGACTAACTTTTGGTCTCAGAAGTAGAAACTCATTTGTGGCCTGCTAGCCAAAGCCACTCAATAATTCATCACAGTTATTGACCATATGTTATGTGCCAGGCACTTTCTAGGTTCCAGGGATACATGGTTAAAAAACTTGGTCCATGCCATCCTAGAACTTACCATTTGAGTGGGGAAAGCACAGTTCACATATGTAAAACACATAAACAGATGGTTTAGTTGTAGTAAGTATTATTATTTTTATTGATGGATTTTAGCGAGAGAGAGGAAGAGGGAGAGAGAGCAACATCAATTTGTTGTTCCACTTAGTTATACATACATTTGGTTGATTCTTATATGTGCCCTGAACGGGGATCGAACCTACAACCTTGGTGTTTCGGAACTATGATCTAACTAACTAAGCTACCCAGCCAGGGCCTGGAAGATGATTTGGAACCCACTCTTGGAGGATAGTCAGGGAAGGTTTTATTGTAGAGGTGACTTACAAGCAAAGACCTGATGATTGATACTACCTGGGCAAATAGACCTCCAGAGGGAAATGAGAACAAAAAGAAGGTGGGACGGCATGTTTGAGTATGCCAGTGTGGCTGGAGTGAGTTGTAGAGTGTGCTAAGGAAACAGGTGCAGAAACAAGCAGGTGCCACATCACATGGGGCCTTGTAGACCCTAGAAATAACTGGATTATGAGACTAATGAGAAGCACCTATCTGCTTTATGCTAGAGAGTCACATGACCTGATAGAACTTTTTAAGAGAAGTCCCTTTACTAGAGTGTGAAGACTAGATTGTGGTGATTGTAGGGGGACACGAGTGAAAGCGGTGAAACCACTTCGGAGGCTGTGGCAGAAGGTGAGGTGAGAGGTGGCTTAGATTTGGTGTTATCATTGACATGATGAGATGGAAAAATATTAATGAATGAGGGACACAGTTTGGATGTAAAATGAATGCTGATATATTGGGTGGAGGAGTGAGGGAATGAGAGAACTTAGTGGTGACGCCTGGGCATTTGGTTTGTGCAAATAGCACCTGCTTAATACCCCAACTTTTATTGAATCTATAAAACTAAAGGTCTTTAAGAACAAAATTTATGCAATAAAGAGAGCTAAATTAGCCTCATTTGGTATTAAACTAACACAGTAATTCTCAACCAGGAGTGATTTTGCCTCCTTAGGGGGCATTTGGCCATGTTTGGAGACACCTTTGCTTGTCACAGATTGGGGGTGGTGGTGCTACTGGCAAGTGGGTAGAAGCCAAGGTGCTGCTAAGTATCTTACAATGCTTAGGGCAGCCCCCTCCCCCCAAAAAACAAAACAAAACAAGAATTATCTGGCTCTAGCTGGTTTGGGTCAGTCATTAGAGCATCGGTCCATGGACTGAAGAGTCTTGGGTTCGATTCTGGTCCAGGGCACATACCTCAGTTGCAGGCTTGATCCCCATCCCCAGTTGGGGTGTGTGTGGGAGGCAACCAATCCATGTCTCTCACATTGATGTTTCCCTCTCTCTGTCTCTCCTCCTCCCTTCCACTCTCTCTAAAAATCAAAGGGGAAAAAATATCCTTGGGTGAGGATTAACAAAAATAATAATTATCTGGTACAAAATGTCAGTAGTGCTGAGATTGGGAACCTGATCTAACAGATGAAGATTTGGTTGAATAGGAGACCTGGATTCTAGTGAAGTGGAAAATATATCAGGAACAAAATATTTAATCGGTACACTAATTTTTTTCTCTCCCTCTTTTGGTTCTGTTCACTCCTCAGAAGTAATCCAGGTGAAATCAGTATTTTCTTTTGGCATATGAAATAGTTAGACTTTCTGGGTGTGTTTGTTGATTTTTCTAGGCCCAGTAGAATTGTGCTAGGAAAACCAAAGGATTTAAGGATCCATTATTTACAGCCCATAATAAGTAGTTGATCCACACTGACAAGTCACTGTAATCTCTTGAAGTTAGAGACAACAACCTTAGCAAATAACTCAAAAGGTTAGAAGAATAGTTCTAATAATTAGGGTTCTTTAAGGGAAGGAAGAGGATAGTAGGAATTCAGATATCTTACCAGAATGTTTATTCATAAATGGGAAAAAAGATTCAAAATTTTCTCTTCATTCTTATGTACACATACATTTAAACCCCATACAAGTTTTTTTTTTTCTTCCCCATAATCACCCCATTTTCCTCTTTGTCTCTTTTCTACAAACTTCCTATAACTGTCCTCTTTCCAAGAGAATAGAGCAGCAGCCTGACAGGAAATTTTCCCTGTTTCCTCTTTTTGCTGACTGACCCCTGACTGGGACATTAGGAGAACCAGGGAGTTTTTCATGCCAAAAGACTCCTCATGCCCAGCATGCAAGGTGTTAAAGAACCCAGTGAGCTGGGGTGGTCAATGAGAAGCTAAGAAAATACCCACTGGGCAGGCCCTCCTGACTCAGAAATTGACAGCCTTGGGCCCTCCAGGAAACGGGAGACCAAGGGAGTCTTCTTTGTCCTTCCCTCAGCGAAGTCCGTGGTGGACCTCATCTCACTGAGACCGTCCCTTTAAGAAGACCCATCACGGTACTTGGCTGCGTCACTTGTTTACAGTCCCAGAATAGTGTGGCTCAAAATACTGGGACTTGGCTTTTTTTTTTTTTTTTTTAAGTTGGCTAAAAGAGACATTATTTTAATGGGATCCAGGAATGGAAAATAGCAGAGGATGTCTTCAGACTGCTGGGGAATCCTGAACCACAAACTGGCTGTGCTAGCCTCATCTGCTGGTGACTCCTTGGCCCTTTCTCTGCTTCCGGGCCTAGGGTACCTTGCTGGGTGGGGCTTGCTCTTTCCAGGCCCTTTGTTTCAGACAGGCTGGCGGGAACCCCTTAACTTAATTCTGGTCAATAGGTCATGAGCCAGAGGGCTCATAATCTTCTACATCGTGGGACTTGCCCATTTTTCTCTCCCAATGGCCGCATTCTTGTAAGGACCAATTTTGGTGCTGTGGCTCTTAGCCTTTTGGTAAGTTCTGGTCAGGACATGAATATATATTTACTATTGGTTCTTAGGTGCTATATTTTAAAAAGTAACACAAAGCCATAGGTCTGTTCAGGAGCTGTCTGCCTGTCAAAATAATAAGCAATAATTGGAGAAGCAGCAGAGGCTCCCTCCACGACTGCCGCCTTTCACTTCTAAAAGCCCAAGAAAAAGCCCCTTTTGTTTAGTAATAATGGTGGAGGGGGAGGCATTGTATGGGGTTACTGGGAAATGCAGGGTTGAGGGTGACTCAGACAGGCAAAAAAATGAGAGAGCCCCTATTGTGTGCCTTCAGTTTCTGCTCTGCATCTTCTGAGCTTTCTCAGCCTTGCGCTGTTGTAACAGGCTCCTGGCATTTAACCTGGGAGGCTATTTTGTTTAGTGCAGGGCTGTTTAAAATCTGACCCATATAAGCCATCAAAATCACTGTGAGTCAGCTTTTCAGGGAACCTATTTTTAACTATTTCAAGTTACCTCCAGTTTGTGCAATTCTCATTTTTTCTGGTCTGTCACTTCCTTAAAGTGATGGATTTTTTTCTGGAATTGGGCAAACATCTGGCTTTCTGAGTCAGGGGTAGTATAAGAGGAAGATTTCTTATCCTGTTGACCTTCTTTGTTTTCCCTGTGGATGCATCTCCTGGTCGTACCACCTTCGAGTTTGTCCTGGAGCAGGGAAGGGCTTCTGAGAGCAGGCTGCAGTTTCCTGGGGAGTCTTGCTTGCTTTGGGAGGAGCTCCCATGAGATCATTTCTCTCTGGGCTTAGAACTGCTAACCGAATGGAGCACATTTGATTGGTGGTGGGAAATCAGAGGAAAGCTAATGGATGAGACCCTGGAGAAGGGATTGTAGAAGGTTCCAGGCAAGGGGAATTGGAAAGACCCCTGGGCAGGACATGGGAGGATTTTTGGAGGCAGGAAAGGGTGGATGCTTCCTTGGAGGATGTTTTGTTCATTTTGCCTCTTTCCAATGACTTTTGGCCAGAAATGAAGAGGCTCTGTTTGAACTGTTTGTGTGGTTGTCTTGGTAGTGGCTGGCGTGCTTGGGCAGAAGAGTGTGTATACCAGCATATGTAAGCACTTGACCTCTGCCTTGACTTCACTGGAGGATGATTCTACTTCCTAGCAGCTCTGGAAAATTTCCCCCTCTTCTGATTTCCTTCTACTTGTGACTGAATTATTGCTGTCTTTCCCAGGGAATTTGAGTCTAGATGGTGGAATGCTTGAGCAGAACTGACAGAGCTTGATTCTGACATGTAGGCACAGACACCCCAGCTTCAGGTGAAGAGAGCAATTCAGCAGTCCTAGGGTATTTTAGAAATTCCTCTGCTTTCCAGCTTCTGCCTAGTGTCTAAAGTGTTTTCCATAATCTCTCATAACCTTTTTCTAAGGGCTCAATTCAGTTTACATGTGTCATTTAACAACAGTCATAAACATTTATTGAGTGTCAATTATGTGCCTTATTAGTTTGAGTAATCTCTGAAAAATCTGTCACTTTTGGGGGAGGGGGAAGTTTCTGTCTAGAATTAAACATAAATGATTTCAGGTTTAAAGTCTGTTTTTCATTGTTCATGACATTCCTTTTCCTTTCATTACCACAGAAAATTGAGTTGGATACTTTTTTTTTTTTTTAAAGGATTGACCTAGATTTGGGCATTAAAGTGCAGCCTTCCCTGACCATCGTATTTATAAGAGCAACCCTTATCCCCACTTTGTAGTCCTAGTCTTATATCCCGATTTTTTTTCACAGCACTTATCACCATTTGACCTGACATAAAAAAAAGTACATGACATGACACGACTTTTAAGAATAAACTCTTTTGTGGTATAATTTACACATTGTAAGTGTACAGTTCTATGAGTTTTGACAACTATATGTACACGAGTAACCCCCCTGTTCCCCACCAAGGTCAAGGTAGAGAACTTTTCTATCCCCCCAGAAGGTTACCTTGTGCCATTTTACTAATCAATTTATTTATTTATTTTAAAGATTTCTAATTGATTTTTAGAGAAAGAGGAAGGGAGAAGGAGAGAAAGAGAGAAACATCCATGTGAGAGAGAAACAGTAATCAGCTGTTGCCTGCATGCCCTCAAGCCAGCAACTGGGCATGTGCCCTGACTGGAATCAAACAGTGATTTCCTGGTTCAAAGGTTGACGCACAACCACTGAGCCACGCTGGCTGGGCTGGGCAGTGATTTTTACCTCTTCTGTTCGTCAGCATCTAGACAGTGTTTGGCACATAGTACGTACTCAAATATTTGTTGAATGAATGAAATGTGCTAATGAGAGTAAATAAATGTAACATTTAATTAAACATTTAATGAGTGCCTACTCTGTGCTGACAACTGAAGGAGATACAAAGTGGCAGTAAGACTCTGAATTTGCCCTTGGTGAGAGGACCGTCTAGTGGTAGTAGAAGACAAATACATAGAATAAGGTGCATAATGTCAGAGCGTTATGGAGAAAATATGGCCATTGAGAGGAGGGTGTTATTGCTGGAGGAGTTACTATTGTTAATTGACTTTAAAATAGTTATATGCTATATTCTTACTTAACCACGGCTCTACTATCTCACTCCATATTGAATAGAAACCAGACCCCTCTCAGTTTTGGACTCAGACACCAAAGATCTCCTTATAAAGCTGTGCCATCTACTAAGATCTTCGGCATAAACTGTGAGAAGAGCACTTTAGTGAGTCTCTGGTGTAGTGATAATTCTTGGAATCATTCTTTTGAAGACTGAATGCTTTCTTATGCATAATATATGTATTATGCAACCTTATAACAGCTTTTTTTCCCGTTAAATGGAAGACACATCCTTTTGAGGGAGGGAGTGGTAAATACTGAGTATCTTCCTTGTCCCATTATCCCTAATTCTATAAAGAGGCATTTATTGGAAAACTTCCTCCAGGAGGGTTTTTAATTGGGGTAATGGAATGCAAATTCTGTAGTGGCTGCAATAACTGGCCTGGAGGTGAACCAGACAGCTACGGCAATAATGTCAGTCAGCACTTCTCTAGCATTTGCTACATGCCTCCACTGTGCAAAGTGCTTGATGTACATCGTGTCACTTAATCCTCACAGCAAGCTGAGGTTCAGGTAAATTAAATAACTTCTTTAAGGTTATTCTAAAGTTAGTGAGTGGTGGAGACTGGTTGGGTGAACACTTAATGGTAATAGGGACTGTTTCGTTCTAAAGAGCCTGTAGCATCTGCATTTTGTGCTGAGTTTATTAATTTGTTTTAACAAATATGTGTTGATTTCCTATTAGGTGTCAGGCCCTGTGCTGGGGCTGCAGTGGTGAACAATACAGACCCCTTGCTAGCATGGAGTACATTCTATTTGGGAATCTCAGAACCAGGACGATGTTAACAGAGATGATGGGTTGAGAATGAAGACTTTGAGAAAGAGAAGGGTTGAGTAAATTATCCCTGGTGTAATTCAGGTAGAGGTGGACTTGAACCTAGCTCTCTTGTCTTCTGTCTAGCCTCATGTTTTCACTGCTAAGTCTCAGAGCCTTTACTGGACCTTATGCCCATTGTTGTTGTTTTTTTAAAATATTTTTATTGATTTCAGAGAAGAAGGGAGAGGGGAAGAGAGAGGAGAAACATCAGTGATGAGAGAGAATTATTGATCGGCTGCCTCCTGCATGCTCCCTACTGGGGATCAAGCCCGCAACCCAGGCATGTGCCCTGACTGGGAATCAAACCGGGACCTCCTGGTTCATAGGTTGACATTTAACCACTGAGCTACACCAGCCGGGCTGTGCCTGTTTTTGTAGCTGGCCACTTAAAAGGGGAGCTGCATCTCCCATCTGTAAGTTCCTTGGAAGAGTCCCTTGAGGATGATGTGGCTCTTGAGGATGCCTCAGTATTTCCAGTCTGTCCTCAGAATTCAGTTTTGCTTTGGAAAGCTTTCTATCTATCTATATTATATAAAAGACTAATATGCTAAGTGTCCATCTGACCGATAGCTATGATGCACACTGACCACCAGGGGGTAGGCACTCAATGCAGGAGCTGCCATGATGCGCACTGACCATTTACAGAGAAACAGTACCACAGACCTGGCACCCACAAATCAACACTTGGCTTCCCCCAAGTGGGACACAGGCCCCGCCACCATCTTGGAGCAACAGCCCACCGAATTGCAGCCAATGCTGCCGAGACCCCATGGTGCAAAATGGCCCAGCCCAGCCCAGCCTGGAAACGGTTGCTGTGGGTGCCGGTAATGATGTCATGTAGCAATGCCCAGCTTCCTCTCCCTAGCGACTAGCCTCTTTGAAATTTCTTCAGCCCAGGAACACAACTTGCTTTATAGCCAGGTGGAAACATTTTACACTTTAACCAAATGTCTGTGAAGTGTTTTCCCATGCCTCATCTCATTTGATCCTCACAGAAGTTCTGGAGTAGGTAGATAGGAGACTCGGTGGAATCCTATTTTCTTTTCATTAGCTGGAAAACAGAGATTTAGAAAGCTCAGAAATTTGACCCACCTGAAAAGAAGTAAGAAATGGTGGACCTTGAAAATGACTTCAGGTTTTCTCACAGCACAGAATATAGTCAAACACTGCTGCAGTTAAATATTTTACCCTTTGTTCTCCCTGCGTGATCTACAATAATAACCTGCTTCATGTTGATATTTACTGCTGTGTTGCTGACAGTTACCTGAAAGAGAAGTTGGGGTGCTTCACTGGGCTGGAAAAAGTTTAGCTAAATCAGAAAGCAGGTCTAATTAAGCAAGTTTATTCTCTATATATAAAAGGCTAAGTTGACTCACCCATGCACGATACATATAAAGCTCTTGCTGGCGCCAATCGCACCTGTGTTTTGATCTGTCATTGTTGATCGTGAATTTGGTTGACACTTCTATTATAGAGAAAGGGTGAATAGCGATATGAATTATTAATTAATTAATTTCCTTTCAATGTGCACGAATTCGTGCACCGGGCCACTAGTTCAGACATAAATGGAGAGCTGAATTGGTTGAGGTCAAAGAGACTGATCATGAAGCTAAAAATGACTATTTTTAAAGAATTCATTGTGTGGATCATCTCTTCATAGAAACAATCTCTCTCCTGCTCTAGAGTAAAAGGAGAGCGGCAGGCAGTGTCTGTGAGGCCACGTGTCAGAAGAACCGTGGGTAGTTCTAAGACATGGGAGAATTCCTGACCTCTCAAGTAATGGAACACTTTGGGGACACTGGAGTGGAAGGAAGTGATCTTTGCCCTTACCGAATGTGTTCATTGTGTTTGTGAAGCCAATCTCATGCCTTCAGTGGTCTTAAGAAAACATTTGATTGAGAAACAGTACTTTTTATGTTATGCTATTGATACATACATGGATGAACACAAAGATACCGGTATACACTTCTTTTAGGATAGAATGAGAGGCCTTTTTCTGAACTCTCTGGGTTAGAGAAACAGGTTTACTAGAACTTTCTGGCAGTAGGGGTTTGCTATTGGAATGGAGCCTCCTTATCATTTGGGCTTTAAAATTAGAACGGCCACTGACTGGTTGACATTGTTTAAGTAAAATCCTGTTTGAAAATTAGGCCATGGGCTTAAATCATTGCCTGGAGCATTTTTCTTTTCTTCCTTTTTTTAAATATATTTTGTTGATTTTTACAGAGAGGAAGAGAGGGGGATAGAGAGTTAGAAACATCGATGAGAGAGAAACATCGATCAGCTGCCTCCTGCACACCCCCTACTGGGGATGTGCCTTCAACCAAGGTACATGCCCTTGACCGGAATCAAAGCCGGAACCCTTCTTCAGTCCGCGGACCGAAGCTCTATCCACTAAGCCAAACCAGTTAGGGCTGGAGCATTTTTCAACATGATGGAAGTCGGTCTGGATTTGTCAGGGAAGAGTTCCCTCACCTTCCACTTCCCCTTTCCCTTCCCTGAAATAAGGAAACTGTAACCCAAGTTCTATACCTGTGCTGCTCTCTTAAATAAATGAAATATTAAGTTATAGTTTCCTTTTGGGATAGTGGTCCCAGTTCTGATAAGAGCGAGAATCTGGTTGGTTTCAGTGGGCTCAGTATCTTCCACTGAACTCAGCCAAAAATGGAATGAAAGCAAAGTAAACTGGAGGCCAACACAGAAAAGTAATGAAGAGGAACTTAACTTTGGGAATAACTATCGACTTAGACTGGGTTTTATTTTTTATTAATCCTCACTTCGGATATTTTTCATTGTTTTTTAGAGAGAGTGGGAGGGGAGGAGAGACAAAAAGGGAGAAACGTTGATGTGAGAGAGACACGTTGATTGGTTGCCTCTCACACGCACCCCAGCCAGGGCCAGGGATCAAGCCTGCAACTGAGGTATGTGCCCTTGACGGGAATCGGACCCAGGACCCTCCAGTCTGCAGGCCAGTGTTCTAGCTACTGAGCCCAACTAGATAGGGCAACTTAGACTAGTTTTAGAATCTCAATGAAGAGGTATAAAATAATCTGTTGGGTCTTAGCAGTATGGCTCACTTGGTTGAGCATCATCCTGTGCACTGAAAGGTCGCTAGTTCCATTCCTGGTCAGGGCACATGCCCAGGTTGCAGCTTGATCTCTGGATAAGGGTGCGTGTGGGAGGCAGCCAATCGATGTTTCTCTCTCACATCGATGTTTCTCTCTTTTCCCCCCTTTCCCTTCCCCTCTCTCTAAAACAAATAAAAACATATTTTTAAAAATAATCTTTTTGGTTCAGGGGTGGAATTTATGATAAGCATTAGATTGTTACTGAAAGCAAGCAAGTGTCCCTTAGCTCTTTCTATTGCTTTGGTTAGGAGCTGATTTTTGCCCTTGGCCACAGGGAACACCTTTATAAAGATTTGAAGGACTGTATGATTGTAGTTGGTACCAATTAGATCCTCTTCATCCAGAGAGGCCAAAATTGAAAGAACCTCAATGCTGAGCTACTTGCCTTGGGATTGTTTTCTGTTGTCTTTGGTGTTTAATTTCAGGAGTCTGATTGTGTTCTGTTGAACTTGACTTTCCAAGGCTCTTTCCCCATCTCTTGCTTTTCCCTTCCCAGGCCTCCTCAGAACAAAGCCCATGTGGTTGGCCATTCTTCCTGGATTATTCTGGGAGGGCTAAGAAGGAATTTCTTAAGGGAGATTGTCATTCTGGTGCCTGCTTGGGTCAGAGGTTGACTGCTGGATTCTTTTCACTACCATGAACTGCTCTGAATTCTAACTTGGAACAATGAAGTTCACTGAGTACTGTTATTTTTCATTTTAGAAACTCAACTTCAAACTCTACACAAAGTGAAAAGCTTTGTGAGTGAGATGAAGAGGTATACTGTTTGGTTTCTTGAAGATGTGTGTGCCGTTAGATGCCAACTTTACTAAGAGTCGTAAAGCCAGTATGAATGATAATATGTTGTTTTGCTTTGAGGGAGAGGAAAGAAGTTATCAGAAGCAAGCAGCAAGCATTTTTTAGGTAGAATCAGTTTACACTTCACCATTGCTGATTTAGTACCTGAATGAGCAACTTCTGAGCACCAAGCAGGTCCCAGCCCAGCTGCTGCTGCAGTGCCCCTGGATGTTTTCCCAGTGCTGGTCTTTAAATATTAACGGCTAATATTTATTGAGTGCTTACTTCGTGCCAGGCATTGTGCTATGCAAAGTAGGATCATTGATTACAAACAGGAAGAACCAGTGGAGCAGGAGCCTTGTTCCCTTCTGGCCCTTTCCTTCCCTCATCAAAGGGAGTCTTCTTATTTTTACTTTTTCCTTCCCTCACTGAAAACCAGTCTTGCTACCACCTAGGCCTAGGTTGTTCTCTCCTGGCTCATTTAAAGATGAATTGAGTAGTAAAACTGGGAGCAAAATTATGTGAAAGATACAGGAAGGAAAAATGAACCATGTTTTCTGTTTGCAAGGCACATTCTCATTTATCTATTTATTTGATTAGCAACCACTACCCTGTCAAGGGAGGCAAAAGTGGCTATACCCCATTTTACACATGAAAAAAAATGCAGTCAGTGCATGTTAAATGATTAGCTAGGACTGTCAGCCTATGGCCCTGGCCGGTGTGGCTCAGTTGGTTGAAGCATTGTCCCTGTGTACTAGAAGGTCTCGGGTTCGATTCCCACTCAGGGCACATACCCAGGCTGCAGATTCGATTCCCGGTCGGGGTGCGTGTACGGGAGGCAAACAGTCCATGTGTCTTATATTAATGTTTGTCCCTCCCTCAAATCAATTAATAAGAAAAAACAAAAAACAAAACCCAGCTTAGAGCTTTGAACTTCTTCTCCCAGAATTCTTTGCTCTAGACTCAGTTGTATATGCCCAACACATGAACAGATGTGTTTAATACCCCAGGATACCAAGTGCCCAAACAATATCCCAGATGCTTACAGGGAGTGTTTTATTTTCATCCCAAATGAATTTATATATGTTATGTACATCATTTAGTCAGTACTTAATCAGTATGAGTAATGAGACATTTAATTCTGTACCTGAAGGCTCCCATGTGTCCCTTTATAGGTGCCTCCTATTACATATATGGGTAACAGTTGTGGGCTAACAGATTCATAACAGAGTAGATTTCTAGGGGAGAAAATCCTTAGATGTACTCTTCAACGCTTATGGATACTGAGGGGACTGTTTGAGAAGGTAAATGGCTCTTATGGTGGATCCTTGCTAGTAGAGGTTTATGGAGCTTTTAAAAAATACTAGAGGCCCAATGCACGAAAATTCGTGCAAGAGTAGGCCTTCCTCATCCCCCCAGCCCCCCCACCCCCCTGCCGGCACCAGCTTCCCTCCGGCACCCGGGGCCCGGGCTGCTTCCTTCCTGCCCAGGCTTCGTCAAGAAAGACGTTCAGAAGACGTCCAGTCTAATTAGCATATTACCCTTTTATTATTATAGATATTATTTTGTTGATTTCAGAGAGGAAGGGAGAGAGAGATAGAAACATTAATGATGAGAGAGAATCATTGACCGGCTGCCTCCTGCACGCCCCCCACTAAGGATTGAGCCGAAACTCGCGCATGTGCCCTGACTGGGAATTGAACCGTGACCTTCTGGTTCATAGGTCAATGCTCAACCTCTGAGCCACACCAGCTGGCCTTTATGGAGCTTTTGTTTTGTTTCTCCTGCTGGCCAACTTAGCAGCTTGGAACCAGGCTGGCTGAGTGACACCAGTCTAAAATGGGCTGTTCTGAGTGCAGAATCTCAGAGGGAAGGCGGGCGGTGGAGGGTGGGTGGGTGGGAGGTAATCAACCGAAGACCATGTATGTATATATGCATAACTGATGGACATAGACAATTAAGTGGTGAAAGCCTGGGTCGGGGAGTGGGGGTGGGCTGGAGGGAGTTACTGGGGGGGGGGGGAAGGGGGATATATGTAATACTTTCAACAATAAAGATTTAAAGTAAATAAATAAAATGAGCTGTTCCATGTAACTTCTTGTTCCTCTCAGTTGTCTGGTAAATCATGAGCCCATTACCAGGTTGATTGAATGAGGCTGTGTGGTAAGCCCTAAGGAAGATATAGGGTGGAGAAAAGTGATTAAAATGGCAAACAGGGTGTCTGGCATTCATTTATTCAATAGCTGGACAATGAACTCCTCTATGTCATGTGGTGTTCCAAATGCTAGAGATGTAAAGAGAAAATAGACAGGGTCCTGCCCTCATGGATATAGTGGGCATTTAGAAAATTATTAGTCTGATCATTAACATTAAGGCTTCTAACTATGTAACAATAGTGATGTTATTAATAGAATGATGAGTGGTTTACCATCTTGAGGTTATGGGAAATGAGGGCTGATATGATCACATCCAGTGGTCTATTTACATTTCTCTAGTTCCTCTTTTTCAAACCAGCATACTCGAGTATCAGGAAGGTGTTTTTTCTCTTATGGCTGGAGGATACTTGCTGTAAAGGTTCATCACTCTTTTAGCTGGAGTAAAACATTACTTGTTTGGATTAGGAATTTTGTTCTTGGGAATCTGTGTTCTGAGAGTAGTGGCCCTGAGAATCTTTTTGGAGCTCTTGATATTTCATTGGCACCAGGTCTCTTCCTTCCTGGCCTTTTTAAAATAGTTGTGTGTGTGTGTGCATATATACATATATATGTAATACATATAATTATATATATGTATAAATATAATTATTATTATTTTAGAGAGAGGGAAAGGGGGAGAGAGAGAAAAAGAGAAACATCAAGGTATGAGAGAAACATCGATTGTTTGACTCCTGTACACGCCCTCTCTGGGGATGGAACCCTCAACCCAGGCATGTTCCCTGACTGGGAATATAACTGGCAACCTTCTGGTACACAAGATGATGGTCCAACTGAGTCACACTGGGTAGGGCCTGGCATTATTTAAAAAAAAAGTTTTTATTGATTTCAGAGAGGAAGGGAGAGGGAGAGGGTGATAGAAACATCAATGATTAGAGAGAATCATTGATCTACTGCCTCCTGCATGCCCCTCCCGGCCCCCCAGGGGATTGAGCCTGTAACCCGGGCATGTACCCTGACCGGAAATCGAACTGTGACCTCCTGGTTCATAGGTCGATGCTCAACCACTGAGCCACACTGGTCAGGCTCGTGTTGAATGCTTTACATACCCTAAACACTAGACCCTTATCAAATATATGATTTACAATTTTTTTTCCCCATTCTTTGGGTGTCTTTTCACTGCCTTGCTGATATCCTTTGCAGAATGATAGCTTTCATTTGTGATAGTCCATTTTATCCACTTTTTCTTTTGTTGTATAGCTTTTGCTGTATTAACTAAGAAACCATGGCCTAATCCAAAGTCATAAAAATTTGTTCCTATGTCGTCTTCTGAGAATTTTATACTTTTAGTTCTTTATGACTACTAAGTTCTGATACTGACTGAGGCTTTAAAAGTTCCTGTTAGCTCTTTGCTAAGGGTAAGGGCTGGGTGGAGCTGTTATACTGGGGCTTCTTTTCTTTGCCATTTTAACAAGTCAGTCAAGGACCTTGACTCTGGGAAGCATTTTTTCTTCTTGCACATGTTTCTAGCTATTTTGCCATTTCTTGATTTCATTGTCTTTTTTTTTTTTTTAAGGTGTCTAATGAAGAGGACTTTATTAGGAAATTGGACTGCAAACCTGATCAGCATCTGAAGGTTGTTTCCATTTTTGGAAATACTGGTGATGGAAAGTCTCATACTCTCAATCACACTTTCTTTTATGGCCGTGAAGTCTTCAAAACCTCCCCTGCCCAGGAGTCCTGCACCGTGGGAGTGTGGGCAGCATACGACCCAGTCCACAAAGTAGCAGTGATAGACACGGAAGGGCTCCTGGGGGCTACGGTGAACATAAGCCAGAGAACACGGCTGCTGCTTAAGGTCCTGGCCATCTCAGACCTCGTCATCTATCGAACTCATGCAGACCGGCTGCATAATGACCTCTTCAAGTTCCTTGGGGACGCCTCAGAAGCTTATCTGAAGCACTTCACCAAGGAGCTCAAGGCTACTACTGCCCGCTGTGGCCTGGATGTGCCCTTGTCCACCCTGGGCCCTGCTGTTATCATTTTCCATGAGACTGTGCACACTCAACTACTGGGCTCTGGTGAGTAGATGGGGTACTGTGTCACAAATTGACCTTTCTTGGTACAAGGAGGCAGCCATTGGGCTGTAAAAGCAACTGGATGGTGGCCATTGCCTAGAAAAATTTCTGCCTGGGCAAGACGTAAGGAAGTGTTTCCAGAAGGACGGAATGAATCAACCTTGTCGAAATCTGCTTATGGCCCTAGCCAGTTTGGTTCAGTGGATAGAGCGTAGGCCTGTGGACTGAAGGGTCCCGGGTTTGATTCCGGCCAAGGGCACATGCCTGGGTTGTGGGCTCGATCCCCAGTAGGGGGTTTGCAAGAGGCAGCCGATCAGTGATTTTCTCTCATCATTGATGTTTCTATCTCTCCCTCTCCCTTTCTCTCTGAAATCAATAAATACACACACACACACACACACACACACACACACACACACACAATCTGCTTATGGTCAAGATGAGGATCAAGAATTGTTGAATGGCTTTGGCAAAATAGAGGTCCTTGGTGGTCTGTATAAGACCTGTTTCCCAGGGATGGTGAGTAGGAAAGCCTAGTCAGAGTGGGATTGAGAGTGAATAGGAGGAGAAGAATGAAGGCAGTGAGTATATTCAACTCTTTCAGAGTTCTATAAAGGCTAGCAGACAAATAAATGATAGCTGCAGGCTAATGTGGGAATTCAAGGAATTTTCCCTTTTTAAAATTTAAGATGAAAGGTATTAAAAAAAAAAAGAAAGAAAAGAAAGGTATTGCAGATATTTGTGTACTGATGAGAGTAATTCACTGGAAAGTAGATGTAAGAGACAGGAGGGACATTGACCTTAGGAGCATGGACAGTTCATCTATAACAATGGGAGAGAAGATAGAGTATATGGACACAGTTGCAAGTAAGAGGTGTGTGTGTTGTCTTATTGTTTCTGTTTTCTTAGATAAATAGGAAGTGAGATCATGACCTGAGAAGGAGGTTGAGGGAGCAGGTGCAACAACAGTAATTGGATGCAGGTGATTAGTATTGTCCCTGAAAGCAGTTACACCATTTGCCTGTTCATTCAGTTAACAAAGTTTACTAAGTGCACAATGTGCTGAGCACTGGGGCACCAAGCTGAAAAGGAACACAATTCCCACCCTCAAATAAATCACAGTCTAGTTGGAGGAACCACGGGTGTTCTGTTCCGTAGTAGATGTAGGTACTGGAGCTGTGGGAGTGTGGAAGAACGACACTCTATACCTTCTAATGGGATCTAGGAAAGAGGAGGTGACATTTGAACTCTAGAGACTTGGCTAGGTAGCAGAGGGGAAGAGGGATGCTCTAGGAAGGGCAAATCAGTAGTTTGAAGGAGTAAGTTGGGTCCAGGGAACTGTGGTAGTTCTACTACAGCTTCCTGACTTCCATTGTAGCTCCCTTCAGTGCATCCTCCACACAGCATCCAGAGTGATCTTTTTAAAAGCTTAGTTTATAAATTAGGTCATGTCATACTCCTGCTTACAGCCTGTCAGCGGCTTTGTACTACATCAAAATAAAATCCAAACTCCTAATTATGGTGTCCTCACTCTAACTCCTAGCTGCGTCTCTGAACTTCTCTAGTTATCCTCCTTCGTTCCCTCCCCTCACCCACTAAATGCCCTCCTCTTTTCACACGTTTGTATATGTGCACACACGACATATGTGTATACTCCCTCCACTAGTCCTATCCTTTTCTCTCTTGACACCTTTGCATACGCTGCTCTTCCCCCAGCTAGTCATAGGTTTTTCAGAGTCAACTCTCATCTCCTCGGAGCCTTTCCTGACTGTCCTTAAAGTTGTTCCTGCATCCTGGTGGTTGTACTCTTATTGCATCACCCTATTCATTTGCATCAGGGTACTTTTCGCTATCTGAAATCATGCTGTGTATTTGCTTACTTGTTTTTGATCTTTTCCCATTCGAATGGAAACTCCACAAAGGCAGGAACCTTGTCTGTCTTACTCACTGCTATATCCAAACTGGCCTAGTGCTTGATTCCTCCTCTGATGTTCGCTCAGTGGATAAATGAAGAGGCTCAGCGTGTCTGAAGCATAGATTGTATAAGAAGGAATGGTGGAGATATTCTTGGGAATTAGATGGTGGATGGCTGTGACTCAGTTCTTAAGTATGACAGGATTTTAAGCAGGGAGTTACACAGTCAATCCTATGTTTACAAAAGATCCTGTTGTAGGATGAACTGGAGAGGCATGCCTGGAAGAGTCAGGGAGACCAGCCAGGAGGTTTTCACAGTTCTAGGTGCGAAGTGATGGGTGAGCCAGGGCAGTGGCAGTAGGAGGGAAGTGGACAGACTGGGCCATATTAAGGAGTTAGAATATGGAGGACTTTGGTTTAGTGGGAAGACAAGAAATCTAAGTGTTCTGGAATGGAAGAAGTAATTCATAGCAATTGATTGTAAGGTAAGGAGAGGAGGTTGGAAATGCTAAATTTCGAATGCCTCCTGGAATCAGCATTTTTGTGCTATTTTGGATCTTTACGGCCCGGGACAATGCTCTAACCAACTGAGCCACACTGGCCAGGGCATTATGAGCAGGTTAAAAAAAAAGTTTCTTGAAGAATAATGTACAGAGAGAGAAGTGCACATCATATCAGAAGTGTATAACTTGATGAATTTTCACTACCTGAACATACCCGTGAAATCAGTTCGAGATCTTGACACACCACCACCCTCTTCATAGAAATCCTGCTCAGTCCTGCTAGATAGGGTAACCTGAATTCTAACAGGGTAACCCTTGCCTGCTTAAGTATTTTGTATATATATATGGAGTCAGACTTTTGTAATGAAAGAGGGGTGACTTTTTATTTTTTTTTAAAGAAAGGTCACTGTTGCCCCGGCTGGGTGGCTCAAGGTTTTGGGTTCGATCCCGGATTGGGGCGTATGGAAGGCAATTGATCAATGTTTCTCACTCTCTCTCCCCCTTCCTCTCTCTCTAAAATCCATAAAAACAGCTCAGATGGCGTACCTCAGTGGTTGAGCCTATGAACCAAGAGATCACGTTTGATTCCCAGTCAGGGCACATGCCCGGGTTGCAGGCTTGGTCCCCAGTGACGAGGCAGCCAATTAATGATTCTCTCTCTCATTGATGTTTCCATCTCTCTCCCTCTCCCTTCCTCTCTGAAATCAATAAAAGAATAAATATATAAAAATAAAATTAATAAAAGCATATCATCGGGTGAGGAGTGTAAACAAACAAACAAACGAAAGGTCACTTTTCATGTACCTCTTTTTGCTTGTCCAGATCACCCGTCAGAGGTGCCGGAGAAGCTCATCCAGGACCGTTTCCGGAAGCTGGGCCGCTTTCCTGAAGCCTTCAGTTCCATTCACTACAAGGGAACCAGGACTTACAACCCTCCCACCGACTTCTCTGGGCTTCGGAGAGCTTTGGAGCAGCAACTAGAGAACAACACCACCCGTTCTCCCCGACACCCAGGAGTCATCTTCAAAGCCCTGAAGGTCAGTTGGCTCCCGCCTCGCCTCGAGTGCTTCTCACTGGAGTGCCAGTGGGTGGTGAGAACACTCAGTTCTCCAGCTTTTGTTGGTACTGGTGATTGGAAACCTGGGCTGAAAGAGAGGTTATAGGAAAAGGAAGTGCATGAGTGGAGTTTACATCTCTCAAATGACCTCATCTTGCTAGGAGCTCGAGTGCAGAGGAATCTTAGGTGATAGTTAAAAAGTGATAGGTCCTGCCCTAGCTGGTTTGGCTCAGTGGATGGAGTGTTGGCCTGTGGACTGAAGGGTCCCAGGTTCGATTCTGGTCAAGGGCACCTGCCCAGGTTGCGGGCTCGATTCCCCAGTAAGGGGCGTGCAGGAGGCAGTCAATCAATGATTCTCTCTCATCATTGATGTTTCTAACTCTCTCTCTCCCTTCCTCTCTGAAATCAATAAAAATATGTTTTAAAAAAAATGATAGGTCCTTATATCAGGGAAAAACTAGGCTTTTAGGGAATAGGAAAAAGCATTAATTAATGGATGGTGTGGCCCAACTCTGGTGAGCCGACTCATGTTGACGCTCAGTTATGTGGACAGCCCTTTTGTTTTTCTTTATATAGACTCACCTGTTTTTGTTTTTAACCTAAATTAATTTATGGAAGTAGGCAACATTTTGTAATCACTGTAAATGGAAAACTAGTATCACAGGTAGAAATTTGGCCAAGAAAAAAACCATAAACATATATGGATAACAATAATTGCTGTTTATGAGATACCAAAGTTCAAAGGATTTGTTCATTTAATCCAGGTGTGGGGAACATCTGGCCTGCATACTATATAAGTTTATTCTTGTATTATCTGATCTATCATTTTTCTATCATCTCATATAGTTGCATGTAGAATCTAATTTTAAGTATTTTTGCTTATTTGGTGTCTTTTCTATTTTGCTTATTTTTAGTATTTCAAGGATTTTATTTCAACACAGTATTTTATCTTCAGTATGTGCTTCTTTATTTTACCATTCTTTATAATGAATTCATGAAATCCATCTGGGTGAAAAATTGCTTACTTTTTGTGGTTTGCTTTGTGTACACCTCTGTGTTACTATGGCTTCAGGCTTAGGACAGAAGTGCTGGGAAGGAGCAGGGCCTTTGGGGCAGTGTTGGGCTGCAGGACCTGGCGAGAGAACAGGGAAATGTTAACAAGAAGATTGGAGCTGGGATATGAGGATGCCCTGAGGGTCAGGGGACAGAGACTGGACCTGGGAGGGAAAGGAAGGAGGGGTAGAAGGGAGTTTGGCGCAAAGCTAGGCAGGCCCTGGTTTACACAGGGAACAATGCTGGGCCTAGGCTGATTTGCTTAATCCATTGAGTTTAAAAGGTCTGCAGTGTAGGGCACAGTGTTAACAATTAGTGAATCTGGGTAAACTGTGTATAAGGAGTTTCTTGTATTATTCTTGCAACTTTTCTACAAGCTTGAAATTATATGTCAAAATGAAAAGTTACCATTCAAAAAAGGTTTGTGGTTTTAGCAGAGTTTTCTACAGGCTTGGATGTTTGTGTCCTCCCAAAATTCCTATGTGGAAATCCTCAATGCCCAGTGTGTTAGTGTTAGGGGACTTTGGGAGGTGATTGGGCCATGAGGATGGAGCCCTCGTGAATGAGGGTAATGCCCTTATAAAAGAAGCGCCAGAGAGCTCCCTGACCCCTCCCCCCAAGAGAGGACACGGTGAGAAGACACTATTGATGAACCAGAAAGCAGGTTCTCAGCAGAACCTGACTGTACTGGTGCCCAGACCTTGGACTTCCAGCTTCCAGAACTGTTAGAAATAAGTTTCTGTTAAGTCTGTGGTATCTATAATAATAAAAGCTTAATATGCTAATTAGATTGGACGTCCTTCCGGACAAAAGCCAGGGGGCTGTGAGGGAAGCCCAGGTCCCTGGTGCCAGAGGAAAAGCTGGTGCCGGCAGCCGGGGGAAGGCAGGCCTACTCTTGCAGGAATTTCATGCATCGGGCCTCTAGTTTTGTATAGCAGCCCAAATGGACTAACAGTGGTTAAAAGCTTGGGCTCTGGAGTCAGACGTGTCAGAATCCCAGTTCTGCTACTTACCAGCTGCTTAGTCTTGGGAAATGAATTAACTTGTTTGTTCATTAATTCATTGAACAAATAAATGAGTGCATTCTATGCCAGGTAGAATCTGAGGTGCTGGAAATAGAGTGGAGCCCAAGATAGACAACAGTCTTTGCCCTTATAGCACTTCTTCAAACATTTTTCCTCATCAGAACAATTGGGGTAATAATAGAATGTTCCTAATTAAATTGAGGTGGGGATTAAATGAGAACAACATACATTAAGAAGCAACATACTTGTCATATGGTAAATGTTCAATAAGTATTATTAACTGTTGTGAATAATATTAAGAAAGAAACTATGAAAAATGATTATATTTGAATAATTCATGATATACATACTTCTAATTAGAATGTGAGATTAAAGTGTACTTAGATGTACAGGCTAGTGGCCATGTAAGGGCTCACAGGTAGTCAAAGTGGAAGAACACACCCAAGTATTGCAAACATTCTCCAAAGAGGCTGAATCCATACTTTATTATGCAAAGGGCTGTAAATCTGATCGATAGGAGTTTTGGCTGCAAGGCCAGTAGCTGGGTTAATGTTTAAATAAGACCATCAGGGACACCGAGTGCTTAAGCAGTAATTAGTGATTTCACCCTTAAGAGTCTTGGGTGGCCTACTCCAGGCCATTTGTTGGGCACTTTTAAGAAAAATAGTTACACTGTATTCTTAGGAGGTGATATGAATCTCAAAGCTTTCTGAGATTAAAATGAGCCTTGTCAGCTGAGTTCTGATGATTTCTGATAGTGGTGTCCTCACCTGAGTTTCACCTGGACCCTACCCTACGTTTTCTGTTCTCTGAGGTAGGGGCTGTGCTGTACTGAGACGTGGGACCCACTGCTCTTGTCCATGACAAGGCATTTTTTGTTTAAGTATGTTTTGAGCTATACCCAGGAAATTGTAGGATTCTTTAAACATTTATTTATTTTAGAGAGGAAGAAAGAGAGAGAGAAACCAATTTATTGTTCCACTTATTTATGCATTTATTGGTTGATTTCTGTATGTGTCCTGATTTGTATGGGTCCTGATTTTTGTATGTGATTGAACCTGAAAACTTGGTGTATCAGGATGATGCACCAACCGACGTACCTGGCCAGGGCCAATTGTAGGGTTCTGGCAATTTACTCAGATCTTTGACAAAAAAAATGTTTTTATCTTTTTTTTTTTGGTTGTTTTGTTTTAATCCACTTTATATTAGAAGTTGTTAGTTCTCTATCACTTTAATAGGAAGCTACCTGTGAGGACTATATTCGGCAAATTGACCCACTAGAATTTTATTGCTTTTAAAATACATTCTAACTGAAGCCTTCATAGTTCATAGCAGTGTATAATATAATTGCTGTCTGTTCTTCTCCACTTATTTTCTATTTTGTTTTATATTGTATTTATTTTTACAAGTAGCCTTGAGTCCTTTTTGGAACAAAAGAGTGAGGATGGGCATAAACCAGTGATTTTAAACCAGAGTGCTGCAAGAATTTGTAAAACATGCAATATCTGACTATTTAGTCAAGGGCACTGACCTCTTTTCTCTTAGATTGTCAAATAAAACAAATGACGTCCAGCTGGTGTGGCTCAGTGATTGAGCGTTGACCTATGAACCAGGAGGTCACAGTTCAAATCCTGGTCAGGGCACATGCCCAGGTGTGGGCTTAATCTCTGTTAAGGCGTGTACAGGAGGCAGCCAATCAATGATTCTCTCTCATCATTGATGTTTCTCTCTCCCTTCCTCTCTGAAATCAATTTTAAAAAATGACAACAGCCAACACAGCAATAGCCATCTGGTGTAAATGAATAAAAATTACACCATTTTTTTGGTCAGATTGGCAGAAAATATAATGTATTTTTTGGTGTGCTGCAGAATTTTAGTAATTAGTTTATATGTGCCATGAGATAAAAAAGGTTGAAAATCACTGATCATTGCCAAAATAACTTGTCTGTCTTCCTGTTTCATATTTTTCCTTCTCTCTCCCTGGCATTCTTTACCTTGTCTAGTTCCTTCCTAACTCACTGAGTAAACACTTTGAGAAGGCTAGGTATAGATTTATATGATCATTTTTCTATATGATTTTTAAAGTTTTAAATAAAATATACAGGAATATTGTTAGGAAAAAATATAAACCTTTTAGGAAGATGGAGAGACAAAATACATAAAAGGCAATAAAAACTGTGATGCACCAATAAACTTCAACTCTCTAGTACAGCGGTTGCCAACTGGTGGTCTGTGGACCACTGGTGGTCTGTGAGATCTGTAAGGTTGGTGAACGTTGCTCTAGTAATCAAGGAAATGAAAATCACAATAATACAAGGGCAAACACTGAAAAGTCTGGCAATAAAATGTCAATATGAAGCAGTAAACTTATAAACTGCCAGTTGAGTTAAAATTCTTAGAACTACTTTGAAAAGTAATTTATAAATACCTAGTATAGATAAAATATGCATAATATATGTTCTAGCCATATTTCTAGGAATTTGCCTTAAAGAAACTTCCACAGGAACACAAGGAGACCTATATGAGGATGTTAATAGCAATCTTGGTAATTGCTATTAAAAAAATCTTTGTAATAGCAACAAAATGCAAACTAAGTGTGCAAAAAATGGATAAACTGTGGTATTTTATAAAAAAGAGAATTGGGTCATGCCCTATTTGATTTGGCTCAGTGGATAGAGTATCAGCCTGCGGACTGAAGGGTCCCGGGTTTGATTTCAGTCAAGGGCACATGCCCGGGTTGCAGGCTCCCGGCCCTAGTTGGGGGTGTGTGGTAGGCAACCAGTTGATGTGTCTCTCTCATCATTGATGTTTCTATCTCTCTCTCCCTCTCCCTTTCACTCTATCTAAAAATCAATGGAAAAAAATATCCTTGGTGAGGATTAAAAAAAAAAAAGAAATGGAGACACAGAGAGGTGAACTGATTAGCTTGAGATGACTTATCTGGTAAGAGTGGTGGAGAAGAACTTGAGTCAGGTAGTCTGGCTCCAAGTCTATGCTTTTAACTCTGCTCTATTCCTTCTCAGTAGTTATTCCACTTCTAGGAAGGTCAGAGCATGCGGCCATCTTTTGAGGTTCCTGATACATATTGCTAGTTGCCTCTAGAAAGGACATTCCTATAAGTTGTATTTGTGTATTTGGTTATTTTCATTGAAAAAAGTAATTTTTTAAATTATAAAAGCAATGTGTGTTCATGATAAAATAATTCAAATAATACAGAAATGTGTATGATATGAATTGAGTCCTTTTCTCTCCTCTCCCCCTCACTCCATAATAACCATTGTTAATATTTTCTTGTATATGCTTCTAGAAATTTCCAGTGACACACATGTGCAAACATAAGTATATATATATATATATATATATATATATATATATATATAATATATTTTTCTCCCTAAATAAATGGGATCATAGAGAAGTTAAATTCTTTTTTTTTTAAAAATATATTTTATTGATTTTTTACAGAGAGGAAAGGAGAGGGACAGAGAGCTAGAAACATCGATGAGAGAGAAACATCAACCAGCTGCCTCCTGCACACCCCCTACTGGGGATGTGCCCGCAACCAATGTACATGCCCCTGACCGGAATCAAACCTGGGACCTTTCAGTCCACAGACCGACGCTCTATCCACTGAGCCAAACCGGTTTCGGCGAGAAGTTAAATTCTTTTATCCTTTCCTATAATCTCTTATTCTGCAGATAACCATTGTAAGTTGTTTCTTGTATATTCTTCTAGAAATTTTCAATTCTATATAAGTGCATGTACACACACACACACACACAGACACCTACTCATTTTTCTTCCTTCAAAAATGGGATCATACATTCATATTATTTCAGAACTTGTGTTTTTTTTTCACGTAATTATGCATCTTGGTTATCTTTCTATATGAGTATATAATACATCATTCTTTTTAATGCCACTTGGTATACTTTAAAAAAGTTATTAGCTGCATCTTAGTTATGAGGTTCCACCTGATTGATGTAGCACTGTTGGACCCAAAGGGAGCCCAAGTGCTGCTTTTCATGGTCATTATCGAAGGGGAATGTGTTTAATGAGGAAGACTGAAGAGTTTGGAGAGAGAGAGAGAGACAGACAGTCACTTCCTGTTTTAGTGACTGCTGACCTGACCACTCTTCTGCCACAGTGAGGTCCAGGCCCAGTGCCTCTTTTCCAGCTGGTTACTTCCCACCTCCTGACCACTCACTCCTTTCCGCAGGTTCCATAGTAGCAACAGGCCAGATACCTACCAACAGAGCATACCTGAGTAAGCCGGTAAATCTTTTTAAAGGAAAGAAATGCTCAGATCCCTGTTGAATAAGGGAATTTAATATTGAATTAACTATGTTGTCTGTATTACAGTTCTTAATAATTGAGAGAATCATTTTAAAGTTGAATTTGTATAGGTTTTATTTAATACCTCTTTTAGCCTCCGATATCTAAATGTAGAAACTCTGACCTTTATCACATCAGGATGCATTTAAGTATTTATAAAGTTATTATATTCTATTGGGTGTGGCATCATTGATTTTGTAAGAGTCCATTTTGAATCAGAACATTCACTGCCAGCCCTTGATGACTGGGGCTAACCTTTCAGGTTCAGTAGAAAGAGCCATACTGTTGCCTGGACAACTAAAGTTCAAGATCATCTGGTCTCCAGGCAACCTTTTCCAGACTTACCTCAAATGCTTTCCCAAGCTTTTTCAGGAGAGTTCCTTCCCTGCCTTTCCCTCACAGCTTTGGGACCTCAGAAGGAGGAGAGCCCAAGATCCCTGGAATGATGTGAGGTTTGGAATTTTTGAAAGGCAAAGTATATGGATTAGGTAGTAGTATCTTTACTGGAAAGTAACAGTCAGGAAGGAGAACAGCTTCTCCTTACCCTTGTATCCAAAAAACACTAACATCAGATTTTTAAAAAGCAGTTACCCATACTCTTGACTCCTGTTAAGTCCTCCTGAAGCTTGTCATGGTCTGACTCATTATTTCAGTGACTTGTGAGGGAAGTAACATGCTTTTCGTGTGTACCAGCATTTCAGAGGATGGGTGACCAGCATATGAAGTGCTGCGGCTGGTTAGACTAGAAGTTCTCTTTCTGATGTCATAAGAGGTTACTGTTGCCTTGGCCAACATAAGTTAACAGTTGATTTGTTGAGGGCAGGCAGTGATGGAGGTTCTAGGGGCATATGTACCATGGGAATCAGGCTGCAGATTGTTTTCGTGCTGAACTTTGAGATATGTAGACATGCCCCGATTTTTCTGAGGGAATTGCAGAGATGCGAACCAGGCAACTTGGGTTTTAGAACAGAAAGAACCTTGAGTAACAATGTGCTGTCATTGTTATTGGGCTGCAATTTTATATTTACTGGGGAGTGGCATTTCCCCCTCACCGAATTCAACCCAGTTGTTGAACTCATGCTAAATATATTATTTTTCCTAATGCAAACTAGTACGTAGGTTATCCTTTTAGTTACCCACTTAGAAGGAAAAAACCTCAGGGGCTAATAATGCTTCTCTTTGGTTTTCCCCTATACCTCTTTAGTAGCTTCTACATTCCTTCGTTTTCTTTCTCTCTCTCTTTTTTTGTTTTACTTTTTCTATCACCTCATTGGATACATAAGCAGCTTTTGCAGCTAAATACAGCAGTTCCTCAAATATTTTGTTAAATGTTTTGTTATAGCATTGAGATGCTGTAGGAACTTAACTCTTGTTTATATCAGTTAGCCCAGTGGTCGGCAAACTCATTGGTCAACGGAGCCAAATATCTACAGTACAACGATTGAAATTTCTTTTGAGATCCAAATTTTTTAAACTTAAACTTTTTCTAACGCCACTTCTTCAAAATAGACTCACCCAGGCCGTGGTATTTTGTGGAAGATCCACACTCAAGGGGCCAAAGAGCCGCATGTGGCTCGCGAGCCGCAGTTTGCCGACCACGGAGTTAGCCTATGGTAAAAATTGGTTTCATGATATGAGGGTCATGCACACACCTGTGAGAAATACAGCCTACAAGGTTATCAGTAATTTGGCCAATCAGAGAGTAGTTAATCTAAAATTAGAGAGGGCCTGTGGGCCTGGGATGAAGCCTGGCACAGAGGCAGAGCCATGGTAAGGAGGGGAGAACAGAGGTTGGTGTGTGCATGGGGGGTTGGTGCTGGGCACTTTATTCTCGAGGTCCTAGTAGAGGAATCAAACCATGACCTCTTGGTTAGGACCTTCGCTAGGAGTTAGAGGATATAAAGATTGGAAATTTCTTTCACAATGTTTATGAACTAGTCTAGGAGATGAAATACAACAGGCCCATAGTTTTGCATCATTGCCTAATTACTCAATACTGATTTAGTTGTTGAATACAAAAGGCCTTCAGAGAAGGCAGAGTGTAGTGTGTTTAAAGTGGTTGAGAAGGTATCATGGAAAAGGTGACACCAAAAAAAATCCCTCTAGGACCAGCCGGGGTGGCTCGGTGGTTGGGTGTTGACCTGTGAACCGGGCGTTCATGGTTTGATTCCTGGTAGGGGCATATGCCCGGGTTTCGGTCTAAATCCTCGGTTGGGGGTGTGCGGGAGGTGGCTGATCAGTGACACTGTCTCATCATTGATGTTTCTGTCTCTCCCTCTCCCTTCCTCTCTGAAATCAATGAAACAATACATATTTTTAAAAATCGCCAAAGGATGGATCACATTAAGAATTAGGAGAGAGGAGGGCAGTTTGGGCTAGTGAGTGATTCTTGCCTTGCTTCTCATTTATTCTCATTAATATTCATATATATATTCATTTATCTTTTCTCTCAAAATCTTAGTGTTTCCCTAAGTTAGTCTTTACAAAATTACCCCCAAGGCAACAGGATTTACATGTGTTATTATCTGTCAGTCTTTTTGGAGGGGTCTAGATCAAGGATTGCCACTTGGTTGGCCATTGCTGGCAGTTGATGGTGTATGGGCCGGGCATTATCCTTGCAGAAGCTGAATTTGAATGCCTTTAGGTCCGTGGTTGGCAAACTGCGGCTCGCGAGCCACATGCGGCTCTTTGGCCCCTTGAGTGTGGCTCTTCCACAAAATACCATGGCCTGGGCGAGTCTATTTTGAAGAAGTGGCGTTAGAAGAAGTTTAAGTTTAAAAAATTTGGCTCTCAAAAGAAATTTCAATCGTTGTACTATTGATATTTGGCTCTGTTGACTAATGAGTTTGCCGACCACGGCTTTAAGTGAATCATGCCCCCTCAATTTGACACATTCCTGCCTCTACGCTTGTCTTACACCTGACTTGACTCAACATTGGGATCACTCGTCTCGTCAACACCTGAGTTTGCAGTTTATTGCGGTAAGGCTTCATTGAAAGAAGGAAAAGGAACTTTAACAAATAAGTTCTCAGGAAACGAAATTGCTTTCAGAGCTTGAGAACCGTAGTTTAGAACCTAATCTGCCCTTTTTCCAAATCTCATCTTAAAATTTCATTTGGCTTTTACTAAAGGAAGTAACATCTTGTCCTGTTTTAGGCTACTTTCCTTCTCTTCCCGTGAAGAATGATTGTCTGCCTCAGAACGGGAGACTGAAAGATGGAAGCTTAGAACAGTGCGCACTTAATGATTTTTGAAGCCTGGAAAGCCCATTTCTATTTAATTTACATTACTTTTTCCACTGAGTCTGACCAAGGGCCTGGAAGGGGGGAAATCAGCTTGAAGAGTACTTTCAGTATAAAGTAATGCGTGAAAACAGG
The DNA here is from genome assembly GCF_951640355.1 of Cnephaeus nilssonii. Lineage (NCBI taxonomy): Eukaryota > Metazoa > Chordata > Mammalia > Chiroptera > Vespertilionidae > Cnephaeus > Cnephaeus nilssonii. The sequence goes on along the minus strand of NC_137075.1, from coordinate 86,214,984 downwards.
ATTAGAAATGGAAGCGCCTCTCAATATAAAAATTTCAGTTTGCCTCTGCAAATACCTTATCTTTCTTTTTGGCATTTTTTTTGGCCCTTTGCTGTCTTTTGGGTTACTGTAGTTGATAAAAGGCTACCAAACACTACAATAATTCTTGTTTGTTTGGCTGATGACGTATTTTTCTGCATTGAGATAGTTCTGCGGCCTAGTAAACGCTAAGTGCGTGCCTGTGGTTAGAACTGGATAGAAGCCCACGACACTCTTGCTTACTGCTCAGCTGTGTCTCTGACTTAAAGACGAGCGAGCCACCTTCTCAATTCTTGATTTCTCGGTCCCAGCTTCACAAGGATGAAGTGGGCATTAGTCAGTATCTGTGGAGGTTCTGAATGAAAGACTGAGTGTGTGAGGTGTTTATAACCTCCAAGGTAATTGGTAGAGAACAGTAACTTTGTTCACTTCTGACCTCTTGGCAAACGGGCTGGTTCTTTCTAGGCAAGTTGGGCCTAGGAGGTTGAAGGTAAGTTCCCTCTTCCTGGTGTGGAGCCTGTAAGAAATAAGCTGGGGGTGGGGAGGGCAGGGGATCTTAGAAAGGCAAGTAAGTCTCGGAAGAGTCAAAGCACAGGGCTCTCTGCTGTGCCTTCATGTCACCTTCCCTCCTCGCTAGGCACTGAGCGACCGCTTCAGCGGTGAGATCCCCGATGACCAGATGGCGCACAGCTCCTTTTTCCCAGACGAGTACTTCACCTGCTCCTCCTTGTGCCTCAGCTGCGGGTAAGTGAGGCCAGCTGTCTCCCCATCTTGGGAAATGAGACTCAGAATGGTGCTTCTCAGACATCAGTGTGTATGCTAGTCACCTGGGGTCTGGTTAAATGAAACATTCTGATTGACGGATGGGGTGGGGTCTGAGAGGGTGATTTCCAAGTTCCCAGGTGCTCCTGGTGGTCGGGGGACCACACTTGGAGGTTGCAGGGGATTCCAGGACACATGGTTATGAAGAATCTCCTGAAGATTTCAGCCTGGTTTAGGTGTGAAATGGACTGGCTTCTGGTTTGGGCAGTTTTTACTATAGAAAACTTTAGGTTACCCGTTGTCCGTGTTTCTCCTATCAGGGCTTTCAATCACAGTTTTTCCATTTATTCAACTAATATTTGATAGAGATCCCAGTGTGTGCACAGCACTGTAGTCCATATAAATCCTAGTTGATGCCTTTCACTGTGAGGGCAAATGCTTAGAGCACATTAGAATTATCCAGGGAGCTTGCAGAATTACCCAGGCCTGGGCCCCACCTTCAAGGAGACTGGTTTAATGGATCTCGGGTGGGGCGTAGGCACTGGAATATTTATTTATTTATTATTATTTAAAAAAATATATTTTATTGATTTTTTTTACAGAGAGGAAGGGAGAGGGATAGAGAGTTAGAAACATCGATGAGAGAGAAACATTGATCAGCTGCCTCCTGCACACCCTCTACTGGGGATGTGCCCGAAACCAAGGTACATGCCCTTGACTGGAATCGAACCTGGGACGTTTCAGCCCACAGGCCGACGCTCTATCCACTGAGCCAAACCGGTTAGGGCTAGGCACTGGAATATTTAAAAGGCTCCTGAGATTTTTCTAATGTGTAGTCTGAGTTGAGGACATTGCATTAGAGCAGTGCTTCTCAAACATCAGTCTGTATATACACCACTTTGTGATTTGGTTAAAATGCAGAGTGTGGACAGCAGTTCTGGGTGAAAATCTGCATTTCTAACAAGCGCCGAGGGATGCCTATGATGCTGGTCTGTGGACCACACTTTGTTACAGGGGACAGAGCATTGGTTCTCAACTGAGCATGCATCAAAAACTCCGGAAGGACATGTTAAAACAGATCGGTGGGTCTTGGCCCCACAGTTTGATTTAATAGGTCTGATGTAGGGCCTAAGAACTTGCATTTCTGGTAAGTTTTCAGGTGATGCTGATGTTGCTGGTTGGGGGACCACACTTTGGGGGTCACTGGATTAACCTGAGCTGTCGATGGCTGTTAAATCACAGTTTGGTGACTTGACTGAAGAAGCCCAGGGGATTTAAATGCAGTGTGTGTGCCACAGATTGCAGTCTCCACGTAGTGTACTCACTCCCCGCCTTTCCACCCCTTCACCACTATATTGTCCTTGCTCACATTTGCCCATCTACAGGAGGAGACCTTTCTGTTCTGAGCCTTTTCTGTTATAATAGCCCTTTTGCATTGAACCCAGTAGGCCACCGCCGGGCACGGAACCACTTGGCTCTGAATTTGTAAAAAGGATTTGGGTGTTGGATTAGACGGTCTGGGGTAGGGAGAACTAGGATTATCTTGGACAGAGGGATGTTCGTTGCCAGTGTGATTTATCTTCCTTTTTGCTTGCCCCGTGAGCCCAGCACAACGCTGGATCGTTGCTTTTCCATTCTGACTGAGCTTCCCCAGGGTTTCCAGGACTTTGCTTCTCCGTAGGGACATTCCGAAGTCCTGACCTGTATGCTGTGTTGTCAGGGTGGCCGGGCCCGCTGTTCATTTGGGAGGTTTTCTTGTCCGGCTTAAGCCTCCTCTTAGTGCTTTGCCAAATGTTGGGGGATGGTTTTTGTTTGGCGTCTTGGCAGCCTGTCCAGGTTAAACTTATTTCATGCTGTTTGGGTTTTTTAATTTCCTGAGAGCCTTTCCAGATCCATCTCTTGTCAAGGTGGCATCTTCTGGCGCCTCCATTTCTCCTGAGGGGCCAGGTGATGTTTCTAAGAAGAGTTTCCTCATTTCGCTTTTTCTCCTCATACAAGGTACTAATTGCTCTACCTTTGTAGTGATGCTGATGGCAAGGATAAGGGAGGCATGTGGGTCCTGAGACAAACTGTCCTCTGTGCTCAGGATCCCGGGCCTAGTTAATAACCAAGCTCTGGTTTGGGCCCCATCTCTGGCTCAGGGTCAGATTCTTCTGCATAAGTAGCATCGGTTCCATTGGCCGCCTCATTGTCAGCTTTTGGGCTTCACTCAGGGCTGGATGTAAGAACAGCATGAATCATGGGAAAGAAGGAGTACCTCATGAAGCCAAGAGCCGCTGCAGCTACTCCCACCAGTATGACAACCGAGTTTATACCTGCAAGGTGAGTCCCCGAGCTTCTCCCTGCTCCAGCAGCTGGCTGCTGGTCCCTCTCCTGTTGGAAAGATTGGCTTGGGGCAGCTTTGCTGCATCCCCAAGTATTTGATGTTCAAATGGAATCTCTCTGGAACTTCTCCCCGGCTCTAACCAAAATAACTCACACATGTTTGTTGCTGGGGCCTCGTGGAACTTTTTAAAAGCTTATTTTCCCCTTAGTCTCTTGAGCTTGTAGGCAGGGGTCACATACACTGGCTATTTGTTCTTCTTGCTCTTCAGGAACCGAGTTTTGATTTCTTCTGTCTGGCGGGTGTATAATTTACAGCTTAGTTTTGGGGCTTGGGGTGGGTATACATTCAGTTCATGACCATTCAGGGCACTGGCTTCTTTAGAGAAATGAACTTCCTTCTGATGTGCTAAACTCGGGGTCTGTAGACCCTCAGACGGTATGGTTTGTGGGGAGTGGGTGCTGGACAGGGATGTGAAGAGGCCACGGGGACCGGTTTCCAGAGAAGAAGCTGGCAGAGTGCTCCATGTTTCAGGCCTGCTATGAGAGAGGCAAGGAGGTCAGCGTAGTGCCCAAGACATCTGCTTCCACCGACTCCCCCTGGATGGGTCTTGCAAAATATGCCTGGTCTGGGTGAGTTTAAACAACATAGCTAAGGGTTATCTGGTGTGTTTGTCTCCCCAGAAACCTGGCAGGGTAATAGTATCTATTTGCATTCCTTGTAGGTATGTGATCGAATGTCCTAACTGCGGCGTGGTCTATCGTAGCCGGCAATACTGGTTTGGGAACCAAGATCCTGTGGATACGGTGGTGCGGACAGAGATTGTGCATGTGTGGCCTGGAGTAAGAGCAGTTTTATTTATTATTCTTTCTCTTGTATCGTTCAGTTATACATGTGTGTGGAAAAGTGGAACTTGTTTAGAAATAAGGTTAACCATGACTTTCAGTATTTTGGTGGTTTAGGAAGGCATGATCTAAAGAGCTTTTCTTGTTCTAGATCGTTATTTTCATTGTTTGCATACATACTAGAAGCACAACTTGAAATAAAATAAATGAAAAATTGATCTATTGTTATACTGCCTTTGCAAATAAAACTTCATTTTTATTTATTTTAAAATATGTTTTTATTGATTTTTAGGGAGAGAGAGAGAGAAACAGCTATGAGAGTCACTGATCTGCTGCCTCCTGCACAACCCCGACTGGGGATCAAGTCCGCAACCCAGGCACGTGCCTGACCAGGAATCGAACCTGCAACTTCTTGGTGCATGGGTCGACACTCAATCACTGAGGCACACCGGATGGGCAAACGTCATTTTTTCATATTTTCTTCAGTCATTTTCCAATTATAATTTACTTGCCATTTATCTGCCTTTTTTTTTTTTTAACCACAATACCATTTCCACATTGCTTCCATTTTTCATGATTCTCATTTGTAGTCATTGTGTAACATTATGTCTAGTGTTATAGTTTGATTCCCCAGTCCCTTTTTAAAGTTTCATGCGTGCTGTTTATGAGTTGTTTTTTGTGTGTTTTTTTTTTCATCATCAAAGAAAATGCTATAGTGACCATCTTTATATAAGAAAGCCATTTCTGTTTTGGAAATTTTCTTGACGTATATTCTAAGAAATGGGATTACTATAGACCCTTACTATTTTTTATTTATTTATTTTATTTAAAAAATATATTTCATTGATCTCAGAGAGGGAAGGAGAGGGAGAGAGAGAGATAGAAACATCAATGATGAGAGAGAATCATAGATCGGCTGCCTCCTTTGCCCCACACTGGGGACCAAGCCATGCCGGCCGGGCAGCCCTCACTATTTTTAATTTGACTTTTGAATTCCAGATGTTAGAAAAATAAATCTGCTTATGAGGCATTGATATGTTGCTTTGATTCTGCATTAAGCCACAATTCATACTTGGAATTACTTATAAATCACAATACATCCAAAACCTTTCCCTTCGTGGAAAAAAATAAGCAGTTTTCTTGAAGGGACTTCCTTGGTGGTGTTCCCCTTATTGGGTGATTTCCAAAGCCACCGGTTAGCCTCTGAGGCCTACCTGCAGACCCACCTCTGAGCTTACCTGGATCCTTCAGGTACCACATGACTGACCATTTCCTGTTGTTTTGTTCCTCTTCTTCCCAGTCTCCCCTCACATGACGGTCCAGGCTATTCTGATCCAAGGATTTCATATGGCCTCACACTAGTCTAATTTTCTCACAAGGTGTTTTATGACTGTCTTTTGTTTTTGATCTGCCTTAGTTAGTTCTTGCAAAAGCTGTCGTCTCTATGGCAAGATCGTTTCTAGTCCAAGAAAACAGGAACACTGTGGTGTACTGTTAGTCTGCGCTCCTCGTCGTCCTTGGAATTAGGGAATACAGGCTCCTCTCCTTCTGTTCATTCATTCACCCATCCGTTACCTCAGCATATGTTGTTGAGTACCGTGTGCTCAGAATTGAACTAGATACTTAACAGAAATACAAAAGTGAAAAAGATAGGTCATTGTTCTCAGAGTTTACAGTCAGCTGCATCTTACACGTGGCAACAGGATTCCCGGAGATGCACAGCTATTGGAGGAACTGACAGGAAGGGCTCCTAACCCAGCCTGGGAGGGGGTTTCCTGCGGGAGGTGTCGTCTTTATGGGAGTGTTTCCTGGAGTGCACATCTGTTTGTGGGCAAACTAAGTCCTGATTGAGCAGCTGTGCACCAAGTCTTCTGGTCGCCTTGAAGAGAATCATTCGGTCATGACTGGTTGGTGTGATGTTGCCGAGAAGCCAGAGGGATTCCCGGTCTGTCCCCGTTTTTCTCTGCCAGGGAGTTTGTGGTTCTGAGTTGGAGGTGATGAGTGTGCAGCTCACCCAGGACCCTCGCCCTTTTCCTTTGAGTCCCTTCCCTCAGAGCATGATGGGAGCCTGCATTTTCATTTCAGACAGATGGATTTCTGAAGGACAACAACAATGCTGCCCAGCGCCTCTTGGATGGGATGAACTTCATGGCTCAGTCGGTGTCTGAGCTTAGCCTTGGGCCCACCAAGGCTGTAACATCCTGGCTGACAGACCAGATAGCGCCAGCCTACTGGAGGCCCAACTCCCAGATCCTGGTATGGTGCGGCATGCTGCTCCTGTAGCCCTGGCATGGCCCGTTTTGCTTGTGTCGCTTCACCCTGTCCCAAGCTTGCTCTGTGGGGGAGGCGTGGGATTTCTCTCCCTGTCAGGTTAGCTCCCAGAGCATTGGAGAGGGGCATACATCAAGGCAGGCAGTGTCCTCTTCGCCCATGGATTTCCCTTCATGTTATTCTGCAAGTGTTTTCTTTGTGGTAGATTTTAGTTTCTTTACCTGCAAGGGCCAATCATTATTGATCAGATGCCTAAGATCATAGATACAGAAACTGAAGGCCAGGAGCCTTTAGAGATCTGTTAGCGTCATCCTCGGCTTGATCCATAAATCCTGACAGCACCCACAGCAAAGGAGCACCGAGCTGTGGCCAAATCCTTGACAGGGAACTCGCTCCTCACCAACTTCCCAGAGGCCGTTAAAAAAATAGTCTCATTTCTCTTCTGGCTAAATTAGCCTTCTGAGAGCCCTGTGACTCAGCCGCATGATTGGAGAACCTTTCCAGGCACTTCTTGGAAGAAAATGATAATCATCGCTGCTTCAGTGGCTGGAGGTTTAGGGCCCCTCCCTTAGGACTGGCAGGGTCCTGCCGTTTCAAGGCGGTCCTGTGGCCCTCCCCCTGGTATCGGTAGCTTTCTCAGCTGAGCAGACATGAATGACACCTGCCTCTCTCTGTTCTGGGCTTGGAACAGAGCTGCAGCAAGTGTGCTACGTCCTTTAAAGAGAACGACACCAAGCATCACTGCCGGGCCTGTGGGGAGGGCTTCTGTGATGGCTGCTCATCCAAGACCCGGCCGGTGCCCGAGCGGGGCTGGGGCCCTGTGCCCGTGCGGGTGTGTGACAACTGCTATGAAGCCAGGAATGTCCAGTTAGGTAATGTGGGGTCTGGGAGCTGCAGGGTGGAGGGCGGGACCTCTCTCCATGGCACTGGGTGTTGGGAACTGCCCAGCCCTGTTCTTCACTGCATCTGCTGACAGCAGTTGCTCCCTTGGTCTTGGTCAGTCTGAGTGCTGGGGTGGTGGTGGGGAGTTGTTAATCCTATCCTGTGTTTACCAGACATGGCTTAGACTGAGTCTTCTCCTTGGAGAAGGTTCTAGGTCATGCTCTGGAAGCTTTCTGCTTTACTTTAAAGAAAGGTTATAAGGTAGCTCTGGAGGGTTGAGGTAAAGGACTAACAGATGCCACCTGACCCGTAGCCCAGCCCCGGGGGTCGTTGCAGGGCAGCACAGTGGTACCTGGAGAAGAACCCAGAAGCGCTCTGCTCGGCCCTCCGAGTTTTCCTTTGGGAAGTGACTAAGAGCTGACGGCTTTTCCTTATCATTGTCTGCAGATGTCACTGAGGCACAGGCGGATGACGAAGGCGGGACACTAATTGCTCGGAAGGTGGGCGAGGCCGTGCAGAACACATTGGGAGCCGTGGTGACAGCCATTGACATACCACTAGGTGGGCCTGGCAGTGCTGCTCTGGGTGTCGTGTGTGTGGGATGAAAGGTTTCAGAGGGCCCTGGGCTGTCATTTTGTCAAAGGCTTGCAGACCCAGGCTGAATTGGGCAGCAGGAAGTTGGCTGAAAATTGATGAACATTTGCTTGCTTCTGTGGAATACCTCAGTGGTTTCGTGTTTCCCTCCGGAGGCCATTCTCTTAAACCACTGATTGCTGCATAACAAACTACCTGAACATGTAAAGGCTTCAAACAACCACCATTTCACCATGTCTCACAACTTTAAGTCAGGAAGGGTAATTCTTCTGTTCCAAGTGGCATTGCCTGGTATTCCAGTGTGGCAGCTGGACTGTCTCGAGGGTCCAAGCCAGCCTGACTCACGTGCTGGGCCTGGGCAGGGTGCCTGGAAGTAGACCCTCCCTCTCCATAAAGCCTCAGGCCTCTCCGGGTGGCTTCTTCATTGGTAGTTGGACTTCAGTACATGGCGGCTCAGGCTCTAAGAGCTAATACTCCAAGAGACGAGTAGAAGCTGCCAGTCTCTTTTAAGCCTGGGCCTGGGCACGTGTACAGTCTTCCGTAGGCACAGAGCCTGCCTAGATTCAAGGAGGGGGCACGAGTGTCAGAGAATTTGTGGCTGTGTTGAATCTGCCACACCAGCCAAGCTGTTACTCATTCAGGATTTAAGATGGCTCTTCCCTTCTGGCCTGGTGGAATGGGGTGAAGACCAGGCATTGTAACCAAGATGGGGAGAGGGAGGGGAAGGGAAACCCCCAGTGTGTGGAGGGCTTAGGCAGGGTTGTGTGGGCTGGGGTACTGCAGCCCTTTGTAGGGGAGAGTCCAAGGTCTCCTGGGTGGGTGGTAATGAAAATTGCTTGTAACAGATGTAATCACCGCGGCTCACAGAATGAGCAGACAGTGAGCTTTGACTCCAGGGTGTAGGAATAGATGGATTTGCCCAGGCTTGAAGTTCAGGTTGCATCCGCTGTCACGGTAACTGGGAGAGGCAGGCTGCCCTTGGCGCACAGAGCCTGCCAACTGTGCTCGCCAAGCGCTCACTCGCTGTCGGGTCCCAGGCCCGTGCGTGAGGCATGTTATTTCTTGTAATCCCCACAACAGCTCTTGAAGGTGGGTGGTTAAAGACGAGGAAGCTAAGGCCCTGAGGAGTAACCTCTTGTAATCTTGCAGCTGCTAATTAACTGGTGCTCAATGGAACTGGCATTTGAATGAAGATATGTCCTGACTCCGACTTGTTGTTGTTGCTCCAGTGGTTCTTAATGCAGCTGCACCTTAGGAACACCGGGAGAGCTTATTGATACACACATTCCAGCTCCTGGGCCCCAGCCCTGAAGATTGTGGCTGGGGTGGAATGGGTGAAGACCAGGCATTGCCTGTTTAAAGGGTCCCTAGGTGATTCTGTGTGCAGTTGCATTGGGAGCCGCTGGAGGGTCTGAGGACGCCTTCGTGCACCGTGGGAGTGGGGGTGTTGGGTTCCGCGTGTCCCGCCCAACATGGTTCCTTCCTCGCCACAGGTCTGGTAAAGGATGCGGCCCGGCCCGCGTACTGGGTGCCCGACCACGAGATCCTGCACTGCCACAGCTGCCGGAAGGAGTTCAGCATCAAGCTCTCCAAGCACCACTGCCGGGCCTGCGGCCAGGGCTTCTGTGATGAGTGCTCCCATGACCGCCGGGCTGTCCCATCTCGAGGCTGGGACCATCCTGTCCGAGTCTGCTTTAACTGCAATAAAAAGCCCGGTGACCTTTAACCCCAGCTCCCTCTCCCCATCCTTCACAATTCCTTAGGTTCTCAGGGTTAGAAACAGAAATCTCATCGAGGTAGGCCCTCCTCCTGGTCACCTGTTGTGGTGTGTGTCCTCTCTGCTCATCCTGGGCCTTCCCCACGCTGTGGGGTGGGGCAGATGGCGAGCTGGGGTGAGCCTGGCGGCAGGCCCGAAGGCAGGAACCCCTCAGGGCAGAGGACCGAGCAGCTTGCGGAAGCCGTTGCATTTATATCAGTTAAAAAGAATAAATATATCCCCGTGTAGACATACGAAAGGCATACGGAGTCTCTCCGGGCTGCTGGTTGCAGACTGAACACAGTCTGCCCCCAGCACAGGGATGAGGTGGCAGTGGCAGCAGGTCTTCCCATAAAACCGAGCCAGGTTCAAAGCCACTGTGTTGCTGGCCACCGTTTCTTCTTCCCAAGCCTCCGAAGCCTCTCCTTCCCTTGCTTTTTCCCTTCATGCCTCTTGGTTGCCTGGGGAAGTGAGCTTCCCAGGTGCTGGCTTGGACTAGCCCAGAAGGGATCTGTCTACCTGGGCCCTCCCGAGCTGCATCCCAGGCCGTGGCCTGGGCCTGTTTCAGAGACCACTCAGCTTAGCGTGCGGGTCACCGGAGTTGGTGGAGGGTGAGGGGTAGGGTCCTCAGCCCTGAGAAGTCAGAGTGCAGGTGATGTGACACCCTCGTACCTGGGGAGAGCTTGGAAGGAAGTGGGCCTCCCCAACAGTGTTTCCTGCTTGTTGCTGCTTCTGTCTGTGCATCCACTCGGCTTCCCAAAGGCCAGCCGTACCCTGCTCCGAAATAGAGCACCCACTTCCCACCCCTCTAACCTCAAGCCACCATCTGCTTCTGAGTGTTGCACTAGGATTTTTATTGCTTATTTTGAAGTGTCTTAATTCTTTGTTCCCAGACACATGACCCCTCTAGCTATTGGAGGGGTGATCATGAGCAATCTTCCAGGGAAACAGAGCACAGAATGGACTGTTAGTTATTTTCTGTTTTTTTTTTTTTTTTTTTTTTTTTGAGTATATATAAATATTTCAACAGATCATGAAGAAACAAATTCTCTCTGGTCCTTGCAAGAGAAGTCAAACGAACTTTTGTTTCTCATTAAGAGCTGGGACATCCATCTCTGGCATGACTGGAAAGACTGTTGTGCTGAATCCTGTCATCATGGTGGATTTTATCTTCAATGGCCAAAAACGAAGATAGAAAAAGTGACATAGTTCTTGACGGAACTGGTGGGTGGGCGGAGCTTCAGGGGGTACTTGGCAGTCACTCTGGTGTGTCAGTGTGACGTGAGCCCTGGAACGTGTTGGTCCGCAGACCTGCTCCCTTGCTCCCGTGGCCGTGACAGGCCCTACTCTAGTACTGTGTATCAACTTCGCTGTTATAAAGGACTCTTCCTGCTGAACGTGGACTGTGCGGCTCCTTCCTTTCACGCCATCAGTAAGTCTGGCTCCCTCTCTAGCTGATAGGAAAGTAGCTGGTGGCTTTCCAAGCAGAAGCCAAGCGAGAGGTGTATTTCTAGGGTGATCATATTTTACTGTAAATGCCTCAGGCTATTACTCTAATAAGAACTTAAAAAGCATAGCCCAAAACCACAAAACCATCATGTGGGTTTTAATCTCGTGACAATGGGCTGTTTTCATCAGCTTTGCATAGATAGCATGCCCCAGCCCAGTTGGCTAACTTGGACCAGGAACTTGGTGGATATTCCTTAAGTGTGTTCAAACTGATGGTCCGAGAATTTCTAGTGGAAGGAACTCTTTCTAGAGCTCCACACCTGCTCACTGACTGTGCTGTTCTCTTGTGCTTGGGCTGTTCCGCAGAGCTTTCCACGGAGGTGAGACTAGGTGTTGCGGGGTGGGGAGCTCAGAGCACCGGCTGAGCTATGCCGGCCTGGTCCCGGGCAGGGCAGCGTGGTGGGTGCTGTGTGGTGCTGTGGTAGCAGCTGCTTAACTTGTATTCTGAGGGTTTCACTCTGGTGTCTGTGGGCTCACATTCCCTGGGGAATCCGCCCTCACAGAGGAGGCGAGTGTTACTAGTGACCTATGGAAACACGGGGAAATTTTTGTCATTCCCCTGCCCTGTCTTGTCTGTCCAACTCCTGTCTGTCCCCCACTGTTGCTTCATTCTGGTGGCTATTGACACTTTGGTCTTTGTCCCTTCCCTTCTTCTTTGCCCCATCTTCTTTTCCCTGGTCTTTCTTATTCCTGCTCCGGGTCCCTTTTGTTCTTTTCTCTCTACTTGGGTAGGCGGGGCAGGGTGGGAGGGTTTGGGAGGAAGAGAGATGTATAAGGTGTGGCCCTGTTAGACCTCCTGTTTGTCCTATGGCCATGTGGGGGCACCCCTGAGCACGGGAGTCTGCCTCGCCACAGGAATGACGCAGAACAATATTCTGAACTTCCTTCCTTCACACTAGTCAGACCAACAGAGGAAAGGAAGGGAACCCAGTGTCAAAGTAACAAAAGGTTCTTTCTTCTTGCTCCACATATCCAGTCCTAGCCTCAACTAAACATCAGGTGAAAGCCAGCTAAATACAGAATGAAAACAAAGGCTTAAAAACCCCCATTGAGTTATATTGTACATACACATTTCAGCTTGATTCTTTTTCTGAAACTGAACGTACTAGTATATTCAACCAGCGCCTGGATGAAGAAACAACATAACTATACCGCAGGAACTCCTGGTCCCTCCTCACACCAGGAGTATCCACTGTCCCAACATATAAGCACAGATTAGTTCCTCCCCACCCCCCTTTTAGGGAGGTGCTACATAAAGTTGTTTGTTTTTTAGAATTTTTTGTGAGTTTGAGCCACATTATCAACAGTTGCCGGGAAGCAAAACTCAACCGATTGAGATAATTCTCCGCATAAAGTTGTTTTTAAAAAAAATCTTATTGATTTTAGAGCGAGAAGATGGGAGACATTGATTTGTTGTTCCACTTATTTATGGATTCATTGTTTTTTTCTTTTATATTTTTATGGATTTCAGAGAGGGAGAGGGTGATAGAAACATCAATGATTAGAGAGAATCATTGATCTGCTGCCTCCTGCATGCCCTCCCCCCTCCAACCCCCCAGGGGATTGAGCCTGCAACCCGGGCATGTGCCCTGACTGGGAATCAAACCGTGATCTCCTGGTTCATAGGTCAACGCTCAACCACTGAGCCACATCGGCCAAGCTTAATAGTTGGACTTTTCAGAGGAAAAAGAATGGAGGATAGTTTGAGCAGAGAGCAGGTAAGGGAGGAACTTGAAAATTTGTGTCCTGAGAGCACCAGGTGGGAGGTGGAGATGGGGCAACAGGATGAGGTGTATGTGATCAAATCTCAAAAGAAAACACATTTTATTCTGAGGCACAAGAAGCCGTTGAAGGGAGGAGTCTTAGCCAGGCAGTGGGAGGCCTGGAGAGGCAGACTTAAAGGAGTGGGCCTAGATGCTTTCTACAACATCAACCAATGGGGAAATGGAAGAAGAAACTGAGTTTAGCCTGCAATTGTTTTTGGAGATGGTCATGTGAAAGATTTAGACCAGACAGATGTAGGGCTGACAGGTCAGGAGGACAAACTTGGTCTTATTCCGAGTACGCGCCAGAGCCTGTGGGGCCAGCTGAATCCTAGGGTGGCTACCCAGCAAGATGGTGTGTGAGGCAGGTGCTTATCTGTGGGCATTTTTGATAGCCGGTATGTGCCATTGTTCTCATTTCTTTTTAGAAGGCTGCAAGCAAGCAAACCCCAGGCCATTTGACAAAGGGTTTAGCATAGCTCAGGGCTGCTGCCACCTGCTGCCTGCTCATTCTCTACCTGGGCAACTGGGCAAAATGCCCTAATTGACGTGCAAGTGAAAAATGCTTCGAGACTGTGCAACATACTAATCTTTGGGATACTGTGTTAATAAGCAAACAGATCAGAATGCTCAATCAACTTCTCAGCTAAGTTTAACTGCTTTTCATACAATCTAGACTAAATGTTAGGAGCAGTGACTGCTAACTAGAGATTAAGAATAAATCGCTAAATTTAAATTAGAAGTTTTGAAAGCTCCCCACTTTTAAAAAATAAAGCCTAATGAAAATCTAAAATGGTTCTTCAACAAATGTGTTTACTGAACAAGAACTTGGGCTATGTTGATAAGAGAAGTTAAGAAGTTATACGGTGATAGGGCCACACTTGTCAAAATTCACCTGGTATTCTCTTGAGTAGTTAGAATGTCTCCACCGTCTGGGAAGAGAGCCAAGTTGAACTGAGTGGCCAACCATGGGCTCCACTGACATAGTACAGAACTCCATGGGTAGTGTGGGAAGCTCTGCAGTGGACGTGCAGTAACCAGTGATTCTAAATTGCAGATCCTGTAATGAATGAACTTGTGTCTTGTGGTAACTTAGATCTTGAGAGGACAAGAGTATGTGTGGATGTGAAGGTCATGGCTCAGCATTTATTATGCTTGTTTGTGCTCTTGGGCAGGGGCATGTCATCAACGTTAATCCAAGAGATTGCAGCTAAGTGGCCACCTGGACCCTTCAATCATATAGATATTTCTTGGGACCCATGTACAGGCCAGTATGCCAGGATTGCCGATACAAGGACAAATCTAAACGATTAAACACAGAATTAGCAAGCTTCTTACCTACTGGTGCCAGAAAATTTCATTTACCTGGTGATTACGTATCATGAAATGTTAGCATCCCGTGTTTATACTTGCACTGAGTCACTTCCTGATTCCTCATACCACCAGTTATAATGGCAAGTATTGTCAGTGACGGGAGCATGAAAAATAGAGAACATGATCTCAGGTCTTCCAGTTCCAAGTCCCAGCTCTCCACTAACAAGGTCTGTGATCTGAGGCAAGTCACTCAACATCTGTGCTTGGGTTTTTCTATATCTACTAGAGGCCTGGTGCACGAATTGGTGCACGGGTGGGGTTCCTTGGCCTGGCCAGCAATTGGGGCCAGCTGGCCAGGGGGAGGGACTGCGGGAGGTTGGCTGTGGGAGTGCACTGACCACCAGGGGGCAGCTCCTGTGTTGAGTGTCTGCCCCCTGGTGGTCAGTGTGCGTCATAGTGACTGGTCATAATGGTCGCTTAGGCTTTTATATATATACTAGAGGCCCGGTGCATGAAATTCGTGCACGAGGGTGTGTCCCTTTGCCCAGCCTGCACCCTCTCCAATCTGGGACCCCTTGAGGGATGTCTGTCTGTTTAGGCCCAACCCTACAATCCAGGACTGCTGGCTCCCAAAGGCTCGCCTGCCTGCCTTCCTGATTGCCCCTAACCGCTTCTGCCTGCCAGCCTGATCACCCCCTAACCACTCCCCTGCCAGCCTGTTTGCCCCTAACTACCCTCCCCTGCAGGCATGGTTACCCCTAACTGCCCTCCCCTGCAGGCCTGGCTCCCCCCCAACTGCCCTTCCCTGCAGACTTGATCGCCCCCAACTGCCCTCCCTTGCAGGTCTGGTCCCTCCCAACTGCCCTCCCCTGCTGGCCTGATTGCCCACAACTGCTCTCCCTTGCAGGCCTGATCTCTCCCAACTGCCCTCTCCTGCTGGCCATCTTGTGTGTTGGAGTGATGGTCAATTTGCATATCACTATTTTATTAGATAGGATAGACTAGAGGCCCAATGCACGAAATTTGTGCAAGAGTAGGCCTGCCTTCTCCCAGCTGCCGGCACCAGCTTCCCTCTGGCACCTGGGACCCAGGCTTCCCTCCAGGCGCTGGCAGGCACCCGGTACCCGGGCTTCCCTCGCAGCCCCAGCTTTGTCAGAAAGGACGTCCGGTCTAATTAGCATGTTATGCTTTTATTATTATAGATTAATGATACTAGTAATTTTTATATTACTAATACTGTTCTACCTCTTTTATGGGTTATTGGAATCAAATTAGGTAAGATGGTAAAGTTCTTTATAAAATATGAGGCACTAAAACTATTATAACATGTAGCTCATTTAGCAGGTGGCCAATCATTCTCATCTGTTTTGATTTGGTTCTCTGTACACTAAGTTGTATTAGTTTGAGTTCTGGCAGGAAGCAGATGTAACACTCACAGGGGTAACTGAAGAGAGTTTAATTGGTGAAGCATCCTGGGTTAGCAACAGTGAGGTGCAACTACCAGCTGTAGGTCTGAAGGGACAAATGGAGAGAAGTTCCCGGAACCTAAAGAGCTGTACGCAGCCACAGCCGAGCAGGAGGGGAGCCAGGGACAACAATCCCATCTCTCTCTCCTGCCCTTTGCTTTCCTACCGGTAGGTCCTCCTGGCTAAACCCACCGTGAGCCAAGAGGTCAGCTTGGGGAACACACAGAGCAGGTGAAAAGGGCACACAGGTGGATCTGTGGGCAGACGAAAGCTCCTCAGCAAAGCCATCAGGGCTGATCCCAATCTCTACCCCTTTTTCCTCACCCAAGATTTAAGTAGATGTTCGTGCAGCTGGTTTGTTCCTACAGAGCCAAGCGTCATGATCTTCTAAATCATTAATATCAACACACCATGCCAAGGTTCTTTCTGGTTTATTGTTTGGTAGAAAGACATGCTCTTTAACATTTGGTATAAACATCTCACAAACTGCTTCTCTTAGACTGTAAAAAAGTCAAAGCCTATTTTCTTTGAAATGGGGCCCTTGAATCTGACATTCAAGTCACCATGATAGAAACAGGAGCTGCTGTGTCTAACATTTTGGAGGACGCCTCAACAAAAGGCCTGCGAAGGCCTGCTTAAAACCTCTAGCATCTAAAGCGATCCATCTTTCTGTCCAATGCCTGTGAATAATTAAGGAGAGTCCCAAACACTTGTTCCTGATACTGAGTGTGAGAAGGCCAAACTCCAGCCTTAAATCTTTCTCTAGAAACTCGAGAAAAAGGACTTTCCTCTCCCCCTTCTCTCCAGCTGGTGTTCTCAAGTACAGATGCATGTCTTCTTGGGACCCAGGCACTAACAGTCTCATTAGGCTTCTTGAAAGGGCTTTTGGTGAAAGAAGCTTTAATTTAGGTATTGCTAGTCTTCAGCCCTTAGAAAAAGTAATTTTTGTTTTATAAAATGGGGGGAAGGGACTATTTTAAGGAATTCAACAAAAGGAAATAGGTACCTTTTATGAAAAGGACTTTAAAGCTCTCTGAGCCCACAACTTAACTGACATAACATTACTAAAGTGTCTCCACATAAAACATAGCACCTTCATGTCCCCAGCAGCTGGATGGATGAGATCTGTGCATACGGAGCATCCATTTAAAATGCCTTCACTGGAAACAGCAATTATGGCAGAGGTATGGCTACTCTTTACTCCATTCAGTCAAATCCACATCCCTGCAGGCTGCTCTCTGCAGAATTAGCTGTAAGGGAAGTAGTAAAGGTCCTGCTGGACGGCCATGAGCAGCCCCGGCACTCCCCGCACGCCCCCAAGCCGGGAAGAGAAGGCCACACTGGGAATGTTGGTCCTGGAGGTGGGATGTGGGGAGGGTATGGTTCTGAGCAGGTGGGTATCGTGGAGGCTCCAGATTCTTGTGTAGCAGTCCTGGCCCACTAGGAGAGGGGAGACAGACACGTGGCAGGTTAGTGAGAGTGCAGAGAACTTGTGTACGTGGCTTCTCATGACTCCCTGGCAGCCAGAACACAAACCCTCAAATGGAAAATGTTTCTACCGATAATAGGTAGTTTTTGAAAATCCAAGTGATGGGTCACCCTGGTGCTCTAGAACCATAACTAGTTGCATGTATTCAAAGTGACAAGCTGCACTGACGCTGTATGACAGCCTGGAGGGCTCGCTGGGTACCCGGCTAATGGGAGGGCACTGTGCTTCTCTTGGTGTCAATGGCTGTTCAAGAGGGAGCCCAGCCCACCTGGTCTTGATGACATGCAACCCATTTCCTGTTTCTAAAACATCAGCCAGGAAGAGCTAACTAATGACTTCACTACACCTGGGGACAAACTAGGGGCCACTCTCCCCAGAGCTCTTTCTGGCTTAACCGCTTAGTTCTTCAGACCCATGGTCTTCAGGGCTCAGTGATGAGGAACGCGACACTTAGCACCATTGGTTCTGGTGGTCCAGACACATGGTGTACGGACTGGAGAGCTTCAGAGGGAGAGGGCAGACACCCGAGGGACATACAGCCAGCTGCTCCTGCGCTGCAGGTGGATTCAGGTAGCGCAGTTCACTGATCACTGCAACTGGCCCACTACCCACATCTGCCTGTCAACAAGGTGTCTCTTCTCCATTATCCAGAACACTGAACTCCTCTGAGCTGAAAACCCACGGAAAAATAGACTTTAAAAGGAAGCTGCCCTGACTGGTTTGGCTCAATGGATAGAGCGTCGGCCTGTGGACTGAAGGGTCCCAGGTTCGATTCCAGTAGTTGCGGGCACATCCCCAGTGAGGGGTGTGCAGGAGGCAGCTGATCGATGGTTCTAACTCTCTATCCTTCTCCCTTCCTCTCTGTAAAAAACAATAAAATATAAGCTAACTGGTGGTGATGATGACAGTAGTAAAGAAGAGTAAGAAAGTTCTAATAAAGTGATGCTTCTTAGCCACAAAAAGGTTTTAGGGAAAAGTACTTTCTGTAGGAATAGTAGCAAACTTGAGGATCTAAGACTGAGAATACATTCCTTAATGTCAAGAGCCTACTATTTCATTTGTCAAACCACCAAACTCCCAGCTACCAGAATATTCTATTGTCCACAAACAGTATAATCTTGTAACTGCTTTCGATGGGGCTTAGTAGCTAGACAGCTCTGCTTCCTGTTCTACAGATCATGGATCCAAAGGGATGGTGTTAAAGGAACCAGGCATCAGTTTCTTTGCAATGACCTTAATTTCTTTTTTCAGCATCCTCTTCTGGAAACAAACACAAGTTCAAAGAACAGGGAGCCCAAGGTTTTCGATGGGAAGTTGCATAATGGGATAAGGTCACACTGAATGCTGACCTGGGGAACAGGTGTAAACCCTACATCCAAGTCTCCCAAACTGCTGTTACTGCA
The DNA here is from genome assembly GCF_951640355.1 of Cnephaeus nilssonii. NCBI lineage: Eukaryota > Metazoa > Chordata > Mammalia > Chiroptera > Vespertilionidae > Cnephaeus > Cnephaeus nilssonii. The sequence continues at coordinate 86,196,589 of NC_137075.1, read as the reverse complement.
CCTGCTTGCCTGTTGCTGAGATGATGTTTGTCCACTGACGTGGGAACAAAGGGCTCTCCCAGCTAGTCTCCCCAATCCCAGCAGTCCACGATCCCGTATTCTGTTCTGTTCTAGAGTAATGTCTCCCTCAGCTGCTTCAGATGCTGGGGGCCTAGGATAGAATTTGGTGAATGGAACCGCCCCTGCCCCAAGTACCAGCCACCAGGATTCCTTCTTCTTCATGCACGTGCAGGGGCAGGAGGGCGTACTCGTTCACGTGACCTTCGTACTGCCTTACACACTTAGTGGTCCTCAGGTCCCACAGCTTGATCTGAGGGAAGAAGCACAAGGGACCGTTAAGGAGGGTCCAGCAGGTACACTGGTGAACCCCAGGAATGAGGGAGGGCAGGTGGTCTCCAAATACCTCTTCCGGTTAGAAAAATCTAAGCCTCAAAATCCTGAGGCCTAGACTCCATCAAAAGCACCAGAACCAGTTTCACGTCTGTCTAGACCAGACTGGGCTCTAGCAAAGCAGCTGCCTGCACAGTCTACTCTACCTTTCCAGCCATGTCGGATGCCACCAGGCACTGCTCTTCCTGGAGGATTTTCAGAGATGTCACCGATGTGTCGTGGAACAGGCTAATGGCCTTCCAGTTATTGCTTTGATTTCGACATCGAATATCAATGGCAAAGATCTCCCCAGAGCGACAGCCATTAAACAGCAAAGGAGTCTGTGGAAAGAGGGACTGCTTGGTACCTCCCGCTAAGGCTGGGAGGGGTGCGCCCTCCAGAACACAGCCCTCCGTCCCCTCCCCCTTCCCAGCTCTCTCGGATCAGAGGTGTGGGTGTGGTTGGTCAGAGTTTGAGCCTCAGTGGAGCTGGGAGGGTTCCTTATGAAAGCAGAGAAGAACTGGGCCCCATGTGTCCCGCCAAGGTTGTCCCCACTGACTGCACTGGCTCATTAGGCTTCACTCTAAAGCCCAAGTGATGGCGCCCTATCTCCACCAAGATCGTGTGAGAAGCTGGGGTGATGAGGATGGAGTGGGAGAGATCAGAGGTCCAGGTAAGACATGGGGTCCCAAAAAGAGAGGGAGGCTGGCTGAAGAAACCAGAATTAATGAACTCTGTGCTTACTGCTGGAAGCAGATTGGCATACTACCTCCTCCACATTTCTAAAGAGAGACAGCATTTTCTGTGGAACAAGATTTTGAAATGCAGTAACACTAGAATTTTTTATTTTTAAATTTATAAAATGTGTAACTTGAAAGCTGTGTATGAAACTATTAAGGGCTATGAATTTGGAATTAAACACTGAAAAAAATGCTTGCCAGGCTGGTGTGGCTAAGTGGTTGAGTATCGACCCATGAACCAAGAGGTCCCCAGTTCGATTCCCAGTCAGGGCACATGCCCAGGTTGCAAACTCAATCCCCATTAGAGGGCGTGCAGGAGGCAGCCTATTGGATGTTTCTCTCTCATCAATGTCTCTATTCCTCTCCCTTCCTCTCTCTAAAAAAAAAAAAAATAAATAAATAAAAACATATTAAAAACAAAAAACTGCTTGTCCTATTGGCTAATCCAAGTACTACTTAAGAATTGCTAATAGTTCATTTAAACAGGAAGTTGTTTAAAGCCAGTTCAGCCTGGCCTTTCTAGATCAGTCAACTTTCACTCAGTGCAGACACATTTAAGAAACCCTTAATCCAGTGGTCGGCAAACTCATTAGTCAACAGAGCCAAATATCAACAGTACAACAATTGAAATTTCTTTTGAGAGCCAAATTTTTTAAACTTAAACTTCTTCTAACGCCACTTCTTCAAAATAGACTCGCCCAGGCCGTGGTATTTTGTGGAAGAGCCACACTCAAGGGGCCAAAGAGCCGCATGTGGCTCGTGAGCCGCAGTTTGCCGACCACTGCAATCCTTCTGATGCCATTTTCCCCTGTGAAGGGGGGATGAGGACTGCCGGTCACATGGGAATCCAATTTCAATCCCGCAAAATTTCCACTCTTGGGAAACTGTACTAGGCCCTTCCCAGGCCCACCAACCATGACAGCAAACTGCTGGGCCAAGACGTCACTGCTTGTCCCGAATGACAGCCGGTGTCCCGTCACCACGTTGGTCACCAGGACCCACCGAGACAAGCCTGACAGAGACAGAGATGAGGCGGAGAGACAAGTGTCACTTGTAATCTGGGAGAGGGATTGCGGGATATGGGGATTTAAGGTCTGAAACATCCTTTACTCTGGGAACCTGGGGTGGCAGCCACGGCTCACCTGTGCTGAAGCAGTTATTGGCCTGGATGTTTGAGGACCATGCACAGGACCAGGCCCCAGGGATCCGGAAACTGCAGAGCATGCCAGGCCGGTCTCCTGCTGAGAGAAGCAGGGAGTGTACAGCATGGCTGCCCTCGAGGGACCGAGACCTCCCCTTCACGCTGCCATGCCAGTAACCACCCGATTTGGGAAACCTCCAGGAACAGCTGCTCAGGGGCGTGCAGGAGGCAGCCGAGCAATGATTCTCTCTCATCATTGATGTTTCTCTCTCCCTCTCACTGAAAATATTTTTTAAAAAGATGCACATGCTTCCAGTACGAATCCTGGGTCAGGTTTACCAGCTCCCCACAGGTGCTTGCTGTCCCCATCCTGCGAGCTCTGAGAAGTTCACTCAGCCTGTGGTTCCCACCCCTCCTTGTCCAATCCTTCGCCAAGGAGCTTCTGGTGTTGTTGGCTGTAGCCTCTGGGAGGCAAGGACAGAGTCCTCTGTCACAGCACCCCCTTATTAAAAAGGGGGGGGGGCGGTACCTGGATGACTATTGACGAACAGTGACGCTGGGAGCAGGGTGGCACAGCCCGGAGTCTCTGCGATTCCCATGAGGCACAGCCTGGAAACTCTGTTAAGGACAGTCAAGTACAAGCTCTCCTCTGGGAGGAGAATGGGCATTAGTACCCTTCAAAAAATGACAAAAATAACACCCGTAAAGCCAGATTTAACACATTCACATTTTCCATATTTAGTTTCAGATGTTTTTAAAGGAAAAAATGTCACAGACACAGCTAAAAGCCCTCTTTGACCCCTCCCTAGCCCAATTCTCCCTTTTCCCTCACCCAGAAAGAATCACTGTTCTAAAATTGGTCTGCGTTCTAGGCCATGTTACATTGCCACAGTATATTTGTCCACTGTTTTAAAAACATATGTAAACAGTATCACACAGATCAATCTCCATTGTCTTCTAGATTTATAAGTGTTGAGGTTTATAGCCCCAGTTCCTTCATTTACACCATTCTTTGTATAAATGCATCACAATTGATTTATTCGTCTTCTGCTGGACACTTAGATTGTTGTTTCTCTTTTTGCTCTGCTGCTGGAATGAGCACCTTCCTGTCTCCCAGGGCCATGTGTGGGAGCCTTTCTAAGGCAGTGTTTCTTAATCCCAGGGAAAGAATTTAATTTTACAGTACTACATGCTATATATACACAAATATTTGAAACAAAAGTTTTATAAAATACTAGAGGCCCAGTGCAAGAAATTTGTGCACTGGTGGTGGGGGTGGGGGTGTCTCCTCAGACTGGCCTGCACCCTCTCGCAGTCCGGGAGCTCTTGGAGAATGTCCGACTGCCGGCTTAGGCCCGCTCCTGGGAGTGGGCCTAAGCCGGCAGTCAGACATCCCACTCACAGTCCGGGAATCCTCACTCCTTACCGCTCGGCTCGCTGCTCCTTAGCGCTGCCCCAGAATGCGCTTGCCAGCCGTTTGCCTGGCTTCTGGCTGAGTGGTGCTCCCAATGTGGGAGCACATGGACTACCAGGGGGCAGTTCCTGCATTAAGTGTCTTCCCCCTGGTGGTCAGTGTGCATCATAGCAACTGGCCCTTCTGCTGTTCGGTCGATTTGCACATTAGGGTTTTATTATATAGGATTTGTCCTAAGTATGAAACTGTCATATTTTCTAGTCTGTTTCACTTAAAAAATGCTACTCACAAATTGCTTTCATAGCCCACTGACAGGCCCTGACCTGCAGCGTGGAAGCTGCTCCTATGTCTATACCTAGAGTGCATGGGCCTGTGGGGTTGTAAGGTTCTTGCGTCTCCAACTTCCAACTTAAAGTGGTTATATCAATGCACTTATCCAGCAGTGTTCCCCATTCTCACATCTGTCAAATCTTGGCACTATCAGACCTTGAAAATTTGTGCTTATCTGAATGGGTAAAAAATGCCTTCCCATTATTTAAATTCGCATTTCCCTAACTACAACTGGGTGTACTGATTCATCTGATTAGTCGTGTGGGTTTCCCTTTTGAACTGTCTCTTTATATTCATTGCCTATTTTTCTATTGTACTGTCTTCTGACTGATTTGGTTCCTCTCCCTTTCCCTTCACAGCCTAATTTCTCTCAATCAGAACCTACATTTATCTCCACTCCTTGCTTTTCTTTCACTCAACTCACTAAAACCCAGGTATGACACCTTTCCAGTAAATGTTCTCTCCAAGGTCTCCAATGAGCCCTAGTTTCTGAATCTGATGAACACTCTCCAGGCCTGCCCTGTGGTCATGCAACACAATTTCTAACTACACACTCCTTTTTTTTATTTTATTGATTTTTCACAGAGAGGAAGAGAGAGGGATAGAGAGCTAGAAACATCGATGAGAGAGAAACATCGATCAGCCGCCCCCTGCACACCCCCCACTGGGGATGTGCCCGCAACCAAGGCACACGCCCTTGACCGGAATCGAACCCGGGACCTTTCAGTCCGCAGGCCGACGCTCTATCCACTGAGCCAAACCGGTTTCGGCTAACTACACACTCCTTGGTCTCCACACCATCACTCTTGGAGTTTCATCTCTGGACTCTTCCAAACACCAACACTGCCTGGCCTGGATCCCAAGCCTCTCAGACTTGTGCCTCTCCTCCACTCCTGCTCATCACTCACTCCCTCTCCACTGCCTGCTTAATATTGCAGCAGCCTTCTGTCTGAGGTCTCACCGTCATCAGCCTGTATAAGAAATGACTCCATGATCACAGTCTTCCATAGGCATCCCACATCCCTGAGGATTCAGCCTTGCAAGGCCCTCCGTAGCCAGAGACATCATGGATACCCATGTGCACGGTCTCCTGAAGAAGTCCAGAAGAACCTTACAACCCCACTGGCCCCCCCTTTCCATGCATCCCAATACCTGCATCCCTCTTACATCCAGCTGCAACATGGACATCACTACACAGACTGATCACCCGTGGAGCTGCCCATCTCCAGCACTTTGCACAGGCATTGTATATGCTCAGTAGATGTTGGTAGAATGAACACACACACACCTCATCTAAAAATGTAAATATTTGCAAAGCAATCAGGCAACATTTTTGGCAGTCTGTCTGATGCGTGCATGTCATGCTGCCTTAGGTGGTAAATATCTCTAGTGTGGAGGGCAAGGATATGGGGAAAAAGTCCTTACACATGCACTTTTAGTTACTGTGGCTGAAACCCACAGGTTTAAACAGGTTCCGATTCAGCCATCATTTGTTGAGGACCCACAGGTGCCAAGCACTGTGCTAAGTGCATTCACAGATGTTAACTGTTAACCACATGGCAACTCATGAATTGTGTGTTGGGTACCACTGTTCATCCTTTTAATAACTCATTTATTTTTATTATGGAAATGATTCAAGACAAGACTCATTAACATGTGGCTTTGGCTTGGGGTCAAACAATACTCTTCTGTGAATCACATGTCGGACAATTGTCCTATGCATCAAGAAACCCTGGGGACCCCAGACGAAGGGCCCGGCTACCCTGACATTGCACTACTGTGCTCCTAGCAAAGAAGCCCTGATGGCTCTCTGGGAAGGCAGAGACTAGAATGAAGAGTGCTCCAAAGAAGGCCATTTCCGCAAGGATCCCAGGTCCAGAGCCCACAGGCCCATGCCCCATGCCAAAGGAACCCCCTTTCTCTGATGCCTGCCTCAGCCCTCCCCTCCCCGCAGGAGGCCCACCCTATCTTGGGACAACTGCAGCTCTTGCTCCTACCTCTGCTTCAGGAGGATTGGGGGTTCCTTCCCAAGATTTTACTGCTCCTTTCTGCTTTATTCCTCTGCTAAAGTTCATAGTGACCTCAAAGTCACCCCAGGACCTCAACTACTTCCCTGAGCATCAAGGGAATCCTTGTCTTCTACCATGTGCATTGCTCTTTCTGAAAGAGTGAAGTGTGTGCAGAATGGTTCAGACTTCTAACTTCTAAGATACCACTTCACAAACCCCATAGATGCCTGTCCACAATAGGGCGTGGCCTGCCCACCAAACCTCTTCATCTGCCAAAGGATACAGAATGTGAGAATCCAAGTGGTTCAGCGAGGCCCAGCACACAGAGTTCACCTGGTGAGGAAGCACACAGCAAGACCACCACCTCAAGGAGAGAAACAGATTCTTTCTTGTGGAGTAACTTGTGGGGATAGATCTCCCCTTTAAAAGGGGCTGGAACAAGCATCCTGAGAACGGGAAAGCTCCTGTCCTAGCACACAGAGCCCTAAAGAGGAACAGGGAGGAGGTAGCCCCAGGCCTTAGTCCTCCAATATCAGCATGGGCCTCACAGTGAGACATCTGGTAAACCCTGTAGGGCAGGGATGACTTCTCTTCAACGGCAGGAAACAAACCTAACTCTGAAGGCGTACTGTATCTCATTTACCCAGAAACCATTTTCCTATCTTGTGGCTCATATCCCAAAGAACAGAAAGTCACAGCTTCTTACGGAAGCCCCTTAGACATCAAGCTTTTCACATTTATGTAAACCTCAGTGTTAGCCATGGACTGGCTGAATGACTCACACATCGTCCTGACACTGGGAGGACCCTCCACCCAGGCTACTACAGCCCACCTCCCAGGAACTATGTCCCTTATGTGGGCTCCTTCGAACCAACTCAATCCTTTTGAAGGGAAGGTCCGTACAAACCAGCTAAAGAAGCACCACTTCAAGTCTTCCCACATCTAGATTCTTTTCTCTTTCAAGACAAGGAACTCCTGGGACCCTTTTCTTCCTCCATGGGTTCTCAGGATCTACAACTCCATTTCTCCCTTGGGGAAATGAGGTAACAGAGCGCTGGCTTCTTCCCAAAGTTCTCTCCTCTCCTCTGAATTCGGCTCACCATTGCAGTGCCCCTGGGCCCCAAGGCAAGTGGGCTGCAAAGCTAAAGGGGAGGGCGAAGTACCTTCCGGTTGGTGAAGTAGAGGTTTTCGTGCATATGCACCCTGAGTGTGGGGGTCTTCAGACCACGCAGGCTGATGATGCCGTACTTGGAGCCTCCAACCTTGACATCATTCACTGTGAAGAGCCGGTCACTGTTGGTATCCGCCTGGAAGGGGAAAGCGGCTTGTAGGTGACTTCGCAGGCCTAACACTATCTGCCCATCTCTCACAGCCCTGTCTCTGCATATTCACCAGGTGAGAGCTCCTGTCCATGAGGGAGCGCAGAGATGAACTGAGGGGAACTCACTGCAAGAAAGTATTCAGGTCAAATGTCTCCCCAAACACATATGGGGGGAATGAGTCCTGGCCCCTGACACCCTTATGAGGAAGGGCTCTGCTATCGAGGTCTCCTGGGGCAAGATGTCAAGGGTCAATTCTGCAGCTTCAGCCCCTAGTCCTGTCAGCAGATCATCAGGCTGAGGCTCTTTTTTTATTTTTTATTTATTTTTATTTTTTTATATTTTTTAATTTCTTTATTGATTAAGGTGTCACATATTTGTCCTCATACCCCCATTCCCATCCCACACCCCTCCCCACGGATGCCCCAACCCCCTGTTGAACTTAACCATTGGTTAGGCTCATATGTATGCACACAAGACCTTTGGTTGCTCTCTCCCCCCTCCCCCCACCCTCCCCTATCCTCCCTCTGAGGCCCGATAGTCCGATCGATGCCTCCTTGTTTCTGGTTCTGTTGTTGTTCATCAGTCTATGTTGTTCATCATTTCCCCTAGATGAGCGAAATCATGTGTCACTAGAGATATACTTATAAGAACTGAATGTGAGACGAGCAATAATAGTTATGCTGACAGGCAAATGAATCAGTCTGTAGTGAGTTTCTTTCTGGACCAACAGTTCTTTTGAGACCCAATATCAATGTCCACCAGTTCCTTATGAGTACATGTCGGCACTGACCCCTCAGCTCTGGATGGTGGACAAATGGTGTTAATGCAGGTCCGACTCCTTCTGGTTTGGTCTCGGCCGGACCCAGGGGCACGGCTTCACCCGGACCCAGGGGCATGTGGCCTCACCCGGACCCAGGGGTTGTGCGGCCTCACCCGGACCCAGGGGCGCGTGGTGAGGCTCTTTTTTAAAAAAATATGTATTTTTATTGATTTCAGAGAGGGAGGGATAGAAACATAAATGATGAGAGAGAGAGTCATTGATTTGGCTGCTTCCTGCACGCCCCTTAAAGGGGATTGTAACCCAGGCATGTGCCCCAATGGGGAATTGAACCTTGACCTCCTGGTTCATAGGTAGACATTCAACCACTGAGCCATAATGGCCGGGCGAAACTCTGTTTTGTGTGTCTCTCTCATTTTCCTGGGTCTTCCCTAGGCCTCCAGGAAAGACAGGGCTTGCAGGGCAGGCCATGCTCTATGTGACCTCGAATCCCCAGTCTACCTGAGCAGTTTGGCTCCTTCTGTTTGCAGTGGATCCTCTGCCAACATTTCCCTGGACCCTGGACTCAAGTAGTTGGCCCTGGCTTCCAGCCCGGGTCTAACCAAGAGAAGATTTTTGCTCCTTGTAAATGGCATGATGATAGTGGGTGTGCAGGCCAAGGGTCACAGGCTTACAGGCCCCTGCTACTCAGGTCAGAACAGCAAGCAAGGGAGTAACCTGCTGTTGCTACTGAGGACACTGGAGTGCTAGGGTTGGCCACCAAATCCTGCCCAGTATAGGAAAGAGTAGAAGCTCCCGAACCACTGTGTACCCTTCTGATGGTTCTGTCAATGTGAGGTGGGCCCCGATTCTCATGTCAAATGACAGAGCTGTAGTAGGGGTGACAATGGTCATCATGGCCTTCCTTGCCAGCTGGGCACTTGCCAATGGGTAGCCAGTAGGTGCTTGTTAAAACTATAAAAACTAGTGGACACATGCTTTTATGCAACTGGCATCTACACAGCCAGGCGTGATGGGAGCCAATGCTAGGGCATAAAAAGTGTCGGGCATGGCAGCAACACCCCCGGCATCCACACGTGGCTCGCTCCCACTCACCATTATGAGGTTAAATCGGTCGCTTGCCAAAGCGGAGGGATCGGAGCTGTGAATCTGAACCTTCTTCCTCTCCATGCAGCTCACTCGCAGCTCATGGGCTAAACTGCAGGGGGAAAGAGAGGGGCGGGCAGGGCATGGGCACCACACCAGACACCCATGAGGAAGATTCAGAGCTTCTGCCCTGCCCCACACCCTGAAGACCACCTCACCTTGTTGGCCCTCTCCGTTATTTCTCAGCAATGGAAATGAGCAAGATCCCAAATAAATCCAATTTAGAACTCTTAGAAAAACTAAAGCAAAGGAATGAGCGGCCCATTTACAGGGTCAAAGAAAGTTAGAACTAGAGGAATCTGTTTTTGGATCATCTGGTACAACTCTTTCTCTTGAGACCAAGAGAAGGTGCCTGAGAAATGAAACACGCTGAGGGACACACACCCAGCTAATGGGAAGAGCCCAGGCATGCAGCCGTCCATCTTACTGCCCCTTTCCCCTCCACGTCATGCTACCTCTCCACGAAGGAAAAAGCATGTTTTAGGGCGAAGAACAGGTCTTTTTACCTAGATATTTATCTCTTTTAGGGAAATGAAGGAGAGGCATGTTCCTACCTGCCCTGCCTCATACCTCCTGCATGGCTGGCCTCCACGGAAGGCGGCCTCGCTCCAAGATGAGAGCTGTGTCCCCTATAAACCACCCAAACTCATGGTGTTTCTTCACACAGTGGGAGGCAGCAGAACACAGGGGTTAGGAGCTCAGGTTTGGGAGTCAGACAGATCCCATCCTTTCTGGCTTTACTTTGAGAAAAATCACTCTGAGCTTCAGTCTCTTCTAGAAACCAGAGGAAGTGTCTACCTATCTCATAGGGCTTTAGCTAAAATTATATCAGGAATCACAAGTACTTAAGTAAAGTTTAATGCACATACATCTATTTAATGTTCCATTTTTTGTAACTTATTAGGTAAAAAGGAAGCAGAAATCTCACAGGGATGAAGTTATAAGACCCACTACTAAACCAAACACGATTTATAAGTAACAGAGAAAACATCCTGAGAAATTTCTGCCCAATTTCTCTGCCGAGGTCCCCTCTCCGCTCTCTGGCTCCTGCAGAAGCCTGCCCCGTGCTCCAGGAGTGATCCTCTCAGGGCTGGGGTCAGCAGCAGGCGGCAGGCTGTGAGCTAGAGCGGCAGGCTGTGAGCTAGAGCGGCAGGCTGTGAGCCAGAGCGCCTCAACTGTGGAGGCTCCTCACAGAGCAGCTCTGTGGTCTCCTGACTGGATTCTTGGACCGTGGAAATAAAAAACAGAAAAAGAATACTCGTGAAGAAAACATAACGAGGCACTGACTTACCGGCAATAACTGGTGGCATTGAGAAAACCCAGCTTGCTTTTTTGTAACAAGGAAGTGGCATTAAATCCCATCCTGGTTATTTTCTAAATTAAAAAACAGCAACAACAAAAAGATAGACTCAGTGAAGTTTTATGTTATACAATAACAGAGAATATTTTTAGTTCCATAGGATGCAATGAAGAAACAGGTATTCAATTGGCAGAAATTATATGCTATAAATTTGATGGTCTCCTTGGCTAGTCTCCAATCATGGCAAGAGGAAAAGCATATCACAAGCAAGAATGTGTGACAGGAAGGTCTGCTCAGTGCCTCTGTCCACGCCCCCCAGTCAAGCTATACTTGGGGAGAAGCCACCAAGCTAGTGAGTGCAGGAACGGCACTGGACACTCAGGTCTGCATCGTGCTTTCCATTCCACCTATGGTGACCTGGGGGCCCAGATTTCCCATTCTGTTGCCCCATAACCATCCAAATGTCCTGGCATCTAATCCCCAGAAGGGATTTAAGAAACCCTCATATCCAAACCATATACCCTGGTTTTCTATTCAAAATATACAGTTACTGAAACTATCATGCTGCTTTTCAAGATTCCCTCAGGGAAGGACAAATGTTAGAATTACTGATGAAACTTTGCAAATTGGGAAAGTGGAGTGGGAGGAGATTGCTCGCTTGTTCTTCTTCTCTTCGTCAGGTTTCTGTCAGGGAAAAGTCAACACCACACTCACTAAGCGGAGTGTGCAGGGGCGCTGAATGCCGGGCACCTGCCTTCAGCCGTGCATGCAGGCTGGCAGGAGTGCGGGGGACAGGCGGCCCCCGGAGCGTGGAGCCCACCTTGGTCTGCCTGTCCTCTTCCTCTAGCAGCTGCAGCCTTTTGTGCTCCATTGCCTTCTGCTGGATGCCCTCCTTCGTGAGGGGGTTGCAGTTGTTGTGTCCAGGGAGCAAGCGGAAGTACCGATTCTTTTCGGGGTCAAAGTAATACCCTGGTAGATCTTTAGTCAAAAGAAATAAAATCCAATTTAAAATACTGTGACCGGACCCATCTAGAAAGGAGCCCGGAGCCTGTCCACCCCCGCTCACAGCTGCCTATCTTTTCTAAGGGGTGGGAGGTGGGCTAGCATTGTCAGTCACCATCCTGGGCCCAGTTCAGGGCTGGGGGCGCTGTTTGCCTCAGGATCACAGTTCTTGGAGTACCTAGTTCCTCCCTTTACTGTTCCGATTTGCTCCCAGAATTTCCTCTAAGCCCGAATGAGCTGGTGACACACATGGAGTTCACCCACATGCAAGTGCAGACACACAGGAGGAAGGGCGGCCCGGACAGACATAACCAGTTGACCAGTCAGGACTAGGTTTCATCTTTCCCTGTGGGCAGGGCCAGGGGAGTCCTCACCAGCAGACTGCCTTACCTGGCACAGAAGAACTCCCAGCTGTGCTGGACGAGGTCGACGGGACCTCCTCATCGCCATGGTCAGAGTCCTGTGGGCTTTGCTCTGCCCCTGTGTTACACCTGTCGACACAATCGTGGTAACTTGCAGTGAAGGGCTGGCGCCCCAGTCATTCTCTGACTGTGGGGTCCTGGCAGGGGTAGCTCAGGCAGTGCCACAGCCTTCACCCCTGACCCTCTCACCTTCCATTACTTGGGAAGCATTAACCCCGCTTTTCCTTACAAGTAGTTTACCTATTGCAAATACACCAGTTAGAGCAAGGTTTTGTCTCTCATCCTTAAGAAGATTCATGTCATTCCTTTTCTCATCTCCTCACTTGAGCACTTCATGAGGTCTTCTGGAATTTTCCAGATGAAAAGAAGACCAGAAATCTTTGCCAATAAGAATTCTACCATACATCCCTATGTTCATAGCAGCACAATTTACAATAGGTAAAATTTGGAAACAGCCTAAGTGCCTATCAGCAGATGAGTGGATTAAAAATCTGTGGTACATCTACACAATGGAATACTATGCTGCTATAAATAAGAAGGAACTTTTACCATTTGCAACAGCATGGATGGACCTGGAGAGCATTATGCTAAGCAAAATAAGCCAGTCGGAGAAAGATAAATATCACATGATCTCACTCATATGTGGGATATAATGAACAACATAAACTGATGAACAAAAATAGATCCAGAGACAAAGAAACACTGAACAGACGGTCCAACCTCAGAGAGAAGGCAGGGGAGATGGGGGGGGGGCGGGGTAAGATATCAATCAAAGGACTTGTATGCATGCATATTAGCATAACCAATGGACACAGACACTGGGGCGGTGGGGGCGTGTCCTGGGGGCGGGTGTGGTGGGGGAGGGAGGTCAATCAGGGAAAAAGGAGACATATGTAATACTTTAAACAAACAAACAAAACAACAAAAAGGAATTCTACCAGCTGGGCTCATTTGTCAGCTCTACAGCAGTTATAAGGCCAGGTGAATTTCATTCTTTACTGGATCCAGCAATATAGTTTAAATTGTACTTGGCAACCCAATCTTATAGATGGAGAAACTGGGGTTCAGGACACAGAGGTCATTTGCTCAGTAATACTGAGATAGAGCCATGGTTTAAACACTCATTTTGCAAAGCTACAAGCAGCTTCCATGGCAATTATAGGCTAAAGGATATAATGATAGTGCAAGAGACCTAATTTTAGAATCCCGATAAAATCCTCTTTAAAATCAAGAACTTCCCCTCTCGCCCCACACCAAAAGGAGCACAAATTGCAAAACTAGGTGGAAGGAATGAAAGAACTTTCTCTTTTGTCTATAAATACTAACGATGCATGGTTTCAGGGAAAATTTATTCTCCCTTTTTATGGCCCAGAGTTTCCTGTGATCAGGAAGCTCGTCTATGATCAGCAGCAGGAGGGAAGGAGGATTAAGTGTCATGACAAATGTCTGTGTTTCTAGTCCAAGGGCTGCTGCTCCATGCTTTCCACATGGAGCGCAGAAGGCGGCTGTCCAGTGTGTTTCCACACAACTCGGCCAAAGCCGAGCTGAGACTCTTGCACAGATCTCACTGTACTACGCACTGTGCTCTTTGGGAAGGCCTGGGGCACAAAAAGTATCCACGGTTCTCCTTTCAAAACATACAAACACTGGGCACTGCCCTGATCTTGCTACAATATTGGTCAAGTCTGGGACTCTGACTTAGAGTAATATTTTATTCTGCACCTAATGAGGTCCATCCCTTACGAAGGGCCTAACCAAGAGCCAGGCAGCCCGTTAGGGGCTTTATATACATCATTGTGAACTTCACAAGTGAAGTATTGTACAAGAGTAACTCAGAGTGATTAAGTAACTTGCCCATAGGAAAAAGCAGTGTGTCAAACTCAGACTTCTTAATTCCAAAGACCTGGTTCCTTCCACATTTTTTAAAAATATGTTTTTATTGTTTTTTTATAGAGAGAGGAAGGGAGAGGGAGAGGGAGATAGAAACATCAATGAGAGAGAAACATAACCGATTTGGCTGCCTCCTGCATGTGCCCTGATCAGGAATCAAACCGGTGACCTCTTGGTTCGTAGGCTGACGCTCAACGGCTGAGTCACACCAGCCAGGCCATTCCACATTTTGATGCTTTTTGTTATTGTTTAGTTTAAGCTGGTCTAAAGAAGCATCATGGCCTTTGACACCTTATAACTAGAAATCTGTCCATTTTGAAAGGAGGTCTGGAGTATGGAAGTTTTAAAATTGGCAGACAGGTCCCCTTGGTGAGGTGGGGGCTGTGCAGACTTCTTACGGCCAGAAGTCACACCAGCAACCCTGACTGTGAAGAGGTGTCCTCTCCTGCTGCCATGAGGTGATGGGGAATCTTGTTCTGAGACTAGATTGCTTGTATTTCCTTCATGCAGTAAAATAAGTAGAGGGGAGCCCGGCCAGCGTGACTCAGCGGTTGAGCGTCGACCTATGAACCAGGAGGTCAGGGTTTGATTCCCGGTCAGGGCACATGCCCGGGTTGCGGGCTCGATCCCTGGTGTGGGGCATGCAGGAGGCAGCCAGCCAATCCATGATTCTCTCTCATCATTGATGTTTCTCTCTCTCTCTCCCTCTCCCTTCCTCTCTGAAATCAATAAAATATATTAACCTTTTGCACTCAGATGTCGAGTGTGACTCGACACAGTTAGCATTGGTAGCAGCTCTTTTTATACTCTTTGAATGTATCGATAATTTGAAATATAAAAAAATCCAAATAAATAAGTTTGTATGAAAAGAAACTCCAGTTTTTTATTCTACTGCTGCGCTTTGTAAAATCTGGGGTATTTAAAAAATTAAATCCTGAGTAGAATAAAGGAATCGAGAAAAAAGCAAGCGAGTGCAAAGGGTTAAAAAAAAAATAGCCCTAACTGGTTTGGCTCGGTGGATAGAGCATCAGTCTGCGGACTGAAGGGTCCTGGGTTTGATTCCGGTCAGGGGCATGTACCTTGGTTGCGGGCACATCCCCAGTAGGGGTTGTGCAGGAGGCAGCTGATTGATGTTTCTCTCTCATTGATGTTTCTAGCTCTCTCTCCCTCTCCCTCTCCCTCTCCCTTCTTCTCTGTAAAAAATCAATTAAAAAATATATATATAAAAAAATAAGTAGAGTGGAAAATGTTTATATTGGAATTTCAACTAAGTATTCACTAGGCTTTATTTTTTAAGCTGGGTGGAAGGTACACATTCATTGTACTATTCTTTATACCTTTTGTGTTTTTAAATACTGTATTTTATATATATGTATACACTAGCGTTCCCGTTGCAGGAAAAATCCTGCAATAGGGTTTCCTGCTGCACTCTACCCCACCCTGCCTGCTCTCCTCCCTTGTCCCCTGCCCCGCGATCTCCGCCAGCCCCCCTGCTTTTGTAACTTCTCCGCCAGCCCGCTCTCCTTCCTTCTTCCCTGGCCCCGCCTCCGCTCCTCCCTTCTCCCCCGGCCCGCCTTCTCTGCCAGCCCTCCTGCTTTTCCCTTCTCCCCCAGCCCCGCCTCCGCTCCTCCCTTCTCCCCCTGGCCCCGCCTCCGCTCCTCCCTTCTCCCCTGGCCCCGCCTGCTCAACTTCCTTCTCCCCGGCCCCGCCTCCGCTCCTCCCTTCTCCCCTGGCCCCGCCTTCTCAACTTCCTTCTCACCGGCCCCGCCTCTGCTCCTCCCTTCTCCCCCGGCCCCGCCTCCGCTCCTCCCTTCTCCCCCGGCCCCGCCCCTTCTCCCCCAGCCCCGCCTGCTCAACTTCCTTCTCCCCCGGCCCCGCCTCCGCTCCTCCCTTCTCCTCCCCCCCAGCTTGCTTGCTTCTCTGCAGCTTTGCTCCCTTCTGCAGCTCTTGGCTTCTTTCTATGCTGTCGCGATATGCAAATTAGCCGCCATATTTGTTTTGATAATTTGCATATTCATCCTGATTGGTTGGTGGGCGTGGCTTGGGCGTAGCGAAGGTGCGGTCAATTTGCATATTTGTCTATTATTAGATTAGATAGCTTCTTTCTCAGGATTTACTGAATTAATTACATTTCCAGAATGTTATTTTCATTAGATGGAAAAAAAAAAGACAGGAAAAGAGAGAGGGAGTCTATAAAATGGAGAAGCAACTCTCCTTCAGTAGTATCAGATAATGTCTACTCTAAGCTCATGGCTAATGCTCTGGCCAGAAGTCATGGTCACTCTGAAAACAAAGAAGAGTGGCCATCTCTCCTCACTGCTCAGAGTGTGGCAGGCAGGCTGACCTGCAGCAGCAGCATCCCCTGGGAGCTTGTTAGAAGTGCAGACTCTCGCTGGGCCCCACCTCGGACCCTGCATTTTGACGAGACGCCCAGTGACCCACGTGCACGGGAGGGTGCTGGACATACTGAATGGCACTGGGGAATGGGGAACAGCACTTGCCTCTCGTTAGCTCTGTGTTGTCTGAGTCGAGGGTTCTGCCGCTGGCTCCTTCTTCCATGTCTTCTACTTTTCCAGGTGCTTTTATGCATTTCTGCTCCTACATGAGAAAAAAAGGAAAATTACATACAAACATGTGGGTGCATGCACTTTCTGTTCACTTCTTTTTTTTTAATTTTTTAAAATTTTATTTTATTGTTTAAAGTATTACAAATAGTAGTACATATGTCTCCTTTTTTCCCCCATTGACCTTCCCCCGGCCTCCCCTACCCCCTGGCACATGCCGTCACCCCACCCCCACCCCAGTGTCTTGTGTCCATTGGTTATGCTTATATGCATGCATACAAATCCTTCAGTTGATCTCTTACCCCGACTCTGTTCACTTCTTGATAGTCCCTTCATGCTTACAACCAAGCCCAACCTGGTTGTCATCAAAGCCGCCATCCCAAGCCTCATCTGTAAAAGGCTGCCCTCCAGGTGGGGACACGATAAAATACAATGTGTCTGAAGCCACTTTTCTGGCTGAGTTCTCCTACCTCACAGTTGACACCTGGCCTGACAAGCTGCTAACCTCTGATCCCTGGGTCACTGTGTGAGTTGTTGACAGACTCTCACAATTACTTTAAGACAATAGTTTGAGCCTGACATGAGATCTCTCTTAAGTTGTGCTTCTTTCTTCTTCTTACCAGATCATACCAGAACACATACTTTTTCCTTCAATCTATACACATCCTGTTTGCAGAGAACAGTTTAGTATTGATGAGCAGGGAAAATTGTGAACATAATTAGTCGGGGGCTAGTGTGTATGACTTCTCAGAATGCTTTCTAAAGAGTGTTTTAGCTTCGAGCATACACTAGCAGTTGAAAGGAAGGATGTGAACAAACTTTAAAAAAAAAAAAGGAATGAGATGAAAGCACTTCTTAGTAACATTGATATTGCCATAATTATTTCAAGTAGCTTTTAAAAATCTTATCTTTTATAACCTGAATCTATCACTTAATCATCAAAATATCACAAGTCTTTGCAATGGGAATCACATTCCCATTAAAAGACTTATATAAAAAGACTAAATTATGGTCCAAGGATCACCTGCTGTAAGTTTCAGGCTTTCTCAACATCTGGGGATTTTTTTCTCTCCACTCACTGGAGACACTGATGACATCTTACCTAATAGATTTAAAAAACACATTCAAATGCCGTAACAAAATTGGGAAAAAAATGGGTTGAATGTAACCAAAGAATAGAAGTCTACTTGTCTATATATATATATATATATATATATATATATATATGTGTGTGTGTGTGTGTGTGTGTGTGTGTGTGTGTGTGTATGTATGTATGTATATATTGATTTAAGAGAAGGGAGAGATAGAAACATCAATGATGCAAGAAAATCATTGATCAGCTGTCTCTTGCCCATCCCCTACTGGTGATGGAGCCAGCAACCTGGGTCTGGGTATATGCCCTGACTGGGAATCAAACGGTGACCTCCTGGCTCATAGGTTAACGCTCAACCACTGAGCCATGCGGGCCTGGGCTCCAACTTCTACTTTGGAGTTGAGAGTGCCTGTTAGCATCAAACAGAGTGCTAGAAGTCTGGACCTACATTCCAGAATTCAACATTTACTCAACCACTTCCGTGTCAACCTATGATTGTGAATTGGGGTTATTTCGATTCAAAGAAAGAAAAATTTAATGAGTATGGTACTTAACTAAATATTTCACAAATTCTATAACAAATTTCTTGATTTGCTAGTAGGAATGTAAAATACTGCCACCACTTCAGAAAGTTTTGCAGTTCCTCAAAAGATTCAACATAGAGTTACCATATCAGCCAGCAAAAATGAAAACACATGGTCACACAAAAATTTTGAGAGGAACATTCATAGCGGCATTATTCATAATTGCCTAAAAGTGGCAACAGCCCATATTTCCATCAGCTGATGAATGCATAAAAATGTGGCATCTCCATACAACAGAATGTTATTTGGCCATAAAAAGAATGAAGTACATGACACAACAAGGATGAACCCTAAAAATATATGCTAAGTGAAAGAAGTCAGATATAAAATTGAACGATTCAACGTATATGAAATCTCCAGAATAGGCAAATCCAGACACACACACACACACACACACACACACACACACACACACACAGTATGTTATAGGGGCTGGGGTGGAGGGAGAGGAGGCAGAGAATAAAGAGACTAACTGATACAAAGGTCTTTTTTTTGAGACTAAGGGAAAGGTTATACCTTATTAACTAGGTGGTAGCTTGATAAAATTTTTATAGAATTTTAAATGACATATGATAGTCTATGTGTACTTATGCTTTCTTAGATTCCACCAGATTACTAGCTTTTCAAAAGCTGTAGCACTGCCCTGGCTGGTTTGGCTCAGTGGAGGGAGCGTCGGCCTGCGGACTGAGGGAAGGGCACATGCCCGGGTTGTGGGCTCGATCCCCAGTGGGGAGGTGTGCAGAAGGCTGCCGATCAATGATTCCCTCTCATCATTGATGTTTCTATCTCTCTCTCCCTTCCTCTCTGAAATTAATTAAAAAACATTTATTTAAAAGCTGTAGCACCATATATACTTTAGTATGACAGCAGTTTTGTTTTAAAACCATCATCAGATTATTGTGACTTTTATTTACTAGTAAAATAAAACTTATGCTTCATGCATTTGTAAAACACAGATCTACTGGTATCATATTTCTTTATTCTGTTTGGTCCACACTGTTGAAAGGTAAATTTACAGATCAAATGATAGGATACTTTATGTTTCAGTAAAAGCTTAAGAATGGAAAATGTCTTTTTACTTAAAGTTTCATGAAATAGAATTTACATTTAACAGAATGACTAGATGAGATCTTTTTCTGGAGTCAACCTAAAAGAAGCTAAGTGGAATTGGCAGATCTTTTAGATTTTGTTGTCAACTTACTACTTATAATAGCACTCCCAGCCATGTACAGTGCATTAATATGAAGTACCTTGAAATCCAAAGGGGTGAGGGCTCATACAAAAAGATTACATATTACCAGGTAGGAGTTTGAAATGCCTAGGTGTGTAATATTTTTAAAATCTTAATTTTCAGTCAGCATAAATTTCCTTTAATTTTCTCTATTTTCAGTCCCATTTCATTTTGAGGCTTAACATAGCAAGCCAGTATAGTTTTAAATATAGTAATCCTGGATTCTAAGTTATTTTAAGATGAAAAGAGAAAAAAGAAGTGTACTTAGGGAAACTAATTTCTTCTTCTTTAACATCTAACTCATCATCTTCTGCTTGTTGATCCTTTCTTAGTCAACAGGTAGACACCTGTCCTGCTCCAGAGACACTCTTAGCTTACAACAATCTCTGAAAAGGCAACTTTTTTGAATTTGCCCTTACAATATCTAAACAAGATGGATAATCTGGGAGATACCTAGAGCTTCTGAAAAAACCTCTAAATCTTCCTCATCAATCTTTTGTATATTTTGGTAGACAGCAGAGTATACCTCCAAAGTTTTGCTGTGAATAGCATTTCAGTAGTGATAAATTCTGAATATATATTTATATCCTTTATCTGCTTTTTAAGCATACCAATAGTTTCCTCCAGATAAGTGTTGTTTGGGTAGCATCCACTGTAGCTCTCTGTAATAGGAAACAGGTCCATCCGTTTGCTGACTTGTCTGCTTAGCTTCTCCATTCCTTACTGCTAATGTTGCTTTGCGGTCATCCCATTTCATTTTTACAATGGTTCCAATGAGCTTTCAAAAGTTCAACTCTTTTGGCTCCAAGTCTTTCAACCTCCACTTTTCGATAATCCTGAAGTTTCAACCTTCACTTGTTGCAAAGACCTGAGCAGTTTTTCAGGACCTGCTTCAAATTTGGGGTCTCTCTAGAGACCTATTCATGGATCTCATTCACCCAGAGGTTGACTTTGTCTCGCAGTCTGGCAGTTTTCCACACAGGAGTGGCAAAGATTTGGCCCTGCTCTCCAAAGTGCTAGTGCTTTTGCTTTGAGCATTTCACAGGTTTCTGGATAAATAGTGTCTTTGCCCCAAGACACCATTCCAGGCTTGCCTGAAAAATCCGGAAGGTGTAGGCCCAGAAAAATCCCAGACCCAGGAACCTTAAGGCTTGTGGGGTGGGGGCGGTGCTAGGCCACAAAAGGTTGCAGTCAGCCTCCTTCCTGGCTGAACGCCTCAGGCACACCTTGGTCCCCTCACTCTAGGCCAGAGGTAGGTCCAGAACCCTCCGAAGGCTGAAATTCAATGTGAGCCAGAGGCTCTACTTGCCCCACCTAAGCCTTCAGGCGGGGCAGGCGCCTGGGACCCACTTGGGGTCATACGGTTTCTTTTTGGGGTGATAAATGTTCTGGAATAAGAGATATCATGTGATGGTCACACAATCTTTCGAATATACTACAAGTTGTACACTTTCAAAAAGTAAATTCTATCTCAAAAACAAAGATTTACTATAGCAGTACTTTAATAATTAAAGTAAGAAACATCCTAAATAATTTAATGAACAACATAAACTGATGAAAAAAAAATAGACCCAGAGACATAGAAGCATGGAACAGACTGTCAAACCTCAGAGGGAAAGCGGGGGTGGGAGGGTAGGATCAACCAATGAACTCTATGCCTATAATGCATAACCCAAGGACACAGACAATAGGGAGGTGAAAGCTTGGGGTGGCGGTGGAGGCGGGGGTGGGGTAGGAGAGGTCAATGGAGGGGAGAAGGGGGACATACATAATACTTTCAACAATAAAGGTTTAAAAAATCCTCCTATCTAATAATAGAGTAACATGTAAATTACCATCACTCCGCTATGCCCATGATTGGGCGGCAGGAGGCTGGGGGGCGGGACTCGGGGTGGCCTATCTGGCCATTGAGAGGCACGGATCTGCTGCCACTGAGGGGGCTACCCTGCTGTTGAGAGGCGCAGGGGGCGGGACTCCCGCCCCCTGCACTTCCCAACGGCCAGATCCACAGCCACTGAGGGGGCCTGCCGCAGACACCCAGCTGAGCCTCTCAACAGCAGGGTAGCCAGGTGTCCGTGGCAGCCCCCCTCAGCGGCTGCGGACCATCAAAAGCGTGGGAGCTGGGTGCCTGTCTGCTTCGGCACCAGGCCATTCAGAAGCCTCTGCCGAGCCGGAGGCTTCTGAAAGGCCTGGTGCACCAGCGGACAGGCACCCAGCTCCACTGCGAAAAGCGAAAGCGTGTAGGGGACCCTACATGTGCATGATTCAATCATGCACTGGGCCTCTAGTAAATAAATAAAATGAAACAATGATACCATTTAAAAAAACAATGATTTGGAGGGGGATGACATTTTTGTGGAACTATGTTGGCAAGGGTCCCAACAAAAAAACAATTTCAGAGGGGAAAAAAAAAATCCTAAATATCCAACAACAGGAGAATTAAGATTATAGAGACTACAGGACTGTAATGTGGAAATGCTGATGCCATCGGTTTATGGAGCAGAATACAAAATGACCTCTACAAGGAGCCTGCTGTGCCCACCCTGGGTGGGTATTTTTTTTTAACTCCACCAATGAGGAAACAGGCTTAGAGGGCTAAGTATTGTGGCCCTGCTGGTCTGGTGCCTGGGCTTGGTGACCACAGGACGCCCAACTACAATTTCCATCATTATTTAAAACGAGAGTCTGGGGATTTGGAATTTTGTTTGTTTTCTCCAGAAAGTTGTCACACAACGTTTTCTTCCCTTCTTGCTCTCTGATTTACAAGACAATGTCTCCACACCCATCAAGGGGAAGGGGGTATCATGGTTTCTTAGGTCAAGTGGGGAGACATAAGGCTTTCTGGACACGCAAGTACTGACGTGGAAAAGGTGGCTTTCCCACTTGACACACTCGGTGTATGTAACCCCGAAAGTGTGGGTTCCACCCTGGGCTCCACTACTTACTACTACTTTTGCTTCCATTCGGCCAGCATCTGCAGGGACAGAGTCAGACCCACTGCGCAGCCCCCTGCCCCACCCCCAGGGGCTGCCCAGGCCCCTTGCCTGGGCTCAGCCTCCCCCCGGTCTCCAAGGAGTTTGCTCCTGGCCTCACACTGATGCTGGTACCCCTGCTCTGCCCGCTGGCTGTGGACCCACCAGGACCCGCCTGGTCGAAGTTCCTCTGCTTCAGGTCCAGGGCGTGCGTTACCTTAGGCAAGTGGCCATCTCAATGGGCCTCTGACTGTGTCTGACTGAGGTACTACCGACCACCCCACAGGCCCGGTGAGCGGAACACTTCGCGACGGTCCGGCCTCTGCACAGTGCCTAGCACTGGGGGGTCTGTGAGCGCTCGGCCTGCCACAGCTGCGACCCTGACCTGTCGGAACCGGCCCACCACAACCGGAACTTGCAGGGAAAACGCCGCCAAGGGCTCGCAGGACGGCCACTGGCAGGTGTTGGGTGGCACCTTCGGCATCGGGGTTTCGAAGAGCGCTCCTTCAGGTCCGACCCTGAGCAGCGACACTCGTGGAGTCCACCCGCACCGTGTCTGCGGCTGCGGAACCGACCCGACGGGACAAACCGGGCTCCTCCAGTCCAAGAACCCCGCACACCCGGAGCGCGCCCGCCCAGCTCCCACCCACGCCACGGTCAGGCCGGCGACCCACGTGCTCGGCTCCTCCCCTCCCCTCCCCTTCCCCCCACGCCCCTGCCCCATCCCGAGCTCTGTCCAGGGGGCGGCAGCAGCAGCCCCTGGACCGACACCAACGGTCACCGCAGCCGGCAAAGACTTACTCGATTAGAGGGTGCTCCCCGGCTCGCCCTCGGGCCCAGGCTCGGCCGAAGTAGTGGCGAGGCGTGGAAGGACCCGGAAACACCGAGATTCAGCGCCCACCAGTTAGCGGCGTCCGTTGCAGTGCTTTCGCAGCGGATAGGGCCATGGCGGCCGCCCCTTCCTTCTCATTGGACAAGGCTTCTGACCGTCTACGCCAATAGGGTGGATCCTACGGGGAGGGCGGGGACTGGGGGGGTTCGGCTCCGCCCAAGGCTGGCGAAGCGGCCGCGTGTCCGCAGGCGTGTTTGGGACCGGCGCGTTTGGGGGCGGGGCATGACGCTAGTGGGCGGGGCGGGGGCGGGGCTGGAGGCTGCGCTGGAAACCCAGAAGCTCCAGGCTGCCGTCTCCAGAGGGTTGGGTAGCGCCGGCTAGGTTCTCTGCTAGTTAGCAGCCCATGGATCCAGCCTGTGGAAGTTCTCTTGCCCCTCGGAGAGAACTGAGCCATGGGGAAGGAGGAAGGATTGTGTTGTGGGAAGGGCGAAGGAGGCTCTGAGATGAGGGAGGGAAAAAGGAGCGGGTGAACAGGTTGGTGGTGTCTTCAGCAGCGACAGCAGGAGGCTGCGGCTGCTAATCCGAGGTCCGCGTAGCTCCAAGGTGCAGGGGAGATTGCCCAAAACTGCAGTCAGAAGGCCTCTCTTCTAGGTTTAGTTCTGTTTCCGACTTGATGTGGGACCGAGGGCGAGTCTCTTCCCTTTCTGTGCCTTGATTTCTTATGTTGAAACAAGGCAGTTGACCTGATGTTCTGAGGTTCTTTCCAGCACAAAGTTTGTTCACATAACCAGTATTTTTCAGCATATTCTCAGTGCTGTGCCTGTATTTCGGGTATCTGCTGACAGACATCAGATCTTCTAAAAGGAAAATGGAAGCCTGTGATGGGCACTTGACCAGAAAGGACAGTTTTGTGAAGAGAGCTGGGTTCACATAGGCCAGGGTGGGTTGGTTTTTGCCTCAAATGGGCCTGGTGTGCCATGTGCCTTCCATGCTAACCGGGGCCCCTGTGAGTGGTTGAACCCATTGGAATTTAGGTTGTAGGATTTATCAACTGTACCTGTTTGTGAAATCATTTTAATCAACAACAAAGAAGGTAGGATTTCTGCTCTCAAAGAATGTATAGGCAGCCCAGCCCAGTGGCACAGTGGTTGAACCTACGAACCAGGAGGTCATGATTCAATTCCCAGTCAGGGCACATACCCGGGTTATGGGCTCAATCCCCAGTGTGGGGCGGGCAGGAGGCAGCCGATCAATGATTCTCTCCCATCATTGATGTTTCTATCTCTCTCCTTTCCTCTTTGAAATCAATAAAAATGTATTAAAAAAAGAATTTACAGATAAATGCACTCCTGGAGTAGGGAGAGGTGGTGAGAGGAATGAGAGAAGCGAGTATTTTCAGAATGAAGGACAGCTTCATGGAGCTTGAGCGGCCTGAAAGAGAAGACAGAGAGAAATTTTAAGCTGTACACATAACCTGACTCAAGGCATAGTGAGGCCTTCCTTTTGGCTGGTTGGGAGGGGAGATTTGGAAGGAAAACCAACAAGGTGGGTTGGGTCAACTCAAACAGGGAAAGGAGCAAGCGAAGGAAGCCTCTGAGGGGTTGAGAGTGGGGGGCTAGCACTTTCGCCAGGAGCTTATTGCAGCCACAGTCCCTGTGAAAGGCAGTCAGCGGAGAAGCAGAGTGGTGGCGGCTGGGGTGGAAGGAAGGGATGGGAGACACAAACTTGAACTCTGTGGGAGGAGTCAAAGGGGATTCTCAACTGAAGAGCTGGGGGTCACTGGAGGAAGTCAGAAGGTGTTGGCTGGGGGCTTGCTGAGTGAGCGAATAGCAAACAGCCAGCTAGTGGGCTCCATTGAAAGAACAGTGGGGTAGGCATCAGATAACATTTGCAAATCAATGCACAAAGGAAGCTGGGCTTGGGCAAATCATTTGGCATCTCTGAACCTGCTTCCTGGGAGGTGAAATGAGGGTAATGATAAGGTTGTTGTGAGGAGCAAATGTGATGACCGTAAAACATCAGTGCCTTCTTTTATGAGGATGGCTTGGTATCTGAATGGTGCATATTATCAGCCAAACTTAAAATGGTTCTTTTTAAAAAACTTCATTTCCGGAATTGGAAGCCAAGGCAAAGAAAAGTTTTTCTTTGAAATGGCGTCTAAAATGACTCAACATTACATTTGACTACATAAAAAAATCAACAATACTTTTAAAAATATATATATTTTATTGATTTTCTTACAGAGAGGAAGGGAGAGGGATAGAGAGTTAGAAACATCCATGAGAGAGAAACATCAATCAGCTGCCTCCTGCACGCCCCCTACTGGGGATGTGCCCGCAACCAAGGTACATGCCCTTGATCAGAATCGAACCTGGGACCCTTCAGTCCTCAGGCCGACGCTCTATCCACTGAGCCAAACCGGTTGGGCAACAATACTTTTATATGTCCTTGTCATGTGCCACTTATTTTTTAAGCCTTTCATGTATTCATTCTGTTAATTACAACAACCCTGTGAGGTAGGTACTATTATTATCTTCACTTCACTGATGAATTGAGTCAAGGAGAGTTAATTCACACAGCTGGTGCGTGGCACAGCCAGGATTCAAACTCAGGCAGTTTGGTATGTTTATATTTTATCCTCATCCTGAGGATATGTATTGGTTGCATGTGTGTTTTTAAATGGATTTATAGAGAGAGAAGAAGGGGAAAGAAAGAGAGAGAAACACTGGTGTGAGAGAGAAACATCTATCAGTTGCCTCCTGTACGCATCCCAATCAGGATCGAACCCAAAACCTAGGTATGTACCCAGGAATTGAACCCACAACCTTTGGATATATGGGAAGACACTCCAACCAACTGAGCTACATTGGCCAGGGCTAACTTTGACTTCTTGATTAGTGTGATGTTGGCCAGGCTTCTCCAATGTAAAGTTACTCTTTTAAAATTATTATAAAAAATCTTTTAAATTTTTGAAATAATTATAAACTCAATGGAAGTTGCAAAAATAGTAAAAAGGTCCTGAGAAGGCTAAAAAGGGCTAATTCCAATGTAACCCTGATATTTGGGAGGCTAGCAATCTGGATCTGTGCCAGCAAGCCCAGTGTACATTCTTGGTAACCTGTAATTAAGTCATTACTTCTTTCCCAGAAACTGGTCTTGCAAAACCTGTTATCTAAATACAGAGGCCATAAAACTGTGAACAGTGCACTGCCCCGGAGGGGGGTTATTAATGCTGGAGCCAGGCCAGACCATCAGATATGGCCTGGAGACCCCCAACACCAGGGGGCCTTTGCAAAGCTTGTGAAAAGGACCGGAAGCATAATCCATATTTTCAGGACAAAGACCCCAGAAAGACATAAAAGAGAAGCCCCCTCCCTGCATGTTACTTTACTCAGATTTGGGAAGTTATTCCGCTGAGTCCGCCGGCATATTAAACAGTGTAACTCATTAGTCAACAGAGCCAAATATCAACAGTACAACGATTGAAATTTCTTTTGAGAGCCGAAAACCGACGTCTGCGCATGGGCCACGAAGATGGGCCACAAAGTTTCAATCGCACTGTACGTGCGCGCCCGCACGTGGTATTTTGTAGAAGAGCTACACTCAAGTGGCCAAAGAGCCGCATGTGGCTCGCGAGCCGCAGTTTGCCAACCCCTGGGTTAGGAGAAAGCAAAGTGGTGAAATCTCTGGGACTGGATAAAAAGTAGAATGATAGACATATACTTCTTTTGTGGATGCAGGATAGTTAACAGTTAACAATTAATTCAATAACAATGAGGGGACTTATGGTCTCTGCTGAGCGGTGCCTGTACTTCTAGAAAAAGGAAGATTACTTTGACATTCCAAAGATATGTTATCATAGATGCAAAAGGACAATAGACAGGCTGTTAGGGTAAAGATTGACCTTTGTCAGGGAAGATGCCGACCTAGGACATGACTACCCACCATAAACTGCTTTTTGTTAAAAAGTTTTAATTTCAGACCATCTTTTGTGGTTACTTTAGGTCTCCGAGTTTGCAAGGCTGCCTTGCAGGCTTTCCCTGAGCTCGTCAGGTTAGCATGTGGCCACTTTTTGTCCACACATTCTAATGCTGGGGAAGGGGGAATAGAGAAATAAATATAAAATTGTTAGATCTGATCAAAGAATTAAATCAATACCTCTGCCCTGGGAACTGGCTTTTTAAGTCATTTCACTATGGACATTCCCTTTGCTGAGACCACATTTCACTTGCTGTGACCACATTCCATTCTCTCCCGTCCAGGTATGCATAAAGAAGTCTCCACCCAGAAAAAGCCTGCCAAAAGTCCTTTAAAAGCTGCTGACTCCTGTTACTGGGTGCTGGAGCCATCCAGGCTCAGCTACCCGGTGTGCGGATGATCAAATAAATTCGCAATCCCTCACGAAAAATGGAGCCACTTCAAAATGGAGTTGGAGTTGTCATCTCAGAGGAACTGTCTTGTAGGTGTTACTCCTCAAACCCTTGGAGTGCTTGAACTGGGCAAAATAACCTTTGGACTGGGCCTAAAGCAGCGTTATATGCCAAACAACTGTTTGCAAAGCTAACAGGAAAGCAGACATTCTGACTACTGGACTGAAAATTAGAGACATTCTTCAGAATTAGCACCACCATGTATAGCTAAAGAGTAACAGCTTATTTACACCTATAGATATTCCTTCCATGACATAATACCAATAGAAATTCCTTCCTTCTATTCATGTAATTATTCCCCTTTTCTTTCTCATAAAACCCCCTTGCCTTCACCCCTAATTAGAACGCTATTTGGGTTGCTGCCTGAATTAGGACTTCCTGAATAGCTATTCTTTCGGATCTTAAATAAATGCTGTTATCTCTCACTTTGGCCTTTTATTTTTAGGTAAACAAAGGGACTGGGGAAGATTTCAGCTTCAGTTTAGCCTTAGAAAACTACAGTAAGACTTGAAGCAGAACTGAATTCATCAAGAAACCTGCATGTGGCCTGGCCGGTGTGGTTCAGTGGTTGAGCATCAACCTATGAACCAGAAGGTCACGGTAGTTCGATCCCCAGTGTGGGATGTACAGGGGGCAGCTGACCAATGATTTTCTCTCATCATTGATGTTTCTATCTCTCTCTCCCTTTCCCTTCCTTTCTCTGAAATCAATAAAAATATATTAAAAAAAGAAAAGAAAAGAAAAGAAAAAAAAAAAACTGTGTGTGCATATGCCTGAGGAGGCTTTTTAAAATCTGATGGGTATGTTGTTCCTGACCCCAGGAGAGGACATAAGGTACTGGACTCAGCTTTTCTGTTATGTTTTCTGTAATCACACAAGTAGAGTATCAGATAAACCAAGAAGGCTAATGTAAGGGACCTCTTCAGTCCCGAAATATCTCCCCTCATCATCTCTCAGATGAATTGGCACTAAAAGCTACACACTCACACAAAATTAGTTTCTTCCTCGTCCTATCCCAAAGTTGATTACCTAGTCCTCTGCTATGCATTGAAATAGGTAATTTGAGGTACTGTAACCCCACCTTTCCAGATTAGAACACTATCACACTGTGGATAAATGAGATGATGTATTCGAAAAGAAGACAGTTTATAAATAATGTTTTTTTGTTTTTGTTTTTTAAATATATTTTATTGATTTTTTACAGAGAGGAAGAGAGAGGGATAGAGAGTTAGAAACATCGATGAGAGAGAAACATCGATCAGCTGCCTCTTGCACACCCCCTACTGGGGTTGTGCCCGCAACCAAGGTACATGCCCTTGACCGGAATCGAACCTGGGACCCTTGAGTCCACAGGCCGACGCTCTATCCACTGAGCCAAACCGGTTTCGGCATAAATAATGTTTTTTTATTATTAACCGTACAGCCTAGAGGTTCAG
Source organism: Cnephaeus nilssonii (assembly GCF_951640355.1). NCBI lineage: Eukaryota > Metazoa > Chordata > Mammalia > Chiroptera > Vespertilionidae > Cnephaeus > Cnephaeus nilssonii. The sequence continues at coordinate 86,167,584 of NC_137075.1, read as the reverse complement.
ACAGTGTGCTATGGACCCAGTTGGCTTGTGTTCAAATTCCTGCTTCTGCACGATTTAGCTGTGGGACCTTGGAAATATTACTTGACCTCTCTGAGCCTCATTTTCCCCCAAAAGTGAGGATACTAAGGGTATCCACCTCAAAGTGAGGGTTAAATGCAAGTACAGAGCCTGACTCATTGTGAGCGCTCAATAACTCAGTGCAACTGAACCCAAAATTGCATTATAGCCTTCTTCCACAGAGCAAGAATTCAGCCATTCAGCTGGACTCTCTTGAGAGAGCAGGGAAGGGAAAGAAGAGTCGCAGAGGGAGGTTTTCCAGACATCTGTCTTCCCATTCTGAGGCATGGGTGAGGCTTCCTACATCTCCTCTTAAGAGGCAGCTTCTTCAAAAAAGGGCAAGTGGCCTTGGCTGTGATGCTCAGTGGGTTGGGCATCACCTCCTGCACTGAGAGTTCACTGGTTTGATTCCAGTTCCATCCGTGGTCATGGTCAGGGAACATGCCGGGTTTCAGGCTCAATCCCCAGTGGGGAGTGTGCAGGAGGCAGCTGATTGATGTTTCTCTCTCCTTCTCTCTCCCCCCTCTTCTCTCTAAAATTAATAAAAGCCTATTTTTAAAAAAGGGGTGTCCGCCATGGTGGATTTCTGCCATAAGAGCCTTAACCACTTTATCTTACAGTGGAGGGTTCAGCAAAACACGCTTATTTCTATAAATGGCTTCCTCCCAGAGAACCTCTATGGACAGTGTCTAATGGTGGGGTTGGCTCATTTTCTGGAACCAGATAAACATTTGCTCCCACTAGCCCCACGGTGGTAGCGTCACTGTTAATGAGCTGCAGCGTTGCCCATTGCTGCCGGAGCCATTAGGCGAGCCCTGGTAGAGTCCTGTCTATTCCAGGGGAGGTGTCAGAGGCAGAGACAACACAGCGGGCGCTTCCGGCCCCAGCAGCTCATGCGGTTGGGAAGCCAGAGCAATCATTCTTTATTTTATTTTATTTTATTTTTATTTTTTAAAAAATATATTTTATTCCCCGGGTCCGGGGGGGGCCGCGGGCCCCTGGATCCGGGTGGGCCTGGCCCCGGGTCCGGGGGGGGCCGCGGGCCCCTGGATCCGGGTGGGCCTGGCCCCGGGTCCGGGGGGGGCCGCGGGCCCCTGGATCCGGGTGAGCCTGGCCCCGGGTCCGGGTGAGGCCGCGGGCCCCTGAATCCGGGTGAGCCTGGCCCCGAGTCCGGGGGGGGCCGCGGGCCCCTGGATCCGGGTGAGCCTGGCCCCGGGTCCGGGTGAGGACGTGGGCCCCTGGATCCGGGTGAATCAGTGCCCCTGGGTCCGGCCGAGACCAAACCAGAGGGAGTCGGACCTGCATTACCACCATTTGTCCACCATCCAGAGCTGAGGGGTCAGTGCCGACATGTACTCATAGGGAACTGGTGGACATTGATATTGGGTCTCAAAAGAACTGTTGGTCCAGAAAGAAACTCACTACAGACTGATTCATTTGCCTGTCAGCATAACTATTATTGCTCGTCGCACATTCAATTCTTATAAGTATATCTCTAGTGACACATGATTTCGCTCATTTAGGGGAAATGATGAACAACATAGACTGATGAACAAGAACAGAACCAGAAACAAGGAGGCATCGATCGGACTATCGGGCCTCAGAGGGAGGATAGGGGAGGGTGGGGGGAGGGGGGAGAGATCAACCAAAGGTCTTGTGTGCATGCATATGAGCCTAACCAATGCTTAAGTTCAACAGAGGGTTGGGGCATCCAAGGGGAGGGGTGTGGGATGGAAATGGGGGGATGAGGACAAATATGTGACACCTTAATCAATAAAGAAATTAAAAAAAAAAAAAAAGAATAAACAGCAAACCAGTACAACAATAAAAAAAAAAAAAAGAGAGAGAAAAAAAAAATAAAAAATATATTTTATTGATTTTTTACAGAGAGGAAGAGGGATAGACAGTTAGAAACATCGATGAGAGAGAAACATCTATTCAGCTGCCTCCAGCACACGCCCCACTGGAGATGTGCCCGCAACCAAGGTACATGCCCTTGACCGGAATCGAACCTGGGACCTTTCAGTCCACAGGTCGATGCTCTATCCATTGGACCAAACCAGTTAGGGCCAGAGCAATCATTCTTAGACGTTAGGAGTGAGGACAAAAATTCCAAGAGGAATAAAAGTGAGTGAGATAAAGGATTTGAGGCCTATGATTTAAAGTTGTTTTTTCAGGTTTCTGAAATTTTGGATAAGTAAAGGTAATATAGAAGTGCAATGGAAGGCACACTTCTTAAGGCGGTAGCCATTTGAGCAATGCCCTGCTAAGGAACAAGCTCCGAGTTGGCTCGCTTGTCAGAGATTGCACTCTGGTGGAAGCCTATACTCTGGTGCTCAGTGACTATGCATTGACGATGCTGTGGGCTGGCGGAGCCATTGGAGAGATCTTCAGAATGAACAGGAGCCATAGCAGTGCAATAGGCACGGAATATACGTTGTGACAAAATCCATTGGTCCCTCCACTAAACCAGCCTCTGCAAAACACACAGATGGTGCACGGCCAGCTGGATGGCAGAGAATACTGAACTTACAGGAACATGAGATTGCTACAGAAATCGGCGCTGAGGCAGGTGGGCCCCTCCATCACAAAGCATTTGCAGGTGCTGAGTTTATTTTATTATTATTTCTTAAAATAGATTTTTATTGATTTCAGAGAGGAAGGGGTAAAGAGAGATAGAAACATCAATGATGAGAGAGAGTCACTGATCGGCTGCCTCCCGCACACCCCACACTGGGGATTGAGCTCACAAATCCGGGCACGTGGCCTTGACCGGAATCGAACCTGGGACCCTTCAGTCCGCAGGCTGACACTCTATCCACTGAGCCAAACCAGCCAGGGCTGTAGGTACTGATTTTAGACGAGGATGTTTTTGTATAGATGGACTGAGATTTGCAGGCAGGTGAATGTTCTAGTCACACCTCTTTGTGCAAAGTAGTAGAAATCCAGTCAGGCTAGCACTAGCCAAAGTAGAATTTAGTGGGAGGATTTTAGGACATGTCCTGGTATCCAGGAGGAGGCAGCACTGGAGTTAGAAACCGCATGTCAGGAACCCAGGTGATTTTCTCTCTGCCGCTTAAGAGCTACGTGAACTCTGACCTCTGCCCCTCTACACATCTGATTGTTCTCCTTAACACAAATCCCTGCAGCTTTGTGCCCACTCTGATGGGCAGTAAAATAAAATCTCAGAAGTCAAACAATGTTTTAGAAATGAGCAGAGCCCTAGCTGGTTTGGCTCAGTGGATAGAACGTCGGCCTGCAGACTGAAGGGTCCAGAGTTTGATTCCGGTCAATGGCACATGCCTGGGTTGTGGGCTTGATCCCCCGTTGGGGACTTGCAGGAGGCAACCGATCAATGGTTCTCTCTCATCATTGATATTTCTATCTCTCTCTCCCTCTCCCTTCCTCTCTGAAATCAATAAAAATATATTTAAAAAAAAGAAATGAGTAGATATAACTAAAACAACAACAACAAACAAACAAAAGAAAAAGAGTTCAAGGAAAATGAAAAAAGGTTCGGATCTTCTTGGCATCAATTGGTATCACCAGGGCATGAGAGGGAAGAAACATCCACGTCCCCCAATAATAATAATATGAGAGTGGAAGGAACCAGGACTATCAGACCACCCTGAGTGAGGCATGGGGCAGAAACCTAGGTGGAGCAGAAGGAGAAGAGGTTTTTTTTAGTGTGTAAATATGAAAACCAGGCCTGTGTGCTTGGGAACTTGTTGATTTCTGCAGGGCCATCCTGCTGACTTAGGTCTAGGCAATCTATACTAATAAAAGGGTAATATGCTAATTAGACCAGGAGACCTTCCGAGAGACCTTCCGACGTCCTTCTGGACAAAGCCATGGTGGTGGGGCTGAAGCAGAGGCGGTTAGGGGCTATCAGGCTAGCAGGGGAGGGCAGTTGGGGGTGATCAGGTTGGCAGGGGGGGCAGTTGGGGGCAAGCAGGCCAGTGCGGGGGGGCAGTTGGGGATGAGCAGGCCGGCAGACAGAGTGGTTAGGGGCAATCAGGCAGGCAGGCAGGCAGGTGAGCGGTTAGGAGCCAGCGGTCCCAGATTGCTAGAGGGATCCCAGATTGGAGAGGGTGCAGGCCGGGCTGAGGGACACCCACCCATGCACAAATTTCATGCACCGGGCCACTAGTATAGGTGATAAATTGGACATATCCTTGCAGCCTCACCTGTGCTACCAAGGGAAAGCTGGCCTAGAAAAGGTAAAAAATACCCTGTAAGAGCCCTGGCCAGTTTGGCTCAGTAGATAGAGCGTCAGTCAACTTGTGGACCAAAGGGTCCTGGGTTCAATTCCGGTCAAGGACACATACCTTGGTTGCAGTTCCTCCCCGATCAGGGCCCTGGTCAGGGCTTGTGCAGGAGGCAACCAATTGATGTGTTTCTCTCACATCGATATTTCATTCTGTTTTTCCCTCTCTCCCTAAAAATCAATGGAAAAATATATTTGGGTGAGAATTAACAACAACAACAAATAATAAATTTAATAATTAAAAAAGTACCCTGTAAGAATGAAGGTGAGATTTAGACCCAAAAAAAAAAGTCATTAGGTAAGGCTGAGCGATGTAGACATCCATGTAATGGGGGTATTAGGGACCTGGCATCCGGGGTCAGAACCTGATGGGGTAAGGAGGCCACCAGCACAGGAGAAGAGTAGTAGCGGGGGCTGCAGTGGTCCAGTATAGGGGGTCAGAGCTGTAGTATGGTGAGGAGGGCTTATACACAGGGGAGGGATGCTAGTGATGTTAGTAGCAGCAGGGTCAGCCCACTGGGGTATTGGAGCTGAGTGGGGTAAGGAGGATATCTCTTCAGCTGAAGGGTGGGCTGGGGAGAGTGTGAGGGGCACTGATAGGAGATTGGTTATGTAACGGGGTAGAGGTAGGAAGGTGGGGGAGGGTGACAGGTATTTGTTTGCTTGGGCTGCCATAACAAAATACAACAGACTGGGTAGCGTTAAACAACTGAGATTTATTGTCGCACAATTCTAGAGGCTGGACATCCAAGATCAAGGTGTAGAAACCATTGATTACATACTGATATAACTAAGTGAATAAATAAATGAAGAGAGAAAGAAGTGTTTCTTACAGTAGAATGTCAGTGATTAAATAGAAAAGGGATGGTGGAGTTGGAACATCACTATTTGGCAGCAGGTACAGTAATAATTCAGCAAAGAAACATCAGTGGATGCTGAAACTGGAGGGCAAATGTTTGATGAGGTAAGGACATACACATAATTTCTCATTATCTCCTAAAAATACTTATTAATGATACTAGAGGCCTGATGCACGAAATTCATGCAAGGGTCTTGGCCCCACTGCCGTGGCCCCTGCCTGCTGTGGCTTTGTCCAGAAGGAGGGACGTCTGGAAGAACATCGGGTCTAATTAGCATATTATATTTTTACTAGAGGCCCAGTGCATGAAGATTCATGCACTCGGGGGCGTCCCTCAGCCCAACCACCCTCTCACAATCTGGGACCCCTCGGGTAGGGTCCCTAGGCCTGGCCTGAGATCAGGGCCTATTGGGTCTTTCCTTCCCAGGTCTGCAGGAAGCTGGCCCCACCCCCGCCACTGCCACTGCTTGCCATCTGTGCAGCACTGCCTCCCCTCCCCTGCCACCGGTGGCCTCCCTCTGCAGGCGACAGGCTGGGGTGAAATGGCTTGGCTGGCCTGGGCTTCCCTCTTTCTTTGCTAGGGGGTGGGGCCAGCCATGCAAGGGGCCGTCTGCCTACCTGATTGCCCCTAACCACTCTGCCTGCCTGCCTGATTGCCCCTAACCACTGGTCTGCCTACCTGATCACCCCTATCCACTCTGCCTGCCTGCCTGATTGCCCCTAACAGCTTGCTTGGGGGTGGGGTCAGCCCAGTGAGGGTCTGTCTGCCTACCTGATCACCCCTACCGCTGGTCTGCCTACCTGATCTCCCCTAACCACTTGCCTGCCTACCTGATCACCCCTAACCACTGGTCTGCCTACCTGATCATCCCTAACCCCTCTGCCTGCCTGCCTGATTGCCCCTAACCGCTTGCTTGGGGGCAGGGCCAGCACTGACTTCCAGTTGGTCAGCCTCTGATTGTCGCAGGAGCTGACCACCAGTTGCCTGCCATCCGTCGCAGGCTCCCCGCTGGTGCCCAAGGCCGCACCCCAGCATCCCGGCGATGGATCTCCTGGTGCCCAAGGCCGGAAAAGCCTCCGGCAGGATGGTTTCCTGGTGGGCGTGGCTGGTGGGCGTGGCTTTTGTGGGTGTAGCGCAGGTACGGTCAATTTGCATATTACTCTATTATTAGGTAGGATTATTATAGATAGCGGATCGACCTGGCAGATATCACCTTAATCAAGTGACCAAAGTTAATATCAGCAATAGTGACACAAATCTAGATTGGGTACCATCTGATAGGATACAATGAGAAGAACACAGCATCACTTTTGTAGTATCCTTGTGAAAAATACATAACCAGAATCTAACCCAAGGAACATTAGGCAAACTGGTATTGAAGGACATTCTACAAAATAACTGTCCTGTAATCTTCAAAGGTTTTACAGTCATGAAAGACAGGGAAGTCTGAGGAGCAATTCCAGACCGAAGAAGACTAAAGAGACATGACAATTTAATGCAACATGTTGTTTAAATTGGATCTTCTAATTTTCCAGAGAATATTATTGAAACAATAGGCAAAACTGGAGTGGTATTTAGATTAGATGGTGATAATGTATAACATTAATTTCCTGATTTTGATGCTTATATTGGATTCTGTAGGAGAATATCCTTGTGGTGAAGAATAATATATTAAAACTAGAGGCCTGGTGCACGGATTCGTGCACCAGTGGGTCCCTCAGCCTGGCCTGCGCCCTCTCATAATCCGGGACCTCTTGGGGGATGTCGGACTGCCAGTTTTGGCCCGATCCCTGCTGGCCAAAACCAGCAGTCTGACATCCCCTGAGGGATGTAGTAGTGTGCCAAGAGGCAGGCAGCCAGAGAGGAGCCTGAGCCCGGGCCAGTCGCTGTGCCGCTCCCGCTCATCTGGTCCCCACTGCACCTGCAGCTGCCACCACAGGTACCACTGCCATGGAGGTGGGAAAGGCTCATGCTACTGCAGCTGTGCTGGCGCCCGTCAGTTGGCTGAGCGTCGCTTCCGCTGTAGGAGTGCATTAACCACTAGGGGGCAGCTCCTGCGTTGAGCATCTGCATGCTGGTGGTCAGTGCATGTCATAGTGACTGGTCAAACGGTCAACGGGTCGCTTAGGGTTATCCTATCTAATAAAAGATTAATATGCAGATTGACCATCACTCCAACACACAATATGGCTGTCCCCATGTGGTCAAAGATCCTGCCCCTATGTGGACACAAGATGGCCACCACAAGATGGCCAGCAGGGGAGAGCAGGTGGGAAGGACCAGGCTGGCAGAGGGGGGTAGTTGAGAGGGACCAGGCCTGCAAGGGAGGGCAGATGGGGGGGACCCAGGCCTGCAGTGGAGAGCAGTTGGGGGGGGACCAGGCCTGCAGGAGAGGGCAGTTAGGGGTCACCAGGCCGGCAGAGGAGGGAAGTTGGGGGTGACCGGGCCTGCAGGGAAGGGCAGTTGGGGGGGACCCAGGCCTGCAGTGGAGAGCAATTGGGGGGGAACCAGGCCTGCAGGGGACGGCAGTTAGGGGTGACCAGGCCTGGAGGGGACGGCAGTTAGGGGCAAACAGGCTGGCAGGAGAGCAGTTAGGCATCAATCAGGCTGGCAGCAGAGTGGTTAGGGGGTGATCAGGCTGGCAGGTAGAAGCGGTTAAGGGCAATCAGGAAGGCAGGCAGGTGAGCAGTTGGGAGCCAGCAGTCCTGGATTGTGAAAGGGATGTCCGACTGCCCGTTTTGGTCCGATCCCACTGGGATCGGACCTAAACGGGCAGTCGGACATCCCTCGAGGGGTCCCAGATTGGAGAGGGTTGCAGGCTGGGCTGAGGGACACACACACACACACACACACATGAATTTCGTGCACCGGGCCTCTAGTATATATATAAATGTTTAAGCATGGTGGGGCATCAAGTTGGCCACTTATTTCCAAATGGTTCAGAAAACAAGAGGTTCTTTGTTCCAGTCTTGCAAATTTCCTCATGCTTAAAATTATGTCTGTTATAAAATTATCTAGACAAATAAATGAAAGTAAAATATTGTATTGGACAAACAAAAACTGACAGTTTACTATCAGCAGATTAACTAAAGGAAATTCTGAAGCACAATTTTTTTTCTAGGTAGAATGACAATGATCTCAGATGGAAGGTTAGAAATAAAGGAAGGAATAAAGAACAAAGAAAGGGGTAAATACATGGATAATCTAGAAGACCTTGACTGTAGAGATTTAAAATAAAATACGTGTCAATAATAACACAAGTTGGGAGAAGGATATGTGGAATTAAATGTTATAAAATTTCTTGAGTTTTCTAAGAAAAATTAGATAAACTGCCCTAGTTGGGTTGGCTCTGTAGATAAAGCGTCAGCCTGCAGACTGAAGGGTTCCGGGTTTGATTCTGTTCAAGAGCACATGCCGGGGTTGCAGACTCAATCCTCAGTGGGGGGCGTGCGGGAGGCAGCCGATCAATGATTCTCTTTCATCATTGATGTTTCTATCTCTCCCTTCTTCTCTGAAGTCAATAATTTTTTTTAATGTAGATACACTCATTATATTTGATTTAGATAAACCAAGGATGCATATTGTAATTTTTAATGTACACACTGAAAGTAAAAAGAAAAAGAATATATAACTGCAAAAAGTGTAAAAAATAATAAAAAATGCTCAATCCAAAAGAAGTAAAAAAGGTGAGAAAAGGGAACATAAAACATATGGAACAAGAAGAAAGCACATAATAATATAATAGATTTTAATCCGAATATATCAGAATTTACATGAACTGTATGTAGACTAAGTGCTTCAGTTAAAAGACAAAGAGTATCGGACTGAATAAAAAACAAAACAAAACAAACCCTGCAATTTACAAGAGACACATCTAAATTGTAAGGATATAAAATGTTTGAGAGTTAAGGGAAAGTAAAAATACACCATGTTAACTAGAAAAGACAGTTGTGTGGCTGTGCTAGTATTAAATAAAACAGATTTTAAGGTAAAAAGCATAACTAGAAATAAAATAGTCACTTCATAATGTTACAGGTTCAATTTTTCAGGGTATGATGATAAATCTACCTTTGAATGCATCTAATAATTATGGCTTAAAATATATAAAACAAAAATTGATAAGACCACAATGAGAAACTGAAAAATCCATAATAATGGGCTATTTTAACATGTCTCTCAATAATTGACAGGACAAGCAGACAAAGATCAGGAAGCACATTGAAGATGTGAACAACATGATGAGCAAGCTTAATTTAATGGACATATCAGTTTATGCAACACTCCAATAACTGTAGAATGCATATTCTTTCAACCAAGTAATATTATCACTTCTTGGCCTTGTGGCTAAGATCAAGTGTAGTAGCTGTTCTTATCAGTTTAGTATCTGATATGTCCTGAATCTGAGGACAATATATTAAGTGGATTTTTGAAATTAGGAGATGGAATAGGAGCTTGCTCTGTCCACTCCACCCATCAACCTGGTGTAACAGTACTTCTATAAATGATGCATGCACGCGCACGCGCACACACACACACACACACACACACACACACACACGACCAAGTAATATTTATAAAACCTGGATATATACTGGACTATAAAGCAATTCTTGATACATTTTAAATGATTGAAATAATAGAATGTGTGTTTTATGACCACATTGCAATTATGTCAGAAACCAATAACAAAGAGATAACGAGAAAGTAAATCCCCTTGTGTATGCGCATTGTATCAGTCAGCTTTAGTTAGGTTATCATGCAAACAATCTCAGACTCTCCTTGACTTGCAACACATGTATATCTCATTCATGTTAATGTCGCTATTGCAGATGTGCTCCAAGCCAGGTTAACTTTAGGGCTGCTTTCTGAGTCTTTTTATTCTGCGATCCAGGCTGATGGAGCAACCTCTATGTGGGACATGCCATTCTCAAGGCAGAAGGCACTCGAGTGTAAAAGGTCTAGCCAAACCACACAATCACATTTGAAGCTCTGCACCAATACAGCATACATCTATCTGCTCAATAGGCCCAGGAAAGCCACATAATCAAATCCAAAGTCAATGGCATGTATTATACTACTACAAGTTAGGAGGGAATTATTAACTGGGGAAAAAAGATATCTATGACTTCAATCAAGAAATACATTTATTTTTATTTTTGGTTGATAAATATTGAGAAGTCTTTAATGACTAAAGTCTCAGTGTTAACAAAACAGAGCGAAGCTGCTGGAAAGCCAGTTGCCGGAAGGATTTGTCTTATATGACGTCATGAAAGCCTTTGGAATAGCAAAGTCACCACCCCACTTCCTTCTGAGAGAGATTCCAAATGCCACTGAAAGTTCAAGGTACTAAAATACCCTGATTTCTTACAGATCCGCACGCCTGGAATGAGGATCCAGGATGCTTTAAATGTTACCTGGTTAGATGGACAAAAATAATCCGTCTTAGAATACTCTTAATCTTTAACTTATTTCTTAAGCTTTGTCAAGTTATAGACAGTATTATTATGAAACCACATAGAAACTGATTGCATCCTGACAAATAAAAACAGTTTGAGCTTAATGATTGAAGCTGTGATAAAATTTAATTCATCTTCCTTACTGCATAAAGTTTTATTATATTTGAGATACGTTGATTTATAGGTGGTTTTCCATTTAAAATAAAAAATTAAAAAAAAAAGAATCTCAGAATTTGTTTTTGAAGCTATGTTAATGCAGAAGGTAACTTCTATACTTTTAGACAACACAGTATTTTAATTGTTAAAATAATATGAATCCGTGGTTATCTCATGGTGTCGTTTTGCTGGTGCTGCTAGAGACATTCTTGCAATGTGTGGACTTGGAATTGAAAGTTTGGATGACCTCACTTCAGCTGCTAAATTCAAGAAATAGACTTTTGTTGATTTGATATCTCCTGACATCACTCAAATTTATCTGTAAATTCAAATCCTGCACCTACCAATCATTATTGGCTTCATAAAGGTTCTTTCTTGGCTAAGGAAGCCTTTGTTTGACAAGACAAGAGATACCTAAAGTTTTGTCATTGAAATAAATTGTCCAGTTTCTACCCATATTATTTCAGTGGCAAGATATTTCCTATCTTGGAGAGATTATTCATAAATTTTGAAAAATGTTCCTAATTATTTTCTTCTCTTTATTTCCATTATAACAGTCTATATGCCATCCAACCATAAGGCAGGGAAACTAAAAAAAAAATTATATCCTGTTTAAGAAGCTGGATGCAGTAATAAAATTTACCTTATTTGTGTATTTTATAATGCATTATTTCACTGACAACATAATTTTATCTCTATCACAAATAAAAATGTAATGCTTTAAACATATTTTTATTAATTTCAGAGAGGAAAGGAGGACAAAGCGATAGAAACATCAATGATGAGAGAGAATCATTGATCGGCTGCCTCCTGCATGCCCCACTCTGGGCATGTGCCTGACTGGGAATCAAACCATGACCTCCTGGTTCATAAGTCAGCGCTCAACCACTGAGCCACGTGGGCTGGGCAAAATGTAATACTTTTTCTTTTTAACAATTCTATAACATCATTTTGTATTTCCAGATGTTGTGACAAAAAGCCTTCCTGGAAGAAAAGCAAAAAGGCTCAACATTAATTTATAATGTTGAGCATAAAACTAACCTTTATGCTCATTAGTAGGACTAAGTCAAATAGTGATAGCTCTCTCAAAAATACATAGTAATATCTTGGTTTAGTGTAAGATATTTATGGAGGAGTTTTTACGTTAAATTTGGTACAACAATATTATTCTTGGCAGATACATTTATTCATTTGTTCATTTTCCCCCCAAATATTCATTAAGGCAATATAACACATCATTTTCGGTGGTGGAATCCCTGGCCCTTGTGCTCAAATAGGGATTGTTCCAAAGAGGAGATAGATACCACAAAGTACAGTGATTGAGTACTTGTGAGGAGACTCTAACCACAGGCAGCAAAATCTTAGACATTTCTCATAGCAATATGTTTATGGATACATCTCCTAGGGCAAAGGAAGCTAAGGAGAAAATAAACAAATGGGACCACATAAAAACAAAAAGCTTCTACACAGCAAAAGAAACCATCAACAAAATGAAAAGGGAGCCCACTATATGGGAGAATGTATTTGGCAATGATATATCCGATAAAGGGTTAATATCCAAAATATATAAGGAACTCATACAACTTAACAAAAGGAAGACAATCTAATTAAAAAATGGGCAAAGGACCTAAATAGACACTTCTCCAAAGAGTACATACAGATGGCCAAGAGACATATGAAAAAATGCTCAAAGTCACTGATCATCAGAGAGATGCAAATTAAAATGACAATGAGGTATCACCTCACACCTGTCAGAATGGCTACTATCAACAAATCAACAAATGACAAGTGCTGGTGAGGATATGGAGAAAAAGGAACCCTCGTGCACTGCTGGTGGGAATGCAGACTGGTGCAGCCACTGTGAAAAACATTATGGAGTTTCCTCAGAAAATTAAATATGGAACTGCCATTTGACCCAGTGACCCCACTTCTAGGAATATATCCTAAGAAACCTGAAACACCAATCAGAGAGAATGTATGCACCCTATGTTCATAGCAGCACAATTTACAAAAGCTAAGATCTGGAAGTGCCCATCAGTAGATGAGTGGATAAAAAAGCTCTGGTACATTTATACCATGGAATACTATGCAGCAGTAAAAAAGAAGGATCTCTTACCCTTTGAGACAGCTTTGAGGGACTTGGAGAGTATCATGCTAAGAGAAATAAGCCAGTCAGAGAAAGATAAGTATCACATGATCTTACTCATATGTGGAATCTAATGAACAAAATAAACTGATGAACAAAACAGATACAGAGACATGGAAGCATGGGACAGACTGCAGAACCTCAGAGGGAAGTCGGGTGAGGGTGGGTGGGTGGGAAGTGAACAACCAAAGAACTTGTATGTTATATATGCATAACCCATGGATACAGACAATAGGGTTGTAAAGGCCTAGGGCATGGGGCAGGGACCAGCTAGGAGGGTCAATGGGAGAAAAAAGAGGTCATAATGTAATATTTCCAACAATAAAAATAAAAAAATCAATTTCCATTACAATCATCATTATAATTTGACTGGCAAAGTGGAAAACAAGAGAAAAGCTATTCTTTTCCCCTGATGATATGATTACATACTTAGAAAAACTGGGCGACTCTATTAAAATAAAAAAGGTACCAGAATTAAGAAGATAATTGGGTAATGAAGATGGGTTTTAAAATGTATAAATATCAAGAAATTTTCTCTATTAAATGTGGAAATGGGAAAACGTACTGTATTTATAATAGGAATAAACATAATGAAATACTTAGATATAAATCTAACAAGACACAGGACCTATGTAAAAAAAAAGCTACAAAATATTATTATAAAACCCCAAATGAAGATCTGAATTAATGCAAAGGCATACCATGTTCTTGGATATGGAGACAATATTTTAAAATGTCAATTCTCCACCACACACACACACACACACACACACACACACACACACACACTTGATGCAATTCCACTTAGAGTGCTCATAGGATTTTTTTCAATTAGATAAAATAATCTTAAACCTTACACAAAAGATAACTGAGATACTATGGGGAAAAAACAATCAGGTATTGGAACTTATTAGTATCTATCACTAGGTAGAAGAGTGGAGCCGAACAGAGAATTCAGAATTAATATACATGAGAGGTTAATATATAATAAAAGAAGCATTTAAAAATTACCTTCCCTTTGAAAAAATTTTTAGAGAAATGTGTTTTTATTATTAATTTTAGAGAGAGGAAGGGGGAGGAAGAGAGAGAAACATCACCGGGAATTAAACTAACAACCTCTCAGTGTATGGGACAATGTTCAACCAACTGAGCCACCCCAGCCAGTGCAATAAAGGAAGCATTTGAATTCAGTAGATAAAGGATGAACTATGAAAAGAAAAAAAAAAGGATGAACTATGTTTTAAATGACTTCGGTTCAACCAGTTACCCTGCCTGATGAAAGCAAGTTTGAATCCCTATCTTACTTGATACATACAAATTCCAGCTGGAAAAAAAAAATAAATGCAAAAAAAAAAATAGAATAAATATTTTACAAGATAATTTAGGAGGCTACATGCATTTTCTAAGGATCAAGGAGATCTTTTTAATCAAGACTGGAAACCCAACAATTATAAAAAAAGAAAAGGTAAACATATTCGACTAGAAAACATTTTTAAATTACATTATCAATGGTACCATAAACAAAATTCACGGGTAAATGATAGATAGTACTTGTAATATAGATTGTAGTCAAAGAGTTAATTTCTATAAAGTAAATTTTAGAAATTTCAGCACCTATACATTGATAAGAAAAATTATGCAACAATAATGCATAATTAATGCAAAAATAATGCAACAATAGGAAGAGAAAATTCACAGAAGAACAAGCCCAGATATCCGACTGCCATATAAAAAGATGCTCAAATTTCTTGCTGGTTAGGACAAGGCATCGGCAGTCCTCCCCATGAACAGGAAAAAGTTGGGGCCTTTTCTCTGTACTGAACAGAGTGAGGATGCTGGGTTTTGCAAGCCATTTGTGGGCTACATTTCAGCCCCATAAACTGTGCATAAACTGCACAATGCATGCAATGGTCCAGACTCGGAGAAATGCAAATTAATTATGAAAGATTGCTTTACATCCATTAAACTGGCAAAAACTTAAAAAGAGCTATAAACCTGTTGCCAGGAGGGATGTGGGGGAGTGTGCGCTCTCATACATTGGCGTTGTAAAGCGTTCCAGCCTTTTAGGAAGGCAATCTGGCAATATCTATTAAAATTAAAAATACATATTCCACTTCACCCCAGAATCCCGCTCCTCGGAACCTATTCCATAAATATGAAAGTGCTGATTTGTACGGACATGTGTGCGAGAACGTTTATTGCAGCACTGTTTGTAGCTGCCAAGAACTGGAAACATGGTGAATGGCCATTAATCAGGGAATGGCTGAAAAATTAAAATATATTACCCCGTAGAATATTACATGGCCATTAAATGGGATGAATTATAGCCTTACCAGATGTCTGAGAGAGATTTCCATAAGTTACCGGTGAGAAAAGCAAGATGCAAAATGAGCTTAATATGATTCTATTATTTTTAAAAAAGAACCAAAAAATCTTCGTGTGTGTGTGTGTGTGTGTGTGTGTGTGTGTGTGTGAGATAACGAAGGACAGGGTATGTGGACACACCCTAGGTTGTTAATTGTAGAGGGAAGTTGTCCACAATATAAACGTAAGTATGATTCAATCCCATTTATGTAAAACTAGAGGCCCAGTGCATGATTGCATCATGCACGTGTAGGGTCCCCTACACGCTTTCGCTTTCGATCACGGGGGAGCTGGGTGCCTGTCCGCTGGTGCACCAGGCCTGAGCGGACAGGCACCCAGCTCCCCTGCTTTTGATGGTTCGTGGTGGGACGTGAACTCGCTGCCCAGGAGGCCCCTTCTGTGCCGCAGCACAGCCATGGCGCAGACGCTGAGCTCGAGCCGCCGCTGGCAACGCAAGCTCAGCATCCCGCCGGCCCAATTGGCCACCCCGGCCACCCCGAGTCCTGCCCCCCCGCGCCTCCTGGCCAATCGTGGGCATAGCGAAGGTACGGTCAATTTGCATATTTGTCTATTATTAGGTAGGATTGTATGAATGTCTGGTGTCTGTGCATAGATGTGTGAGCACATACATATGTGTGTATAGGCCCTGGCTTGTGTAGCTCAGTTGGTTGGGCATTGTCCTGTGCACTGAAAGGTTGTTGGTTGGATTCCCGGTCAGGGCACATGCTTGGGTTGTAAGCTCCATCCCCAGTAGGGGGTGTGCAGGAGGCAGCCGATCGATGTCTCACTCTCACATTGATGTTTCTCTCTCTCTCTCTCCCTTCCTCTCTAAAAATAAAAACTAATAAAAACTAATAATAATAAAGAAACGCATGCAAGGAAGCTCCCCTCAGTGTTACTGATTAGGATGGTGAGATTTCAGGGGATTTTTATTTTCATGGTTATTTCTTTATATATTGCTCCAATTCTTTATAATGGACATGTGTTATTTTTATATCCGGGAACAAGATGAAGTTATCTTCATCTCGATAATAAAATAACAACACAAAACAAATATGCCCCAAACTCAAAGTACTAACACGACTCAGTAACACACACATTCTTATTTATAGTGGGCTTGAGGGGACTCTGCTTGAAAAAGGGATGGAAAAGAATGAACAAAGCAAATGTCTATTGCTCTGAAGTATTGCCTCCATCACAAATTATGGGGCAGTGGGGAAAATGTTTAAAGCCACACATATATTTGTTACAGCACATCCTTTTGATGGTTTCACTGTGTCAGCAGAATTATTTGCTGCTTTTTGCAAGCTTTTAAAAACTTTTAGTAGAAGTTTGATATTTTGGCGTTTGTTTTTTCTTTATGGGAGAACTTTGGGACGAGGGGAAGAGAGGTATTAGTATATGTTAAAGGTAGGGAGGCCTCTCCAGCCGTGGGAGGCACTGGCTGAGTGTTGCCTGCTGCTACGAAGGGGCAGGTGTTGTCTATTTGAAAGAGAGGTTTCCTTGCGGCTTTTCAGATAGCTAATAAAAATAGCATTATGTGAGATTACAAACCCAGCCTTGCAAAGGTTAGGTTGAAGAGTGAAATTTATTCTTGTGTTTTGGACTTGAGAGAAGAGTTATTTGGATGGGGGTTTAGAGATGGGGAAACGTGTTGATCTAGTTTTAAGTCGGGGCTACCAGTTAGAAGGGATTTGCTTTTACTCAGTTGTCCTTTTACAAACTGAGGAAAGAAGGGAAATCTTTCCTGCCTGTAAATGGAGGGTCCTGAGAGTGTGCTTAAGGAGTTGTTGAGAGGTTTAATTGGACTCATAGGGATAAAGGGCTCTAGAATGGTGCCTGATTTGGGGAAGCACTACGTAAGTGTTGCTATTATTAATCTTTTTTCATTGGTTAAGCTCAGTTGTCTGCTTGCGCAGGATGCACTTATTTGGGGGAGAAATGGCCTCTACTATAAACTGTTGATGTAGTTGGATTCTGAGATATTGTCTGAATTACTTTGCTCATGATACTTCACCCAACACCGGGAACTTGAGGGCACTAAATCCTATTTGATGGCAAATTAAATCAATGGTTACATATAGTCACTCATAATGACATGTAGGGATTTAACAGGCTATTAAGAATACTTTTGATTTTCTTTAAATAATTGTGTTTATCAACAAAAATCAGTTCCTGATTCTCTGTTTGGGATAGGAAACACAGAATATCTAGTGTTTTTTGTTAAGGATGTCTTTTTCTAATAATTAAAAAAAAAAAAGAACCTGTAAAAACATCAGTGATGAAGATGAATGTAAGGGGTTTTGCTTCATCCTGTTGTAATGTCCCACCACCTATCTGACCTTGATTGTTTGAGAACAGAGTCTTCGAATGCCATCACGAACTCTCTGTACCTCCTTCACTCTCCCTTGAGCTCTGGAGAAGCTATTTTGACCCACACACTGGGAGAGCGCTCTGAAAAGAAGGCAGGAGAAGAGAAGGCCTCGTTCCTCTGCCTTAGCTGTGAGTCAGAAAAAGGAACCCCCTGCAGGGCTCCCAGATTTTAAAAGCACCCTGGTGCGTGGAAGGACAATTGTGTGAGTGCAGAGCCAATTGGAGAGGACTCTGCCCTTCTCCAATGTCATGTGGTCCTTACTTAATATAGAAACCAGGTAACTGTGGCAGCCAGTTGGTAGCCTGAATGTTTCCTCCCAGTGCTCACCGCCCTGTCCTGCCTGACTTTTGGAAGTGTTGAGTGAGCTCCTGTTTTGGTACTCCCTCCCAAAGAGCTTTGTCTTGTGGGGGCAGATTTGTACTCCTTTCTCAGCAGAACCATGTGCCTTTGCTTGTATTTAAGGCATCTATCCGGTCTCCCTTTATGCTCTTGGTCCTGGAAGGAGATTGGGAATGAAAATTTGAGTTTTCACAGTCTGTGACCTGGGCACCTTTCTCCAGTGTCTGAGGGATAAATCTGTCTGTGACTTCTAGGCCAAATAAACTGTCATCCGAAGCATCAACCATGAGGAGGCTATGATCTTTGAGGGTTTTCCAAAAGGTGGGGCATCTCAGGTCATTCTGCTGGGTGTTCGATTCCAGGTAACCGACCATGCAGGGCACATTCATATAGGCTGTAGACACAACATAGCATTGACATAGGAAAAAGGAGAAGGTGCAGATTTCACAAGCCATGGTGCGTGTCACGCATTCACACTGAAGTGGCTTAGGGTGTGTCTCTCCAAGTTCTCAAAGCAGGAAGCATGCAAGTTCCAACACATGGCTGGCTGTCCCAGCGATCCAGGCACTCATATCAAAGTGGATCGGGTTGGCTTTTTTTTTTTTTTTTTTTAATCTTCTTAAGACCTGCAGACTTTCTGGGCAAAACTGGAATAGCCAAGGAATACCTACTCCATATATCGTTGAGTCCATTGAATATAAGTTTCTGGCAACAAAAGAAACTGGACTGGCAAGCAGTTTGAGGTAAGTCCGTGAGGTTGATTTTTTCTTCCCCTCTCAGTGAATAACAGATCTGATGCCAAAACTGCTTTGGTTATGGAAATGGGCGCCCCGCTGCACCCCTCCACCAGAGTCAGCATGGGTGATAAATCAATCAAGTATGTTTTACTGCTTTAATGGTATGTGGGATCGTAGGTAATCTTTTCTCAGAGGCAGGCCATGTCCTCCACTCCCTCCAGCTTTGCAGATGGATTTCGCCAAAGCTCAGAGAGGAAAAGATGACTTGCTTTTATGACATGTACATTTTGGTTCACCCAGAGGAGTATTCTTCAATTTCGACCACATTACCCCAGCCATGGTTCTTATCGCCTGTGTCACTCGGAGAGTATCCTAAAGTCTGAACGACCAAGTTTTCCATTGCTTCATTGGTTTGACAGGCGTGATATTCATGACACGTCAATGCCTTGATGTGGCATGTTTCCAGGGTTGTTTGCCATGGACCTAATGCCATTCACTCATTCAACGTACATCCTGTGAATATCTATTACGTTCTAGAACTTCATAACAAAAGGACTCATTCGTATCGTATTGATGCTTCTTCAACTTTTTCCTGTTTTTGAGCAGAAAAAAATTGCTGTGTTGGGCAGTTTCTTCCAGGACTGGAACCTTGCAAAAGTTCCGCCACTTTGCGTCTTTGAAAGGATGTTTTCCTCACTAATTGACACTAGAGGGCGCTCAATTGCCAGTAACAGATTTGGGCAATTGGACATCGTGCACTATTTCAAGACTGGTTTTACGCTTTTCAGTAAAAATGCAGTTGCACCCCTCCTAGGGAGGTACCAAAAGAGGAGACACTCTAGCATGGACCGGAGTAGATGCTGGTTTCCATGAAGGCTTTCTCCCCTGAAACCCACGCTTTTGAAATATCCATGTTAACAGCGAGTAACAGCAACTTGCTAGTAACTGTGCATCCTGGAAATAACATTTAATTGCATCCTATAGTCATCCAACATATCCACATATAATTCCATGATACCCCGAAAGGAAATTTTGAAAAGACTGACTGCTTTATAAGCTCAAAGCATTCATCAACAAGCCAATTGGGCTCCTGTTTTGCTGTTTCGTCTAATGCCCCTTTCCCTCGAACACAGGAAAGGCCTCCCATTTGGGCCCAAGACTATCCGCCATTCCTTACCATCTGTTCTTTGCCTTCTTTGTACCTCTTAAGCACCAACCAGTATTCAATTTTTCATCCTCTATCTAAGGAGACAGGGGAAGTATTTCTCAAGTGCTTACTATGAATCAGCTGCTTTTCTTTTTATGCCACATTATCACATGTGTTCCTCACTGCAACCCTTAGGAGGTTGTCAGTATCCCCAGTTTACAGATGAATAAACTGAGGTTCAGGATTAAGTCACCTGCCAGAGGTTGTGTACCTTTGTAAATAGATGAGCCAGGATTTACTTCTAAGGTTTTCTGATTTCGCTTTCTTCTGAACTGCCCTCCTTAACTGAGACTTTCAGATTCTTCAGTATTGTTATATTATTCCTTGTCATTGTTCCTAGTTTTACCTTATGAAAGTTTAACCACGATTCACAATTTATGATAAAAGCTAGCTAAGGACATTATAAAAATGAAAATGGACCTCAATTCTGATGAAATCTTCCCTGCAACCCACGTTATATCTCAGAATTAAAAAGAAAACCAAACTTGACATAGGAGTAGCTTTGGTCAGTAAGTAGAAGAGGTACTTGGTTCAGCCTTTGTTTTATGAGATGCCACCCCAGAGTAGCTAATATGCAAGATTTAGACACTTATTTTTGACTTTATTGAAAGACTTTCTCAAAACACTAAAGGCCTTCAGAATCTCTGTTAATGAGCTCATTTGTTTGGTCAGAGTTAAGTTTTACTATTTCAAGCTTCTCAGGGCAAGGAATTTTTCTCTGTATTACTTGGTTTGAAGCAAGAAGCTAATATGAATGTAGTATCACCAAGTTGAAAATTGAATTCCCTCCAATAGTCTACATCTCCTAGATGTCTAATGGAGTTCTAAAGGAGAAAATGGCCATAGAAGTTTTTGGGTTAGTGGGCTTCTGGCATTTATTATGAGTATTTTTTAAAAAGGCTTTATTGAGATATGATTTTTAAAAAGCTTTATTGAGGTATCACAAACCATACAATCCACCCATTTAAGTGTACGACTGAATGGATTTTAGTGTATTCACAGACATGTGCAACTATGACCACAGTCAATTTTAGAATATTCCCATCACCTCTAGAAGAATCCCATATCATTTAGCTGTCACCCTCCTATTTATTCCCCTATACCTGCCCCTCCAGTCTTAAGTAACCACTAACCTTTCTGTTTGTATGGATTCCCCTACTCTGGACTTTACTATGAATAGAACCATATAGCGTGTGGTCTTTGGTGACTGACTTCTTTCATTGAGTATAATGTTTTCAAGATCCACTCATGTGTGGCATGTATCAGTACTTTATTATTTTTTTACTAGAGGCCTGGTGCACGAAATTCATGCACTGGGGGTTGGGGTGGGGGAAGGTGTCCCTCAGCCCAGCCTGCACCCTCTCCAATCTGGGACCCCTCAGGGGATGTTCGACTGCCAGTTTAGGGATTGGGCCTAAACCGGCAGTTGGTCACCCCCAACTGCCCTCCCCTGCAGGCCTGGTCTCCCCTAACTGCCCTCCCCTGCTGACCTAGTTGCCCACAACTAACCTCCCTTGCAGGCCATCTTGTGGTGGCCATCTTTGACCACATGGGGGTAGCCATCTTGTGCGAGGGTGTGAAGGTCAATTTGCATATTACCTCTTTATTATATAGGTTGGCTGAGTAATATTCTATTGTATGAATACACCACCTTTCATTTATCCATTCATCTATGTGATGGACATTTGAGTGTTTTAACCTTTTGGCTTGTATGAATAATGCTGCTATAAACATTCATGTACATGTTTCTGTGTGGGCATATGTTTTCACGTCTCTTGGATATATGCCTAAGAGTGGATTTGCTAGGTCACATGGTAACCTATGTGTAATTGTTTGTGGAACTGCTAGACTCTTTCCCACAGCAGCTGAACCATTTTACAGTCCTACCAGCAATAGATGAGGGAGGGAAACAGAAAATGAGGTGCACCTACATACATGTATTTTAATACAGCTATGGACAAAACTCTGTGAAAGCCAAAAGTAGCAAGTAACTTATTTGAGACCCATTTAATCCACGTAGGTTTCAATTCAAGCTACTAAATGGGTAAGATGAAAATATTTAACATCAGCTTTATAAACAGGCTTTCTGGAAACATGATGGCTTTCAGAGTGTTGTTGCTCATGAGCCCACTCGTGTCTAGAAAATACCCCTGGTTTTCAGAATTGCCATTGAGTCCCAACTATTACAATATGGCAACTATACACAATTGTGTCTGTTGTGCAGGGATAAAATAGGTTGATGGTGAAAAAAGAGAAATCCGGTGACTTTGGAAATCCAGGTACCAAAACAAATCTCATTTCTTGCAGAGACCTTAATAATCCCATGTCATTGGATTCTTGCTTTTCCTCTTTACCAGAACCAATTGCTTACATTTTGTCTCTTCTCCCAGCAGTCCCACCTCCCTCATTTCCCCTGCTTGATTCCTCTATCATTATTCTGTTTGCGGCCCTGGACCCTCTGGGCTGTGCGCCTCTGCCCCGGAACCAATGTGGCACTGGAGAAAGCTATCCCTAGGATGGCTGCCGCTGTTGGCTTCGATGCATTTAAAATGCACAGGGCTTTCTGTGGGCTTCAGGAACGTCTTCTCACCTTCCTTTTTCCTCTCAAGTAGAGTAAACAGGGAGTTGAGATCCTTTTGCAGCTATGCAGGCCAGAGTTCATCGCCCTGAGCTGTGAGAGAATAGAAGACATCTGCTGCAATTCACAGGCCTCTGTCCCCCTCTTTGCCAGAGTGTGGGGCATTTTAGGTCCTGTGGCTTCTGCCCATCATCCCTGCTTGTGGACACCTATTTTTATATGGTGGTCTGAGTGTCTGCAAAACAACCAGGCTTAATATGCTCTCCTGTGCCCTAGCTGGTTTGGCTCAGTGGATAGAGCGTTGGCTTGTAGACTGAAGGGTCCGGGGTTTGATTCTGGTCAAGGGCACATGCCCAGGTTTTGGGTTTGATCCCCTGTAGGGGGCGTGCAGGAGGCAGCCAATCAATGATTCTTTCTCATCATTGATGTTTCTATCTCTCTCTCCCTCTCCCTTCCTCTCTGAAATTAAAAAGTATATGTTTTCCTGTGCTTGTCTCTTAGAGTTCTCCTGGATGTGTCCTGCCTATTAACAGAGTAAAGCTGAGATCTGTAAGGTGCGAGTAAGGGGAACAGGTGTCTGGAGTGTCACCATACTTAAAGCAATACCCCACAGAAAGCCCTCTTTGGGAGCCCTCAGGGGAGTCACTTTTGCAGATGAAAAAATGTTTCTTTACCCAGGATATGGCTGAGGGGGTGAGTTGATTTCTGCACAGGTGGATACAGCCTTAAGGGAAATTGGTTTATGTTTGTCTTGGTCCAAGCATGGTTCTAGCCACTCCCCATGACGGTATTGGTGGAAGGTTTCTTTTTCCTGCTCCATCCTGTCCCTCTCTGCAGGAGGACCTTGCCAGTTGCTTTGATTTAGGATGCTGGAGCTGCCAGGATTTCAGATATGATGTCCACGTGGATGCACCGAGGGAGGACTTGGAAAATTTGGACCTGGCAGGTAGCGGAGCATAGGAGAGAGGAGTTAGTGATCTTAAAAAATGGACACGTCGAGAGCTCTACAAGCAGTGGCTCTATCAGGAAGGACCAAGGTGCACGTGTGATTGTCTGTATTAGTGAGAGGGAAAGGGTCAGGGGCCAGACTTCAGAGTCGGCTGTGAGTACTCCGTGTGACTTGAGTGGAGAAAGCTCCTGTATAAAAACACCCCATCTGCTGCCTTGCCTGGTGCCTAAGGTTCTAATCAAGCGCTGTACCCATGGCCCAGCAGATGAGATGCACGGTGGAGCAGAGTAGGGAATCTACGAATGTTGACTCTATGAATGAGCTGTTCTTGGGTTATGTTTTGGATCTGGAAGGCCTTTTACCCCTTGGCTCATTTCTAAAATATACCCAGCCAATGCCCTAATTAAATGTGACCTTTTTCATGAAGCCTTTCCCTCCCCCAACATTAGGGGTACTTGCTCCCTCCATAGAGGTTCTGTGACATATACCACTTTCCCCTTGTTTTATTATCAATTTATGAAAAATCTTAACACCATGAAGCCTTGAAAATCCAAAGGAATGAAGGCCCTCAATAAGTACCCAAGCATGTGTCCACTGGGGTTATGGGCACCATGACAGGAAAGGAGAGACTGGCTGGGCAGGCCATTTTCCCCTTTTCAGTCACATTAAGTAATTATTTGGCTTGCTTGTAGGGTTGGGCCTACTATCTTTATTCTCTCTCCAGATGGATGGGAATTGCTTTATGAGGATGGTTTTCATGTCTGGTTTATTTTTATTTCACCACCTGTGCCTAGCACAATGTCTCTCCCTCCCTCCAGTGGATAAAATGAATGAATGAACTGAGTTAATGGCAAACAGCAACATGGGTTTTCTTTGGACGCTACCCTGATATAAGAGGTTTCAGAGGTCTGGCCCTAGGAACATCTCACATACTCGGAATTTGATTTCATGAAAGGAGTAAAAAACACCTCCGCTCACATCCCTAAGGAGAGAGAAAACCAGATTGCAGTGTTGATGGCCCCTCTTCAGCTCAGTGCCTAGAACATGCCAGCGCTGGTGTTGGATCTCAGGGAGCCAGCATGGCCAACCAGCTGCAAAGGCCATGACTTGTTTTGTGGGTGAATAGAGGGATTGAGGGTGAGCTTGGTCTTCTGTTTTTGTTTTTTTAAAAAATATTTTTTATTAATTTCAGAGAGAAAAAGGGAGAGGAGGAGAGAGATAGAAACATCAATGATGAGAGAGAATCGTTGATCAGCGGCCTCCTGCACACCCACCACTGAGGATTGAGCCCACAACCCAGGCATGTGCCCTGACCGGGAATTGAACTCTGACCTCCTGGTTCATAGGTCAACACTCAACCACTGACCACACTGGCCGGGCTGTTCTTGTTTTTTTAAATACCTACAGGACTTAAAACTCCTTCAACCTGCAGAGTCCTCTAGGAACTGTATTTATTTTGGATGGTTTTTGTGGCACACTTCCTATTTCATATGAACTCTGGTTGTTTGTGAGGCCTGCATCTCCTTCCTTTACGTCTCTCTCTTACTCTATGTGCCTTAAAAAGTCATCTGGAGCCTGGCAGGTGTGGCTGAGCGTTGACCTAAGAACCAGGAGGCCACTGTTTCTGGGTCAGGGTACATGCCTGGTTTGCAGGCTTGATCCCCAGTTGGAGGCATGCAGGAGGCAGCCAATCAATGATTCTCTCTCATCATTGATGTTTTTATCTCTCTCTCCCTTTTCCTTCCTCTCTGAAAAAAAGAAAAAAAATATATACACTGAGTGGCAAGATTATTATGATCTCTGAACACATAATAATTTGGCCACTCAGTGTATATCCTATATAATAAAAGGCTAATATGCAAATTGTCCCCGTGACTAGGAGTTCGACCAGCAGGCAGGCTGGCCAACCACCCATGTCCCCTCCCCCTGGCCAGGCTGGCCGGACCCCATCCATGCACGAATTTGTGCACCGGGCCTCTAATATATATATATATATATATATATATATATATATATATATATATATATACTGAGTGGCCAGATTATTATGCATTCAGAGATCATAATAATCTGGCCACTCAGTGTATATAAACAAAATCTAATGCACAATTTAACTTTCTATTTTCAAAATTGTAATTAGGTTAATACCAAATAAAGTAAATACACAATTGCAAAAGAAAGCACCTTATTATTTAATGGTGCAAAAGCAAGAAATACAGCATAAAGTTATCCATATTTAAAATAGTTGTTTGTGTTGTGAGTAAATGCCATTTAAAAACATTTTTCAATAGAAAAATAATTTGTAAATCAGTTTATAGAAGATTTAAATAATCAATGTTTAATAAAAAAGATGGAACATTTCATGAATTTGTGTGTCATTCTTGTGCAGGGGTCATGATAATTTTTTAAAAGCATTTTTAAATCCTCATCTGAGGATATGTTTATTGATTTTTAGAGAGAGGGGAAAGGAGAGAGAGAGAAGAAACATCGATTGGTTGCCTCCTGTGTGTGCCCCTACTGGGGACTGAACCCAAAACCTAGGTATGTACTCTGATTGGGAATTGAACCCACAAACTTTTGGTGTATGGGACAACACTCCAACCAACTAAGCCACCTGGGCAGGCAAGTCCATGATAATCTTCTCTGTATTGTTCTAATTGTAGCATAAGTGCTGGTGATGCAAGCATGACAATTTCACTTTCTGATGTGTCATTTTATTCAGATCCCCTACATTTTTATGTCAACAGGAAAGTATTAAATATATTTATTAAAAAATTTATCAGATATCAAGTGCTTGGACACTTGACATGTATTACATCATTCAATCCTGGAAAGAGTTACATGAAATAGGTTCTATGATTTATTGACATTTTTCTTTATCTTTTTTATTTTATTCTTTAAATTCTTGATTGTTTAAAATATTACATCTGTCTCCTTTTCCCCCTATTGACCTCTCCCTGGCCACTCCCACACCCCCAGCACATGCCCTCACCCACCTAGTGTCTGTGTCCATTGGTTATGCTTATATGCATGCATACAAGTCCTTTGGTTGATCTCTTATCCCCCGCCCCTAGACCCCCACCTTCCCTCTGAAGTTTGATGGTCTGTTCGATGCTTCTTTGTCTCTGGATCTATTTCTGTTCATCAGTTTATGTTGTTCATTATATTCCACAAATGAGTGAGATCATGTGATATTTATCTTTCTCCGACTGGCTTATTTCACTTAGCATAATGCTCTCCAGGTACATCCATGCTGTTGCAAATGGTAAGAGAGTTCTTTCTTTTTTACAGCAGCATAGTATTCCATTGTGTAGATGTACCACAGTTTTCTAATCCACTCATCTGCTGATGAGCACATAGGCTGTTTCTAAATATTAGTTATTATAAATTGTGCTGCTATGAACATAGGGGTGCATATGTCCTTTTATTGCCATTTTTTTTAATGAGGAAACATTCCAGTTGCTAAGTAAACTTGTCCAAGATCACACAGTTGGCAAGTGGGGGACTCAGGACACTTTTAACCATATGTAGCACTTCCTTGCAAAATGAATGTAAAATTTAACATTCTCCAAAATGGTTCAAATTCCCTGTTTCCTTTTGAGAGGTGCACACTAAGCCCCTCACAGAGTGATTGAGTGTTGACCTATGAACCAGGAGGTCACGGTTCGATTCCTGGTCAGAGCACATGCCTGGCTCCTAGGGGCGTGCAGGAGGCTGCCGATCAATGATTCTCTCTCATCATTGATGTTTTTATCTCTCTCCTCCCTTCCTCTCTGAAATAAATAAAAAAATATTTATTTTTAAAAACCAAGGCCTATCCTACTTATAAAAATCCTGCTTTCAAGTCATTATTTTCTCAATTCAATCATTATAAAATGTAACAAATGATTAAGTTCTGGATTAAAATTTCTCAAAGTAAAGACAGCTCTGGCCTGCCATTTTAAAGTGTGCCAGATAGTGACAAATCATGCTGGTTTCTGCCTCTGGGCCTTAACACAATAAATGATTATACAGGCTTAGGGTATATATTTTTTGCTTTAATATGTGATATAAATGTATTCCCCCTCTCCTATTAAATCGTCAGCCTTGTTCAGGGCAGGCTACATTTTATGCTTCCTTTATCAAGGCTGCACATATTAAAATACACTGTTGTCTTCCACTATGAATTGCTGTGATTCTGATATCTCCAAGAGGCTGGTGGGAGTTCTGACTGATACTTCAACCTCATACTTCTTGCGTCAGAACACAGCGCTTGCATTTTAATGTTTTCAAGGCACATCCCAGGCAAAGCACTAACGTTTGAACTAACCCCTTGAAAATTTAATAAGAAAGGGATTTTTCAAACTTGAATTTTAGAAAAGAGGATAACTTTTCAAACTGCAAGGTGCTGTACGGAGCAATCTATAGAAGTTGACTCCGCTATGAGCTAGGTAGAATGATGGGGTTAAAATGGCCACGTCTTACAAACATACTGAATTCAGCCCTGTTCTGTTTATGTGTAACTCTAATAGTGTATGAGTTGAATTCTGAAAGTTTTGGAACTTAAAATTTATTTTTTTATTTTTTTTTTAGTTTTATTCATTGCCTTGAGAGGAGCACTGAGAAAGGAAGTGAGAGGGCACAGCTTTGAAGAACTGGCAATTTGGCCTCTCCTCTTCCCCCTTTCCCCCCCTCCCCCACTATCTTAGCTATTTGACCTGATTCAACAACTTTGGGATGACAGCCAGATTTCTGTATGCTGACGAGGCCTCTAATTCAGGATTTAGTGCGATTTCACCCACCTCGGAGAGCTTCCCGACTGCAGAAACCTCCCAATTTTGTCAGAGGTTCTCCAGGGAGGAGTCCACACAGACTCTGAACACCTCCAGTCACATCAGGTTATTCATTAGCAAACTCTTTTCACCTTCTATCTAATAGTGAAAGGTGACGCCAGAATCGCGTGTGCCCCTCGCCCAAAGAGGTTCTGCCCACCCCCAGGTCTGGTAGCAGAATACGTTTCCAAAAGCTTCCTTAAACCTTCCCTACACCTGAGGTCTGAGAGCCGGGTCCCACTCTCCTCCCCCGGCGCCCGGGATCTGGTCGCTGCAGAAGTTCCCGGTGTGTGTGCAGAACCGAAGAGGTGGTAGCGGGGAGCCGCGCGGGGTGACCACCGCTCATTACGTAACGAGAGCCCGGCTGCCGGAGGGAGCGGGCCTGACATTGAGACTTTCCAGGAGGGAGGGGCGGTGCTGTCCTGGAATCGCCAGGAACGGCGGCGGCAGTTCCAAGAAACCGAGAGAGGGAAGGTGACTGAGATAAAGAAAAACACTTCGGGAACGAGAATGTTAAAAAGCCGCGGGACCCAGAGCCATAGCAAACGGCTGGGCACGTGTAACGATTTGTCAGATGAAACGGCAACCTTCCAACTTTTGCACGGGGAACAAGGGATTTTGCCCTTTGTGGGGGATTAAAAACGTAACAGAAAAGCCAGAACCGAATGAATGGAGTTCCGTGGTTTGTTGAAAATACATAAACATTTCTGTCCGGAAGCGCGAACTCTATGCAGTTGCCTAGAGAGTAGAAACTCAAACCAAACTAGAAGACTCTCCCGTGCGTCTCCACTTTCCTCAACCCGAAAGAGCAGCTCGCGCGGTACTGCCCCTTTAAGACCTGCTAGCTCTCGGGCTCTACAAAAGGGAGTGACCTCTGGGCTTTGACAGCTCCCCTAATAACTACCACCTCTCAGGCTCCGCCCACCTGGCGACCAGTGGCGCCGATTGGCCAGCGGGCCGGTATCCCGTGCTCTGATTGGCTCTCCGCTTCCCCTGAGCGAACCTTTAGAACTCTGAGACAGACAATATTCTGTTACATTGTAGCAAAATGGCGACTGTCATTCACAACCCCCTGAAAGCGTAAGTAAGACTAAAAAATGTACATATTCCGCGTGGTTTCAATATGAAAAAAAAGGCGCCTTCTGCGTGCGGAGCGCTGCCAATGCACTGCGCTCGCAGGCGCCTGCAGCCGCCGCGGGGCTTCCCTCTTTTCTTTCAGCTCTTACTTCTTCATCTTTTTTCCCCCCAACAAGCAGAAATGTCAGGAGATGCAATTAACAAGAAGAAAATTGTTACATTTGTGTTCTGCTTAATTGGCGGAGGGAGAGAGAGAGAGAAGGGATACCGGCGGGGAGCCTGGCGCTCGAGCGCTCTGCAGCTCGGGGGTCGCGGGCAGCTCGGGGACAACACGGTCCCCCGAGTGCCCGGCCTCGCGGGGCGGCGAGCGCGGCGCGGGGGGCGGCCTCGCGGGGGGACGGGCGCGGGGCAGGGGACGCCCGGGTGCACTTGGCGGAGCTCCGCACCTCCGGAGCCCGGGTCCCCGCCCGGCGACTCAGTCCGCCCGGGCGAGCGGACCGCGGGTGCTCGGAGTTTGCAGGGAGCTCTCCCCGCCTTCCGATCGCTGGCGGAGAGTTTGTGTAAACCGCCCGGAGTTGTGAGGACCGCAGGGGGGCAGCGGGTCCCGGGAGCCCTGGGGCCCAGGTGGTTTGCTCGGAGCTTTCCTGCCGGGGCAGCCCCCGGAGCGTGACGGCGCTCCGGGCGGTCGCCGGTAGGTCTGGGTGTGTGTGTTTGTGGGTGAACTGGCTGTAGCAAATTAACGACTCGGGTTAACTTGGGGTGGATTTGGAAGCCAGAGAAGCTGCCGGTCTCAGGAATGGTGTTCTCGCCTCCTCCTCCGGGTGAAGAGCCGAGGCGGGCGGAGAGGCAGCCTGGGGCTCCCCGCCGGAGCGGGCAGCGTTTGCTTTCGGCCGGAGCGAGGGGCAGGTGCCTCTGGCCGCCGGGAGACTTTGAGCGGACGCCCAGATCCGGGACGGAGGGGGCGGGCTGCACGAGGACACGCGGGGGCCAGTCCCCGCGCCCGACAGCCAATTCCTGCCTTCCTTCCTCCGCCTTTTCATCCTGGCTTCCTTCCTTCCTTCCTTCCTTCCAGGCTGTGGAACTGCTAAGCCGCCAAGTCCGCTCGCGATCGCGGAGCCGGAGGTGGCTTCGGAAAACTAGCGTCGCTCTAAAAGGGGTGCTGTTGGCAGTGATGCTGGCAGGAGGGAGCTCCCTCCGGATCGCGGCGCGACGTGGGCGGGGGTCCGCGCGGGGAGACTCGGCTCTTCCCAGCTGTCCTGGAAGCGGCGGTCGAGGGGAGGGGGGAGTGCGGGGGGGGGGGGGGGAGTTTCGTGCCGAATCCTCGCGGGTGCGTGGCGGAAACCCACCCAGATTGTTTCAGCTCCGCGCAGCGGCGTCCGCACCCCTAGCTCCTCCTGGAGTGAGATCCAGGTTCGCACCCGGGCGGGGGGCTCGGGGGTGGCGGCGGCTGTGGCATTCCTATGGCGCAGGAACGCGCTCGGGGAGAATGAAACGCCTTGGTACCAGCTCATCTCCCATCTGTGACCGGGAAAAGGGGTAAGAATGCCCCGGGTCTTGGAGTTTTCAGTATATACACACACACACGTTAAGGCTGCGGTGAAGAGGTCTTTTGAACCTGAGGCTGATCAGAGAGCAGCGGCTCCCGGCACCGGTCCTGGCTGTGAAGCGCTGATACACTGCACTTGAACGCCACAGCCTCTCACCCAAGAAAGAAAATGTTTTATGGCAGAACAAATGGGCGTAACTTCGCCGCATCCTCCCTCTCTCCCCGCGGCTCGCGCTGGCCACGCCGCTGATGCTGTGAGTTTCTACCGAGCCTGTGGTGGCTGATTTGCAGTTTACCCATCTCTAGCCGAAATCACATAATCAGGTGGATGCCACCCGGTAAATTCAAGTTAAGAGAAATCTCCCATGTGCGCCCAGGTTTGTTTCCTTTTGGGAAAGCGGTACCCTGGTTACCCTGGAGCCCGTTTACGCGCGGGCGGGCGCAAAGTCTCTTCGCTCCAGGGTTCCGCTGCTCGCTCCAGGTTTTTGTTTTTGTCCCCCCACCCCCCTTTTTTTGGACCGCAGAAGGGTACGGGTTCCGGGGAGGGTGTCTATGTAGGGTTAGAGATGGGGGGGGGGGGAGGGATAGAACAGCGGTCTGGTTAGTGGAATTAGTTATGAATTTTTATACTCGAACTTTATCATTAGAAGCAGTTGCAATGTGATGTATTTGTAGTTACGAGTCGCCATACACGCACACACTAGCATACACACAGCACTCCTGCCGGCTTTTTCTAGGTGGGAGTTGAGTGGTCCTTTGTAATTAGCTGCTCCTTTTTGTACCCCAGCCCCTTTCCCTGGGGGTAAGAGGGTGTAAACAATACCCCAGGCCAGCCGAGCCTCCGGCAGGAGCTTTTAACCTCCTAAGGCAGGAGCGTGCACGTTGTTTTTGGGAGACCGACACCATCTGCCTTTATTTATTTTTTTTAAACAACTTGTTTAATAAAACATCTTATTTTTCATTTGTTTTTAAAAGTTGCTGGTCAGGAAACAATACACACGTGAATAAATTATGCATGGGCTAAATTAGAACAAAGCGCAGAAGCTCATCAAGCCAAAAGGCTGCATGGATGCTGGTGCTGGGAGGAGGGGGGCGGGTGAGGGGCCGGGGCGGGGGGAGAGGAGAATGGTTTGGAGATCTGTGTTTTCATCCTCATATGTCCCTCCTGACAATGAAACGTAGCTGAATGACATTAGCATTTTCTCTGTGTGCTTCTGAGTCTCTCTCCCCTAAGGAAAAAGAAAAAAAAAAGAAAGAAAGAAAAAAAAGCCAGACACCACTGCCGCCCCCTACAGAAACTGGTCAGGTCACACACAGGTTTCTTCTAGGATTGGGGGATAAAGTGGTGGCAGATAAAGTTCTGGGAATAAAGGAGACCAGGTTTCATGCAACACCTCTGTAGCGCTCTATCTACCCAGAGTATTGGACACTTTTCATTTATACTTGCTTTCTCCACGTGGGACATTCCATAGCCCAGGTAACTGGATGGCACAATTTGAATCTCGTGGCTTGAGGTCTTCCTCAGGAGCCCAAGCCCCGGGAGCCACATCCCCTCTCTGCAGTTTGGCTTTCTTCCTGCCTGTCTTTGATCACCCCTCAACTCTCTTTCTTATTCCTCCTCCTTGCACTCTTCACCCCCCTTCTCTCTGAAGCTGACAGCCCGGCTTCTCTTTCTGCTGTTGCCTTTAACATCTTATTACTGCCCAACAGGGTGTGAGAGGCAGAAACAGGAGCTGCCTGGACTGATCAGATCACAAAGGGGACTCGGCAGGTGGCCACACCACCAAGCAGTCACATCTGGACAAATAGAATTTAAAAGCATAGATGGACATGTATGAAGTGTAAATGGGTATTGCACACGACTTAATTTAGCAGCTACATTGTCTGAGCCTACATGTGCGAGTCACCCCCATGTATTACACCTACAGGCAAGATAAAGACCATGTAGTGAAGTAATTACACATGTGGGTAACATAAATATGAATTTGATAAAGGTCTGTGTGTAAATCAGTGACATTACATATTGTGTTCTGGTTGATATCTGCATTCCTAGGAAGCATAATGTTTTTTAATATACATTCTAATCTTACTTGCTGTTCTAGTTCAGGTAAACCACCCTTCCCAAATCTGCTATCTACACTAAACAACTTACTTTTATTAAGTTATCAAGACTCTGGATTGTATGCACTTAACTGGGAATGTCTGCCACCTTCTGCCAGACTTGATTATGCACATATGAGTCTATTATTATAACTGCCTGCTTAGAAAAGAATAACTGTTATTATTATTTAATTATTCCTTGTAAACCAACAGGGCTTTACCTCAAGTAACTATTTGTTTACAGAGAATGAGACCAGTAAACTAATTTCTCATGCTTATAATTGTGATCATACAAAATTGTACTAAAACTTTTTTTGCTAGAATTTTCACTTGTTTAGAGGTATTTGTTTTTATCTCTGTTTAGTTATTAAGGACACAGCTCTGGGAGAATTACATAGAATTACCAGAATACTTACATAGCTAAGGTCAGACAGCAGGTCATGTGTACAGATCTCAAATCTTCATCTCTATACATTCTATGATCTGGATACAGTGCATTCTAATCTGAAGTGGTTTTGTGCCTGGGAAAGTTGTGTCATTGTCAGGCACTTAGAAGCCAGACTTTGCTCTTGCTGTGGCAGGTTAGATACCAGAGACAGGGGTTAGAGGGGACACATTCCTGGTTCTAATCTCCTCTTAGCTCTTTCTGGATGAGAGGAAGAGGGAACGTGGAGGTTAGGACTTTGTGAGTTTGCAGCCTTTTATGGACATTTTAGCCCCTTATGAAAAAAGGACCCTCAGACATTTTAAACCAACAGATGCCTAAGAACCACCTTCTCCATCTGCTTCTGGTTGCCACTGGAGGGGGGCGGGAAAGCGCCCTGAATTCTCCAAACTTCATTAGCGCACATTATTTTTCAGTGGGAAGAATGTCTGGTTTGGATGAGATACCCATAAAGGAGACTAATTTCTGCCAGAACCCGAGTGGAGGCATTGTCTCAGGGTAAACCTCTGAAAGTAGCCCAGCCTGCAGACCACCTGGGAGGCATGCAGAGATCACAGTGGAATGCAGCTGCTCAGATCCGTAAGGTGGGCTGAAATTCAGGGGCAACTTAATTGGAGACTTACCTTCCTGTCTTTGTGGAATTATGCAGGTAACTGGAATTTGGAATACATCCGAGAAAGACCATAATAACTAAAGCTGTTTCAGAGCCATCTGCTCAGACAATGCAACAAATAAAGATGTCGCAGGCAGCATGCTTTGTTTTTGAGCGGGCACCAGAAAAAGAAAGGAAACTGAGTCCGGTGTTTCCGTTTTCAGTGCCACCACACTGAATGTAGTGGTGGTGGGGGCTGGGTCATAAAAAGGCACCAGAGCCCAGGCCTGTTTTTTATCCCACCCCCTTGGGAAGCACCGTGTAGTTTTGTCTGAGTGTACTGAAAGTCTCTAGAAGACAGAAATGGAGCCAAACGTGGCAAGCCCCTGGCCAAGGAAATGCTGCAGCCATTGAAAATAGTTTGTGCCCAGGCAGGTTTCCCTTCATGGGCCTGTGTAAAAAGCATGACCCTAGTGTTAAGTAGTCTTTAAATTTGTGGGTATTTAACAAGGAAAGATAAAGAATTGCCTGGGCCCGGGGTGGGGATAGGTGAGTGGATAAAAACCACCGTGTGGCCTGGAACTCTGAAAAGATGACTAACACCAAGAGAGTGATATTATGGCCCATGGTAAGTTCCCACGTTTTCTTCGGTCGTGTGAGTGACTGGGGAAGAGATGAGGTGTTGTGTTTTTGTAATTTGTTTTTCTTATTGGTCCGGTTACTAGTGTTTCACAGTCTGTCAAACCATATGGATGAATGGAGCTAGCATCGTAAAACTGTCACCAAAGGAAGGTTTTTGAAGCCTGTGATTTGCATCAGAGTTTTAAAAGCAGTGGTTGGGAGGTGCTGGGGGTGGGGGTGGGGAGGGGCAGACTGTTTGGAATTTCTAGGTAGAGTGTTTGTGAACAGTCGTGCGTGGGGGATTAGGCTCAGAGCTTCTAATAATGGTGTTCGAATAGCTGACCTTGAGTCCTCCACCACCCAGGCCTCAGTTCTGAGCCTGGGGAACAAGGATGGCACAAACTAATCCTTCTTTTGCCACCCTCTCCACCATCCCTGAATCCGGAAACCGTGGTCATCTCAGGCTGCTGTGAAATGAATGAGGTTTTCTCGTTGTTGTTACTCGCTTCGAAAATCTGCTGTTTTTGTTAACTGTAGTTGGAAGCTCCACCAGAAAAGGTTTTCCAGTCCCCAGACTTCCACCTGCCATCAGCGTGACCCTCTCTCAAGCTCTGACCCTCTTCCACATAATAACTGCAAAAAAAACCAGCCATTTCTGACCAATGGCTAGTCTTTTGCAGTTTTACTTATAGTTAGTTTAGTTTAGTTTTGGTTAATCCTCACCTGAGGATATTTTTCCATTGATTTTTAAGGAGAGTGGAAGAGAGAGGGGAAGACAGAGAGAAACATCCCTGTGAGAGAAACACATTGATTGGTTGCCTCCTGCAGGTAGCCTGACCAGGGTCCCGGGCAGGGGAGGAGCCTGCAACCAAGGTAGATGCCCTTGACCGGAATTGAACCCGGGACCCTTTGGTCCACAGACTGATGCTCTATCCACTGAGCCAAACCAGCTAGGGCTTTTGCAGTTATGATGACTTGAGAGTAATGGAGGAGAAAAAGCTCTGGGAAAGGAGGCCTTGAGTTCTGCTCCAAGCTCTACCACCATCTAGCTGTGTGGTCTTATACACAGAACTTCTCTGAGCTGCATATTCCTTGTCTTTAAGATGAAGGTTATACACCTTGATTGCCCAAATTCCTTTCAGGTCAAAAACTTTGTGGCTCTTACTACGGTCAATTAGGACAGGGAGAGGACAGTTGGGGGCCAGAGTTCAAATTCTTCCTTGTTTCAAAAGTGTGGCGCTAAGTGGTTAGAGTGTTGGTCCCTGGACCGAAGAAGGATCATGGGTTCCATTCCTGGTCAAGGGCACATACCTCGATTTACCTCAATGGGTGAGGATTAAAAGTGTGGCTCTAAAGTGTTGTTAAGATGGGGATTCCTCTGTAATTTCATTTTATCTGGTCCAGTCTTGCTGCCCTGTGCTACCACCTAGAGTTCTAGTCAAGATGGAACTTCCTTTCCCTTCTCAGGGCCCAAGGCTGAGGACTAGGTGGTGGTCCACTTAGAACATGGGCTTTTCTTCTGATTTTCTCTCTTGAATACTTTCCTTCTCATTATCACCCCAACCAGAGAATGGAAATAGGAAAGAGAAGTGGAACGACTAATTGACTTATTTTACTATATATAAGCAATCAGATAAAGTTTTTGGTTGTGAAATTACTGAGAATATCTGCCTTTTCCTCACTCTTTTCTTTAAATGTGAGGAGGGAGAAGGGAACCAAGCAAAAGGTTTTTCTCCTGGATTTCATTTATCCACATCTCCCTGGATCTGCCCTCTTCTCCACCATGGCACCCATCCCAAGTAACCTGGAAATAAAGTGCTTATTTTACTTCTATTTGGGCAGCCTCAGATATCTGGCTGTTCAGTGAGCTGAAGTAGGTGGACCTGTACTGGTGTCTCATTGAGCTTTCTCTAGTGTACCCTGTATTACTGCTGAGGAAATGGAGGTGCCCAGCAGACCCATCACCGAGGCTGGCTGTACCCTGGTGGGTATTGGCAGTGTCTTGTTTGGAATTCACTGACTCTCCTTCAGTGATATGCCTCCAGATCATCCCAGATTCCTCTGGAGTCACTATTATTAGGCTTTCCTTTGGTTGAAACCTCCCTTGGCAATGTTCTCTACGCCTAAAAAAGGAAGAGGGGGTTGCAAACCCATCACAGAATTCACAGAAGCCTAAATTATAAGACTTAGGCAGACAGAGGTAGCTTTTCTTTAAAAAAACACACATATTTTTTATTGATTTCAGAGAAGAAGGGAGAGGGAGAGAGAGATAGAAACATTAATGATGAGAGAGAATCATTGATTGGCTGCCTTCTGCACACCTCCTATTGGGGATCAAGTCCGAAACCCAGGCATGTGCCCTTGACCAGAATCAAACCTGGAACCCTTCAGTCGCAGGCTGATGCTCTATCCACTGAGCCAAATCGGCTAGGGCCAGAGGTAGCTTCTTAATTTTTTCTCTAATTGTGGTAGAATATATATGACATATAATTTAATGTTGATAACATGTAAATGTACCATTTTAAGTGTATAATTCAGTGGCATTAAATACATTCATAATGTTGTGCAGCCTTTGATACTATATATTTCCAGAACTTTATCAATTCCAAATAGCCCCTCCCACCTTGTAGTCCCTGGTAACCACCATTCTATTTTCTATATTTATGGATTTGCCTATTCTAAGCATCTCATATAAGCAGAATCATATAATATTTGCCCTTTTGTGACTGGTTGATTTCACTTACATAGTGTTCTCAAAGTTCATCTATGTTATAGAATGTGTCAGGATTTTCTTCCTTTATACACACACACACACACACACACTGAGTGGCCAGATTATTATGATCTCTGAATGCATAATAATCTGGCCACACAGTGTATATCCTATATAATAAAAGGCTAATATGCAAATTGTCCCCTCGACCAGGAGTTCGACCAGCAGGCAGGCTGGCCAACTGCCCATGTCCCCTCCCCCTGGCCAGGCTGGCTGGACCCCACCCATGCACGAATTCATGCACCGGGCCTCTAATACACACACACACACACACATACACACACACACACACACACACACACACACACACACACACACTCTGAGTGGCCAGATTATTATGCATTCAGATATCATAATAATCTGGCCACTCAGTGTATAATTTTGTTTACTCATTCATCTAATGATGGACATGGATTATTTTCACCTTTTGGCTATTGTGAATAATGTAGCTATGAACATGGGTAGATAGTAGCTTTCAATTCTTTTGGGCATATGCCTAGATCCCCTGCATTTTTAGACTCTTTAAAATGTACAGGCAACCCCACCTCATAAACATAAAGAATATCATTATTTTGGGGGGTTGAATGCCCTGGAAACCCAGAGACTCACTCCTCTCATCCCTGGCCACAAAGATTGCCTTCCCCTTGTCCCCTTCCCTTCCCTAAGGGCAGGGACTCTGTGAGGGTCAGGGGTTGGGTTTGGGGAGGCTCTAGGAGCTGAGCAAAGTTACCTAGTGAGTCTTGGGGTGAAGGTCTCCTAAGCAGAGAGGTTTCATCTGGTGACAGGGAGTTGAGGGAGCATCTGGAATGACAAGACCGCTTGAAAGTCAAGAGTTAGTAAGTCAGGCCTGTCTTTTTATACAGTGAAAAGAGCTTGAGTCTCTTTTCTTCTCCCTTCCCCTACAACCAGCCTTGCTTACCCTCCAAGGGACCCGAATGAAATAATGGATGTGAAAACATTTCAGAAGGTGTAAAGAACAAATGGGAGGTGTTACTAGAACTACAGTTTCCTGTAGCTGACTGAGAGTCAACAATACCTCATATATGAAACATTATTTTAATATATTAAAACTAAAATAAGTGAAAGGAATCTGCTATTACACATCCTGCGCAATCATTGTTTCTCAGGAAATGCAAAGCCTTACTCACCCAGCTGTGTGCAAATAGACCTGGGATTGAAGTGGGATTTTCCCATTGTCTGGGCTTGAAATAGGTGAGAATATGAGCTCGAGAGAAGCCCTGGTCTTATTTCCCATTGGCTGCCCCGAACCGAGTCCACCTTCAAATCAGGGGAAACAGAAGCCTGAGGGCACAGGCAGCCCTTTCCTGGAACTTGGGCTTGATCACCATCCAGACTCCTCCTTCTATCTAGAGGACTCCAGGAAGAGGGAAGGGCTGAAGAGCTTGAATCTGCTAGTGAACAAGGAGGGCGGGCTTTGACGTAGGAGACCAGCGACAAGAACTGATTCTTTATACAAAGTAGGTTATGGAGAGCGTCGTGGTGGTGGTGGTGGTGGTGGGGGTCACATCTCAGAATTAGACTTAGATCTTGGTTGCTAGCCTTGGAAATGCTTCAGATTCAAGCTTGCTGCAAAACTACAATATTCTTTTACTGTGTAAAGCAAATGAAGTGAAAATGTCATTCGGACTCCCATTCTCCTCAACTAACAACTCTTTACTCATCTT
Organism: Cnephaeus nilssonii; assembly: GCF_951640355.1. NCBI lineage: Eukaryota > Metazoa > Chordata > Mammalia > Chiroptera > Vespertilionidae > Cnephaeus > Cnephaeus nilssonii. The sequence continues at coordinate 86,128,444 of NC_137075.1, read as the reverse complement.
TGTTTGCTGCCAGTTGAGCTCTATCAGAATTGTCCCACCTCTTTGGACCTTTGTCATCCTGTCCTGGCCAACACCGATGGCCGGCCTGCCCCTCAGAACCAAGCAGCAAGGTAGCCTTCCTCCCTGCTAGGAGCTTCCACTCCAAGGAAGGCCTCTGGTGTGTCTGATTCTCCTTCCAGACCTTTGTTCTTTGGCAAAGTGAGTGCCTGCACAGCAGGAGCCTGGCTCCTCTAGGCTTCTAGGGAAACCACTGTCACTTGGGGTGGGAGTGGGGGTGGGGAGGGGAGGCAATGTGGTGCTGGGGATGGGGGAGGGCAGGGTGGATGGGGTAGTGGGAGTGGAGAGAATATATTCTCTCCTGCTAATTATTTTCCCTGAGGACTTAGCCAATGCAGAACCATCTATTATCGTGGGAGCGCTCTATGGTGGTTCTGCCTGTGATGAATGCTAAGTGGAAACAAGCAAGAAAAATTAACAGGCGGCTGCTTCTGTCCACCTAATTAAAATGCATATCCAAATGCATAATTCCTTATGTTTCCCCATGCACACACTCCCCTTCCAATCCCAGTTCTATGGAGGAGAAAAACCACTTTCCCCCAGCCATTTCTCTCGATTATATTTCCATCAAGGAAGAACTGGAGAGGGTTCCCTTAGAATAGACAAGTGCTGTTCTTGTAACATTTCTAAAATTGCTGGGTTTTTATTTAGACTGAGCCCGAAATTCTAAACTGTTTTGTTTTGTTTAAAATAAAAAAAATAAAAACTTTATTTGATTGCAAAAAAAGGGGGGGGAGGAAGGGAATAAAGAAAGAAAGGGGGGTGCGGAATAGAAAGCAAGAAAGAAAAAAAAAGTTCCCACCATTTCTGCTGATCTTTTAGTTTTGTGCTCAAAGTCTGGCTTGGATCAGCAATGAGAATTTTGAAGGTCTTTTCCATCTCTTCCTCTCCGTTTCTTCTCTGGACTTTGCACTATTTCCCCCGGCCCCCAGAACAAACATAACCCAGGGTTTTGTAGAGAGATTGGAGAAGATGCATCTACCTGTGCCCATCAGGGGGAGGGGGGAAGAAAGAGGAAAAAAAAGCCCAAAGCCTCTGCACTGGGGAGGAGATCAGAGATGCAGGCTTCGTGGTCCCAAGTATGTTTTGAATCAAACAAACAATACCTCTTCATCCTCATCTCCCTCCCTCTTTGTTCATTGATGATTTTTGCCCCCTAAGAAAAACAACTGTATTTGGTGTCATACAATATTTAATAAAACTGGAAACTTAAGTCACTGTTTTCAATTCAACGTCACTGCCATCTCTGTGGCAGCCCTTCCCGCCCTCCGTGCGCGCCCCCCCTCACCCCCCCAAGCCCCTTGACTGCCCTCCACAGCCGCCCCAGCTGTTGATTTATCTGGGCCGGCTGGCTCAGCAGTGCATGGAGATTGCTTTTAATTAACTCTCTTCATTTTTCCCAATCTTCAGGGAGCAGCAGCCCTTTAATGATTTTAATATTTTATCTGGATTTATATCGCCTTATTTGTTGTTGTTTGACTTCTGCATTTGTTCTTCCTGCCGCTCTTCCAGACTGATGTATTTATTTGCCCCTTCCCCTGGCCCCCAGGACCTTTCTGGAGAAGAGATGATGGGTTCTGAAGAAGGCCCCGCCTTCCCAAGCTTTCTGCCCTCTGCAGCGGGGGAGGCGATTAGAATCTTTGTTTTAGGATCCCAGTCTCACCTCACTCAGCTGAAGGAGTTCCTAAGCTTTTCATTAAAAAATAAAATTCTGAATTTTAGCCCAGCTACCGTGGCTCAGTGTTTGAATATCCACCTATGAACCAGGAGGTCACGGTTCAATTCTGGTCAGGACACATGCCCAGGTTGCAGGCTCAATTCCCAGTGTGTGTGTGTGTGTGTGTGTGTGTGTGTGTGTGTGTGGTGGTGGGGGGGTTGCAGGAGGCAGCTGATCAATGATTCTCTCTCATCATTGCTGTTTCTATCTGCCTCTGAAATCAATAAAAACATACTTTTTAAAATCTGAATTTTAGAAAGTGAGGTCTCTTTGCCTCTTTTTGTTTGCTGTCTCTACAAGGGAGTGAACTGACCTGAAGACCTGGATAAAAACTGCTTCCTGGGTTCCCTGTTAGTTGTGGTTTGAGGTCTGTCATCTTGCCAATACCCGCCTCTCCCTCCCCCCCCCCCCCCCGCCCTCCAAACACACACATACACACACACACACACACACACACACACACACACACACACACACACAGTTCCATGGAACTGCTGCAGGATGATGACTTTAGGGCAGGGCTGGATGTCGGTGCAGTCAAGCCTTTGTGCCACTTTATGCATCTTTACATGTGGCTGGCATCCGCTCAGCAACTGCTTGGAAAAGTAGTTGTATCGACAGTCTAAAAGAGGCACCAGTTGCCTTCTATACTCAAGGCTGCCTTCTCCTTCAACCCTCAGTTCCCTGACCCTGGTCCCTGTGCCTACTCCCCAGTGTGGGAAAACACACCACCATTCATCCACACACCTTCCCAGCTCTCTCAGCCATCCTCCTTTTGGCTGCAAAGTCTGCTCCTTCCTCCAACACTCCCAGAGAGGCCTGGCGGGCAGACCTGCGTGGGGGCTAGTTTTCAGAACCAGCTTGTCCACAAAGTGCCCTTTGGCCTCTCAGTTTGGTGTTGTGTCTTTAGGGTCACCTGTTGCTAGGCAACTGCCAACTAACGTTTGAGCCTGATCTGAGGATTGCAGTGAATTGCCCTGGTGACTTGTATCCACATTTAGGGACTTGGCCTTGCAATCCTGGCTCTGGGAACAGGAGGGTGAGAAGACCTTCTTCCATGTGCCTTTATGGAAAGAGGTATTGGTTTTTCAAGTCTAGCTCAGCTCCTGGCACACAGTCAGGACACACAAATGTTCGTTTTGGTGATGAAAATGGTGATTTCTGCCCATCTTCTTGCACTTACCCCTTTAGTTCTGAAAACCTATGATGTGTCTGGTACTAAGCTATATGTGGATAAAGAGATGGAGAACCATGGCTTCCACACCACAGTCTGGTGTTCAGGTTACCAGGTGTCCTTTTGAGTGTGTCTTCTTCACTTTTCCTTGGCAATTGCAGGCCCTTCTGAGAATCCTATGGAAGTTTTGGATCAGCTCCCCAGAGAAAATGCACATAGGTGTGAACATCTGCATATGGTTTTATGGGGTTCACAGCCCCTCAGTGGATGCCCTAGAGGTCCATGGGCTCCAGGTTAAGAAGCTCAGAATGAGAGATGTGAGTAAACTGGTTACCTTAAAGTCCTACTTCTGTATCCCCTGCTCAGAGAGAGGGAGACCCTCACACCTCCCCACAGTCTCACCAACTACCTGTGGCTCCTCCAGCCCCACCCTGACCCAGATACACTTGCTTGACTTCTGCCTGCTCATCTTCCAGATGCTTCAAGACCTCCTCTGCCCCAGTGAGGCCCTTGCTGAACCTTGGGTCACATTGGCCTCAACTGCCCTGGTCCCCATTGTCCCAAACATAGTCTTCTCTCTTGGCCACGGAAATACTTAACTCTGGTTAGTTAGAACGTAAGGCCCTGGAAGGCTGGGACGGTGGCTGCCTGTACCTTCTTAACCGTAGGATCTAGCATAGCACACGTTTAATTAAATATGTGTGAAATTACTGAGCAAATGAAGCCAGCAGACAGAAACACTGCTCTTCCCGCCTAATTTGTTTTTAGCCTTTTAGAGTTTCTCATCCTCGCCCTTGACTTCAGGAGTTTGGAAAAGGCTGCAGAATTCCTTTCCCCAAATTCTTTCGTTTCAGAGGTGGGAACACAGGCACAGGTTTGGTTTTACCCGCGTGAGCATGTTCGGCTGTGTGAATGTCAGCGTCACTTATTCGAGCCCCTGGTTTGTTTATCACTTCATCCTTGTAGAGCTGAACACCATGGCTTTCCCGCCTTTGGTCTTGGGAAGGAAAGGCAGGTCTTTCTGCTTTGTTCTCTTTCAGGGACTCAGTAGCTGAGAGCTTGTGAATAGCCGCCGATAAGTTGGCCCCATTTTTATTGAGTGCATACTATGGCTCAGCCTGTATAGGATTACCTTTAGCCTTATTTGTACCTTGAGGACTTTTATGAGTTTTAAATGGAGGAGACCAGAAGGTGAGAATACTATAATGATTTAACCCATGGCTGGGATCTGGTGAGAATCTACGACCCATTCTACTGAGTTTTGGAGGTAACTATAGCCCAGTCACTGTTTTCAGATACAGATTCTTTGAGACAATACCTTTCATAGTACCAATGCCTAGATAGATATAACCCTTCCTGTGACTCAGTGTCCCAACCATGTTCAATGCAGATAAATTCACTTGATGATGAAACAAGAAAGGATGTCCTGGGGATTATGTGAGAGTCTTTGGTTCTCATATCGAGAGAAAAATATCTATCATTGTAACTTTGCTATGACCTCTAACCACTTTTCCACCCTCCCAATCCTTCACTGTTGGGGCTATTTGGAAGAGGCCTGGTTCCGTGTCGGGAGGAAGGTGAAGACCGAGGTTGAGATGGGCTTCCCAAGTCAAGTTTTAGTTCAGATCTGAGTCCGCTAGATATCCTTCAACGCAGAAAGCCAGAGAAAATGCTGATGGTGCACGAAATATGGGCTGTAGGAGCAGAATTGTACAGAGACGTTTGTCAACTCAGAAAGGTCATACTGCACTAGCACTTATTCTTTTTTTAAAAAGATTTTAAAATTGATTTTTAGAGAGAAAGGAGAGAGAGAGAGAGAGAGAGAGAGAGAGAGAGAGAGATCAATCTAGGAGCCAAACATGCATCAATTGGTTGCCTCCTGCAAGCCCCCTAACAGGGATGGAGCCCACAACCCCAGGCAAATGCCCTGACCAGGAATTGAACTGGCAACCCTTCCATGCACAGGACAACACCCAACCAACTGAGCCACATCGGCCAGGGTAGCACTTACTCTTGAAGGTACTCTCCCTCAGCCCTTGTACGTAGCCCTTCAGCACAGAGGGCGCACACAGGGCCGTCCGGTTCCTGGTGCTCATTTCCTTTCTGGGCAGCCATCCCAGTATAACAGATACTTATACATATTCTGTCCTCATTTTATCTAATTACACACATCTTTGGGGAATAGGGAACAGGTTTGGATCATTCAATTTTAGGTCAGTTATGCACAGGGTGGTGAGAGGAACACTGATCTGTAGAGTTCTATGGAAGGTGGAAGGTTTCCACAGCACACCAGGAGGCATTGTGTGCCATCTCAGGGGCTGGAGATTCCACTCCGCCTGGGGGTGGCGTGGGTGGGGCGGGATCGAGCTTGACTGGTTCAAGGGTCTGAATGTAGGAACCTTCCTGAGGCTGAGTTAGCTCTTACTATCCTTGGGGAAATCGGATTCTTTTATTATTTGATGAAGTGTCCAAGTGAGAGGACCCAATAACACCGGTCTCTCTTCTGGTGATCATTTGTTCTTACCCGGTACCTGCCTGGAATGCGTTCAGGTTCCTGAAAAGTACAGCACAAAAGACGCTCTGATCGATGGAACAGCCTTTATTATTGCCCAGTGTTGCCTGGAGTTCCTGTCTCCTTTGTGACCCAGATGAGCTGGTCTGGACAATGTCAAAGCGCTGCCATGTCCCCACTTTTCTCCGAGACTCAGAGCAGGCAGTCCTGGGCAGTCCAGCTTCCTGGCATGTCTCCTCCAGGCTCTATTGTAGCGTTTCAAATCCCCAGGAAGGAAAAGCCCGCTAGTTACTCTTTCATTTTCCCTGTGCTTTTTGCTTCTTATTTTATTTCTTGGCTCAGACCAAAGCCTCCCCGACGTTCTCGGAGCCCTCAGAGAAGAATAATCCACTTAATGCTTAACATCAAGGTTTATACCTCCAGCCTAGGCTTCCTTCTGACCTCGTGTCCCTTCATCCGTACCCCATAGACATCCTTCTCCTCCCCTCACCCACACCCTGCAGCACACCTTGATTAAAAAGCACTGAAGGGACACAAAGGGAAAGAAGAATATTCCGCTTTGTCCCCAGGAAGGCGCACTCAATCTTATGAATGTGGGAGTGGGGAGAGAGGAAGGAGAAAAGGGCAAAGCTTGCGCACGGCAAATGGGTGAGAAGAAGCCGTGAGAGAAGAGGAAGAGAAGAAGCGGGGTGTGTGAGGTTACCAGGTGGGGAATAACTGCTCCCTCAGTGAGCAGTCCAGCTCTGAGAGGGTCTGTGACATACATGGAGAGCGGGTCCCATGGTTTGGGATGGCAGAGAAGGGTTCTGGAAGGAGGCGGCTCAGAGCTGAGTTTGGAAGGATGGTGGGAATCTGGTCAGGCTCAGAGGAGCAGTGGAGGGGAAGGATGGGGAAGTCCAGGTGTGAAAGATTTGGGAAGCATTTGAGTCATTCCTTAGAGAATCCCCTTCATTCCTGGAAAAGGAAAGCCAGGTGGGCGGGAATGTGTGGAGGACGGCCAGAGGATGTATTGGGCCCTCGCTGGTTTGGCTCATTGGATAGAGCTACGGCCTGGGGACTGAAGGGTTCCAGGTTCGATTCCGGTCAAGGGCATGTACCTTGGTTGCAGGCACATCCCCAGTAGGGGGTGTGCAGGAGGCAGCTGATCGATGTTTCTCTCTCATCAATGTTTCTAACTCTCTATCCCTCTCCCTTCCTCTCTGTAAAAAATCAATACAATATATTTTTTAAAAAGGAGGATCTGTTGGGCTGGATTGGGAGGGGGTGTCTGTGAACAAAAGGTAAAAATGGAAGAATAGCCTGCGGCCAGGTTGGTCTGAGTGGAGCCAATTCCTAGGAAGTACTTGGACGCCAAGGAGGCCAAAAGGGAGGCCCTGGGGAGGTTGAGCTGGCAGCCTGTGTCCCCGCAGGGAGGATTGTCCACCTCCAGAGGCTTCCTGTCACTAAGGTTGAACCGAATTCTGGTTGAACTGAAACCAGGGCACCTCCCGGAGGGGCTGGGGGCAGGGGGACCCACTGGGGGAGCCTGTGCTGGTGTGAGCCACCGGTCCTGACAGGTGCAGGACAGCCCTGCCCAGTGCACGTGCAGATTTGCTAAGTAGGGCAGGATTGTGGGGTAATCCTAAATGGTGGATCTAAAATGTCTTTCCCCTTTACCCCAGCGCGGTGGCTCAGTGATTGAGTGTAGACCTATGAACCAGGAGGTCATGGGTTGATTCCCAAACACTTTGTCCCAGCGAGTGTGGCAAGCAGTGGCTGTGTGGCCGATAGCCTGGGTGTTGGGGAGTCTGGGTTCAAATTCAAGCCCCATGACTGTGGGCAGGATTGCTAATTCCTCTGCACCTCACAGTTTCCTCATCTGTAGAGCGGGAATGATATTTTCTTCCTTTAGACTCTAAAGGGGTTGTTGGAAGAATTAAATAAGTTAATAGGTGTAAAGTGCTTAGAAGAGTTGGCACATATCACCCTACAATAGGTGCTCGCAATGACCCTGTTTTTCCCTCCGTAAAACGCAGACATACTGGCTGATATTTTTCTCACATTGGCATTTTAAGAAAAACGAAATAAGTAGGAGAAGCTCTGATTTTCTTAGAAGAATGAGATGGCGTTATTATTAATTTTTTGTTTTACTCTTAGAACAAATGTGCTAGAGGAGACTTTGAAAAGATTTGCCTCTGGGACGCTTTGTCCAGCACTTCAGATTATTGCTTGCTACTTAATCAGTGCTGACACTGGGTCCTTCTGAGGAAGAGCCAGAATTCACAGACGCAGAAGCACAGCACGTGGAGGTGGACTGAGTCTGTGTCGTGACTGGACTGGCTCACACTTCATTCCCTGTCACCTCCTCCAAGGAGGAGGCGGGTGCTTCCTGCCCGGATGAGGACTGCCCTTTGCGCAGCCAGGAAAGGGCTTGGGAGTCCTTCAGACCAAGGTGGGTGGGGGTCGAGAGCTGGTCTGACACACACACCATCATCAGGGTGGACAACTTTTTTTTTTCTTGGTGTAGTAACCTATTTATTTACTTTTTAATACAGTTTTATTGATTTCGGGAAGGAAGGGAGAGGGAGTGAGAGATAGCAGCATTCATGATGAGAGAGAATCATAGATCAGCTGCCTTCTGTATGTCCCACACTGGGGATCAAGCCCTCAACCCAGGCATGTGCCCTGACCTGGAATCGAACCGTGACCTCCTGGTTCACAGGTCAATGCTCAACCGCTGAGCAACGCTGGCCAGGGTGGGTGGACATCTTGTTCCTCCGCAGTCCTCCTGTCCTGACAAGTGTGTGTGTGTGTGTGTGTGTGTGTGTGTGTGTGTGTGTGTGTACACCTTCCCAGCACACGCGTTTGGTAGGCAGTAACCTGTGCTTGACAAGCTGGCATTCCAAACTCCAGATCTTCCAAACACCAGACCCCTATGTTATTTTTAACTGTCCAAAGTTTTTCCATGTGGTGTAATTGATGGGACTCGATAGCCTAGTCAGAGAAGCTAAACTTTGGCTTGTCTTGCATCCCTTGAATGGGCATATGTCTGACCAAGCAGAAAATGCCCTGTTCTCTGAATTGATTGTTCTAAATCTTTCCTCCCCACTCCCCCACTCATCTCTGGGGAAAAGAAGCAAACACAAAGATAACCTGAGCTCGCCTGTTTCTGTGGCTGCAGATAGGAGGGAGGAAGATCATTTCTGTCTGTGACCTTCTCCTCCCCCCTCTTTCTGAGTCCCGATAGTGAGGGACAAAGCTACATTTTCAGAGAGATAACAGGGAGGGCATTGAGGAGGTTGGCACACAATCTTTTCTGGCCCTCTTTCTCAGCCCCCACATTCCCCAAGGGGTGAGTCACGTTCTCATTGTCCTCTGGGGACAGTCCTGGACAGATGCTTTTATTTAAGAGAGACTGAGATCTTGTGGTGTCCAGTGACCACCAACCTTGCGATAATCGAGAAGATTCTCGGTTGCCCATGTCCAGGAGAAAGTGTGCCACCTCATTTTGGCCTGTCATTTCCTTCATTCACGTCTCCCCAGACCATGGATTACTTGGCATTTATCTCATATTATAGTTGAGCATGTACAATGCACCGGCTACTGTGTATACAATGGATGTACAATGGCAAGCAAAACCAACATGGTCCCTATTTTTGTGGAGCTTATAGTCCAGTTGGGGAGAGAGACATTAACCACACAAAAATACAAATCAAAGTTGGGTCTGTGTTATGTTGGAAAGTTCAGAAATGATACACTAGATTATAGCAAGGGGAACTGTTGTAGTCTGGTGTGTTGAGGGAATGTTTCCATGAAGAGGCAACATTTTATCCCAGACAGAGAGACCGGCAGGTGCAAATGCCTTGTGATATGTTGGAGGAACCAAGGAAGGCGGTCGGGGCTGGAACACCGGAGAGAAAGGGGAAGTGTGGCTCCGATACGGGAAGAGAGGTCAGGAGGGACCTGACACACAGGGCCTTGGTGGGTATTTTAAGGATCTTTACTTTCTCCCAAGAACCACAGAAGGATTTACGTTAGGAAGTGACTTGATCCAACTCATGCTCTAAAACCTTCCCCCTGTCTACAGGGAGATTTAGCAATGGGGCCTGGGAAGGATGAGATGAGTGAGTTCTGAGGAGGCTTTCACATTTAAAAAATAAAAATGAGATGTGAGCATGCACAGGAAGGACGGGGCATTAGCGGCACAAGGCTGTGTCCGTAGAGCTTTCCTTCAGCGGCTTCCCGGCTTCCTGTCGTTCCCAGGCCCATTTGGTAGTTGAAAGAAACTGACACCCTGACCCCATCCTTGGGAGCTTTTGATCCTGGTGGAGGGATTGGTTTTCCTCCCAAGCAGAGCCTGAAACGGTTCGCCTCCCTCTGTTGTCCCCGATGCTCACTCCAGCTATGCCTTTGGGCTTCTCAAGGTGTGGCTTGAGGTCTACCTATAGGAGGGCACCTGTGTGACTGATGGACAGGTAGTTCCTGGGTTTCCCCCTAGACCACTGAATCAGAATCTCGGGAGTGAGGTCATGCAATCTGATTCTTATGCCGGTGAAAGCCTGAGAACCACTGTTCATCGAGCGCGGCACAAGCACCTACAAATGTGTCGATGCTTTAATGCGTGTGTGTGGCAAAATTGGTGCCAAGTGCTTTCGAGGCACAGATGGTCTTCCTTGGGCCTCACAATAACGCATGCGAGGAGACGAATCCCTGGTTACTTCGGCGTCCTAGTTGACACAGTTATAAAATGATGGATTTGTTGGGAGGAGGGGGCTCAGAGCCAGATGTCTGACTCGAAGCGCTCCGCTTTGCCTTTCTTTCTTCACACCTCTATTCTCCAGTGGACAAGGTTAAAAAGTATTGCATTCTTACAACTTCCAGATGTAGTTACTTAAAAAAAAAAAAAGATTCAGTACCTTTTTGTGAGCCCAGGAGACCCATCTAGAGAGCGAGTATCCAGTTAGTCCATGAATCATGTGGGTTTATTGTAATTATTATGATAACTTTTTAGTATGGGAGATAGTAAACCGGTACAAAAGTAGACAGAATAGTGTAAGGAACCTCCATGTAGTCATCACCCAACTTCAACAGAAGCGGGACGGGCATCTTTCCACTTGTTTAGAACATGCCCTGCGATGCTTTCATTTCTATGCCCATTGAATGAAATAGACCTGATAGGAGGAGAAGGGGCGGACGGGACGGAGAAGCTTTCAAAGTACTCCTACCAGCTCATCCACAGAGGCAGAGAGAGCTCTCTTGACTCAATTTGTGCCTCCACAGTACAGCTCATAGGCAGAGCCAGTGCTGGGGACTGTAGATCTAGGAAGTACCTTGGGGACCCCTGGTGGTCTCCCTCACTGTCTAGACATGACAATAAAGGCCTGGCAAAGTCTGTGGATAGTCTTCCGTCCTCACACAGCTAACAGGAGCGGGGCCTGGAATCCAGGTCCTCCCTTACACACCGTGGAGGGTCTCTTGGCAGTTTTGCTCTTGGAGACAGAAGCCCTGAGGGTGGAAGTGCCAGGATTTGGCCACCTCAGCCTTTGCTTCCTCCTTGTGAAAAAGACCCTTAGCCTGGAGGCCTCCTGGTCTGGCTGGAGAAGAATCCACCTAGAGGATGAGTACTGGTGGGAGTAAGGTAGCCACATGCTCTCAGGGTCCCTTAGCTCTGCTTGCCTTAAAATTCTAGAATCTCTCGGGCAAAATATGACCAATGAGTGAGTGCCATAGATTTTCAGGTAAGGAAGAAGTCAGTTTCACTGGCCAGCTTCATGGAGGAGCTGGAGGGGGCCTTGAGAGATGGACAGAATTGGGGAGTGGAGGAGAGAGAAGCCTTCCCTTTAAGAGAGGAACCAATCTCTCAGCTCGGCATATAAATTAGGAATTATTTAACATCTCCTTAGTGGCAGGCTCTGTACTGCACACTAAGGAGGATACTAAGAGGCCGAGGATACGATATCTGCTCTTTAGGAACTTCCTGTCTAGTTGAGTGACAAGACATATGTTGAATATTCATGTAAGAGGAAAACGGTAAGGCTAGAAGATGCAAGTTGACTTTTAAGATAAGCCTAAGGAAGAGTGTAGTGAAGACCAAGAAATGAATCACAAAACAGAACATAGTAACAGTATTGATGGCCATGTCCCCAAGGTCTTCTGTGTGTGTGGCCGTGTGCTGGATGCTGCAATAAGTGTACAATTACACAGCAGCTTTCACAGGAATAGTCACACTCGTTTCAGCCACCGTGTCCTCCTGATCACCTATATTCTGCTTGGCAGCCCTGTGCTATATGCTTTACACACATGAACTCATTTACTCCTCCTTAGGAAACAGGTATATTAACTATTTTACAGACAAGAAAACTCCAGAGTTTACTCATCTTGCCCCAGATCCTCAGGTGTGGACCTGAGTCTGTCCATCCAAATGAACTTGGGTTCAAAAAGGAACAGTGTGAACACCAGCCAGACTGGGCAGCTGGGAGAGATAAGCCTGGGTGGGTAATGAAGGACCTGACTATGAACACCTGTGTGAAAGCGTTGGCGCTGATCCTGGAGGTGTTGGGGAATTATTTAAGGTAGGACAGGTGGCTGTTGAGGGTGATTAATTGGCAGAATAGTTTGAGTGGGGAGGCTGTGGCAGGAACACAGACTGGAGCCACTGGGGTCTCTGGGAGGGGGTGGCAGTGGGAATCTGCCTCGTCAAACCAAGTAATGAAAACCCTCACAGCCCATCACATTTAATTAAAAATCAAATAAACACTCGTGCAAACCCACCTCATCCTGAGTAGGGTAGAGACTCCAGATCACTACTAGGGCATTTGTGCTGGTTTCAATATGGCTGCAGGGACATAAAGCTTCAGCATTATATAATACTAGAGGCCCGGTGCATGAAATTAGTGCAAGGGGCTTGGCCCTGGCTGCCTCGGCCGGCCCTCGCAGCCCCTTGCAGCCTTGGCCGGCCCTCGTAGCCCCGGCTTCCGTCCAGATGGTCTTTCTGCTGTTCGGTCTAATTAGCATATTAGCTCTTTATTATATAGGATTTGTAAAATATGCATATGATCTGTATTCATGGGCTCCCTTCCGCATGATGGTTTCAGCCCTCAGCTAGGTCCTGGGCGCCCCATCAGATGTCTCTTTTCTCACCCCCTTTTCATTTCTTCCCATGGCAGTTGTTTCAGTATTTTGCCATTTACCTGAAAATGCTTCCCATCCTCTCACTCTCTGCAGATGATTTCACCCCAGACTTGTTCAAGGAAATCGAAGCCATGAAACAAGTAACTTCCCTGTCATCCTGTCCTCCTCCTCATCATGGCAAAAGCCACTTCTTCAGAGGGGCCTCCCCTGCTCACCCCCATATAATATGGTCCCTGCATCATGCTCCCATTACCCAGGTGTATTTTTCTCACAGTGCATATACAACCATCAGATTTATCTTTATGTATTTGTCTGGTCGCCTGTCTTTTGTCTGCCTTTCCCCTTGGAATGTAAGTTCCACGAAAGTACGGTCTTGCCTGCCTTGGGCACTGCAGCATTCACAGTACCTAGCACATAGTAAGTGCCCGGGATATGGAAGTCACTCAGAAATAGAAATGAATGAGTGAAGCCAACCTGAGAAAGACAAATATCGCATGATCTCACTTATTTGTGGAATCTAATGAAAAAAGGAATTGACCAACAAGATAAGACCTGGAGCATGGAGGCATGCAACAGACGGACATACCTTGATGTGGGGTGGGAGGGATGAGAAGAGATAACCCAAAGAACTTATATATTTATGCATAGCTCATGGACACGGCAATAGGGTAGTGAAGACCTGGTTGGGGTTAGGGGCTGGGAGGAGGGAGGTAAAGAGGTGGGGGGGGGAATGGGAGATATCTATAATACTATCAACAATAAAAATATATTTTAAAAAATTAATGAGTGAATTGCCATAGCTTTAGCCAGCACCCAGGATTCCCTCTTCCTCTCTCCTCCTGACTAATCTACTGTCTAATCCACTCCACCTGGATGTCCCCTATCAAACCTATATCCTAAATGAATTCTTCTTCCCCTAAAGCTGCTCATTCCTCTCAGGGTTCACTATCATGTAAGCAAAATCTCAGAGTCATCTTTGGCTCTCCTCTCTCCTCACCCCCACATACACTTAGTCCTGTTGACTTAACCTTGGCAATGTCTGTGGACTCTGTTCCCTCCTCCGTTTATCTCTCATTCAAGCAACACAAGTGCTCATGGGGACACTGGCAGGAGCGTACTAACTGACTTCCCAACCTGTAGTCTCTCCCCATGTCAGGCTATCCCTACCCACAGGGAGAGCTTTGCACAGTTCAGTTCTTTGTACTTTCAGTGGCTCCTACTTAATGTAGAATCCATCCATCCATCTATCTAGCCACCCTCCCATCTATCCACATTCCCATCCATCCATCCATCCATCCATCCATCCATCCATCCATCCACTATTTACTGAGTTCCAACCCTGTACACACTGTGTGAGGTGCTAGGGTAGAGAACAAGATAGTGCAATCTTTGCTTTCACATTAATTTTCAATCTTGTAGGTAGGGACATTTAAACAACCAAAAAGCATTCAAATATTACAGGGTTTTTTTTATTCACTCATCAAATATTTATTGCGCCCCCACTAAGTGCCATGCACCGTCAATAAAGTAGAGTTCCTGTCTTCACAGAACTCTTATTCTAGTGAAGGAGACCAACAGCAGACAAATACACATGCATAAATACTATGGAGAAAAATAGAGAGGGAAGGGGCACATGTGTGTGCGTTTGCCCCTTGTGGAACATGTTCAAAGATGGCTTCACAGAGAAGGTGATGACTGAGCAGAGACCTGTAGGACAGGAGTGAGTGGCACTTGCAGATATCCGGGGGAAGAGCATTCCAAGCAGAGGGAACAGCCAACACCCGTGCCATGGCCCTGGGCTGAGAGTGAGCACTGGGGAGTGTGTGTAGGGCATGGTGGGTTACAGGGGAGGAAAAGGAATCTGTCCTACATGGAGGGACCAGGGGACACTTCTCATGACCCCCATGCCTCTGCATAATGAACCCTTGCAGTTTCCACTCACCTTTCAAAGTCTGAGCCTCTTCTAGGCAGAATCAGGTGCCCCTCTGTGGGCGCCATAGCATTGATTCATGCGGGTGGAACAGCACAGTGACGTCTGAGGAGCTGTCTGTGCCAGTCACTCCACCCGCCGGAGCACCTCAGGAGAAGGAACCCTATCTTAGATGTTTCTTGGTCTCCAGCACCTTGTACTGTGTTGGTCACACAGTAGGTAGTTTAATGCACATTTGAAGCAAATTCTGTTGCAAAAAAAAAAATGCACGTTTTGTTACCAGACCTCTATGTAGACATGAAAGCAGATGTACATGCCCTTTTCCTCACATCAGTTGCTTTTTTTTTTTTAAGAGTCCCCCAGTTCCTAATGAAAGCAACAGGGTCATGAAATTAATTTGTCACTCTGGTGCCAGCTCCACTGAGCTGACTCATGGCTTGGGAAGGGTTTTTTAAACATGTGTTTCTCATCCACGTGCTAATTTCTCTTCCCTTTCTCAGGCATCTTCTCTTCCCCTCAAACTTGTGGGTGGTGACAGCCTTCAGGTCTGGTGGCACCTGTACCGCCTCCTTCTCTGAGCATATGTTTTCCAGCTTTGGGCCTGAGGGGAAGGTAGGTGGGCCCTGACTTGGGAAGAGTGACAGAGAGTAAAAATGAAATAACATTCCCTTCCCTCTTGAAATTCACTAGAGTGTATTTGTTTGTTTGAGAAAGGCCTGAAATGACATATAGGTTATGAACTGAATCGTATGTCTAAGGGAATTCCGTGATCCTCCCCCTTCTCTCACTCCCCCCCGCCCCCCCCCCCCCCCCAGGATGGAGAGAGAAGAATATTTCCAGGTGTTCTGGAATTAATTTGTTAATTCAGTAAATATTTATTGAGCACCTAGGTATTCTGGGTGCTGGACGTAAAGCAGTGAACAAAATGGGTGAAATTCTTGTCTTCCTGGAGCTTACATTCTAGTGAGGACAAACAGGTGGCAATCTGAGTAAGTAAGTATGTGAGATGGCGATAAGTCTTTGAGGGTAACTTAAGCAGGGAGGTGGGGCGAGGAGTGTTGGGGGAGGGCAGTTTAAAATGAGGTGACAAGGGCTCTGGCCGGTTTTTCTCAGTGGTTAGAGCATTGCCCTCAGAGTAAAGGGTCTCGGGTTCGATTCTGGTCAAGGGCACGTACCTTGATTGCAGGATCGATCATCGGCCCTGGTCAGGGCAAGTGTGGGAGGCAACCAATTGATGTGTCTCTCTCACATCAATGTTTCTTTCTCTGTCTCTACCCCTCCCTTCCACTCTCTCTAAAAAAAAAAAAAAATAATAATAATAAATCAAATCAGGTGACAAGGGAGGACCACACTGGAAAGTGACATTTGAGGGTCATCTGGGGGAAGAGGAGTCAAGGCAGCAGAAACAGCACGTGCCAAGGTCCTGAGGTGCAAGTGTGCCTGATGTTTTGTGTTTTTTTTTCAATTTTTTTATTAAGGTATTATATGTGTACATATCTTACCATTGCCCCCCCCCCCCCCCACTCCCATGTGCCTGATGTTTTGAAGAACAGCAAGGAGGCCAGTGTGGCTGGAGCAAAGTGAGAGAGAGGAACAGTAGTAGAACTTTGGCTTGTCTTTGGAATTGGGAATCCATTGGAGGGTTTTGACAGCATCACCCTGGCTGCTGATTTGACATTAAATGGAGGCCAAGCAGGGGATGAGTAAGGAGGCAGTGGCTGGGACCAGGGTGGTAATTGTAAAGGTTGTAATAACTGGCTGGATTCTGACTACATTTTATAGATAGGAATGACAGGGTTTGCAAAGGAATTGGAAGTGAGGTGTGGCAACAAGAAAGGCGTCATGGATGACTCCAAAGTTTTTGTTTTGAGCTAGTGGAAGAATGGGATTGCCAAGATGGTGAGAACCACGGGGACAGCAGGTGTGTGGGGGCTCAGCTTTGCCATCTGTTAGACTCGAAATGCTGACTTGACATCCAGGTGGAAATGTCCAATAGTCAGGGGTGTTGTTGGACCTGCCCTTGTTGGACCTCCACCCAGGGAGGAGATTAGGACACTATCCAGTGTGTCTCATTGGGACCTGGACGCAAACTCATTGCCCCAAAGGCACAGGGAAGAATCTCTGGGTATGCGCTATTGTACTTTAATTTTTAAAAAATTATTTTTAAAGCATTTTTGGATTAAATTTAAGAAATAGTAGCACCAACTACATGCCAGACATTATACTAGGTGCTGAGAATATAACATAAGAGTAGGACTGAAATGGTTTTTGCCTCTTGGAGTCTATAGTCAATGGGAAAGTGTGCAAAGCACGAATTTTTATTAGTACAATGACAAATCCACAAGTAACATGAGAATAGACCCTGTATCTTGGTAAATAAATGAAAACCTTTATTATGACACTCTATTTCCATTATATTGTGATAAAGCCGAAAAAGTAAAAATGTTTTTGGTTTTTCCAAATTAAATATATATATTTTTGGCCAAGAACTTTGATGTTGGGAGTCCCTGTGCACTGAGTGCAAGCACAAGTGATTTGCTGAACAGTGCTCAGCATTTTCCTGTGACCAAGCGTTCACATAGGTGATCCCTGGTATATCATCAAGGTCATATTACTCATCCTTGGCAGGGAAGTTTTACTTTTTAAAAAACTGCTACAATCATGCCTGCTAGTAAAACATTACCTAGTTCAACCAAAACTCTCATCAAAGTGGCGGCAAAGGTTGTAAAAGCTCTATGAATGTGCCACCTAGAATGGCAAGGTCTGGCTGTTCTTTCCTCCGCCACCTCTTACTTACCTGGTAGTCTTGGATCATTTTGGTCTTTGTGTCCCATGAACGGGGAACTGGGTTGGGGTGGGTAGTTGGGTGGTATTCTCTCTCTTGGCCTTGGATCATGGCTTTCCTTATTTTGGACAAGATCCCAGCTGATTCAGGGAAGCTTTGGAGGTTATACCCCTGACCCTAAATCTTGGGAGAGTTGGAGATGACATCTATAGTAGCTCCTCCGCCTGCATGAAATCTCAGTGAAGATGGCGGTTTTGTCTTATTTACCACTGAACCCCAGCACCTACTCAAAGCAGGTGATTGGCAAGTATTTGTTGAATGAAGGAGTGAAATGTGCCCCTCCCCCCCAGTCTAGCTGTCCTGTCTCTAGAGCAAACAGACCCTGACAGTAGCTGACTGAACAGAGGTGTGTGGGAGCATTGCTCTGTTCCTTGGGCAAGGGTAAGGTCAGATAGAGTGGCCTGGGCACCAGAACATACCAACATGGACGATTCTAGAAGGTTTGGGGGACTGGTGAGGGAGTGGGGAAGTCACAGAGAACAAGTGAAGTTACATTGTGATAGTCATAGGGAGGAGTTAGTCAAGGAGGGCAAAAAGCTTGGGTAAAAAGGTTGTCAGCCGGGGCTTAGCATAGCTTTGTGGAGATATTGCTTCCCTTTTGACCTTGAAAGAGGTTCCTTTTCCCCCATATTGTTGGAAATTTACAAACATACTTAGTATAAGGGGCCCACATATATGCATCACCCAGTGTCAACAATTAGCAATTCATAGTCTTGTCTTATCTGCAACCTACCCCTACCCTCCCACACCAGAGGTTATTTTGAACTAAATCCCAGACATCATTTTACATGTAAATCTTCCAATATGTATCTAAAAATGATTCTTTTAAAAATCATAGTAAAATCTCATTGGAGTTAATAACTTATTAATATTATAAAATATCCAGCTAGTGTTGAAATATGTCTGTTGATATGTTTGTGTGTGCATATATATTATTGTTTTAGTGGTATTTAAAAAATAATAAAGCTTGACTTGTGGTGGTGGGGAAGGCACATTCTTCATTCTTGTTGCCCAGCCGGTGTGTCTCAGTGGTTGAGCATCAAGCCATGAACCAGGTCACGATTCGATTCCCAGTCAGGGCACATGCCTGGGTTGCGGGCTCGATCCCCAGTGTGGGGTGTGCAGGAGGCAGCCGATCAATGATTCTCTCTCATCATTGATGCTTTTATCTACCTCTCCCTCTTCCTTCCTCTCTGAAATCAATAAAAATATATTTTAAAAAAAGCTTATAGCATAGTTCCTAGCTTATAGCATAGTTCCTAGCACAGGTATGAAACAAATGTTAGCTGTAATTGTTATTGGTATGAATAGCAGCAGCAGTAGTAATAGTATCATTCTTTTCTTACTCTACTGGAATTGTCAACTAGAACTCAAAGAAAGTCCCCCCGCCCTCTGCCTCCGCTCCCCTCAGGTTCCTAGTTGCAGATGGAACCCAGTTTATAACTTTGACTTTGGCTTTGGCTTTCTTCCTGCCATTGGGAAGAAGAGATTATATCATGTGGGAATTCTTTTCCTGTATTGCGTCAGCTTCTGGTTGGCCATTTACTTTCGGTGGTCAAGGTTCATGTGTCTCCTCTCGACACGTAGTTTAGTGGTGCTGCCTTAATGAAAGCTTTGCAAATAATTACTCTAAACTCTTCAAATAGAAACCCCGGGCAAAGGGCTGGGTGCAAGACGTCTGGCCTTCAGTCTGCTGACTCAGCAGCTCTTCCAGGGCCCTCCTCCAGGCCCCAGGTCCATCAGGTCACTAATGGAATCTGCTGGAAGCAAATTAACTCCTGAAAAAAGGGCTAACAAATCACTCCAGCTGTTGGTGTCTGCCCTGTGATGGCTGGCATGTCCCCATTTGCTCCCGGGTCCTCACCCGACATTTCAGACCTCTCCCGGAGAGCCCTACTTTGTCTGGCGTGGTTACTGAGGAGCCTCCAGGCTGTACTGGAATCTCAGCCCGTCCGAGTAGAGCCATGACCTATGCATGTGAGAAGGCCATCTGTGTGGCCTGATGCCCTCTTGTATGGGGAGGCCTGAGAGCTGACTTCCTGCAGTATTCACACTTCTGGGTGTGGGTTGGCTTCAACAGTTGCTCTAAGTCGAGGCTGGGAAAAAGGGGGCAGGTCTAGGAGGTAACAGTTATGCTTGTAAACCTGGGCATAGTCCTCCTCCTTCACCTGGTCAGATGTGTATTCTCTTTAAAATATTGTCTCCTGTGGGGTGGGATCCATGCTCCACCTAGGTCTGTCCAGTCCCCTGTATTCCTGGCAGGCAGTTCCCCTCCCTCCACCCGGGCAGGGCTTGGGGCCCTTCACAAAGCAGGCTGGGAAATGCTTGCTTCCAGAACTGCCAGGCTGCCACTGCGATCTCCTTCTCCCTCCCTCTCCTCACTGCTCTCGCCTCCCCCCACAGTGGCCTCATGGATTCCTGAGTAAATTGAGGGTGTTCTGGTGCACCAGGGTATGGATTCTGCTGGCTGCAGTAGGGGTGGTAAGAGAAGAAGAAAAGATGTTATGTTTCAGAGAAAGGGAACCAGGGGGAATGATTTTGTGGTTGGAGAACCCCCAGCAGCATCCTATGATGCCGGAGGAAGAGAGTTGGAGGGATGGAAGCGGGTGGGTGGTGACTGAGGGTGTGTCTGGGGTGGAAGGAACCATAGGCATCTCCTCCTTATTCTGTTGACGGAGAAAGTCCATATTGTCCTTGCCTGAAGCCATCTTATGTGAAGGCCCAAAGAACTCTCGTCAAACACTTGTTTCTGTTTTTCCTTCCAATTCACCCCGCTCTCTCATAGCAGTGGTTATCTAGACCCTAGAGCATCAGTTTGCTGACATTCCCTGCCTAAGAATGGAAATTACACCTGAGTGCGGGTATCATGATCTGGGGCTCCTGCTGATCACTTGAGCCTCATGCCATTAAGGTCCAAGCTAACAGCACCCGGCTGTGCTCACTCCTGATGCCGTTTTCTCTCTTGGCCTCATGGCCTAGGGTTGTACATGTTTGCCTCGCACCCAGTTTACACATGGGCTAAACACTGGCTCAGTAGAGTCCTTTGTCGTCCCTACCACCCTCCTGGCCAGTGGGGCTCTGCGTTTATCTTGGTTGAAAGGTTCTTTGTAAAACTAAGCTGCGCAGAAGCAAGGTGAGCCCAAGGAGAGAGCTCCAGGTTGGTACTGAGAAGGCCTAAGTTCAGGTGGCCAAGTCTATAGACATAACCCAGAGAGGTCTTCTCAGACCAAATACCACTGGACTGCATTTCAATGTACTGAACAGACAACACTTCTTTATAAACCATGTTGCTCTGGTCAGTTCGTCACTCTGTGCCTCAGTTGCTTTTTCCATAAAATGGGGCTAATAGTCCTGGCTGGTGTGGCTCCGTGGTTAGAGTGTCTGCCCGAGCCCCGAAAGGTTGAGGGTTCAATTCCCTATCAAGGGCATGTACCTGGGTCCTGGTTGCGGTGCTTGTGGGAGGCAACCAACCAATTGATGTTTCTCTCCACATCAGTGTTTCTCTCTCTCTCTCTCTCTCTCTCTCTCTCTCTCTCTCTCTCTCTCTCTCTCCCCTATACCTCCCCCCCTTCCACTCTCTCTAAGAATCCATGGGAAAATATCTTCAGATGAGGATTAACAAAAAAATGGGGCTAATAATAATGGTCTATTATCTCACCAGGGATAAGAATGAGATGGCACATGTAAAATCTTGAAAATAAGGCAAAGGGTGAGTTCAATTCCTAGTTGTCTCAATTATGGGTATGTTTTGTCATGGCAAATAAATCATTGTAGATTTTATTTCATTCATCTCAGATAAAAATGTGGCGAGATAGAGGGCACATCATCCTTGCTTAATAAAATTAGAGCAATCGTCACTGGTGAGTCAGTACTGGAACTGGCAGAGGTGGGCCCGGGGCCTCCAGTTTGGTTCCTCCCCTTCTGCCAGTTACTTTTTCATATTCCATATCAAAGTCTCAATTGTTCTTTCAAGTCCTATGTAGTCTGGGCTCTGATCATGCAGGGCTGCACAATTCATATTAATATTAAAGGTGAGGGTTTTCTTAGCCTATTTCTCTTCATTTCTAAATTAGTATCTGAAAGGAGAGGGCAAAAAGTAGAATTGGAAGGACATCTATGCCCCCAAAGGAACGCATCCTGGTTTGTGGCAAATTCGGGTTCCCTCTGGTGACTTTAAGGATTGTGATGAGTGAAGTGTGAACAGTAACTGATTAGCTGCAGAACTTCTGGGACTATTAGAGAGTTTTGATTTCAGGGTCAGGTTGAAATTGACAATTTGATCTTACTGCCCAGCTCTGCCAAATACCAGGAGTTCAAGCGACTCAGGATGTACGTTTTCCTTCATTTCAGATTCCCAGTTACTAATATGCTGATCACAACTGTATCTAGCTGTATTCACATGCACACACACACACACACACACACACACACACACGTAAGTGAAAGTTTTGTATATGAATTGGATTTTCCTATTGGCCTCATCACTCCAATCTTGTTTTTCTTATTTTTTTTAGATTTTCATTTCTAATGACTTTGCAACTGGTAAAGGCCCTTTGAGGTTAGGTCTCTATTTCTCAAGCTTCCAGCTGAAACAGTCTCTGAACATTCACTTAAATAATGGAACAGCTTGGTGTCACTTGAAAAGTCCATTCTTTAAGAGAAGGAAAAGAAGATTTTAATCATGGGAGGGGTTCCAGCCTACCTGTTGGTTTGTGAGTTTGTGTGTTCTGGCCATTCGTAGAGACCAGGGAGCAGGGGCAGGAGCCGTGTCTTGACCGTATTTCTCAGGTTATCCCCGACGAAGTCGTCATGAAGCCTGAGTCGTCTCCCTGGTCTTGGAGCTTTGTTTCTGACTCAGTGTCTGCCCGGTGGAGCTTCAGCCTCCCGCTCTGTGAAGCGGGTTTCAAGATATTGTCCTTTCTTAGCTTGATGCATTCTGGGTGAAGTGACCGAGTGTTGACAATATTGAGATGAAAGTTTGTAATTTTTCTGGTGCAAAAGCCAGCAAGATAGTTCCAAAACCTATTTGCTTACTTTGCATGGGCATAGGGACAAAATGCCTCACTTGGGGGGAAAATAAGTGATCTTAGAGCAACATTTTTGTTTTATTATTTTAAACACTTGAAGTGTAACATGCTGATTATAAAGAGTGCATAGCATAAAACAAGACAGGAAAAAGAATAGAAAGCCTGGCTGGCATGGCTCAGTGGTTGAACGTTGACCTATGAACCAGGAGGTCACGATTCCGTTCCCGGTCAGGGCACATGCCCAGGTCCTGGGCTTGATCCCCAGTGTGGGGTGTGCTGGAGGCAGCCAATCAATGATTCTCTCTCATCATTGATGTTTCTATCTCTCTCTCTCTCCCTCTCCTTTCCTCTCTGAAATCAATAAAAATAATAATAAAAAAAGAACAGAGAAAATAAAAAACTTCTTCACCAATTGTCCATCTGCTGCTCACTGAAAGCATACATATGTATAGCCAAGGCCATGTCAGAATAGCTCTTGGTAGTTGAATAAAAACACACACACACAAGTCAGTTGTAGGGTAATTTCCCTTACTTCTTTGGCGAGATGGGTAAATTGAGAGAAAACTCATTCAAGCCCTTTAGGAAAAGACTTTCTATAAACACTTAAACATCTCCACTAAGCCTACAATTTGCACATGGCATGGGCTCTCCTTAGTGGTGCTAAGAGTACATAGTGTGGCGAAGAAAGTTATTCTAACTTTTTAACAAAATGCAGGCTAAAAACATTGAATGTAGAAATCAGTGTGGATGATAGTAACACTGCCATGTGAGTGGAGGAGAGACTGTGGGTGTCCTTATCATATTTGATTAGTGACAAACAATTTTCTTTCAGAGCAAAATATTAAAGGTCAAAGAAATGTGCAATGTGAGACTGTGTGATGGTTATTGCCAAACACGGTGACAGGCTGTGATCCTTACCTGTAGGAACTTTGGATCAGTTCTCTTAAGATGGAAAAGACCAGCCAGACAGCACATTGCCTCTGTTCACATATACCCACCCTCTGCCCCCTCTCCCTCGCCCGCACTTTTCAGGAAAGTGGGAGGGGCTGCCAGAACAGTTCTGTGTGGCTTACTGGATCCAGATTTCAGCGCCCCCCTCCCCTTCCCACAGACTCTGTGGTCATTAGGCTAAAGAAGGGGTTTTGAGCCGAAGTCCAGTGATCTGAACTCTTTTCTGGTGCCCGGCTTGGTGTACACAGAGCCATGCTCCGGGCCCCGGCTCCATCTCACTTTGCAGCCTCCTCTGGGATGTAGCAGGAGGAGCCTTGAGGGACACCTCCACGGCCTCCTCCTTTGCCCCAATTCTGTAGGTTCATTCTTTTTCAGCAACTTGACTCTCTCCGGAGAACCAGATCCGGGGCTCGGAGCCCAATGCTCTTTCTTCTCCTCTGCCCTCCCTTCCACCACCGGCGGCACCTCTTAGCTTCCACGTCCTCAAAAGGGGTAATGTTCTTCTTGAAAGCGTCTTTTGAGGATTAATTGATGTTTGCTCTATGCTTTGAAGAGAGAATCCTATCAAGGCGAGCTGCTGTCCTCAAAGCTGGCCCTGGTTCTGGCTGGTGCTAGGTCTGGCCAATCAGGAAACAGGGGGAGCGGGCCTCTCATTGGCCGCCTTTCTGGGCACATCATTTGCCTGCGCATCACCCACAGGGAAGGGCGATCATCCGACGAGGAGGCACAGACATTGTCTGTTTTCCACCTGCAGAAAGAGTTATTTGCAGCAAAATGAGCATCCCTCGGAAGTTAGTTGGTGGCCAAATGTGACATTTTCTCATTGAGAAATCGTTCTTTTCTCTCCCCCTTTCAAAGCTTTATAAATGTAGGAGCTAGAGGAGTTATAATCTGCCACCTCTCAAAGAAGTCCGTTTGCCAGGCCATTTATATGTAAATCGTGTGTGGTTTGGCAGCGAAAAGGACGCTACCTGCTTCAAGATAAGCGTTTTCACCTCAATGAATGCTTTGTTGGAGTTGTTTAATCAAAGAAATGGAACCAGCAACCTACTTTTTGGGAAAATCCAGGTGATGCAGTCTGAGTTAAGAACACGAAGGTTCTAAGGAGAAGGTGAGTGAGGTGATAGTCGTTGGTGGTGGTTGTTTGAGGACAGACCAAACAGGACATTAAAAGAAAAATTAGTCGAAGACAAGCTTCGCTGTCTTGTGGTCACGGAGGATAATGCTGGAGGACAGCGCAGGCCAAGCATGCCAGGGTTTTCTTCCAAGTCCTAGGATGGGCCTCAGGATGGGATGAGGATGGAGGACCTGCTGCTCACCCATTTCAGTGGGGGCCTTTCAAGGGGAGCCTTCATTTCCTGCTGTATCTGTTAGCCCCCCAGCACCTGACCTTTATAAAGTCTTGCCCTTAGGGTGAGGGTGTTAGGTTTGAGCAAATAACAACCCTAACAGAGGGGAGCTTGTTTCTCAGCACAGATCTTATTACCAGAAACCATTGTTTCACTTTTCTAAATTATATTCCTCTTGAAAAATCTAAGATCTGGCCATCCTGTACCTTCATTCCAACAAAGGCAGCCCTCAGTGGGCTAGTGAGGCAGACACTGTCTGGTTCACCAACTGGGCAAATGTTGACTTCTCACTTGCCTGGGAAATTAACAAGAGGACAGTGTATTAATCCAGAAGCACAGGTGTGTGCCCACATGTACACACACACACACACACACACACACACACACACACACCCCTTAGGATTCAGGCCCAGAGGGGATTACCTTATAGAAAGGTTCCCACCTCAGCAGGTTCAGAGTATATAATCTGAGCAACAGATTTGAGAAAAGTTAATCTTGGGGTGAGACGAGGAGAATCAGATTATGGTGGCACACAAGAAAAGAGATGTTTGTGACCTGCGTGTTGAAAAGTGAAGTGCCTTTCTTTGGCATGCCCATGCGTTTGGAGCAGCAGTGTGGATGAGGGCAGTGACTACAGAACGACAGGTTCAAGGGACCTGTATCTAAACCTCTGTGATGCTCTGGACAGTGCCTGGGACACAGGGAGCTTGATACATGTTATCTAATGATAGCCAGCCACGGACTTGCTGATGAGCTCAACTTTGAGACCTGGAAGAATAATTTCTCTTCTCCAGTTCCCAGTTTGCTCATCAGCAAAATGGAGACATAACAGCAGGCATTGCAAACTCAAATGCCCCCCGGGGCCAGGCAGGCTGTGCAAATGACTGAATGGATGTGTGGATGGAAGGGTAGACTAGGGAGTGGAGAGGACTGTGGTAAACTGGATGTTCACGCCCATCCAATGGGATATTCAAATTGAACTCCAGCCACTTGCCATGTGGGAAGGTGAGCCCCGTGCTGCCAGGGTTCCTGATTTTCCCAGAGAGGCTTAAAATCTGCATTTGTATATGAACGCTAACAACTTCCGATGTAACTAAGTCAGTTTTTAAAAAGCATAGTTCAACCAAACAAAATATCCTTGGGAACCATCTTTGGCCCATAGGCACTAGTGTTGCAACCTCTGGGAAAAGGTCTGCGTGGTGCCTCCCTCCCTGGCTACTGATTGCACTTTGCTGAACCTAGGGATGATGAGGAAGGAGCTGGTGAAGATGAAGAATGGCTGTGTGTGCCTGGCTGCTGTGGCTCAGTGGTTGAGCATCAACCCATGAACCAGGAGGTCACGGTTCGATTCCAGTCAGGGCACATGCCTGGGTTGCAGGCTCGATCCCCAGTGTGGGGCGTGCAGGAAGCAGCTGATCAATGATTCTCGCTCATCATTGATGTTTCTATCTCTTCCTCTTCCTTCCGCTCTCTGAAATAAATGGAAATATATTTAAAACAAAGAGAATGGCTGTGTGGACAAAGTTGGGGAGGAGGTGGGATGTGAAACTTGGACCACACCACTATCAGGTTAGATGACCAGATTTGGCCCCTGCCGGCTTCAGGGAAGAGAGTTGCAAGGCTTGGCAAGAACTGTGCACCGGGGAAGGCAGGAGGGCAAACCCAAGGGAGGTGGCTGAGGGGAAAGGGCACAGGCTGTGGGTGGCAGCGGCGTGGGCAGCAGAGTGCAGAGGTCAGGGGGCAGCCAGGGCAGCCCAGGGTGCAGGAGAGAACAAGGGGAAGATAGGTGGCCCCGGGGACCAAGGCTGTTCGCCCTCTGCCCTGCGGTAGCCTGGTTGGCGTTTGCATCCCCGCACCAACCACGCACAGAGGAAAAGTATCCCGGCCACTCTCGAAGCTCTGTGTATTTGGCATCTCTTCAGAGAAGCACAAAACTCTGTCTAGCCCTCCAAACTTTAATCATAGTTGGGATAAGCCTGTCACACGTGGAGAGAGGCAGAGTAGCAGAGTGGGTAAGAAGAGATAAGTTTAGGGCTCAAACAACTTGGGGTTGGATCTGACCTTTGTCACTTACTAGCCATGCAGCTGGGGCAAAATATTTAACTTCCTTTTGAGCCTGATTGGCTCATTTGGTGATAATACCCTTGTAGGGTTGTGAGGACAAAGTGAAAAATGAGTGCTGTAATGTATGTGAAGGCCTGGCCCATAGGAAGTGCTCAGATTGAGCTCATCATTATTGTGAAAAGCAGTAACCTCAACTAACTTTTGGTGAAGCACAACATTCATCGTCTCAGCAGAGAGATGACACAGATGCAGTAGAAGTTGACTCCTCCCCTATTGAAAATGCTTCCCTAAATATAGACTCTCTAGCCTAAGATCCTGTTTGAAAAAAAAAAAAAAAAAGGCAGGAGACATTGTATCCACCTGGATAAGGTCATTTACTGAGCTTGGGTAAGTCTGTTTGGCCTAATAGCACCTGGTTTACATAATGGTGTTTTCATTCATCTAACAAATATTTGCTGAGCAACTACTATCTATGTTCCAAACACTAAGAAAGGAATCAATGTTGATGTGTGACGTTGTTTCTTTCTCCCTCTCTCATCGATGTTTATATCTCTCTTCCCCTCTCTTTTCCTCTTTCTATAAAATCAATAAAAGCATATTTAAAAAAGAGAGAGATCCCCAAATAGAATGGTTAGATAAGAGCATCAACCCAGGAACCAGGAGGTCCTGGTTGGATTTCTTGTCAGGGCACATGCCTGGATTGCGGGCTCGATCCCCAGTAGGGGGGCGTGCAGGAAGCAGCTGATCAATGATTCTCATATAAGTCCTAGGGTGAATACACCAAGCTGGCAAAGTATATCCACGAAGTCATTCATGGACCGAGGTTTTATTTTTATTTTTTTACTATTTCGCATCTCTAAGACTGTTTCAGGATGTGGCAAGTAGGAGGTAAGGAAATCCAATGGCCACATCTAGCTGCAGGGAATGCTGGGAAATGTAGTCTAGAGAAGATGGCCACGTGCTTAGAGAAAAGTGGGGGTGGAAGTTATAATGAAGAGGAAGAAGGGATAATGAATACTCAGGGCAGCTTGCAGTTATGATTCAGGGAGACAGAGAAGTAAATGAAGGCTCATAACAAAGTGAAGTAAATGCTCCTGTCAAGAGCACCGACTGTAACCCTTGAGTAGAGAAATATGTTGTGGCTCTCATGGGAACTTGGGCTTTGGAATCAGACTTCTGGGTTCAAATCCCAGCTCTCTCCCTTACCTCTGGCACCCGCCCCATGGGGTTGGTGTGAGGATTAACTGAGTTAATCCACATGAAGCTTTTAGGACAGGGTCTGACCCAGAGTCATGTTCAGGGAGGGTAAGTTATTACTGTTGGGGAGTGAGGACAGGGTGTGTTGGAAAAAGGCAGTTGATTCAAGGATATCAGGAGAATGGCTCACAGATTTGTCACCTCTCAGTTCTTACAGCTTCCCACAGGCCTTGTCTCTCTGATTGCAACTTTGGGTGTTGTTGGCGCCTTCTCATCATTGAGACATGTTAATGAAGATAAAAAAGGCTATCTGAAGGGGGTGGTGGTTTTTTAAAAAAAATAGAATCAATTTGTGTTCACCTGGACTGGACCGAGGGGAGAAATTTAGAGAGGATGTTTCAAGGTCACATTCAGCTTTCGTAGGAGCCAATGAATTTAGCACCTGGTCCACAGGCCTCTGCTGGAAGAGTAAGAGCCCCTCTTGGGTGGGCCTCCAGGTAGAGAGCTCTAGAAATTATTTAAAAACACAGCTACTTAGCTAAATAGAAGGAAAGCGAACAGTGAGTCCCCACAGGGACCCGGGGAGACTTTTGCTCTTGGGGATGACCCTGGTGGCTTCCTAGGGCCCCTTCAGCAAGAGGAGAAAATGGAAAAGCTGGGTGCTGCACTGGCAGGAGATGGGGTGTCCTCTTACCGGGAGCCGGTGTCCTATGATAGGCAGAGGGTATCACGTTTTCCATCTTCGGCAGGTGTCGTGTGGAAAGAGAACCTTCCTCACTTCAGAACAAGAGCCTTAACTTTCCTTGGCAACTCACAGAGTGGATAGATTTTAGCAGATAAACAGACATTGGAAAATGGTTTTCTGCCCACTTCCTCTGCTCTGTTTCATTTTTGGGAGTCTGAGGAGCTTTCATACTACCCCCCCGCCCCGCCCCCCTAAACTCTTAGAGTCAGACTTTCCAATAATCTACAAAGTAGCATTGGATGCTGTATCTGTCACAATGGGCAGCATTTTTGATTCTCTGAAAGCATCTAATTGACTCATAGGAAATGGAATGACACGGAGAAGGGAATGCATGTTGGAAGATTCATGTGTGTTTAGGATCTCGCCTGTGACTGTGGAGAGACCCACAAAGGTGGGCTAAAGGGGTGTGTAGAAGCTGAAAGCCCTTGTAGGAGCTAGCTCAAGGGCAAGTAGGCAAATGGTTGCGTTCCTATCTGCTTCTCGTCACCTTAGCTAACCCCTTGACTTTGACCTCTGGGTGTCACAAAGCTCTGACACCTGGCCTGCCCGCGTCTGTAGGTAGTCATGGCCCAGCGTTTCCACCCACATTTTCTCCAGCTCTATGAACCTCATTTCTTCCCTATCACTAGTTCCCAACTGGGCCTTCACTGTTCCTTACCACTGGGATTACTCTTTTCTTTTCTTTCTCTTAAGAAAGGCTTATCAAGGAGTTAGAAGCTGTAGTGTGAGCTGTTTAAATTTGGATCTCTCATTCATGGAGGACTCAGGCGAAACTTTGATGTTATCTCTGCATGATATTATATGTGTAATAACCAAGGTATTCATCAAAAAGTGTCGACTCTAGTCTGACCAATGTGGCTCAGTGGTTGAGCATTGACCTATGAACCAGCAGGTCACGATTCGGTTCCTGGGTTTCAGACTTGATTCTCAGTAAGGGGTTGTGCAGGAGGCAGCCTATCAATTATTCTCTCTCATCATTGATGTTTCTATCTCTCTCCCTCTCCCTTTCTCTTTGAAGTCAACAAAAATATAGTAAAAATAAATACATGTGCCAATAATGATTGTAATCCTACTTTGCATTTCTTCATTTTTTAATAAAGTGGGCCTCTCTCACTGTCTGAGAGGCTCTGTATTCCAGCCTGCTAGGTGAGTGGTGAGCAATCCTCTTTACAGAAGAGGGCAATTCAGGAAAAATAAACATTTACAGGTTGTTCCTCCCCCCATCCCCAACCAAAATAAAGAGAGTTTTATTGAGTCTCATGACCCAGGGGCGGATGGGGCGGGTGTCAAGGAATGTTTATTCTTACAAGTTACTCTACCGAGTAGAATAATATTAGTGAGAAAGTGGGCACTGCTTTTTAGTAAATGAAAACTTAATATCCAGGCATTTACAGAGAGTGTTCTAACGTTTCATTCTGAAATTAGACCTCTGGATGCCTGTGTGATCCTCGTCACTACATGGACTACCTTTGTAACCCACGGACCAGTGTTTTTTATATCTCAGAACCTCTCTTATTCAGCGTAGTGTCCAACACCTAGTAGGGACTTACTAAATGCTTATTAGGAAGCAATATGTATAAAGGTTAAGAACACAGACTGTAGCCCGTGTTTGTGTGGCTCAGTTGCTTGAGCATCCTCCTGTGCACCAGGAGGCCCCTGATTTGTTTCCCTGCCGTAGGGGCACTTGCCTGGGTTGTGGGCTCAAGCCCCAGTAGGGGCGTGCAGGAGGCAGTGATCGATGGTTTTCCTCTCTTCAATGTTTCTATCTTTCTCTTCCTCTCCCTTCCTCTCTAAAATCAATAAAAACGTATACAAAATTAAAGAAGAAAAAAAGAACACAGACTCCAGCAAGACTGCAGCTCTGTCACTTTCTAGCTGTGTGACTTTGGGCAAGTTACTTAACCTCTCTGGATCTCAATCCCAATCTGGAAATTGGGGATTACTCCAATCCCTACCTCATAGATGGGGACTGAATGAGTTAATGTATGTAAGCAATGCCTACCCTATGTAAACCCTGCATGTCAGCTGTATTGTCATTGAACTGAACAGAGACCCAAGTTTGCCTCTTTCGCTAGAGCCTTATAGAGAATCTCTTTCCAACTCTGGCTTCCACGTTGTCACCATTGATTACATTTTCTCTCTAGTTCCTGTTTGTGAAAATGAATTCTATTTCCATATAAAATAATAGTAATTACGCTCTTTTTCCTTAGTCCAGTCACTTTCTAAGGAAGATCAGCAAAACAAAAGAACCCTAGCCCTAACCGGTTTGGCTCAGTGGATAGAGCGTCGGCCTGTGGACTGAAAGGTCCCAGGTTCGATTCCGGTCAAGGGCATGTACCTTGGTTGTGGGCACATCCCCAGTAGGAGGTGTGCAGGAGGCAGCTGATCGATGTTTCTCTCTCATCGATGTTTCTAACTTTCTATCCCTCTTCCTTCCTCTCTGTAAAGAATCAATAAAATATATATAAAAAACACACACAAAAAACCCCCAAAAGAACCCTAAATGTATTTGAAGCAACCTGTGTCCGCCTGTAATGCGTAGAGCATTATGTTAATAACCTGGGTTGGAGGCTGCACGTCTAGAGTTTGCAAAACTGCTCTTTTTCAAAGAGCACGAGTTTCTGTCCTCCCCCCCACCCTTCACCTCTGCTCACAGAATGCTCTTCCTCCCCACACTCGCATGGACAGGAGCGCTCCTGGAACATATACACCAGGTAAAACCTGGCTCCAGGAGCCTTGCCCACCTGGTTACTCTTCATCACCTTCATGTTTGTCCATTGACTTAGTTTGTAAAGTTTTAAAAATTGAAGTATAGCGTACATACAGGAAAGTGCACATATGCTCAACTCAATAAATTTTGATAAATTGAACATACTTGTGTCATCAACACCCAGATTAAGAAACAGCAGGATAGAAGCCCAGCTGTGCCCCTTCCTGTTATTACCGCACCCCCTACCCAACCCGCCAAAGGAGACTTGACTGATTCTAACCACATGGAATGGAATCTTAGTCTAGTATGTCCACTTTGGTGTCTGGATTTCCCCCTTTGACGTGGTGAGATTCTGCCATAGTGTTGGCTCTAGCTTAAGGTGACCAGATTTTAACATTGGTAAAGCGGGACACCATTGACGGGGGTGGGGGTGGTGGGGGGGGTGGTGTTCTTTTTTTAAAAAAATATATTTTATTAATTTTTTACAGAGAGGAAGAGAGAGGGATAGAGAGTTAGAAACATCGATCAGCTGCCTCTTGCACACCCCCTACTGGGGATGTGCCCGCAACCAAGGTACATGCCCTTGACCGGAATCGAACCTGGGACCCTTGAGTCTGCAGGCGGACGCTCTATCCACTGAGCCAAACCAGTTTCGGCCCGGGGTGGGGGGTTGGGGGGATGGGGTTCTTGATTAAAAATTTGGTCTATATTGTAATCGCTTTTGTTTTTTTTAATAAAAGGAAATTCACTTCTTAGATCATCATTGAATTTGCATCCTCTTTTCTTACTCTTTATGTTAAAAATCTAAAAAAAATAATTTAAAATTATATTATAAATTATTATATACATATTGCTTAAAAACACAGTAAGTACATACATAATTACATGAACATATTTTATTGTTAGTTTATAAATTAAATTAATTTGATTGTTATAAAGTAACTATATTTTAAAAATTATTTTAATCCTATATTTCTTTCTAAATAATAACAATACTAACTTGTATTATTTTTCCTCTGAATTTGCCGTAACGTAAGTTGTAAGTGTCACTTTCAAGGCCGGCGCTAGACTTTTTGCCGCCACTATAAAATATAAATAATACGAGTACTGTCTGCTAAATTCAAGAAAATTTATGTATTTATGAAATAAATAAATAAATTACTTACCTAAATTATCTGAATAGCTAATTTGTAATGACATCACTTGTTTACCTAGCTTACTAGCATGCAGTACGATGTGTATCGTCTGAGAGACAGGTACAAAATGTTTTCGTCGTTGCCAATCCCCAAAAATGCCATTATTCATTAAGTCCAAACAATGGTGGTTGAATTCTAACAACTGATCAACAATGCGAACTTTGATAAGCAGTTCCCGATAATCAGTTCTCAACAATTATTTGTTATTATTAAAGTTTAACATTATAAAATTAACAAAAATAATATAAAACTCATATCCTGGCTAAATAGCCACATGGCCGCCGAAAACCGTATATTCCCTTCCCATTCTCCCGCCGTTCCCTAGCTTGTCGTGCATTCTTTCCAAAAATCGGGACTTTTTTAAAACGCCACGGGACGTGGGACAAATTGTTAAAAATCGGGACTGTCCCGCCAAAAACGGGACGTCTGGTCACCTTACTCTAGCTGTAGGTTGTTCAGTCTTTGTGCCGGATAGTATTCCGTCATGTGAGCATAGTGTGATTGCTCTGCCTGTCCTGCTCTTGGTTGGCATGTGGCAGTTTCCAGTTGGGGGCCTCTGTGAGTCGCACATGCTGGCACGTGTCTTTGGAGACCTGCAGGGTGCGTACCTCCCAGTGGGATAGCTAGGCCAGAGGGGAGGGGCAGTTCAGTAGATACAGCCAATTGCTCTTCCAGAATAGGAGTGCCAATCACCTGCTTGATTTTGACGAAGAAAATTATTCCATATTCAGATTTGATTTGAGTTTTATTATTTTCTTTTTTATTGAATTTGGGGGGACACTGGTTAACAAAATGATTTGAGTTTTAAAGCAGAATAACATTTCACTAATTCTGTTGATTTTACCATTCTTATTACTCCCCTCTCATGTGTATGAGCCATATGGTAACCAGGTAAAGTCAATCGAGTTGCGGTAAGTACTTCTTTATGGGAAGATCTTGAAAGACTTTTAGAGCTGCCACCTGAAATGGAAGGTTTAGGATTTCTTTTCTCCTAAAATGTCTGCTTTATTTTCAAGGGTAGAAAATAGTAATCACCATCCCCCACCCCCTTGCAGAGGAAGGAATCTCCTACCCCTCCATAGGCTTACATCTTTTATTGAGTGAATTCAGAGCTTAGGGAACTTTAGAGTGAAAATCAAACGTCAGTGAGATGATTGATTTTCCAAAATTTGCTCACTGGATCATTCCGGTCATAATTTCAATCACAGTTGCCCCTCTTCAGAATTTGACCAGGCTGGGCAAATGGAGAGTCAAAAGTTCCTCCTTCCAGTCCTGACTTTTGGTTGTAAACAACCACAGTGCAAGGTGCTTCAGGAATACAGAGGTAGTTCTTTGTTTAAAAAAAATATTTTTACTTGATTTCAGAGAGGAAGGGAGAGGGGGAGAGAGAGAGAGAGATTGAATCACCAATGATGAGAAAGAATCATTGATTGGCTGCCTCCTGCATGTCCACACTGGGGCTTGAACCTGCAACTGGGTATGTGCCCTGACCGGGAATTGAACAGTGACCTCCTGGTTCCTAGGTCGATGCTCAACCACTGAGCCACATCAGTTGGGCAGAGGTAGAAGTTCTTCACATGTAGCCCCAGAAACCTCTGAGTCTTGAAGAGAATCAATTGAATCTGTTGGTTTTGGCCCTAAACAACAAGGTAGAAAAAATATCCCATAGAACAGTAGCAACAATCTTACTTCACACACTGCTCCCTCATAACAATCTCTCACAAAAGCACTCTCAAATCCTGCAGCCTGGGGCAGTTTTTATTTTATTTTACAGGTGGGAAGATTAAGACCTGCAGGGTTGACTTGATACAGCAAGAC
This sequence comes from Cnephaeus nilssonii, assembly GCF_951640355.1. Lineage (NCBI taxonomy): Eukaryota > Metazoa > Chordata > Mammalia > Chiroptera > Vespertilionidae > Cnephaeus > Cnephaeus nilssonii. Next base: position 86,094,042 of record NC_137075.1, on the reverse strand, counting down.
CCTGGAAGAACTGGGGGTTGGAGGCCAGGCCCAGGTGGGGGGGGGGGGGGGACCGGCACTTCTAGGAGCAGAGGGGCCCTTTTCTCAGAGGAACTTGAAGGATATGTGGCTGTATCTGGAGCTCAGCATGAGGTCCTTTTGATGGGTGGCTTTCACATTCTGGAGCTTGGCATTTTGTCTGGTTAGAAAATGGTCTTTGGCCTGAAGTGGGGGCGGGGGCAGATGGGAGGAGGTCAATGTGGGGGGGGGGGAGTGGGACATATGTAATACAGCAATAAAGAAGTATTATAAAAAAAAGAAAAGACAGGAAATGGTCTTTGGTAGGAATATATGCACAAGGAATTTATTACTGTTTTGTTTGTAGTGGCCAAGAATTGAAACCGAGTACCCATCCGTAGGGAAATGGCCCAATCAATAGCTATGGTACCTTGCTACCATGGATCATTACAGAACCATTAAAAGGATTTTGGCAAAATTTGGCACAGTAAACAAGAGGGAGGAGCTGGCCAGTGTGGTCAGTGGTTGAGTGTTGACCTATGAACCAGGAGGTCACGGTTCGATTCTTGGTCAGGGCACATGCCTGGATTGTGGGCTCGATCCCCAGTGTGTGTGGGGGGGAGGGTGACGGCTGCCAGTCAATGGTTCTCTCTCATCACTGATGTTTCTGTCTCTCTGTCCCTCTCCCTTCCTCTCTGACATCATATATAACTTCAGAAAAAATTTTTAGAAAGAGGGAGGAGAGTGTATATAATATATAATTCTATTTTTTAAAATTATTTTTTATTGATTTCAGAGAGGAAGGGAGAGGGAGAGGTAGAAGCGTTGATGAAAATCATCAATTGGCTGCCTCCTGCACACCCCGCACTGGGGATCGAGCCCACAATCCTGGGCATGTGCCCTGACCGGGAATTGAACTGTGACCCTCTGGTTCATAGGTGGACGCTCAGCCACTGAGTCACACCAGCTGGGCTATAATTCTATTTTTAAAAAATATTTTTTATTTTTCAATTACTGTTGACATATAATATATAATTCTATTTTTGTTAAACAAATAACCCCACTATTCATGTGTGTGTGTGTGTGTGTGTATGTGTTTCATAGGTTTTGCTAGTGAGTGTTTCCTGTGTGTACTTGCTGGCCCAGTTTTGGATAGCAAAGCTCCTCACCTGGGCGAGGGGGAAACAGCCTGTTCGGGCTTCTGTTCCCAAGGGAGCAGGGCTCAATGGAAAAGTAGGGCATCGGGACACCTACCTCAGGACAGGTGAGAGGCAGACTGGCTTGTTGAAAAGGAGGATGGTTTTACTAAGCCTGACATCTGGTCCATTCACCTAGGGGTGAATGCGTGGGCTTTCATGGGGATCTTGCTCCATTTCTTCCTGCCAAACCACCCCCACCCCCGGGCCCACTAAACACAAAAGAACTAACAGTAGTGGCTTGTTCCGTGGCCTGGTAATGTGACTTCCACCCAAAGCACCGAGCGCTTGTGCTATCGCCAAAGTTACCCCTACGTAGGTACTTAAGGTAAAAACCTCAGTTCTGCAAATCTGTGTCACCTGGGGTAACCCCTTCTCTTTTCTTTGCCTTGGTTTCCTCATTCATAAAACGGAGATCGGGGTTTTCTTTTGCTTGTGCTTGAAAGAAGATGTGATACATAATATGTATTTTTAAACAAAAAGAGACATATTATACATTTAGAAAGATAGGGCCGATTGCGTTAGGTTTTGGTTGAAAACAACAGTGCTGCTGACATGAACAGTTGTTGCCATTTAAATGGAATAAGTCTGGACGTTTCCAGTGTGACAGGTGCTGTGTTTTAACAATGGCATTGATGACTTCCAGGAGCTAGCCTGTTACGTGAAGGTTAGCCTGGCCGCGGAGGGTGGGCTGCTGCACAGAAGGCCTTCGCTGGGCCTTCCTGCTCTCTCTCTGAGGCAGATGGCCGCCCTTCTCCTGGTGGGATGCAGCAGCTGGAACCGAAGCCACTGCCTGCTGCCTTCCTTCCCTGCCCAGCGGAAGCCCACAGGTCCTGGGACAGAATGAGGAGAGAGCGTGCAGCAGGCTGGCATCTTCGCTCAAGGACTTGCCTGCCCACGCCCACACTGAGCCTCATGGCCCAGGACAAGCCGCCTGGCCTTTCCGAGCCTCCGTTTCTTTATCTTTCTAGTGGAACAACATTGTGATTTGGGACAGTAATCTTATCGGTTTTTTAAAGAGTGGGACGAGGTCTTCAGAACCTGGCGCACAGTAGGAACCCAAGGAAACCCATAGAGATCTATGGCTGGACAGTGCGAAAGGTAATCGTTTAGGAAATATTGTGCTTTCTTCCTTTGCATTCCTCTGTGCATGATAAACTGTGGGATGTGTACACCTTTTCCTCCATCCTATTCTTCTTTGCATTTATTTTACTTAAAAAGCGACTTCCTTCTGAGCAAGTAAGGAAACCTGATAGGACCTCACCACATGAACCTTTCCTGTTAGCATTTTTGAGAGGAGAAGGTGCAATCTGTGTTCTGTTGGGTTCTGCTCAAAGATAGGGGTAGACTGAGCAGTGTCAATAGTTTTTCTGCATCCTAGGACTGTTCCTAACACTTCTCTGCTGTCATTAGGACTATACAGTTTTCTGAGCTCCCCGGACAGTGTGGTTTACCTGGATCTGGATAGGACAAGGGCTGGAGCTCCCAGTAGGCTCTCAGGCACTGGGTAGGAGAGTGTCCTTTAGAGAAAAGGGAAACCAAGTACACCCAGACAGAATGATATTACAGTAGGCATGGCAACCACAGTAGTTATAATCTTCCCACGAGGTGGTCAGAACCCCAAGAGAGGCCTAGATTCATTGTGCTACTTTCCCCATGGGACGCAGGAGCAGGGAGGCATGCGGAGGTGTTGCTTTCTCGATGGCTAGAGCAGGCCAGAGGTTTTGCTTTCTACTCCAGATCTGCTTCCCTGCTCTGACAGTCTCTATTTAGAGTGGTGGTGCGCCACCTCGAAGCATTTGCCTTCTGTTGATTTATTACCCAGGGTTGCCCTGGGAGTGTGGCTGGAGAAGGGAGCAAAAAGAGAAGGAAGCACATCATTCGAAGAGGGAAGTAGAGAGATGAAATTCTCGGCAGGAGGTTCTGCGGAACCCTGGAGCTCCAGCCTCAGGTTCTCCTCGGAGGCTCTGATAAACGCACCATCTATCTCCTGACCTTCACTTGGCTTCTTTGGCCTTGACTTTTGCAGCAGTTGGTGTTGAACTGGTGTAAACGATGTAAGTAGTACTAATTTCAAGTACTATGTCCAGAGTCCAAAGAGACAAGATTCAGAGCAATGTCCCAATGTACTGTGTGGACATAAAGCTGCTATATGGATGGTGAATGCTGGCACTCGGGACAGCTTGGAATGTTGTCTCAGGAGGTCAAATTGAACACAGTGCAAGGGGGTGAGAGTTGAATAAGGAGCATGAACTAGGAGGTTGCTATTCTGGGACTTCTAGGTACCCTGGGGCCAGAAATCATTTCTCCTTTCCTGATATTAGGGGGTAACTATGCCCAGGTCGTGCTGGTTGCTGTCTCTCTGTAGGTCAAATTATAGCTTGTTTATCTCCCTGTCACCCTGGCATTGTGGGGTCTTAGAAATGAGGCAGTTGACCTTGGCATGAATGATGCTGGATGCTCCATCTCTACTCTTCAGCAGAGCCACCCATCCCCAACTTCTGGACATTTTAAGGCATTTAAAAGTCTCTTGAATCCTGGCTGGTGTGGCTCAGTTGGTTGAGCATCATCCCATGCACTAAGAGTTCACCTGTTCAATTCCTGGTCAGGGCATGTGCCCAGATTGTAGGCTTGATCCCCAGTAGGGGGCGTGCAGGAGGCAGCCAATTGGTATTTGTCTCTCATTGATGGTTCTCTCTTTCTCTAACTCTTTCTTTCTCTCTCTCTCAAAGCAGTAAAAACATATTTAAAGGTTTCTTGAGAAGCATGCTCTTTTGGCTTCTTTAGTCAGAATATCTGAAGTTCCTGCTGAAAGCTAGAGAAATGGCTCCTCCTGCTCCTCTTGACTGTGGGTAACTTTTGTAAAGTGAGTTAATTATTTAAAAATCTTTTATTGAGGTAAAATTCACATGACATAAAGTTTACCATTTTACCTGTGTGCAGCTCATTGGATTTTAGTGTTTTAAAGTGTACAATTGAGTAGGTTTTATTGTGCAACCATTGCTATCTAATTTCAGAATATTTTCCATCACCCTCAAAAGAAATATTGGACCCATTAAGTAGTCGCTCCTCACTCCCCACTTCCCCCAGCCTCTGCTTACTGTCTCTGTGGATTTCCCTATTCTGAGTATTTCATATCCATGGAATATATGCGGCCTTTTATTTCTGGATTCTTTAACTTAGCTTGTTTTCAGTGTCCAATGATAGTGTAGCATGTATCAGTATTTTATTTCTCTTTATGGTGGAATAATCCATTGTATTGGTAGACCACATTTTATTTATCCACTCATCAGTTGGTGGACATTTTGGTTACTTCCACTTTTTGGCTATTATGAATAATGCTAATATGAACATTCAAGTATAAGTCTTTGTGTGGTCATATATTTTTAAATCTCTTGAGTATATACTTAGGAGTAGAATTGCTAGGTCATAGGATAGCTCTACGTTTAATTTTTGAGGAGCTGCCAAACTGTTTTCTACAGTGGCTGTACCATTTTACAATCCCACTAGCCGTAAAGACAGGTAGAGGTCAGAACCAGGAGAGACAGCCATAATGTTTTTTAATGAGGGTCCAATTTCTCTGTATCCTTGCTGACCCTCGTGATTATCTGTTTTTGTGATTACAGCTACCCGAGTGGTCTGAAGTATCTCATTGTGGTTTGTATTTGTATTTCTCTAATGATTAATGATGCCGAGTATCTTGTTTTTTGTTTTTGTTTTTCTTTCTTCTGAGTAGTATACTTTCATGTGTTCATTGGCCATTTGTATATATATTTTGGAGAAATGTGTATTCAAATCCTTTGCCTTTGTGTTGTTAGGAAGCTCATCATTGATCCTTACTATACTCCAGCATGGTGTGACCATCCTGTGGAGATGGAGTTTAGCAAGTCATTTAAAAGCAGGCTCAAGTCTCTGCCTGTTAGGCCACTCCTTGATGTTCTCTTCTTGCTAGCCTTCCCTGTTAACAGTCTCTCCCCTGCCCCCCGCCCTCCCCCCAAGTTTCTCTTCTTGACCCAATTCTTATTTTGGTCTCAGTTCCTTCCCAGCTGACTTCATCCACACCCAGCTCATCCATTTCCATATATGCTGATTACTCCCAAATGCACATATCTAACCTGGACTTCTCTCTGGAGCTCCGTGTTTACATATCCAGGAAGAATCTCACTATGTTCAACACTTAACTTCATTCCTCTTCTCCTGAATTCCCCACCTACCAAGTCAAAAAAGCTATGGGGAGTCTTGGGCTCCTGCCCCCCCCCTCAGGTGCTGTTCATTTGCTCTCTTCAATAGCCCTTCTAATTTGTCCTCAGTACTTCCGTTCCATTCTGACTGCCTTAGTTCAGATCTTTGTTATTTCAACCACACTCCCTACTTTTGAGCTATTTCCCTAAACTTCCTACTTCTTTGTCTAGCATAGAGGCTCTCCTGGTTCTGACCTCTACCTGTCTTTCCAATCTCGTATTCCCTTACATTAGTCATAAGAAATTCCTTTGGGTTTCTTGAATGGGTTGCATTCCCTCAAGCCTCCATGTCTTAATGCTGAACCAGGAGGTCACAGGAGTTTCATATATGTGGTTAAGGATAGATTTTCAGCGATGGATTGTGGATCCAATATGGCCTAAATTAAATACTACTATGGATCGAGAACATGGTGACTATGTTGGGTGTGGATTTTTATTCAGGGATTTATTTATGTAAAAGAATTTTCAAATTAAATAGAAATTAAACTTCATTTTATTGTATTTATAAACCACCTGTATTGCAAAGGTGATGGACTCTTGGAACAATTCTGACATTTGCCCCATCCACACCCTGTTGTTACTTTAGTTACTTTCTGAACACAAAACACCAAGATACGTGATGTGACTAGCATATGTGTATTTTCGGAGCTTATGGGACAAAATACTTGAAATCAGATTTGGATCCCAAGGTTGCCATAGCTACTGGCTACTATGAACACCAGCATTGCATAATTTGTTTGGAGCCCTACACCTCCAACCTCTGTAATGTCTTAAAACTTTTTCTGAGAATGTTAGTCCTTAGAGAAACCAAGTGAAACTGAAGGAGTGATTCCTGGTCCTTTCCAAATAATTTCTAAAATTAAATTGTTGCTCAGTGGTTGAGTGTTGACCTGTGAACCAGGAGGTCACAGTTTGACTTTTGGTCATGCTCAGGTTTTGGGCTTGATCTCCAGTAGAGGGTGTGCCAGGAGGCAGCTGATCAATGATTCTCTCTCATCATTAATGTTTCTTTCTCTCTCTCCTCTCCCTTTCTCTCTGAAATCAATAAAAGTGTATTTTAAAAAACATTAAAAAATAAAAATAAGCCTAGCTGGTGAGGCTCAGTGGTTGAGCATTGACCTATAAACCAGAAAATCATGGTTCAAGTCCCAGTCAGGGCACATGCCTGGGTTGTGGGCTTGATCCCCAGTAGGGGGCATGCAGGAGGCAGCCAATCAATGATTCTCTCTCATCATTGATGTTTCTTTCTCTCTCTCCCTTTCCCTCTCTGAAATCAATAAAAATATATTAAAAATAAAAATATAAATAAAATTTAATTTAGATTATTATTTAGTGCTTTATCTCTGTCCTTCAAAATTTTACTTAGAAAATTTTCAAGCCTCCTAAAAAGTTGCAAGAATAGTACAGTGAACATCCTATGCTCTTTGCTTAGATTTCACCATTTACTAACATTTTGCCACATTAGTCCCCCCCCTCCGACTTTTATGCACATGTGTGTGCACACCCACACACACCTGCACACCCACACTTTCCCCAAATGGTCTTTAAAGTTTGTTCTCTTTGTATTTTGGTCATAGTATCAAATAGTCTGGAGAACACAGACAATGCCTGATGGGGCAGAGAAAGAAGTGGCCGATTCCCCTACGGAAGGTGATTTATTTTCATAGTTTCCAAATGGATGGAGAAACCATGGGACTAGATCAATGGCCCCTTCCGAGAATTTGCTAATCCTCTCCTCATCCAGGCTGCAAACGTGATCTGTATTTTCAGGAAGAGTGAGGTTTAGTTCCTAATACTCTTTTCTCTTCTGGGCATGTTTTGGAGGCTCAAATATATATCACTGCCCAAACAGAAGCCTTGAGTTCTTGGCTCAGGCTGCCACTGACTCGGATGATTCTGAGCAAGTTCTTTTCTCTCTCTGAGTCTCAGTTTCCCCATCTGTAAATGAGAGCTTGGACCTCTTCCTGTATAAGTTGCCTCCCTGTGCGCATGTCTTAGGACCCTGTGATGGCAAGGAAAACTCAGTCCTTTGGGAATCTGTCAGAAGATAGTTAAAGTACTTGTGAAATGAACCCCAGAAACTTATTGCTGGCTGGGCTTCTGCCAGGACCCAGTCGAGTTGACTATAGCGAGGAGTGTTTTTCCCCTTGTAAGGGCTACCAGTGCTCAGCCTGTGGGGGCGGGAGGGGGCTTGGTGGGGACTGAGGAAGTAGCAGGAAGGCTGACTTCTTTGTTGCAGCCTCTCCACCTCCCCTTCCTTTGAGGTTGCCTCCTTGTTAAATTTGTCCTTCTCCTTGCTTCCCACGCCCTTTTATAGCTACTTTTGTTCAAGGACATTGCCACCTCCTTTTTCTGGGCCTGGCCCACATCCAGATTAAATATCTAAGGAGGACAGCAGCATACTGAAGATGTTGATGTTGGGCGATCATAACAGTGGACCTAAACAAGGCTGCACCCTCATAGGTGGGGGTAAGAGTTATTCAAAATCCAGGTAGTGGGTAGGATGTTGATACTGCTGGCTAGAGGCTTCCACAAAATTCTTACAGAGGTCCTGGACAGCCAGACTTCTCTTATGGGTTTAATCCCATTTGAGAACATTCTGGTAAAGGAGATAAGGACTTATGTGTGGAAAGGAACTGGCGAGAGAGAGCAGGGTGATTGGGTTTGTTGAAGACTCACTATATTCTATGCAAGGTCCTTTACCCAGAAAGTCTTAAATCTGGACAGCACGATTAATGTGCCAGACGCTGTGCTTTGTGTTGTAGAAGTGGTAGAAGTAATACTAATAATTGTCTTACCTCCTGTCCCGGCAGTCATGTACCAGGCATGTTGCTGAGTGGGTTACTTCCATTCCATTGAATTCTCCCAACCACTCTGATGAGGTAGGTCTGCCTTCATCCTACAGGGCGGAAAGGGAGGCTTAGCGCAGGCACTTGCTCAAGGTCAGGCAATGAGTAAGAGGCGGAATTAGAGCTTGAGTTCAAGTCTGATTTCATTTCCCTTCCTCTTAACCTCGGTGCCTCTTGTTCCTCAAAGCTGATTTATGGATTGATGTCAGTCTATGATAATGTTTTCACTGGTCTAAAATAAGGATAATATAGCTAGATTTTTTAAATAAGGCTTACTTTATTCCCGTTCAGTGGTTCTCAGCTAAGAAGTTTTGCCCCCAGGGGATGTGTGGCATGGTCTGGAGACACTTTTTGATTGTTACAACGTGGGAATGTTACTGTTATATGTATAATGAGTAGTGGTAGAGCTGCTGCAAAACATCCCATAGTGGCCCGGCTGGTGTGGCTCAGTGGTTGATCATCAACCTATGAACCAGGAGGTTGAGGTTCAATTCCCAGTCGGGGCACATGCCTGGGTTTCGGCTTGATCCTAGTAGGGCGTGTGCAAGAAGCAGCTGCGGGATGATTCTCTCTCATCACTGATGTTTCTCTCTCTCTCCCTCTCCCTTCCTCTCTGAAGTCAATAAAAATATATTTAAACAAACAAACAAAAACATCCCATAGTGCACAGGACAGCTCCCCCATCCCCATAGCAAAGACTTATTCTGCCTGAAGTATCAATAGTGCTAAGGTTGAAGAACTCTGATTTAATTAAAAGGATTATCCTTAATCCTAAAATGATAGTGTTTTGACTTTTCGGATATGTATTAAATGTCCTTTCTATTAAACAATGTAATAGATGCCAGTTCGTAGGTGGCAGTTGGTTTTAGAATGTCCTTATTTGGCAAAATAAAAATAGTTGGCAAGACTAATGTTGTTCCTTTAATTCTTTTTTTTCGTTGTTAAAAATTTCCTGGACTGTGAAAGCCAAACATCCAGGAATTACTCTATCTAGGAATTATTAAAAAATATTGTGTGTTAGGAATCAAAGAAGGATGCCCTGGCTGGTGTGGCTCGGTTGGTTGGAACGTTGTCCCATACCCCAAAAGGTGGTGGGTGTGATTCCTGGTCAGGGCACATACCCAGGTGGTGGGTTCAATCCCTGGTTGGGGTGCATTCAGGAGGCAACCCGTCAATACTTCTCTCTCACATAGATGTTTCTCTCTCTCTTTCTCTCTCCCCCTTCCTCTCTCTGAAATCAATAAAAAAATTATATGAAGAAAAAGAATTAAAGAAGGAAAGGATCTCGAGTTTCAAGGAAGGCAATGCCTAAGGGGCCCTTGGGGCTCCTGGGGTTTGATTTAATAACAAACATTCATGGACCACTTAGCCCATAGTCCTGTGCCAGGCCTTGAGGGAGGTAAGAACAACTTTTGCGCTGTTGAGTTACAATCTCCATAGGACAACAAGTGAGCATGCACAGAGCAAGCAGGGACTAAGGAAAGAGCCTGCATGCAATGGCACAGTTTAGTCTCTAGTTGATGTTAACATGGAAACCACAGCAGTGGTTCTCAACCTTTCTAATGCCGCGACCCTTTAATACAGTTCCTCATGTTGTGATGATCCCCAACCATGAAATTATTTTCGTTGCTACTTCATAACTGTAATTTTGCTACTGTTATGAATTGTAATGTAAATATCTGTGTTTTCCGATGGTCTTAGGTGACCCTGCTAGCGGTTCTCAGGTTGAGGGTCACCTAAGACCATCGGAAAACACAGATATTTACATTACGATTCATAACAGTAGCAAAATTACAGTTATGAAGTAGCAACGAAAATAATTTCATGGTTGGGGGTCATCACAACATGAGGAACTGTATTACAGGGTCGTGGCATTAGAAAGGTTGAGAATCACTGCTCTACAGGAAAGAATTTTAGGTTCCTAGATTGGGTCTTCCATCAGGTAATTTATATGACTTTAGGTGAAGCACTTAGTTTCTTTGTCTCTTGCTTTCATATTGGCTTCCTATCTTGGGTGAGGGCCTCTCAAACCTCTTGAGAAAGCCATTTCTGACACCTCCTTTCTTTCCTACCTCCAAACGGGGCACCCAGTCCTGTTGATTCTAATTTGGAAATGTCTCTAGAGTCTTCCCGGTCTCTTCCTATTCCACCCACCAGATGGAATAATCTTGCTAAAACACAAATCTGATTACATCACCTGACTCTGCTTAAAACCTCAGTGATTTCCTCATTGCCCACAGGGATAAAGTCCAAACTCCTTGGCAAGGCTTTTTTGGCTCTATGGTCTGGGCCCAGCCTACTACTTCTTCTGTCCCGTTTCTCATCCTGTGCCCTTCACTGCCACTCACTCCACGGTCTGGACATTCTAGACCGCTCACTCTTCTCTGAGCACAAATCACCTACGTCCCTGAAATTTCCTTTCCTCTCTTTTCTATTTGGTAAAATCAAACTAATTTTTTTTTTTTTTTGGTTAACCCTCACCCAAGGATATTTTTCCATTGATTTTTAGAGATAGTGGAAGAGAAAGGGAAAGACAGAGAGAAACATTGATATGAGAGAAACATATCGATTGGTTGCCTCCTACATGAGCCCTGACCAGGGCCCGGGCCGGGAAGGAGCCTGCAGCCAAGGTACCTGCCCTTGATCAGAATCGAACCCGGGACCCTTTGGTCCGCAGGCCGATGCTCTGTTCACTGAGCCAAACCAGCCAGGGCCACACTAATTTTTTACGGTTTGTCTCAGCCCTCTCCTCTGGCAGATGCCCCACATCCTGGAGACAGAGGGCATTTCTGCATCTCTCCCCCCTGCACTGTGAACCTGTTGAAGGCAGGGCCTGCATTTGTCTTGTTCTGACTTGTATACTTTACACCAACCATTGTTGAGTAGGAAACAAATGGATAAAGGAGGGAAAATTTACAGTGGAGATAACAATGTTTATCCTTTGTTACCACCCAAGGTTGCCCATGGCATAAACATGAAATCATGTTTATCGAAGGACTTTGAAAAATGAGAGGCTCTACAAATGCAGGATAAGGTATTCCTCATTGTTTTGAAAGGAGAGATTGTTAACCTTTGAACCATGGATGAAAATCCTTAGAATTTCCTCCATTATATCACCATTAACATGTGTGCACCTATACTTAAGGCAAGCACGCACACACAGACTGCAGTTGACCTTTGAACAACATGGGGGTTTGGGGAGCCGACTCTCCCCCCGCCCCCACGTACAGTTAAAAATCCGTGTATAACTTTTGACTCCCCAACAACCCAACTACTAATAGGCTACTGTTGACCATAAGATTTACCAATAACATCACAGCTGATTAACATACATTTTTGTTATATTATTATATACTAAATTCTTAAAGTAAGCTAGAGAAAAGGAAATGTTAAGGAAATCATAAGGAAGAAAAAAATACATTTATAGTGTTACTGAAAAATATCCTCATCTAAGGGGACCCATGCAATTCAAACCCTCAATGTTCAAGGGTCAACTGTATTTCTAAGAGTAAAGAGAATTGTTGTCGGGTACTGAAAGTTGGTATGCCCAACAGAAAAATCAAAATGGCCAGAATCTTGCACAGTTCTGCAAAAATATACTACCTCATTGGTGCAGGAGCCAACGTGGCATGAATTGTGACTCGGTGATCTGGACCTGGCTGAAGCTCTGCCTCCAGTGATAACTCATCCTTTTCTTTCCCAGAACGAGGGCTGCGCCTACAGACACAGGGGCAGGAGGGAAGGGCTTGGTTTTCTTTTTCTTTTATGTCCCATTTTCTTTCTTCTCTTTCGAACTCCTGTTTTCTGAATGTTGTCTGCCTCAATCACCCAGGTTAAATACAGTAAATCCAAGAAAGAAGCAACAAAGAAATGAAGCCAGGTCTGGACTTGTGGAGTACTTTTCAAATACTATTATCGTACTAACCTTTATTAGTGATTCTGTGAACATACCTCATTCCCAGCACCAGCTCCCATAGAGGGCAGGTCTTTTCTCTGTGCATTTTTGCACCCTCTGCAGGCGCCTCGCACCATGGTAGGTGTGCATGAATGTTTGCTGAATAATGAATGAATGAGCTCTCTGAGTAAGAACGAAGTATACCTCCTGCACCAATTTTTTGGTGCATGATGTCTCTCTCTTATCTTTTGTATAAGAGATTCTTCTTCCTTTTACGCATATTAGGATACAGGTAATTTTCTTTGACATTTCCTCTGGGCAACCCTCGCTATCACACACAGGTTTGATCCTCGTCCAGACACCCCTCAAGGACTCAGGCTTTGAGTCTTGGGACTGGACCTCTTTACTTCTCAGACCCATGAAGGTTGCCCTGTCTCAGAAAGGGGGAGTCGGGGAGTAGGGCAGGGTACAGGGAAGAAGCCTAAAGAATTAATTGGTAAAAAAAAAAAAAAAAAGAATTAATTGGTTAAACTTTATTACAAAGGCTGGTCTGATTGTTTACAGGCCATTAAAAACCATGATTATCTTCCCAGGCATGTCTTAGAGAGATAAGGAAAATTTATCCCTTGTTTTGACTTCAGAATTTCTTTTTGGTTTATTATTTGATGTACTTTTCAATTTTCTTCCCAAAATGTCCCTGGTCTCAGACAACTTTTTCAAGTTGTTGGCAGGGGAGGTTCAGATTAGAATCCTTTAATTTTAGAGTTGGAGGAAACCTGAGATAAAAATGACTGCTTCTAACCTACTCCCCCTGTGTTCCCCGCAACTCTCCCCCATAGCAGAGCAGTTCCTGGACACACCAGCTCCTGGAGTTATGTGCACTATTGATCTCTGAGCCGGGCAGTCTGTTCTCATGACCTTCAGTGAATCCTCCCACTTCCATGACCATATCTACTCTGCTGAGAAGACTTTGTAGAGTCCTCTCCCACCCCAAATTACCAACCAGCTCCTTACTTAGCATCCCAAGAGCACAGTACACATAAATGAATGGGTATCTAACCCTGCCATCTTCTGAGATAGGCATATCTAGGCTTCCCCTGAGTGGGCTGGGCAGAACCCTGGAGGGCCTGCACCCACATTCTAGACAATCTGTCTCCCCCAGGGGCCTCCCTGAGGGTGTGACTTTCCATCTGGACAGATACAGGCATCAGGAGGTGGGCTGTGCCCACCCTGCAGTGATCAGTTTTTTGCCCAGTGATCCTGTGGAATCTTCTATATTTTGGACCTGAAAAGAAGCCCTCAATCCTAGATACTGAAGCTTACTTTTTAGCTGATGGAGTCTGAGTGTTCTCTGCAAGAGAATCAGCTTGGCAGACATTGGGCACCCACATGTTTAATGAACAAATGAATGAATGGATGTAGGAATAAGGAATGTCAACTAGTACCAGGTCAGCCCTTATGGGTCTATGAATTCAACTTTTTAAAAAATATATTTTTATTGATTTCAGAGAGGAAGGGAGAGGGAGAGAGAGATAGAAACATCAATGATAGAGAGAATCATTGATCGGCTGCCTCCTGCATGTCCCACACTGGGGATCGAGCCTGCAACCTGGGCATGTGCCCTGAACCGGAATCAAACCTACAGGCAGACACTCTATCCACTGAGCCAAACCAGATAGGGCTCTTTGAATTCAATTTAGTAAGTACAGGGTGGGGGCAAAAGTAGGCTTATAGTTGTGAGTATGCAAAACAGAGTTTATTTTTGTATTATATTTATTCTTGTATTATTTTCTATTCTTGTAGTATTTTCCATATGAACAACTGTAAACCTACCTTTGCCCCACCCTGTATTTACTGAGTGTTTGCTCTGGAAGAGTTGGTGCTAGGGGTCAAAAAGGTGTTGTGTAAGACCCAATTCTTAATATTCGAGAGTTTATGTATCTAGAGGGGAGTGAGACTAATTATGAGACAAGGCAGTAAGCATACATGGACATTGACGTACAAGCAACTTGTTGAAGGAGCATAAAGGGCTGTGAATGGGGATCAGGAGAGCTTCTGGAAAGATGTTTTTCTGGATTTCCATGAACAGGAAAGGAAGACTGGTGGACAGCGAGGGCAAAAGTTTTGAGACCTGAAAGTAGCCTCAGCTTGTCACAGACCAGTCCTCATTGCCCCTGTCCAAAGCCACATCTCTCCTCAGCCAGGGTGGCTCCAAATCCATCTCAGACAACAGCAAGTAATCCCAGGAATTTTTCCAGGCGTCTGACCCTGGGGCAAGGCTCAGAGCAGACATTCCTTTCGTCCAGACTTTGCTGGGGCTCTGGTGCAGATTTTTGCTCTTTGGCGAGGGTCTGGGACAAACTCTGAGATGTGAAGGTGGGTAAACTCTCAGAGCTGGAGCCCTCCGTTTCCACGAGGGTGTCCTTTGCCCCTCTCCCAGCCTTCCTTATTGTCAGGACAAGAGCACCCCGTTCTGAGGCTTTGCTCGTGCTGTTCCTTATCCTCCAAGGCCTTCCTCAAAGGCCTGGGCTCCTTCCAGAAGGAAGTGCGTGTTTTACCAGCTCTAAAGCGTATCTCCAGCTGGGGGCGCACTGGGGGATCAGCCCCTCCCTCTCGGTCAGATGGATGTGGCTGGGTGGCTGTCCAGAAATGAAGGAGAGAATGGAGTTTCTTAGCCTCCCAGTTTTATTACAAACAAGTGTCCAGGGTCAACATGATGTTAACACATTAACAAAGTCATACCAAAACCTCCGAGTTTTCATGTCCTCAAGGTAACTGCTTGGTTACGGTCCAGGAAGTGGGAGGAAGCCAAGAAAAAATTCTTGATCGTGGGGAGCAGGATTGAATGCAGAAATGTCTGGGAAATGGAAGGGAACCTTGGCTCCTTCCTCCAGCAGCCCCTCAGCCCATTTATAACGGTGGGTGCGCTCCCCCTCTCCGCGTCGCTTATCTCTGCCTCACATTCACAGACCCACATGCCTGGAGTCTCTCTGGATGTTGGCCAAGCCAGTTGGGAATACATAATAGCTGAGATATGAGATGGGGGAGTCTAACATGTCCTTGCATGCTGCCATGAAGGTCTCCCCTTCTTTCCCTCCTTCTAGCCTTTTCTCTGGCATTGGTACTAATCTTCATGGTCCCACCTCCGTAATCTTTGAAAGAAGGGAGATCCAGATTCCATATTTGCAGATGGCTGTGCTAGTACTAATGGACACCCCTTGGAGAATGGGAGGAAGGTTTGGGTGAGCGGATTTAGATCAAATGGTGTTCAGCTAAAGGTCTTGTGAGCTTCAAACCCTCCTTATAAAGTATCCCCCTCCCCTGCCCCAGCTTGCTTGTTTTTTTATGAGCAAGATATTGGTTTTGCTTTAGTATCTTCTGTTTTGCTATTTGTCCTGGAAAAAATAGGGATGAAAAAGGAAAGGCCTCTGGAAAGAAGATTCTAGCCTGCTGGGAGCAAGGGCTCCTGGGAAATTTGGTGCGGACTTGGAGCCTGCACGGGAGTGTGGGGGAGGCAGATGGTGCGGGATCCTGCTGTTAGTGCTTTTGCTCTGGGAGCATCTCTGATTTGGGTGCACAGATGGGCACCCCTTGAATCCTTGATTATTGACAGAACTGCAGTACAGCTGTGAAAGCTGTATCTCTGTTTTTGAAGATGTCGTGGGCACAGACAGAATGGATCCTTTCCATTCCATAGACAAAAGCTAGAGTCACCAGGGATATTCTGGTATGCTTGTTTCTCCCAGTGTCTTTAGCTCAACACCATGGGATTCTGGGCAATGGCTCACTTCACCTTAGGTGAATTGGGCAATACTGACACATAGTATTTTTTTGTTTTGTTATTGTTGTTAATCTTTATCCAAGGATTTTTTCCCATTGATTTTTAGAGAGAGTGGAAGAAAGGAAGGATGGGGGTGGGGTGGGGTGGGGTAGGGAGGAGAAACTTCGATGTGAGAGAGACACATCAATTAGTTACTTCCCAAACAAGCTCCAACTAGGGCTGGGGATCAAACCTGCAACTCAGGTATGTGACCTTGACTGGGAATTGAACCTGCAACCATTCAGTGTGCAGGCTGGTGTTCTAACCACTGAGAACACTGGCCATGGCAACACATAGGATTTTTTTTCTTTTTAATCCTCCCCTGAGGATATTTTTCCATTGATTTTTAGAGAGAGTGGTAGAGAGAGGGAAAGACAGAGAGAAATATCGATGTGAGAGGAACACATCAATTGGTTGTCTCGTGCACGAGCCCCGACCAGGGCCTGCAACCAAGGTGCATGCCCTTGACCAGAATCGAACCTGGGACCCTTCAGTCCGCAGGCTAGGGTGACACATAGGATTTTAATAAAGTTAGATGCCTTTCCTTGTTGCTTTACATTTTTAGTTAGGTGTGTGTGTATACATGTATGTGACACATTTAGCCCATAGCTGCTGGCATGGAAGTGAAATTAGATTATGGGTTGGTTATGGGACAAGATGCTAATGTTTATTTCTAGAATGGTTGGTTTGATCTTTGTGAACCATATTATTTTTTGTTTGGTTTCTTATTAATATTCCGCCCTGTATTAGTTGACTCAGGATGCTATGATCAAGTACTACAGATAGAGAGGCTTAATGACAGAAATGGATTGCTTCATAGTTCAGGAGGCCAGAAGTTCAAGATCAAGGTGTCAGCCTGGTTGGTTTCTGAGAGCTGTTTCGGCCTCTCTTAGCTTCTGGTGGTTAGCTGGCAGTCTTTGGTGTTCCTTGGCTTGTAGAAGCATCACCCCGACCTCTCTTTTCCTTCTCCCTGTGTGCATGTCTCTGTGTCCAAATTTCCCCCTTTTTCAAGGACACCAGTTTTATTGGATTAGGACACATCCTAATGACCTCATCTTAACTAATTAGATCTGCAATGGCTCCATATCCAAATAAGATCACATTCTGAGGTCCTGGGGGTTAGGCCTTCACAGATGCATTTTGAGGAGACACAATTCAATTTATAACACTCCTTCTTCTAAAGAAAAGTGTTATTGTTGTTGTTTTTGAAAAAGAAAAATCTCTGTATGTCAACTGTAATTGAAAATTGATTTTTTAAAAATTTGAAAAAAAAAAGAAAGTAAAAGAAAGACCTCTATTTGGTAAAAAATGTAAACACTACGGAAGAATAAATCAGGAAAGAAAAGTCTTCCTCCCACGCCTGTTCCCCTATCTTTAGACTCCAATACAGAGGTAACCACTGTTACCCATTTTGTTGTTCCCTCTGTTTTTCTAGAGATGTCATATGAGCATAAATGTACATATATCCTTTTATTTTTTTCTCCCTTCAAATAGTTATATTCCAAATGCCCTGTTCATGTTTTGCTTTTTAAATTTAATATATCTCGGAGATTATGTCCTATCACCACTGCACTCAGACCACCTGGGATTATTCCCTATCAATAGGTATACATCTGCCCCATTTTTAACAGATGCATAGTATTTCACTGTGTGGATATTCCATGGTTTATTGAACTTCACCTCTCTTGATGGACAGTTAGGTGATTTCCAATCTGTGCTGTAATGAAAAAATTTTACACTCTACCCTTAAATGTAAGTCATCTGCACACCTCACTTCTTCCTAAAGTTCTTATATAATAGTATATAAATTGAGTATGTTTAAGAAATATTTGTTAAGGTCCTTCTATGGACGAATGTTTTATATTTCATCACGTTGAGTTATCCATCCAATGGCTTGTTCTGTCAGTGACGAAAATTCTTGCATATGGATGTCTAATTTTGATTGCTCAGCTTTGATTATTCTTTCGCGTAGGTTCCTAGAAATGGCTCGGGTAATCTAGCAATTGTTAAGCCTCTGGGCCCTTATTGCCAAATTGTATTCCCAAAATGTACCAGTTTATATTTTCAGCACCAGAGTACCCATCTTGCTCCACAATACCAGCATTCTTGTTAAAACAAACAAAATACCTTGTTAATTTGGTATGTAAAATATGGCATTTCATTGTTGTAATATTTTACTTGTTTATTAGCTATTCTTATATCCTCTCTTATGGCTTGTCGGTGTCCTATGGCCTTTTATCTATTAAGGTCTTAATGCTTTTTATTATCAGTTTGTATGTGTACTTTACATATTAAGGATATCGATTTGTTAGTTTATATAAGTAGCAAATGTTTTTACCACTTTGTGGTTTGACTTGAAGTTTTTTAAAAATCAACTTTATTGTGGTATAGTTTGCGTGCAACAAAATACACTCGTTTAATTATGTAGTTCTATGAATTCTGACAAATACCCATGTAACCACAGCTCCAATAGGGTATTTCTATTATGCCAGAAAGTTCCCTTGTGTCTCTTTGTAGTTCACCCCATTTCTGGCTCCAGGCAACCATTGATCAGCTTTCTGTCACTATAGATTAGTTTTTGCTGCTTCTAAAATTTCACATAAATAGAATCCTATAGTATGTACTATTTTTCTTAAAAATATGTTTTTATGGATTTTAGAAAGAGAGGAACGAAGAAGGGAGAGAGAGGAATATCAGTGGGCTGCTTCTGCACGCCCCCTACTGGGTATGGAGCCCAGAACCTGGGCATGTGCCCGGACTGGAAATCGAACCAGCAACCTTTTAGTACATGGGACACTACTCAACCAACTGAACCACACTGGCAGGGCAATATGTACTCTTTTATGAATCTAGCTTATTTTACTCAGCTTAAAAAGAAGATTTAGCCATGTTGTTGTATTTAGTAGTAGTTTGTTTCTTTTATTGCTGAGAGAATTCCATTATATGAATATATCATACTTTTTTATTTATTCAACCAGTCGGTGGACATTTGTGTTGTTCCCATTTTGGGGCTATTATAAATGAAACTGCTACGAGCATCTGTGTATAAGTCTTTTTATGATCATAATCCTCTCCCCCTTTCTCTTGGGTAAATGCTTAGAAAGGAAACTGCTCAGTTATATAGCAAGCACATGTTTCTTTATAAGCAATTGCCATACTCTTTTCCAAAGTGGTTGCGCCATTTTATATTCCCGTCAGCAATGTATGAGCATTTTGGTTGCTATACATCTTCACCAGAACTTAATAGTATCAATCTTTTTAATTGTGGCCATGTTAGTGGGAGTGATAGCTTGTGATTTTAGTTTACATTTTCCTGATGACTAATGATCCTAAGCATGTTTTCATCTGCTTATCGGCTGCCTGCGCTCTTTTGTGATGAGTCTGTTCAAATTTCTGCTCATTTAAAAAAAGCGGATTGTTTGTCTTCTCATTACTGAGTTGTTAAGGTTCTTTATATATTCTGGATATAGGTCCTATGTCACATATATGTACTATAGGATGTGAGGTCAGGATTAAGGTTTTTAAAATTGTAAAAAACTTTTTTTTGGTAATGTCTTTGGTTTTGGTAGGGTAATGCTGGCTTTGCAAACTAAATTAGCATTTTGCTAGATACTACAGGGAATATGAAGGTAAGCTCCTTAAAATACAGCATAGGGAATATAGTCAATAATCTATACTGATAAAAGGGTAATATGCTAATTAGACCGGATAGACTGGACGTCTTCCGGACGTCCTTCCAGACAAAGCCATGGTGGCAGGGGCCGAGGCAGAAGTGGTTAGAGGCAATCAGGCTGGAAGGGGAGAGCAGTTAGGGGCATCAGGCAGGCAGGCAGAGGGGTTAGGGGCAATCAGGCAGGTAGGCAGGTGAGTGGTTAGGAGCCAGCGGTCCCAGATCGTGAGAGGGATGTCCAACTGCGGGATTGGGCCTAAACCGGCAGTTGGACATCTGCTGAGGGTACAGGCCAGGCTGAGGGACGCCCCTTCCTCCCCCGCCCCCGTGCACGAATTTCATGCACTGGGCCTCTAGTATTGTAATAACTATGTATGGTGCCAGGTGGGTACTAGACTTATGGGGGATCATTTCATAAATTACATAAATGTCTAACCACAATGCTGTACACCTAAAACTAATATAAAATAATATTGAAAGTCAACTGAAAAATCAAATCCCTGCTGGAATCACACGCACTCACACATACCTACACGCACCGCCCCCTCCCCAAGTATGATAAAGGCATGGTTTGATGGGCTCCATAAGGGAAATACAGATGAACTGCTGTTAGCATTCAATGAAGGAAGAGGCCATGGGAGGTCTCAGAAAAGGCTTCCTGAGGGAGGCGACACCAAAGAAGGGCTTTATTAGGGCTGCAACATTGCACAACTTGGGGGCAATATTCAAATGCTAGTCTAGGTCACATAAGATTAGAACCTGTATGGTGCCCACCTGGAGCTGTTAGGCAGAGTGGTCCTGCTAAAAGAAGTCTGCCACATGGCTGGTGTGGCTCATTTGGTTGAGCGTTGTCCCAAGCACCAAGAGGTCACTGGTTCGATTCCCAGTCAGGGTACGTGCCAGAGTTGTGAGCTTGATTCCCAGTAGGCGGCGTACAGGAAGCAGCTGATGGATGCTTCTCTCTCATCAATGTTTCTACCTCTCCCTCTACCTTCTTCTCTCTAAACTCAATAAAAACATTTAAAAAAAGAAAAAAAAAAAAGAAGAAGAAGAAGTCTGCCAGTCCAGAGACTATCCACTTGGAGGTGGGGAAGGTGGGCGGTATGGACAGGTGTTCTGGGGCATAGAGGTTGCATTAAACTTGTGACTGGTTGTTTTGTATAATGATGCCTCCCCTTCTTTTAAGTTAAACTCCTTTTGATCTGTGTCTTCTGCCCACTAACTATGGGGATGGAGGGCTCTGGGGAGAAAGGTGGGAGTTGGGGGACCAGGCCTCATGGACCCCCTTCCCCTGTCCCAGCTCTGTGATCAGCACCCCAGAGACATGATCTCATTAGTCCTCCCACCAGCTCTACAATTGCAGCTTCATTATTTCCATTTTTTGCAGATTAAATAACGAGACTTACCAGGGCTGACTGGCTTGCCCAGGGTCAGGGGCTGGTGAGAGCGAGCTGAGACTGCAGCCCTGCCTGCTGACTCCCTGAGAAAACTCAATTTCTGGGGAAAGCAGGCACATAGACAGGAGAGGCAGGGTGCCCGGGGGAGGTCGGGACTAGATGATTATGAGTGGGTTTGCTCTGATTTAGCAAAAACACCCTTGGCACTGCGGGCCGGGCTGTTGCTGACTGGCTGCGTGGTCAAGTTTTGCAAAGCTTCCCGAGATCCGTTTGCTAGAGGGCTTTAAAAGCTGCAAGCCCTCAGCAGTTTTTCCCTCCAGATAAATCCCATCAGGGTTTTGCTGGCTTACATGCTCCCAGGATGACCCCATGTGTCCCTCACCTGAGCAGCTCTGCTTTGCACTTCCAGCACTTCATGTCACTTAATGACTCTCTGGGAAGAAATTCCCCGCCAGCTTTATCTTTTGGCCCTGACATCCCTTCCCCACCTTCACTTTATCAAAACCCTCTGGTTTTGCCTGGCCAGTGTGGCTCTGTGGTTGAGCAACGACCTGTGAACCAGGAGGTCACGGTTTGATTCCCGGTCAGGGCCTGTGCCCAGGTTGTGGGCTCGATCCCCAGTAAGTGGGTGTACAGGAGGCAGCTGATCAGTGATTCTCTTTCATCATTGAGATTTTTCTCTCTCTCTCTCTCTCCCTTAAATAAATAAAAATATATTTTAAAACACACACACAAAGCCCCTGGTTTCTTTAAGAAGTATGGAGTGGAGCACATCAGGGACAAAGGAACCCCAGGCCTTGTTTTGATCCCAGATTTGGGAGTTGGCCCCTCTTCTTGGTCTCATTTTCGAAGCAGCCCCTGAAAAACAAGGGTGCTGAGGAGAAGCTCAGGCTGCGAGGAGATGCCGTGTGTCTGGGGAGTCAGGGGACGCCCTGTATGAAAGCTCCCTCTTCCGATCCCCCTGACCCCTCGGAATGCCCTTATCCTCAGACCCCTCCCAGGGACCCTTGTCCCTTTGCCTCGGGGCATGTGGCCTCTTGTCCTTCATTTGGTCACCATGGGTCCTGACTCTGCCAATTCAGAGGCAAACAGAGATCGGGCCAGGTCCTGGCTGCCCAGCCTCGCGGCAGCGTTACACACTGTTCTGTGTCAGCAGAAAAACTTGCATTCTAGGGCCCCCGCTCCCACTGCTCAGGAGTTCCCTTCCCCAGCCTGGAAGGCCTCTGTGCCCCGCCAGCCCTGCCCACCAGGCTCAGTGCCCCCTGTGCCCACTAACAGGGCTCCAGGGCTCCTGAAGTGCAGCTTGGTGGCTCTCAGTGACTTCATGGGAAGCATTCTGGGTGGGTTCTCCTTGCCTCCACCTCCTTCCTAGACTTGCCAAGGATGACGCCTGTGAGTCCCTCCCAGCTCCTAAAATACCAGCCCTGCCTCCCGGACCTGCCAGAAAATGCTTAGCACATTAGCGGGTTTAGCCGCCGCGGTTGCAGTCATATAGGAAGGAGGCTGCAGAGCACATAGATTTCACTCTGGAATTCTTTCCAGCTGCTTGCTATTTTGACAACACTGGGTGGCACCGTTACCAGAAAACTACCTACAGGGGCTGTGAGATTGAAGTGCCCGGGGGCCTGGGGCAGGGGGCGGGGGAGGAGGTGGTTGGGGTTGGTGGACAGTAGCAGTGACTAAGGGACTATGTGAGAGGTGGGTGGCGGGTGCCAGGCTGTTCTCCCTGGCTGGCCTCCCTTCTTGCCCACTGGGGCGTGCTTGGAACAGCTCTTAAGTCCTAGCAACTTATTTCCCATTGCCTCAGTGCTGTGGCTTCGCTGGTAGGAGAGGCCAGAGGCTCCAAGTCTGCCAGGGAGGCAGCAAAACAGTTAAACAAAACAGCTGCCCCTCTGGTCTTCTCCGACTCAGGAGTCCCTGCTGCCCTTACTTCCCTGCCACTTAGTAGCTGAGTGCTCTGGAGCAGGTCCCCAACTCTGTGACTCAGTTTTCATCTGCAGAATGGGGATCATGTGACCAGCCCTCCCCACCCCCCAACATAAGGTGGCCCCCCACCTACAAGACTACGTAGGTACCAGTGTTTTATAAACTGTAAAGTGACAAACATTTGCATTCCTGTGAGTTCCTGGAGGGCAGGGACTAGGTTTTGTTTATCTTTGAATTTTCTCCCACAGCGATAATCCACAATGGTTTGTTGGACAGAAAAGTAAATATGATGACTTTCTGGAAGTTTCTGATCTTCGTATTGTGAGGAAACATAACTAAGGCTGTGGATGTGTTTGTCAGTGCTGCTGTAACAAAGTGGTACGGACCGGGTGGATTAAGCAGCAGAAATGTATTTGCCTCATAGTCCGGAGGCCAGCAGTCCGAGATCAAGGTGTTGGCAAGGCTGGTTGCTCCTGAGGGCTGCTCCAGGGCGGTCCTGGGCGGTCCTTGGCTTGTAGAAGCCTCACCCCGACCTCTGCCTGCATCCTCACCTGGTGTTCTCCTGTGTACACCTCTGTCCAAATTCCCCCTTTTTATAAGGACACCAGACAGATTGGGTGAGGGCCTGCCCTAATAACCTCATTTTTTAACATCTGGCTGAGGATAGGGAAGACCTAGGCCCAGTGTGCCAGGCCTGCTGGGAGCCGAGCTCTGGTGCAGATGCAGGTGGGTGCTGGGGGAGGG
This sequence comes from Cnephaeus nilssonii, assembly GCF_951640355.1. Taxonomy (NCBI): domain Eukaryota; kingdom Metazoa; phylum Chordata; class Mammalia; order Chiroptera; family Vespertilionidae; genus Cnephaeus; species Cnephaeus nilssonii. The sequence continues at coordinate 86,070,307 of NC_137075.1, read as the reverse complement.
GCACTGTTTTCTACCGCCTTTCTTGGATTAGGGAGGGGGTTGTCTCCTAGAGTTATGTGTTTTTTTGAAAAATATGTTTTTATTGATTTCAGGGAGGAAGGAAGAAAAAGAGAGAGAGAGAGAGAGAGAGAGAGAGAGAGAGAGAGAGAGAGAGAGAGAGAAACATCAATGAGAGAGACTCACTGATCGGCTGCCTCTTGCACGCCCCACACTGGGGATCAAGCCCTCAGCCAGGGCATGTGCCCTGACCCAGAATCAAACCGTGACCTCCTGGTTCACAGGTCGACACTCAACCACTGAGCCACACCTGCCAGGTGTGGCTCAGTGGTTGAGCTATGGGTGTTTTTTTTTGTTTGTTTGTTTGTTTTTCTGAGTTGCTTCTGTTAAGTAGAATTATGCCATTTATGTTTTAGACCCAAATCCGGTCCGTGTTCTGACTCTTTTCCCTGCCTCTCTTTCCCTTCAAGCTGCGAATCCCATACACATGACCCACCCTCCTTTTATCTGAAGCCTGGGCTCACATCTGCCCATGGAGGGCACTCCTGCTGTAGATGTGGTTCACATTCTCTTCCCCTTCCCCTCTTCCTTTTGCCATCCTTTCTGTCCAGCACCCAGTGTCCTCCAGGCCATACTTCTGACGGGGAACCCGCGTTCCATGTGTGAACCCCTTTTCTCTGGGTGCTTGCACATCAGCAAGCACGTTCTGAGCTGGTGGGCTTGAGAGCGAGTGTGTCCTGGACCCCAGTGTTGATGCTGGTCGTGGAGGGCACGGGGCACTGGGTAGCCCTGGGTAGCCCTGCCTTTGGATGTCAGGCTCCACCACCATCCAGTCGCCTCTTCCTCAGGACCTGCTCCACGAGAGGCTGACCCGGAAGGGGCGTTTATCAAAGCGAACCTACTGAATTCTTGCCACGTACCCGGCACAATACTGGGAACTTTCCATCCTCTTTCTCCTTTTTTCCTCTCAATAATCCTAAGAAGCAGGTACTTTCAATATCCTCATTTTCCAGATGGGCAGTTGAGGTTTTGAAAGGAAACAAAGGAAATGCAAAGTGCTTCAAGTCCCTCAGTTAGTGAGGGATTTCTACACCCTTTCTGACACTTCAGGTTCGCTCTTAGCCACAGGGGGTCTCGAAGGGTGGGCAGTGGCTCACTTGCATCACAATGACCTGGGGAGGTGGGTGACAAGTCAGGTAACTGGTCTCCACCCTGATCTTCTGAATGAGAAGAGTGGGGTGGGGCCGGGAGCCTGCATCCCAAACATGCACCCCGGGGACTCATTCATACACACCAAGGACTGAGAGCGGCCCCCGGGGACTGCTTCCTCCCCAGCTGCCAGTCACCGCCGAGGGGGTCTGAAATGCGGGGTCCCTGTGTTCTGCTTCTCACCTCCGTGAAGCCTCCAGTGCCCCCTCTCTCCTTGGTGCAGAGCGGCCCCAGAAGTTCTGGGTGGAGGCAGGGCCTTGGGGCTTGCACGTGGGTTGGGAGAGACCCTCGAGTGCCTCCCGCTCCACTCTGCCCAAGGTCCTCCATGGAGGGGCCAGGCCTGGTCACCAGGCAGCAGCCAGGCCAGGCCTGGGCAGATCGCAGCCTTGTTTGGTGTTGGTTGAAGTTCTCCCGTGACTGAAAGGGAGCAAAGAGTCCAGAGCAAAATCTTGGAGTGACCCTGGCAGAAGCATGGGGTGCTCCCTGGAGGCTCCGTGGAGAACCACACATCCTGTTCCCTCGTTTGACCTCTGCCCTCATGCTGCCTTTGTCAATGTTCTTCCCTCGCTCCTGTACCCACAGTTCATTTTGCACCCTCTCATCGGAATAAAACACCACCACCCAAAAGCCCTCCTAACAACAGTACATTCCGGCAACCTTAAAAAAAAACCTGAAGTAGTGTTGTCCTTTTACTAATTGGGCAACAATTACTTGCTCACCCATAAGCTTTATAATCTTTTTTAAAAAAAAATTGATTTCAGAGACGGGGAGAGAGAGAAAGAAACATCAATGATGAGAATCATTGATTGGCTGCCTCCTGCACGCCCTACACTGGGATTCGAGCCTGCAACCCAGGCATGTGCCTCGACTGGGAATGGAACGGTGACCTTCTGGTTCATAGGTTGAGGCTCAACCACTGAGCCACGCTGGCTGGACTTCAAGTTCTAGTCTATGGAGCCCATGCCCTACCCCCTTTTCTGAGATCTAGGAGCACAACATGCAGGGCGTAGCTGCACAGGCTTGTAGGAGCTAGAGCATAAGGCCCATGAGGCAGGAACCTGTGGAATTCCCAGTGTCTAGAAGGGCATCTGACATGTGGTTGGTACTCAGTGAACATTTCTTGACTGAAAGAATGTTACACCTGGATGGCGCTGCCAAGTTAAGTTTGCCCAGAAGGACCAGAGGAGCAAACAGGCTCAGAGAGGTGAAATCACTTGCCTGAGTTTGCACAGCAAGTAGGTGGTGTGGTTGGGGCTGGAACCCAAATCAACAGGATTCTGATACTCTTGGAAGTATATCCTATGAGCGCAGAGACCTTTACCTGGTTCTCTGGTAGGAGAAACTGGTCAGACAACTCTCTTTTTCTGGATTCAAGATCTCAGGGGTCAGGATGGAAGCCACAGGCGGATTTTCTCCCCTCCCAGAATGGACAGCATCCCTGAAAATGCCTGCTTGGACTCCCAGGCTGACACTCTTAACACCTCCTCATTCTGAAAGTAAATGGTGAACTATTTTCACACACTATTAAAATTTTAATTTGGAAAACTCCTGTCCTTGGAATGTAAAATTTACCATATCCTGAGTGTCGAGCTAGTTTCTAGAACCTTCTTGTCTGTCCCACTTGTGAGCCCCACTTGTGGGAAGGAACCAGTGGGATTTGACCAGCATAGTGGGTCAAAATATCTTGAGTTCAGAATATCTTGTGTATATAAAAATGTTTACTCAGTTCATGGTTCTTTTCCCTTCCCCTCTCACTCCTCCTTCACAGAGCAGGACATTTTGACACTGTGTAGGGGCGTGTGTAAAAATTAATATGATTAACATGAGCATCCATCAGATAGTCCTAAATTTCATCTCATTTCTGCTGCTCTCCAACACTGACCCTTACCCCATTTCTGATCTCCCCCCTTCCAGACCTTTCATTCATCTTAAAATTTTTTTAAATCTTTATTGTTGAAAATATTACAGATGTCCCCTTTGTTTGTGTGTTGTTGTTTTTTTTCCCATTGACCCCCTCCACCCTGTACCCACCCCTTATGAGTTGAGATCATGTGATACTTATCTTTCTCTGACTGGATTATTTCACTTAGCATAATACTTTCCAGGTCCACCCGTGCTGTTGCAAATGGTAAGAATTCTTTCTTTTTTGCAACTGCGTAGCATTCCATTATATAGATCAGGCGTCCTCAAACCACGGCCCGCGGGCCACATGCGGGTGTTTTTGCCATTTTGTTTTTTTACTTCAAAATAAGATATGTGCAGTGTGCATAGGAATTTGTTCATAGTTTTTTTTAAACTATAGTCCGGCCCTCCAACGGTCTGAGGGACAGTGAACTGGCCCCCTGCTTAAAAAGTTTGAGGACCCCTGATATAGATGAACCAAATCATTCATCTTTGATCCCCTTTTCCTAATTCTCACCCTATCCCAGACCTTTAGTCTACTCCCAACCCCCACTGCATCTCTTACCCCATCTCTGAGCTTATCTTTTTCCACCCCTGGGGTCAGGGTGGGGTGACCTCAGGGAAGGTGAGAAAGTGAATATGTGTTTCTCATATTACCTGGTCTTTTTTAAAAGCTGAAAGTTTAGTGTTTTGTTTTTTTAAATATATTTTATTGATTTTTTACAGAGAGAAAGGGAGAGGGATAGAGAGCTAGAAACATCGATGAGAGAGAAACATTGATCAGCTGCCTCCTGCACACCCCCCACTGGGGATGTGCCCACAACCAAGGTACATGCCCTTGACCGGAATCGAACCTGGGACCTTTCAGTCCGAAGGCCAATGCTCTACCCACTGAGAAAAACCGGTTTCGGCAAGTGGTTTGTTTTTTAGGCATTATCAAAAGGCCCTTCTGCCAAAACTAGCCAAGTCAAAGGGCAGGATCAAAGCTATCTGGGAGTCAATATTAAGTATCCTTTCTGACCTGTCAATAATGATAACAATAATGAAGTATTTATTGAGCCTCTGCTGCATGTTAAGTAGAGTGCTTCTCTAGTGCTTATTTATCCAATCCTTACAACAATCCTTATTTTGTTGATGGGAAACATATTTTAAGGAGTTTGCCCAAGGATATACGGTGGGTAAGAAAGGCAATTACAGAATTACGAAGTGACACAGACTCATGTAGTTCATGTCCTGAATGCGTAACGTGTTTGCTTCAGGTCCCTGAATGTCCAACTTGTGGTGTGGTGTGATGATGAGACGGGCCAGGACAAGGGGACTAGGGAAACTGAGACCAAATAGTTAAACAGCAGTTTGCAGCCATCTAGAAAAGCAAGATGCCAAACACTTTCAGCCATCTAGTAAATCCTATCTTCCCTAAACCAGGGACACGTAAGAGTAAATGGTTCGCACGTCTCCTCCCAACCAGAGGGTAAATAGCTTAAATCACCCTACTCTGGGAGACAGAGAGCAGAAATCCAATTAGTGCCCTTTGCCAACCGCCCCCAAGGACAGATGAAGTTAAGAAAGTAAACTTCATTTCGGTACATCAGCATAAAGCGGATGGATATTCTATTGAGATCCTCCCCTAAGACCTTCCCTGAACGCCCAGTCTTTAAAGCCCCTCAACACGAAGGTCCAGCGCTTGCTTTCCCTTCCAGGAACTGCCACGCCTCCCCCACCCTTTTCTTCCCCCCACAGGCATGCACCTCCTAAAGGCTAAGGGACCCCACGAGGCTTGCAACCAGGACAGCAATGGGCAGCGGCAGTTTGTCCCAGACAAACCCCCTGAACCTGTCCCCCTAACCCCCTTTTCTCTGACTTCTCAGTGAGCCAAAGCAGCCCAGCCCAGGCTCATTTCCCTAACCCGTCCTTGTTTCATTGTCCCCGGCTGTAATACACAACCTCTAACTTCACCTGGACGTGTGTTGTGACATTGTTCCTGCATGAAGTCGAGAAAGAACCCACACACTACTCGCTGGCTCTAGGCAGACCCGTTCGGGACCAGGTCCCCTTTCCTAACCATGGTGGCCTCTGAAGTTCCTCAGATCGGAGAAAACCCCCTTCCGCAGCCCTGTAGGTAGGCACGTGCTCCCTCCGGCCACGCCAGCAGTAGACCAGGGAACAGCCTTCCAAAGGGACAGATTATTCTGGGGAATCGTGCAGAGGTGAGATTTGGTGCCACATTTCTCCCTGCTTTTGCTGCGTTTCAACAACTATTTGAGTACTGGGCAGTTCGGGGACTAAAAAGAGACCAGTCTATTCTATGCCTTCCAAGTGTTCACGACTTAGAGGAGACTAAGCGTGAACTGTTGTAAGGCACACAAGCAAAGTGCTGAGGGGGAGTGGGGCAGTGAGTGGAGAACGTGGGGGAGGGAATGACATACAAAATCACGTCATGTACCAGAAGCCAGTGGTTGGACTTCCATCAGGTGTCCCACATGTCTGGAATAGTGCTGGTTGTAAGAATAAGCTCTCTTTCCCAATGAAAAAAATGTTGACAGTGTAAAATGTTTTTCCAGATATTGTAGGATTGAACTTCGTTAATGCAAGAGGTGCTGTTTTGAGTCCTCTAAAGCAGTTGGCTAATGTCAGGTGAAAGTTGGAGCCATGGGAGTAGATCTGGAGAGATGAGTACGGGGGTAAGGACTGGGTCTTTTTGTTGCCCTATTCCCACCACGGAGCACAAGATACAAGGGCCCTTCATGGAGGGAGCCAAGGAAATCATGGCTCCGAGAGTTTCAAGGACTACGTGGTTAATGCTGCCAAATGTTGGTCAGATAGCACGGTGACCAGGCAACAGAAACAGAAGGAGGAACTTAGCAACCATGAGACAGTGGCTCCTGAGGAAGGATGGTTAGAGCTGCGGAGATGGACAGGTGAGAACATTACAGTATATTCGAGGAGGTTTTCTGTGAATGTGAGAAATGCGGTTGCAGTATTGACTAGGTGCTTTGTCACCAAAAAAGATTTCTTTAGGAAAACGAAAGGGTTGTAACCCAGGCCACGCAGACATGGCAACTTACCCACTGCACTGAATGGCAGGATGAGAAGTGCTTTGAGAGGAAGTTAAGAGGAAATGCAGTTGCAACCATAGCTTTACTGTAAGCTTAGCTTTCTTCCTGCAGGGTTCTTGGGATGGCATAGAGTGTGAGAACTCTTCCCATAAGCCTTCGCTCCTCTCTGGGACTCTCCTGCTGATCATGTTTGCTTAGTCTCGGTCATCACCTTTCTCACTAGGAGGGCACTTGGACAGTGGACAAGAATTCCCGGGCTGCTCCTAGGATAGTGTGTGGGAAGGTGAAGGAAAGGAGGCTGAGGAGTGGAGCGGCCGAAGGTGTCTGAGAGGAAAGAAGCCCTGACTGGAGTCCAGGAGAGGTGGGAATGCATGCGCTGTGGCTCAAGACGAGGGTCCTCTGTAGAGTGAAGAGGGATCTTCTCCTTAGAAACTGGAGATGCGTTTGCAGAAACGATCCTATTCCCACAGCCTTGCTGTGACTGCACACACAGAGATGGCCCGTGTGCCTGTGCTGCAGGTTCTGCTCCCCTGCCCTGCCCTGTCAGTGCAGGCTCCGTCTCGGTTTTAGAAGCAGCAGGTTCTCCTTTCTCAGGGACGGGCCTGTGGAGGGGCTGCACCTTGAATTTAGAAGCCCATGTGCCTCCAGGGCTGGGAGGAAAGCAAGGCTCAGAGAGGAAGAATGACTTCTTCAGTGTCTCCCCCAGTTATGGCAGGTATGGAACATACATTTATTGAATAAACCGAGGCAACAGCTAGTTATGGCAGAGAGATGAGAATTCAAACATTTTTTTTTTGTCATTGTGTTTTCCATGGCATCACCTAGGGTTCTATGTATTTTATACCAAAGTCTCTGGAAACTACTTTCATGAGAGGCGTTTTCAGGAATCTCTTTATTAATAGCATGGATTCACTGAGTAGAATCAGATTCAACTCCCTTTGAGGGCCTCCCATGTATCGTACCCTAGCCATGGCACTTCCTCATGCCCTCTACTCCTTCCTCTACTTTCTGCCTCCTTATTGAAAAGAAAACATAATCTCCCAGCCCCTTCCCCCCCAAATGCTATAAACGCCAATGAAAGAAGGCCTTGTGCTTAAATAATCATGAGAAAAGAAAAAAAAAAAAATCCCAACCTCATATACATGTGAAGGGTACTGGTTTGGGGCAGCTTTCAGTCTATTTAAATTAGGGATTTTGTGGATTGTTGTTGTTTTGCTGTTCTTGTGGGATGGTATCCAGTATTCCAATGTTCACGTAATGCCTTGACTTCACTATCACTTCTCCTAGGATGATTATAGGTTGGAATAATGTACTTATTGTTCTGTTCCACAAAGAAGGGCAGTCATGGAGTTGGTGGGACGGCCCTGGTGGGGGTGCAGTGTGGCTCTGGAAGGAGGATCTTTGTGTTTCTGTGAGTGTGGATGGCCATGCTGCATCTTGAATTCCTTTTCTTGCTCCATTCTTTGGGTCCCTGCCACCTATGCCCTATCTCCCCAGTTGTCTCTCATTGTCCTCACCCAGTTCTCTCCTGAGGGTATCACCAAGTTGCTGGACACAGTCTGAGGACTTCAACCATAGATGCTGAACTAGGATGTTGACAGAAATATTTAAAATGCTCTGAAGGAGGTGATTTGCCTGAGTACGACCGCCTCAAGGGCGCAGGGCATTGCAGGTGACCTCAGAGGTCATCCTGGCCAATCTCTTTCACTGGTCAGATCTCATTTGAATTGTTCAGACCCCCCCTTTCAGCACAAAGCTCATGTTATGGTCTGGGACATATTGAATAATGTAGGCATTCATTCACCATAAGCTCACTGAGTGCTCACTATGAGACTGGCTCCTGGATACGAGTATATAGCGATGAGAAAAAAAGGGCACCAAGGTTGCCCTCATGGAGCTTCCACTCGTGCTGCCCAGGAGGCCGCTAAAGAATCCACAGGTGTTGTTAGGTCCACTTGACTTCGGTGAAATCCAGGGCTGGGTGACAAGCTGAGCTTGTCTATTGTAGCTTGAAAACAGAACTCGATCTTCATGGCATATGTACCAGCCATTGCCAACCAATATCTTTTTTGTTGTTGTTTTTCCCCGGTAGTGAGCTCTTTTAGATTGAGCTGTCCCTTGGAGATTTTTATGGCAATACCTGTCTCACATTTCTCCCCTCTCCTGCCTCCCCCTCTCACCAGATCTTTCTGCATTGGCCCTGGGAGTCATTTACAGAAGTGTTTCTGACTCGGCCATAAGCAGTTTTTTGACCAAGCACCACTGGCATCTGAATCGGACCTGTTACCGTGAGCCTCGGAAACCATGCCTTCCTACCTCACCCTGAAAGAGGAAAAGCAGGTTTCATTGAAACCAGGGGACACAAGGGCCACTGGGTTCTATGAGACAAGCTTAGAGGAGAGGAGGACTTTCCTATCCTTGGAAGGAACCTGCCTGAGTTGTGCTGCCTAGGAAGGCAAATGCCATAATAAATTTTGTTTTCCATCTAACACTCAGATTGATCTGGGGGTCCTGGTTTTATTTGATGACTTTACAGAATAAGGTTGGGCACAGGTGGAGAGGTGGGCAGTGGGGTGGGACCCTGTACCCCACTGGGGTGATGGTGGCAGGTGTAGGATTGTAGTGCCGTAGTCCTGAGGGATGATGTGACAGTTGTCCATGACCAGGGTATCAAACTGAGACAGGTTATGAGATGTGAGATCAAAAGATCTCTGCCATTCATGGTCTTTGGAGAAGTCACCATGGAAGAGTAGCCCTCACACGAGCCAAGAGAAAAGAATGACTTTAGCCTTGATTCTCACCCAGTTGTATCTGAAAATACATTCTGTAAAATAAACAAATGTATCCCCTTTGTATATACTTTAAAAAGAGTCCAAATTCTTTCCTCCTGGTTAGTTAAAACAAACACCCAGGGCTGAAAGCTATGTGTTCGGGGACCATCCAGAGTGTGTCCCGGGCCTGGGTCTGTTCAGGGCGAGAGGTTCAGGGCTTAACATCTTAGCTCCCACTCCCAGGAGCTAATTCTGAACATTAATACCGACACGACTCTCAAAAACACAGCGTGTGAACACGGCACAGACCCTTGGAGATCAGCTGATCTGAGAACCAGGAACTCACAGAACTGATGAGGTGTGAGGGTCTCATTTAACAGAGGAGGAAACTGAAGCCCAGACAACTTAGTGATCGGCTCCAAGCCCGAGGCAGCCCAGCCAGACCTGAACCCAGGTCTCCTGACTCCCAGGCTGGGTACAGTCTACTGCAGGGGTCCTCAAACTTTTTAAGCAGGGGGCCAGTTCACTGTCCCTCAGACCGTTGGAGGGCCGGACTATAGTTTAAAAAAAACTATGAACAAATTCCTATGCACACTGCACATATCTTATTTTGAAGTAAAAAAACAAAACGGCAAAAACACCCGCATGTGGCCCGCAGGCCGTAGTTTGAGGACACCTGGTCTACTGTGACTCTCCACTCACCGTCTGTTGCCTCTCTCAAATGTAAGCGTGTTGAAGGCAGGGACCGTGTGAGCCATCTGTGGGGGCCAGTGACAATCCTGTACACCCACCGGCTCCTGTTAGCAACAGGCGAGGGAGCGTTTGCTTGCTGGTCCCTACAGGCTGCCCTTTGTTGGTGCCACTCTCTTCGCTGCTCAGCAGGAATTGATTTTCCGTGGTTCATCCCTTGCTTGTGTTTTCTCTGCTGTGGGACCCAGTCACCCAAAGGTGGATGCCTGCCATGGATGGTATCCGCCAAGAAGGATTAATCCTGAGGAAGCTGGTACTTCTTACCCCTCAGCAGCTGCCCTCCCTTCTCTTCCTTCCTTGGAGTATTTATGTGCAATTCTGTTTTCTCCCACTGTTCTTTGCCTTCATGCCCTGGCTCTAAGGAGAGATGAGGTCCAGATCCCTCACATGTGTTTTGTGCCTCACAGTCAGGGTGGCGTGCTTAGCATGACCTGGCCTTGTCTAGCGTATTCGGCATGGGTGCTGCTTTCCTGGTCTGACTGCACTGGGCACCTGCATGCCGAGCAGAGACAGCTCAACCCGCCTGGCGATGGGCTCACTCCTTGGCAATCCCTGGAAGAAGGATTCTTTTGCTCTGAGCTTTGACTTCACAAAGACAACAAGAGGGGGAACTACGATTCACAAAGGAGTAAACGGTGTATAGTTTCTTAAGCAATAGCCTGCACCATGAGCCTGGGTAACCACGATGGATGGGTCACAGCGTGGTTCAGTGTGACTCACCATGACCTCCCGGTCATGGAGATGCCTCCAGTCAGGTGGCTGAGGGACAGGCCTCGTCTTGGCTCTGAGCCTGGTCTCTGCTGCTGCTATTTTTCTGTGTTTTGTTTTTTTCTTCTCAGTTCTTTGAGCCATTTCGTGTCACTCCATGGTTACCTTGGACTCTCCATGTCCTTGTTTCAAGGCCAGAGCTTCATGGATACATTTGTAGACGTTTGCCTGCAATCATTCCAAGTTCAGACGCCAGAACACAGCACCTGCATCCTCTGAAGCCCCTTTTGTTTCTGTGGCTGCTGCCCAGACCCAAGTAGATGCTGGGGACCGAGGAGAGGCTACTGCCTAGGGCAGTTTTTCATCTGAGGTAGCTGCCTGTGCGTGCCAGGAATGGTTTCTCTTGGTGCTGCAGTACTGGTGAGACTGTAACCACCCTCAGGTGAGAGGAGGAGAACTGTGGGGTGAGTGCTACCCAGAGAGTCATCCCCTCGCATTGTAAGTGGAAATAAGTCTGTGGTTATTTCCTTTCCCATTTTATCAAATGGTCCCCTGACTGCAGCGATCTGAGGATTTCATTGTTCATCTGTGTCACATTTAATTGTATGTAGGCTCAATTTGTGAATATATATATATAACTACCTGCCTATCTGCCCATCCATTAATTCATCCATTATCGATCCATTGATTGATCGATCCATCCAATAAGGGAAGGTAAACTTATGTACTTAAAGGGACCAAGCAGGTAAAGTAAATGAAAAAAATGGGCTTGACAGTAGGGAGTGGTGGGGACTGTGGTGAGCGAAAGAGTACAGTTCAATGAGCCTCTGTCTACCACATTCCCTGCCTTCCTCTCAGGTTTGATATGTGGCACCTATGGCCACAGTGAACCATCTTTTTCTCAAGAGCTTGGGTTTGAGCAGCCTAGAGGCATTTGGGCAGGGGGAGGGGGCTGGTCCCTCAGTCTTGTGTAGAATCTGTTGCGTAAACTCTGGAATGTGCATCAGTCGCTTTTTATGGTTGCAAATGGCAAGAAACTCAACTCAAACTGATGAAGCACAAGGAGGAATGTACGGGCTCAAGTTACTAAATGTTCAGGAGTGTATCTGCTTCCCTCAGGACTGGGTCTAGGGGCTCAAGCAGGTCATCTGGGCTCCCTCCACCTCCCCTTCTCTCAGTTCTGCTTTCCTTTACGTTGGTCTCCTCTGCTGAAAGGCCTGCTTCATGCGTGTCTCCCAGCAGCTGCAGGCACACACTTTTTTTAGCCTTTTCATATCTAGGGAAAGGAAGCACCTTTTCCCCACAGAAGTCCCAGGATCGGCCCTAACTGTCTTGCCTGAGACTCCATGTTCACTCTTAAAGCAGTTACCGAGGCTGGGAAGGTGGTTTTCTCACTGGCCGGGGCTGGGTCACAAGCCTGTCTGAAGTTGAGAGGTGGAGTGGGGTTGGTTTTACTCAACTGACTGTGGGATAAAGGTGGTTCCCTGGAGGAAAACAGAGGTGCTGTTACTGGAAAGAGGAGGAATGACAGTTAGGCAGGCAGACAGCCCATGCCCACTACAGGGAGGATGGATTCATGGAAGCTTGGGCTCTTATTTAAAATTTATTTTTATTTTTTTGTTAATTCTCACCCAAGGATATTTTCCCACTGATTTTTAGAGAGAGTGGAAGGAAGAGGGAGAGACACACAGAGAGAGAAACATTGATGTGAGAGAGACACATCGATTGGTTGCCTCCCACACATGCCCTGATCAGGGCCAGGAATACGTGCCCTTGACTGGAATCAAACCCAGAACCCTTCAGTCCAAGGGCCAACACTCTATCCAGTGAGCCAAGTTGGGCTCTTATAATGGCGTGAAGCAAGACCCAGGCCATGAAGCAGGACCAGAGCTGCCCACCCTTTCAGCCCTGCCCCCCAGTTTGCGTAGCGACCACCTCTGACCTCTGTCCAGCCCCATCAGACACAGGAGGAGGAGAGCACAGTGCTCAGTGGGCATAGGCTGTCTCTTTTTAAAATATATATTTATTGATTTCAAAGAGGAATGGGGAAGGAGAGAGAGATAAGAACATCAATGATGGGAGTCATCGATTGGCTGCCTCCCGCACGCCCCACACTGTCTTGCATGGCCTCCTATCCACTTCCCAGACCCTTAGGTCTTTGGAAACCTGAGGGTTACTCTAAGCTGTGACTTTCGAAAGTTTTGGAGCTTTGGGAGAAGGCAGTCACCCAAGAGGGTCCTGAAGTGCTTGGATCACTCTGTGAACTTCCAACCAGGGTCCGCTGTTGCAGGAGGCGTTTCCAAGATGAAGGGTGTTCTTTTAGCAGTGCCAGACTTGGTCTCCGAACTCCACTCTCCTGTGTCCAAGCCAGGAACTGAGGCCTCGGAAGACCCATACTTGGAATTTGGAGTCTCTGACTTTCCACCCTGGGCAGAAGCTGCTGGAAAGGAAGAGGGAGCAAGCTATATCTTCAACAGCTGGCGCCCCCGGTGTGGTCTCGTGGGGACCTCGAGTTCTCCATCGGAACTCTGATTCCAGAGGGTGAATCAGGCAGGTGTCTTGTCTGACCTTAGTCACATGTAATCCTCACTGCCAGGAATACCAGCTCTCTTCGGATTGAGCAACAGTTTCCTTCTTGCCCTCAAGGATGATTTTAACTGTTTCCTTGTTTGTTTTGTTGTTATCTTTGAAAATATGGCTACCGAAGAGTAGAATACTAAAAGGAAGATAAAAATAAAAGTATATGGAGTCTGGCTGGTGTGGCTCAGTGAATGAGCATCAACCTATGAACCAGGAGGTCACTGTTCGATTCCTGGTCACGGCACATGCTTAGATTGTGGAGTCGATCTCCAGTAGGGAGCGTGCAGGAGGCAGCTGATCAATGAAGTTTCTCTCTTATCAATGTTTCTCTCTCCCTCTTTCTCTCCCTTCCTCTTTCTTAAATCAATAAAAACATTAAAAAAAAGTAAATAGAGCTCATAAAGGGATATATTTATGAAAACTGTCTATAAGTAAAACTCTGTTTATAGAGGAAGCAGAATTGTTGATGGTGGAAAGCACCCAAGACGCTTACACCCTATCTTATTTGCCACCACAACCCAGTGAAGTTGACAAGGAAGGACCATTTTCTTTTAATATCTATTTTACAGATGTAGAAATAGTAATTAAGACAATCAGCAAGGTCTTGCAATTACTGGGAGAGTTGAATCTAGAACCTGGATTCCTAAATAGTTAGTCTAGTTTTTTAAACGCCTTACTCTACATTCTATGTGCATGTGAAACTTTCCTTTTTTACTTGACTAAACTTGGAAAAAAAGATGTTGATCGAGAGAATAAAGATAATGGGTTCTTAAAAAGTATTCTTATTAATTTCAGAGAGAAAGGGAGAGGGAGAGAGAGATAGAAACATCAATGATGAGAGAGAATCATTGATTGGCTGCCTGCTGCCTGCTCTCCACGGGGGATTGAGCCTGCAACCTGGGCATGTGCCCTTGACCAGAATCAAACCTGGGACCCTTTAGTCCGCAGGGCAACGCTCTATACACTGAGCCAAACTGGCTAGGGCAATGGGTCTTTTTATTAGGTATCTGTAGCCCAAGCTGAAAATAGTCCTTAATCCAAACTAACTCATTAAAATTATAAGAGCTGACATAATTTCAGCCTTCCAGCATGCCATTCATTAATTCACAGTTCTGTTGGTCCATCTGTTCAGAACTTTCTTCATGACACAGTTACTATGTAACTATTATATGCCAGGCCTTGTATTGGCTATTGAGGGTCTAAAGGTAAAAGAGACACTGGTTTCTATTAGGTTTTCTGCTTACCAAAACACCCCAAAACTGGTGGCTTCAAACAGCAACCATTCATTTTGTTTACTATCCTATGGGTTAGTGATTTGATCTGGGCTCAGCTGGGTGGCTCTTCTGATCTTGGCTGGGCTCACTATGTGTCTGTGGTGCGGTGCTGTGTAGGTTGTGGGCTGGCTGGTCTAAAATAGCATCAGCCAGGATGACGCATCTCTGCTTTATAGTCTCTGCTCATCCTCCAGCAGGCTGGCCCAAGCTTGTTCACATGCCAGGCAGCGGGAACCCAGGAGGGCAGAGGAGAAGCTTGCTAGGTCTCTTGAGGCCTGGACTTGGAACTGGAACAACCTAACTTCTGCTGTTACCTATCGGCCAAAGCAAGTCAATGAGTGTATCCCAGCATACGGTTCAGCTTCACAAAGGCAGCCCGACAGCCTCCTACCCCTGTGATGTGCTTAGTCCTGTCTCCTACATGCCTCGTGCCTCTTGTCACTCCTCGACACCTCCCTCTATCCCGCTGGGAAGACCTGCCCTCCTTCCTCTTTCCTTTTCTTTAATTCTACCTGCCTTTCATATTCCACCCTCATAAAACCTTCAGCAGTGATTCCAGATTCAACTGACCTCGCCATTCTTTTTATCGGCAGCACTACTTGTAGACAGCATTTACTACTCACAGGGTATTTGAGTTAGAGGGTGAAGATTCAAAAGAAATATCCCTGCCTTGAAGAGGCCTACTTTCTAGGAAAATGGAAATAAGAAACAAAACCTCCCTCATAGAGGTGTAAGGATTAAAGGAATTATTATGCATACAATGCTTAGCATTGTGTCCGAGACATAGGAAATGCTCCATCTACCCAACATGCCAAGGATTTTATGTGTAATTTAACCCGTGCAACAGTTTTGTGAGTAAAGGGATGTCATTTGCCTAAAGCCATACAGCTAATTAGCAGAAGATCTGAGATTCAAATTCTAGAACTTTTAAAAAAATCTCCGATGAGGGTGGAATCTGATGCGATGGAATGTAAAACAAAAGGTGATGACTCAAATGACTCACGACGTTGTCACAGTAAGATAAAATCCTTGTTCCTTTGGTCCTGCCTCGGTTTGCCTATCTTCAAAATTGGAAGGCAGAAAGAGTCATGATGAGAACTGTTGGCTATAGCCTGTAGTCCAAATTGATTATGGCACAATTTAAAATAACACATGTTTATACAAGAAAGACCTGTAGGGGAATGGAGTATGAGTTTGTGGTAGAGTGCTAGAGTCTCACACTTGTCTTCTTTCTGCAGAAAAGAAAATGGAAATTTCTATTTCTGGACCATGTCCAGACTAGGAACTTCTGATCATAAACCTAGATCTTTGGGTGTTTCTTTTGAGGCCTCCCAGGCTTCAGCATGAAACGGTTGTTCTGCTTTGGACTGAGCGGACCCTCTGATTCCTGGGGCCTGTTGGGGCCCTCTGGTATTTGCGGTCAGTCAAGTAGTTCCCGTCAAACTGGTTTATTTAATGACTGGACCAGATAGAAGCAAAACAACAGGCTAACAGGACTAGTGGGCAGCTCAGTGGTTACCGTTCAACAGTTCTCAGGTGCACTTTGCAGCAGACCTCACCTCTGGGTTCCCCCTTCAGAGATGTCCACGTTTTAATTCCTGGCGCCGGTGAATATATTACCTTGCATGGGAAAAGGGACTTTGCACATGTGATTAAATTAAGGAGTTTGCGATGGGGGAGATTTTCCTGGAGTATGTGGGTGGACCCGACATAAACACAGGGGTCCTTATCAGAGGGAGGCAAGAGGGTCCGAGTCAGAGATGGCCACGTGGCAATGGAAGCGGAAGTCGAAGTGATGCAATGGAGGAGGGAGCCACTAACCGAGGAATGCGGGCAGTTTCTAGAAGCTGGAAAAGGCATGGAAACAGATTCTCCCCTACAGCTTCCAGAAGTAATGCAGCCCTGCTGAAACCTTGATTTTAGTCCTATCCAACTAATTTCAGACTTCTGCCCTCCACAACAGTAAGATAATAAATTTATGTTGTTTTAAGACACTCAAGTTTGTGGTAATTTGTGATAGCAGCAATAGAAAACCAATACACCATCTTCCACATGTCCTGTTGAATGTACCAAAGTTCCAGTCTACTAGGGCTCCTCCTTTCCATCCCAGTGCCCTTTAAACAAAGGTGATGGATGGTTGGCTGTACCCCACCCCCAGCTCAGAGATCTGTGCTATGCGTTAGGTCCCTGCTGGTGGGGATGGCTTTGCACTGAACCATCCACACAGTCAATGGTTGTGCTTTTCACCACTGACCCTAGTGGCTAGATAGCTCACTGGTGGTGGCGGCGGCGGCGGCAATCTGAACCAATGGCATTGAGCTATTTTATTTTTTAATATATTCTGCTGCTGCTCATCTGTGTGGGCAGCGAGGCCAGTGGAACAGACAACTGTGAGTTAACGCACGAGCTGTCTTTTTCTGCCACTAGTGGTAGCAGCGAGTGGAAAGTGGGACCCCACGTCATAGAAACAACTGTGATATTTACTGACCACTCACAGAGAGGTTATCTCATCTGTTCTCAGTGGTCATTTGAGGAGAGTCTTATTATATCTCCATTTTACAGCTGAGGAAAGGGAAGCTCAGAGATGTCTACAGGCCAGGCAGCCAGCAAAGGAGGAGCCGGGTCTCAAACCTGGCATCTTCATGGCAGTTCCCAGCCCTTCACCAAAATGCTTTGCTGCCTCTCCTATGGTGCAGGATGCATGGGATAGGCATTCCTTACTCATTTACTGGCTAAATGGACGAATGGCTGTCATTCACAGAAGCCAGAAGCAGTGTAGTGAAACCCCATCCAGAGGTGGCGGGGTAGACCAAGCGGCTGCCCGGAAAGCCAGCCGGACAACCAGAAATGTACTCCTGCCGGCGCACATTCCAACAGGCCCCAGGAATCAGAGGGTCCGCTCAGTCCAAAGTTACAAAAGTAACCTGGAGCTGGCCGCCTTACTTAGCATCTTGCATCTGGCCTCCTCGGCAGGCCCAAATACTTCTTATTGAATTTGCTGGTGTCCTCCGTCCAGCTCCTCCAGGTGCCGAGCAGGGAGTGAGGATGGTGATCTCTCAGGCTCTCCCTTCCCCTGGGATTCCCTCACCCCATCGTTGGATGCTTCCAATGGCCCAGCTGGTCCTCCAGGGGGAAGCTGGGTGTGGGCTTGTTCCTTTCCTTTCCAGCTCCCTGAACACGGAAGCGAGATGGGGGAGAGAGTGACGATGGCGGTAAACTGAGTGTGGAGCTGCAGGGGCTTTGCCTGCTTAGCAATGACCAGGGTCCCTAATCGACTGGCAGCCTGTGCGGGTGTTTCCTCCGTTTGCTTTCTTTCAGTCTCGCTTTTGTGAGAAAGAAGAGGAGTTACTACTGACGAGCCTCATGCCAGATAACGAGTAGAAGGCAAGGGACCCAGCCGTCTCCCCGCCTCCCGCCATCCCCAGCCATGTCTTGTCAGCCTAGTGGCGGGCTTTGCCCAGCCAGTTCCTGTGGGACGATGCTGCTTTGTCCAGTGGCCTTGCTAACGCAAGAAACATTCAGACCTGTAAAGAGTTTTTGTGAGTTTATGTGAGTCAAACTGTGGACAATTGCCAGGAAGCAGAATCTCAACATATTGAGAGAATGCTCTGGAGAACGGCGGTTTTTCACCTATTTCTATAAATTACCAGCAAAGGAGGAGATGGAAGTGGGTAGCATGAAACCCGTTGGTGATAGATTAGGGAGGTGGGAGAAAACATAGCGGGGGGGGGGAAACCTCCGGATTGAGTAAAAAGTAAAATGATAGACACATGCTTCTTTTAACAGAGGTGGGTGCAGGATGGTCAACAGTCAGCAATTAACGTGCTAACAATAACAATGAGGGAATCGGTGGTCCCTGCCCTGGGGCCCCGACACATGGTTGTGCCCCGAGGAAGCATTGGTTGTACCTTGAGGGGTCTGAAAAAACGGGAAGTTACAAGTCACCCTGACATTCCGAAGGTTTGTTATCTTAGATGCAAAAAGACAGTAGGCTCAAGTTAAGATCAAAGTTGATCTTTCTCGGGGAAGATACAGGCCTAGGACCTAGTCTGCTTTTTAATTTAAGAAGTTTTCGTTTTAGACCATCCTTTGTGGTTACTTTCGGTCTCTGAGTTTGCATGGCCGCCTCGCAGGCCTTCCCGGAGCCTGTCAGGTTAGCATGTGGCCCCTTTTTGACCACAGCCTCATGGCTGCTGCCTGACACTTTTCGTTTTCTTTTTCTCCAAATCTCCCTCAAATTATTACTTCATTTGCAGTGCTGGTCAGGGCAGGGCAATCTATTGATTTTCCTTCTTTTGTTCTCAGTTTCTCCATATATTCATTGGGTCTAATCATGTTTGCCATTCTCCTATCTTTAGGGGAGATTAAATTTTTGGTGTTTAAAGGGAGGGATGGAGAATGTTTTGGATTGGTGTGACGACGGTATTCGAATTCCAGCAGTGCCCAGATTTTAAGATGAAACCCAGCTTTTTATTTCAGTAGGGTGTTTTTTTTTTCTTCCTTTTTTAAAAAGAACATTCTGGATGTTTTCCAAACAGGCTGTAAAATGCTGGGGGAGGAAGCCTTTCACCTAGAGATGTCACATCAGTGATTTAAAATTTGGAGGGGCTGAGGGAGAGGAGGTGCGGGACAGCTCTGGAGATTGGGGCCCCATCTCACGCTGGGTCCCTGGAAATGGCCTCTGCTAATTGGACCTCGTGCTGTCAGGACACATCAGACAGGGACAGGGCGATACCCCAGCTGGGTGGGGGTGGAGTGGTCCGCAGGAGCCGGTGTCGCTGCGGCCTGGCCCCAGGAGCGCTTTGTTACCCAGGGGAAGGCGAGCGGGGGAAGGAGAGCGGCCAGCAGTCATGTGGACGGAGGTCAGGAGGCTGTGCTGAGCTGGTTCTCCAGGAGCCCAGGAGAGCCAGGACCCAAGTGTGAGCTATTTTGGGCTGCGCGGTGGCAGAGCTGGTGTGTGTGTGTGTGTGTGTGTGTGTGTGTGTCCTCAGAGCGAGGATGTTTGCCTCCAAGAATCACTTCCAATACTAGAAATGTGGCTTTTTTTCTCTCCATTGCCTTTCAAAAAGAAAAATAAAAGCCCTAAGTCGCTGAATGGTGTTAATGGGGAAAATAAATTCTGGCTGCAGGGAGGAGGCGAGGAAGCACAGTCCCTCCGGGTCTCGCAGCAGGAAGCCTTCCCCTTCTTTTTGTTGCTGCCCGGCCCCTTCGCCCTCCCCTTCCCGAGTTTCCTTGTGACCGTCCAGGCATGGGGGTGGAGGGTCTGTGCCTGTGGGCATGTTTTGCTGAAGTGCTGGTATGTGCCAAGGACAAGCACATGGCTCCCAGCTGGCTCTGCAGGAAGGAGTCGTGGGGACATGTTCCAGTCCCCTGACTGGTCAGCACTCACTGTGGCCAAGCAGCGCCATGCCTCTAGGTCACAGTGACTCCAGGCAGCGGGGAGCCGTCCACCCGCTCCTTAACCCATTCCCACTCCCCCGGCCCTGTCCAGGTCTCGGGTGGCTTGCGCGTCTCTGAGCGGCCTGCCAGGACTGGGTTGGAGTCGTGGCCCTCCTGCAGGAGGAAGGGACTGGCCACGAGGCAGTGCAGACTGGTCAGACATTGAAGCCTCTGGACGTGGGGCCACCTGTAGCCTATTCCCAGCTCTGCCACTTAGCATCTCTGGGGTTTTGGTTCAAGTCCTGTCCTTGCTGAGCTCCAGTGTCTTCATCTGTGAACATTAGAGTGAACATATGCAAATGGCAGCCGATACTGTCCCCGGCCGATAGCAGTTGCTTGACGCATGGCACTGCGATGACTGAAGCTGTGATGTTGGCTTTGTTAGAGCTACCAGTACACCATCTGCAGAGTCCCTCCTACAGCGCAGGCTCTTGGGGGCATCGAGCAGGAAGAATGGTGGAGAGAGAACTGGAAGGGTCCGTGTCAGAGGTCAGCACAGAGACCTGACCCCAGCAAAGGGGACTCTTGGTTGGACCTGACAACCACGGTTTTATTCTAGTCACGGGCAAAAGCTGGCTGTGGTCCTTGCACGCTGCCCCAGGGGACCCCTCTCCCTGCAGTATTGCCTTGGAAGTTAGCAAAGGGGCTGGTGGGGCCCAGGCCAAGAGCAGAGGCTGCCAGGGCAAACCTTCAAGCCACAAGTCAACATTTATTTATAGGTCTTGGAGGGAGAGGGCACCCCAGGCCCTGAAGTGGCAGCTGCAGGCAGCAGGGGGCAGGAGGCAGGGGCAGAGGAGAGGGTGGGGACGGTGGTGGGTGGGGAGATGGTAGAGGTGCAGAGGCCAGGAGGTATTTGTGTGTTGGAGAGTCAGGGTTCCAGCAGAAAGCAGTAGATTCAGAGTAGACTGTGGAGTGTTTAATAAGATGGCTGTTCATAAAAAACATGGGCAGGGGAATATTCAGGAGGATAGTTCACACCCTGGGGGCTAGGTCAAGGGTAGGGGAGAAGGTCACAGGGATCTAAGATGGTAGCCCTAAGGAGAGGGCTGCTAGACAGGAGCCGTGACCTTTAGTGGAAGGATGCAGCCTCTCCCCAGTGACCCCGCACAGAGGCGGCGAGGGGAATAAATACTGCATCTCACACTCTTCCTTCTCTCTGGTTTGCCATTGGCACCTGCCATTGGCCCAGGCCATCAGAAGCAGAGGGAAGGGGACAAGTGGTTCAACATACAGGACAGACTCTTGGAGGCACCGAGCAGGGGGAGGGTGGTGGAGAGAGACCTAGAAGGATCACTGTAAGAGGTCGGCACAGAAAAGCAAGGGATGGGGAGAAGTAAGCCTGGGGACATTTGGGTGAAGACAGAACAGCTACTGAGGGAACCCAGCTAGATCAATATCATGGACTCTGGGAGGCAGACAGACAGGGAGGAATCTTACCCTACTTTTGTGTGGTCTTGGGTAAGCTGTATCACCTTTCTAAGCCTTAATTTCCGCATCTATAAAATGGGAATGAATGATAAAGATACTATTCTCTACCTCATAGTGGGGCACAGTGAAATACTGAAGTGCTCTGCAAGGTGCCTGGTACAGGGGAAAGGCTCTATAAATGAAGATAGAACAGGTAGTGGGGTTTGCTTAAAACATATGTCCAAATGAGGAGCCAACATGTATTGTGTAAGGCCCAGTGGGGGTATCATTTAGACAACTAATATTTATCGAATGTCTACCCTATGCCACGTACCCAGCTGGAGTCACTGGGGATACAGGGGTGAGCAAGTTAAACCAGTCTTTCTCCCAGGGAGCTTATGTATCAACTAGAGGCCCTGTGCACGAAATTCGTGCACTGGGGAGGGGGGGGGTCGTCCCTCAGCCCGGCCTGCACCCTCTCGCAGTCCAGGAGCCCTCAGGGGATGTCCGTCAGTCGGGCATCCTTAGGGCTGCCACAGAGGCTGGAGAGGCTCCCACCACCGTGGCTGTGCTCACCAGCTGTGAGCCTGGCTTCTGGCTGAGCTGTGCTCCCCCTGTGGGAGCACACTCACCACCAGGGGGGCAGCTCCTGCGTTGAGCGTCTTCCCCCTGGTGGTCAGGGCACATCATAGCGACTGGTTGTTCCATCATTTGGTCGATTTGCATATTAGCCTTTTATTATATAGGATTGGGGAAAGACAGGTGGAAAGTAAATATAAATAAAATCATTTTTAATGGTTGGCAAAGTGCTAAAAAGACCACAAACCAGTGTGATGGGTAAAGAATGAGTGCTGTAGATAAGAAGTTTGGGGCCTGGTCAGCGTGGCTCAGTGGTTGAGCACCAACCTATAAATTAGGAGGTCACGTGGCTCTGGAAGCAGAACATCATGCTGCTGCTGTCACCAGAAAGGGGGCCCGGCCCTGAGCGGGTCAGCCTCAGGCTGACTGGGAGTGTGTGGGTTCTTGACTTAGAGCAGGAAAACTTTCACAACAGGAGTTCAGGGGATTTTGAGAGGACGTTGATTAAAGCTGGGGACAGTGAGACAAGGACGGGCCTAGGATAGAAAAAGCAACAGGAGAGCCTAGGTGGGGAAACGAGCCGAGGCTGGGCTGCTTGGGCTCACTGAGAAGTCAGAGAAAAGGGGGTCTTGGGGACAGGTTCAGGGTCAACCTGGGATGAGCTGCTGCTGCCCATTGCTCCCTCTCTGCCCATTGCTCCCTGTCTCATGGGATCCCTTAGAGCAGTGGTCGGCAAACTCATTAGTCAGCAGAGCCAAATATCAACAGTACAACGAGTGAAATTTCTTTTGAGAGCCAAATTTTTAAAACTTAAACTTCTTCTAACGCCACTTCTTCAAAACAGACCCGCCCAGGCCGTGGTATTTTGTGGAAGAGCCACACTCAAGGGGCCACAGAGCCGCATGTGGCTTGCCAGCCCCAGTTTGCCGACCACGGCCTTAGAGTTTAGGAGGTGCCGGTGGGGGAAGAAAGGAGGAAGGGGAAGGCTCCTGGGGGTTTGTTTTGGGGGTTTTAATGGCTGAGAGTTTAGGGGAAGTCTTGGGGAGATCAATAGAATGTTCATCAGTTTATGCTAATGAATCAAAAAGACATTTATTTTCTTAACTTCATCTCTCCTTGGGTGTGGTTGGCCCAAATGGCACTAATTGGATTTCTGCTATCTGTCTCCCTGAGTAAGGTGACTTAAACTCTTTACCCTTTGGTTGGGAAGGAGAAGTGCAAACCATTTACACCTAAGTGTCCTTGGTTATAGAAGGTAGGATGTTGCGATTTACTAGATGGCTGTAAACTACTTGGCTGTGTATCTGCCCAGTTTCCCTATTCCGCTCGTCCTGGCGACTAGCCTGTCTCACGACTGGCATCTCCCTCCAAGGTGACCGTGAGCACTCAGAGGCAAGTTCTTGGCCTGGCACCTCTTCACGCTCCATGACCATTAGCTGTTGGCTGTTGTTATTATTACTTTGATAAACGTTATTTTAGAAAAAGGTGGTCTCAATAAGTGGGTCAATACAATATAAAGTGTTCCTCGGGCTCAGCGTACACTTACCGTCGAGGCAGAGTGGAGCGTTGGTGAGAGTATGGGCTCTGAGACGAGGCGGCCAGTTCAAAGCCTGACTAGGCCCTCCTTAGGGGGCCCTCAGCCTATGACTTCAGCTGAACCCCAGTGTCCTTACTGTAGAATGTGGGATAGTAATAGCTTCTCTCTCATGGGGTTGCTACAAACACAGAATGCATTACTGTTTCTAAAGCACCTGGAACCGGGCCAGCCCACAGTGAGGGCCGCCTGGAGCACCAGGTTGCTAAGACTCAGGTGTGCAATGCCAGCCCGAGGACCTGGGGACCGAGGCCCCTGCTCCCAGGAGCTTGCTCACAGTGGGTCTGGGACACGTGTTTAAGGAGATCCCGGCACCCAAGGCACTGTATGACGGTTACTGAATAAGTGGCCAGACCTTAGTGGAGGGAGGCATCATTGGAGGACTGGTGAGGGGAGGCTTTGAGGAGGGATGTGAAGACAAGAAAAGAAAATTAATGCTAACCAGCTCTGATGTTATCAGTCAGGAGGAGACAAACACAATCCAATCAGTCTCCCCCAAGCACGGCTTTCGCCCTTCCTGCATGGCCTTTCTCAGCAGTCTGCAACCCCCAGGCCCAGCCTCAACTTCACTCTCAGGCCTATGGATGAGGGGCAGCCTCCTAACCCCCTCTGTCAGCTCCCATGGAGCCCTTAAATCTCCTGGAAGTTGTTGAGACTCTTTTACCTTCAACTTCACCCACACCAGAGCAGTAAGGAAAGGTTAGAGGTCAGAGGACAGAGGTCGGGTGCTCGGAGGATGGGGGTGAGGGTGGATAGCACTGTTTATGGAATCAACCAGAACCCCGTGTGCCTGGCAACTGGCAGATACTTCTGGTAAGATAAGTGGAACCCTCTGCAAGGTAATTATTAGAGAACATAAATTCCCCAGATAACCTGTCTTGGGAGGAGATATTGATGGCTGTGGGGCATGTGCTGGAGGTTGTGCTCGCTCCACTGAAATTGGCTCCTGTCCCCCAGCCTCTTCCTTTCCCCTAATCAGCCTTTCATCTAATCAGCTCCCCTGCCCATCCATCCTCCCCCACAGAGCTCAGCCTCTGGCTCAGGTTGGCTCTTTTGGACTTTTTTTTTTTTTTTTTTTTTTTGACTCTTAATGATGAAGGTCCCAATACAGAGCACAGCCACGTGCATCCCTGTGGTTCTACAGGATTTGGGGGAAAGGTACAGCCCCCCTGAGGAAAAGCTTATAAGAATAGAAGAAGGCCCTGCGCTTTGCTTGGGCCCAGGTCCCCAGGATGAGCATTAATTGAGTGCTGCTGAGTCAGCGTCAGGCTCCGGGAGGGGCTGGGGCTGTACCTGGTCACAGGGATGGAGACAAGCACCTGCCTCGTCCCTTGATTTGGCTCTGCCCATATCCCAGCAGTTGGAACATGTAAGGATAATTCTCTCCATTTGACAGATGAGCGCCTGGGGCCCAGAGGGGTTGAGAGACTTGTCAAAGACCTACAACAGCTAAGTTCCAACTTCAACCTGGGACCGAGGTCCAGCCTTGATTCCCCCATTAGCCTGTCACCCCCACATGAGATGATAGAATGTCCTCACCAAAACAGCCGAGGGCTGGGATGCTTCTGTGAGCCTTATGCTGATCCTCTGGAGAGGAGAGAGATGGGTGAGCCAGGCAGGGAGGCACTGTGGGTCGAGGAAGCCTGGATAGGAGCCTTGGCTGGTACCTGGGGGCTCTTGCCTTTATTTGGAGTGAGGGAGGCAAGGGGCACCATCCTGTTTGACAGAGAACACCCCAGGGCGGGGCACTGCTCTCTCTTCCCCCACTGCCTCAGCTGTAGCCCTTTTCCACCCCCCAGGAGGAAGTGAGGCCTGTGCATCTGTGAGGAGCGTCCTTCCGCCCATTGGCCGAAAGCATTTCCCAAATGAAAAAGGGCTTTCAGGGGAAGCTAGAAAAATTAATTTTCAGCGTTGAGTTTTGCTTGCTGTAGTTAACAATCATTATTAAATAGGTAGGGTGAGCTAGTGCTTGTTTTCCTTAGTATTAACTGTATTTATGGGTTTTTATTAAGTTGTACCAAGCTGGGATAATTGTAAAAAGATTTGCTTAAGCTGCGTGGCTCTGGGGCCTCCCATTCTACTTTCTGTCATTCCAAGGATGGAGTCTTTTCATTACTCAAGTCTTATGCTATCAACTAAAAGTCAGAGGGCTTTTTCTGTAAAGGCCCATTCTAGGTAAATATTTAGGTAAATATTTTAGGCTTTGCAGGCCACGCGATCTGCTGGATCTCCTCATCTCTACCACTGTAGTGTGAAAGCAGCCACAGACAATATGCAAGCGAATGGGCATGGCTGCCTTCCTATTGAACTTGACTTACAGACATTCCTGGTGGGCCGGGTCTGGCCCACGGGCTGTGGTTTGCAGACCCTGCTATACACCTGGAGAAGTCCCTCAACTAGGAACCTGGACATGGTCTACCGTCGGCACTGCTCCTGTGTGACGGAGGGAAATCCCTTCACCTCTCTGGTTATTGATTTTCCTTGTAATACAACAGAAACACCAGACTGGACAATCTCTGACCCTCTGGGATTCTTTTATTTTTTTTAAAAAATATATATTTTATTGATTTTTTTACAGAGAGGAAGGGAGAGGGGTAGAGAGTTAGAAACATTGATGAGAGAGAAACATCGATCAGCTGCCTCCTGCACACCCTGCACTGGGGATGTGCCTGCCCCCAACCGGAATCGAACCTGGGACCCTTCAGTCCACAGGCGGATGCTCTATCCACTGAGCAAAACCAGTCATGGCCCCTCTGGGCTTCTTAAATCTGGCTCTTTAGTTATTTGAATCTGGCATCTTTCTTTTCCTCCTGTCAGTAGGTGTTTGGAACCACAGGGGCTCTCAGGGTCCATCACTCCTTACTCACTTGGGGGATATATTTGGTTTCTAAACCACAGCATACATTTTGCATTTCTCTAAGGGTGTCTTTTCAGGCAGCCCCATCCCTGACCCACTTCTTGGGTTACTGGGAGGTGGCTCTGTGAGAGGAAAGTCGACATCTGGACAGTTTGGCAGTTTGGGAAACCCAGGCGCAAAAAAGAGAAATACTTAAGATTGCCCAGCAAATCAGTAATGCTCTTAGAGAGACCGGTGCCTCCAGAACAAGAAGTGTTGTTCAAGTTATTCTAGTCCTGGAGGCACCACCCACTGTGAAGGGGCAATGGGCCCTGTGAGGCTGATAGGATAGTGGCTAAGAGCAAGGTTCTGGTCTGAAATTGCCTGGGCTTATATCTTATTTCTCTTGTCTGTGAAATAGGGGGAATAGCAAAGTGCTTAGAAATGTGCCTACCACACACAGTAAGTGCTCAATAAATGGTGGCCATGCCGCTATTAATATTATTAACATCACCGTGTCATCCTTCTATACATATGTGTTGGGTGACTCTTCCTCATCTTTATGCTAGACTCATCTTTAACTTTTGGATTGGAGATGGGGCTGAATTCTTTGCTCCTGACCTGTATAATAAGTGACTTTTGCTGAGGTGGAAAGATTGAGGGAAGAAGACTAGAGGGGGAAAGGAAGGGAAGGAAGGAAGGAAGGAAGAAAGGAAGGAAGGAAGAAAGGAAGGAAGGGAGGGAGGGAGGGAGGAAGGAAGGGAGGGAGGGAGGGAGGGAGGGAGGGAGGGAGGAAGGAAGGGACTTGGGTTCATGAGGAAAGGAGGATCAGATTCTAAATTTAGTCATGTTCCCTTTATAGTTGATGGGATGGGAAGAAGAGACCTTCCTAAGCAATATGGAGGTTTGACATCCTTTGTCATTACGAGAGCAGATTTAGGTATTTCACCTTTCTTTTGGTTTTAGTTTCCCAGGATATAAATATTAGTATATTTTTATTGATTTCACAGAGAAAGGGAGAGGGAAAGAGAGATAGAAACATCAATGATGAGAGAGAATCATTGATCGACTACCTCCTGCACGTCCCCTACTGGGGATTGAGCCCACAACCCAGGCATGTGCCCTGACTGGAAATCGAACCATCCCATCACCTCCCAGTTCATAGGTCAACCCTCAACCACTGAGCAACACTGGCCGGGCCCCAGGATGTTTGTACCAATTTCATCAGAGAACTCAAATTTGGGGACATGACCAGCCTCTTGGTCAGCCTGGCTTTGTTCTGTCCTTATTAAAAGGTTTCCAAGTGTGTGCCTCAAAAAACAGCAGGTCCGAGGCAGTTTGCACAGGTGGCTGCCAAGAGAAATTGGGGTGACTGTGAGCCTCGTGGCAGGTTAAATGAGACTCAGTGCTTCTTTGTTTGCCTTGATGTCCCTGAGAAGGACGCCTGGAGATCACTTGGTCTGCAGGGTGTTTGCTTCTGCAGGCTGATTTAACCAACTCTGACAGGAGGGCAGAGGTCCTCCAGCAAGGTCAGGACCACAAATCCCATCCCAGCAGGTGCATGATGAGGAGACAGCGCCCTCCGGATGACCTTCAGGTTCCCATTGATTTCCCGTCAAGTAGTGCTTCCCCACCCCCGTCCGGCCCCTGCCCCTGCCACTACCTGTAGGCTCAGGGCTATGGATAAGGACATGGATCAGTTTTCTGAGAAAGAACACGCAGAAGAGGTTAATTCAGAGAGAGGCCCTTTAAGGGACGTGGAGTTGCTACGTTGGGGACCATCTTCTGGCACTACTGGTTTACAGTGCTAATATCAGGCCTGGAATGTCCTTTTGGGGCTTAGAAAAGAGTGGCTGATGTCACAAATGGCATCATTTATCCACTTGGCCCCACTTCTCTCCAGGTTTTGGAGTGTGGAGGTGGCATTGTGGGGTCATGAGTAAGATTCACATATGAACAGTGAAATGGGTCCCTAACCTACTGTCAGAAGTGTGTTGGGCAGAGGGGACCAGAAGGGAGAAGTTGGCAGTGTGAGCCTCATTCCCTGCCCTGGGGCCTCTCCCAGCACTGACCTTCTTGCCCTCTGGAAGATCAGGCTTCCATACCATCCAAACTGTTTGTTGCAGGTAGACCTAGATCTTTTATTTATTTGTTCAGTGTATCTGTTAAACATTTCATATGTGCCAAATCCTGCATTAGGTCAAGGGATCCAGTCTTATACTGGGGAAGGAAGACCCTCATCTCACGGAGCTCACAATTTTATGTAGAGACAATCAGCAGGCAAAGAGAGAAAGGAGGGAAAAATCTTGAAAGTGGTAAGTATTATGAAGAAAATAAAGTAGCATATGAGATAGCAAGGGCTAGGGCAGGAGTTGAATAGAGTGGGCTACCCTTGATAGGGTAGGTTGAAGAAGGAGAAGGAGAAGCCAACCAGGAGATGATCTGAGAGGAATGTATACCAGGAGGAGGGAGTAGCATATGCAAAGGTCCTGAGGTGAAATGATCTTGGTATATTAGAGGGACAGAAAGAAGTATAGTGAGGATGGAGTCCAGTAGGCAAGGAGGGCAGGAGACAAGGTGGAGCAGGAGAGGTGGGCATGGCCTGACAGTCTGGGGCCTGCAGCCACGGGAAAGAGTTCAGATTTTATTCTGAGTGCAATGAAAAGCCATTGGAGGGATCTAAGGAGGAGAATGCCATAATCTGATTTCCATTTAAAAAAGATCATTTGGTCTTCTGTGTTGAGAATTGACTGCAGAAGTATGTGTCCTTTGTGGTGGTGTTGGAAATGCCAATATTCCCGTTACTGGAGGAGGCAGCAGGGAGGCCCTTCGATTCCAGCAGCAAAGATGGACTCTGAGGATGTGTTTGTGCAAGAATTGTCTCTGATCAGTGGTGAGCTTCTGCTGACAATCACACCCAGGGGACAGCATACTGGTGCCCAGCTCATTGTTGGCGTTTCAGAAAGGACTCAGCCTAGAATCCAGGAACGTAAAAATATTTTCCAGTCAATGAGGTTTCTGTGGTGGGTGTGTGTTTTTTTCTAGGTATGCTTCACCCAAGATAAAGCAGTCTTTTTTTTTTTTTTTTACTTTTGAAAGTTGGTTGCATTCTACACATTTTTTAGTCTCTGGAGGAGACATTTATTTTGTCACGTCTGGATGCCATTTGGAAGGCAAACCTGGGACACAGAAAAGCTGCAGTCTTCTTCCTCCCCAGAGCACCCCCCTCTCCTGACCGTCCCCCCCCCCACACCCCCATTATTTACTGGAAGGAACCACACTGCTTTCCTCCCTCCTTCAGTCTCTTGTCCTTGGCAGCCCCTTGTCTTCAACCCTGAGTTGCATATGTCATCAGAACACCCAGCGGCAGCTCAGAAATCATGGCCAGGTTCAATATAAATTCCGTCTTGCTTAGATAGCTTTGCATAATAAGTCCCTGAAAAGTCTTCACCAGAGTGGATGCTGCAAAAGGAATTTATTGGGTCTAGCAGGCCCAAACGTCAGATTGAGTGGCATTCAAGTCATAATGGGGGTTTTAGGGTTCAAAGTCTTCATCTGACAGCTTTTGCAAGGCAGCGCCCTTGTCCCCAATATGCCTTTCCTGTGATGTTATGAAAGTCAGAATCACTGCCAGGGTGACCACTCTAAGGATGCCTTGACCAGGCCTCTGGGATGCTTTGTTAAGGACGAAGACGTCTGTGGGACTAGTCTGCTACAGGTTAGTGCTTCCAGGTTAACGCATGCCACCTGCCCGAAAAATTTCCCCCAGGAACTAAACCAGCCCAGTTCATTGGGCCTTCCAATTCTGCCATTAAAATATGGCCCAAGAGCCTCACAAGGCCCTCTTGCTCATGTCCTTGCTTTGGAGGTTGGGGAGCTATCTTTAGATAAGCGAGTTTCAGATTTCTCAATCACTGGGGGATCTGTCAGAAATACAGATACCTAGATCTCATCTCAAGCCTACAGAATCAGAATTTCATGGGCCCCCGCCCGCCCCACCCCCACTGATTCTGCCACAAACCAAAGTTTGCATCCAGAGCCCTAGGCCATTCTCCTGGAGAGTGGGGTGATGGCATGCTTGATAAGCACCAAGGGATGCTTATCAGCAGATGACAGCACATAGTGAGCTTCTTGTAAAGTTCAGAGAAGGAGAATCTCTGCAACTTGTGGTGTGAATATTGTAGATGGAGAAATGGAAAAAATCCCAAGAGCTGAAGTGAACATCCTAGGAAAAATTCAGTAGGATTTGAACTTGTAGGTTACCTGTTTTCAGAGGCCTAATCCTGTGCTGTGGACAAGCCAGATAAACTTCATATGGAGAAACTTTTCTAGTGTCCCAAGCCTCTCTCAACTCTGAAGCTTCCATTAGTTTGCTAAGGGACGGCGTGACGTTTCAATCAAGCAATCCATATTGACCACATCCTTCTGAATTCCCTGCATTATGCTTGGTTGAGTCGCGCCGAGTATGGAACTCTTAGTCCCTGTCTTCAAGATGCTATAATCTAGTCGGGTGGGGAGAGACGAGGAGGGCAGTTCAGATGGGGCACACACAAGTGAAACACGCGGGGAGCTCAGAGAAGGCAGAGAGCAAGCATCATTGGCCGGGATAAGTGGGAGGCTTTCTAGAAGAGGCCGGACTCAGTCAGACCAAGGGCAGGAGGCAAGGATTCCAGGTGGGAGGAAGCATTTTGGTGGAGCCCAGGGGTAGGGCTGTCTGCTTCATGTATGTGGAAAGATCAGATTATTCACCCATTATTTCTTCATTCACTTCAACATGGCAAGCTGTGCTGGGCTTGGGGACAAAGTGACAAACAGCCAGATGCGGTCTCTACATTTGGGGCAGGCTGCAGACTTCTGGGATCATTACGCAACAATTTCGGTGTTCTCCTGGATGCCTGAGTTTCCACCTCTGCCACCCACTGCCTTCTGTCCTAGGACAGAGGTTTGGGCGGTCACGGAACAGTGTTGAAGACACTGCAGTAGTGAGGGTGGTGTGTATGGGTGCCGCGTGGAGGGCACTGGCCAGCCCAGGCAGAGGGTCATTCACAAAGTGGCAGATAATATTACTGTTTGGGGGAAGGAGGAAGGAATGACCACTGATCATACCCACATGTGGGAAGTAGAATTTAGACTCAGGGAGGATGAGTAACTTGCCTCAGGGTTGTGCAGCCAGTAAGGGGTGGAGCTGCACTCAGATCTGCCTGATTCCAAGTCTCTGTCCTTTTCCCTCTGCTCCCCATACCCCTACCCCCCCATACTTCTCCGAGGGCCTTGACGGCTTGGTAGAGGAATTTGGGCACCTTTGAGAGCCATCTGGGCTACTATACTGACAAGTCCAAGACTAAATGCTGGGTTTGAGGGAGAGTTCTTTTTGTCACGGTGGGTAGGAGAAATGTTACAGGGATTGTAGTCAGGAGCCTGCTGCAATAACCCGGGAGCTGAATAAAGTGAGAGCGATTGCAGACATTCATATTTTTTTTTCCTAAAGTTGCAAGTAGACAGCCATGCGATCTGAAACACCAACCTATTTGTGCAAAAAACTCAGGAGACCACGCCCATGCATGCCGCATACGCTTTACCACTCTCATTTAAACCCCTACCACAGGCGAGTGGCAGAGGAACTGTTGGAAGCATTTCAACAAAGACTTATTAGGCACCTACTGTGTACTGGGCTCTCTGTACAGGACACTGGGGCAAATCAATAAAAAGGCCAAGTATGCACCGCCCCAGGGGGAGCTTTTCCTGTTGAAGTTTATGTGAGCGGTGCTCCCGGGAGTTGTTCAGTGCAAGGCCTGAGAGGCCGTGTGCAGTGGCCCTGTGAATGTGGCCTGTGCCCTCGTGGAGTTTTCAGTTTAGTAGGGAAGACAAATATTAAGCAATGAGTTGAGTTGAAACTGATATGTTGATATTATTAATAGTAGTATTATTGTTGTCTTTGTTGGAAGGGGATAGGATGAGGGAGGAAGGGGATTGGAATCTCTTACCCATTACCGACAGCCCTTTCCTATTTTAAATACCAGAAACACTGTCTTAGTCAGCTTAGGCTGCTATAACAAAACAAACATAGACTGGATGGCTTAAACAACAGACATTTATTTTTCACAATTCTGGAGGCTGGGAAATCTGAGATCAGGTTGCAGCACAGGCTAGTTCTGGTGATGGTTGAGGGTTTTCTTCCGGACTTGCAGATGGCTGTTCTCATGCTGTCTCTTCACATGGGGGATGGAGGAAAGAGAGAGAGAGAGTAGGGGGCGGGGGGTGAGGGGGGTGGGGAGAGGAGAGAAGAGAGAAGAGATTTCTCTTCTTATGAGGGAACTAATCCCTTCATCCCCAAATGTTGCATCTCCAAATATCCACACTGAGGGTTGGCCTTCAATATGTGAATTTGGGGGGGACACACATTTCAGTCCATAGCAAACACTAAACTTGGCTTTGTGTCAAGGGCAGCTGTAGGGACAGTGTAACTATGAGGAAAGCGAAAAGCTTCCCACCTTGCCCAATATTGCCCCTCTCTTGCTAGGTATAAAACACTTCATAGCCCGGCCGGCATGGCTCAGTGGTTGAGTGCTGACCTATGAACCAGGAGGTCATGGTTTGATTCCCCTCTCTGAAATCAGTAAAAAATATATTTTAAAACAAAACGAACAAAACACACACACACACACACACACACACACAAAATAAACATTACATAAATGGGAGATGGTTTTCCATGCCTCAGTTAAACATACTTAAGTGCAAACAGGAGGAAGTTAGTCTATTGGCGTAGATGAGTTTTGTTGTGTTTGTGGGCAGCTGGGGAAGTATGGGTAGCCGGGTGGGACCGCAGAAAATCCAGGTGGCCGCACACCAAAGAGCAGCCCCAGGGGAAGGAGGGGGCAGAAATCCCGCCGGGGGGCCAGGGCTTCTGTTTATCTCTGCTGATCCCTGTTTTTGTGCACACAGATCTGTGATGGGCCAAGGTCCTTTTTTACAGTCAAAGGGGATTTGTGGCCATGCAGTGGGAATGGAGGAAAAGGGACAAACCCTAAGAAAGGAAAGAATTCAGTGCCAGATGGAGTGAAGGAAAGGGAAGGTCCAAGGACAGCTTGCTAGGGAGATAGGAGAGCAGTTCCTCTCCCCACCCCCAACCCTAGAAGAATGGAGGCTGGGGGGGGGGCGGGGGAGGGAGCAGGTTCTGGCAAGAGATGAGGAAGTTGCTTTTGGACAGGTGTTTGAGGTAAGGCAGGACACCTGACCTTGGGTCAGAACACAGGACCAGAGGGACAGTGACGAGCCAGAGAGCCCAGGTGTCTGGGTCGGAGGGCTGGGTCTGGAATCTATGAGAACAGCAATCAGGTCTCCAGGGGGAGGGAAGTGAAAGTGTGAGGAAGGAGAGGAGCAAGAGTCTTGAGGGGTGTGTGCGTGCTATGGGCCCTGGAAATCACAGTTAGGGCCTCATTGGCATTCATTTAGGAGAAGTCTCACTTTTTCCACCGTGGATCCTCTTTGGCCCCCGGAATCCATTTCTCCACAGATGTGCTCCAGGAGGGTCACGGGAGCACTCTCACGGCGAGGCTACTTTCATTCCAGGTGGGTTCCTGAGGGATCTCGCCCCCCACAAAGCCCCAGAACCAGGCAGCCAGCACGGCTCCGAGCTGAGAGCCCAGCAATGGGTTCCCCTGGCCGTTCTCGCTGCTGATTGCAGTCTTGAGTAGCCTGAAGTCAGCTGCAGATGAGAACGCCATTCTACTCTGCCCCTGCCAGCCTAAGACGTCGATCATCCAGCAGGAAAGCCAGCCCTCTTTGGTTTGGTGTGGATAGGTGATGGCTGAGGCTTGGCTGTGCCTGACCCAGCCTGGGGCACGCTGGTCACCACTCCACACACTGAATCCTTTGCTGCCAATTTTTCCTTGCTCCCGCTGCCCCTTGCAACTCAAATGCAAATGTCACCCCTGAGAGCCTATCACTGTGGGGTATTTTTTTTTTTTTTTTAAAGAAATACCATATTGAAAAGGACACTTGTCCTCTCTCCTGTTAAACTGCATTCCATGGGATAGGGAGACCTGGCCATTATTTTTTTCCTAGACAGCAGAGCAAGCCTTGTGAAGATTTTGGCTAATTAACTTTTGGAGAAGAGCTGCTTGCTTTTACCAAGGAGGCTCAAGCCTCTTTTCTGCTCCCATATCTTGAAAAAGGCTTTATGTGTTGTTTCCAAATCTCTGCCATCGCCTGGTCTGTTTAAAAGTGACTTCCCTGCAGAGGATAGCAGAGAGGGTGTTAGATGTCACATTTTTGCAGCTTCAGTCTTTAATACAGTTGTTCCAGTCCCCAGGAAGGCTTTTCTGTTTACAGAAGGGAGGCATTATCCACACAAAGATTACTTTTAAAAACACATCCCCAGCATGCCTGTTACTAATAACATTGCATGTTATGAAAGCGGAAAGTATTTAGGATGAAATTAATTTTCACTCAGTGCACCACTTTGTTTGACTTTCTTGTTCCATTCCGCATCGGGCACGGGCTTGGCCAACCTCACTTTTCATTTTCTTTTCTTTTTTGAAAATAATGTATTTTTATTGATTTCAGAGAAGAAGGAAGAGGGAGAGAGAGAGAGACAGAAACACCAATGATGAGAGGGGATCACTGATCGGCCGCATCCTGCACGCCCCCCACTGGGGATCGAGCCCGCCACCCGGGCATGTGCCCTTGACTGGAATCGAACCCAGGACCTTTCGGTCCGTAGGCCGACGCTCTATTCAATGAGCCAAACCAGCTAGTGCCTTACTTTTCATTTTCAGCAAGTTCCCTTTCTTGCTCCTCTCTTTTAGATTGAAGCTGTTGGAAGTGAGTTACGAGCATATCAGGAAAAGTCTAATTTGAGAGCCTACGATAGATTTCTTTTGTCTTGGCTTCCAGAAGTTTGTTTTGAAAATGGAGACCCTCTTCCCTCCAGTCGATGAGTTTTAGTGTACAGTTTTCTTTTCTTTTTTTTTTTTTTAAATGGGTTATCTTTTTGCAGACTTTCTGGGGTTGGATTAGTTAATATCTCTTTTGGCAGTCTGTCCAAAGATGGTGGGAAAACAGATAACTGCTTCTCACATTGGACACCTCCCTGTCACGTGCTCTTTCTTGTCAGTTCTCATCAGGGTGGCGTGGCTGGTCGCTGTGTTGTGGAGGGGAGCTGGAGCATCTGGGGTGCCCTCGCCACGCGGTGCCACCTTGCCTGGGCTGCGCTGCCGTGGAAGTTCTGTTACACTGAGCGACATTGCTCTAGCAGCAGGAGACATTTAAGCTGGTGGGACACACGTGCGAAACTTTGTAGGAAACGTTTCTTTATGTTTGATCAATCTCATGATCCTTGTTACCAGCCTTGATTGTTGTTACGTTTTATAGCATTTAATGGGCTCTCATCCCCTCCCCAGTTCAGTTGCAGCTGTCTAACTATTATAATCTGATTACAGTTTGGTTTTCAACTGCTAGGACACTTTCTGAGCACGTTTTGTCTTCCTGGTGGGTGAAGATATTCAGAGGTGGAAAAGGAACAAAGAGCTTTTTTTTTTTTTTTTTTTAAGGGGGCATATCAGTAAGTAATTTCCAAACGATGCCTCAGAAGCTGCAAGGATTGTATCCTCCTAGAATGAGAAATTTGCTTTAAACTCTTTGGTAGACTCTGATCCACTGACTTAACAATAAAAAACTGTGGAAAATTTCATTTAAAATTTGCTTTCTTTATTCCTCTAAATATTTTGGTTAAGAGTTATATTATTTTTAACTTAGTGACTTTCCCTCCCTGATTTTGGCTTTTCAAATCTACATAGAATCAAAACAAAGGGACATTCATAATGTTGCTTCAAAATGAGCTACTTGATTCTCCCTTTGGCCCTGCGTTCCCAGGCTCTTCCCTTCCGGTCTCCTCCTCTCCGCGAAGAGGCTCAAGTTCACCTGGCAATGACTACGTTAGGACATGTGTATTTCAGGAGCCAGTTAACCTCCAACATGTGCCTAGCTTTCATTTCTTAGGTATTTGATCTCATGGGTTATTTTTTGTGATTTACATTTCAAAAATTTTACTCTTTATTAATTTGGTAGGCAAAATGAATATTATTGCTATAACTTTAAACATTTCATTGAATTATTTTCAATTACAGTTGACCTTCAATATTATTTTATATGAGTTTTAGGTATGTGCCTTACATTTGATCAGTTTTTATCAATGTTATATTTTTGGCCTTTGAAAAGGATACTATCTTAAAATTAGTAGCATCACCACATGTCCAAGGATTCCAAAGATTCAGGATTATACAATTTACTTAATTAAGTGGTGCTTAATCAGATCACCACTCCAGAAAACCAGAAAGGTCTTTCTAGGTTTTGAATTGAATTATATTGAGTTCAAAATCAACTATTATTATTTTAAATGCTTCTTTTATTTATCATCAGAAAGCTCTTTTTTTTAAAAGCTCTATTGAGCTTTGTTTATTTATTTATTTTTGTTATCTTCACCTGAGGATATATATACAGATATATATATATATATATATATATATATATATATATACTTTAAAAATATTTTTATTGATTTCAGAGAGGAAGGGAGAGGGAGAGCGAAATAGAAACATCAATGATGAGAGAGAATCATTGATCAGCTGCCTCCTGCATGCCCCCCACTGGGGATTGAGCCCGCAACCTGGGCATATGCCCTGACCAAGAATCAAACCATGACCTCCTGGTTTATTGGTCGGCACTCAACCACTGAGCCACACTGGCCAGGCCGGAGGATATTTTTTCCATTGATTTTTTGAGAGAGTAGAAGAAAGTGAGGCGAGGGGGGCGAGGGAGAGAGAGAGAGAGAGAGAGAGAGAGAGAGAGAGAGAGAGAGAGAGAGAGAGGTGAGAGAGACACATTGATTACCTGCATCCCAGGTATGTACCTTTGACCAGAAATCGAGCCTGCCACCCTTTGGTACACAGGCCGATGCTCTATCCACTGAGCCCAACGGCCAGGGCAGAAAGTTATTTTCTTAAGTGTGTGGTTTTAAAAGACTGGTGCATGCCCTCTTGACCTCCTTCCCTTTATCATAGCTCTCCTTTCATGGATTGTCTCCTCTGTCCTTCTAAGTCTTTTATTTGGAGAGTTTCTCTTCTATTGTAATGGAGATCTGTGCATCCATGCTGGAGAGCAGGGTTCATTCTAGACTGTTTTGCTGGCAATCACTGAGAACAAAGTGTGTCTACTGGGGGATGTTAATGAGGGCGCTCTAGAAGCCTGCTGTTCCAGTAGATCCCTTGCACAAGGTTGTTTCAGAGCCACCTTTTGAAACGGAACCTCCTGCTTCCTAGAACAGGGACTTGTGGTTCTTAGTTAAACACATGGCCAGGTATTTCTCCAGCAACGTTGGTTCTTTGGGGAACAACACAAGAATTAGCCGTTCTTGCCGAAACCGGTTTGGCTCAGTGGATAGAGCGTCGGCCTGCAGACTGAAAGGTCCCAGGTTCGATTCTGGTCAAGGGCATGTACCTTGGTTGCGGGCACATCCCCAGTGGGGGGTGTGCAAGAGGCAGCTGATCGATGTTTCTCTCTCATCGATGTTTCTAACTCTCTATCTCTCTCTCTTCCTCTGTAAAAAATCAATAGAATATATATTAAAAAAAAAAAAAAAGAATTGGCTGTTCTGGCCCCTAGCTAAGGGTGAATCTCGTCCAACTCCGAGAAACCAAGGAGAGGAACCGTTTATGGGCTTGGGAGGGGCTGCCGGAATGGAAGAGTCCATTGGCAAAACCGAAAGTTGGAAGTATTGTGACTTTTCAGTGCCTGACTGTCAGCCTCCCATTGGCTGAGCGGTGGCGGCACAGGAGGCGTCTCCCCCAGCTGAGGCCGAGCGGCCGCATCACTTCCGGCGCAGTCCACAGCGGCGCGTGGTGTGACTGGGCGGACTTCGGCCATCTGGGCGGCTCGGTCTAGGGCGGCTCGGTCCTGGGAGAGTTCTCACGTCTAGGCTCCAGACTCCATTTCCAATGAGGTCTCGGCTTATTCATTCCCACCGCGTGTTCTCGGGGGCCCTAGGTTCTTTGCTAGAGGGGTTTCTGAGTTTCCCGGTGGGTCCCTTCCAGGACGCAGAACTGGTGGTGGAGACCCGACACCGGGTTGGATTTTGCCCGTGGGCCAGGCCGCGGCCCTCCTTAGCCCGCAGGACGACCAGCTCTTCCCCGCGAGGCGGGTGGGTGGCCTTCCCCTGGCTGCGCGTGGCTGT
Source organism: Cnephaeus nilssonii (assembly GCF_951640355.1). Lineage (NCBI taxonomy): Eukaryota > Metazoa > Chordata > Mammalia > Chiroptera > Vespertilionidae > Cnephaeus > Cnephaeus nilssonii. The sequence goes on along the minus strand of NC_137075.1, from coordinate 86,031,973 downwards.
GCCCGGGCCTCACCCCCCCTCTCTGTCGCCTGCCAGGCTCGGGGACCAGTTCTACAAGGAGGCCATCGAGCACTGCCGCAGCTACAACTCGCGGCTGTGCGCCGAGCGGAGCGTGCGGCTGCCCTTCCTGGACTCGCAGACGGGCGTGGCCCAGAACAACTGCTACATCTGGATGGAAAAGCGGCACCGGGGCCCAGGTGAGCGGGCCGCGCCCTCGGGGTGCTGGGGTAGGAGGAGGAGGGCCGGGGCTGGCCTGGGAATCAGTCGGGCAGGCTGGACAGCGCGCAGGGGTTCTTCCCAGAAACTCGCTTTGTCGCTCTTGACTGGGGTTCGATTCCAGGTCAGGGCCCATGTCCAGGCCGCGGTTCTATCACCGGACTGGGTATACGGGAGGCAACGGACCACAGTTTCACTTTCACATCGATGCTCCTCCCTCTAAAACGAATGAAGTTACTCTTAAAAAAAAAAAAAAAAAAAAGGATGGAGGTTAGGGAGGTAATTAAAACTTGCTGCTATATGAGTTCCAAACCCCTGCCAAAGCGGAGAGAATAATAAAATGAATCGCCATATATTTATCACCCAGAGTCAACAATGATCAACCTGTGGCCAATCTTGTTTCATGGACACGCTCCTCCCCCTTCCTTCCTAGACCTCAGGTTATTTTGAAGCTAACCAAGTCTGTTTTATTTATTTATTTGTTTTGTTGTTGTCTGTAAATGTTTCAGTGTGTATGTGTAAATGGTAATGACTTGCCCTAGCAGGTTTGGCTGAGTGGATAGAACATTAGCCCGCGGCCTACAGGGTCACGGGTTTGAGCATCAGCCTGGGGATTGAAGGGTCTTGGGTTTGATTCACGTAAATGGGCTTAATCTGCGCCCCCCCCCCCCCCAATCAATGTTTCTGTCTCTCCCCTTCCTTACCATTCTCTCTAAAAATCAATGAAAAAATATCCTTGGGTGAGGATTAGCAAACAAACAAACAAAAATGATAAGGCCATAACCCTCCATCCCCCCAATAAACCAGGAATAGCTATTAAAGCTCAAAGTTGCCCTGGCTCAGTAGTTAGAGTGTGCGCACCAAAGGGTTGAGAGTTTAAGTCCCAATCAAGAACGTGGGGGAGTTAACCAACCAATGTGTCTTTCTCACACTGTTGTTTCTCTTCTCTCTTCCCCCTTTCTCCCTCCCTTCTACTTTCTCTAAAAAAGCAATGGAAAAAAATATCCTCGGGTGAGGATTAACAAAAACAAACAAAAAAAAGGGGGGGGGGCGGGCTATAAGGGGTCAATGGGAGAAAAAAGGGGACATATGTAGTACTTTAAATAATAAAGATTTTTTAAAAAGTTCAAAGGAAAAAAACCCGGGGAAAAAACCAACTCAAAGTCAACAGTAAGACTTTTTTGTTGTTGTTAATCCTCGCGGAGAATATTTTTTTTCTTTTTTTCCCCTTTTATTTTGAGAGAGAGGGGGTGGTGTGGAGAGAGAAACATCGATTTGTTGTTCTACTTATTTATGAATTCACTAGTAGCCCATTTGCAGGAAGAATCCTGCAAGCGGCCTCTGCGGCCGCGTGTGCTGCTGCTGCCGCCACCGTTTCCCCGCAGTGCCTGCACTCACGCGCCGCTGCCGCACTCACGCGCCGCTGCCGCCCTCCGCGCCCCGCCCCGCCCCGGCTTTCCCTCTGGCAGCCACCTTGCTTTCCGCTTTTCCTCCCTCTTCCTTCTAAGTTGTCTTCAGTCTTCACTCCTCCCTCCCTCAGCGTATGCAAATTAACCGCCATCTTGGTCATGTAATTTGCATACTCGCCCTGATTGGCTGGTGGGTGTGGCTTGAGCGCAGCAAAGGTGCGGTCAATTTGCATATTTGTCTATTATTAGGTAGGATTGGTTGATTCTTGTATGTGCCCTGACGGGGGTGGGGGTGGGGTGGGGGGGTGGGGGGGTGGGGGGGTGGTGGTATCAAACCCGCAACCTTGCCATGTTCTAACATGCATCAATAATTCATTCTTTTTTTATGCTGAGTAGTATTCCATTGTATGGCCGGAATACATTTTGTTTACCTATTCACCTTTTGAGGGACATTTGGATTTGTCTAGTTTTTGGCTATTATAAAGTTGCTATGAGCATTTGTGTATGTCTTTGTATGGACATGTACTTTTATTTCTTCTGGGTAAAGTACCTAGGAGTGTAATGGCTAGATTGTAAAGAAGGTGTATGTTTAACATTTTATGAAACTGCTAAGCTTGTTTTCAAAGTAGTTGTATCATTTTATATTCATGCCAGCAATATACTTGAGTTCCAGTTCTTCCATATTCTCACCAACACTTGGTATGGTTAGATTTTTAAAGTTTTAACCCTTTGCACTCGCTTGCTTTTTTCTCGATTCCTTTATTCTACTCGGGATTTAATGCTAACCTTGTCGAGTCACACTCGACATCCGAGTGCAAAAGGTTAACCATTCTAAGTTATATTGTTGTGCCTCAATGTGGTTTTACTTTGAATTCCCTAATTAACAATGATATTGAACATCTTTACATGTGCTTATTTACTATCCGTATATGTTGTTTGGTAAAATGTTCACCTCTTGTCCATTTTAAAATTAGATTGCTTGTTTTGTTGTCATTAAATTTTCATAGTTCTTGATCATAAAAAGGAAGAAAATTTTACCCTTCGAGACCGCATGGATGGACCTGGAGAACATTATACTGAGTGAAGTAAGCCAGTCAGAGAAAGACAAGCACCATATAATTTCACTCATATGTGGAATTTAATGCACAAACTGAACTAACCAGAAAAATAGGGACAAACTCATAGAGGGCAGGCAGACAGCTCTGGTGGTGGGGATGCGGTGGGATGGGTGGGGGGGTGAGGGTATTGGGGAGTATAGAAGGATTGGAAGGAGTGAGTAGAAAAAAGAAAGAACTTATGGACATGGACAACAATGTGGTGATTTCAGGGTGGGGGGAGTGAGTTGGATGGAGGTGGAAGAGGGTACAGTGGGGATACAAGACCTTTATTTGACATATGCTTTGAAAATATTTTCTTCCAGATTGTTTCTTGTATTTTCATTATCTTAATAGTATCTTTCAAAGAGCAGGTATTTAAGTTGAGCTTATAAACTTGTTATTTTCTAAATTGTGATTTTGTTGTATCTAAGAAATTGTTGCCTTAATCCAGGTCAAGGTTTTTTTTCCCCTGCAGAAGCTTTATAATTGAGGTTTTATATTTAGGTCTATGATCCATTTTGAATTAAATGTTTAATATGGTACAAGGTATGGATTAAAGTTTTTTTGCAGATAGATATCCAATTGTTCCAGCATAATTTGTTGAGCTATGAATTGCCGTTGTACCTCTGTCAAAAATTAGAGGCCACATGCATGTGGATCTATTTCTGGATTCTCAATTCTGTTTCACTGATTTGTCTATCTTCACACTAATATCTCACTGTCTTGGTTATTGTAGTTTTATAATGCATCTTGAAATCAGATAGTGTGTTAGCCCTCCAAATTTGTTCTTTTTCCAAGATATTTTGGTTATTTGACCTTTGCACTTCCACATGACATTTTACAATCAGTGTGTCAATTTTCACACAAATATGTGGGATTTTGATTGGGATTGTATGGAATCAATAGATCAAGTGGGGGAAAATGGACAGTTCTCAATGTTGAGTCTTCCAACCCACAAATATGGCCTATCCCTACTTACCGTATTTTCTAGCGTTTAAGATGACTTTTTAACCCAGGAAAATCTTCTATACGCCCAGTCGTCTTATACGCCGGAAAATACGGTATTAATGTCTTTAATTTTTCCCGTCAATGCTTTTTCTTTCTTAGTATACAGGTCTTCACATTTCTGTCATGTTTATCTCTAAGTACTTACAATATTATTGATATTGCTGTAAATGGATTTTTAAAAATTTAAACTTCTTATCTTTTGATGCTAGTATAGAGTACAATTAAGTTTGTAAATTGATTGTATATCATGCAACCTTCTAAACTCATATTAGTTCTAGTAGGTTTCTAGAGATTCCACAGCATTTCCACATAGTTGGTTATGTTGTTAGTAAATTAAGAAAACTTTTCAATATAGATGAGTTTTATTTTATTTGTCTATTGTACTGGCTGTAATGTCCAATGCAATATTAAGTAAAAGTGGTGAGAGGAAGCATTCATTGTTTCATTATTTAAAAAAAATATATATTTTTATTGATTTCAGAGAGGAAGGGAGGGGAGAGATAGAAATATCAATGATGAGAAAGAATCATCAATTGGCTGCCTCCTGCATGCCCCCTACTGGGGATCAAACCTGAAAGCTGCCCTTGGCTGGAATCGAACCCGGACCTTCAGTCTGCAGGCTGACGCTCTACCTACTGAGCCAAACCAGCTGTGGACATTGTTTCTTTATTAAGCATGATGTTAGATGTAGGTTTTTTTTTGTAGTTGTTCTTTATCACACTGAGAGTGGTCCTATTTCTAGTTTGAGCGTTTTAAATCAGGAATGGATGTTGGAGTTTGCCAACTGATTTTTCTGAGTCTATTGAGATGCTCCATGCAATATTTCTTTTGTGGTTTGTTAATATGATGTTACATCGATTGATTTTTTTTTTTCTGCAAAAAGCTTTATTGTTTCATTTGGTCCAATGCATGGGAGAGGGCTTCAGGGTGGTTAAAAGAATGGCTAGTAGTTTTGGGAAGAGGCTCAGGCAAAAGCCAGACACCAGGGGGATGCAGAGGGGCCTCTGAAAGGCCTCTGGGCTCCAAAGGCTCCTAGTCGTGCTTAAAGGTGAGCCTTTCGAAGAGATACTCGCCCAGCCTGGGGGCTGGCCAGCCTGCGGATGTTAGTCACATGGTGGCCCATCTTCTTGATGAGTTTCACCTCCTCATCCAGGAAGTGGTTCTCCAGGAAGTCACAGAGCTGAGGGTCTCTGCGGTAGAACCCAGGGCCTGCAGCTCCAAAGGGCCTGGGTCAGGTGCCTCTCCAAGGCCAGGGCGGCTGCCATGGCGTCCTGAGTTTTGCCCCATTGACCTTGGGGAGGCTTCAGCACGTCCTGGAAGAGAATGCGGCCACCGCGCTTGTTTGCCACTTTAAGAGATGCTCAGCGCCCTCACGCTTCTTCTCCGCCAACTCGTGGAAGAAGTGCCCTGCCCCCCCCCCTCCTCCCCCAGAGCCACATTGTGGCGGTGGAACTAGAAGCCCAGAGAGAGGTAGGTGTGGGGGGCCCCCCGCAGATGCAGGTAGGCCAGGCGGTCGACCGCAGCCTCCACCCTGGTGGAATAATTCTGACCAATTTGGGAGCTCATGGTTGTTCGGCAATAAGGAGTTAAGGTAGGAAACAAAACCCAGTGTGTTGGCTGGTCCTGGAGGTGGTTCTGAAGGTGGTGACTCGATAAGATGCCGGAGAGTGGCCGGAGGCTGGAAGAAGAGGCGTCCCTGGGTCTGTTCCGTCCAAACACTGTTGAAGCAAGAGACAGATCCAGAACCTCCGAGGGCGCTCTGATTTTTGAATGTTAAACTGACATTGCATTCCTAGGATAAACCCTACTTTGCCACGATGTATTAATCCTTTTTATATATGGTCAGATGCACGCTGCAAAAATTTTAATAAGAGTTTCTTACATTTTTTGAGAGAGATTGATCTATAGTTTTCTTGTGTCTATGTAGTTTGGATATCAGGATGATGTTGGCCTCATAAGGAGTTGGGAAGTATTCCCTCCTTTTTAGTTTTCTGGATGAATTTATGTATAATTGGTATTTTTTCCTTAATTGTTTTGAGCATTTGCAAATGGATCCATTTGGACCCTGCAATTTCTTTCTGGGAATGTGTTAAACTACAAATTTAATTCCTTTGAAAGATACCTAAATATTTAAGTTATCCATTTTATCTGGAGTGAACCTTGGTAGTTTGTGACTTACAAGGAATTTTTTCCATTTCATCTAAGTTCTTAAAATTAGTGGCAGAAAGTTGTTCATACTATCATTATCCTTTTAATATCTGTAGAATCTGGCGTGGTAATTCCTCTTTTATTTCTTACATTGATAATTTGAAATTTTTTATCTGATCAATCTGACTAGAAGTTTACCAATTTTATTGATATTTGTTGTTGTTGTTAATCCTCACTGGAGGATATTTTTCTATTGATTTTTAGAGAGAGTGGAAGGGAGGGGAGAGACAGAGAGAAAAACATTAATGTGAGAGAGATACATTGCTTGATTGCCTCCTGCACAAGCCTCAACCAGGGCAGGGGATTGAGCCTGCAAACTGGGTACGTGCCCTTGACGGGAACTGAACCTGGGACCTTTCAGCTCTATCCACTGAATCAAACTGGATAGGGAGCAATTTTATTGATATTTTAAAAGAAATAGCTTTTGGTATAATGGATACTTTTCAACTTTTAGTATGTTACAGTTTCTTCTCTGATCTTTATTTTCACCTTTTCCCCCTTGTTTACTTATATTTAACTTGTTCTTCTCATTCTTATTTCTTAAGGTAGAAACTGAGATCATTGCTTTGAAATCTTTTTTCTACTATAGGCACTTAAAAATATAATTTCTAAATAGAAATACTACTTTAGCTTTATTTTATAACATTTGATATTGTGTTTTTATTTTACTCTAATTCACACATTTTCTAATTTCCCTTTTGATTTCTTCTTTTACCCATGGATTATTTAGAAGTGTCTTATTTAGTTTTCAAACATTTGGAGGATTTTCAAAGATATGCCTGTTATTTATTTCTAATTTAATTCCATATGGTCTCTTTTGGATAACTATTCTCTTTGGTCTGGAAAAGAATGTGAATTTTCCTGTTGTTGGGAAATTCTGTAAATACCAATTAAATTAAGTTGGTTGATAGTGTTGCTCAAGTCTTCTACATCCTTACTGATTTTTCCCCCCAGTTGTTCTATGGATTATCAAGAGAGAGTATTGAAAATTTGACTATAATTGTGAGTTTGTCTATTTCTCCTTACAATTCTATTAGTTTTTGCTTCATAGATTTTGAACCTTTGTTTAGCTGCATAAATATTTAGAATTGTTATATTTTCTTGTTAAATTGATCCCTTTATCATTATTTAATGACCTTTATTTCTACTGATATTCTTTATTCTAAAATCTACTTTCTTGCCCAAACCAGTTTGGCTCAGTGGATAGAGCGTCGGCCTGCGGACTGAAGGGTCCCAGGTTCGATTCTGGTCAAGGGCATGTACCTTGGTTGCGGGCACATCCCCAGTAGGAGGTGTGCAGGAGGCAGCTGATCGATGTTTCTCTCTCATCGATATTTCTAACTCTCTATCCCTCTCCCTTCCTCTCTGTAAAAAATCAATAAAATATATTAAAAAATAAAATAAAATCTACTTTCTCTGATATGTATATAGCCATTCTAGCTTCTTTTCAAAATTAGTTTTAACGTGTATCTTTTTCCATTCTTTTTACTTTTAATATATTTGGGTCTTTATGCCACAAGATTTTCATTTTTTTATAGGCAGTATATTGTTGTGTCTTGCTTTTTTTTGTTTTGTTAATCCTCACCCGAGGACATTTTTCCATTTTATTTATTTTCATTATTTATTTGTTTATTTAATTATGTATTTATTTTTTACGTTTTTATTGATTTCAGAGAGGAAGGGAGAGGGAGAGAAAGAGAGAGAGAAAATCATTGATCGGCTGCCTCCTACACACCCCTTACTGGCGATAGAACCTGTAACCTTGGCATGTGCCCTTGACCGGAATCGAACCTGGGACCCTTTGGTCCACAGGCCAACGCTCTATCCACTGAGCCAAACCAGCTAGGGCTCCATTGATTTTTAGAGAGAGTGGAAGGGAGGGGGAAAGACACAGAGAGAGAAACATCAATGTGAAAGACACTTTGATTGGTTGCCTCCTGCATGTGCTCCGACTAGGGCCAGGGATTGAGCCTGCAACCGAGGTACATGCCCATGACCGAAATCGAACATGGGACCCTTCAGTCTGCAGGCCGATGTTCTATCCATTGAACTAGACTGGCTAGAGCCTGTGTTGCTTTTTTAATGTAGTGGAATAATATGCTTTTAAAAATTAAAAAAATATATATTTTTATTGATTTCAGAGAGGAAGGGAGAGGGATAGAAACATCAATGATTAGAGAGGATTATTGATCGGCTGCCTCCTGCACACCCCCTACTGGGGACTGAGTCCCAACTAAGGCATGTTCCCAGTTCATAGGTTGATGCTCAACCACTGAGCAACACTGGCCTGGTGTTAATATGCTTTTTAAATTGGTCTTTAGACCATTTACATTTAATGTGATTTTTGTTATAGTTAGATTTAAATCCATCATTTTGCTATTTCCCATTTATCAATCTGTTTGTTCTCTTTTTCCTCATTTTCTTCTTTTTCTGGGAATAATATAATTTTTATGATTTCTATCTAATTTCCTCTGGCTTATTAACTATAACTGTTTGTTTTGCTGTTTTAGTGATTGCTTAATGATTATAGTATGTATCTTTAATTACAGTTTACCTTCAAGTGACATTTTATTAATAAATACGCTATACTAGTAATCTTATGGTGGTAAACAGAATAATGCTCTCCTACCCCAAAGATGTCTACATCTTTTTTTTTTTTAAAATTTGAGTTCTTTATTGTTTAAAATATTACATAAGTTTCCTTTCCCCCCCCATTGACCTCTCCCTGGCTGCCCCCACCCCCACAAGGATGTCTACATGTTAATCCTGGGAACTTAGGAATATGTTTCCTTATATGGCAAAAAGGACATTGAGATGGGGGATTATTATACATTATTCAGATGTAAGCATAAGTGTCTTTATAAGAGGGGGCAGGAGGGTCAGAGTCAGAGCAGAAGATGTGACAACAGAAACGGAAGTTGAAGTGATGTAACAGAAGAAGGGGCCACAAACCAAGAATGTAGGTGGTTTCTGGAACCCAGAATAGGGAAGGAAATAGATTTTCTCCCAGACACTACAGAAGGAATGCAATCCTGCTGATACCTGTAGTTCAGTGAGACTGAATTTGGATTTCTGGCTTCTAAGATAACAAATTGGTATTGTTTTAAGCCTCTCAATTTGTGGCAGTTTATTATAGCAGCAATAGGAAACTAATACAAGTAAGTGTATCTTTATTTTTCCCTTGTTGACCTTTGTGCAATTGTTGTCATATATTTTATTTTTACACATGGCATTAAACCTCATATTACAATTGTCTTTATTTTTATTTAGTCACTAATCTTTTAAAAAGTTTTAAATAATAAGAAAAACATCTTATGTAATTGCTCATGTACAGTAGGTCCGTTGGAGATCCGTTCCTACGGCGGCGCGATGTAACGCAATTTTCGCCGTAAGTCAGAACCCACCTACATAAGCACCTATGTCACTCACGTGGAGCACATACACAGCAGTAATGAAGTGAAACAGTAAAAAAAAAATTAAAAGAAAGATAACAATTCCTGACCTTTACTTGTGGTAAATAAATAATAAAAAACACAAAGCACATATGTACATATGTTGAAATGACAGAACTTGGGAGATGGCGATGTAACCACGAAACAACATATGTCAAGTCTGACGTAACCCGAGGACAAGCCTGTAGTACTAACCATTTCTTTTTTTTTTTTTTAAATATATTTTATTGATTTTTTACAGAGAGGAAGAGAGAGGGATAGAGAGTTAGAAACATCCATGAGAGAGAAACATCAATCAGCTGCCTCTTGCACACCCTCTACTGGGGATGTGCCTGCAACCAAGGCACATGCCCTTGATTTCTGATGCTCTTCGTTTCTTTGTGTCGATCTATATTTAGATTTGGTATCACTTTCTTTCTGTGTAAAAAACTAACATTTTTTTGTAGTGTTGATCTGCTGATAATTCTTTCAACTTTTGTAATATCTTTAGTTTGTCTTAGGTTTTTGAAAGATTTTTTGCTGGGTATAGAATCTAGGTTGACAAATGCTTTTCAGTACTGTAGTGATGGTGAGTGAACCACTGTTTTCTTGCTTGCATTGTTTCTGATGAGAAATCATCCAAATTTTTGTTCTCTATATAATATATGGATCCTTTTTCTGCTTTTAATATTTTCTCTTTATTAGTGTTTTTGGACAATTTTTATTATGATATGCCTTGTTATAGTTTTCTTCATGTTTCTTGTGCTTAGTTTGGTTGAGCTTCTTGGAGCTATACATTTATAGTTTTTACCAAATTTTGAAAATGTCCAGCCATTATTTCTACACATATTTTTATTCCTCCCACTTTGGAAACCATACATATATTAGACTGTTTTAAGTTGTTCCACAGCTCACTATGCTCTTATTTTTAAAATACTCTCTTTCCCTATGGGTTTTACTTTGGATAGTTTCTATTGCTATGTTTTCAAGTATACTAATCCTTTATTTGGCAATGTTTAAATTGACATTAATCCCATCCAGTATGTTTTTTATCTCATACATTGTAGTTTTCATTTCTAGAAGTTAAGTTTGAGTCTTTTTTTTTTATATATTTCTTTATTGATTTCAGAGAGGAAGGGAGAAGGAGAGAGAGAGATAGAAACATCAATGATGAGAATCATTGATCAGCTGCCTCCTGCACGCCCCCTACTGGGGACCGAGCCTGCAACCCAGGCATGTGCCCTTGGCCGGAATCGAACCTGGGACCCTTCAGTCCGCAGGCTGACGCTCTATCCACTGAGCCAAGCCGGCTAGGGCAAGTTTGAGTCTTTTAAAAAATACTGTTTTTTCTAAACTTTTGAACATATGAAAAAAATAATAACTTTTAAAGTTATTGCTGCTAGTTCTAACATCAATTGCAGTTTTATGTACGTTTCAATTGATTTTTTCCCCTCATTATATATAGATCATACTAGGGGCCTGGTGCATGAAAATTCATGCACTGGAGAGAGGGTCCCTCAGCCCAGCCTGCCTCCTCTCACAGTCCAGGAGCCCTCAAGGGCGGGAGGCGACCCGGCGATCAGGGGAAGGCGATGCCCCCATCACACCTCTGCTGCTGCCACTGCCAGCAGTGCAAGCCTCCGCCGGCCCTGGGTGGCTGGGAGGCTGAGGGGACTGGGGGACTCTGGAGGCAGGTGCGCGGAGTGGCTGGGCCCACCTGGGGGTGGGCTTGGCCTTTCCGCGCACCTGCCACCCCGGCGGGGCTGAGGGGACTGGGCACCACCATCTTTGAGGGCGAGGTAGTCAATTAGCATATTCCCTCCTTATTGGCTGTGGGTGCTGCCATCTTTGAAGGCGGGGCAGTCAGTTAGCATATTCCCTCCTTATTGGCTGTGGGTGCTGCCTTCTCCGTGATGGTGTGAGGGTCAATTAGCATATTCCCTTTTTTTAAGATTGGAATATTTTTATTTTTATTTATTTATTTTTAATTTCTTTATTGATTAAGGTATCACATATTTGTCCTCATCCCCCCATTCCCATCCCACACCCCTCCCCACGCATGCCCCCACCCCCCTGTGGTCCTTAACTACTGGTTAGGCTCATATGCATGCACACAAGTCCTTTGGTTGATCTCTCTATTCCCTCTTTATTAGATAGGATGTTCCACCTTCTTTACATGCCTGTAATTTTGGATTGGATGCCAGACTTTGTGAATTTTACCTTGTTGGGTGTATTGTATTGTATTCCTGTAAGTGTTCTGGAGCTTTGTTTTGTGACAGTTAAGTTACTTGGAAACTGTTTGATACTTTTTTGACTTGCTTTTAAGATTTCTTATGTAGAACTAGAGCAGTGCTTAGTTTAGGGCTAAACTAATTATTCTCCATTAGTGAGGCAGTACCCTTCTCCGTACTCTACCCAGTAATCTGTGAATCATGAGGTTTTTGCAACTTGCTGGTGGGAACAGACTATTTCCTGCCCCTGTACACACCAAGCACTGTTACTTCTATTCTTACCAGATGGTTCTTTCCTCAGAATTGAGTAGTTTCTTCACAACCATGCACTGATCAGTACTGAGCGGAATACACAAAGGGGACACTGTGGATCTCAGCAGCTCTTTCTCTGTGCAACTGCTGGGCTCCACCTGTGTTCCTCTTCCCTGTGTTATAATCTGGATACTCTCTCTCAAGGCAGTACGCTGGGCAGTAATGGGGTCCATATTGTTTGTTTCCAGTGTCTTGGGGATCATTGTTCTTCACTGCCTAATGTCCAGTATCTTAAAAAATTTTGTTTTCTTTTTTTTTCCTTCTATTTCAGGTGGGAGGGTAAATCTAGCCCTGATACTCCATCTTAGCCAAAAGTAGATGTCTCCTTTTTTTTTTTTTTTAATACTAGAGGCCCTGTACACGAAATTCAAGCACTTTGCGGGGGTATCCCTCAGCTCGGATTGCGAGAGGGTGCAGGCCAGGCTGGGGGACCCCACCGGTGCACGATCAGGGCTGGGGAGGGACACGGGAGGTTGGCGAGCCCAGGAGGGACTGCGGGAGGGCTCCAGGGCATGTCTGGCCCATCTTGCTCAGTCCAGATCAGTAGGACCCCAACAGCAAGCTAACATACCAGTCTGAGCGTCTGCCCCCTGGAGGTCAGTGCACATCATAGTGACTGATCAACTGGTCAATTGTCTGCCCCCTGGTGGTCAGTGCACATCATAGTGAGCGGTCTTAGCATATCATTAGCATACTAGAGGCCCAGTGCATGATTGAATCATGCATGTGTAGGGTCCCCTACATGCTTTCGCTTTCGATCGTGGGGGAGCTGGGTGCCTGTCTGCTGGTGCTGGAGTGGACAGGCACTCAGCTCCCATGCTTTCGCTTTCGATCGCGGGGGAGCTGGGTGCCTGTCCGCTGGTGCACCAGGCCTTTTAGAAGCCTCCGGCTCGGCGGAGGCTTCTGAAAGGCCTTGTGCCGGAGCAGACAGGCACCCAGCTCCCCCGCTTTTGATGGTCTGTGGCCGGTGGGACTTGAGCTCGCTGCCCCAGAGGCCCCTTCTGTTCCACAGCACAGCCATGGCGCAGACGCTGAGCTCGTGCCGTCGCTGGCGACGCGAGCTCAGCATCCCGCTGTCCCAATCGGCTACCCCGGCCACCCCGAGTCCCGCCCCCTGCGCCTCCCGCTGGCCCAATCGTGGGCGTAGCGGAGTGATGGTAATTTACATATTACCATTTTATTAGGTAGGATTATGCTTTGGTTGGTTGAATGGCCGACTGGACACTTAGCATATTAGGCTTTTATTATATAGGATAGTACTATTTTGTAATCATATAAAATATTTACATTTGTTCTAAATCAAATCTATAAAGCATAGTATATTCAGAGAAAGTCTATCTCTATTCTTTTACCTTGTTTTTTTCCTCTTTCTATAGGCAATGTTTTCTTCTATTTCTTGACACTATTTTTTTGCTGTGCTCTCTTTTTTTTTAATGTATATTTGTATTGATTTCAGAGAAGAAGAGAGAGGGATAGAGAGAGCTAGAAACATCAATGATAAGAGAGAATCATTGATAGGCTGCCTCCTGCACACCCCACACTGGGGATCGAGCCTACAACCTGGGCATATGCCCTGACGGGGAATTGAACCTGGGACCTCCTGTTAATAGGTCGACACTCAACCACTGAGCCACGCCAGCTGGGCTGCTGTGCTCTCTTTCTAAGTAACTTTTTATTTTTAGTTTTTTGTTTACCTTTACATTAAAAACTATGCAAAAATACAACATATTTATGTGTGTGTGTGTGTGTGTGTGTGTGTGTGTGTGTGTGTATCCCCATCTGTTAAATAAATGATAGTATATTAAGCACATATTTTCCACCTTGCTGTGTTCACTTAACAGTATATTCCATAGCAGTGTATACTTCCCTCTTTACCCCCCTCTCTTTTTTTTTTCTGTTTCTCAACAGCTTCATAGTAGTCCTTTTTGTGGATATACTGTTGTTTATTCAACCAAGTCCCTATAGATGTACATTGGCTTGTTTCCAGTCATTTTCTAGTATGGAAAATACTACAGTGAACACACATTTTGTATTTTTGCATGTGAATCTGTGATATATATTCCTAGAAATGGAATTGCTGGGTCAAAGGGCAAATGCATACACAGTTTTTCTACATATGCCAAATTCTCCTTAATAGGGTTGTGCCATTTTGCATACTTACCAGTGGTGGATGAGATTGGTAGGCATATTCCTAACAGAAAAGTCTTTAAGAGTGCAATAGAATGCTTCATGAAAGGGCGAAAGCTAGGATTTTTGAAACAGAGGCTGGGGTGGAGCCTCTTGTCTGGCACCTCTGGGAGATGCTGCAGGGAGAGCCCTTCTCTGGGTGGGCCGGAGCTGTCACCGCTCCGCTTTGGTTGGGAGTAAAGGAAGTTATTACAGTTCATCTTTTAAAATTCTGTTCGTGTCCCATCCTTCCTTCCCTTTTCTATCCCACTTCATCTTCTGAGTTCTTAATAGTTCATGCTTTCAAAGATGCTTATGACACTAAGTATCCACCTGCTGAACTTGGGCAATGCTGGTAGCAAGCAATTTGTCTGACTCTGCTGATCATAGATGCATCGTCGATCCTGCTAAATTTTTCTATGGAGCCAGTTCTTCCCCACCCCTCCAGCATGTGTGTGAGTTCCTGTGTGTGTGTGAGATGCTTGCACACGAATGTGTGCTGTAACTGGCATTGCACCTCAAAGTAACAGAAAAGCAGTTTGCTTCGTGGGGTATGTGAATGGAGGGCCTTGGTTCCCAGGGAGGACTGATCTGCCCTCTAGTCTCCCTTTTCTTTCCTCCATATCCCCCCAGCCTCAGGCTGACTCCTTCAGCTTAATTTCCCAGGCTGCAGCAGTGACTCCGCCCTCCTTTTGCCTTCCCCTCCTCCTTCCTCCACCTACCACACACATGGGCTTTGAGTTATGTGCCTCCTGTTCTAATGAGATAAACAACATAACTCTCACGGGGCTCTGTTCATCCCTTTATAAGTGGAACTCCGGGGCTGAATGCATTGACCCTATAAAGGCACCCTGGTGCCTGTCAGCCTATGGAGGAGGGTGAGGAATGGGGACAGGAGCCCCCAGAGAATTGTTGGGGTTATATGCCTGTTGAGATGAGGTGGAGTCAAAAGAGACCTCAAGGGAGGCCTGTTTCCATTCTCGTGGCTATAGAAGCAAAGAGCAGCATGGACACGGGGGTGGGAGGCCTTGTGATGTCACGTGGGCATGGAGTCCAGACTCGTTTAAGTCAGCTAACTCAGAATAATTACTAACTGACATTTGTATAAGTCTTCATGATGATAAAGAGCTGCTTCTTGAATATAAGCGAATCCCCATGACAGTCGTTATAAGGTAGGTGCTGTTAGCACCCTTATCTTACAGGTGAGGAGACAGTCTAAGAAAAGTGTGACATTTCTCAAGGTGACAGAGAATGGTGGTGCAAGGACTCATGTGCTCTTCCTCTGCACTGCGGAGCTTCTCTAACCCATCAGGGAAAGTGAAAGAATGAAATAAAAAGTGTCCCCTCTTCTGGACATTCAAACCGCTTACTAAAATAGACCCTCCCAGGCGAGTGGGCCTGCAGCTACAGGCTGAGTGGTCTGGGGCTGCCTGTTGCTGCTGACCAAAAAGTGCAGTGACCACATTCTCAAGGAGGGCATAGGACCTGGAAAAATCTTGACAATTTTGACCTCTTGTCACTTAGACCTTTTGAAAGTATTGGTCTGGACCAGTTCCTTCTCACTCGTATGTATTTGGTCAGGTTGGAAATACCATGAAACAGCCTGTGGGATAGAGTCTAAGGTACGGAGACTACCATGCTGGGGTGGGTCGGGGTTCAATTCTGAACCCACCTCCTGGGGTCCCTTTTGGATAGTTTGGTTGTGGGTAGATGAGTCTCTTGGAGTCAGGAACAGCAGGGGCAATGTCATTCACTTTCTGTATTTCTGAGTCTGGTTCATTTCTGGTTGAATTTATTTGATAAGTATTTCTTGAAGTTCCTGCCAGGCACTGTGCAAAGCACTGGGGATACTCAAGATGGACATAGTTCCTGCCATCCTAAGTCTTATAAAACTAGTAGGGGAGACAGTCCAGTAAGCAGGCAATTGATGACAATATCTTGGGGGAAACACAGGGAATATTGGGATCCAACAGAGAAGGTCATTCAACCAGTCTTAGTACATCAGAGAGGACGTCCAGGCAGTAACTAGATGATGCTTAAACATCCAGAGTTCTCGTTCAGACATTGGAACCATCTATAAGGTTTTTTAAAAAAGTAAATGGCCCAATCTCCCCACCTACCTACATTTGGATTGGGTAGGTCTGGCATGAATTTTGGCTATTGATGTTATTAAGAAGTTCTTCAGGTGACTTTGGTTTTAGTTTGGATTAAGAGCTTCTGACCGAAGTGGAGTGGGGATTGGTGGGACTAGTTCTGGAACAGGGAGTAGCAGGTCAGCCCATGTACTTGGCCTTCACTGGATACACCAGCCCAAGAGGTGGCCAAAACTTTTGTAAGGGACCAAGAATTAGCCGAAACCGGTTTGGCTCAGTGGATAGAGCGTCGGTCTGCGGACTGAAAGGTCCCAGGTTCGATTCCGGTCAAGGGCATGTACATTGGTTGCGGGCACGTCCCCAGTGGGGGATGTGCAGGAGGCAGCTGGTCGATGTTTCTCTCTCATCGATGTTTCTAGCTTTCTATCCCTCTCCTTTCCTCTGTAAAAAATCAATAATAAAAAAAAAAGAATTAGTATGCCCATTCAGGAATTACAGGGTCAGAGATGATATGGTCCGGGACTAAACCACACCAGAAACATCGAATTATTCCCCAGTGATGCCCTCCCTCAAAGAGTGGTAAAAAATGGACCTCCAGGGGAAGTAGAGCAATCTTACTTTATTTGATTAATTTGGTCATCTATACATTAGCACAAGTCTGATTCCCAGAGTGCAGGGAGCTCAGAACTTCAGGATCCTACTGTACAGAAGGCCGTGAAGTTATCAACAAAATCAAGTATTAAGTATTAGGATGACTCTTGTATATGACAAGCCCTTAGCTCATAACACCAGGCTCCATCACCTTACTGGTTTCTAAGCATCAAGAGGAGGAGGGTTAGGGACCTCCAACTTCTTCATAGCCTTGCAGCCTGTGGGAGCAGTTTGGTGATTAAAAGTAAAACTTAGCTCATAAAGAGAATTTGAAAAATTTGGTTCCTTTAGTGCTGGAATAGGTGCCTCTGATTTGAACCCAAACTGAAAAACGGGTAGCGATGACTAGTAAAAATGAAAAATGAATAAATGGGTATATAGCAGACATTTCTATTGACTTTTTTTTTTTTTTTCCTGCAAAGGGCAAAAAATGAAGCCAGTGTCCCTCTTAACATTTTTTTTTCTCCACATTCTCACCTGAGGACATGCTGAGACAGACACATACAGAGAGTGAGCGAGCGAGAGAGAGCGAGTGAGAGAGAGAGACACCTAGATGTGAGAGAGAAGCCTAGATGTGGGAGAGGAACATCCATTGGTTCCGTACACACCTCGACTGGGTACTGAACCCTCAACCCAGGTGTGTGCCCTGACTAGGAATTAAACTGGCAACCTTTTGGTGCACAGGACGACGCTCAACCAACTGAGCCACTCCAGCCAGGCCCGTTTAACTTCTAAAGACCCTCAAATGGCAGACACATGGGAATATATTCCTGATGTTGTCTGAACCCCATGGTTCTAGATTTAGGAAGGGACCCTCTCATGTGAAGTTACCTGCATCTAACAGTTGTCATGTGTCATATTTATCTACAGAGGACTGAATTGTGACCCCAATTAAAGTAAAGCTGGAACATACTCGTTCATTAACTCATTCAGCAAAAATTTAGTTTGATAGTTCAGTGTGTCAGGTTCAGTTCTGGTTCTGGGGGTTCTGACAGGGACAAGACAAAGTCCCTTTCCTGGCCAGTCTTTTCACTCTAGCAGGGTTGGGTTAGTTGGCTGGTTTATTTTGGGGTGCATCACGTAGTCTTTTTAGTCTGCAGATCACCTAACCAGTCTCAAGCCCTTCTCCCTCACCCCTCAGCCTCTACCCCTTGCTCTTTTCTCTGGGAATAAATAGACCATGGTCTAGTGTGGGGAGTCCATGGTCCTCCAAGGCTTCTGGCTGCCACTCTATGTGTCAGAGGAGCCACAAGAGTGTTGCCTAATGAGCAAGAAGGCTCCTCATGTGTTACTTGGCATGACAGATGATGCTGGTGTGGAACTTTGGTGCCAAAGGCCAATTTAAATGGAGAATCTTATTGGGAGACAATGGCTGCATAAGCCCAGCCATAGGACTCTTGCCCATTTTGTTCTGTAAGACCCAGGCAGGTAGGTGGGGAAATACAGGTTTGCTGGCTTTGCAGGCACCCTGGTCACCAGAGCAGGCCTATATTCTTATGGAGGTTGCACAGGGCTCCCTTTGGCTTCAGCTAGCTGCCAGCAGCTAACTGGGTGGAGGAAGCCAGTAGGTAGGAGGTCTGGCTCCTTGATCCTGTTTCCTTGCAGTGTTTTCTAATCTGGGCTGACCACCCATAGGCAGACTGACTTCTGCTGCTCCATCTTGAAGGGAACTTGCTTGACTTGCACAGAGGGCTAGTCGATGGGCAGTAGCTGAGATCCATTGCTTTGGAAACACTGGTGACTGTGAATCTGGAGAGGTCCCTCTTATGGCCCATAGATCCACAGGTCCCTCTGGCCTCTCCCCAGGCCAGGAAAAGAGAACTGGTTTTGGTAACAGTGATGGCTCTTTCTGGCCTGGGCTCACTGAGACAGCATGGCGGAGTAGACAGAGCAAGGGCTTTAGGGTCAGATGACCTGGATTCTACCTCAGCTCGACCACCTATCAGCTGTGTGACCTTGACAAGTCACTTCACCACTCTGGGCTTCTCTCCCTGTGAGTGAGAGGGTTAGACAGCGTGGTTTCCTAGCCCCCTTCCAGCCCGGAGCCTTTAATCTTTACACTGTCTCTGTCCGCAGGCCTTGCTCCGGGCCAGCTGTACACATACCCTGCGCGCTGCTGGCGGAAGAAGAGAAGATTGCACCCTCCTGAGGATCCAAAGCTGCGGCTGCTGGAAATCAAACCTGGTCAGTCTTGTCTGGAGCGTGGGTGGGCCCGTGATGGGAGAGGTGGGGAGCGCTGGGCTGGCCCAGGACAAGGCGGCTTTGCTCCTTTGTCTGTAACGCCGAGTTTTCCAGGAGCGCCAACGTGCCCACGTGATGTTCAAAGGTGTGCCTGCTCTCACATATCAACATGTCCATGTGTCCACCAGAGCTTCCCTCCCCTCTGGTGTCTTGTGCAGGTGCAGGGTGGGAATGGGCCCAGGATGAACCACGTTCCCACAGAGCAGGAGGAGCTGCGGCTCTTAGGGCCAGGTAAATACCTTCCTGTGGCTTCAAGTAAAGAAACCTTGTGTTCCTAAGAAGGAGGGTGTGTTGTGTACCCTTCCCCACCCTTACTGTGGGTGAACTTTTGGAGCATCTTACATGAAAGGGCCATTCACTCAGATAGAACCATCTTGGACATGGAATTGGAAGAGTTTGAGCAAAACATTAGCCTATAGGTGATGCTGATGGCTTTGTGCCTGGCAGAAGGAATGGGTTGGTAGTCTTGCCTGCTTCCTGACCTTTTATTGTACTTCTGACTAGATGGCCATCTTCAGACCTATGTCTGGTTGCAGCAAGGCAAGTGATTGCCCTGGGACTTCGCTTTAAGGGAACCTCTGGTTTTGGGGGTGCTGGGGCTGGAACATGACTCAGGGGGGTGAGAACTGTGCTGTCAAGTAGAGCAAATGCAGAACTGACATATTTCGTCCCCCTGCCACTAACGCCATGCAGACCCAGCCTCACCCCTGCCTTTTCACCCTGACCTCTTAGGTTGTGTTTTCTCTGCAAAACCTCTACTTAGAGTTGTTCAGAATGTTTTCACTCGCAGTTCCATGGTTAGGCCTGCTTTGACTGTTTGCTTCAACCTAGGCATTACCTGTGTACAGGTGTTATTTGCTAGGGATGGGAGGGAGGGGGCTATACTGTATTCTTCAATGCACTTCATCCAACCTCTCAAATGGCCTTGCACAATTTACAGACCCTTGCATACACTCAAGGGTAATGACTGAGGTGGTTCCACCCCCCAACCCCCCGGCAGGTTGTAGGAAAGCCAAGTGTCTTGGAGTGGCACAATCCAGTAGAAATATAACGCAAGCCACAGGTGTCATTTTACATTTTCTAGTAGCCATATTAAAAACAGGAAAAAGAAACAGGTGCAGTTAATTTTACTGATAGATTCTATTTCACCCAAAATATAAAAATATGATCATTTCAGCATGTCATCAATATAGAAATTATAAATGTGACATTTTCCTTTTTTTTTGGTATTGTTTTTGAATGCCTGTGTGTATTTTATACTTTCAGTCCCTTTTATTGTGGACTAGCCACATACAAGTGCTTCGCTGGCCACAAGGGGATAGTGGTGCCCATTTTGGTCAGTGTGGTTCTAGAACTACACTCAGCATATGGTTTTGACCAGCACAGGCATCACCTGGGAGCCTGGCAGAGATGAAGAATCTGGGCCTCACCCCAGACCTGCTGGGTCAGAAGCTGCATTTTATTTTTTAATCCTCACCCAAGGATGGATGGATGGATGGAGACACACACACACACACACACACACACACACACACACACACATATATGTATATATATACTGTATTTTCCGGCGTATAAGATGACTGGGCGTATAAGATTTTCCTGGGTTACAAAGTCGTCTTATACGTCGGAAAATACGGAAGTATGGATGATTTAACAATTGTGAGTCTTGGTTACAGCCTAAAAATCAATTACCGTATTTTCCGGCATATAAGACAACTTTTTAGCCCAGGAAAATCTTATACGCCCAGTTGTCTTATACGCCGGAAAATACGGTGTATATATATACTGAGTGACCCGATTATTATGATCTCTGAATGCATAATAATCCGGCCACTCAGTGTATATCCTATATAATAAAAGGCTAATATGCAAATTGTCCCCTCGACCAGGAGTTCGACCAATAGGCAGGCTGGCCAACTGCCCATGTCCCCTCCCTCTGGCCAGGCTGGCCGGACCCCATCCATGCACGAATTCATGCACCGGGCCTCTAATATATATATTAGAGATCATAATCTGGCCACTCAGTATATATATGTATGTGTGTGTGTGTATATATATATATATATATATATCTATATCTATATATATATATATAGATATAGATATATATAGATATATAGTAAGTGTCTTTTATAGAACCAAAGAAATTTAGCACTGTAAAATACCTCAGACATCATTAACTCCAATTCCTTGTTTTATTGAGGTCCAGACAGGTTAGGAGACTTTGCGCAAAGTCACACAGCAATTCCTGTGGGAAACAGCAGAGAATCCACGTTGCTTGATTTCTCTGTTCAATGCTTTTTCTGCTTTCTCATGCTGCTGAGAAGTATTTTAAAAGAAACTTGAACAAAGCTTTTCCCCCTAAAATCCTTGTTTATATAAAAAAATTAATTATTAAAATGCACCCAAGAGATAGTTGGATTCCTTTAGTCAGAGATGTCATACTTTCAAATCAAACTAGCCTCTATTGAAAAAGGGAAATTGGTTCATGTAACAGTAGATCTCAGAGTTCACTAGTTTCAGGCTTAGCTGAATCCTGGGGCTCAAGCTTCATAGTGAGGGCTCTGTGTTTCCTTCCAGCAAACACTCTTCTCTTCATGCGGCAGGCAAGGTAGCCAGCAGCAGCCCCAGACTCAGTGCTCAGCCACACCCAGCAGAAAGGCAAGTCTCCTTCAACAACTGAGCTGGCTGGGTTTATGTCCGGCCCACCAACCACTGCTACCCAGGGGATGGGGCGATCTGATGGACTCATCATCATTATGTCACCAGTGTCTGAAAAGCACACTACTTTACAAAGCCCCTTACAAAGCCTTTTCATTTATGTCACTTCATTGGTCCTGGCCCTGGGAGGCAGAGAGGGAAGGACAGGGTAAATAAGCCCATTTTACAGGCCGGGGAAGTCAGGCTGCAGACAGAGCTAAGGAGAGCTTACTGTGCTGCTCACATATCTGAGAACCAGGTCTCACTGTTAGTGGGACTGAGGCAAGAAGCTACTTAGGAGTGTCTGGTCCTTCCCCGTACGGACATTTACGTTGGGCACACTGGCCTCCCAGCGCAGACTATGGGCAGCTGGGGTTACAGCTGGCTCTGGACTGCCCCATCCCTGGGCCTGCCATGACTGTGCGGGAGGGAAAAGGTGAACCCTAGGGTTTGCTGTGGCCAAGTGGCCACCAGCACACTGTGTGTATCTGTGATCATTAGAAAGCTTTCCTTGGCCTCTCCCTCATGCTTGGGCAGAAGCTGAGGGGGCTGTGCCTGGACTCAGCCAGTAAAGGCCCGGCCCCTGAGATGCCCGGAGTCCTGGGGGAGGGCCCTGTCTGGAAAGATAGTGCCCACCTTGACGGGGGTGCTCTCTTTTACCCACTGCAGTGGAATTGGGAGTAACCTTTCTGAAGATCAATGCATAGAACCTGTCAGTATTTAAAAACCACATGCCCTTTGACCTAGAAATTCTGCTGCTAGGAATTTATCCTCTAAGTAAATATGTAGTAACAAGGTAGAAGGTTGTTCTTTGTGACATTGTTTGTAATGATAACAACAAAGAATGGAAACAACCAGAAGGTCCATTGATAGGACACTGCTTAAATACTATAGCACATTCATAAAATGGAATACTGTTTTGTCTTATAAAGGAATGGAATGGAAAGATGTCTGAGATCTATTGTCAAGTGGAAAGATAAAAAGCAAATTGCAACATTATGGGCAAACCTTGCTGAAAATCGATAACTGATTTGTTCATCCTGGACTGAATCTCTTTACATTTATTTGAATTTATGTTGAAAGAAACCCACGAATGAACCAACCCACCCTTGGCACTCCTCCACCCCCAGCCCCTATAATGCTCTTCCTCTTCTCTCTCTTCCCTTCCAGCCTCCTAGTGTGGGCTCTCCCGAGCCCCCCTGGACAAGCCCTAAGAATCTAGTTACGTCTCTGACTCTTGGAGCCTCCCTTGGGCTCCACCATCAGCACCCTCCTTGGGGGGAGGGAGAGGCATTCTCCTGATTTGTGAGAGACAGGGGGCACTGGCCTGGAGCAACATTGTCTCAAGGCATGAGTTTCCTTCCATGTCAGACCTTTCCACAGAGAATGAGGGGGTGCCACCAGCAATTTATCATGCCAACACCCAGCTTGTCCCTCCGGTCTCCCTTTGTTTCCTTGCCTGAGTCTAGCCAGGGGCAGGCAGCTTTCAGCAGAAAAGCCAGGGTGTCACATGGGTCAGAGTTGTCCTTCACCCCAAGACAGCTCTGACTGGGAACCAAGTCAGGGCAAGGGAGAGGGGGTGCATATTCAGGAATCTTGAGGGACCTTGGAGAAGGTCTGAGGACAGGGCTGCAGACCACCCCCTCCTGGTTCAGCCTCCCGAAGCACAGAGATCGTGGGTGCTGAGTAGACATTGCAGGGTCGGGAGTGGAGAGCCGATCGCTGCTGTTATTTGTTCTCGGGCTAAATTAGACAGCGATGGAGTTCACCCCAGTCCTGCTGTCCTCATCCCATCTCCCTCACTGTGAACATTCCATCCCACCTATGTGTCTTTACTATTTGCTGAAGATAAAAACGTGTCTGTGTGGGGGTGGGACGGGGCTGAGAGCTAGGGAGAGCTCTTTGGCATTTGAAAGCCTTCTCAATGTCCCTGAACCTATGCGTTTCTCACGCCTAACACCACCCCTCCAATCAGTCTTGAATAAATATCTCGCAACCTCCTACTTGCCTGGGCGCCTGAAGGACAACACACACGACATTATTTCTCCCCACTGACTGACAATGGAGTTCAGTGTTCTCTGCAGCTTGCACTTGGCTGCAGAGGCGACTGCAAGGTGTCTCCTGGTGCAGCCGCCACAATTCATGCAACAGGAAGACTTGGGCCAGGGGCCTGGTGCCCGAGAGCGCGCCCTTGGACCTTTCCCCCAGAAATGGAGCTCTGTCCTTGGGAAGGGGGAGCCGAGCTGGCAGGAGAGAAAGGTGGATAGTGAATATCCACCAGAAGGCCCTGAAGCAGGACAGATGTTGGGCAAAAGCCAGCTGATGAGAAAAGAGGCCTTCAACTCCCCCTACTTCCCCTCTCTGTCTTTTATTTTTTATTTTTTTTTGAATGAAGAAACGAAAAAGGCTGGGAACAAACTTCTACTTGTATCCCTCTGGATTAAACGCTCGGATCATCAGCTTAGATCAATTTAGCCTCTTCCAACCCTGGACTTGCTGGTCCCCATGGTCTAGGGCAGATTTTATCTTTGTCGCAGAGGTTGGGAAACTGTGGCACAGAATTAGGAAGTTAATTTCCCAGGGGACACAGCGGGGAAGCTGAGGAAGGAACCCGAGGGGAAGCCTGTTGGAACTGGCTCCATGCTGCTCCAGGACCCTCCACACATCCGTGCTGTTGTTCTCAGACCAATAGGGCTTTTACAACAGACGTTCATTCTGCTCCCGAAATGTACCTGCGGCCTTGTAAACCTCTCTGCTCTTGGGGAGCAAGCACGGCTCTCGGCCACCCCTGCCAAATTCCGAGGGTGACGGGAGGGAAGGCAGCCAGGAATAGAGTTCTGGTTCTTTCTCATGGTTTTCTTTGGCAGCCACTCAATGACTGGGGATGAATGACCAAGGGAATCGCCCCACCACACATTGTTGCGGGACCATGGACAGCAGGGCAGGGACCATGAGGAGACGGCAGCCTGGGGTGCTCAAGAGCAGAGGGTGCCATAGCCGGCCAACCACAGGTCACAGGGACCCTCCGAGGGCTGTCCCCCACGGGAGTGATCCCGACAGAGAGCCCGAGCCCCGGCTGCTGGGCAGGGGTGGAGAGGCCTGCTCGCTCGCCTAGGGTGCTGTCCCCACAGCCCACAACTGCCAGAGCTCTACAGATGGGAGCAGGCTGCGGCCAACTTCCCCAGCTTTTGAAAATCCTGCATCTTAATTAGTTCCCCACTGCTTTTGTACATGGCCCACATTTTAATAGTCTCCAGGCTTGTTCCACGGTTTGCTCTCGGATGTTCGGCGTGATTTCTCTTCTTCTCAAGACAGTCCCCCTGGCTCCTCCGGCACCCTCCCAGTCCGGGAACAACTTAAGGAGTGCCGATGTGCCAAGCGTGTAGCCAGAGATTGATGAGCCTGTCAGCCGGCTGCCTCTGCCCCCTGGCCTCCCCCACCACCCCCCGCCGTGTGCTCCTCACAGGGATGAGGCAGGCTGAGGTGGGTGAGCTGGGGGAGGCGAATGAAGAGACCGGTGGAGCCCCTAGCCAGGTGTGAGCCCGTGGACAACGTGACCTTCTCCTGGCTCGCAGAGGAGTCTGGCTGTGTCCTTCCGAGGGGAAAGGACGTTCCAGCTCCCACCCCATCTGTCAGTGCTTATCGGTCTCTGTGGGGGGCTGGGGGGTGTCTGAGCTTGGTAGTCTGGGAGAATGGATGCCTTCAAGTGCATCAGGGGGAAATGACCAGTCATTTATCTCTTTCCTGCAGTGTCAGAGCCTGCAGCCAGCCATCCATCCTGGGGGCCTGCAGCTTCTTCAGCTCTTGTTGGCCTCCTGAGTGTGAGAGCTGGAGACAGGTGGGAGGCCACTGCAGCCCCTGCTTCATGCCATGACTGTTCGTGGCTTTTTTAAACCTTCCTGGCCGTCTCGGGGAAGGAGCTGGGTCTGGGGACAGCCCGCGCTGCCTTGGCCCTGGCAGGCACACGCTTGGAAGGCAGAGGTGCACCCATTTTTTTCATCAGAACATAGGCTTGGCACATAGTAGGTGGACAGTAAAGATTTATCAAAGGAATGAAGGGAAGAAAGGTGTCCGTTGTTTGATCTCAGGCTTGAAGATCACGGCTTAGCTCTCATCATCCCATTCCGCAGATGAGGGAGACGGAGCCAGAGGGGAGCAGCCTGCAGCAGCTGGCCTTGCCTTCCCATCCAGTGTCCAGCCTGGCCTGCGGGGCCTGTCCCAGCGTTGCATCTTGCCTCTCTTTGGTAGGCACTATAGCTGTGCTCTGCGGGGGGAAAATACATCAAACAGGGATCCCAAGGTCTGGGTTCAAGTTCAGACCCCTCCATCCACCGGCTGTGTGGTTTTGGCCGTTACCTAACCTCTCCGTTTCTTCATTTGTAAAATGCAGCATGGCAGCTGCTCTGCTCACTTCACAGGGTTGTTCTGAGAGTCATGTGGATGGTGGAGCTGAGGGCGTGGCAAGTGTGAGGAGGCACGGGGATGCCCTCTCGGTGTGCACTGCTGGGCGGCCGAGGGGGCCTCTGCCATACCGTCCCTGTCCCCAGCACCGAGGGTGCACTTGTTGAGGGAGATCCCTGCCCAGCTGGAAGGGTGCGCGCGATCCGGCCCAGAGTGGGAATGCGTTCTGCCTTGGAGTCTTTTCCAAGTCCGTTGTGTTCTGCTCTGAGGAGAGGAACTCTGGCGTCTGGCTATGGGATTGATTCACCTGGAACAGAACCATAGCTTGCACTAGCTCCCGCCTTGCATCCCAGAGCTCAGCTCTTTGGCATCTATTGCCCAGGGCACATAGATAAACTGGGCAAGACTTCCCTGCTTTTATTAACACCATAGTGTGCGAGGCAATACCCGCCTGGCTGAGTCTTTTCTTCTGTCCTTGGCCTCGGCTGGTCCACCTTCTTCTGAGCACTGGGCACCTGGCCCCTACGCCTGGCCTTCATTCTGTTCACTCTGTGGGATGCCTGCTGCTCGGGGGCCAGGGCACTGTACCTCAGTACGTACTGCCTCTGGATGTGTCTGCCGACCAGGATGCAAGTGCATGAAGACGAGGCTTATCTCTGTCATGAACCGACCTCACCTAAGCACCAAGCTTGGCTCGCTGGTCCGGCTCCACACTCAGCACTGCAGTAACTGCTGTTTCCCCACTTCTGCCCTCACCTCCCGTCAGTTATCGATCCTGGTAAAATGCAAGCATTATCATGTCACTCTTTGCTTGAGACCTCCAGTGGCCTCTGATCGCACTCGGAGCAGAAGCCAGCTTTCTCACAGGGCCCTCACCGCCCTTCACGGCGCCCCTGACTCTGAGCGGGGCTCCTCTTCCCCTGGCTCACCGTGCTCCAGGAAGATGAGCCTTGGCACTGATGGCTCCGTGGCCTTGAATGCTTATTTTGGGTATTTTTTTCTCCCCCATTAGAATATACCATCTATGAAGCAGGAGTTTTTGTCTCTTATGTTCACAGCTGTGTCTCTAGCACCTAGCAAAGCGTCTGGTACATAGTAAACGTTTAATAATTATTTGTCAAGTGAAAGAATAGAGCAAGGCATCCTCTATGTGGTTCTGCCATGATTTCCGAATCTGCAGGCCAATGCCCTCCCTGGAATTGAAGCTGGGCCGGCACCTCAGCCTTCGAGCTCGGCCTCCTCCTCGGCCTCCTCTGTCCTCTGTGGGCTATGGACTCAGCCTCTTTGCTTCCATTCTCTCCGGGCCCAGGCCGGGGTGGGGTGGAAAGGTGTGCCCCACTGTCTCTCAGGCTCTGAGAGTGTCAGCGGTTGAGGAGTTTGTGGAGAAGTGCAAGGAGAGGGAGACTTTAGTAGACGAAAGGCAGGGAGCTCATAGTAATTGAGCTCGCCCCCTGTGCCCAGCACTCTCTAGTATCCATGATCTTACCTGCCCCATAACAACAGCAGGAAGTGGGCTTTGTTCTCCCAGTTCTACAGATGAGATCAAGGCCACGTGTGTGTTTAGGGCACTAGGGCCGACATTTTACCCGAGAGGGGCCTCTTGCACTTTCCAGTTATCTGTGTTCTCTTCACCTATTTCAGCACTCAATCCATCCCATCATCCTTCCTGTCCTCCCGTGCTGCTAAGCTGCCCTGGCATGGTGTGGTGGCCAGCACGGTGGTGAGCTTCCTTTAACTGTGTGGGTGTTTTTCTGTGTCTCAGGGGTGGGGGGATGCTTATCTGTGATTCTGGCCTCTGTGTTGGCTTACGAGTGTGTGTGTGGGGTAGGTACAGCAGGTTGTGGGAGCCAGAGGCCATTTGGGGGAATGATCAACCCTCCTGTTGTGTGGATATTCTCAGATTCTTGAAAAAAAATTTTTTTTTATTGATTTCAGAGAGGAAGGGAGAGGGAAAGAGAGATAGAAACATCACTGATGAGAGAGAATCATTGATCTGCTGCCTCCTGCACGCCCCACACTGGGGCTCGAGCCTGCAACCCGGGCATGTGCTCTGAAGGGAATCAAACCGTGACCTCCTGTTTCATAGGTCGAAGTTCAACCACTGAGCCATGCTGGCTGGGCTATTCTGGGATTCCTGAACACACAATTACAAGGGCCTGAAGGGTGCAGTCTGGGTGATGGGTCCTCAATGTGAACCTTATCTATTTTGAGCTTTATGAATCACAAAACAGGGAGTCAACGGCAGCCAAGAAAATGGCACCCCTGAGGAATGAGCAGATGGATTCCTGGGCCTGCCACCATCTCAGGAAATCAGGTCTTTGGCTCCCCCCAATCTCTTCCCCTGTGGGGTGAGATAACAATATCCTCCCCTCCCCCCATGAGTCTGATGGGGATAAATGAAGGAATGATTCCTAAGCTCCTTGCTCCTTGGTGTACGTTGATGTATAATAAACCCAAGGAAATATGATGAGTTTAACTCCTCGAAATAATAAGCACCCAGAGAGAAAACTGCACATTTGTATTTTTAAAGAAAAACTAGAGGCAGGTTAAAAAAAAAATCTGAGCACTCAGGATGTAGCAGGAGGATTGTCTGCCATTGTCTGTGGGATTTCTCCCTCCCTTTTGCACCATAACTCTACCTCCAGGCCCCTGCCTCGCCGAGAGCTCGTGATGGATGGAAGGATGGATGTGCCTTGTCGGGTGTTTCACTGCAATTTCCCTCGGGGCAGTCTGTCTGTTGGCAGAACACAGCCTCCCGAAAGATGGTATCTCTTGCAAACTCGACAGCTAACAGACAGCTCCTCTCTTTGTATATTTCCCCAAAGAAGAACTGTCTTAATCTGTTTTTTATGTGGCATATTTTATTATAATCCATATATGACTTGCAGGTTTTCAGTCCTCCATCCTGAGCCAAAAAACACACACCAAAAAAACAAAAACAAAACAAAACAAAACAAAAAAACCCCAACAACAACGCATGAGGAGTCAGAAGCTCCATGAGCCTGTGACATCCAGGCGTGTGTGCATTTTTAAATGACCTGGGATTTAATTACTCACTGTGCTCCCATGTTGTACTTTCGGGCTCATCTTGCCTGCTTGCTGTTAATGAGCTCGGTGGCTCCAACAACCCAGTGGAAGCTTTGCTTTTGGTGTATTGGGTGGTAGGCTTGGGGCACCTGTGTCCAAAGCTTGTGGCTTTGATCTCCATCCAAGAGGGCGCTGCCCTGTCCACCCTGTCCACAGCCCTGGGGAGAAGCAGGCCATTGCTCTTCGCTAGTGATTTTTTCTTTCTTTGCCTTTATTTGTGATTTTATCTTCTTTCTTCTTCTTCTTCTTCTTCTTTTTTTAAAGACTTTTGGTGCTTCAATCCTTGTTTGTCTAAGAGGTTTTTTCTTATTTGGAAACCGATTTGCTTCGGTTTGCACAGAAGCTGTCTCTGGTGTGATGGATCGTGCTGGAAGTCACCCAAGGAGTATCTCTGTTCCCAATTAGAAGTGGAGGCAGAGCTGCTTACGGGGGCCCAGGGAGGCGGCTGGCTTGGGTGACAGCTGCTGCCGCTCTGGAGAAAGTAACGATCCGTGGGTTTATATCCATGTGTATAAAATCAGGCTAATTTAAAGATGAATTATGAGTGTGTTTTGGACCATTTTCTTTCAATGTTAAAGGTTTGATGGCTCCTATCAGGTTATGTGGTCCCTACATTTGTGTGAAATTCTAATTGAGTACACTTTTAAAGAATGACTAAATCCTACATCTAGATGAGGTGTATTCGGATAAAACGGAATCAATGAAATCCCTCAGGGATTTCAACAGGGAGCATGTCTGGACACACATTGTGCAAAAGCTTGGGCCTATTATCTTCTTTCCCCTTCAGTCTGGACCTCCTGTGGTCAGGGCCAGAGAATGTACCCTGTGCTTGTTTGCTGGGAGGCCCTGGTTATTAGCATGTTACTCTGACCTTGCGAGCCTTACCCATAGTGCTTTGAAACCAGGGTTTGCCAGAGGTCAGCTAGAATGCTGTCTTAGAATGGCAGTTGACCAGGTATTAAGCAGCCAACATTAAGAACTATATTTAATGTTTTTCCTGTTTTTTGAAAGCAAATCATAGCAAACATTACTTTTAATGGCTACCAACCTGCCCTAATACAATAGTCACTATCTACATGTGCCTACTGAATACTAGAAATGTGGCAAATATGAATTGAGATGTGCTATATGTATAAAACACACCAGATTTTGAAGACAATGCAAATAAAATAATGCAAAATATTGCATTAATATTTTTATATTGATTACATGTTGAAATGATAAAATTTATATATATTCAGTTAGAGAAAATGTATTATTAAAATTAATTGCATCTGTTGCTCTTTACTATTTTTTTTTAAATTATTGATTTCAGAGAGAAAGGGAGAGAAAGAGAGAGAGAGAGAGAGAGAGAGAGAGAGAGAGAGAGAGAGAGACATCAATGATGAAAAAACACCCATTGATCAGCTGCTTCCTGCATAATGCGTCCCCCTCGCCCCCACTGGGAATTATACTGTGATCTTCTGGTTCATAGATCGATGTTCAACCACTGAGCCATGCCAGCTGGGATGCTTTTTACTTTTTATTTATTTATTTTTTAATCTTTATTGTTGAGATTATTACAGATGTCCCTCATTGCCCCTCTCCACCTGGTTCCCACCCCGTCCCAGGCCTTCACACCCTATTGTCTGTGTCCAGGTAATGCATATCTATAATAATAAAAGCATAATATGCTAATTAGACCAGACAGCTGAATGAACTTCTGGATGTCATTTCGGATGTACTTCCAGACAAAGCTGCGGCGGCGGGGGCTGAGGCAGAGGCAGTTAGGGGCGATGAGGCAGGTAGGCAGAGTGGTTAGGGGCGATGAGGCAGGCAAGTGAGCAGTTTCTTTATGTGGTGTATTAACTTGTTAATTCTCACACCAATACTGTGAAATAGTGTGATCATACCCATTTAACACAAAAGAAAATGGAAACTCTGAGGTTTACGTAACTAGCCAATATATGGCCAGGCTAGGGTTTGACTCCAGGGCTGTCTGAAAGCAGAACTTCTAGGAGCCAATGAAATATCTCGACAGTTAGGCAAGAATGATGCCACTATATTTCTCTGTGACCCTGGGAAAGTCTCCTTAGTCTCTCTGTGTCCACTTTCCTCTTTAAGGGGTTGGACTTCAGATGCTATTTGAGGTTCCTTCTAGCTCATTTCAGTGTTGCCATTTTGGTTTTCTTTCCCCTCTTGATTCTTCTACTGTGCCCATCTGGTAAAGGACCAGAAGACCAAGGGAATAGATTGAATTATAGGAAAGCAGGATGGAGGAATATTTAGCATGGGAGTACGAGGGAGAAGGAGGAAGAGGAAGTTCAGTTGAGAAATTCTGTGTGAGGTCAGTACTGTGGTGACAGGGTGAACACCACATGGGGATGTCAGCTAGAACAGCCCAGAGCCATGACACAAACCTGCCCTCCACCTCAGCAGAGATTTGCCTTTTATCTCAAAATAGGAAAACTATGGAGAGAGCCTAGGAATGCAATGGAAATGTACAAAGGTTTGGAGAAAGACTTTTCAAGAGAAGCAAGGCACAGTCTGTACAATTAGATTAGGTGAATGGGTTCTGGAGGCAGATTGGGGTCAAGGCTGGACTTTATCCCTTACCAGCTGTGTGATATTAAGCAAGTTCTGCACCTCCCTAAGCTGCAGTGTCTGCATCTATAAAATGGGATCACTGTACTTTCCTCTTGGGTGGTGGTGGGGATTAAGTAGCAGTGACAGCTGTCGCATTTGGAATGTTTACTGTGTGCCAAGCACCCTGCATATACACACAGATATCAACACCCACTAGGGTCATTAGGGCTCAGCCTGGGCCTGCAAACTACTAAGAAGGATGCATTAAGTAGAGCTCTTGTCATGATCTTACTGGCCTCTAGAAAAGATGATTTGGTTGCATTCTTGCCCTACTGTGTTATTTTATTTTATTATTTAAAAATATATTTTTATTGATTTCAGATAGGAAGGGAGAGGGAGAGAGAGAGAAACATCAATGATGAGAATCATTGATTGGCTGCCTCCTGCACAACCCCTACTGGGGATCGAGCCTGCAACCTGGGGCATGTGCCCTGACCGGGAATCAAACTGTGACTTTCTGGTTCATAGGTCGACACTCAACTACTGAGCCATGCCAGTTGGGCCTACTGTGTTACTTTACATGAAATTACTTCTCTGAGCCTCTCAAGTGACTCATTTATAAAATGAGATGATTAAAACAGATGATCTATAAGGTTTTTTTCCAGCTCAAAATGTACTATTCTGGAAGTAGGGTTTATTTAGTGTTGAGAAGACTAAGGGGATACTAAAATATGAACTTCAAAATATATAGATATGAATGATTATTATAAGTTTGAAGGATAGTGAACAGCTGTTCTCTTTTGTCCTTGGATAGGACATGAGGTGGCACACTTTAATTGTTTTAGACCTGGCATTTGGAAGCCTTCTCTGACTTGGGAGGAAGAATAATATGTCATCAGAGCAGGCTCTGAAGTTGTACACTCAACTCGTTAAAGCAGACAGTTGACTTTTTCTGACACTCATCTTCAATGTAACTTCACACAGGCCTTCCCTGATCCTGTGATCTAAACAGACCCCCACCTATTCTTCCTTCACATCTCACTCTGTTGGCTTCCTCCAAAGCTCTTATTACAGTTTGTAATTGCATGTTTATTTTGGATTTAGTGTTTAGTATCTACCTCTTTTGATTGTAAACTACCTGAAGGCCAGGACTGTCTTTGTTTGGCTCCCCTCCTGTGTACCCAGTTCCGGCACAGCAGTTGTCACATGGCAGTGCCTGGTACGTAATTGGTGCATGACGAGATGGATGGATGAGTGTCAGAGGTGGTTGATTTGGTGGCATCGCTTCTTGATGGAGTTGGGTCCTCTGCTTGCCTTTATCGGTGAGAGAAATCCCAGAGACCGTGTCTTGCAAGGGGTGTTACATACCGTTCCTTCTTCCCACTTTCTTCTGGGGCTGGTCACCATGGATAGGTATTTCTTCCATTTTAATGGGTTGTTTAGTGCCCCTTCCCTGTGGACTGGTCAGCCTGCAGCTGGTTTTGGTGGAGGAGTGGAAGGAGTAGGTAGAGTTCCATTTGAGTCAGAACAGAGCCCAGGGAAGCAGGGCTTGGTCTTGCTTGTTATTTCCATTTGCTCCCCCATATCCACTCTCTGTCCCTTTGTACACCATCCTGGGCTCCAGGAAGTTGACCGCCATGGGCTGCATCAACATGGATCCCTTGCTCTCTGGCTTCTGGTTGAGGCTGGCCAGTGGGAGGGCAGGGCAGGAAGATGAGGATGGAAGGAGAGAGAGGCTGGGCTATGTGTCCCCATGCCTCCGTGCTGTGAACCTCTCTGACCCCAGAGCTCAGCAGAGAGGGAGGGAGGCTCCTCTGCTGCAAGCACAGCTCCTGCCTGGGAGCTCTGCTGTGGCGCCCCCTCCAGGTTCTTGCAAACACTCCCCTCTGTCCCTCCAGGAATAGCAGTGATAATGACTCCCCACTGTTAACTCTCCTGGGCTGTTTCACCATTCCCTTTTGTTCCCTTCGTCTGCCCACACCTCTGTGAAGAGTCCCTACACTAATCTGTCAACCCCCCCCCCCCCCCCCCCCCCCGTACAACCGGGCCATTCATTTCCTGTTTTGTAGGGCACCATTCCCTCATATTCTTGCACCCATTTTATCTGATACAGAGTAGGGACCTCATATCTAATTGTCAGGGGTGGGCATGAGGCACAGGATCCGAGGAGAGGTTGGAGGAATATTTTGTAGTAAGTCCAAATATGATCACTTGTACCTGAAGTTTCTGTTTTTAATGAAACAACAACAAAAAAGCAAACCTTCCTTTGAGCTATTGGCAGTTTGGGGGACACACTGAGAAAGGGATTCAGCTTCTTTCTGGTCTCTCTCCTGGGCAGGGCCGGCTCTGGCTGCCACTGCTCAGCTGGCCCCATGACCTCAAGCCCCAGGTAGCCGATCAAACTCCTGATGTCTTCAGAAAAAACGCCCTGGTGTGCGGACACTGCAGCTCCCAGCTGCGGATCCGGGCCTCGCTCTTTCTCTTCCCTTGGCTTTGCAGGCCTTCGCTTCCCTGGTGAGTTCTTAAGCACAGCCTCTGAGGTTGAAATAGCTTTTCATGGAGCAGACCTGAGCTGGCAGCCAGCATGGCTGAGGGGAGGTCACCGAGTTGCCAAACGAGAGGTGGGCTGGAGGGAGAGAATAATAAGACGTGAGGCTGGCATTGATGCACCGCGTTAGAGTTTTCAAAGAACTTAAATGTAAAGGAGCACATTTTTGCCCCACAAAATGGCCATGTGGGGTGCTTGGCACTGTTATCCTCACTTGGTAGATGCAGAAAAGGTCTGTGGGGTCCTTGAGTGCTTTGCCCGAAGTCCCAGGGCTGGAGAGTGGCAGAAGCTGGACTGAGACCCAGGCTGTCTGATCCCATATCCATCCGGCGCCCTTTCTGCTCTACCTCTGCCGTCTCTGAGGGTGCAGGCAGGGCTGGAATCGACCTGGACCCAGGGATTGTGAGCTGGACCCAGAAAAGCTGGACCTAACTGCATTGTCCTGCTCCACTTGAAGGAGAGAGCACAGGCGGCCTCGAGCCTTACCCAGGAGCTCTGGTTCCTGCGTGCCCTCAAGGGCCATCGCCTGCCCCTCCTGTCCCTCCTGCTTCTAGTGGCCTGACCCTGCTTTTCTGTTCTTGTTTTTCAGAAGTAGAGCTGCCCCTGAAGAAGGATGGGTTCACCTCAGAGAGCACCACGCTAGAAGCCTTGCTCCGAGGCGAGGGGGTTGAGAAGAAGGTGGACACCAGAGAGGAGGAGAGCATCCAGGAAATACAGGTATTCCTGTGCCCGCTGGGGGAGGAGGGCGCGCTCAGAGCATCACTGGGGACTCTAGTACCGGCTTGGGTCCTCCTCTCAAGGGCCAGGGCTGCATCTCAAGTTGCCTCATGGCACCATTGTGGGAAACTTGCACATTCTTTTCTGATTTAACATGTCTCTGGGAAGAAGTCATTGTTCCTCTCAAATCCGTTTCTCTTCCTTGATCTACTTGTTTATGTCCTCAAAATATAGCTTGGGGGCCTGTTGTATGACCGGCATGGTGCCAGTCCTGGGGGCTCTGTGGTGAGCAAAACAGATGGAGTCCTCACCCCCCGCGGAGCGAACAGTTCATAGTCCAGGCTCAAAACCTCAGTGTTGTCGGCATTGGCTGGTGCCAAGTGAGTCCCTGCCTCAGCCGGCCCCGCCTCACGCTCCTTCCTGGGCTATAGTCCCCTCAGTTCTTCCTCAGCACCTCCCACGCCTCCCTCAAGGCCAGTGTAGGAGTCACCCTCCGGGCAGGGTGGGTGTCCCCATGTGTTCACACTAGGCAGGCTCTCATCCAGCGAGATTACTAGTATAATGGTGTGCTCTGACCATTCCTTAACTATTTGTCTTGAATCCATTGTTGAATATAATGATTGGCACAGTGTTGTAATAATGTTAACTAATACAAATATTAAATAATAATGTGAATAATGAAATACAATTAAAATCACATTTCTATTAAATTTATATTTTAATGTTTTATGTTATGATATTTTATATATTTATTAATTTCACATCCAATTTAATATTTACACAATAATTTATCAACATTATAATTAAATCAGTAACAGCTGCATGTTTTGTGTGCTCCATGGTACTTCCAGTCTAAGTTCCATCGAGTCAGGGAATATGTGGCTGTGCTCACTGCTCACCCTCCGGCCTGGCATGTGCCCAGCAGAGTGAGGTCTTAAAAAATGTTGAGTCTAGTCACTTCTACCATCCCTGTGTTCAGATGAGTGGCCAGGTCTTTTCCATTTAGTTGTCACAACATGGCTTATGGTTGTTCCTTCCTCGACCTCACAGAGCCCCAGCCCTAGTACAGATCCTTATTAACCGTCACTTTTATTTGTCTGACACACCTTGGAGTGATCTTCCATGCCTGTCTTCCTCTCCCACCCAACCTCCAATTCATCAGGAATCCCGCCCACTGTGCCCGCCACATACACCCCGGGCATAGCCCCTTCCCGCCACATCCACTGCTGCTCCCCTGGCCCAAGCCGCTCCCATCTCCTGTCTGACCCGCTGTGACTGCTTTCTAAATGGTCCCCCTGCTCATTTTAACATTTAAGTCGGATCCTGTCATTCCTGTGCTCAAGGCCCTTTAAGGGCTCCTGTTCTCCCAGAGCAAGTCAAGGCCCTCTACCTCTCTCGGACTTGTGCATCCCCTTCCCTTTCTCACTCTGCTCCAGGCACCCGCCTCTGTGTGCTGCTAAGGCGCACACTGGGCACACCCTGCGCCTGGCTTCACTCTGGTGTTTCCTCTGCTGGCAGCTGTTATCTGTCTCCCTCACCTTCCTCAAGTGTTTGCTTCCATCTCCTCTCCTCTTTTCTCCGAGGTGCATGTATCCTGACCACTGGCCCCTGTATGGAATACCACATTCTGTGCCCTGCTCCCCTCCCCAGCACTCCCCACGTTCTCCTGTTCTGCTTTTCTTTTCCTTCCCTCCACAGCTCTTACCACGGTCTAGTACTTCGTTTGTTTTCTGTTGTCCTCCAAAAGAATGTCAACTCCTCAAGAGCAGGAGTCTTTGTCTGTCTTGCTCACAATATATCTCAAGCACCCAGACAGTGCCGGGCACACACTAAAAATATTTAATGAGCGGTGCCTGAGTGGGCAGATCCCCCCAAGTCCCATCCCCAGTCCTTTCCCTCTCCAGCACTGCCTGCTTTCTGAGCCGATCTTTCATCCCAAAACAGTTCCTCTTGTGCCACCCCGTTGCTGAAGAACAGTGAAAACACTTTCGTTTCCTACTAAATAAATCCAGAATGATGGGTGTGTCCTTCCGGGGCCTCTTCTCTCTGCTCCTAACCTGGATTTCAGGCTTATTTCCCACTACTCCTTTCCCCGCTCTGTTCTTCAGCCTTCTTCCCTCTGTGCCTGTGGTCATGCTGTGTCCTTTGTCCGCTGTGCCTTTCTTCCTTCTCCACGTGCACCAGTCCCACCCATCGTTTAGGCTCGGCTCCAATGCCACCTTCCCCATGAAGCCTTTGGTCATCTCCCCACAGCTGGACAGTCTCTTGCCTCTGGCATTTAGGGTATTCTAGTACCGTTTTTTTTTGTGTGTGTGTGTTTTTTTTTTTTTTTGCTATTCATGTATTACCCTCCATTTTTGGACTTTCAGATCTCTGAAGTCAACATCTGTCACATCTGTATTGCCCATTTGAGTACTTTTTGCTCATTTGGTGTAATGTGCCTGAATCAGTGAGTGGGGTAGAACCATTGCCCAGAAGCCTTGATGCTCTAGTGTCTGGTGGCTCTTGCCCTTTACAGCTGGCGGTGGGTTTAGTTCTCAGGCAGCACTGAGCTAATCTATGGGTTGTTACTGTGGACTCATCATCATCATCACCATCATCCCTCCCTATTATAAACCAAATGTCGACTATGTACAGAGCATTGGGCTACCATCTACTGTGCTAGGAGCTGAAACCAGGACCATAAGCCAAGTAAATTTACATGTTTTTATTGGCTTTGCTATTTTAAGTACATATGTAGTAAAGGGACAGTTTTGTTATTATTTTTCATTCATTCATTCATTCGACCAAAGTTTATTCCGTGCCTCCTCTGAGCAGGCACTGTGCTAGGTTCCAGGGAAAGAGATAAACCACTATGAGAGACCTTATATTCTGGTGTGACATGTAGACAGAAAGCAAGTAAACAAATAGAATGTTGCATTTCAGGACCAATGCTATGAAAAGACAGAATATGAAGATGCAGTTATAAGAGAACAAATATTTTAGGGAGTGTCCTAAGGGAGATGGGAATTTAACCTCAGTCCTAAGGGATGAGAAGGAGCCAGCAAAACGAGGGCTTTAGGGAAGAGCTTTCTGGGCAGAGGAACAGTTTGTTCGAAGGCACAGGTAGATCTCAGCTGGTGTGGAAAGAACAGAGGCCTGTGTGGCGGGAGCACAGTGCCAGGGAGACAAAGGCCTAGGATGGCGTTGGAGGGGTGAGTGGGCCAGGATATAGGAGAGGCTCTTGATTTCATGAGAAATGAAAAAGGAAGCCATATGGAGGATTTTAATCAGGGCGATGAATTTGTGTTTCATTAAGATTGCTCTGGCCCTCATGTGGAGGGGAGACTGCCTACAGGGCCAACCTTGGAAGGAGGGAAGTCAGGAGATTCCTATAGTGTTCCACACCAGAGATAATGGAATATGTACTTTTACTTTTTAATTTTTTTTTGTTAATCCTCACCTGAAGATATTTTTTTCCCATTGATTTTTAGAGAGTTAAGGAGTAGAGGGGGTGGGGGAAGAAAGAGAAAGGGAGAGAGAGAGAGAGAGAGAGAGAGAGAGAGAGAGAGAGAGAGAGAAAGGAACATCGATTGCTTGTCTCCCTTGTGTGCCCCCGCCCAGAGATCGAACCTGCAACCCAGGTATATGCCCTTGACTGGGAATTGAACCTGAGACCCTTTGGTCTGTGAGCTAATATTCTATCTGCTGAGCCACACCGGCCAGGGCTGATAATGGAATATTTAAATAAGAATTTCTTCTTTTTTAAAAAACACAACCACATAACATTGTGATCATCACCGTACAGACTGTTTAGAGTAACAGGGAGAAAGTTATTTTAAAATATGTTCATTTCCCAGAAAATGTCCTTGGACGGGAAGATCAGCTGCATCTCTAGTTGGACACCTCTGCCCTTCACTCCCAATACAGGATACCCCTCTTCCTCCCTCACCCTGAATGAGGCCTTTGTTTGTTAGAAACTCTTGCCTCCTCCAGTTATGGAGAGAGGCTTCTGGTATCAGGGCCTTGGTGCAGGAAATGCAAACACCCAGGGCGGGTGCTGTCACATCTGAGGACTGGCTCACACACAGGAGGTTCTAGAGACACAGGGAAGGAGGCTGATGGGAAGAGGGAGGGATGGAGCCTGGGGGAGAAGTCAGTTTACTCCTGGACATTGAGGCCATGTAGCACTTCTGGAGGCTAGCTCAGCTGCCTTCACCAGTCTTTCACTTTCTAACCTAGAATCCATGTCACAGATAATAAATATCTTCATAATAAAAATGAGAAGAGTCAGAATTGTGCTAAGGTGCTAGAGGCAATGACCTTTAAATTCGAGGCACTTAGAACTTAAAATGATTAAGTGACTTCAAGACTCAGAAAGTTTCCAGATGGCTGTATGACCAGTAAGAACAGTCGGAATAACTACATCTTTTTACCGAAGGCTGCAGAGCATTTTATTAGTCCTTGTCTTGCTTGGCTTTCGCTCATATTCCCACTTTCCGTTCAAAAGCTAAGATGCAGGGAGGCTAGGAGGCTTGCTCTGGGCCTGCACCAGCGTCTCCTAGCTGCAGGCCAGAGGTCGTGTCCAGCAGACAGTACCCCTCAGGTAGATGGCTAAAGTTGGCCCAGAGA
This sequence comes from Cnephaeus nilssonii, assembly GCF_951640355.1. Taxonomy (NCBI): domain Eukaryota; kingdom Metazoa; phylum Chordata; class Mammalia; order Chiroptera; family Vespertilionidae; genus Cnephaeus; species Cnephaeus nilssonii. The sequence continues at coordinate 85,992,278 of NC_137075.1, read as the reverse complement.
CTCATAAGTGCTGTTAGCTGATGAACTCCTGGGTAAACCAAGCAGAGAAGCCAGAGAAGAATTTACTGGACTGGTTTTGAGTTCTTTGGGAGGGTTTGGTAATTAACAGTATCCTGACCCCTGTGATTGGAAGAGAATTCTCTGACAAGGAGGCGGTGGGAGAAGGTCACTGGTAACTTAATTCCTGGGCTTCCTGCTTTGAGGGCAGGCCAAAGGCATTGTCCAGGAGGCCGCTTGGACAATGATGGTGATACCAGATGCTGGTGTGGTAGGTGCTGCTTTTTAAGCCTTTTCATAGCTGTGTGATTGTCATTCCGTCACCAGAGTGGATGCTATTTGTTATCCTTTATAACACGGCGTCCACCCACTTTGGTAGCCTCATCTTATGCCAGTCTCTTCCTGAGCCACTGAATTCTGGTCAGTCACATGGGCCTCTTTTCTGCTCCCTGGCCAAGTCATGTTTCTCTCCCTGCCTCGGGGAGTTTGCTCATGCTGTTCCACTGCCTGGAATACTTCCCTGTCTTCCTTCTCCCCGTCTTCATTCCAACGTTAGTCTTTCTTTCCTTTGGAGCTCAACTTGCTTAGGTCAGTTTCTCAGGGAAGCCCTACCTGACCCTCAGATTAGTTAGCTTTCCTTCTAACACCCTCTAGTAGCAGCTGGAACTTGCTTGTCACTGTTCTTTATAGAAGTTGTAATTACATGGTTATATATGTTGTTTACATCTGTCCTCCCTTCACTAGACTTTCAAAATCCATGTGGAGCCAGGACTGTAGCCGTTTTCTGGCTTGTCTAGCATAGTACCTGCTATGTAGTCAGCACTAGACAAATGTTCATTGGTTGAATGAGTGAGTGAGTTTCTGTTTTATAACTAGGAAAACAGGCATGAAGAGAAGATGACTCAGCCTAGGTCACACTGTGAGCCCATAAAGAAACCCCAGGGTCCCTGACATGGAGTCCAGTGAGCTCCATGCTCTTCCCCCTTTTCCCACTACCACTCTGGGGCCTGGGTCCTCTGCCACAATCTCTTATCTTTCCCTTATACCTAGAGATGTAAACCTCCCTCAACTGGAGTGAAGTGCTCAGGTTCCCTACAGAAAGGGTATGCTGGAATACACCTTGGAAACTTCAGACACAGGCCTGGGAAACTCTGAGCTGATGAACCTGACCTTGCTTTGGTCATGGATTTTCTGTATGATATTGAGCAGTCAAATCTCTTTTCAGTTTATTTACTTACTTACTTTTTATTTATTTTTATTCCTCACTCTAGAACATGTTTCGATTGATTTTAGAGAGAGAGGAAAGGAGGGGCGGGGGAGAGAGAGACATTGATGTGAGAGAGAAACATTAATCTGTTTCCTCCTGTGAGCACCCCAACTGGGGATCGAACACACAACCTAGGTATGTGCCCTGACTGGGATTCAAACCTGCCACCTTTTGGTGTACAGAATGATGGTCCTACCAATGGAGCCATCCAACCAGGGCTAGGCTTAGTTTATTCTCCTGCAAAATGGAAATGAGATTCTCTTCTACAACGACAGAGCTGTTGGAGAGAGAGAATGAAATTTATGTCTTTAAAGTAAGTAATGTTCTGTAATGAAAATAGACCAATTTTTTTTCTTAAAAAATAACAATGGGTGATTAAGAACAACACATTAATGTCAAATTCTGGTCAGATGAACAGGAAGTTACTTGTTTTCATCAAACAGGGCAGGGTTCCAGTGTGGCAGGGAAAGGAGAAACCTATTTTCATATTTAGAAACAAAAGGAAAATTACTTAAAGTAAGTTTTGACAAACTTGAGTCCACACAGAAAATTGTTCCTACCAGAGTATTTTCTTCCTTTTTTAAAAAAAATTGTTTAAAGTATTACATATGTCTCCTTCCACCCCCCTCCCATTGACTCCCTCCCTACTCCCACCCCCAAGGGCATGCCTCCACCACCCCAGTGCCTGTGTCCATTGGTTATGCTAATATGCATGCATACAAGTCCTTTGGTTGATCTCTAACCCCCCCCCCCCCCCCCCTGCCTTCTCTCTGAGGTTGGACGGTCTGTTCAGTGCTACCTTGTCTCTGGATCTATTTTTGTTCATCAAATTATGTTGTTCATTATATCCCACATATAAGTGAGATCATGTGATATTTTCTTTCTCTGACTGGCTTATTTCGCTTAGCATAATGCTCTCCAGGTCCATCCATGCTGTTGCAAATGGTAAAAGTTTCTTCTTTTTTATAGCGGCATAGTATTCCATTGTGTAGATGGACCAGTTTTTTAATCCACTCATCTGCTGATGGGCACTTAGGCTGTTTCCAAATCTTAGCTATGGTAAATTGTGCTGCTATGAACATAGGGGTGCATATATCCTATCTGATTGGTGTTTCTCGTTTCTTGGGATATAGTCCTAGAAGTGGGATTACTGGATCAAATGGGATCTCCATTTTTTTGTTGTTGAGGAAACTCCATACTGTTCTCCACAGTGGCTGCACCAGTCTGCATTCCCACCAGCAGTGCACGAGGGTTCCTTTTTCTCCACATCCTCGCCAGCACTTGTCATTTGTTGATTTGTTGATGATAGCCATTCTGACAGGTGTGAGATGGTACCTCATTGTTGTTTTGATTTGCATCTCTCGGATGATTAGTGACTGAGCATGTTTTCATATGTCTCTTGGTCTTCCAGTAGGTTCTCTTTCAAAAAGTGTCTACTTAGGTCCTTTGCCCATTTTTTGATTGGATTGTTTATCTTTCTTTTGTTAAGTTGTATGAGTTCCCTGTAAATTTTGGAGATTAAACGCTGATCTGAAATAGCATTGGCAAATATGTTCTCCCATGCAGTGGGCTTTGTTGTTGTTTTGTTGATGGTTTCTTTTGCCGTGCAGATGCTTTTTATTTTGATGTAGTCCCATTTGTTTATTTTCTCCTTAGTTTCAATTGCTCTAGGAGCTGTATTGGTAAAGATATTGCTACGACATATGTTGATATTTTGCTGCCTATGGAGTCTTTTAAGATTTTTATGGTTTCCCATCTTACATTTAAGTCCTTTAGCCATTTTGAATTTGTTTTTGTGTATGGTGTAAGTTGGTGACCTGGTTTCATTTTTTTGCATATATCTGACCAAATTTCCCAGCACCATTTATTGAAGAGATGGTCTTGACTCCATTGTATGCTCTTGCCTCCTTTGTTAAATATTAATTGAGCATAATGGCTTGGGCCTATTTCTGGGTTATCTGTTCCGTTCTATTGGTCTTTATGTCTGTTCTTGTGCCGGTACCAGGCAGTTTTGAGAACTGTGGCTTTGTAATATAGCTTGATATCTGGTATTGTGATCCCTCCAACTTTGTTCTTCTTTCTCAGGATGGCTGTGGCTATTCGGGGTCTTTTTTTCTGAGTATTTTCTTTCTTTTTTTTTTTTTAAATATATTTTATTGATTTTTTACAGAGAGGAAGGGAGAGAGATAGAGAGTTAGAAACATCGATCAGTTGCCTTCTGCACACCCACTGGGGATGTGCCCGCAACCAAGGTACATGCTCTTGACTGGAATTGAACCTGGGACCCTTCAGTCCGCAGGCCGACGCTCTATCCACTGAGCCAAACTGGTTTCGGCTGAGTATTTTCTTTCTAAAAACACGTCTTTGTCAGAAAGAGTTGTAAAAGTTTGGTGTTCTAGGAGGATTTGACTGAAAGGGGCCCAGAGGTTTGAAAGAGAATTGCTATTGCCAAGTGCTCAACTCTGGGCAGCATCTTCACTTTGTTAAAACACAGCAAAATGGGACACCCCTCTCCCCCCCCCCCCCCCCCCCCCCGCCCCGCCAAATTACCCTTGATTCATTTTCTCCTCTGCATTTTATTTCTTAACTCCTCTTTATTTTCTTGTCATTTCAGCGGGTCTTGGAAAATGATGAAAATGTAGAAGAAGGAAATGAAGAAGAGGATTTAGAAGAGGATATTCCTAAGCGAAAGAACAGGACCAGAGGACGGGTAAGCCGGGATGCCAGGAGGGATGAGAGAGATCAGGGAGGCGAAGTCTCTAACTTCAATGTCCCACTGCAACTAGAGAGACCACATCCATGGGCTTCCTTGCAGAATTCCCGGAGAAGAAAACACCAGAGGGCTCTGATCCCGGGTGATAGCCTGCAAGAGTTTAGAGCTGGCAAGAGGGAGAAGAGGCAGAGGGTGCCCTGAGGGGAGGGGGATGCTGAGGTTCTGGGGGAGGTTGGGGGTGGGAACAGAGGGAGGGTGGAGAATAAGGAAAATGTGACAGTTGTCCCTGTTTCTTGCCCCTAAAAGAAGGCTGAAAGTTTCCTGCCCCTGGGGCTGCCCCAGAATGACAGGGTCAGGACACCTACTTTGGGGTGTGTTTCATTAGGCAGAGAGTAGGCCCACAGCTGATGGTTCCCAAGCAGGTATGACCTGGGCTTTGGAGGCTGGTGGAATGTGGCAAGAAAACACCAGAAACCTGGCGAATGGCAGAGGGGAATTCTGTGGTGGAAGGAATCCTATCTAATAAAGAGGAAATATGCAAAATGACCATCACACCACCACAAAGATAGCGGCGCCCATAGCTACAAGATGGCGGCGCCCAGTCCCCTCAGCCCTGCTGGAGTCCCCCAGTCCTTTTAGCCCCGCCAGGGGGATGGCAGGCGCGCAGTGCGGCCGGACCTGCCCTCAGCCCCCAGCCACACAGGGCCGGCCCAAGGCGCAGGCAAGCCTCGGATGGCGGCTTCTCAGCCACCTAGGGCCGCCCGAGGCTCAGGTAACCAGGGCTGGCCGAAGCTTGGACTGCCAGCAGTGGCAGCAGCAGAGGTGTGATGGTGGCGTCGCCTTCCTCTGATCGCCGGGTCACCTCCCGCCCCTGAGGGCTCCCAGACTGTGAGAGGGGGCAGGCCGGGCTGAGGGACCCCCCCCTCCAGTGCATGAATTTTCATGTACTGGGCCTCTAGTTAAAATATAAGAATGGCTCTGGAGGTGGAGGGAACCAAACCAGGGTGGTGGTCTCAGTATTCAGGTTGGTCCTCCAGAGTGCTCATGTTCAAGACCCAAGGGGCTTTTTGTGGTCAACTTCATGGGTCTGCAAGGGCATCTGACAGTAACCAGGTGCAGAGGACCTTGGTGTAAACTGCAGCTCTTCGTCTGGAGAATGAACTCTTAGTCCTGTCTGGCTCCTTCAGGCTCTAGGCAGGACCCTATGTTTTTCATGGACAAGAGGCCCTCCTGGGTGCACCGTGGGTTTTGATCTAGAGCAAAGTATGGCATATCTCTCTGTGGTTCCCGTGCCTTAGTATACAGCAGAACCACCAGCAAAGCCTTTCAGAATGCAGGTCCCCAGGACCCAACCCCAGAAGTTCTGCTTTGGGAGGTGTGGGGCGGGGCCTGGGAAGCTATATCATAACGATATGTCACTGGTACAAGGGCTCCATCTCTGCCCACACTGAGCTGAATTGCTCCAACCTGTTGACAGAAGCCGGACTTTCTGAGTCTGGGGAGGGCAGCCCTTAGATGCTGCATACCTTATATAGTTGGCATCCCCGCTTCAGCTATGATCCCCTTCTGACAGTCTTGTTATATCTGTTCTTTTCTTTCACTTTTTCTTGGTTTGCATGTTTTATTTTATTTAAAAAATATTCGAGGATATTTTTCCCTCATTGCTTTTTAGAGAGAGGGAAAGGAGTGAGGGAGAGGGAGAGAGAAAGGGAGAAACATCAATGTGAGAGAGACATCTATTGGGCTGGGAAGTGAACTGGCATTCCAGGTATGTGCCCCTGACTGGGAATTGAACCCTCGACCCTTTGGTCTGTGGGCTGACACTCTAACCACTGAGCACACCCGTCCAGGGCTAGCATGTTCTATTTTTTTTATGTGTGAAATATTTGAAAGCAATTCCTAGACATTTTGTCATTTAACCTGTGTATACCTCAGTGTATATCTCTAACATATCACTATCATACTCAACAAAAAGAATAATTATTCTAATATTTACTATCCAGTCTCTGATTATTTTTCTCTGCTACACCCTCCCACACACATGCATTTTTTCTCCATGCCATTTATTTGTGGGAGAAGTTGGATGGTTGGTCTTGAGGAATTTCTCACATTCTAGAGTTGGCAGACTGATACTATTTAAAGTGTTCCTCTGTCCTCTTTATTTCCTGAAAACTGGTGGTTTGATTAGAGACTTGATTAGATTCAGGATATTTATGTGAATAAATCTTTTTTGGTGGGGCAAGAGTCTTTCCCAGGTGTGATGTATGCATCTTACTGCATCACATCAGGAGGCACATGCTGTCTAGGTGCTCTGCTTCTGGTGGGGCTAAGATTGATAGGGGGATTTGGGTGTTGTCAGCCCGATCTCTTTCTATACGCTCCCCATTGAGTTTTCACCTAATGGTTTTAGCAGCCACTGATGAACGTGCCTCGACCCATGAGTTCATTGGAGGTTGCAAAATAATGAATATCGGATTCTATCATTGAAGGAGGCTTTAGAACGTAGAATTTCTGGGCTTTTTGTGAACTTCAAGAGCTGTGTGTCACCTCCAAGCCTGCTCCCTTCCCTTCCCTCAGCCCAAACCAAACTTAGGCGTGTTGATTGTGGAAGGAGAGTGGTCTTCACATCTTCTCCATTCCCAACCTAAACATCAGTGATTGAACTCGCAGTCATTTAATATGAGTAGGGGGTCTTGGTAGGAACATTAGCGGTAGTAGCAGCAACCATTTTTACTTACTGTACTTACTGTATACCAGGCACTGTGATGGGCTAGTTACAGTATGAGCTGACACATGGAGAGTGATGACTGAGCACTTCATACTTCATCTATTGCACTGGCCACTGTGGCTGTGAGCACTTACAATTTTGCTGGTTCAAACTGAAATGTGCTGCAAGTGTAAAATACACACCAGATTTCGAAGATATAGTACCAAAAGAATGCAGAACATCTTCATATTTTTATATTACATAGTGAAATGATAATATTTTGGCTATATTAGGTTAAGTAAAATGCATTACTAAAATTAATTGCACCTATTTATCTTTTTACTTAAAAAAAAGTAAGATGTGTCTCCTTGAAAACTTAAGATGACATGTGTGGCTTGCATTGTATTTCTATTGGCCAGCACTGCTTCTTCCATTCCATAAGTTGGTATTATTATTTCCAGAGAGGTTAAGTAACTTGCTCAAGGTCATCCAACTAGTAAGGAACATACTCTGGTTTTTCCACTGGGTCACGTGTGGCCCAGTCCCTAGCATGTGGCCAGTGACCACTTTTTTGAATGAACGATTGAATGATGGGAAAAGAAAGAACAGTCATATTTCAGCTTGTGGGAGCTGAGAGAAGGTCTGGGGCTGGATGAGGCCTAGACCAGCTCCGGGCCCACCTCATGATGGCCAAGGGGCAGTTGAATGGCTCTACATTGTACAGTGACGTTGTGGACCTGTCACCCGTGGTGGGAACCATGGGAGGACCCAGATGAGTGTAGGCGGGCCTGTCTGGGCTGGAATAAGTGTAAGAAGCTGCACAATTAAGTCATCCGTTCCAGTGGTGTGTTCAAGCTGCTGTTGGCTCCTGGAGAACAGTCACACACATTTCTGTTGCCAGGACTGAAAGGCAGTTTAAGGCCATGCATCTCGGCATCAGTATCACCTGGGAGATTGTTAGAAATGCAGGACCCCACACTTCACCCTAGATGGACTGGATGACAATCTGTCCTTTACTAAGACCCCCAGGTGCTTTGTGTGCTCATTGAGGAAGCCAGGCCTAAGGTAGTGTTTACAAGAACAGCCTCTGTCTTGTTTGAACCACGAGTTCAAATCCCAGCTCCACCACTTACTAGACATTGGTTGAATTATGTAACTTCTGTGACCTTGACCAAATTATATATGAACTCTGAGCTTCAGTTTCTTCATCATTAAAATACACAGCCAATTTTGAGTGCTTACTAAAGGCTAGATATTATTAGGAGGGTACACGCAAAGGGAGCAACAACTCTCAGAATTCTGACAATGGAGATTCCCTGAAGGGTGAGAAAAATTCGGACCCAACAATTAATGATTGTGTTTGTGGTAACTTTAGTCCAAGAAATCTAAGCTCTATAAAATTCATAAAATTCTTGGGAATCATCCATGTATTATCAAGAAGTAGATCAGTCAATCAGTAAGGATTTATTGATGCATTGTGGTGTAGTTCAGTGCTTCTCAAACTTTAATGTGCATACAAAGCACATGGTGATCTTATTAAGCTGCAAATTATGATGCAGTTGGTCTTGGAGGTGGGGACTCAGATCATGCCTGTTCTACAAGCTCCAGGCTGATGTCAGTGCTGCTGGTCTGAGGACCACACTTTAAATAGCAGTGAGATAGAGCAGTGGTTCTCAAATTTTTTTTTTTGCGGGGGGGTGGGGGTGGGTGGGGGCGGTGGGGGTGGGTGGGTTCATCAGAAACGCTTAACTTAAAAATAACGGAGGGACCCCCCAAAAGCTATTGTTATGGTAGATTATAACTAGTGCTACTTATCAAAAGAGAAAAAGTGTTAAATCTAAGTATTCACAAGCACACAGTGATGACTTCCTTATGTCCTATGGCCTCTAAAACTCCACTGTGCACTTGTGAGGGAATGAGAGTGAAAAATTTCAAAGACATTTAGTACTATTACAAAATATTTTTGACATTGAAGACCCCCTGAAAGGGTGTCAGGGACCCCCAGGGTTTCTTGAGATACTATTTGAAAACAACTGGTACAGAGGAACTAGCTCTCTGAGTCTGTCCCAGTCGAGGGCCTTTTACTTGTAGGAAATTTAACAGCGTAAGCAAAATGGGAAGTATTTGAAAAGCTGCTGGGACATTGCTCCAACTTTGAGCAATCTTTGAAGATTCAAACCTCAGGAAGGGCAGGAGCGTGGCAGGGATTCGGGATTGGGAAAGAGTAAAGCATCCTGGACCCTTCTGGCCTCTACTTCTTCACTCTTCTCTCGCACAACTGCCTTTTCTGTTTCTTTGTGCACATGACCCCATGGCTCCTGAACTGGTAGATCCCTAGGTCAGCTGGCCTGTACTAACCAACTGTTCCCCAATTCCAAATTCTTTGGAACTGGAATCTGATTTGTCCAGCTTTGGTCAGGTGTCCACTCCTGAGCCAGCCAATCAGCTGTGGCCAGGCAGAGCAGCGCCATGTGGTGCAGTCATGGCTGCCATGGCCTGCCAGTGTGTCAATGAGACATGGGGTGGAGTGGGTGGGCACTTCTCAGAGAGGGAGAACTGGTTTCTTTTGGGTAATCAGCTTCGAAGTTTTCTGTAGCAGTCTGGAAACCTTGGTCCTGTTTCTTCCACTCGTTCAATGACTATGGACAAGTTGTGAACCCTCCCTGGACCTGTTTTATCAAGCGCCAAATGGGAATAATAGTATTTGCTCTAATTCATCGGTTATTGTAGGAATTATATGGGAAAGAGCTTCAGATGCCATAGTGCTAAGTGTTGGGGATACATAATAAAGTATGAGATGATCTTTGCTCTCAAGCATGTTGGAATTAAATTGAGGAGAAAATACCAACAGCCATGATACAATTCAAAAGCACAAGCTTTTGACTGTGCACTAACCAAATGCAGTGAGAGTTCAGAGGAAAGAGAGAGATCAACTTGGGCAGGGAGGGGAAAATAATTTGTTGAGCACTTCCTGTAGACGTAGCACTATCTGTGGTTTCGCACACCCTTAGTTCTTTTTCAACAACCCTGCAGTAGAGATGTTGCTATGCCCATTTTACAGTTAAGAAAGGTAAAGCTTAGAGAAGTAACTTGTCCAAAGACACATGGCTGGTATTTAAACCTGTGTCTGACATGAAAGCTGATGTTTTTACTCATCAATGTGGCAAGAAGAAGATTCTTGGAGGAGTGGAATGTTAGCAGGGCCAAAGCAGGGGTCAGATGGGGATGGGCAGAGAGGCTGGTCCAAGACAGGGATCATTAAAAATAAAGGCATGAGCTTGAGGTGAACCTAGGGGCATTGGCATCAGGTCACCATTGGATGTCAGTGGGTTTTAGATGGCAATGAATGAATGACCATGGGTTTCTGTCCTTCACTCCTTTTTTTTTTTTTTTAAATAATATGTTTTTATTGATTTCAGAGAGATGAAGGGAGAGGGAAAGAGGGATAGAAACATCAATGATGAGAATTACTGATCAGCTGCCTCCTGCAGGTCCCCTATTGGCTATTGAGCTTCAAAGCCAGGCACGTACCCTGATAGGGAATTGAACCATGACCTCCTGGTTCATGGGTCGATGCTCAACCACTGAGCAACACCGGCCAGGCCCTTCACTCCTTTTGTCTAATTGGTCTAGGAGTCATACAGGGTGGATTGGGTAGGGCGATGCAGAGGTAGAACCCCAGCGTGTGGGTTCTTTGAGCAGTGCAGAGGTCAGTTGATGAGTTCCTGGATTAAAATGTGGACTGGAAGGGAAATGCAAAGCCTAAGATGACCCTTGAAGGAAGGAACAATAGCACTTGGATATAGAGGATAAAAGAGAAGAACCAAAGATGACTGACATACTGATCCACCCACTGACTGATTCATTTCTTCAGCAAATGTTTATTAAGTGCTTCTTGAATGGCTGGCCCCATGCCAGGTTCCAGGGACAGTTGTGGCCGAAAGAGACATGTGCTCCACCCTCATATGGGGGTGACAAGAAAATCACGTACACCAACACACGTGTGATATGATGTCACAGTGTAAGTGTGGGATAAAACAGGAAGCAAGGTCGGAGAAAGAGAACAATGGAGAGGGTACGAGTGGACATACGTTGATCAGGGAGCCCAGCTGGGGTAGCTCAGTGGTTGAGCGTCGACCTATGAACCAGGGGGTCATGGTTCGATTATGGGTCAGGGCACATGCCTGGGTTGCGGGCTCAATCCCTAATGTGGGGCGTGCAGGAGGCAGCCAATCCATGATTCTCTCATTATTGATATTTCTATTTCTCTCTCAAATCAATAAAAATATATTTTTAAAAAAGTTGATCAGGGAGGGCTTCTTTGAGGAGGTGGCATTTGAATAACACGAGTAGGATTCTGAGCTTGAGATATTCTGGGAGACTAGAGAGCTACTGCCAGGAAGAATCCCTGGCTTGTGCCCTCAGTGTTCTATAGCTATGACCCTCCCCCTCCCCCCTTTGCAGTTGAGGAAACTGAGGTACAGGGAGAGGGTGGGAGCCTGTAGTTACCTGGCTGGTCAGCCCTGCAGAGTGAAATGAAACCCTGGCTCTCAGCTGGGCCCTCCCCTTCCCCTCTGAGCCTCCAGTTCCACAAAGCTCCTCCTGTCCCTGCCGGTATTTTTAGTCTCTAAGAGCCCCTTCCCTGGGACTGCTGCCGCCTCGTCATTCTGCCTGACTTGCTTTCACTTGCTCCCAGGCGACTGTGACAGGGCTGAGGGCTGCACACGTCAAGCTCTCCCTGGCTTCACTGAGGGGGTGTAGGGGGGGGCAAGGGCAGCTGAGGGTCACCACCCTCCATGTCATGGGCAGGCAGGGAAGCCTGTCAGTGCCTCATGGTGACTGCCAGTGCGCCTCACAGCTCCCTCTTTGGGTCAACTCTGAGTAATGAGGGCGAGGGGAGGGGGCTGCTGGCTGTCATGTGTATAGGGGTGAGGGGCTGGGAGGCTAAGGGAGGGAAAGAGCAGTGGAAGGGAGGGAAGAGGGGGGTGGGATTTTTGTAATTGGTGGTGGGGAGACAAGCTGAGGAGGTGGTAGCTTGCCAGGTGGTGTTGATTGTGAAGTGTTTGTGGGGGTTAGGTGGGTGAGAGAGGGAGAGAGAGAGGGTGGGGGGAGGGAGAGGGAGGGAGAGGGTGGAGGGAGGGAGGGAGGAAGGGAGGGAGGGAGAGGGGGAGAGAGAGAGAGAGAGAGAGAGAGAGAGAGAGAGAGAGAGAGAGAGAGAGAGAGAGAGAGAGAGAGAAAGAGAACGTGAGCATGCATACACAAGCAACCATCTCAGGCCTTTTGACCCTGAAGTCCCCGGGGCTACTTTTCCAGGCCAGGCCCCTGGGACTTCCCCATCTTCCCTGCATTCCAGGTTGCTGCCATTTTACTTCTCATCTGCTGTGCCTTTCTCTCTGTCCCCAAAGACCCAGCACGCCCTTTCCTGGGTTGGTACTGCTCCTCATTACCAGAGAATGACCCTGAGGAGGCTAGGGTGCTACACACGTGACCAGTGTGGGACTTCCAAAGTTTTAAAAATAAACCTTGCTGCATTCTTGCAGCTACTGTCCCGGGCCGCAGAGCTGCCTGCTCCTCTCTAGCTGGTCTCTTCTAGCCTCGAGGTAGAGCTCAGCCCACCCCCTGCCCAGGCTGTGCCAACCCTTTCTGGAGGTGCACACGGGTGCTGGTATCAGTGGTCCAGCTTCAGGAGGCCGTGAGCAGATAAGGGTTCTGTCACTGGCTGGAGGCTCACGGCAGACCGCACAGAGAGGCCTCAGCCGAAGCCCGCCCCTTTGGAGTTGGCTGAGCTGGGGGAGGGGAGCTCCTCACATCCCCCGGGCTCATGCCCTGTGCCCTGGTGCCAGGCCTGGCTGGCTCTTGAGAGACTTGAGTGGGGGAGTGTGAACAAAGGGGCTTGGCCTGATAACTGTAATTACGCTACTTGCTCCAACACGCCCATCATCTGGTCAGCTGACGGGAGCCAGTTGGCATCTCCATTTGGTAGCAACAAAGCTGCAAGGCTCAGGAGTTGGAGGAAGAGGCCCCACTAGCAGCAGGAGAGTATGGCCATTTGGTCAGTAGAGGCTTTGCAGCGAGACTGTCTGAGTTAATTTCCTGGCTCTGCACTTAGTAGCTGAGTGACCTTACCCAAGCTACGTACCCTCTCCAGTTGCCTCAGTCTTCTGATCTGTTAAGTGGAGCCCGTAGTAGTGTCTCCCTCTGGGATCTGTGAGTAGCTGAGCGATTTGGGGTAAGTTACCTCACTTCCCTGGGTCTTAGTTTCCTGGCCTGTAAAATGGGGTTGGGATGGGCACAGATGTGATGGAAGAGGAAGGAGGAGGTGCAGGTGAAGCACTCGGGGCCTCACAGAGTACATGCTCAGGACCTGTGGTGATGATCAGAATAACAAGCAACGTGAAACCCCAATGTCTCCCCAGGCCCGTGGCTCTGCAGGCGGCAGGAGGAGGCATGACCCCGCCTCTCAGGAAGACCACGACAAACCTTACGTCTGTGACAGTAAGTACAGGCGACGCCGCCTTCCTTCTCCTGCCCCTGCCCTTACCCCTGTCCCCACCATTCCTGTGCTTCCCTGCCTGGCAGCCCCCAGCCCCAGGCTTGCTGGCTCCTCCTCTGGGGCCCGCACCCCAGCTCCCATGCCTGCACCTCCCCTCAGTCACCACCTCCTCTCTGCCCTCATGTTTCTGCATGAGGAGAGCACGTGGGAGGCCTTGGGTGCTGTGTTCCTCTCTCTGGCAGTCCCCTTCCTTGTAGCTTTTCTCTGTCTCTGTGTCTGTCACTCTGTCTCCTTAAGATCCCCTATTTCTTTCTCTACTTCAGAGAATTACAAACAAAAGCATAACTCAGAATCCTCCAACAAAAGTACTTGGTTCCTGTGGCTTTTCATTTGTTTCCCTTTCCTTTTCTTTTTCTCTTCCTCCTGTCCTACATAGGGCAAGTTACCACTTCTTTACTTAGTTAATAAATGGGCCTCCATCCATCTCCAGCCTTTCTTGCCTGATTCAGAAACATCTTTTGGACAAGCGGCTGCCTGGCTCCTGGGTTTGGGGTCTGCAGGCAGAGCTGGGGAGGACCGAGGGAGAGAGTGCCGGGAGCAGTGGTGGTGGGTGGACCAGGGACTGGGGTCAGTGGTATAGGCTTTGCTGTCAGCTGGAGAGCTTTTGTCTTTCTCACCAGCCAGAGCATTGGGTGGTGGGTTTAAAGTCCCTGCCCTAGTTATCTTCTCACTGTATCAAGCACCATCTGCTCACTCCATGGCCAGGGCAGCCCTCAAAACCGCATTCCCTGACCATCTTCCCTTCCCATCTTCTCCTCTCTCTGAGGATGCAGAGCTCTGCCATGGGCACAATGTGCTGTGGTGAGAATGGCAGCAAAATGGCTGAGGCAGGGCCCTGATGCAGTGATCCCTTCTGTTGTCCCATCCTGGTACAGTGGTCCCTTCCGGTGTTCCATCCTGGTGCAGGGGTCCCTTCCGGTGTCCCCTCCTGGTGCAGTGGTCCCTTCCGGTGTCCCGTCCTGTTGCAGTGGTCCCTTCCGGTGTCCCGTCCTGTTGCAGTGGTCCCTTCCGGTGTCCCGTCCTGGTGCAGGGGTCCCTTCCGGTGTCCCGTCCTGGTGCAGGGGTCCCTTCCGGTGTCCCGTCCTGGTGCAGGGGTCCCTTCCGGTGTCCCGTCCTGGTGCAGGGGTCCCTTCCGGTGTCCCGTCCTGGTGCAGGGGTCCCTTCCGGTGTCCCGTCCTGGTGCAGTGGGCCCTTCCGGTGTCCCGTCCTGGTGCAGTGGTCCCTTCCGGGTGTCCCGTCCTGGTGCAGTGGTCCCTTCCGGGTGTCCCGTCCTGGTGCAGTGGTTCCTTCCGGTGTTCCGTCCTGGTGCAGTGATCCCTTCCGGTGTTCCGTCCATCTCGTCAGTGTTTGCAGTCTCTGTGAGAGTAGGGGGAGAACTTGGGAAGATGGGGCTTAGTGGGTACTTCGGAGGTGGTGCCATTTTCCTCCTTTTTCACTATACTCTTGATTTCAAAAAGTTCTTCTGTGGCCAGTGAGGTGACAGCTGGTTGGAGAACATTTTGCTAGAAGACCTCAAACTCCATGATCCTTACTTGGCTTATTATTATTTTTTAATTTATCTTTATTGTTGAAAGTATTACAGATGCCCCCGCTCCACCTCAGGTCCGCCCCATCCCACCCCACCCCCAGGCCTGCACCGCACTATGGGTCTGTGTCCATGGGTTACACATATATGTATATAAGTTCTTCGGTTAATCCACTTGGCTTCTTAACACACTGTGCAGATGACATTCATGACACAACTGCAGGTAACATCTCTGTCCCAAAGCAATTCCATTTTAGGATGAGGAGAGAGCAGGGCCTGGGGCCTGATCCTTCTTGCCATACCAGGAGGTGCCTGCTTTGGCCTGGGTCTTGCTTCCTAAATGGGGTTCATCAAAGCCCAAGCTGGCCCTGGGGAGGTCCTCAGGCCCCCACCAAATGGGCTTCCCGACTGTGTCAGCAAGTTGCCAACAAGAGTGCCAGCAGCTGCTTTGGAACTGGGGCTTTGCCTCGCTGTTCCTCTTTTAAAAACTTTATTTTTATTATGTGATTTTTGTGCCACATAGATAGTGGAATTACTTTTTGCTCTATCGCTACACCTTTCATCGGGTTCTCAGCCAATGATAGGCCCCTATATTCCCAGACACACCACGTGTCCTTCACCCACCTCTCAGCCCCTCTCCCCACTCCTTTGCCATCTGCCTCCACAAAGCGCCCTTTGTGGTGTCCCTCTCTTGCCTGGCCCCCTCTTTCTGCACAAAGTGCTTGCATCACACCCTCTCCCCCATCTCCGGTGGCTTTGTTTAGGGCTTGTGATGCCATTTGCTTTTCCTGTTCCCCTCCCCACAGGGTCTTTTCCTCCTCCTGTTTATGCTGTGGAACTTGGAGGCCTGATTACCGGCCTGATGTGGGCTTTCTGGAAGTCTCCCTGTCGGACTTCTTGGCTCTGCCTGCACAGGCTCTGCCTCCCTTTCCTCTCTCGGGGGAGCAAGGTCCACCCTGGATTGCCCTTCTCTTTCTGGCTCTCTTAGGAAATTGTGTGGCAGCTCAGTGATTAATAGACTTTATTTTTATCTGGTGCCCTTCAGACATGTGATCCTTTGGGATAGAAATGACCTTTGGAGAGGTCATGAGGCCCACTCTGCACCCCAGTACTCAGCAAGGAATGCTTTTAATAATCTCTAATGCATCCTAAGTAGAGAGGTGTCTGGTCGCCTCCTTGAATGTCCCCAGGGATGGTGTTACCATAAGCTGACCTTTCTTCCATGCTTCGAATAGTGCTTGGAATGATTGTTTCTCCCTAACAGGAACGGAAATGTTTCTCTTCTATAGGCTCCCTTTCTTTCGTGCATCTTTCCCCATCAAACAGGTACGTTGAGATTTTGTCTGTTCTGGAGGTGCTCTTAACCTCCCCTTGTATCCTCAGTTTACCTGGGGTACGTCCCCTAACCTCTGCGACAGCCTGCTCTGAATTCCCTTCCAGCACTCCCAGGGGAAGTAGCACCAAGGCTGTTTGGCTGAAAAAGTAACACACACGTTTCCTTGTTTATCTTACACATCACTTCTTAACGCCGCCCACATCTCTAGGGTGTGGAAGTATCTGACCGCCCCATTGCACTGTGTGCCGTGACTTCCCACACGGTCAGAGGTAGCTAATGCCTCTCTATGTGTGTGCTCTTTTCGACTGATGCGTTTGATTATTTCTTTGTCCATAAATCACTTTGCATTGGGCCCTATTGAGTCTCAATAAAGACATATAATAATATGTGACTTCAATATATAGGATTCAATAAAGGCAATTTTAAAGACATTGCCCAATAGTTAAATTTTATTCTCCACGGATTCCTGATTGCTACCATTTTTGTATCATCTGTGGTTTGATTTGCATAATCCCCACTCCATCTTTCAAGTTATTTTTGAAAATATTAGGCCACCTGGACCCCACCACCTCCTTCCGGGTTTATGTGGAGTAGCAATAATTTCAGATGTGATTGTATTTAACCCTTCCTGGGTTATATGTCTAAATATAGTTGCCCTGTTATGTTCTTGGCCCAAGCTTCCCTTTCAAGATGGGTGGTTGAAATATTAGCTTAGCCGTTAACTTCAGGTGATAGATAGTTTGCCTATTGCCTTTCACTCAGCCATTGAATTTATTTCATCTCAGAGAAACATTAAATCATCTGAACATAATTTATTTTTTACCCAACCCATGGTGTGTGTGTAGATGGACACTTCATTTTCCAGTCTCTAGTAATTATCCTGAGCATTTACCAAGCTTAAAGATTAAAGTTCCGCTTCTTCCCTTCCAGTCTCGTGCTGAAGGAGAAGTGTTCCTTACCCACAAACAAAGCCACTGAATAGAGAACTTTGTGGGAAAGGCGGTCATGTTTGTCAAAGTGTGGCTTTGGACTATCAGCCCAGAGATAACCTACATGTTTATTATAACGTAGATTCCCCGGCCTCTCACCAGACCACTTGCATCAGAACCTGGGAGCAGGCTCAGGACCCTGCATCTTTTGAGAGCCTCTGAGGGGGAACCTAGAAATACTGACTATTCAGAATGACTGGTCTATTTCATCCGAATTCGAAGGTTTCTGGCCGACTGCTCAGCCCTTTTTTATTCCCTGCTTTTTGCATCTGGAAGTTCTGTAGTCTCCAGGAATTCTCCAGGCAGAGTGCCGCTGGCTTGCATCACTGTTTTAGTTGGTCTCTTTAGAATCTTTCCGATTCGTTCAGCGTTGCTATAAAACTCAGCAGTCCCATATCAAACTCAGCAATCCAGCACTTGACATTAATTAACTTAATAGCTTTAAATCCTAATAGTATCGTTAGCCCTCTTTTATATGTGGTATGATAACTGGAGATAGACATATGAAAGGAATCCTCGGGTTTGGGCTACTGGGATGTTTTAAAAATCATTTCGAGAGTTTGCCTCTTCTCTTCCTAACTGCGCCTGACCTTGCGTTTTCTGTTAGCATCATCGGGGCAGACTCCTGACGAGAGACTTGAGTTTCCATTTTCTTTGTTCAAGGGGCATCATAAGAAAGATGGTGGTAGTAATGGGGTGAGATTCAGGGAGAGGAAGAGCATTTTGTCTCTAAGCCTTAGCCATTTGGGGAGGAGCAAAACAGGCATTTTCCCTTTTGCTGGGCACAGTGGAAGTGATTTGTGAAGTTTTTTTTTCCCCCCTTAAAAATTAATGTTAATATGGAACATTTAACACTTAAATGTTTAATTTAAAGAACATTTAACATGAGACCTACCCTTTTAACAAATTTCTAAGTGTACAATATGCATTGTTGCCTGTAGGTGCAATGTTGTATAGCAGATCTCTAGAGCTTATTCCTCTTGCTTGATGCAAACTTAGGCCCGTTCCACTCTATTGCTATGAATTTGACTTTTTAAGATACTTCATCGTTGTGGAATCAGGCAGTATTTGTTTTTTTCTGTGATTGGATAGTTCACTTAGTGTAATGTCCTCAAGGTTCATCCATGTTGTCGCACATTGAAGAATTTCCCCCTTTTAAAGGACAAATAGAATTCCATTGTATGTACATCCCTCATTTCCTTCCTTTTTATTCACCCATTGGACACCTAGGTCGTTTCCACACCTGGCTCCTGTGCATAGAGCTGCAGTGAACGTAGGAGTGCTGATATCTCTTTGAGACCCTGATTTCGGTTCTTTTGAATAAATACCCAGGAGTGGGGTTGCTGGATCTAATTGTAGTTCTATTTTTAATTTTTTCAGGAGCCTCCGTACTGCTTCCCACAGCAGCCTCACGGTTTTGCATTCTCACTGACAGTGTGCAAGTTTTCCAGTTTCTCCACATCCTCTCCAGCACTTAGTCTTTTGTTCCCAGTCCCTGCCCCCCGCCCCCACCCCCCCGCCACCCCCCGATCACGGTGATGACTCCTGCTAACGGGTGCTTACCGTGTGCAGAGCACTGGGCTAAGCATTGCACATACATTGTTTCTGTAAATCCTCACATGAACCTTGAAAGGTAGGGACAGGTGACCTCACTTTTTCTGTGAAAGAAACTGATGCTCAGAGAGGTGAAGGGATTTGTCCAAGGCCACACAGCTGGTTGATGCTAAAGCTGGGATAAGGGTCCTGGTCTCTCCAAGTCGGGAGCTGGCATCCCTCAGGACGCCACCACACAAACTGCGGATGAAATGTGTCCTCCTGCCTGGAGTTTGGTTCTCCCTGCGCGCCCGGTTTATGAGGTGAGGCCTGGCTCACTGTTGACAGGTGGCTTCTTGGTGTCAGATTGGCAAGCTGGAGTCAGGTAGTAATGACAATTGCAGTGGAATGGAATGGATTACAGAATTCTGAGCCTTTTAAATTCTTCCCCTACCCTCCCACCCCCCAAACTGAGGCATCAGGTAGGTTAATGACAAAAGGCTGGGAGCGTGACTTCTCTCTGAGTCATGGCCTGTATTCACACGTCAGGAGGGAGTCTGTCCACTCAGCCTCCACATCAGTTAAGAACCTGGTTCTCCTCCGTCCGTACCCCACAGACATGCATTGCTGATTGGGTATGGCCTGTGACTAAAACCGTGACCTCTGCAGTATTACCTCCCTTCTAGAAACCCAGTGCAGTGACCATGTCCAGTTGGGGGCAGTGGCAGAATAAGGTCTGGGGTCCCTTCTTGCTCTTCTTGGCTTACTGGAGGGAGGAAGGTTATGGGGCAAAAAGCCAAGAAATCAGGGTCTGGCCCTGGTTCCACCCTCAATGGCCATGGCACCACTTTCCTCACTTGTCAGTGAGGCAGCTTCCTTTCTTGAGTCTTTGACCTTCCCAATCAACACTCCTTCCCTCCAGGGTGGGCTCCTTTCTTCTCAGGCAGTGGCTTAACAATGAGACTCCTCACCCAGGAGGCAAGGTGTCAGACTGTGGGATATCACAGGATCTCTGCCTTGCGCAGGCGCAGAGGAGCTGCAGGATGGGAGGGCTGTGCACCGGGCAGGCACAGCTCGCACCTAAGGCAGTCCCAGAAAATCTGCTTGACTGCAACCTCCTTAAAATTCCTCTCGGTTTCCCCATACCTGAGCGCACAGGGAGAATCAGATGACTATTGCAGTCTTATTAAAAATTTTTTTGAGGGCATTAGGCTCCACATTCTCTAAGACTCATGCGCTTTTCGCTTCAAGCTGCAGTGGAAAAGCCAATAACTGCGGCCTTCAGGCTGGCTGCCCTTGTCACTGAAGGGAAGCCGGGCTCATCACTCAGTTGTCACAGCTATTATCTTGCAGGTCCTTGCGTGGGGGGTGGGGGGTGGGGGGTGGGTGGGAAAGGCTCTGCGCCCCAGAAACTTGATTTGTGGAGCAGGGCCTGTGGCATGGGATTGATCCCTGGAGATTGAGTGCATTTGTTATAGTGAAGCTGGGTCTGTTTAAATATTTAAATGCCAGCATGTCATGGACACAGGTTGGAGTGTCCCAGCAGGGCTGGCCAGAGGCAGGGCTGGGGAGAGGCTGAAGTTGCTCTTTGATGTCCTCATTTCCCTTTTTCCTTTGCTCCCACTGCCTGCCTTCCCCCTCCCACTGGCCCCACCCTCTAGCATTCCCAGGAATCTTGCCCATTGGCCACCAAACCTAGGTTCGCCTCTTCTGGGCTATAACTCACACCCTCTCGAATTATTGGCTCATCCAGTTAGAACCTTGTTCTCAGCCAGCTGTTACTTGATGGGAACTTTGTGGCAAATAATTCCTATTAAGATGTGGATGACCAAGAAGAAGGTAGATATTAACATTTGTAGAGGTTCTTTTTATTTAAAAATTTTTAATAGAAATAGTATATGTTCATTGCAGAAAAATAAAAAATTATAGATAAGCATAAAGAGAAAAATAAAAATCACCCATAATCTTACACCTCAGAGATAACTTACATTTTGTTTTGTTGTATACTATTTTAGGCTTCTGGTATCTGTCTACACATAACACACACACACACACACACACTATAAATATATATATATATATATATATATATATATATATATACATATATATATATATATATACACACACACACATATATATATATATATATGATACACATCATTTTAATCTCCTCTCCCCCCATTTAAAATACATGAAGAACATCTTTCCTTGTCAATAAAGTTATTTTTATGTTGACATTTTAGGGCATCCAGTGCCTAAGTACTGAATGCCACCGTTTGCTCAGTGTTCCACTTGTGGATGTTTAGACAGTTTGTATTACAAACAATATTGCAGCTAGATCTTTGCATAACGCTTCGGTTGTTTCCTAGAAGCAGAATTGCGAGGTCAAAGAGCCTGGTGCACAGCCTTTGATTTCTCTCATTTGAAATCGTGGTGCGGATGGAGGGAAGTAGGCGCTGGCCATTGCCGCCCAGGTTAAAGAGAGCCGGGGAAAAACAGTGAGCACTGGCTTTGGAGTGAGAAGGCTAAGGTCAAATTGCGGCTGTTCTGCTTATTATCGGGGATTTTAAAGAAAATCACTTGGGCCCAGAGTCTCCGTTTCCTTAGCTGTGGAGTGGGGATGGTAGCTGGTTGGGAAAACTACGTGTGATAATGAGAGTAAAGATGTTTGCACGTGGCTTGTGCTTCATGAATGTTTCTTTCATCGTTTCCTCTTCCTTGTTTTCTCGGACTCTGAGATAGTTGGAAAGATAAGGCTGATATTGCACGGGAGGAGACACACTGCCGGGCATATTTCATTGACTGGACAGTGAGCGCCGCAGGAATCCAGGGGAGGGAGTGGTCAGGGGTTGCTGGCTGGTGTGTCAGGGTGCTTCTCTAGGATGCCAAGCAGGTCCTTGGGGAGTGACAACATTGTGACATATGAGTTTGTGGAAACTTGCAGGACACTCAGAAACGTCTAACAGGTATTAATGGACGTTTGTTTCCCCAAAGAAAGTGAAGCACTTATACCATTGTTGTAGGTGGATGAGGGCCTGCCTCAGGTAAGGGTCAATGAGACACACTAGAGAGCTTGGGGCTCACAAATAAAGCCAGCTCTGTATTGAGGCAGCATTTATGCCAGGCACACACCCAGAGAGCCTGAGAGAGAGGGCATGCTGGCCAGTCCCAAATATTTCGGCGCTGCCACACCTTAGGGCAACTGGTCTGACTTTTTACCTTTCTCCATTTCCCTTCCCCCCAAATATTGACAATTATATTTATTGACATTGTTTTTAATTGTAGGATTAAAAGAGAATTTAGACTTTACCCTTCGAGCTAACTAAAGGCATGCTAATGTAGAACTCACTAGAATAGGAATCAAAGATACTGTCCCTACAAGGGATGGTGGTCAGAAGAAGATGGTTCTCCAGTCAAAAGCCCAGGGTTTGAATCTTTGCCATGCCACTTCCTAGCCATGACCTTGCACAAATCCCAAAACCTCTCTGAGCCTCGGTTTCTTTTTCTGTCAAGTGCGGAAAATAAGATTAACTTTAGAAGGTTTTCAGGAGGGCTAAGGAGATGGCGTGTAAAAACAGCTCACTTCCTGGTTCACATGCTCAATAAGGACGTACGTTCTTTACGCTAAGTTAAGAAAGGGTACTTACTTTACCTAAGCTGGGCTCCTAGTCTGTTCTGTGCATTGGCTGCTGGAACTGTCGGGACCAGGGCAGCGATCTGATAAATGTAAATGATCAAAAATAGCTTTCCTGGGCCTGGCCGGTGTGGCTTGGTGGTTGAGCGTTGACTTATGAACCAAGAGGTCACAGTTCGATTCCTGGTCAGGGCACAAGCCCAGGTTTGTGGGCTTGATCCCCAGTACGGGTTGTGCAGGAGGTAGCCGATCAATGATTCTCTCATCATTAATGTTTCTATCTCTCTCTCCCTCTCCCTTCCTCTCTGAAGTCAATAAAAATATATTTTAAAAAATAGCTTTAATAGCCCTAGCCTATTTTGCTAAGTGGTTAGAATCTCAGGTTCGATTCCTGCTCAAGGGCAAGTGCTTCCGTTACAGGCTCGATCCCTGGCCTGGGTCAGGGGTCAGGTTCGTGTGGGAGGCAGCCAATTGATGTGTCTCTCTCACATCAATGTTCCTCTCTCTCTCTCTCTCTCTCTCTCTCTCTCTCTCTCTCTCTCTCTCTCTCTTTCTCCCTCCCCCTCTTCCCTCCCTTCCACTCTCTCTAGAAACCAATGGAAAAATATCCTCGGGTGAGGATTAAAAAAAGCTTTATTGAACATGTGTTGTGTGCTAGGCACTCTGGTAAGCACCTTATGAGAATGGACTCACCCAGTTCTTACAACATTTAGATGAGGCATGAACTATTATGATCCCCATTTTACAGACAAGGAAACTGAGATTGGAAAAATTAAATCACACAGCCTATTAGCTGACCCAGGAAAGCTGACCGCAGAGTTCACCAGAAGTCTGTTACTGCTTCCCAGCAGGGCAGGAAAGAGTCCCACTAACACATCTAATGCTTTGGTTTTGGGAGTTTGTGCATTTCTCTGCCTGGGATGCAGAATCAGGTTATATAATATTTTGAAATGAAAGGTTTGTTGCTTATTTATGTTCTTCCAAATTTTTGTTGGTTTGTTGTTTTTTAAAGCCAGAGTCACATTCACATACAGTAAATTCCTAAAATAAGCAGAATGCCCTCCTTTGATGGAGACACAGGACTTCCGGATCCTGCAGAGCCAGGGTCAGAGGAATGTGGCTTTGAAAAATTGGGGTGTTACACCCCGCCCCTGCTCTAGCCAATGTATTGCTATCTAGAAGAATTCAGTTTAAAATAAGCATCAGGTGGCTCTGAAGAAGAAATAGATAAGCCACAGGAAGGCAGCTGTGGACCTGGGGCGAGGCGTGTAGGCAGCACCTGAATGGCTGCTATGGCTGGGAGCCTACACTGTTTTTCTGTCACAGTTGAGGGAATAATTGCTTTAGGAGGCACTCAGGCCTCAGGGGACCCAGAGAAACAAAGTTGTGAAATGCTAGAATGGAAGACTTAGAGATCATCTGATCCGACTGCCATGTTTTACAGATGTGGCAACCAAGAAAGTATGGGATTTGTCCACTCGTGTTGGTGTCAGAGCCAGGGCCAGACTCCAGGTCTGCAGAGGGCCACCCACGCTGCTGCCTCTGGGCTCGCGAGGGTGGGGGCGGGGGAGCTCACCTGGACTTGCCTAAATGTTGTAGGAACTGGACCAATCTCCTAAACTTGTGGAGCCCTCATTGGCTCTTGAGAAAAGCCGTGACATTTAAAAGTCATAGGCATTGCCCAGCTGGTGTGGGTGGCTCAGTGGTTGAGCATCGGCCCATGCACCAAGAGGTCCCCAGTTCGATTCCTGGTCAGGGCACATGCCCGGCTTGTGGGCAGGTGTGCAGGAGGCCAATTGATGTTTCTATCTCTTCCCTCTCCCTTCCTTTCTCTCTAAAATAAATAAAAACACAGTTAATAAAAAAACCTTTACAAAAAGTAAAAAGTCATAGGGATTGACACTACCTGAGCACACAAGTCAGCGCGGGTGGCCTTTTGTGGTATCCCCTGGATTTTGTCCCCTGCTGAGCCATGGCAAGGCTTTATCACTTGGGGCTCCTCCCCACTTGGGGGGTTGGTGGTAGGCAATCTTCCATCCTCTAAATGGTTGAGCAGAGAGAAGACAGGATTGTCTCGCAGGTTTGGGGAAACGCAGATGTCTATGAACCAGTCTGGTAGGGTGTGATTATCCTGTCAAAATGGCCTCTCGTTTTATCTGTGTCAGCCCCAGAAGGATATAGGGTTCCACTCAGAAAGGCTGAAAGGAAGAGCATTTGTTGGGGGAATGATTGTGGAGGGATGGGCAAGATAAAGGGACTGACAAGGGAGGGGGTGTGCCTTCCCCATCCTGAGTCCCAAGGAACGTAAGGACAAGTTGCTCCCAGGGAGCTAGAGCCGTGGAGGGCGTAGTCCTTGCACCAGCACGCTGGCCAGGCAGGGATGGGCAGGGCACAGATCCCCAGCTTCCCTCATCTCACCCGCCGTTCTCCTGCTGGTGCCTCCTGCTGGCCAAACTCCATCAGAAGCAGAGGGCAGGAGCTGTGTGTACAGACCAACTCCAGGCACAGAGCTTGGCAAATAGAGAATGACTAAGCGCATCTTTAGTCATGTGCTTCAAAGCCGCACAGACCTGAGTTCAATGCTGGCTCTGCCATTCCCTCAGCCTCAGTGTCCTCATCTGTAAAAGGGGGTGCCGATCCTCACCTTGTGACCTGTCGTGAGATTCAGTGTCAGAATGTGCGCCTGTCTGCAAGTGTGGTGCTTTGGAGGCCTCGGCAGATAACGGGCATTGCTGGGTGGGTTTTACAGAGGAGCTGCAGCGAGAGGGAAGTGACCTCCTTGGGGTTGTTCTAAGTGTCACAGGGTAGAGCTGGAAATGAGATGCGGCCCTGTGACTCCCAAGGCCCAGGCTTTGTCTCTCGGACGCTCATCCCGTAATTGCTTTCAGTCGCTGCTTTCAGTCTCTCGGAAACCACTGGCTCAGATACCCACTGCGTGCTCCAAGTTGGGCTGATGAAAATGTGCCAGAGTCATTAAGTTATCAGTGGGGAAGGCGGCCGCTTCTCCTCGGCAGGAAGGATTCTGCTGTCTGCTGCAGCAGGCTTTGTTCACACAAACTGCCCCTGGTTCTCCCTCCTCCTCTTCCCCCCACTCCTTCCCTCCTCCCCTCCTCCCCTCCTCCCCTCCTCCCCCAGACAGGGAGTGAGTGGGGTTGGGTTGGAGTGGGTGGCATGCTGTAAATATTCTGGGGCAACACTGAAGGTATTCATAACTCCAGACGGGAGGTCCTGCCTGGAGAATCCAGCTCTGCATGGGGAGGTGGGCAAGCACTATTTCTGCAGCTTGACAGATGGATCCGCTCCGGGGGAAGGCGAGAGGAAGGCAAGCCGGACCGTCCTTACTGTCACAGCCATTCCTCGCCATGCGCTTCATGCCAGGGACACACGGTCCAGGAGCATGCTTGCCAAGGTGAAGAGAAGGGCCTTGGGTTGTGCGCAGGCAGGTTGACTGGTCCCCGGGGTGATGGCTTCAGAGGTGCGTGATGCAAGGGAGTTTTCCCCCGGGGAAGGAGACGGGTGGGAGGGTGGGGGCGCAGCCCTGTCTGAATGCTTCAGCAGTCTTGGGGCTCCGTCTGATTCTGCATGACAGATAATTCCAGAGTGAGATTGCTGACATGATAAAAGGAGAGCAGATGGTTCTAATACTTTATTTCAGAATGTATCTCTCCCCATCCTCTTTTTCTTGCAACTCCATCACCCAGACTTCAGAGGAGAAAGTACGAGAAGCCCCCCTCCCCTTTTGGGTTTATTTCCTTTGCTGATCCACTTTGATGGCAGTGGTGATAACAACAGCTGACTATGGCTGAGACGTACTGTGAGCCAGGCACTGTTTAAATGAATTCTCTCACGTAGCCCTCACAACTGTGAGGTAGGTGTGCTGTCATGATCAGCCCAGAGAGGATGCTGAAGCACAGAGAGGTTTAGCAACTCCCCCAAGATCGCACAGTCAGTCAGCAGCAGAGCGGGGATCTGAATCCAGACAGTTCAGGTCCAGCCTGCCCACTTACCCCCTGTAGATCCTGTCCCTCTGAGGCAGGGCCGACCCCAGAGCAGGGCCAGAGCAGCTGTGGTGCTGACAGGACCACTGCTGTGTGGCTAACCACTCTGGCCAGATTTCCAAGATTACCTCCGGGGGGGGGGGGGGGGGGGGGAATTTTACTCCTGACTCAGGACTGATTGGGTCCTGCCAGGGTTCATCGTGGCAGCAATTATGTTACCAAGCTGGCTGTTTGGCATAGCCAGCCCCAGATCTCCACCCCTGGTCCCGCAGGTTTCCAGAACCAGCTACCTAATTTGCGGGGCCTAGTGCAAAATGAAAACGAGAGCCCCTTTGTTTATAAGTATTAAGAATTTCAAGATGGTGACAGGAAAGCATTAAACCAAGCGTGGGGCCCTTCTGAGCCCGGGACCCTGTCTGAATGCGCAGGTCACACGCCCATAAGTGGTCAGAGTGGTAGGGAGATAGGATGAAATACAGAAGGCGATTTTCCTTCTCTTTCAAGCCAGTCAGTCAGGATTTCCAAGGCATTTCTTCTCATCTAAATGCAGCAGTCTGATCTGGATGCAGTTCAACTATAATAAATCTTAGCAACCTCTTGTCCCTAGGATGAAGTCATTCCAAGGACTGGGACTTGGGTCAGCAGCTTCCTTTTGGGGTCAGGCATCTTGCTTCATTATCTCTAATCCCTTCTAACCCTGACTTTCTTATCCCCTCTCCTCCCCCTTCTCTCTCCCTTGAGCCCATGATCCTGCACAAGGAGCTACTCTGTAAAGCAGCGGTCGCCAACCGGTGGTCCGCAGACTGCTGGTGGTCCGTGAGGCCCGAAAGCCTGGCGGCCGCTGCTGTAAAGGACAGGCCCGCTCAGCCTCCCTGACCCCACAGGCCCATCCGCCATCAGCCTCACTCTTTCCCTTCCACAGCCATACTGGAAGGGACAATCTGTTGGGCCCATCACTGCTTCCTCCTTCCCAGGAGCTCCCTATCTCGCCTCCTCTTCCACAGGGTTGCAGGTTCCCTGCGCATTAAGTTCACCTAATTGCTAAACCCAGTGGTCTCTTCGGAAGCCCCATTTTTCTTGACCCTTAGGCATCCGACACTGTTCTGGTTCTGCCTGTGTGCCCGAGTCCGCTCGTCTGTAGGACGGGGGAGATTGCTGTGAGTGAATGTGCTTGAAGCACTGGAGCAGGCCTGGGAATGGCACCCGCTCGGTAGTTAGCCAGGATTGGCGGTATTGCTTCTGTCGTCTGGAAACCCTGCTCCTCTGTGTTGCTGACTGCTGTACGAGTCTTTCTTAACTAACTTGTTAGACACCAGTTTTTCTTTTTCTACCCAACTCGGAAAAACCACGGTTTTCTGAGATGTCTCCTGTGTTCACACCTTTCATCTCTCCCTCCATCATCTCTCCTCTCCATGTCCCTCACTTATTTCACCACCCTGCTAACTCCAAAATCCATAAATCCTTCCCAAGCTCCAGGTATGTAAGCCAGCCCCAGACTGAACTCATTCTTTTCCCGCATTCTCTTACCAAGTTGCCCGAGTCAGAAAGATGGGTGTTTTTATTTTTTCCTTTAGCTGATACTGAGTGCTGGCCATGAATCTGGCCCTGTGCTGCTCCCTGGGAATGTCAGACAGTGTGCAAACACACAGGGGCTGCCGTGCTCCCAGCCAGTGGGAGGGACACATATTGGTACATGAGTAGTTCTGGGAAGGTAACAAACCGGGATCCTAATTTTGATTGGAAAGACTTCCCAGGGGAAGGACATTTGAACCAAGATCTGAAGGATAAGGAGGCATTAACCAGGCAACTTGGTGTGGGAGACAGTTTAGGCAGAGGAAAAAGCTTGTGCCAGTGCTCTGTGCTGGGAAGAAAAATATTCAAGAAATGGAAAGGCCAGTGAGTGGGAGGGGAGGGCTGAGAAGGAGGTGAAATGTGGCATCGGATGAGGCAGGGAGATGGGAAGAGACTGAGGAGGTGGATGGGGCTGGGAGGTGGATTAGGCAGGGGAGGCAGGATGGGGCAGGGGAGCCAGATGTGGCTGGATAGCACATGGCCAGGAAGACTGTGTTAGTCTTTCTAGGCATCTCCTTGCTGTTTAAACGGACTCCTTTCTACCAGATTCTCTCTCTTTAAACCCTCTTTCATCCTGAAGTCCGCATTGTCTCACACGTAGAAAATTAAAGTAGGGACCCTCAGTGCGCATGAAAAGTTCTGACTTGGTCAGTGGGTCCTCGGTGTTTGCGAGGGAAGATGGCTGAGCAGGTGCCCAAGTCTGTGCTGTTTGTGTGTTGGTCACCCATCGCAGGAGTAGTTTTCAGAAAACTTGTAATTGATCAAAACATTTCAGAAAATTGGAGGATAGACAGTGCAGAGACATCCACAGATGAAGTAGGAACCTCCTGATCATCGAGGGCGGAATTGGGTTAAGAAGATGGTGTTCCCACGAGTCACAGTGCCCCGCAGGTTACTGAAGACTTTGCCACATTTGATTATATACTCGGAATGGGTGAAAGCAATCTGAGAGATTTGACTGGAAAAGGTAATCAAGTTGAAAACAGGTGCTGTGCTTTGTCTGCCTGGTGCTATCCTGCTCATTTCTCAAGCCGCAGCTCCTCCCACCTCCTCCGGGAAGCCACCCCCACCCCCAGGCCCAGGTGCTGGCCCCTCTTTGCAGGGTGCGTGATTCCCTCCGGTGCATTTATCCCACCTTCCTGCTTCCTCGGCTTGTAGGCTTCCTCTGCTAGACTTTGAGCCCCTTGAAGGAGGGGAGTGGGGCTCATTTAACTCTTCTTTTTCTGGTGCCACATGCCTGGCCCCCCATGTTAGATGGTTAATAGTGTTTTGTTTTGTTTTAAATGAGATGGTAGAAGCAGGTGAGGGGAAAATGAAACTCCATCTGGAGAGCCTATATATAGGGACCATGGGAAAGGGGTCTGGCTTCCAGGACCTTGTTGTGCTGCCTGGATCTTTTCTTCTAATAGTGACCACAGGTCTCAGGGCAGCCTCTCACTGTCCTCGCCGGCCACTGCCGTCCATTCAAAAGGACAGGTGCATGCAGGGCAGGCAGAGTCAAGCCTAAATATACCAGCCTTCTAGCAGAGTGTTTTTCAAATGTTAGCATGCATCACCTGGTGGGCTGGTTAAAACACAGATCACCAGGCTCCACCCCAAGACTTTGAGTCAGTAAGTCTGGGATGGAGCCCAAGAATTCGCATTTCTTACAAGTTCCCAGGTGATGCTGATGGTGCTGGTCTGGGGACCACTCTGAGACTCTCTCTTCTAGCAAAAGGCTTTGCTCTAAAAGTCGTTACTCTCTGTGGTGTTGGGGAAGGAGATATGGGAATCTTTTTGCTTCATTTTTGTAGGTTTCAAGGACTATTGGTATGAGATTAATGTGGATAGTTACATCAGATTCTACACACTTACCTCCTCCCCACTCTAGGCTTTTGTACAAAGTGTTTCTGTGTTCATTCATCAACTATTCAGTGAATATGTTTTGAAGGTGTAATGCAGGTGTCCTCAAACTATGGCCCGTGGGCCACATGCGGGTGTTTTTGCCGTTTTGTTTTTTTTACTTCAAAATAAGATATGTGCAGTGTGCATAGGAATTTGTTCATAGTTTTTTTTTAAACTATAGTCCGGCCCTCCAACGGTCTGAGGGACAGTGAACTGGCCCCCTGTTTAAAAAGTTTGAGGACCCCTGGTGTAATGCGTGCATGGCTACATATGAGGTGGAATTACTGATATCAAGATGAAATCATTGTGAAACTGTCCTTAAGAGAGGCCCTCTAGTACAGATATAACTAATTCAAGGAGTCCAAAGAAGAAATGCCTACTTGGACGGGTAGTGAATCCCCATTGTTGGACTTGGTCCAGGGGAGCCTTCTAGAGTATTCATGGGAATAAAACGATTTGATAGATAATTAGACCAAATGGTATTGAGATCCTGAAATTCTGTGATTAAGGAAGACAATGGTAATTGACATAACAAAACGGCAGAAATTAAATGCTGAGGGGTTTATAGAGGGAGATCTGCAGGCAGCCGAGGTTTCCCCATGTAAATACTGATATTATCATTCTTATTTTAATCAACATTTATTCCTTACCATCAGTATACTTGGTGATGAAATGGATTTATATCTAATGACCCATAATTTGCTGTTCATTGACCTCATGACATTTAAAAGGTTAACTAGAAAAAGCCACAAGCAAGCCCAGAGGACGCCCCAGGGACCTCTTTAGGTCCCACTTCCTGAGGCAAATGGAATTGAGATGTGTAGTACCATTTAAAATTTTTTTGCAATATTTACAGCAGGGAGAGGGAGATAATGTAAGTAGCAAATTGTAGGACTTAAATGTATAGTCACTAGGTCACCAGCTTGAATCTCAGACCTTCACCTTACTAAGAAAGTTAAAGCAATTGCCACATTCTGTAGTGTGAGGCAAGGGTCCAAGTCCCCCTTTCTGGAGTGTTTGGTACTAATGGCATGGCAGACCAAGCCGACGCCTCTCACCCCTCACTGCCATCTATTAGGAATCTTTTATGTACTGGGTACTAAGTGAGATAGTTTATAAATATGACTTATAATTCCTTTAACCATCCTTCATGGTAAGTAGTACTGTCATCATTTTCAGATCAGAAAGGAGGCACAGAGAGATTATATGTCTTGTCTAATTTCTCTCAGCAAAACTCCTCAAGTCAACATAACCATAGGTGCAAAATGCAATATTAGTGAATAGAGTGCTGCAGTGTGTCAAATGGCTAATACACTCTGACCAAATGGAGTGCATTCTTGGTTCAATAGTAGGAGACATTAGGAAATCAACATAATTCACTATCAACAAACCAGAGTCATATATGAGTAGGTGCTGAAAGAGCAGTCAATAGAATTCTATAATAAAGCTCTAAAGCAGGAATAAGAGAAACTACTTAAATTCAATAAAGACTAAAAATTAGCCACATATTTTATTCGAATAAGTGAAACACTAAATCCAATGGCATTAAAATAGGAAAATCTTACTTTTGCTATTTTTAAGTGTCGGGTTAGTGCTTCTCACAAACTAATTAAGCTAAGAAGATAAAATAGTTTGTACAAATATGAGAAAGAAGAGATGACATCTTTTTTTTTTTTTGCTAATGGTTGTAATACCTGAAAAAACTAAGAGAATTTAGCAAGAAAAGAAACCCTACCAGAAATAATAAAGGAATTGGGTAAGATGGCTGGGAACAGATCTTCTCTATACTATGGAGGTCACACAGCCGGTCAGCTTGGGCACCTGGAACTAGCATTTGAACCAGGTCTGAGGATGAAGTCTGTACTCTTTTACCTTCTGCAATATTTACACTCACTACTATAACACAGTCATGTGTAAAGAGTCTCTTAAAGCTCGCAACTTCAGATTTTTCCACAGATCGGCAGCGGGGGGGCGGGGGGCGGGGGTTGGCTCTGCTGGGGAAAGGTGGGGACCTGATGCGAGGGTTGGCACAGGACTTTTACCAGAAGACCCTGGAGGCTTCTGCTACCAGCAGTGTCATTCCTCTCAGAGCCGAGATATTGTTGGGTGAGGTTGGGGGTGGTGATCTGGTCTAAAGTTATTTAGCCAGACTTCTCAGATACTGAGCATTTAACCAATAGAACTGCCCCCCTTTCTTCTTGGACATATTTATGTTGCTTATTGCCCTTGTCTCAGAGTGTCCATTTGAGAAGTAGTGCTTGCAAGGACACATTATTAGAGATTTGGGGTATTGGGATGCCAGGGCATCAAGGGCATAAGCTCTTGGTTGCCCCACATCTACCAAACATGCCTTGGCTTCATGGTTTCCATGGTGGAAGTGGAACATGAAATCACTGAGTGATACATTAAGAATGTTATCCAGATCAAGCTTTTCTACTCCAGGCAGAGTCCACCGCAGGAAGGCGGATGAAGTAATGCACAGGAATCCAGGAGTCCTGGGTTCTAGTGGCTCTGCCACAACTAGCTGTGTGTTCCCAGGCAAATCACTTAGCCTTGCTGGGCCTCACTTGCTCTATCTGTGCCATGGGGTGTTGGATGGATAGACTCCCAGTCCAACCTTCAGAGTTAAAATAATCATCACCATTACCATGTTCTAATGCTTTGCATAGAGATTACCTCATCACCAACAGCCCTATGAGGTAAGTACTATTATCCCATTTTTCTTCCAAGAAGCAGGCACAGAGAGGGTAAGTGACTTGCCTAGGGTCTTACAGCTAGGAAATGATGGCGCTCTCACCCAACTTGCATCTTCTACTTCTGTGGTTTTGCTTTACACGGACCCATGTTGTTAGAGTGGTTTTGGTCCTGTCCAGGGAGTAAGGGATTGGGGGTGGCAAAAACTTTCTAAAGGAACCCCAACTCAGGAATGGATGGATGAGAGTCACTACCTGGGAGAATGATGGCAGAGGCTATAGAGGTTGCTGACATTTATGTTTTTCCTTTCTTTCCTCTTTCCCTCTCTAGTCTGTGGCAAGCGCTACAAGAACCGACCAGGACTCAGCTACCACTACGCTCACACTCACCTGGCCAGCGAGGAGGGGGATGAAGCTCAAGACCAGGAGACCCGGTCCCCACCCAACCACAGAAATGAGAACCACAGACGTGAGTTCCCAGCTTTTGGGTTGGGGCAGTTATGAAGTGGGTGGGCAGGGCTGTGGAGCATTCCTTTAATTACCTGTGACATCTGGTAATGACCGTGGGTTGGTCTCAATGTCCTGTGGTGGGTTGGCTCTTTCAACTCAGCCCCCGCTGCCCTTGTGGGTCAGCTGAGTCCTAGGCTGAGAGTAAGCTGGGCTGGAGTGGCACTGCAAGCTCTGCTCTCCGAGGAAGGAAGGGGAGTGCTAAGGCACAAGGGAAATGTCCTTACCTGGCCATTGTCAGATGCCAGAGCTGCGCCTCTTCCTCAGCTCCAGACGATCCCTTCACAGCTGCTGACCTGAGCATATCCCTCGGCTATGTCCGTTCATACAGATACTCCAGATGTCTCCTTGGCCACCAAGAGATGTAGAAGATTCTTGATTTATTGCCTTGCCTGTTATAGGGTCTACAATTTTGCCTTAGAAATACTGCCCTGGAGCCTCCATGCTCTTTGCCTGAGTACTCAATCAGCAAACATGATCTGGGTGCACTTGATATTTGGGATGTTGGGCTCGAAGACCCCAAATGATCCCTAAGATTTGTTTTTTCATTTCTATTCTTTCTTTCCTCAACATCCAGTTATGATTTAGGGAGTCAAAAAGGGCTTAGCCTCTTTAGCATTCCTTATGGGATGGGATAATGGAACCTTGAGGACTTACTTCAAGATGTGGGCATTCTAAGATCATTAGGTAAACAATAATTGTGGACATGCCATGTGTTTTCTATTATTTTTTTTCACAAGATTGGCTGATAGGCGGTCTTAAAGTGAATAATTCAGTGTAATTAAAGGGATCAGACAGACCTTTAAAAATATTCAGACTCTAGGATTTGAAAGTGATTCCTCTACATTTCAGTCAATTGATGTTTATTGGCTGCCTTCACCAAATATTTGAAATAATTTACACAATCCTTGGCCAAGACCTTTCTTTGGACTCGTGTGGGTTTTCACCTAACCCCCACCCCACCCTTTCCTTGTCATACTGCCTTCTGTGTCATTATGCTCAGGCTGCCATAACAAAGTACAACAGAGTGGGTGGCTTAAAGGACACAGATTTATTTTCTTACAGTTCTGGAGGCTGAAGTCCCAGATCAATGTGCTGGCAGGGTTGGGTTTTCCTGGGGCCTCTCTCCTTGGCTTGTGGATGGCTGCCTTCCTGTTGCCTCCGCACATGGCCGTCCCTCTGTGCATGTGCACCTGCTGTCTCTGTGTGTGTCCATATTTCCTGTGCTCATAGAGACAACAGTCAGATTGGATTGGGGCCCTCCTAACAGTTTTATTTGAGCTCTTCTCCTTCTTCTCCTTCTCCTTCTCCTTCTCCTTCTCCTTCTCCTTCTCCTTCTCCTTCTCCTTCTCCTTCTCCTTCTCCTTCTCCTTCTCCTTCTCCTTCTCCTTCTCCTTCTCTGTCTCCTCCTCCTCCTCCTCCTCCTCCTCCTCCTCCTCCTCCTCCTCCTTCGCTTTTCTTCTTGAATTACCTCTTTACTGGCCCTACCTCCAAATATAATCCCTTCCTGAGGTATTGGCTTCAACATATGAATTGTGGGGGACACAGTTCGGCCCCTAAAACATTTCCTTCTTACTAGCTTTCAGGGTTCCAGACTTGTGTGTTTTCTTACCTAGTGTTGTCGTATGGACAGACCTGGAAAAGCAGGGCAGGAGGGACTGACACCTCTGCCCACTGCTCCTCACCAGCTGCTGAGTAGCTTCAGTGCCAACCTCTCTAGGGTGACGTTCCTTTGGTCCAGTCACCCTTGCTGTTCAGAAAGGAAAATATTTGCATTTCCATGTCTCTCCTCTTATCCCTTCTCTCATCTGAGTGGTGAAGGTGCAGCTATTATCTTCTATCAGGAGGAGGCTGGGAGTGACTTTGATTGGGTTGCTGTCTGGAAAGCATTTCTTGGCCATGGTTGCTCTCTCTAAAGTATTTATTAGGTTGCCATTATTTCTCTCCTCCAGTGCTGGCTTATCTCCTTGACATCTCCTCTCAAAGGCCAGGCATTCGCTCCTGTGTGTAGGTGCTCTCCTCCCACTAAGGGTCTGGAATGCTTCTCCTTTGTCTGTCTCTCTTGTGTGTGCACAGTGATGGCCACAGCGGGGGAAGGCTCCTTTGGCCCCTCAGGTATACTGCGCGCCCTCAGTGGCTCGAGACAGCCTCCTTAGCTCTTCCTGCGGTCCCCTCCCGCAGGCTGTTGACTTCGGAGGTGGGCCCTTGCATAGTTTTCTCTGTCCCCCAGGATTTCCTCACATACTCTCCGGGGTCAGTGTCTCCTGCCTCCTCATGTCCTCACCTTGAGGCCAGATGGCTTTGCTCGGCAAGGAAGCGGTGTCTTCCCTCCTTCCTTCCTTCCAGATGGAGACACTTCCTAACAAATCTCATCCCGACGCTTGTTCTCCTCTCCCTGTGGGTCTGTTAGTGAGCACACCGCTCCAGCCCCTCTGAACCTTTCTCTTCCTTCCCTCCTTGCTGATGAGGAATGGGTTCTTTAAAAGGATCATCCGCCTACCCAAGGATTTGAAACTGCAGAGAAAGGAATAACTCTACCTGGGCTCCTCTGGGGCCTCCTCTCACAAGGAAGGTTCCAGAAGCCTCACAAACACCTTTTTAATGACATCTCCTCTCAGTGCCCCCTTTGTGATTGACCTCAATTTGACTACTGGGGAGGGTGGGGCAGAAAGGCCTTCAATGTCCATAGAAGCCGTCCTTTTCCTCTTCCCCCGTTTCCCTGGATGAATCTGAGAGACAGCAATTTTCCCCAGATTCTCTGCACCACACTGGCCCCTCGTCAGCGTGCTGCTCCGAACGTGTGCTTGGTTTCCTCCGCATTCCCCCGGTGAGCAGCCCCCAACCATTTTCTCGGGAGCACTAATTGCCAGCATCCTTAACACCCAGTCATTAGCTGCTCCCACTGCTTGCGGTGGGGGTGGGCTCCCATCCGTCCTGCCCCTAAATGCCACTGGGGCTGTGTGGTGAATCGAATGTGACAGCTCTGCAGCCTCCTAAGGTCTCAGCTCTGGGATCCTCCCTTGGCAGGGCTTGTGGAGTGGGGGGAGGGAGGCAGGGGAGCTTAATCCTCGAGGCTAATCTGCAGTCCCTCAGGAACGGGTCTGGACGCTGGATGCCAGTGCGGTGGGAATGCTGACTTTTCCCTCTTTAGCCTGACCCGAGCTGCTGGTGAGCACAGGCCTCTGGGAAAGACAGCCCTACAGACGCAGGCGTGTCTAGGGCTCTGGGCAGCTGGCTTGCACCACCTGCAGCAGAGAGGCCTTTTGACTTTGGTCCTCCTGCTGTCCCTCGCTGCATCTCCCCCAACTGTGTCTCCAGCGGAGCCCATTGCTCATCCCTGCGCCTGCTGCTGCTGAAAGGGCAGAGTGGAGCTGGCATTGACCTTCCCCCAGCCAAGCTGCCCTGTGCTGCCAGCTCAGCATTGACTGCCATTCCTCCCGTCCTCCTGCCCCCTCCCAGCTGATGCTCTCTGTCCTTTGTTCCTCTCCTAGTCTCTTATCCCCCCCCCCCCCCCCCCCGCACACATTTCTCGGTCTCCTGTAGGCTTGTCCCCTTTCCTCTGTGCCCTTGCCTGTCTGCCTCAACTACGGGCACCCCAGGGCTGCTTGGAGCTCCAACACTCCCCTGGGGAGCGAGTGCTTTTCTGATGAGGTCTTCCCCACCTGAGCTGCTGCCCTTCTCTCCCTGTGGGAGGCTGGATTCTTCTTTCTTCCTCCATTTCTCTTACCACCTTCATCTCCTTTCTATAAATGAAATCACTGTGTGTGTGTGTGTGTGTGTGTGTGTGTGTGTGTGTGTGTGTGTGTGTAAGAGAGGGAGTGCTTGGGCGGGTAGGATTCTGAGAGGTGTCTCAGAAGCATTCTGTTGGGACTCTTTTAATGCCACTTTGGTAAACAGCCCCAGTGGGGCCAAGGTAGCAGAAAGAGCGCTGGATTAGAACTCCAAACTCCTTTGACACAGGCTTACAAGGTCGAAACTCTTCTTGAATTTCTTTTTACCTTCTCTGTGCAATGGGAATCTGTTACAGATGATGTTTTAACCTTTTGCACTTGGATGTCGAGTGTGACTCGACACGGTTAGCATTAGAATAAAGGAATCGAGAAAAAAGCAAGTGAGTGCAAAGGGTTAAAGGTATTTTGGGGTGGGTGTGAGCATTTATGAGGTCCTAAACCTGGATGGAAAAGCTATGTGAATACGTTCAGTCTAATCCATTCATCTGTCCATCCATCCATCCATCCATCCATCCATCCATTGGTTTAGTAGCCATGCACTCAGTGCTGCCTTGTTCCCTGTCCTTGAGCAGCTCCCAGTCTTGCGTGGGCATGTGTACTAGGGCACGTGCAGTGTGGGTGAGGGAGCACAGGCTATGAGGCACACACAGTACACGTCCACCCCGTCGGGCAGGTGTGCTCTCAGGGCAGCAGCAGCAGCTGGGACTTGTTGGAAATGCAGATTCTTGGCTCCAGCGGACCTCCTGAAACAGAGACTCTGAGGGTGGGGACCCGTGTTTCAAGAAGCCCTTCAGGGCATTCTGGTGCCACTAAAGCTTGAGCACCACTGCATTAGGGGATTTGTAGAGGCTTCATTGAGGAGGTGACATTTATGGTAGCCCTTGAGGAATGAGGAGGAAGGTTTCAGGAGATGGAGGTACCTGCACGTACAAAGGCAGGGAGGTATGAAGTAGCATGGCGCATCAGACAACTGGGAGTACTAGTTGGATCTGACGGCATTGAAGGATGGTAGACATGTTGGCACAGGCCACAGTTGGAAGTGTCTTCTGTGTGTGGTCATCATCTTGTAGGAAATGGAGAGCGACAGTAGCAATTACTGGAGGACAAGACCAATAATTTATAAGGAAATCTGTCTGGCATAGTATTAATTGTTAAATGGTATATCTCTTTTATTTCATAGCATAAATGAGTATAAAATGCTCTCTATAACATACTTGGAACTCCTAAGAGGAACATGTTTTTTAAAATATGGGTCTATAAAATTTATTTCAAGCCTCTTTTCAAGTCCATGGAGTGGAAGTCAGGTTGTCCTGGGTCTCGGGAGGTCTCAGTCTTCCCTACAATGGTGGTGTGCCGGCCACATAGACTTTCCCTCTCTATCTGTCAGGAGAAGGAAAGGCCGCATTGTCAGGCACCTTTGGAGCAAGTTGTACTCTGTGGAACTGAAGGAGGAGAGTCGAGTTGATGAAGGGTAATGTCGGCTGATTAGATAATCTGAAAATTAGTCTGATAATGGGCAAATTATCTAAAAGAAACATATGATGTCATTGCCACATTGATAGGAGAGATATAACAGATGTTGTCTTCTGACTTCTCTGTCCTCTACTGCATGGCCCCGGGGCAACAAGAAAGACTGAAAATTACCTTTGACACAAGCTTAGAAATTTTGGACCTGAAAGATGCCTGAAAAGCCATAAATAAAGCTGACACAGCCCACTACTTACCTAGCCTCCGTGCAGGGAATTCAGGCTTTTTACAGGGGACAGAAGGAAAATTCAGACATGGGACTCTGTCTGGGAAAGTGAGCTGCTTCTTGCTTCCTGAAGAGCAAGTTTGGAAACTAACAACAGGTGTTCTTTAGGTACATTATTACATCATTATTTAAGCAAGTAGCGTACAGA
The DNA here is from genome assembly GCF_951640355.1 of Cnephaeus nilssonii. Lineage (NCBI taxonomy): Eukaryota > Metazoa > Chordata > Mammalia > Chiroptera > Vespertilionidae > Cnephaeus > Cnephaeus nilssonii. The sequence continues at coordinate 85,953,735 of NC_137075.1, read as the reverse complement.
TTGCAAAGTGAAGAAGAACCAAGGGGTTGCTTTGGCCTTGAGAGTAGATTTGGAGTTAATTTCCTAGTCCTGTGGATCATCCGCACCCAGTGGCTGAGAGAATGGCATTGGAATTGGCCAGGCCAGGGTGGGTCTCGTAACTGCCACTCTGGTCAGTTACTTACTGACACGTGACCTTGTGCCTCAAGTGCCACCACATCTCTGCTTTTTCGTTGCCTCATCCATAAAGCCGCGAGCATAATCACTGGACCTCATGGGGTTGCTGCGAGTCTTCAGTGGGGTGGGGTGAGCGTTTGGCACCATGCCTGCACACTGTGAATGCTGATATCCCATCTCTGTGCCATTTGGACCAACAGAGCATGTCTGTGACCACAGATGGCTGATCTGAGTCAGGGCCCATCTGCGACTCTGCGATACTGTGGTGCTAACTGCCTATGGGGGTCTCATTGGCATCAGGCGTAAATATCAGAGCCTGACCTGGCCCTGGCATATCCTTTGCTAAATTTTAGATATGGGACACCAATCATTCTACACAGACTGCACATGTGCATTTATTGAGAACCTACAGTGCATGTGCCCACTTGTGGGGCTTGGTGAAATTGGGCCTCCAAAAAGGCATCACAAGGCATCACATCAGCCTTAGGAGAACTTCTGGTTTAATTGGGAAGTAAGATGGATGCTTGAAACCCAGAGAGAGGAAGTTGTGAGGCAGAATCTAGCCAAGTGTGGTATTTATCATCCTGCTTCCCCAGGATTAGGCATGCACCCGCCACCTGCCTTTCTGTGAGCCTCTTATTTCTCTTACATTTTTGACTTAATCACCTAGAATGTTCAGGATTGAAGAGTTCCATGTCCTAAGAAACAATGATGTCAGTACTTGCTGACATTCCTTGAATGTGTCAGACACTGAGCTAAGAGCGCCACATTTATGTCATTCATTCCTCACAACAAAGGAGGTGGGCGGGTATCCTCTAGAAGACATACCAAGTTGCACAGAGACTGAGTATGTGCCCGTGCATGGTTGGGAATTCTCTAGTCATCTGTCACTTCTTTTCCTGCCTTATCAGAGATAAAATTATTTCGCATCTAGGAGAGGAAAGAGGCAAAAAAATTGTGGAACACCTACTAGGCACCAGGCAATATACATGTATCATCTCGTGTAATGTTACAAGTCCATGAGGCACATGTTATTGCTCTCATTTTGCGGAGTAGAAACCTGAGGCTCAGAAAGGGTGAGTAATTTGTCTCAAGTAACACAGTTAGCAAGATGGGAAGCTGAAACGTGAATGTGCTTGAGGTGGGCACCGTTCAGTTACGTCAGCACATTGGAACTGCACGTGATGGGTCCCAGTCTTAGTCTGGGATCTTTGTCATGGTCCTGCTGATTGCTTCTCATTTTCACCTTTAGGCCAGTTGTCAAATGAATCATATTGCCTGGTGACTTTTCAAGAGAAGTTAATGTTTTAATGGGCAGTATCTTAGTTAGCTCAGGCTTCCATGCCAAAGTAGACAGGGTGGCTTAAACAACAGGACTTTACTTCTCACGGTTCTGGGGACTGGAGTCCCAGGTAAAGGTGTCAGCAGGGTTGGTGCCTGTGAGAACTCTCTCCTTGGTTGGTTTTCTTGTGTCCTCACAGGGCCTTTCCTGGGTTCATGTGGGTGGAGAGAGAGAAACAAGCTCTCTGGTGTCTTCTTAGAAGGGCACGAGATCCCACCATGAGGGCCCCATCCTCAGGACCCACCTAATCCTAATCACCTCCCAAAGTCCCCATCTCCAGTACCATCCCATTGGGGTTAGGTTTCTAGCGTATGCATTTTGGGGGAGACAATATTTAGCCCATAGGTAAATTTAGTCTCCAAAAGTAATTTGAACTGTGTGTGGTGTTATATAGACCTCATCTCCTCATTACAAATTCTACTTGAGACATGAGTTTATAAATGCGTTTTACTTTAAAAAAATCACACATTACTTTGTTCAACAATTTTGAAGATTCATCCTTGACTCTTTGTTGTCTTTCACCACCCACCCACCTAGGTCAGTTCCCCTCTAAAATATACCCCAGATCTCTCCCTTTCTTCATCTCCTAGCCACACCGGCTCCTTCTTGGATCATTGCATCTTCTTTATTGGTTTCTCCGCCTCTCTTCTTACCTCTTATAGTCTATTCTCCTCTTATAGTCTATTTTATTTCTTTTTAAAGTATAAAGTAGATTATGCCATTTCCTGCTCTCAATACTTCTATTACATTTGAATACAACTCAAACGCCTCACCTTGAAGGCCTGCATTTTTTGCTTCTCAAAGTGTGGTCAGCAGCACCAACATCACCTGGGACCAGGTGATTGTCTTGTCCAGGTTTGCCCAGGCCTTTTCCAGTTCTAGACCGACAATCCTGTGCCCTGGGAACCCCATGGTGCCACCCAAATCCAGACAGTTGACTACCTGGCAGGGAAGCTTATAAGAAATGTGGAATCTAGGGACCTATCTCTAGATTTTAATCATAATCTGAATTTTAATGAGATCCCTCACATTTAAGAAGCCCTGGCCTCCAAGGCCTGCCAGCCACTCTGATTTGACTTCCCTCAAGTGTGTGGTTGCGTGTGCCCAGGGTAGGGCAGTATCAAGTGGGCCAGCTAACGGCCATACTGCCTGGGTTGAGAGCCAACGTAGCCACTTACTGACATGTGACCACAGACAAGCTACTTAGCTTCCTTGTGCCTCAAGTGCCACCTATGTAAACAAGAACATTAATGTATCTATCTCATAGGGTTACGTGGTGATTAAAGATTCATTCAGGTAAAGTACAGCATGAACAGAAAATACGTGTGACACAATGTTGCGTAGAGCCATGGTTCTCGAGCTTGCACACAATGACATCCCTTGGAGGGTTCATTAAAACACAGACTGCTGGATCCCACCCCAGAGTTTTGCTACACCAGTAGGTCTGTGGTGGAGCCCTAGAATTTGCATTTTTAATAAGTTCCCAGGTGAACTGTTGCCTCAGAGAAATCCAGCTTTTGAAGACTGGTTGTCAATCTATTTCCTTATAATTATTTTCTTTTGGAGGCACTGAGTCAGGTAACTGGCCAGGAATCAGGCAGCACTGTTAACTCTAACTGCTAGTCTTGGTTTCCATTCTTTCCTAACGTTCCATTCTACCTGGGCAAATGTCTCCATAGCTCCCAGCACCTGCTGCCTGGCTTGCTTTCTGAGTGTGTCCCCATCTGGGCCCTCCTTCCTGGCTGGGCTTTCCCTCAGCTCTGGTGCCTGGATTCTGTCCTAATCTTGAGGTCTGAAACTTGAGGCTCATCCTTTTCCTTTTCCTGAATACTGTTTTTCAGTCTGAAGGACCCAGAAAATGCTGGTTCACTGTGGACCGATGGGGTTGACATACCTGAGTCCTGTGGAGGTGGTGGCGAGGAAGGGTGCAGAGGGGCTGGGCTGGGCAAGGTAGGAAGGAGGCTTCCTAAAATCTAATAACACAATAATATCCCAACAACCTAAATGGATAAAGCTTAGCTGACTGTAAAGCACCAGGATCAAGATGTCCTGTAGTTCTCTAGGGGAATGACACTTCATTCAGAGCCCTGTTGACATAGTTGCTCTCAGATGAAACCACTTCTCCCTCAACTGACTCATTTGGTGGCACTAACATTTGCTGCACCAGGGCATGGACTGACCACATGACCTTCTGCTGGAAAATTGAAACATCTCCTGTGCTTTTCCTAATCAGCACTGAGAAGAGTAATCAGTTTTGCTTGGTCTTTTTCTCCCTTTTCTGAAGTGTCAGTGACAGACCTGGTGTTGCTGGCCCAAGTTTGGAGCACAACGGACGTTACTGATGGGTCATTTCTGGCCCCAGAATTGTGATGTGGTGTCCAAACTGCTGGCCAGTTGTAACTCTAACCAAATACATCTATCAAGATGGAGACCTCAGTGTGAGAATACATGTTTTCTGTTTCTATAGCACAGTGTTTAGGAGTAAATATTCTCAAGGCCCGTGTCTAACAGTATGAGTTTATATTTCATAAAGATGGAGGAAATGAAGGTAGATGCAAAGAAGGGTGGGATGGCTGACACCACATTTTAAAACACAAAAGCACACAGTAACACATGGCCTGTTTTCTCATTGGTTGGTGCAGAGCTCCTGGCAAGAGACTGAACATGGGACTCAAGGGGCTCTGGGGCCAACTGAGTCTGGGGGTTCTTAATTCCTTTCATCTGGTTTTCTAAGAAATGCCTAAGGGAGAGGATTCCTGCAGGAGGGCAGTCCCGTTGGCTTCTTCTCCTTCTCCATCTTCTTTTTTTTAAAATATATTTTTATTGATTTCAGAGAGGAAGGGAGAGGGAGATATCAATGATGAGAGGGAATCATTGATCCACTGCCTCTTGCATGCCTTCCACTGGGGACCGAACCCACAACCTGGGCATGTGCCCTGACCGGGAATCTAACCACGACCCTAGTTCATAGGTTGACACTCAACCACTGAACCATGCCGGCCAGGCCCCATTGGCTTCACTGCAGCTTTAGTCCCCCATTGCTCCTACTCCTTACTCTTTCTGTGCCTGCCGTGAATGGGACTGACACTGGCAGTGCCTTAGCATCGTCACTCAGTACTTGGGGGATACTCGCATCCACTCAGTTCCTGTTTTTGACTTTTCTTTGCCTGGAAGATCCTCCCCCACCCAAAGCCTCTGCCAAGATTTGTCCATTCTTTCCTTAAGTATTTATTGTCAACTCCGAGTCAATCACTGCGCCAGGTGATGGGGATTCAGAGATGAGAGGCACTGAGCCTGCCCTCAGGGAGCTCACAGCTAATAGGGAAGAGCCACCTACACAAGCATGAAGCAGCATGAAAGGCTGAGCTCCTCTGGGTTTGGAAAACTTTGCTTTTCTGTCTCTTCTTTCACCCTATTTAATGCTCAAACAGTGGGCCTATAAGGGATTCGAAGACGCCATCTAGCGTATTCTCTTGCCTTTGAGTAGGCGTGCACTCAAAGCACTGAGTCTGGGGAAGTCTTCCCAAGTTCAAAGGCCTCTTCGGAGACGCCCGCTCCTCTGACCATGCCTTTGTGTCACTGCCTTCGTCTCGTAGCTTGTGCTCCATCCAGCTCCTTCTGTCTCATGTTGTCCTTGATAATTCGGAGTGTGGGACTTAGCTCCTTCCATAAACGTGAAAACATTAAAAGAGCCCTGGGCCTTCCCTTCTCCAGCGGCGCCTGGAATCGTTCTGCACCAGCAGCCCCTCCTAACCCTTGTCCTACGTTCTCAATGTGGTCAGTGTCAGGCAGCAAAATGGCCGGTGAGGGAGACAGTTCTCTGTCCCGTGGTGAGTGGAGCCCAGTGTCTGTTTTCCCGCCAGGCTCCGGAGTCCCTGCCTTCCCCTTTCGGGGAGGAAGGCAGCCTTTGTCTTCCTCCAGGAGCCCGGGACAGGGCCCACATTGCTACTAGGTGTCCAAGAAGAACCAGCCTGAATGGGGTCCCACCATTTTTATTCTTTGGATCTGTGGGATTTATTTTTTCATCTCTTCTAGGGAAGCAATGAAAAAAGGTGTCAGGGCTTGGAGATAATTTATATGAGTAAACACGCAAGGCGTAGGGTGAGCAAGAGCATGAGAATTAAGGCCATTTATCCAGGCTCTGAGGCTCTGTTTGCCCTCTGGTCCAGCCTTTCTCACAGTCTTTATCTCATCACGTTAACCCTCTTCTCGCTGTTCTCCTCACGGGGCCCAGCACACATCTCTGCACAGCTGCCTTCTGGGCTCCAGCCTTCGCTGCCGCCCCCTCCCCCGCCCTCGGCCCTCATTAAAGGCTGGGTAGAAGGTAGCTGATGTGGCGGTGGCCTCCAGCTGAGGCCTGCCAGCTGATTCTGAAGGGAAGGCACGTTGGCTTACACCCCCTCTCTTCCCTCTCCCAGTCTCCAAAGCTTCCTCCTCCAGCCTGGCCTGTCTGTGTGGCCAGCCTGGGGCTGCCTTTCCCTCTTTTCCTGCCCCCTCTCTTTACTCCGTCCTGTGAAGCTGCGCTCTGCACAGCCAAGTGCACCAGGCGAGGATGCTTTACACTTGAGAGATGAAGTAATAACAGGTGGCAAGACCAGAGGCTGCTGGAGCCCAGGATTCCAGTTGCCATGGAAACATGTCAGACCTATGGAGGGATGGGAACTGTCAGCCGTGGAGGGTGGTGGGGGGACAAGAGAGAGGGTCGAGGAGAGGCACATTTCCTGGAGGGTTCGCCTCACTGCCCCCCGGTTCCCCCAGGGCTGTGCACTCCAAATAGCAGGCCCCGGGAGACCGCCGCTGGACTGGGGCCGGGGCTGGGTCAGGGCTGGGTGGCGGGCACAGAGCACGGCCACGTGTTTGTACACACCAGGCCCTGGCAGGCGGTCTGAGCGTCTGCTCAGGATGTGAAGTCACGCTGTTGTGGATGTGCCCTGGAGCAGCCTAAGCTGGCTTGCTTCCTGTTTCCCTAGGACAGTGGTCGGCAAACCGCGGCTCGCAAGCCACATGCGGCTCTTTGGCCCCTTGAGTGTGGCTCTTCCACAAAATACCACATGCGGGCGCGCATGTACAGTGCAATTGAAGGAGTACCCTAATTAAGTTAATAACAATGTACCTAACTATATAGTTTAAGTTTAAAAAATTTGGCTCTCAAAAGAAATTTCAATCGTTATACTGTTGATATTTGGCTCTGTTGACTAATGAGTTTGCCGACCACTGTCCTAGGACACTTGGGACAGAGTTCAGGTCTTGGAAGAGCTGGATGAGGGGCTGTTGCTGATGGCCAGACTGTCCCTGCCACCATTCCTTCATGCGTGGCAGGCATGTCGCAGCAGAGATCAGACAGAACCGGAGAAAGGCAGCCCTGTTTGGGTGGTAATTCTATGGAAGCGTTGGGGCCGTGATTGCCATAGACGCGGCCTGATTGAGGTAGAAAATCCCGTAGTGTGCATTTTCCAGAACGACTGCGTAACCCTTCCTGAGTGTGGTGGTGGGACAGTTGGGGCTTGACTGTTCTTTCTCTTGGTTTGATTTATATGAATGCTCCCTCCACCTTCTAGTTCCTCCCCCCTACCCCAATCCCCGTGCCCCCCCCAACCCAGGAACTTATGTTCTTGACTTTATTTTCTCAGAAGCTTCCTTGTATCTCTTATATGATCTCAGCCCATGAACATTAATCAACAGAAAACCAAGTCCATCATTGCGGGCGCTGCCATCAAGATACCACTCGGGCCTTTGCCCTCACTGTCATCTTATTCTATAAAGCGGGGCTCAATTTCCCATAAGCAGGGGCAGAATCTCTATTTAAATCCCACTTGCAAGGTCTGGGCAAGCTTCCTATTTATAGTAAAATCCTTTTTCTAATGATCTCATATACAGTACCAGGAAATTGCTCACCCTGGGTCAGGCCATAGGCCAACAAAGCCATGGTGTGAGCTTTACTTTAAAAAATCCCTTCCCGGGCCCCTGGACTCTCTGGAGAAGTGTTTCTTCTGCAGAGCATATGACAGTAAGCAGGGTCACCAGGATGGATCCTTGTGAGAGGGACATTAAGTTTCAGTTCAAAGGGAATTTCCGCTTTTACCAGGCCAACCTCAACTTTTATTGCTTTGGGATTCCTAAATAACGGGTTAGATGAACCACGTTCACGCAGAGATTTCTGAAATATTTTAGATGCAAACATGGGTCAGAAAGTGTTTGCGTCTGGAATTCCCAGGAGGCAGATTATAAGCCGAGAGTCTCTGGGGACACAGACAACCTGGAGGTGAACCCCGGAGCCAGCCCTTAATCTCTGGACTTCAGTTACCTCATCTGTCATATAATCCCTACTTCACAAATTATTGTGTGAGAATCCATGAAATACCATATGTAAAGCATCCACCGTAAGACCCATCACAATTTTGTTGTGTAATAAATGTTTGCTGCTTTTTCTTCTCGAAAAGCTCTTGAATGAGAGGGAGGCTGAGTGGGCAGATGCATCCTAGTGTCCCCTTCTCAAGAGACAACGAAGTCTTACAAACTTTTCTTGGACGTTTGCATGTAAGATTGTGCTTCACCTACCATAGTAGGGGCACGGTGTTATTCTTGCTGCAACCCAGGGCTCTCAGCTACCGGCTCCTGTATTCTCTGGGAGTTAGAGAGGACTAACCAATCTCTCTGGACGTGGACCAGCTCTGCTCTGAGGATGAGGGAAATAAAGCAGGCAGTGAATGATATTCAGAGCAACAGATAACTCTGCCCCAGGGAAAGCAAACCCAGTGCTCTGTCCCTGCTGGGAAGTCCCGGGGGTGGTATCACTGTGCTGCCTGCTTACATCTCTGCCGTTCTTTTCTGAGCCCTTCATCCCACATGTTGTTAACCATTTCCTGTGCACGGGCCCATAGGTGTTCAAAGATGTGTTTGACATGGTCCCTGACCTGAAGGAGTCGATCATTTAATAGGGGAGATGAGGCAGGTGTACACATGCTTAAGCAAGAGAAGCACCCACAGAAGTGTCAGCAGAGTGCCCGCCCCAAAGCCTGGTTGGGGAATTGGGAGAGCTCCATGGGAGAACTCTCACCCTGAAACCGATCCTAAATACCAAAAAGCGCATGAGAACCAGATGCAAAGGCTATCGATGAGTCTACTCTACGCCATTTTACCAAGATGGAAGAAAGCTTTGAGCTCATGAGAAGACAGTAGGAACTGAAGCAGAAAGGATTTTGCTGGAAATGAAGTATAACCAACCATTCAGTATCACTTCCTATCCTGGGTTATTGCTCTACTAAAATACAGCCCCTCCCTCCCCCACTTCTAGCATGTCACCGCTGCATACATCAGGGCCTACAAAGATTATAGCACCTCTTCACCTCCTGGGCCTGGCACTTTCTATGGCCAGTAACCGACACCAAAATATGTGGGAACGCTGTTCTGATTCGGTCTCGCTCAGAAATTTCTCTTCATTAGGTGAATTAAATTCTGTTCCTTTGATCTTTTTATATAGGATCAATTTCTCCATCATTGTCTTCTTTGCTCTACTAGATCATTTCTGAATTTTTTTATTTCTTGCCGTATTGGAGTCCCTGATTCAATGGTCTGGGTGGTCTACCAATGGTCTGCTGGTGGTAAAAACTATACAGGATTATCTGGGAGTTCTTATACTCTATATTTTACTTCTTCCTCCTCATAAGTCACAAGTGATACAGTGGGTTGGAGACAACCAGCTTAGACATAATAAGAGGTCCCTAAGAGAACAGGAGAGAGACAAATGGTGAGATAGGGCCTCCTGAGAGTTTTCGTGAAATGATACACGTGAGATTATTTGATTGATTTTTATGTGGGTAGCTACCTAAGTTGTAACTGGCATCTCCACATTTTATATCTAGTTCATACCAATCCTGAAATTTAACTTTTGTTTACGCTCAGCCCCTACATTTAATGCACCCCACACATTTTTGTCCACCTTTTGACTGATTTCCATGATAGCCTCTTGGTCGGGAAACCCTGAGTTTACCTGCTTCATAGAGGTGCCTGGCTTTCTTAAGAGAGTTCCAGAAATGGTTAAGATGGCAATTGAGAGAGAAGGAAGAAAGGGACTTCCTTCTGGATTTGGGCAACGAAAATTTTATAGGCAGACATACAGGTTTTTGGCGATTTGCAAAACCATTCTGTATGACACGCAGATGCCTTTGAGATACAGAGACTGATGAAGGAAAAGCGACACGCAGCAGGTCACAGGGTGTGGCGGGCTCCTCTCTGTGCCCCAAACAGCCAACACTTTCCTTGCAGAGATTTGTCTGCCTCCCTGAAGATGAAAATCAATGACTTAGAAACTGATTAAACAATCCAAATAGCAACTGATAAATGGATTAACCCTCTCTAATGCAATTCTGCAAGCTTTTGTCTTCTGCCTTTGCCAGGTAAGTTTTTCTATTCCTGGAGGCAAAGCAGAGGCATGGAGGAAGCAAAGGCCAGAGGGAATCACATTAAAGTGGGTGAATCTGTTTATCACTTACTGTCTGGATGGTATTTCTGCTCACATATCTGCTTCCTTTTACAGCTTCGTACCCTACGGGACCCTGATTAATGTTAGCCAGTGAATAATGAAAGATAGCAGACATTGGGTATAGCGAGGAGGAAGATACCCCCGTGGTTTAGGCTGATCCCATAAATGGAGAGACGTTTCTTTCTACTCACAAACAGGGAGTGTTAATGTGACAAAGAAATGTCCAGAATAGGGCCAGAAAAACAGAGGAAAATGGGGGAGTTTCTCCCGAGGCAAAGAACCTGTGCAAGGCTTGACACCAGGCAGTAGAAACTGAGAATGCTTTCAGTGCTCGAGGACAGGTGCTGTTCTCATAAGGGTTTAAGACCGGGTCCCAAGATTTTTCTCTGTGTTTGTATAGGACTTTCATCATGGGCGGCTTATGAGGATCTTAAGCCTCCAGGCACACTCACTAACTCGCTTTTCAATCCATCTCTGGCGTGAGGCTCAGCTAAGTGTCCAGTCTGATTCTAGGCACTTGGGGCCTGCTGATTATCTAGTCCTGGGTGCTTCTATGACCAGCGAGTCTGGACTTTAGGGAGATACAGCTGAGCAAGAGTGAACACCTGTGTACCTGCCAAGATGTTCATCAAAGTCCCCAAGAGCATCTTCAGTGTCCTTTCTGGAAATGAATGCTGCTTTGTTTTCCTTTTCAGGATGGTAGGACTGTCTCCTAAACAAAAGCATCTTTCTGAGGGGCAAGGCCTAAGCATTGGCTATTCTAGCTCTCTCTCTCTCTCTGTCTCTCTCTCTCAAGTCACACCACTGTTTATGACTGCCATCTGCTATCTGGGGCCTTGGCCCTGAGAGCTGCTTGTTCAGGGATGAGAGCAGTTCACTTGACTAGCAGGCCTTCTGGGTGCTGTGCTCATCCGGGGATGCAATCAGAGGAGCAGGCTTGTTTCTTCTAAAACGCAGAGCTGGGAAATGTGGCAACAATCAAAGTAAACTGGGTGGCTTGCAAAACACTGATACTATTTTTTTAAAACATGTTTTTATTGATTTTAGAGAGAGAGAAAGGGAGAGAGAGAAACATTGATGTGTGAGAGAGATAGATAGATAGATAGATAGATAGATAGATAGATAGATAGACAGACAGACAGACAGACAGACAGATAGAGACAGCAATCGGTTGCCTCCTGTATGCACCCCCTGACCGGGGAGCAAACCCGAAACTTAGGCATGTGCCCTGACCAGGAATCGAACTGGGGATCTTTCGATGCATGGATGACATTCAACCAGCTGAGCCACACCGGCCAAGGCAACATGGGTGCTATTAAACCGAGGAGTGTCAAAAAGAAGGCAGCCCAAGTTAACAACGTGGTTGTAACAAAACCTCAGATTCTAAACTTCATCTTTTTTTTTTTTTTTTTTTTCCGGGAGCAGATTTTGCCAGACTGTGGGAGAAGAGGGGGCAGTAGAAATTCATCTCAGTCTAAAACTCAATTAAAAAAATGTTTCTACAGCCCAGAAAGGACCGGATGGGACAGTCATTCCTAATAACTACTGTGACTTCTGCTTGGGAGGCTCCAACATGAACAAGAAGAGTGGGCGGCCTGAAGAGCTGGTGTCCTGTGCGGACTGTGGACGCTCTGGTGAGTGTGGCCCCTCCTGCACCTGTGCCCATAGACCAGCCGCTGTCCCACCTGCACCCCCTGCCGTCTTCCATGGGGGGGAGGGTGGAGTGGGGAAGTTGGTGGTGGTGATGATTTCAAGTACAGAGGCGTTTTCAGGTCATTGGATATTTTTCTACTTTGGATCTCAAGAAATCATGCCTGGGGAGCCAGGGAAAAGGGAAGGGAGAAATTTTGGTCCTGCGTTTGGCCTTTTCATGAAGTGGATATTTCTTTGTGTGTGTTGTTGTGAGATAGTGTGGAAACACCTGGAGGCACAGGCAGCACTTTCTTGCAGCGGGTGCTGTACACGTAACACACACAAAGCTGTGTTTGTTATGCGGAAGTGCCTGGCGCACTGGAGGATACGGAAACATGAATAGTGGGGCAGCAGCCACATTTTGAGTTGTGGGAGTCAGAGACCCCTGCGCTCCTCGGTAGTGGCACAAATATCGCATCCATTGGCCGCTCATCCCATTTTCTCATATGGAACCGGAAAAGAGACCCTGATAGGTGAAGGAGACAGAAGGGCGGTGTTCTTAGGGCTAATCTGAAGTTGGCTTGGCCTGTTTTGAAGTTTTCATTTTTAACCTCTCCAAAGACTAAAATAAAGAAAGACTTTGATCCTGTTCTTTCATTCCTAAAATGGATTCAGGTTTTCAAGTTTTGCTCAAGCTGTCGATTGTTTTTTAATTCTAACCAAACCGTTACCTTTGGCTGGTTGTGGTTGGTTGTACTACCAATTTTTCATAGGTTTTTATGTCATAACTAGGCCAAAGAGAGATTTCAGACCTGTGTTTAATCTCCTCAGCTACAGGCTCTTGTAGGTGAGATGCAGTTCAGTTGGACACTGGATCCAGCAGCGAGGAGGCACTACTCCTTCCACACGCTTCCCCGTGTCCTTTCCACTCCTACTTCCAAGAATAGGGCTGAGGTGACCACACCTGGGTGTACCGGAGCAACTCCGTTCTTCCTTTGCTTGGTCCACAAGCCTTAGCTTTAGTCTTTTTTTTTTCATTTGGCTTTTGGGTTGTTTAGATTCAAGACTGACTTGAGAAGCAAATCAGTACTTTAAAAAGGAGTGGTTTCCATTGCGTGCGACTCTCAACATTTAACACTTAAGGACCCTGACGGGGTGGCCCATCTGCAATTCTGTCAGTTCATTTACTTTGCAAACATGATACCTCAAGTTGAACTTTTTACTCTCCTGGTGCCAGTTTAGAAAAGGGCTTGTGTGATAGCGGACGCTGGGTTTTAGATACTTATGAAGAAATGGAACAAATGAAATTCAATTCGGTATTTTTAAAATGGACGACCATCAGAAGCCAGGTCACTTGGTGTGATGCCGTAGGCAGAAGGATAAGGACCGCGGGGGACGCGCTAGAGAGGGCAGCTTCAGGATCCTCATCACAAACTACTTCCTTCCCTTCCTTCCCTACAGAAGATGAGGTACTTGAATCTGATTCATGGGGGACCAGATGTGGGCAGTTGTTTTTTTCTATCCAAACCCTTTTTCTTCACAGCCTTTTACTCAGCTTTTTCTTCCCAGGATCTGTCTGCTGTGTGACTCAGGGGACCATTTTATACCAGCCTAGGTGTTCTCATTGCATTTGCCAAGGATTAACTTTGGTGACTAATTTGGTCCAGGTCTGCCTCTGATTTTCCTGAAATAGTTGATACCTTGGGAATAAACAGGTGCATTAACCCATGGGATGTGCTTGCTAAGACAGGGGGGCAAATACTTCTCCAGGGCCTCCTGGAGTTTTTCCAAGGAAGAATGTGGAGCTTGGATGAGCTCTCTTTCCCTCCCAGTCTATCTCACTTCCTGTTTCCTGGGGAGAAAATGAGATTCCTGATCCTGGCACCATAACTGGCATATCATGACCTTATTTGGGGGTAATCCTGGGGCCCATTTAGAATGTAAACAGTTTAAACCTGAGTTGTACAAATTTCAGGATATAACCCCTATTTTTTCACTCTCTTAGTGCTCTGAGTTAGATTTGACAACTCTGGACTTTCTGGGTAACGAAGACCTGGGCGTGTGTCGTGGCTGGAGTGTGTGTGCGTGTGCACGTGCATGTGCATGGGTGCACATATATATATCTGTGGGCACATGTATGTGGGTACAGATCACAGATATGTCCTCCAGTGGTTAAAGAAAACGAGAGACTCTTATTACCTACCACATGTTGGACTTTTCAGCTTCTTTTTGCTTTCAGTGCAAATGAGCCACATGGTGTAAGGGCAGAATTGAAAGGGTACTGAAAGAGTGGGATTAGACACAGGTAAAAATAAAAATAAAGCAGATGGAGGCTTAACCGCCTGGAACGGGTTATCTGACAGTAATACCTTTGCAGAGCTGCCTGTCAAAGTGAAGGACACACATTGTGCATGAAACATCCATGGAAAACACCAAAGAAACACCAGCCGGGCTTAACACCCACCAAGTCAACTCATGGTCTGGGGTGGGGCTGAGTGAGTGTGTGTGTGTGTGTATATGTGCGTATGTGTGTGCACGTGTGTCTGCGCGCATACAGAAGAGAAGAAAGAAATCTCGTGGGGAATCTTTCACTCACGTTCAGAGCTGTGGACATACATGTTATGGTAGCGATGATGCCTTTTCAGGGAGGGAGGAATCCTTTTCCCTGGAAATGTTGGCTTTGTCCTTTTACCCCAAATCCCTGTCACCAGGTGGTGCACCCAGTTAATCTCTTTTGGTGCAAATGGTTTATGATCTTGCTATGAGGCATAACGTTGTAATAATATAATAAGAATATTAATAATGCTGTCTGTTGCTTAACCCATGTGCTGATATATTCATCATACATGTCAGCTCATTTGGGAAGAGAAGGCAGGAAGGAGAAGGAGGCAGCGGCCGCAGCACGCACCACGGAGGACTTATTCGGTTCCACGTCAGAAAGTGACACCTCAACTTTCCACGGCTTTGATGAGGACGATTTGGAAGAGCCTCACTCCTGCCGAGGACGCCGCAGTGGCCGGGGCTCGCCCACAGCAGACAAAAAGGGCAGTTGCTAAACCCATGAATGGACTCTCTGGGCAATTAGCCATCACCCTCTGACTTGGTCATTGTTCTGGTTCTGATACATTTTTTTAAAAATGAAAGACAACCTTAGATTTTCCCTTCATCCTTGCTTTTTCCTCTTGCCTTCCACTCATCCCTTCCCCCTGACCCTCGATTTTGAGTATGTACAGCAGAAGCACAAACTACTGAAACAAAACAGAACAAAAGAGCAAACTAGTCCTTCAGAGAGATGGCCTCGTGATGTACTATTTATTTTCCAGAGCAATGAGAAGTTAGGCGAATTGTCTCTTGGGGGGGAGGGCATCTTTTTGACATGAGCAGAGTTGATTTCCTCAGTGTTCCTATTTATTGGCAAAATGAGGAGAGGAGGAATATTGGGTTTGGAAACAACCAATTACATTAAATAAATTATTATTTATATATTCTAACTATTATTAGAAACTGACTTTTTTTTTGAGAGAGAGAGAATGAAGGGAAATCAAAGACATTGAAGTAATACTCTGTTTAGAAGGAAGCCACTGGGGGAGGATTGATTCAAGGAGACCCGGGCAGGAGGAGTTCCTCGGTGGGAGATGATTGCACTTTGTACCCCACGGAGTGTCTGGCTCCCCACGGCAGACCCCCTCCCTATTTCTCATCCCTGACCTTTCCGGCTTCCTCCCTCCCTGCTTGCGAGAAAATGTCAGCAGTTGCTGAGAAGTGCGGGCTGCTGTGTGGCCTCCCTCCAGCACCTGGGCCCCCCCAGCAGCGTCTGCTGGGCCCCTCTTCTCCATCAGCGGAGCCACTGTTCGGTGGTTGCTGGTTTTTTCCTCACTTTCCTCCTGGTGAAGAGCGATTTCCAAATGCAGGAATGGAACGTAAGCAGAAAGCCATGGACTCAGCAACCCGAGCTGCGCTCGTGGAAGAAAGAACGATACCTGAAGTACATTTCCCTGCCCCGCACCCCTCTTTACAAACATATAAATTCCCATTGGATGATCAAGTCCTTCCGTATCCTATTTTTTTATAGTGCCCCCCAGGCACTTTGTTTTATGTTTCCAATAGCATCTCCTGAAATAAACCAAAGCCACACTTGCTCAAGGCCCGTGGGGGACGGAGAAGACCACCCACCTTGTTGGCAGTCCCAAGAGTGAACAGCTGAGCGGGCCTAGTCAAAAGGTATGTCTTGGCTGACCTGTCTTACCATGAGGGCAAAACCATCATAGTTGTTTTTTCCCCTTACTTTCTTTCCTTCCCTCCCCACCCCCACCTACCTTGTCTTTTGCTTTTTTTTTGGCTTGGACCCCCTTCTTAGTGTGAGAGTGACTCCCGGATAGCCTTCCCCTCTGCCATGTCTGTGCATGTACCCCCACAGGGGCCTGGCCCTGGTGTGAGGACTGAGCTTGCTTCGGGCTCTGTGTGGAGAATGGGGGTGCGGGCTTCTGGCTTCTGGCTCAACTCTAAGAGAAAATGCCTGGGGAAGTGCCTAGCTAATTGCCTCCCTTGGCTACACCTGGAGGGGGGTGTCCAGGGAACTGACTTGGGAGTGGGCTGCTGTACTTGGCAGGAACGAGGGGGCCTGGCCATAGGGGGACTGCATGTTGAGGTTGGTGTTTCTTGCTCCAGGTACCAATTTAACAGCCAAGGGGATGCATCCAAATGAAAGCAGGTCTGTGATTAGGCACAACACTCAACTGAGCTGATCTGGAGATTCTGAACTCCCACTGAGTGTGGTCAGGTTCCTCGGCCTCCATGAGAGCACAGGTCCAGAGACATGGGTTCTGCCATTTGACTTGGGTTGGGAGATGAGAGAGGCCACCCAGGCTCTTAAGCGTCTGGGAAGATCTGCTTTGACAGTCCATCCTTTGCAGACCCTCAGTGACTTAGACCCCTCATTAAAATAACAAACCAACCAAAGGAAAGCAAGGACCAAGCAAAGTAACCCACAAATGGGCCCTTTGTGCTTCTCTGGTGCCTGAAACAGGCAGGGCGTCTGCTCCTCTCCTGCTTCAGATACGTACATGCTCGCCTGGGCATTTGTTCTCATTGTGAGAGAACGAAAGTAACAGCCCCATCCAGTTTTGAGATGTCCTGCCTAATCTGTGTGTGATCCCGTTCCTCGGAAATATGGCACAAACCTCCAGCAGTTAATACTCCTGCATGTGCATGTGTGAAAAGCCAATATAGTTGGTTCCAGTTGGTTTCTGCTAAGGGGATACAACCTGCTCTTGCTGTCACTCTCCACCTCTTCATCTGTTCTATTACTTTGAGTCAGATATTGGATTCATGGCGTTATGACTTCCTCTCACTGATGAACTGTGAGCTCCCATGTTAATAAAAGCATCTCTGACCAATGGATACTATCATTTGAAATCTGTCTAGTTGTGTGTAGTTCTGAAATTCTTAATGACAACCTACCTTTGAACTTGAAAAAAGAATTCAGTCCACATAATTAAAACAGTTTATGAAAAACCACCTAATTTCAGAGTCTAGCTTGGAGTTCTGAAGGGAACGAAGAATGAAGAATTGTTTAAACAAGGCAAACTCCCATGGGAAGATTTGTCTGAGGATGGCTAGTGCTTATCTGTTTTATGTTTGCTACTATAACTTGATTTTCCTTTTGTTCTGTTGGGGATAGTAGATATCCTCATCTTTCTCAGTTGGTTAGCCAGTGTGAGCATAGAACTATATCTTAGCACTGCCTGAACTCCTTGTCTCACTTTACTCATAGTATACAGCAGGGGTCCTCAAACTTTTTAAACAGGGGGCCAGTTCACTGCCCCTCAGACCGTTGGAGGGCCGGACTATAGTTTAAAAAAAACTATGAACAAATTCCTATGCACACTGCACATATCTTATTTTGAAGTAAAAAAACAAAACGGCAAAATCACCCGCATGTGGCCCTCGGGCAGTAGTTTGAGGACGCCTGGTATACAGACTCAGAATTAACATCCTTAAAAAAAAAAAAAAGAACAACAAAAGAACTGGGAGGTACTTTAAAGATGATCAAGTTCAAATCTTTCATTTTTTAGTCGAGAAAGATCAACTCAGAGAGGTTAAGTGAGTGAAGCGAGAGAGCAGGATGGACACTGCTTTGGAGGCAGATGTGTTAAGGTGAAAGAAGGAAACTCGGGGGTTATAGGAGGAAGAAGCTGGATGTCCTGAGTTTCCAACCACCTTGATGGTTGATGTGGTATCTCTCCCACCCTTTCTCTATGTAACAATGGCCAGCATTGTTCTGAGTCCATTCCCTGGAATAGTTTATTTAATCCTCATGACTGCCCTATGAGGTAGGTGTTTACGTTATTCCCAGTTTACAAATAGGAAACTGAGGCTCAGTAATAAGGTTAAGAAATGTACCTAAGGCCTCACAGCTAAAGTGGAACCAGGTTTGATTCCTGGCCACCAGGCTCCAGGACCTCCTTTACTCCTATACCATGGTTCTGTGCGGCCCTTGCAGGTTTCTACATATGGAATATAGGAATATAATACAGTATTCCTATGCGTAAACTAATAATACAAGTATTATTAGAGAGACACATGGGAATTATTTAATTGAAGATTTTAGAAGTTCAGTGGATGCATAGTGACTTGTTCCAGTTTATATACTTGGCAAGGATGTTACCATCTCTAAATAAGTAATAATCTTTGTCATTGAGAGCTACTTTGGTGCCTCCATATTCTGGGAGAACTTTACTCCCACTTTCACAGTAACTGGTTGAACCTCTTCACACTTTCCTTCAGAGCCCTGTCCCACAGCTACTGCTGCTGTTTGCAATACGTTTCCTTGAGTTTTTTTCTGGAAGCGTAATGCCTCCTTTGGCTACAGTTATGGCTGCACTTTAGTTAATACTTGGTCAAAGGGGGAAGATATATGTGTATGTACCTCCCTTGATTTTTCGCAGGTCCAGTTGAAAGAAGGGATATTTGTAATGAATATAGCTTTAAGTGGTAACCTTATTAAGGGATTAGAAGAGTGAGCAATTAGGTCCCCCAAAAGAAAATTCCAATTAAAATTCTGTACAGAAAGTTATAGAAAGCTCGACGTTTAAACCCTCATTTCTAGACATTCCCTCCTGATGCCTACTAGGAACAAAGGTCTCCTTTTTCTGTGACCTCAGGAATTGCAGCAGTTGTATGAGCAGTCAACACATCTATTGTTTTGTTGTTGCTTTTGTTAAATATGTACCACTTACTCCAAATTTAACATAAATTAGAGTTATCGGCATGAAAATGATTTAACTAGTTTCCTTTGTCCTCAGCTCAATAAAGTGTCCACCCAAAATGTTTGAGAAACATCATCTAATTTTCTGAGTCCTAGCCCAAAGATAGGAGAATCAGATATATAGAACTTTCTAAATTTGTTACAATGGTCACATCCCCTGGGGGAACTGTTGATGAAAAAGGTGATTATTGTTTTGTCTATCTGATGTTTTTCCTTACTTAGAGCAATCTAATCCTTTATTTCTGTTATTGAGACCATGTGGAGATCAGACCCTCTAATCACAATAACACTGGGAGTGAGAAATATGCATTTCATTTTTTAAATATACTTTAAAGTCAGTAATGCAATTTGCTACTGGTCTTTTAGAGAGAAGGATTTAATAAAAATATGATGTGCACATCAATAGTATCCCTTTAAGTCTTCCTGCTTACTTTGCATCTCTCTATGCTCCTAATGGGCTGCAGCCGACATTGCCTTTATATAGCACTTGAGGGAACACAACATCATTACTCGAGGAGAGAACTAAAGGCTGCTTGGAGGGTCTCACTTCATGGTGGAGTAAAATTAATTAATATTATCCCAATATGCCTCCTGTTACATCTGATGAATATGATCTTGAACTTCTACTTAAAGTTTGAGCAGGTTCATGTATTAGGCACTTTTCCATAGGGGATTTTCTTTACCTTTGGAAGTGATGTTTCTTATGTATCACCTGAGTCAGGCATTTTTGATCTAGTTAGTAGAAACCTACAGGAGAAATGAAAAGTTCTGGGTTTGGTCTCAATCCTGTGTGAGTTTGTTGCCATGCATTTCTGCCTCAGTTTCTCAATTTCTAGGATATGGACATTTCTTACCCTTTCATAATACATAACCACATTCTTTGATGGTGATTTTTCAAACAGCCCTGAGAGATGTTATTTGTTCTCATTTTACTGATGAGGAAACTGAGATTCCATCAGGTTAGATGATGTGTATGAAGTTGCAGGGTAAATGGTGTCTGGATCTTCTAATACTCTTTCCTCAATCTAGATTGACTTCTCCATCTATCATATTTTGAAAGTTTCTTGAGTAAAATCAGTAGAGGGCTTTGAGATCTTGCATTCAAGACATATTTGGATTGAAAGGAGGCATTTGATGCTGTCTAAACAAATCAAATTATTACCCAACCTCTAGTCACAATAGAATCCCACCAAGGAATAGCAGTGTTTAAGTCCTCATGAACACTTCCCAAGAACAAAGTTTGAGCTTTCTAAATGGTCATTGTTTTGGTGGTGACATTGGGGTGACAGTGAGGGTGTGCGTAGTGAGGAGGCAGGGAGTGAATAAATGCTCCAGGCCTTGTTTTAGTCACATGCCAAAGTGCTTCTAACACTAAAACATTGAATTATATGATACTGTTGTGCTTCATAAAAGTGATTTCTGACCGTTTAGTCAAAATAACAGCATAGGAAAAATCATTCTGCTTGATTGATTTACCAAATAGCTGAGAATGATGGCAGATCCCTGTCAGAACTGAATTACTAGCTAAAAAGCATTGGCAAGTAGGTTTTCAAAGTATCTCAATACTGGCCCTTGACCAATGACTAAAGCTTAATTTATTTTTAATTTTGAAATAAATTCAGAGTTACAAAAAACTTACACAAATTATATAAAGAATTCCCATTGACTCTTCATCTAGATTCTTAAAAAAACCACAGTATAATGATCACAATGAGCAAATTAACGCTGACACAATACTACAACCTCCAGACCTTATTCAGTTTTTGCCAGTTGTCTCACTATGTCCTTTTTCTGGTCCAGGATCCAATCCAGGATCACCTGTTCTTTTCAGTTGTCATGTCCTCTTCAAGTCCGTTAATCTAAAGCAATTAGTTCTGCAGTCTTTCTTTGTATAACTTTGATACTTTTGGAGAGTACTGTTTAGTCATTTCTTAGAAAGTCTTTCATTTTAGGTTTGTGTGCTGTTTCCTAATGATGAAAATCAGGTTATGCAGTTTTGGTAAGAATACTACAGAAGTGATGTTACATCCTTCTCCGTGCATCCTATCAGGGGGGACACAATTAATTTATCCCATGATGCAGCTCAGACGTTTGGCCTTTCAGCTTAGGTTCAGGCTAGTATGTTTATAGACCTTGGATGATAATACTTTCATTCACACAGACCTTGTTTATTTGGCAACTAGGGACTGGGTAACTGCTCAGCAGGTAGGATGTGTTGTCATGGGGAGACAATGGGATTCTTTTTGCTGTGTGTCAAAGTAGTCAGGGAGATTTTCTTGGAGGAAGCTCTCCAGATCAACAGAGTTCTAGATTGACTATTGTTATTTAATCGGTAGGCAAGAATGTCTCTTGTCAGAGAGAATGGAGGTAGAGCAATGTGCCTTAATTATTTATTGAAATAAACTGAGAAGTGAGCAATGTTTCTGAGCTAATTAGTGGAAGGATTTAGTTTCTCACTCCATACATAGCAGGTGCTCCATAAATATTGGCAGAAAGGTTGGAGAAGTCATACATATCTGGACACAGCATCCATTAGTCAAGTCAGAGGGGTGCATGAGATCCAGGAGGCAGCGAAGTGGTGGTGAGGGATGTAGGAGGGAGAGTGAGGATGTGAAGACAGGCGTGAGGGGAAAGTGGAAGCTGCGTGGAGGGATGGAAAGTCAGCCTCTTTGAAAGGGACTGAGAGGAGAAGACCAAGAACATGGCAGGACATTTCTAATGGCCGGATGTTGGCCCCACCAGAGGAAATGAAAGAGAAAATGGATGTTGGAAGCACAAAGCTGGGAACCAACCAGCTATTTTCTAGGTGGCTTACATGGGCAAACGAAGAAAAGTGTGTGTACATGTGTGTTAAAAATCAATTGTAGAAATTTGAGGAAACTGAAAGGGCATGGTGTATGGTTATTAGAAAGACTCACTAAAAGTGTGACGGTGACCTCTGACCAGAGAGGTTAAGGGCATTGGGAGAGGGTCAGAAAGACTCCTGGCGGTGGGGGGGGAGGGGGTGAAAGTCTGACTGGATGCCCAACCAGAGAACAGGCAGCAGACACTCTGGAAGGTCTGGAGAAAGGGCTGGAGGCAGGTGGAATAGCAGAGATGAATACTAAGGAAGATGAATCTGGGGAGGGAGACCAAATAAGCAGATCTGTGAAGTGAGACAATGGGGTGGGATGGGATGGAATGAAAAGAAACTCAGCCAGGTATGAGGGGAAGGCTAGATGTGGGTGAAAGCAGGCGAGTCCCAGCTTTGGAAGGCCATCTAATCCAGCCCCACACACCTGAGCAGTGAGTAGTAAGACCTTGGGCACTGGAAGGAGAGGTGGGGGGTGGGGAGTTTCAGCTTGGAAGAGGCTGAGCTGCTCATTTGATTTTGAACATTGCTCCCTTTTGGCTTGGCTCTTTCCCCGTTGAGCCCCTCCTTCCTTTCCTCTCTCTTTTGCCACTCGGTTCAGTGTGAGCTGGGCACTGTCCAGGCACCCGTCTCTGCCCTTAGGAACTGCTTCTGGGGTGAAATGTGATAGTACTTGGTTTTATTGCTTACTCTTTTGTGCCGGCTACTCCATTCCAAAGACTAAAATAACTTAGCAGATTTCATTTCAGAAGCAAAATCCATGCCTGGTTGGTACCCATCCAGACTAAAGGACCCACCTGGTTTGAACTGCCCCCAGGTTCCAAGTCTGACACTTAGAAGTACTGGGCTAGTTGAGCACTGGCATGGATCTCTTGGCTGGGTTCTCTCTCCGAGTAATTCAGACTCCCTGGAATGCCTTGGAGCATTGTTTTGGAAGAGGGTGTGTGGATGAAGCAATGTCCTTTTGGCCTTGGGCCAAGTGGGGCATCAGTTGGGGTTTTCTGTGACTGCAACTGGTCCTATACCATAGACCTACTCATTTCTACATGGGTGATGGGAAGATAGAGTGCATCATAATGGCCTTTCTGGGGTATTTTATGTGCTTTTTTTTTTTTTTTAATCCTCATCTGAGGATATTTTTTTCATTGATTTCTACAGAGAGTGGAAGGTTGGGAGGGAGGATGGGAGCAGGAGGAGGAGGGGGAGGAGAGAGAGAAAGAGAGAGAGAGAGAGAAAGAGAGAGACATTAATTGGTTGCCTCCCACATGTGCCCCTACCGAGGTTGGGGGAAAGTACGTGCCCTTGACTGGGAATTGAACCCGAGACCCTTTGGTCTGCAGGCCGACGCTCTAACCACTGAGAAAAACCGGCCACAGCATCTGGGGTATTTTAACAGCGAAAAGATTTAGTTTGTTTGGTTTCCAAGCGGAGGAGAAAAACCAGATTTTGCTGACGCCCAGTTTTGCTACTGCGCCACCTAGGAATGGAAAGGCCAGCTGTGTCCTCTGTTTCTTGTGTCATTCAGCCGCCGGAGCATTGGCCTGCCCGCTCCGGGCTGGCTTCCTGCTGCTGGAGCTCAAGGCCCGGGAGACACAGTCTGTTCTCGCCCACCGCCATGGCCTCATTAGTGTTGCAGTCAGTCAGTTGTTTTCTTTCCTTCTTTTGTTTTGTTTTGAATTCATTTCATTCCCACCACCCCCTTAATTTTATTCTTTCCTTTTTAGGTAGTTGTCCTGTGCTGTTGTTTTTTGTTTTATCTTTCGTTGCCTTTCCCTCTGCAGTCAACTCTATGACCTGCGGACTCCGGCATCCTTCAAGCAAGCCATTTCCGAAGAAGGTGAAAGAAGGCACGATGATTTGCACCTCCTCCTCCTTCTCCTCCTTCTCTTCCTCTTCCCTTGCCCGGCCCCCTCCTGCGCGTGTGTTTCAGCCAACACAGGAGCCTGGATTTTGTGGAAAAGCCTCCAGCTCAGCTCAGAGAAGTCTCTGGAATGGCCTCCGTTTTTGCAAGAAGAAGATTTTTTTTTCCCTTTTTAAAATTCTCCATTACATTTTCTTTAAATGTCTGTGAGGAAGTACCCAGGTCAGACCAGAACTGCTCTACAATAGAAATAACTGAAAACAAACTGATGAGGAAAAAAAAAAAAAAGAGTTTACTATTTTATTTATTTCAATATTTAAAAGAAAAACGTGCTGATGTGGCACATTATTTTTATTTAAAATACCTTCTACTTCAAAAGTGAAACGCGACTTTGTGAAGATACGAAGTCAAAAGCGTACGTAATGTAAAATAAAGACTGCATATTAACTAAGGAAAATACCCCGCATTTTAAATAAGAAAATAAAGATCAACTCTGCTCTCTCAGGCTCTTTAAAAAGCCATTCATGTATATGCTTTAGGTATTTTTATTTCTGCGAGTTGGATGTGGTAAGTGAGGAGTGATCAGGTTTTTTATCCCTTCTTCAAAAGTCGATGGAAAGTGTTGCTGATGTTCAATGAGTGTTAAGTCTTGACTGAAATAAATTAGCCACAAAGGCTATCAGCAGTCTCTCTGCGCCCCCTCCCCCCAAAAAACCTCTCCCCTCACCCAGGCAAGCCCCATTTATCTGAATGTCAAGAAGCAGCCTGCCTCCTGGTTATCATGTCTGACAAGGCCTGGTTCTGAAAGGAATTCCACCTAGTGATTAAATATATCTCTGCAAGTTCAACAGATTCGAACACAGACAGCTTTGTTTAAAATAATGCAGTGAAGGAAGAGGAAAGGAAAAAAAAAAAAGACAAACTGAGCATCAGCCGAGATGATACTAATTTGGTCTCCTAACAACTAGAGGAAGCTTGCCAAGGGAACCCTCTGCTGAACCGGCTTCAGGGACCAAGATTCTAGTGTCCCGAGGGCAAGAAAGGCCAACCTGAGTGATGGAAACCTCAGATTCAGTTGCTGGTGGGGGTAAAGGAGAAAGGCGAGTGTTCTGACGTGTCCTTTTATGGCCATGTGAGTGGAAGGGAATGTTATGGCCTCTGAAATGTAATTCAGCATCGCGCCCTTGG
Organism: Cnephaeus nilssonii; assembly: GCF_951640355.1. Classification (NCBI taxonomy): domain Eukaryota; kingdom Metazoa; phylum Chordata; class Mammalia; order Chiroptera; family Vespertilionidae; genus Cnephaeus; species Cnephaeus nilssonii. The sequence continues at coordinate 85,928,956 of NC_137075.1, read as the reverse complement.
CCTAATGAAGGAGCGGGTTGACCGGCTGGGGCGCTGGGTTTTACTCCAGGCCTTTTACACGGCCGTGCTCTTGGGTTTCGCTCACTTCTAAGCAGAGTCTTATTAAATGTACAGTCTCATGCCGGATAGTCTTGTCAGCAAAAGTCCTTGAGTGCCGGTGCTACTGAAACGGTTCTAAGCTGGAGAATGTCTCTTTTGCCTTCGAAAGGGGAGCCTGGATGGGCACCAAAGTCCCGCCAGCCCTTTCAGATTTCTCATTCAGGGCCAGTCCTCAGGGGGAGATCACCAAGAGTGTCTTTGTATCATTTGTAGCCCTTTGCTATGACGTTTTCTGATAGAAAATGTCCCTTTTAAAAATGCTAATAATTATAATAATAATTCACTCTCCAACCAACTCCCACAAGTTATAACATGTGTAGAATTGTGATAAAGTTTTGCATAATGTAGGGTTTGTATCAAGTGTGTGTAAGTTTCTGTTAAATAAAAGTCTATTTCCAATGCTCCTATAGCATCTCTGTAAATGTTGCTTGACCAACTTCATCCTACATGAGCTCAGCTTTCCTACTGTCCTGTTGAAGAGACTCCTGAAAGGATTCTGCCCATTTGCTTGCCTGGGATTTGTTGAACCCTATGGTTTTATTTGGGAGCACAATCCACGGTCAGGACAGGTTTATGGAGAGTCTGGGACATGTGCAGATGTAACACCCCTGCCCAATGCTGCCGTCTCACCAGTGCCAACAGTGGTTGGCACTGGTTTGGCTGACAGTTGGTGGTGGCATGGAAAGTGAACAACGCCCAGGGTTGGTGCCAGCATCTGCTCTGAGTCCAGAGTTGCTGTCACCAGCCCACCACCCTCCTGACCATCACCACCTTGTCCACGGTCAGGACAGGTTTATGGAGAGTCTGGGACATGTGCAGATGTAACAGCCCTGCCCAATGCTGCCGTCTCACCAGTGCCAAGAATAGCTTTGCAGAAGAACGCAAGGTTTAGTGTGTGCTTGGAGCATGCTGGGGGTTCACACTTCCATCACCTGAAAGGTGCTCTTGCTGTAGCCTCCCCAAGCTGTCAGCCAGCCCCTGTGATGGGCTGCTTCTCCTGTGGGGGTGGGCAGTCTTGTCTGACGAGTCCTCCAGGTCAGATAGAACCAGACCAGCCTCAGGCCAGGCCAGGCCTTGCCCTCAGAGCATTGCCAGCCAGGTGGGCTCAGGTGGAGGTGGGGCGTGGCCTGGTGTTGCTGCTGGTGCACTCTAGCTTCTTTAGAACAATCGTCACATTTTGACATTCATTATGGACTTTGTAAGTTCTCCTAGCACAGTGGTCGGCAAACCGCGGCTCGTGAGCCACATGCGGCTCTGGCCCCTTGCCTGTGGCTCTTCCACAAAAATACCACGGCCTGGGCGAGTCTATTTTGAAGAAGTGGCGTTAGAAGAAATTTAAGTTTAAAAAATTTGGCTCTCGAAAGAAATTTCAATCATTGTACTGTTGATATTTGGCTCTGTTGACTAATGAGTTTGCCGACCACTGCCCTAGCAGTAAAAAGGACGTTTTTCCCTTCAACATACCCTCCTTAGGCTTTTTTAAAAATTGTAAAATATGCATTACATAAAATTGATCATTTTAACCATTTTAAAATTACAATTCAGTGGCGTTAAGTACATTCACATTGTTGTATAACCATCACCACCATCCATCTCTAGAACTTTTCATCTTCTCAATTGAAACTCTACTCATTCCTCCAGAATATTTGTTTTTTAAATTTGTTTTTTAAGTATTTTATGGCTTATATGCATCTTATTTCAGAGAACACTTGGTAAGAGAGTGAAACCACAGTTTATGCAAAGCGGTATGCAAAGACTAGCTTGGGTCAGGGCTGTTTATTTTGTTGGGGTGGGGAGGAGGTTATTCTGAGTAAAACCAGTTTATTTTCCTTATGATTTACAAAGGAGTTTTCAAACTCTTTCTCTAAAGACCTAATAGCAAATACTTCAGGCTTTGCAGGCCACATCTGTTGCTACTACTCAGGTATGGGGTTTTAGCATGGAAGTAGCTAGTCATACACAGTATATAAATGAATGGGCATGGCCCCATGTTCCAATAACACTTTATTTACAAAGATAGGCAGCTGGCCAGATTTGGCCCAGGGCCCATAGTTGGGTGATCCCTGATTTAGAAATAGTGACTATTATACCGTTAAATGGGGAAGGGAGTGGTAATATTAAAGGCCTTTTCTAAGCCTCAGGACTAAGGAAAGAAGAATTTCACATCACCAAGTGAAGGGCGAGAGGTGCATTTCATGATCGGTAATGTAAGTTGTACCGAAGCCCATATGCAAAAATACTTCAGAGCCAAAAAAAAATCCCACCACAAAATTTTAGAAAGCTATGTGATTTTCTAGTTTAGGTGCTGAGTCCAAAGTGCAATAGTGCAATGCTTACCAAAAGAATCTATAAATAATCCAGCCAGTCTGCATAGAGGACATGATGACTAATACCGTTCATCTCTAGCAACTTACGTAGGAAACAAGGCCAACTTTAAAGTAACTATTTGAGTTCATGCAGATGGCTCCCCTGGGCTAAGTGAACACAGTAGAATTCCATCTGTATGACATAAATGATACAGACATTTAGTGGAGCCCAGCTTGGGAGGTATGGAGTGTTGTGGTCAAAGACATGGCCTCTGGTGACTAATGACCTGCAGTGGCTATGGCTCCCTGAAGTGGTTAATTATGGAGCAGGTGTTGAGGATGTTGCTGAGGTGCATTTCTTCCTAAGAACTCTGATACTTGTGGGCATTGAGCATCAGGAGGTCCCCTAACTCCTCACCTCATATCCCAAATACACCAATAAGAAGTACTTTTACTCCTTGGATGGTGGACAGAATTCCTGATGTCAGACCTACTACTGAATTGATATAGAATTGGAACCTTCTTACCAATTGAATATGGGATGATCCTGAAGGGTGGCCTGTGAGCTAGTTATGCTAGGTGGCAGCAGCCATGCAAATTTATTAAAAAAAAAATCCTCTTTAGCCATTACTGGAGGATGCTCAATTGTTTGGAGAGGTTCAGTGATTTTTCAGATCTCAGTGTACCTTCTAGTGGAGTTTATTGCTAATATCCCTGAGTTACCTCCAAGTTTCCTTGAAAGGGGCAGCAGTTGGGATCAGGATGCTATATGTTCGATCCATTTGCTCCAAGCTCCACCCTGTTATCACATCTGAGTTGCTCAGGTGTCAATTTTTAGGCATAGACTACAAGGAGAAAGATCCTTTAAACCAAAAGTTAGAAAATCTTGATTTGTATTTTATATAAACCTGGTATGTGAAGCATAGTCCCTTGGCTACCTGACCTTTCTTTACACCAGAATAGGAAATACTTTGGAGGTGATAACAGTGGTCATAAAAGGATTAGCACCGACCTGACAGATATAATAATGTTAACTGTGCTATTAGTGATCACCTGGTAAGGCATAATCATAGCTGAGATGGATCTGAAAGTCCTAGTGGAACACTAGCTGAAGGAGTATTGTGTATTTTTAGTAAGCGAGGTACCAGGCTGTGTTCTATTGGGAATACAGTATAAGGTGAATCCAGTACTTCCCCTCTCCTATTTAATATTGGACACTATTATGTTGGAATTAGGTGAAAATAATTGTGAAAAACCCAGAAAGTACAGAAAAGATTATTAACAACATGTTTAAAGGGATGAACAATAATCCCTAATTTTAAGAAAAAATTAAAGTATTTGGGTTAAGTTAGGGAAGAGAATTAGGGGGCATTTAATAACCATCATTATGTGTATTGAGGAAAAGACACTGACCAGTTGCTTTTGGTCTCTAGACTGGAGAGGCATCGTAGTGCTTAGAACAAGCTGACAAACAGTTCTTTTGTTGACATCAATAATTTTTGACTATTAAGGCTGATTAGGGAACTCACTGGTAGCCAAGCATTTCTCCCATGTGGAGTTAGGGGCGTGGCTAGATGACCTCTGAGGATCTGGTTGAGCTCTGCAAGGCTTTGAATTGCAGCTGTTGCCCTGAAAGAGTTGGTGCCTGACTCACCCCCAGGGAGTTTGGGGGCCACGGGGACAGTTAGTCTCATGAATGTGCATTATGATCATTAACCAAAATTACATCTCTAGGCTTACTCCCAGCCACACTGAAGCTGTGTCCCAAGCCTGTATGGGGACTCCCATTGTTTTAGTGTGAGACACCAGCTGGAAAGTGAGTGTGGTGGCAAGCGACATTTTCCTTAAGAGAAACCAGATAGTGGGAAACAAAAAACAGTGAGAAGCAACCGAAAAGGACAGTCAGACCAAGAGGGCACAAGCTGAAAACTCCACCTGAGTTCCACTTGGGCGCTCATCTTCCTGGAGTCCACCATGTCCAGCAGCATCTTGGGTGCATGGGTTTTGTTCTTGCTCGTAGGCCCTGGGTATTAGTCTCAGCTTGATTTTGGTTGAAAGACCTCATTGCTGTTCATGGTTGTCTACTCCCTTCTCCCCAGCTTAGGGGAAGAAAAGTCTTATTAGAAGCCAAAGTTAATGATATATATATATTTATAAACACACGCGCGCACACACACACACACAAACACACACACAGTAGAGGCCCAGTGCACGAATTTGTGCATGGGTGGGGTCCGGCCGGCCCGCCCCTATTGGGATGGATTGGGCCTGCTGGGGAGAGGGGCTGCGGGCGGTTGGCTGGCTGGCCCCACGCCCTGATCGAACTCCCAGTTGAACTCTCAGTCAAACTCCTGGTCGAGGGGACAATTTGCATATTAGCCTTTTATTATATAGGATAAGATAAAAATCTGCCTGGAAAGAGCAGTGAGTAGGATTTCCTATAAATATCTTAGAAAAGAATTCCTATAGAATAATTCTGCTCTGTGTTTGACTTAAGTCACAAAGATTGTACTTGATTTAGTGTGTGAAGTCATCTTCCTGTGAACCAGAAATGTAGCGGAGGTTGGGAATGGAGATAACTGTAAGAACCGTTGAAGGAGGCCCGTGATGAATTGCTAGCATGAACACTCAATCCGAAACTTCTACTTGGCTGAGCTATGGGTTCAGAGAGACTGGCAGTTTGTAATCCTGAAAACTTCCTGAGTTAAAATAGATTCTTTTTCCTTCGTAGACATCAACCTTTCATCTATAATTGAAAAATAGATCAATACATTTTTACCACATTCTGTTACTTTGTATAATGACCCTCTCTGATTATTGGTTTGCTTTATGCTACTGATCAATCAATCAATCAAACATTTATTGAATATATTGTATGTTGCAATACTGTGCTAGGTTTTGCAGGACATAAAAGAGAAGCAACAGGGAATTAAAACAACTCTGGGAGATACTTTCTATGTGCTAGTTACCAATAGGCTTCTTATGGATGCTAGCTTGTTAAAGCCATATATCAGCCCTTTCAGGTTAAGATTATTTCTATGTCACATAAGTAGAAATTGAGGCTTGGGGAGATTGAGTTGATAAAGGCAGTAGTGACAGCTGGCAAAGTCTGATTTTTCTAACCAAGGGTTTTCTACTTACAAAACTCTCCCTATGGTGGTACTAGTAAACGGCATCTTTTTTGTTCTTCAGGAGAAAAGATGGTTAGCCTATTATTCAAGACAAGACTATTTATAATTAAGTGCCAAGTTGGTGCAAGATATGAGTGCCAGAGGGCTCAGCAAGGGGAGCTACCCGTGCAGGTAATGGGGAGGTGTTCATGGAAAGGTGAACAGAAATGGGTGGTCAAAGAGAAGGCTGGCCCCTGAAAGCAACAGTGAGAAATTCCTATGCCAAAGCTCCGAGGTAGGCCTGGAGCCAGAGCAGAGATAAGTCTGAATCAGGGAGGTGGTGGGGATCCTAGGCTGTGGGGAGAAATCATAGGAATGTAAATAGCACCCACATTTTAGAGCCTGATCCACAACAAAGGAGGAACAGTAAGAAGTCAGGGGTGATATGTGCTCTTGAACAGGATGAATGTGACATTCATGTGAGGACGGCTGAACTGCGCATGCCAGGAAGTTTGTGTTCATAGTCACTTCCCCACAGGGTTGCCGCTGACCCTGTCGTGCTCATCTTGTTTGGTATCAACAGTTCATCTTGCTTGGTATCAAACCTGGTGGTTAACGATGCCGTGGGCATTTTCCACCAAGTGTTATTCTGAAACCGGAGGCATGGTTATCATACTACCTACTGGTTTGCATTTGGGGAGGAAAGTGGGATGTCCTGAGTAGGTTGGCCCTAGAGAGTTTTGCACTTGAGGCCAAAATCTGTGATTATCCTATTCAAGTTGGAGAAAGGGTTTACTAGACTGAGGTCACTGAGTGTGGTGAGGAGAAGCGAGGAAACCGGCTCAGATTCTGGCCATTGGCCTTGTTTGTGTGTAGAAGCTCCTTTCTGCATGAGTGCCTGGAAACAGAGCCCACTTACCCTTTAGAGGCCCGAGATTGCCCTCCCCGAGCCCTCACTTCCATCTCTGTCTCCGGTGTTGGTCTCTCCCCACTTCATCTTGCCGATGGCCCCCTCGCTGGCCGCTAAGGCTGGAAGCGGTGTAGCCATGTGTGAGGAATATGGACTGCGAGTCCCAAGAATATGGACCATCTCCACAGTGGCCAAGAATGGTTGGTGCGTCCTGACCTGCCAAATAGCCACCACACTCTCAATGTAATCTTCCTAGCAGCGTTGTCGGGTTACTGTCCCACATAGCAAATGAGTAGACCAACACTCAGAAGGGTTAAGTGACTTGGCCAAAGCCACACCGAAGTAGGGCCCAGACTGGACTCCAGGTCTTTCTGATCCTTACATTAGTGTAATTGCCAGTGCTTGTTTTTGCCTATAGTGTTTAATGACAACTGTCTTGGTTCAGACATGGCTAAAAAGTGGTAGAGCTGTGGACTAAAAAGACTATCAGATAGCATAGAATTGAAACCCACAAATGAATAAAACCCATCTTCCCTCTGAAAAGAGGAGGAATGATTTGATGCCAGCCTCTGGACCCACCCCTTTTTTTCCCCCCTACCTTTGCCCCCCAACATTTAGACAGTACCTGCCTTGAACAAAGATGAGATTAGTATTTATAATTAAGTGCCAAGCTCTGTCTCACCAAAGCTGGTGTGCCTCAGTTGGTTGAGCATCATCCCATCAACAAGAGGTCACTGGTTCGATTCCCAGTCAGGGCACATGGCCAGGTTGTGGGCTCAATCCCCAATGGGGCGTGCAGTAGGCAGCCATTGATGTTTTTCATGTCAATGTTTTTCTCTCCATCTCCTTCCTCTCTCAAATGAATTTTTTTAAAAAAGCATAAAACAAAAAGCCCTCTTTCCTTCATTTGCCTTACACTGTAACCCCTGAGTAGATCTGGTACAGCCAACATTCCTGCCCGAGTGTTAATGAACTGTCCCATGCATCCACCTCATCACCTATGAACTGGCTTGAAATTTCACTGTGTGCCCCACAGTGGACACCCACCCAGGCCTGCCTGCCGTGTGCATTAGGTCTGTCGCAGGCAGCCCTCTGAGTTGGTCTGCCTTGTAGAGGTTGAGAAGGTTGGCTTTAAAGGGAGCTCCTGCCTGGTGATTGGCGCAGGGAGAGATGTGAGACAGCAACTTGCCCTCTCTGCTGCCTCCCATTAGTTTCAGGAAACTCTGTGCAGCTGCTTCCCCTCTTCTGGTCTCTGCTATGCTAATCGCAGCTCATTTCTGTTGCATGCCTCATTTCAGGGAGAGCGCTTCATGGCTCGCAAAATGTGAACAGGGAAATGAAGGACCGTTTGCCAAATGAGTCAGCCCGTTGCCCCTGGGACTGCCACCCCTCCCCGGGAAGGCCCCCGTGACTTGTTCCAGGGTTCCCTGGGAAAGATTCCCTTGGGCGTTTCCTCTGGACCAGATGGAGCTGGCTTTGTACAGTAAGGGAGAGAAGGGTCCCTGGGGTCACTGAGGGCCAACTACACATTGCCATAGGCTCTCTAATCTCAGTACCTCTTTTAACTGTGGGGTTGGGCCCGTTTTGTGGCTGAGGGAACTGAGGTGGAGGAAGGTTAAGTGGGGACTCGCCCCATGTCAGGCCAATATGCATGTCTACTTGTCTTCAAAGGCTCTTTCCTTTTTAACCATTTCATCCAGGAGGGGGACCCTCCTGCGTCCTCCCATCCTTCCTTAAACCAGGGGCTTTGGGCTTCTCTTTATTTTTGTAACCTCCCCTCCAACCTCCTCTAGGAACCTTACTTTTTCTATAGTAACCAGAGTCCTGCTGGCTCCTGGGAGGACCCATCCCGGCTGCGAGTCCTGTTACCCACTGCTGGTCAGCACCGTGGGTTAAGCCAGGTGCTAACGAGCACCGGTTTCCCAGCTGCCCTGGCCAGTCGCTGTGCCAGCAGCTCTGCAGGACCAGCTTAGGGGGCTGGGAGCTGTCGGCAGGGAGCAGAGTGCTTCTTCTCACTCCCAGGCCGGCACTTTTCCTTTGCTGGGCCTTCTTTGCCTCATTACCTCATTTTAAGGCCATAGGCGTCATTTGGTTGACCTGCTTCAAAAGAAACTCACTCTCTATCTTTGTAAATATTAATAAATTTAACTTGGTATTAGTCAGATTATCTCAAAAGTTCCAGGGTGCCATTTTGGTGAGAATGTAATATTTTTTTTAAAATGACTTACTGTTTTCATCATCCTGTCTTTCTGACTTACCCTCATTGTCTAAACAGAGGAATGATTCTTAAAAAAAAATTTTTTTTTTAAAATATGTTTTTATTGATTTCAGAGAGAGGAAGGGAAAGAGAGATAGAAACATCAGTGATGAGAGAGAACCAGCAATTGGCTGCTCCTGCATAACCCCTACTGGGGATCAAGTCTGCAACCCAGGCATGTGCCCTGACTGGGAATTGAATTGTGACCTCCTGGTTCATAGGTTGATGCTCAACCACTGAGCCACACCAGCTGGGCAGGAATGCTTCTTAGAGACCCCGTTTCTCTGAAAGCCTTTAGAGCTGTCATTTCTCAAAACTTCTCCCTCCCAGGAGGCGGTGAAAAGGGAGCTGGGTGCCGAGAAGATAGTGCCCGCCGAGAATGTTCTGGCCCCAGGCTTTGATGTGCACTCGTCCTTCGGAAAGGCAGGCCAGGGAGCAGTCAGCTGGTGAGGCCCCAGGGGCTGTTAGCTTTGCTGGCTGAACAGAACGGGCAGCCGAAGGAGCAGATGCCAAGGTTCCAGACCACCTGGGCACACTGCCAGGAGCCAGCCCACGCTGTGGAAAGACTTAGGAGACCTGGGTTAGAGTCCCAGCCCTGCTGTGACCCTGAATAAGTCACTACATATTTGGGGGGCTCAGTTTCCTTGTGTGTTTAAATAAGGGTTTGGACCTGATGGTCCAAGGTTCCCTCTGGTGCTGACAGAGGTTCTGAGGGGACCAAGTCCTAAGCCCGTGATGAAGCTATGCTGTCTGAGAAACTGGTTTGCTTTGTAACCGCAGCTTTTTGGAAGCAAGCTCTTAAGCCACTGGGATGGCTTCAGTGGTGGAAGTTTCAGGCACTGTTACAGGGCTCTGTGGAGGGAAGAAAGCAGTTTCTATCCCCCCTCCCAACCCAGACCACTAATCAGGTCTTGGAGGTAGATATCTCCTCTGCCCACCCACGCCTGTGAGTCTGAGGACCACCCACTCCATCCACCTCGCTCCCTGATTGAAGGGGCAGATGGGTTAGGGTGGGACGGGGCGTGTTCTGTGTGGTCTGGGGCACCATTGGGGTGCACGCCTGCAGTGAATCGTTGATGCCTCCCAGCTCTGGCCTTCCAGAGGGCAGGCCCCAGAGCCCCGGAGGCTGGGCCTATTTCCGATGAAGCTCTGCTGGCTTGGGGGCCGCCCTGTTCTAGGCTGTTGAGTACAGAGAAGAGGCGCCAGCGCTGGTCCACAAAGGAGGAAAGGGACACAGGAGGGTACTGCCAGGATCTCGGAGCTCGCTGGGGGCCTTGCAGCCCGAGGCTTTGGACTCCCAGTCGGTGCTCTGTCCCCCACGGGACTCCTCCTCCAGCTACCCCTTCTCCAGACTGTCTCCTCTGTGGCTTTCAGGGAGCGAATGAACTGCGTTGCCTTGAATCCTTTCCTTTCCTCCCCTTTGACTGTGAGGGCGGGGTTTGGAGATGGCCTTGACCTGGTTTTGACCAGGGGTATTCCCCTGGAGTGCTGTTAATCCGGGATCCTAGATTAGCTGCCAAGGCTGCGAGGGCAGTTCCCCCAGGACCTCACGCCACCCTGCTGGTCCTCAAGGGCAGGCTGGAGTGTGGACGGGCTGTGGGGCGTGAAGAGGAGAGCTGGACCTCAGTGCAGACAGGCAGCCGCTGGGTCGGGAAGCTGCTGGGCGGTCAGAAGGCCCGTGCCCTGGGGAGGCTGATGTCAGGAGAAGGGCCGTCCTCACTGCCTGTTTCTGTGACCGAGCCGTGTGGTGTGGCCCACATGGATGTTGGGATAAGTGTGGGTTTGCATCCTGCCTCTGTCACCCCCCTGCGACGTTGTGTTGAGCAAGTTACTTCCCTGCTCTGCATAAAATGGGGACAGTGACACCCAAGTCACAGGTTATTTTAAGAATCGAATGAGGAAGTGTGTTCAAAGTGCTTAGCGTCCAGGAAGCACCTTGATAAATTGTGGCTGTTAGTAGTAATAATACAAACACCCCCTAGGGAAGATTCAGAACGGAGTCTCTGCATCTTTTTAGGAATTTGGCCAGAGTTCGGGTTGTGTCTCCTGAATAAGCAAGGACCGATATCTTGTTCTTAGTTCATTCTCTTACCCGTCCCTCTAGCTTCCTTGTCTCACATCTCTTCTTTGTCTCCTTTCTTCCGCCTCCAATGTTTCCCCCAGATTGGCTGATTCTTCCTCTCCTCACTTTATCTCTCCGCTCTGTTCTCATGATGCTGAGACCTCTTTACTTATTCAGAATCCAAAGTGCATCCTGGCAGTTCTGAGAGCTGCTGCCATCCAGCTAGTTCTGTTTTCTGTGAGTTCTACCTCCCCCGTCATGAGGGTACTACAGCCCCCAACCAAAGGCCCCCTCTGGCTGCAGGGTCCCCATCACGCCCTTGAGATGAGAATTTCACCATCTTGAACCTTTCTTGCTTTCTATTCTTTGGGTTCCTAACCATCATGACAAGTGGATTTATGAGTCTGGAACTCAGGGGAGAGGTCTGTGCTGGAGACATCAATTTGTGTGTTACAATTGTGAAGATGATATTTAGGCGAAGTGAGTTTAACTAGGTAAAAAGAGATGCTTGGAGTAAGAGAGAAGAGAAGGATCCAGCAAAGGAGGCTGAGAAGGGGAAGCCGGGGAGGAGCGGGGAGGACAGGTGAGTGTGTGGAGGAGAGAGTGTGTGGAAGGGGAATGGAGCACTTCAAAGAGCTCCCTTTGAAGGAGTTGTGCTAAAAAGAGGAGCCGGAACTGGGCCCCCAAAGGCAGGATGCAAACCCACACTTATGCTCATTGAGAAGGGTCTCTTTGAAAGATGGGAGCTCTTACAACATACTTGCATGCTGGCAGAATGGTGAACTAGAGAGAACAAGTGATGATGCAAGAAGGAATCATAGGAGGAATAGAGTTCTCTGGGATGTGTGAGAGGTTGGGATCCAGGCACAGGTGGGGGATTGGTCTTAGGTAGGATATTTCATTTCTGATAATAGGAGGGGGACACAGTGTAGGGAGATGAGTGCATATGCATGGAGAAGATGAGATAGTTTATTCTGATTACTTATATATTTTTTCAACTAAGTAGGAGAGTATGAGGAAGGAATGTGAGGTACAGTATATTTGAGAAGGTGGAGAGATGTGGGAGAATAATTTGACCGGGGAAATATGGGAGCACAGCCAAGATTTGTGGTCACTATTTAAATGGAGACTGGTCAGCACAGGGGTGTGCTTTTCTCTGCTTGGGTTCAGGCGGAGGCTTAGGCTTAACTGGAGAGAGGGTAAGCAGATCTATGCAAGGATGTGATTTTAGGGATGGAATGGAGTCTGTGGATATGGGTGCATGAGAGGCGATGACAGAGAGGGTAGTATGTGGTGAGAAGTGGTGTGTCAGTAGATTGGAGCTTCCGATGAGATTAATGAATTGATGGTATCTGGCCTGGCTGCGTGGTTCAGTTGGTTGGAGTGTCCTCCTAATATGCCGAGGTTGAGGTTTGATCTCCTGTTGGAGTACATTCAGGAAGCAACCAGTGAGTTTATAAGTAGGTAGAGTAGCAAATCTCTCTCTCTCTCTCTCTCTCTCTCTCTCTCTCTCTCTCTCTCTCTCTCTCCACACACACACACCTCTAAAATCAATATTAATAATAAAAAAGACTTGATGGTATTCTGAATAACTTAGGACCAAGCTGGCTATTACTAGTGTTCTCTTTGGAGTTTTGCTCAGATATTCCCCTTAAAATAGTTGAATAGACACTAAAATAGAAAATGACAAAAAGAAATGCCTGTTTTCTAACTGTTTAACTTATTCATTATTTAATGAGCACAATTAAATTACATTGCAAAGATATTCAATGGTTAATGATGACACAGTGGAAATAATATCTTAAATCTTTCCTACCTCCATTGCATCGTTCACAAACACTGGGATGGGCATCTGTGTATGTTTTGATTGGTACAGAGGAAATAGCTAACTTTAGTTGGTCATCTAAACAGCCTTATCTTGGGCAGAGAGCATATGTTGCCTGTCTGAAGCTGCTGAAAGGAAGCGAAGGCCTCTTGTTTATGCACAAGACCCACAGGTTTCTGGCAAACAGAACTCGCATCAGGAAGACAGCATCTGCCTGGACACAGGCCAGTATGAATTGACATCCTCTCCATCCAATAATCACAGGGCTGTCTGCAACACTTAAGAGTATGTTGACAATATATGAGGCTATGAGGTTGAGAGAAATACAGAATTTCTGGGAATGGGAATAGATGTTTATTTCTTGGTGCCAAAAAAAAGCAGAAGAGTGGTAAAATCTTGCCTATTATTTTTTTTTCAACATGTTTTCCAGTTTAACAAAACAGTAGCACATACCCTATTGCCGTGATCCTCACAGTAGAAGGATGAGGTGGGCAGAAAAGGGTTTGGAGCCCTCATTTGACCAAGGCAGACCTAGGTCAGAGGAGCTGGTAGACTTGCTTGTGGTCCCACATGCAGGAACTTCAAGGAGGCAGAAGGTCACCAAATGGGGCCCTGGGCTCCTACATCAGGACCACCTCAGGGCACCAGCTGAATGGCAGGTTTCCAGCTTCTTGGGCCAGGGGACCTGCATGTGTATGCACTCAAGTTTGAAAGCCACTGGGTCAACAGGATGGCACTGCTGGGGAAATGGGAGGACCAGAGACTGACAATTCCTTTCTGGGTTCCTGTTGTCCAAAGGAGAAGGAAAAATTCCTCCTCGAGGCAAGGAGAGTGGGAGAGATGGGTGCTTGGTATGTGTGTTGAAGGAAGAAGAGTGAAGAAAGGTCTTCAGGGGGATTGAGAGGCTGGTAGAGTGGGCATCAGAGGGTGAGAACCTGAACAGGGAACCTGATTTAGATCAGCCAACATGGGCCTCGGCCACACAGGACTTTTAGACTCACCATTCCGCTTCTAGCCATGAAGCTCTGCCCCTGACCGTTGCCCCTAAGGGCTTTTCAGGGCTGGTCATTCCTGATGGCGTTCTGCAGGGCGGCACTGGGGATGCTGTGAGTGGGTGCTGGGTGTAGAGTCGGGCAGTTTCCCCAGCCTCCCAGCTCTTGGGTTTCCTCATCTGCTTGGGGGAGCAAAAAAGGCTTCCCAAAAGTGGGGCCACTCAGGCTGGTCTTGACAGATGAATAGAGGTTCCCAGGGAAGACAAAGGATGGAAGTGGTATTTTATTCTTTTATTCATATACTGGAGGCCCTGTGCACAAAATTTGTGCACTGGGGGGCAGGGGTGGTCTCTCAGCCCGCCTGCATCCTCTCGCAGTCTGGGAGCCCTTGGAGGATGTCTGACTGATGGCTTAGCGCTGCCATGGAGGCGGGAGAGGCTCCTGCCCTGGCCACTGTGCTTGCCAGCCATGGGCCCGGCTCAGGACTTCTGGCTGAGCGGAGCTTCCCCTGTGGGAGTGCACTGACCACCAGGGGGCAGCTCCTGCATTGAGCGTCTGCCCCCTGGTGGTCAGTGTGCATCATAGCGACCTGTTGTTCTGCTGTTCGGTTGATTTGTATATTAGCCTTTTATTATATAGGATAAATTGACATTCACTCATCTGATGAGAGTTGTTTTGGTGGAGAGGTGGGGAGGGCAGTCAGAGGAGAGAGAATGAAGACTGAGTTGTATCCCAGAAAGGAAGGGAGTGAAATTAGAATAGTGCATTTCAAAATCCACTGTGCGTGTGAGTCACCCAGGGATCTTGTCTAAATGCAGATTGAAGTTCAGGAGGTCTGGGCTGGGCGTTTCTAACAGAATTCCAGGTGATGCTCATAGTGCTGGTCCATGGACCACACTTCAGGTAGCCGGAGTGTAGACAACCTGCTTGACAGGTTTGGCTGTGTTTGGAGTCAGACTAAGAACAGTGCGATCTTTGTGTGCAAAAGTGTGCCGTGTAAAAAGAGCGATGGTTTTGGTGGGGTGGGGCAGGGGAGAAGGAACATGGCAAGTACTTCTCTGTATGTCTGTTTCATAGGATCCAGTGGTGGTGGAGCTTTTGATTGTGCAGGAAGATGAATCTAAAAGGGCAGTTATGACCTGACAGCAAAGAGGCTTGTGAGGCTAAGGAAATTACTTCCTGCCCTGGGCAATGAGAAAAATAGGAATTACTTAATGAAGGGGTGATATATTAACCACTATTTTTTAAAATCCTGTTTTAGAAAGAGTCTTTCAGATTATTTTCTGTAATAACAGAAGTATGCGATTGGGAGTCCTGTCTGTCAGCCCAACCACAAAACCATTGGGTTTACGGTCCTAGTTATTTTGATAAGGTCTCCAACTCATAGAAAGGAAAACAGGAGTTAAATATGTATTCGATTGGTGACCTGCTTAAGATTTGAATCCTTATTCTCACATGAGGCTTATAACATAAAGCTTAATAGCTTCCAGCTCAGAGGAGGCCCCTAGGTTTCCTCTTGTGTGAAACCTCAGAGTGGTGAAAGCTGTTTGCAATACTGTGTTGAGAAGGATCCTAAGGTCTCAGACATGAGGATTGGAAGAGGATGTTGACTTGACTAGCGAAGTCTGCCACAGTATGGGATGACGTAGTGGCATATGTCCCACACAGTTAGCGATCCCTGAGGGAGGTCAGATTTCCTGTGACGTATTCCTAATTCTCTCACCTATTCCTTGGGTGACTTCTTTTTGCTGGTTCTGGGATGGAGTTGATCACCACTTGTCCTGAGAGACTTTGTGAATCTTCAAACAGTTGGGATGCTCTTGTCTACATTTACAAAGTACCAGGAAGGGCTCTCCTGCATCACTTTAATATCGATGAGTGTTTTTGTACTGAAGAGACTGCGTGTCTTAGGGCATCATTTCTATTAAATCGGAAGACAAATGCTGGTAACTGGAAATAGCCATTGATTTGCTTTCTCCTGTAGTATCTCAACTCCCTAATTTATCTAGAGGAAAAAGATAAAGCCCATGTACAAATAGTGAGGTCAGTTCTCATTTATGAATTTGTTGGATAAATACTTGTTTAATTGTAAGAAAAAACCAGATTAATTTTAGATGAGAATTTGGCTGGTGGAAAATGATTTGTCAGTTGGATTGAGTAGCCGAAGGTGTAGATCAAGTGAGGTGCTCAGGGTGGCTCTGGGTTGAAAGCAAATGCTGAGTGAATACAAGGCCAGATGGTACTGGGTTTTGACGTGCTCCCATGGAGCCTGAGGATGTTACTCTTTTAAGCAGTGTTGGTTCAGCATGATGTCTGTCTCCTTGTGGAGGGTGTTGAAGGACATCAGGGACCTCGTGGCTCAAGGAACCTTGGTGAGAGGCTTCAGGGGAAGCTGGCTGTCACCATCACCATCCCCTTTTTCTATTCTTCCACCATCGCAA
Organism: Cnephaeus nilssonii; assembly: GCF_951640355.1. NCBI lineage: Eukaryota > Metazoa > Chordata > Mammalia > Chiroptera > Vespertilionidae > Cnephaeus > Cnephaeus nilssonii. The sequence continues at coordinate 85,912,954 of NC_137075.1, read as the reverse complement.
ATTAGAAAGTGAATTTTTGACTTGGGGTAATCAGGGGATGGAGAGGGAAAAGAATTCAAAGGAGTTCATGAACATTTTTGGGGCCTTGGGGCTGTGGCACAGTATGGTGATTGCAAAAATGGGGGCCCTTTCTGTCTGCTCTTTTGTTCTTCTCCTGAATGAGATGAGTAAGGAGCATTCATGTCCTTCCTTGTCTGACAGTGTAATGGAGGTGTCTGGGGCTGATGTGAAATTGGCTTTGGATGCCAGATGTCTTTGTGTGCTCCTCTCAGAGTATCCAAAGAGAGGGAAGGTGATAGGCAGTCCGTTGAGGCTGGCCCCAGGAAGGACCAAGACAATTAGCTCCCTGTGGGGAATAGGTGGTCCATGTGTGGGATAGGGAGGTCCTCATTCCAGCCTCTGGCAGAGGAACTCTGGCCAATGGGATTGGGGGCCTCTGTTGATAGTCTCAGGAGCCGAAGCCCAATAATGCCACTGTGGTCTGCTGACCTATTTCCAGCAGCCTCCAGGGCCCCTTTGTGTGGCTGGACTGATTCACTTCTGGGTGAGTCTTCCTCAGGGTTTTCCAGGCTTAGTCACTGCCAAATGGTGAGGACTTGATGCCCTGCCTTATGGGAGCAGGCCCGGCTTCCTGAGGGACTTTGCTAGAGGCATGAACACTGAGGCCCAATAAGACCTTCAGGGACAGACAGCTGGTCCACTTTGTATGGTTCAGACTGGGGCAACTGAGGCACAAAGAAATCCACTGACCTACATTACCGTGCTTTAGCAAACCTCTTGCAAATGAAGGGGAAATGTTAGATTTAACAGCTTAATGTAAGGCTACTAGTAAACTGAAGTTGGGCCACTCCATTTCGGTTGGCCGTCTTGGAACATGTAGTGAGAGACCGTGGGGTTGAGTAAAAGGCCCACAGGACTGGAGTGTAAAGGCATGGATTTGAGACCTGGCTCCACTGCTTGCTGACTCTCTAAGCCGGTCTGAGCCTCAGCTTCCTCACCTGTAAATCAGGAGTATTTATATCTGTTCTGCCTACTTCACAGGGTTGTTGTGGGGAATCAAATGAAAGCAGTGAATATAAAGGTATTTATTCGAGAATGTGATGAGTAATTATCATGCAGATATCCAAGCACCACTTTCTTGAGGCCAAAATACTGACTGTCGGTTGTTGCTCTGCTTATATTGAGTTGTTGAACTTCCAGGACATCCCTGACGTTCTAATATGGGGGACTTGTTCCAGGAACCTAAATAGAAATCTTGTTGAAGGTGGGAGATAGGCTCAAGAAGGTGGAAGGGGGGTGAGCAGGGTAAGGGTGAGATGGGGAAACAGGGCAAGACTAGAAGCCAAAGATGGCAGCTTCTTTGGTGGAGAGGATGCCCTCCTGCCCGCACTGTGCAAACAGGTTGGGCCCAGGAATCGGTGGATGCTCTTGTGCACTGTGTGGCTTCACACCTATTCACTTCTTTTTTAGTTCCTACACTGTCACTTAAATTTTCTTAGTTTCCACTATTAGCTCTTTTAAAGAAGATTCATTAAAAAAAAAAATAGCCCTCCATGGAGGATAGAAATGAGATAACATCCTAAAATCCACTTCCACCCTTCATTGTTCAACCCAGGACTGGGACTCAGTCTAAGCAGGAATCCTGTCAAAGTCTGGTTTTTCAAGAGTCTTTCCTCCAGACACCTTACTGTTTCTCCTTTGCTAGTGTATGAGTTATTTATTGCTGTGTAACAAATTATCCCCAAGCCCATCAGCTTAGAACAACACACATTTATTGTCTCATAGTTTCTGAGGTTCAGGCGTCTGGGAATGGCTTAGCTGGGTGGTTTTGGCGCATGTTCTCCGATGAGGTGGTAGTTAAGATGTTTGGTGGGGCTGCAGTCATCTCAAGACTTGACTGGGGCTGAAGGACTTGCTCACATGTTGTTGATAGGCCTCAGTTCCTCTTGGGCTGTTGAACTGAGGACCTCAGGTCTTTGCTGGATGTTGGCCAGATGCCGCTCTCAGTTTGTTGTCATGTGGATCTTTCCATAGGGAAGCTCATAACACAATCATAATACAACACTTGGTTTCTTCCAGAGTGAGGGGGAGAGAGAGAGAGAGAGAGAGAGAGAGAGAGAGAGAGAGAGAGAGAGAGAGAAACCTGATTGCCTTTTTTGTTGTTGTTAATCCTCACCCAAGGGTATTTTTCCATTGATATTTAAAGAGAGTGAAAGGAAGGAGGATAGACAGAGAAACATTGATGTGAGAGAGACCTGTCAATTGGTTGCCTCCCGCAGGCATACAGTTGGGCCCGGGATCGAGCCTGCCCTTGACTGGAATTGAACCTGGGACCCTTCAGTCAGCTGGCCGACACTCTAACCACTGAGCAAATCTGACTAGGGCATGAGGACCTTTTTATAGCTTAGTTTCCCAAGTTGCATATCATCACTTTCTCTTTGCTATATTTATTAAATCAAGAGTTGGGGCAAAGCCAACACTTCTTGAAAAGCAGAGGATCAACGTATTTGTAGTCATTTAAAAAAAACAAAAACTACCATAACCATCAATATTGCTGCCTGGGAGTCATTTCCATTCTCCACTCCCATTCAGTCTGACTGGCAATTCGGATCTTTTGCCTGTGGCACCAACTTCCCCTCTGGATCTGGGCATTCCTGGAGAGTGTGCAGGGCCCGGAGCTGTGGAAGAAACCTCCACCAGCACCTGCCCGAGCCTTTCAGGCAGGGCTCCCACACCTGGGATTGAAGAGCTTCAAAAGGCCAGAAGGAAAGAACTGGCTTCCAGAGACTTGATGCATCTCCTCGGGCAAGAATGGAAACTGATGCTGGGAGGACCTACCTTATGCCATGGAATCTACACACACAAAAATGACCCCTGATATCAACAAATGGAATCAGACAAAGATAATATTCCTAAGACTATTTTAAATGGTGCCTTCAAGCTTGAGCGTGATGGACAAGCCTGTGGAAGGAAAGCATGTTGTGGGATGGTCTTCTCATGAATTCTTTCTTCTATAACATGGAAACCATCCTGTCATTCAGAGAGGCATGAGGGCCCACTACTCCTGGAGATGATTTTAATTCGAATCATCAGTGACTCAGGGTAATACGTTCTCTCCAGTTCTTATCTTGCTTCATCTCTCTCTTGATGGTGGTGGCCATCTTGTCCTCTTCCTTGGACGCCGTGAAGAGCTTTCCAGGTTCTCCTTCTCCTTTGTGACCACATCATTTCTGTTTCTCTCACTGAGTTCTCTTCTTATTTTTTTTTTTATTTTGAGTTCTCTTCTTGATGCCCTTTCATGCGTTCAGTTATAGTGGTTTCTCCTCTCCCCCTCTCCACCAAGGTCCATGTTACTTTTCACTCTGTGGCCTCTCCCTGAGTGTCTCACCAAGTGCCAAGGCTTCATCTGTCGCTCACACATGATGATTTCTAAGTCTGTGTCTCTAGCCTGGTCCTCTTTCCTGAATATAGACCCATATTTTCTCATTGGCTCCTGGCCATCTCCACAATGTGCCAAAATGGAATTCAACTTTCTGTAAGCTTACCGGCTCCATTTCAGCCAACAGTGTTATCAGCTGCTCTGTGCCTCAACCTAGGAATCGTGACAGAGTGAAATCCAGATCTTTACACTTGCATAAGGGGCAGAGGATTACCTACAATCCACGTTTTCAGCTAAAGATTTAAAAGGAGAGTCAACTTGAGTTGCTCGTATTGGTGTCTCTCTACTTTGACACCCTGCCTGGCACTGTTTGCTCACTGTCACATGACAGCTCAATGCAGATCTGCTATTCCTCATGGATGAAACCTGATCCAACGCCTCTCTGCCTGCAGATTCATTCCTAACCCATGTGTTCAGCCCATCTTATCAACTGGGGGTGGGTGGTACGGTTGATGAGAGTGCTTTTTAGGTTTCTAGATTTCTTTTGTTTTCTGTCACGGAACTGAACCAGGATTGGGCTAGTCCAGTGGAAAAGTTGACATAAATTCTAGCGGTACTGACTGCTTATTTTAATTTTCTTCTTATTTTTTTTCCACTTTGAGATTTAATAGGCAAGTTTTAGAAGGCTGTTTATTCCATCAACCAGCTGGGCAACTTGGGATCAATAGTATCTCTAAAAGTGCTGTTTATGGGTGGTATGGACAGAGCCACAGCTTCATGGATAGGAGATTTCTATCCTTTCACTTAACAATTGGAAAACTGATGCCCAGAGAGGCAAAGGGACTTGTCCAAGGGACACAGATGCTGTAATATATCTGAAATTGTGGTTCTTGCTCCATGAGGGCGGGGTGGTTTTCCTCATTGCTGTGTTCCCAGTGCCTAGAAGAGTGCCTGCTACATTTATTCAGTCAACAAACAATGTTGAGGGAATAAGTATATGAATAAATTATCTGTGGTCCTCAGTGCAGCGACTAATTAGGGGCTCTGGGATTGTCACTGTGGCTCTTGACATCCTTCTAGGGCTGTGCCTTGACACCAACCTGGGCCAGCCAGGTCCAGGCTGTTCCGTCCCATTATTTCACTTTAAGAGGATCAATCGCAATGCCCTCAGGTTATAGATGAGACTATCTTGGAACATACTTGACCATGAAAATTTGGGGAATTTCTAGGGCTATTTGAGAATGGCACATGAGCCTGTAGCTGTTTAGCCCATTAAAAGCGCCTCTAACACTTTGTATGTACTTTGTATGGCTACTGATAATAATGATCAGCATGACAATTTCTGTGGTTTGCCTCCGGAATGGTACCTGGGTGCCCTGGAGTTTGACAGCTGGAGAGAGGATAACAGATCTCGAAGTCGAGTTGAGTTTGCTGCACAGTAAAGTGTTTTTTTGCCAAGCAAAAGGCAACCACGGCTCACACCGCCATTTATTTTTAATGTGTTTTTTGTTTGTTTGGTCCTTATCCTTTCCACACTTTTTCTTTTCTTTTTCCTCTTTGAAGTACATTAAAAATGATGTGGAAAACAAGGAGCTGAGCAGGTGCCTCTGGAGTGCCACTGTGGTCGATTTGCAGATGTCTTAGCATTAGTAACATCTGGGGCAGACGAGAGGGGAGCTGGTGTATGGTTGCAGAAGGTTTATAAAACAGGCTTGAGAAATAATTCAGTGAAGAGGCAGTGCCTGGTTAACATACTGGTCATAATCTATGTCTACAGGGATTGACGACTTGGATTACTTCGAGGTTCACCCTTTTACAGACTAACTATGAAGACTCAGAGCCTCATTCCCTCTACCTTATAAGCTGGGTCTCAAAGTGGAGGAGGGTGGGGGGAGAGAGAGACGGAGAGAAAATGAGAATGAATGGATCTGATTGAATGAGATGGCTTCCCAAAGTGAGCTAGTAATATTTTTTTTCTCCTCAAATTACTCTTTAGCATGGATGATTCAGATTTGACTGCACTTTGCATAAATTCTTTAGCTAAAGTGTCTTATACATTTTTGCAATATGTTAATATTGGAATTTTTATGTGTGTACGAATATAGAGAACGGTTAGAAATTTGAGCCAAATTATTTTCTAATGAATACTCGTGGAGACTTGTTTTTGGTGCTATTTCAGATTAGAATGATCCTACATATTTTATATTATGTAATTTCTATAAACCAGGCATCAGACCAAGGAGCACAATTTGAGTTTTACAATTTCTTGCCTGAGAAACAGGGATATTTAGGTTCTCCTTTCCTGAGAAATTAGTGTTTAAGAGATCAACATTGATGAATACGGTAATAAAATATAATTAGGTGGTTATAATTTAACAATGAATAAATAATAGACCATGATAGTTCCACAGCCATTTGTATCTGTTTTATTTATGTTTTCAGCACATACCTATCAAGATAATGTGTTCTTTTCCTGGAGCTGTAGTTTAATCAGCGATGAGGCTTAGCCTAGTCAAAATTAAATACTGGCAGTAATAAAATAAAAACCTCTTTTAATAAGGATCATAATGTAAGAGACACATGTCATAGCAATTTCTTTTTGCCCAGGGTTCGTTGAAGATGAACCGTGTTTCTCTCACTGTACCGACAATCTATAGAGTGATACTGACTGGTTAATGACTTCTAGTGAGAACTTAATCAACAAGGGCAGATATTTTCACCCCTAAAAGGTTGGAAATATTCGTGCGTGGGCAGTTGTGTATGAGCATGTGTGGGCGAAGGCAGCCGCGAATATGGAACTGACACTAGTTTTGCTTGGGTATTTATCTGTGTGCCTTCTCACTCCCATAACACAAAATCCCACGTGCTCTCCTGGGAATATTCTCAGCATCTATGCACGTGGTTCTGAAAAGACATGAGATGTGTCCTTCAGGTGGCAAAGGGGCAGTCACTGAGCCCAGTGGACTGTAGGGCCCTCCATGCCAGCCTCGTGGACAGTCTTCTCCCTCCTGAGAAGCTTCTCACACCCCACAGGTTTCCCTTTTCTTCCTGTCTGCTGAAAGAGACCCTGAAGCCAAATCCCTATGTCTTGAGAGCCCTGCCCACAAGTAAGGTCTCCACACACGGTTGCCATCAGTTACATTTCCTGGTTCAACTTTTTGGGAGGATGGAGGTCAGTTTTGGAAGGGGTTGGGGCTGGATGGAGAATGCCTTTTCACAGCCGTCAGGAGATTTACTGAGCCCTCCTGATAGAATGAATTTGGAGGAACAGTTCAGGAAGGACTGGTGTTTCATGATCTGGCCAGGATGAATCATGCACACATACTGCTTTCCTAGTTCATTTTGGTAATTGGAATCTTATAAATGTCCCGTTGCATCATCTCCCCCAGGGGGACCTGGCAGGGCTCTTTTCCCCTCACTCCATTGGGCTATTTAAATAGCAGTGCATGGGTTGCTTGCCTTAAGAAAACAAAGTATTTAAAAATCCAGATTTCCAAGCTAGTGCATTAGAGAGTGATGGTTAACTTTACAGAAGAGATTAAGATAGGAATCTTTAAGTAGCAAGTGACTACAAGTAAATTGCGTTGCAACAAATGTGCCGCCTCTTTTTTTTTTCACCACCCTTGAATTGGAAAGACTGTATCTATTATCCTTTTACTTCTAAGGATTTTAGGAATTAGTTCTGGGCAAAAATAAGAGTTCTAGCAGTAAAACCTAGAAATGGGTTTCTGGTATTTTCCTTAGAAACTTCATTTTGTCCAACAGTATGCATTATTGCAGTCATTTCCATGACAGATAAGTTTTATTCTTACAGTATTAGCTGGTAAGTGACTTTTCCAGCTTTTGGAGACAGGCAACAGGTAGCCAACCTGTTATGGTGGCACAGATGGAGGATTTAGCTCTGGGCATAGTTTTTGTACCTCCTAATGACTGGTTGGGTGACTTGACTTTTTGTGCCTCACCCTCCCTGGTTGAGAAGTTGCATCCTCTTACCCTGAGTGAGGTCTTGAATTCTGAGGCAAAGGAGCCTGCAGCCAGAGCTGAGGCTCATCTTAGTCTTACATCTTATGGAGGCTCATTTTTGTCTTACATTTTATAGGGGAGCATGGGGTGTGTTGTATGAATGTCATTCCCTTCTGTTAGGTTTGAAGGTCTTTGGTGGGGGAGGAGAGGGGTAGGCAGATGACTTTCAAGACTGAAACACAGAGAAAGCCCTTGGGACTTTTTCAGAGACTTCCAACAGGAGTTTCTAAAACCCACTTGCTACCGTTCACTGGTTCAAAACTATACCAGCAAATGTCTTCAGAGCTCAGCACGGTGGTCTGAGAGAACTTGAGGATACAATTGGCTCTCGATAAAGATTTGTGGAGTGTTGGTGGCTGCAGGAAACACACACATCCCCCACCCCCACCCCATGCCCACCTGCGGAGGCAGCTCCAGTTGGCCTGTCCCACGCCATGCTCTGGAATGTGCTGATCTTCCTTCCGGGAGAAGAGGACACTGTGAAGAGTGTTACTATTAGCAGGGCAGTTTGGGCTCTGATCTGTCAACTCTCCCTCACCCCAGGTCTTCACTGAGCAAGGACAAACTCAAGAACCTATGACAGTCAACTCAGCTGACGACCCTCTCCTTGAAATTTTTTCTTTGCTGCTGTGACCCCATGCTTGCCTGGTTTGGGTCTTACCTCTCCAGCCATCTTTTCAGTTTTCTCTGTCGATCCTTTCTTTTGAGCTTTAAATATTTCACTCCTCAAAGCTCGGTCCTAGATATTTTTCTCTCTTCTCCTTTCTTCTTTCTTCATGCTCTTTTTTTATTTTCCTAGATAATTTCACTAATTCTCACCTATTTAGCAAAAATTCTAAATTTAGTGTCTAGTTCACACTTCTCTTTTGAACTCTAAACACACGTATTTCACTGTTTACCTGACATTTCCACCAGAAGCCTCACAGACTTCCCAAATTCAGCAGCGTGAACCCTCCCCCTCCTCCATTTGCTCCCTGCATGTTCACTGTGGACTTCCTCACCTGAGTAAGTTTCATTGCAGCCCACCTAATTTCTTAGGTCAGAAACTTGAGAATGATTCTCATCATTTCCCTCTTCCCACTCTTCTGAAGTTCAAACAATAGTTAAGTCCTCTCAATTATATCTTTAATATTTCTCAAATCCCCACCTTAGTTTAATCATCCTGTGTCTCTCCTGGTAGCTGCATCAGCTTCCAAACTAATTTCCTGTCAACAATTCTTGCATCTCTACACTACCCCTCCTCATCCCCCATTTTCCTGCCCGCTTCGTTCCCCAACCCTCTCAAATTCTCTCTTTAGCAGTTCCTTCCTTCCTTCCTTCCTTCCTTCCTTCCTTCCTTCCTTCCTTCCTTCCTTCCTTCCTTCCTTCCTTCCTTCCTTCCTCCTTCTTTCCTTTCTTCCTTCTTTCCTCCCTCCTTCCCTCCCTCCCTCCCTCCCTCCCTCCCTCCCTGATGATTTTAGTTTTTGTGTTTTCCTTATACAAAAAGATCTTTTCAACTTTTTATTTTGAAATAATTATAGCATCATAGAAAGTTACTAAGTATGTTACAGAGAGGTCACATGCACCCTTCAACTAGTTTCCTGCACTGGTAACATCTTACATAATTTTAGTTCAATATCAAAACCAGTCAATTGAGCCCGGCGGTGTGGCTCAGTGGTTGAGTGTGGACCTATGAATCTGGAGGTCATGTTTCGATTCCTGGTCAGGGCACCTTTCTGGATTGTGGGCTCCATCTCCCAGTGTGAGGCGTGCAGGAGGCAGCCAATCAATGATTCTCTCTTATCATTGATGTTTCTCTCTCTCTCTCTCTCCCCCTTCCTCTCTGAAATCAATAAAAATACATATTTTTTTAAAAAAATAGTCAATTGACATCGAGGAAATTGCAGACCTTATTCATCTTTTATTGGTTTTACATGCACACACACTGTATATTTATGTGTGTATATGTATAATTCTCTGCAATCTTACCATATAAGTAATCACCACCACAATCAATATTCAGAACTGCTTCATCACCCCAAGGATCTCTCTTGCTAAAGTACGTTCCTTTGAAACACAATGTGATCCAGTCCGTGCCTTGCTTAAAACTCTTTAATGATTTTAAAGCCCCAAATCCTTAAATAAGGGATGCAAATGCCTGTGTAATCTGGCTCCAGCGACCTTGCCAGCCGCCTCCTGCCTTTCTCCGCTTGCTCGCCAAGCCTCTGCTCACTAGCCTGCTTTTCCTTAATTCGCCACGCACCGCCACTGCTCAGGCCTCTACACCTGCTGTTCTCCTCACCAGGAACTCTCCCCTCACCCATGCAGCTAACGCCTCACCTCTCAGGAAAGGTTTCCTTGGCATCTCGGACTAGGTTAGGCTCTCCTATGGCTTGTTTTCATCGCCAATTATGGTTTTCCTTCACGGCACTTATCACACAGTTGTAAACAAATAGATATGAATATAGTTCATTAATTTGAGTTCTCTCTAATGAGAGGTGTTGGGGGGGGGGGGATCTTGCTCACCACTGTATCTTTTCTGTCTAGTGCAATGGCTGGCTTAACAGGTGCCCAATAAATAGTCGTTCATGAACAAGTTCATGAATAACTATTGTAACCTGGCTGGTTGTGGCTGGGGTGTTGGCCTGAGCCCATGGAACTGGGCAGAGTCAACTTGCTTGTATAGTTACTTGCTCTATGAACCCATCTGTAACCTTCCCAAGGGTGCCCTGTCTGAGACCCTGGGCATTTGTGGCCCATACCACTCAGAATCTCAAACTGGTATTTTCTCTCCTATTCCAATCCTGGTATTGTCTCTGAGAGATTGGAATAGGAATGACCCTGGCCACTGTTCTTAAATAGATCTTTGAGATGCTTTATCAACTGGATGTTCATCCAGGCTTTTAATGCCAGGCTTCTTTCCCTTCAGGGTCACTGCCAAAGTGTCACTTTGAGAGGGTTATTAGTCCAGAGCGTGGGAGTCTCTAAGTTGGATGGCTCCTGAGAAGTCCTTGAAAAGCTTTTAGATCAGCCTTCTCCTCGATACTTTTACCTGCTCTTTGCTAAGTGGCCCCCCCCGTCCCCCATCAATGAGTTATTTCCACCCCCACTCTTACTCTCTCAGAGATGACAGTGTGGTTTGTATCTGTGGAGCCCCAAATTTGAAGGGTCCTTACGTTGACTGAATAGACAGTATGTGCCCCAAATGACCCTTATGTCACTAGCTCGGAGGACTTGGGAAGGAGGAAATGGGAGCCTCCTCCTGGGATGGCTTTGCCAAGGGGTGGTAGTACCACATGGGGTCCTGACCACCTGTGGAGGGCACTGGGTTGGTGAAAGTAGCACCCCCTACCCTTGGTCTCTAGTGTCCCCCTTTAGAAGTACATAATAACTCATGTGAGAGAGGCAACACAACGCCCTATATGGTGGGTTGGGCAGCGTTGGAGCTCTGGAGAAGGATGAACCCCCAGCAGTAGGCAAAGCTGTCAGTTCTTTTGTGATAGAGTCAGTAATGGGCTTCGCCTGAATGCTCTGGGCAGACTGACAGCACTGGGAAACCTGAGAGCACCATCCAAGTTTCCCTTCCCTGCCAAATAGAAGGTCAAAGGTCTTCACATTCCGTGGTTCATATCTGTCCTCTCACTGCCCGAGTGTCTCTTTTGGGTGAGCTATGGCCGACAACAGAATCCAGTTCTGCAGGCCAAGCCTCAGAATTGGTCCATTGAGGCTGTGGGCTCTAAGGTGATAGCTTAATGCCTCTCCCTGGTCCTGCTATTGGCTTGGTTAATGAGATACTTGGGATGGAAGAGAGAGTTAGAGCCAGCGATGAGTCCTTTTAGGATAGACCTGGCCATTATGTACCCTTTGCTGTGATGCTGCATTTGTTGGCCCTCCCTGCTAGGCCACGTCCCCCTATAGCCCCTGGTTCTGGGCAGGCGTGGACTCCCACTAATCTCCCGGGCCTGGGCAGGGATGCTTCGGATAACAGTGCAAGGCCTCGCAGAGCCCCTGAGCTCTGTCCCTGGAATCCTCACACCCCCCTCTCCCGTGCCCTGAGGCAGTGTGAACACCTTTGTGGATCAGAAGGCCCAATTACAAATAGCTTTCGTGTGTCGCTCTTGCCGTAGTTGATGCTGGGGCCGGGAGATAATGCGGGCGGGTGACTCTCACAGTGCAGCCTTGTGCCATGTGCTGTGCAGTGTCCTTTCTGTTTCTCTCTGAGCACCACTTTCTGTCCTCATAACTGGCTACACCTGTAGGGGAATGTGCTCTTAGGGCAGGAGGATTTGGATGGCATCTATCCCTGGTGGAAGGGTTAATGCCCGTCTCTCTCTTTAGGCCTTGATCTGATGATGTAATTGTGGGTAGTGGGGAGTGTGGGGAGGGCCCCATCTGGGTCCCTAGTTTGTTTCCTAACACATGCTACCCTCACCCTCTCTCCAAGCTGGACATAAATGTGTTTTCAGTTAGTGGTGTTGAGGGGTGACAAGTCAGACCCTCTGGCCCTAACGCTGCCATTTCCGCTTCCTTTAGGTCACCCGACCTGCCTGCAGTTCACCCTGAACATGACTGAGGCTGTCAAGACCTACAAGTGGCAGTGCATAGAGTGCAAATCCTGCATCCTCTGTGGGACCTCGGAGAATGATGTGAGTTTGGGGCTTCCACCAGGAGGTAGAAGTCCATGGGGCTGGGAGTCCTTCAAGGGGAGAAGAGGAAAGCTGGACTCTTGTAATTGGGTTCCCGGAGAAAGGGTCAGTCAGGACCTTCCCTTTTCCCTTTGACCCCAGAACACGTGAGACCCTTGTACCACAGGGACTTGGTTACCCTCAGGAAAAGAGTATATAAAAAAGGCAGAATAAATACTTAATTCTTTCCCTTTTTTATTAATTTTCAAATATAACAGAATGGGTTCAATGTCTATTCATGATGAAAACACTTAAGAAAATAGAAATTGTAGGATACTTTCTTATAAGTACCGCACGCTAACCGGTTGCGCAACTGGAGCTCCGGATACTTTCTTAATATGATAAACTTTTTTTTTTTTCTCCTTAGAATGAAAGCCATTATCTTATTTATGGGGAAACATGAGGCATTTTTACTAAGATCAGGAACCAGATAAGGATGCCCGTTATCTCTATGTTTAGAGATGTTAGCTAAGGCAGTTAGACAGGAGAGACCAACTAGAAGCATAAGATGGTAACAAAGTAGTAAAACTCAATTTTTTCTTTTTAGTTAAATTCTATTTCATAAGCTATAATAGTATATCTGAAAAAAACCCAAGAAAATGAATGATAATGCTAACTCAAATATTAAAAGTAGTAAGATATAAAATTACCATGCAAAAATTAATAGCCTTCATAGGCACAAATAATAGCAAATAATTAAGTTAGAGGACACAATAGTAGAGAAACTCTACTTATAATAGCAACAAAGAAAAATACGTAGAAATAAGGTTAATAGTAAATGTGTAAAACATATGAAGAAAATTTTAAAACACCTTTGAAAAGATACAGAAGTAGTCTTGTACAAATGAAAAAACATTGTGTGATCTTAGATAGAATGAGTCAACATTATAAAGATGTCAGTTCTTCCTAAGTTAATTTACAAATTTAATTCAAGCCCAATAAAAACACCAGATTGTGTGTTTTTTTTTTGTGTGTGTTTTTTTTATGGAACTAGACAAGTTGATACTGAAGTTCATATGGAAAGAAACATGCAAGAATAGCCAAGAAAACACCAAAAAAAATTTTTTTTTGAGGGGAGACTAGCCCTATGAGATGTTAAAACATACTGTAAAGCCTGTATAATTAAAATGATACAGACAAATAGAACAATAGAATAGAAAACCCATAAATTGATCCAACTACATCTGAACATTTAGTATAGGATAAAGGTTCCATCTAAAATTACTGGCTCAAAGATGGACATTTCCATAAATGGTGTTGGGCCAATAGGATAACCATTTGCAGAAAGGTAAAATTACATCCACATAATACATGAGAACAATCTCCAAATGGACTGGGTATCTATAATAATAAAAGCGTAATATGCTAATTAGACCGGACAGCCAAACATCCATACAGATGAAGCCGCCACGGCGGGGGCTGAGGCAGAGGCGGTTAGGGGCAATCAGGCAAGCAGGCGAGCAGTTAGGGGTGATCAGGCAAGCAGGCAAGTGGTTAGGGGTGATCAGGCAGGCAGAGTGGTTAGGGATGAGTAGGCAGGCAGAGTGGTTAGGGGTGATCAGGCAGGCAGGCGAGCAGTTAGGGGCAATGAGGCAGGCAGGCAGAGGTGGTTAGGGGTGATCAGGCAAGGCAAGCAGAGGTGGTTAGAGGTGATCAGGCAGGCAGGCAAGCAGTTAGGGGCTATCAGGCAGGTAGGCGAGCAGTTAGGGGCGATCAGGCAGGCAGGCAAGCAGTTAGGGGCGATCAAGCAGGCAGGCAAATGGTTAGGGGCGATCAGGTAGGCAGGCATGTTGTTAGGGGCGATGAGGCAGGCAGGTGAGTGGTTAGGGGCGATGAGGCAGGCAGGTGAGTGGTTAGGGGCGATGAGGCAGACAGGCAGGCGAGCGGTTAAGAGCCAGTGGTCCCGGATTGTGAGAGGGATATCCAACTGCCATTTTAGGCCCGATCCTGCAGGGATCCCTGCGTGATCAGGCCTAAACTGGCAGTCGGACATCCCCCGAGGGGTCCTGGTTTGTAAGAGGGTGCAGGCTGGGCTGAGGGACCCCCCCCCCCATGCACGAATATCGTGCACTGGGCCTTTAGTCTAAATATAAAAAATAAAACCATATTAGTAATAGAAGAAAACATGGGTGAATTCATTTTTAACCTATATATAAGGAAATACTTTCTGTGACTCAAAATTCAGAAGCAATAGGAGAAAATATTGAAAAACTTGACCACAATATTTGCATAGTAAAAAATGCAATAAAGTAAAAGGACAACGTACAAACTGGGAGAAAATATTTGCAGCATTTACTACAGATAAAAGGCTAGTATCACCAATATATAAATAACTCTTAAAATTTGAGGGACAAGGGATAAGAAACCTGATAGAGAATGGGAAAAAGACATGTAAGATAATTCACAAAAGATATGTACATGGCCCCCAAAATTTGGAAAATAAAGTTCAAATGTACTTATAAAGAAATTCAAGTTAAAACTAAATGGAGATTCTATTTCTTTCCTATAAAATTGAAAAAGCACCTTCATACATTGTCAGTGGGAATACAAAGTGGTACAACCCTTCTGAAGGGAAATTTAACAATACCTAACACCGCTACTGTGCACTTACCTATTGCTTTAGCAGTTTCACCTATAGGAATCTACCCTAACAATACACCACTATCTACCCTAAAGATACAGCACTATGCAAATACTTGTGCATAAGGTTATTCATGGTTGCATTGTTTATACTTGCAAAATATTGCTCATACGTTGAATGGTTGAATAATGATGGTATGGTCACATAATGGAGTCTATGCAGCTGTTGAAAAAACGAGGCAGATCTTTATGAATTTATATGGAGTGATTTCCAGGACATATTTTAAATGAAAAAAAAAAAGAATAAATTAAAAATGTATAGTATGCTGCCATTCTTGTAAGAAAGGCATGGGAAAATATACATATATCTGTTCACTGTGTAAAAGAAATACAGGATGGATAAACAAGAAGTTAAAGAGATTGGTTATCTACAAGAGTGAGTGATAATTGGGTAGAAAGAATGGGGAAATGAGGGTAGGATAGTATGGATAAGGAGGGTGATACTTCTGTGGGAATGCCTTTTTGAATAGCTCTGAGTCTTAGAACCAGGGTGTTGTTTCACATACCTACAATAGATAAATACTGAAAAACAACCAGGATGTGGGGGGAACTGAAAGTGGAATATGAGCAGTAACAAATTACCCTAACTGTAATATAAATAGACTAGAGGCCCAGTGCACAAATTCATGCAGGGGCGGGGGAGAGGAACTGCGGGAGGTGGCCGGCCGCGGTAGGTTGGCTGTGGGAGCGCACTGACACCAGGGGGCAGCTCCTGCATTGAGTGTCTGCCCCTGATGATCAGTGTGCGTCATAGCCCCCTGGTGGTCAGTGCATGTCATAGTGGTCGTTCTGGTTGTTCAGTCGTAATGGTTGCTTAGGCATATATACATGTATATATACATATATATATACATACACACACACACACACACACACACACACATATATATATTTATATCCTATATAATAAAGATGTAATATGCAAATGGTCGTTATGCCGTGAAGCGTAACGACCGACCATGTAACGACAAGATCATGGATCAGCAGGAGAGTGGGGCAGCGAGCTACAAGTGGGTGGTGGAGAGCTACAGGAGGGGGCAGGGCAGCAAGCTATGAGCGGGGTGCGGGGGTCAGGGGGGCGGAGGGAGCTACTGGAGGGCAGCAGCGAGCTACTGGTGAGCTACTGGCGCACGGATTCATGCACAGGGCTACTAGTATATATATATATATATATATATATATAATATATATATTATATATATTATATATATATATATTATATATTATATATATAAAATATATAATAACATAACCATACTGAAGGGTGGGGTAGGAAAGAACTAATTTAAGTAACTTTGGAAAGTAGTATTTGTGTATTTTAGAGCTAAAGAGAGAAATAATTATACAAATTTTGTACTGTAGTGAGTATATTTGTTTATCACAGGCATGCGAGTTAGTCATTCTGAAACTACATGTACACAGGTCTGAACTAATAACTATATATTGTGAATAATGAGAGTCAGGTTTCTCAATGTCCTAGAAAAAATATTCGGATCTTTTTTCAAATATTTACATGGTTTTGGGTTGGAATAGGAGATATTAGTAGGAATTGATAATCCTATCTAATAAAAGAGTAATATGCAAATTGATCATCACTCCACCACACAAGATGGCTGCCCCCATGTGGTCAAAGATGGCTGCCCCCATGTGGACACAAGATGGCCACCACAAGATGGCCAGCAGGGGAGGGTAGTTGGGAGGGACCAGGCCTGCAAGGGAGGGCAGTTGGGGGCAATCAAGCCTGCAGGGGAGGGCAGTTAGGGGTGACCAGACTGGCAGAGGAGAGAAGTTGGGGGCGACTGGGCCTGCAGGGGAGAGCAGTTGGGGGGGACTAGGCCTGCAGGGGAGGGCTGTTAGGGGTGACCAGGCCTTCAGGGGAGGGCAGTTAAGGGCAAACAGGCTGGCAGGGGAGCAGTTAGGCATCAATCAGGCTGGCAGGGAGTGGTTAGGGGGTGATCAGGCTGGCAGGCAGAAGCAGTTAGGGGCAATCAGGAAAGCAGGCAGGCGAGCAGTTGGGAGCCAGCAGTCCTGGATTGTGAGAGGGATGTCCGACTGCCCGTTTAGGTCCGATCCTGGTAGGATTGGGCCTAAACGGGCAGTCGGACATCCCTCGAGGGGTCCCAGATTGGAGAGGATGCAGGCTGGGCTGAGGGACCCCTCCTCCCCGCCCATGCATGAATTTCGTGCACCAGGCCTCTAGTTTTAATATAATATATTGTATATATATTTATTGTATATATATTTAGGGTGTCCCCAAAAATGTATACACACTTTAACAACTGATAGCTCAATTTTCTAAATGGAATGTATTTTAATAAACATTGCCTTTATAATTATTCAATGTGTGTGTATTTTTGGGGACATCCTATCTATCTATAGCTATCTGTATGCATATACACATATGGATAGATACAAAAATAAATATAGATGTGTGCATGTGTATGTACACATACATTTATTTATTTCCTAACTCTGTCAGCTGGGAGGGCCTAGAAGCAATGACAACCCAGAAGCAGTGAGGACCTATAGCACCCAGATAATTGTTTCTAAGTACAGTCGATCCTTGAAAGATGTGGGTTAGGGTGCCGATCCCCATGCATTAAAAAATCTGCTGTATAAATCCTGGCTGTAAAAACCAGCAGGGCCTGTGACTGAGTGAGATGGAGGGCTGTGAGTCCCAGGCATTCCTCTTAAAGGGCCCACACATGGACTTACATGGACTCACTCCCTCTGAGCTCCAGTGCTGGGGCAGCAGCTTGAAAGGCACCAGGGACCTATGGGGAGGAACTGAATTGTCTGTCATCAGGGTGAGAGCTGGAGGGGCAGTTTTCACCCAGACAGAAGTGCTGACAGAGGCTATCGTTCCTTTGATGAGCCTACCCCCAACAGAGTCAGCAGGCAGGCACCATATCTGAGTCTCCATTAACCTGGCTCACATTGTTCTCTACCCTGGTGATTCTCTGAGACCCTGCCCCACCCAATTTGCAGGCCCACCCACACTGTTTCCAGTGGCTTTTACATATAAATGGCTTTTCTTGGCTCATGCTTCAGACTTTCCTAAAATCTCTCAAACAAGCAGCATCTGGCCTTAGTGTGCCCCATACCTCTCACTAAGGCAGCTAGCCTTGGTTCTAAGCTTTGCCTATCTGGGGCACCTCCAAGCCCAGCACAAGCAGATCACTTTGTAGCTCATGTTGGGTGGCTCTGATCAGAACACAGGTGGTGGCTGATCTTGGCCTGCACCTCCAGGGAGGCCCCAGAGCCAGTGCACCCAGAGGACAGCTTCATACTACCACATTGAAACACCATCCAACCACCTCCACAAGCAACACCCTCAAGAGGCAGACTCAGCTGGCATCAGAGCCCCACTAAAGTACGTCCTGCTCTGTGGAGTGGGCCACTGCACAGCTGGTCCTCCACAGTGGGGAAGGGTACACATTGAGTGCCCAGCTCTGGTGAATGGGGAGGCTTTGCCACTGGACCCTACAGAACATCTACTACATAAGACCACTCTACCAAGCCTGGGAGATGTAGCAGCTCTACCTAATACATAGAAATAAACACAGGAGGCTGCCAAAATGAGGAGACAGAGAAGCATGTCCCAAATGAAAGAAGAGAACAAAATTCCAGAAAAAGAACTAAAACAAAATGGAAACAAACAATCTACTAGATGCAGAGTTCAAAACACTGGTTATAAGGATGCTCAATGAACTAAGTGAGAACTTCAACAGCTTACTAAAGGTCATAGAAACCAGAAAAAAGAACCAGCCAGAACTGAAGGCGACACTAACTGAAATGAAGAAAAATTTACAGATAATCAATAGTAGAGTAGACAAAACTGAAAATTAAATCAGTGATTTGGAATATAAGGAAGCAAAAAACACCCAATCAGAACAGCAGAAAGAAAAAAAGAATCCAAAAATATGAAGATATGTAAGGAGCCTCTGGGACAACTTCAAGTGTGCCAACATTTGCATCATGCACGTGCCAGAAGGAAAGAAGAGGGGACAAGAAATTGAAAACATATTTGAAAAAATAATGTCAGAAAACTTCCCTAATGTGATGAAAGAAATAGACACACAAGTCCAAGAAGCACAGAGTCCCAAACAAGATGAACCCAAAGAGGCCCACACCAAGACACATCATAATTAAAGTGCCAAAGGTGAAAAACAAAGGGAGAATCTTAAAAGCAGCAAGAGAAAAGAAGTTAGTTACTTACAAGGGAGCTCCCATAGACTGTCAGTTGATTTCTCAACAGAAACTTTGCAGGCCAGAAGGCATTGGCAAGAAATATTCAAAGTGATGAAAAGCAAGGACCTACAACCAAGATCATTCTATCCAGCAAAACTATCATTTAGAACTGAAGGACAGATAAAGAGGTTCCCAGTCAAGAAAAAGCTAAAGGAGTTCATCAATACCAAACCAGTATTACATGAAATGTGAAGGGGTGAAGAAGGAGAAGGAGAAGGAGAAGGAGAAGGAGAAGGAGAAGGAGAAGGAGAAGGAGAAGGAGAAGGAGAAGGAGAAGGAGAAGGAGAAGGAGAAGGAGAAGGAGAAGGAGAAGGAGAAGGAGAAACAAAATGGCAATAAATACATATCTATCATCAATTGAATCTAAAAAAACAAATAAATAAGCAGAACAGAAACAGACTCATAGATACAGAGAACATGTAAAACTGTAACTGAAAAATGATTTAAAAAAGAAAACATGACAAGTAAATACCATGTGGGATCCTGGGGGAAGGGTCATAAGTGGGAAAACTGGTAAAATTCAAATGAGGTCTGCAGATTAGTTAGTAGTGTCATGCTTATGGTAATTTCCTGCTTGTCATGATTGTACTATGATAATGTAGATGTTACCATTAGGAGAAGCTGAATAAAGTGTGTACAGGAATTCTTTGTACCATTCTTGCAACATTTCCTTAAGACTAAAAGTATTTCATAATAAAAAATAAAAAATAATGGGATGTTTCCTAGCATCTTCCAAAGGTAACAAAGTTTTTTTTAAAAAAATATAGTATCTTTATGAAATCAAGGATTTAAACATATTTAATTTGTTTCTATCCATTACAGTTAAAATTGTCCTATCTTTGGTCAATGGGAATGTAATTAGGGTGGATCCTGAGATTTCTTTTACTCAGGCACCCTGAGTCTTTATGACTCTAATAGTTTGAAACTGTCCTTGTTTTCCAATATATAAAAGAATTTATTAATTTCAAGCTCCAGACCCGAAATCAGCCATTTCTCCAAGGATTTATGTGTGTGTGTTTTTTTAAGTGGGCAATGATCTTTAGAGAACATAACATGAATGCTAGAAGGTGCTGAATTTTTACTGTATTATTCATAGTTATGGGGCATTTTCAATGGACGGAGCTAGGAAATACGTTTTGCTGTTTTAAAGATAAAAAGCACATAAGTTAACATTGATACTTACAATTCATGCACAGGACTAACTGACATGAATTGGGAGCTGTTTCTGTTCTGCTTATTTATGAGTTTTTATTTAACGTCATTGATCTTACATCTATATTTTCTTTCAACTATGTCAAAATTGTTTCTTCTCAATACCACCCATTTAATTCACACACAAAAGTCTCTATCAATTCCACTATTATCAACAACAATATGATTTCTAAAAAGAAATACACATACACACACACACACACACACACACACACACACACACACGCACTTATTTTTGTCCTAAGATGTATTTGACTAAGGATGTACAATCAACTTATTTTCAAGTCACTTGGAATAGTTTCTTTCTATTTGGTTACGTCATCAACTAATACATAATTAGATGGCTTTATTTCATTTTTCTTTTGTTTTTAGGGATAATTAAAGTGTGAATTTTGCTTTATGACTGTGTAAAATATTTACTGGCTCCAAAATCAAATTTATAAAATAAATAGTACATTCAAAGAAATCTAGCTTCTATTCCTATCTCTTTTACACTGTCCTCTCACTTTGCTTATAGGTAGCCATTTAAAAAGTCATGTTTTATCTTTCCATTTTGTTTTAGTGTAAGCATATGTATGTGCATATGAATCCATAAAAACATGGATGCATCTTAGAAAATAGCAACCGATATACATATTTTCTTCACCTTGCTTTTTTATTGAAAATCCTGGAGATTACACAACACATAGCAATACATAAATATAATCTTATTTTCTGCCTACAACTGCATAGTTCTTCATTAGTTAATTCAACCAGTCTCGTATTGGTGGATATTTGGGTTGATTTTGGTCCTTGGCTTTACAAACAGTGTTCATGCTGAGGTGATTTTGTTGATGTTGACTTGGCAGAGCCTCAGGGGAGGAATCAAGGGGTGAGGCTGCTTGGGCAATAGGGTTTCTCTTACATAGTCAGGGATTTATACTGCACATTCCAGAATGGGATTCCCATTCTCTGGAACTGTAGCCATAGATGGATCCTGGTTCTTGGATACTTGGGAGTAAGAGGTCCTTAAACTGTGTTTCTCATGGGGGTTAGCATGAGCTGGGATTTCTTGGTGGTTTTGACAGGCAATTATCCTGAAAAGCAGATGGGAAAGAAGAGATTATGGTGTTAGTGATCAACCCATGCAAAAAGCATTTAAACCCACAGGTGCCTGCTTTCCCCTTTAGGAGAGTTCAATCTGGGCATTCAACCTTGTATTTCTCATGTCGGCACTGTAGTAGGGTTATCAGTATCTTTAGGACACTGGTAATACTGTTTCGGATAAGTCTCTCCGTATTTTCTGTCTTCGTCCTAACTTCTCTCTCCTCCCATTGCCCCTGTATTATGTTGTCATAGAGCTTGCTTCTGCTCTGACAACCCTGGTGCAACTCTTTTAGAGTAAACCACACTGTCCTGTTTTCATTCTACTTCTCTGACTGCTTCTTAGTCTCTCTTTTTTTCTTTCCAAGGGTCTATTCTTGGCCTTTGTCTCAGAACCTTAGATGAGTCCTTGATTTTTCAGAAGTAGCTTTTCAACAAAAGCTACTCTTTCCTCAGAAAAATGTACATTTATTTCTATCTGTATACAGAATTGTGCATAAAATTTCAAGGAGTTCATGAACACCTTTCCATGAGCACAAATTCAAGGACTTCTTCTCTCACACACTCTAGGCTTCCTCTCCCAGGACCATCAGCAAATGACTCCCAAATCCATATCTCACACCCAGGCCTCTTTTCTGATCTCCACATGCCCCTAGGGCCGTGGTCGGCAAACCGTGGCTCACGAGCCACATGCGGCTCTTTGGCCCCTTGAGTGTGGCTCTTCCACAAAATACCACGGCCTGAGCGAGTCTATTTTGAAGAAGTGGCGTTAGAAGTTTAAGTTTAAAAAATTTGGCTCTCAAAAGAAATTTCAATCGTTGTACTGTTGATATTTGGCTCTGTTGACTAATGAGTTTGCCGACCACTGCCCTAGGGCATCCCTCCTGCATAATCTGTAGAACATATCTATGGCTGAGGTTGCTTTCTCCTTCCATAGATCTGTTCCTCTGCCCATGTCTCAATGGGTAGATATATTATTTGACTTGCTGTCCACACCATAACCCAGGAGATATTCTTGATTTCTTCCCTGTCATTCTCCACATCTAGTCGGTGACTCTTAGATGGAAGCAAGGCCCTTTGCTTTCCTCCACGACACAGCCCTAGTTCAGGCCACTGTCATCTCCCACCTGGACGGCTACAGCAGCCTTTTAACTGGTCTCTGGTCTAGAAGCAATCTCTCCCCACCTGGGTAACTATTTTTGCACAGTAGCCAGTGAGATCTTTCTAAATTGCAAGTCTGACTATGTCACTCCACGGTTGCTGACTCTTCAAAAGCCTCCCATTGCCCCAGTGAAAAGTCTTGGCATGATACAAAAGGCCTTTCATGGTCTCTCCCTCTTCATTGTTTGCTCACCGGGGTTTCCAACTTCTATATCTACTTTTTCCAGGATCTCTGCACTGGTGAGATTTGATACAAAACGTAATTTTACAAACATCTTATAAGCTATCAAAGCAGGTCCAAAGATCACTGAATAGAACAGGGCTGGAGAGTGGTGACCAGATCACAAACCTTTACTGAGGAGCTGCTATGCGCAAGGAAGTTCTGAAGGAGATGCAGAGATGAGTAATTCAAGGTTCTGCCCCACGGGCCTCACAGTCTATACAGGAGTGGACAAGAGGCATGTTCCAAATGAACCATTTAACAGCATAGTTAGATGTCTACCACATACCGGGCTTTGTAACGTAAGGGGCAAGGCAGTTCAATGTCATAAGGGAAAGAACTATGGGGATGCAAGTGGGGATAGACCAGTGAAGCCTCTGTGGGGAAGAAGGGGTTGAAACTTGAAGAGTGGGTAGGGAATGGTCCAGAAGAGAAGGGGTCAGGGACTGGGAGAGCCTCCAGGCAGAAGGACCTGAAGGAGCCCAGTGCATACTGTCTCCTTGGAAATGAACCACAGCTGGAGGGTCCTGTTCTCACCTGGGCTCCAGCCTCCAGCTCCTGAGGAGGTTTTTAGGAGCTGAAAAATGGCTTCATTTGCATTTCCCTACATTCACATGTGAAATGCTAAAATGGTTCTGAGGTGTCATGGATGTTCCCACCAAGTCTGGTTGTTGTGTGTTTCACAGATAGAAAGAGTAAAGTTCAGAGGAATTGACGTACAATTTTCAGACATCTAAATTATATTCTGTGAACTAGGCAATCATCATGGGAATATAGAAATGTATAAATTTAGTTCTTTGCCCTTACAGAGGCAGAGTTATTGGCTATGGGAGTTCAAAAGAATAAAGAATCCCTTTTAGCTTACATGTGAGGTGGTAGTCAAGAAAGGCTTCTTGGAGGAGGTATGATTTGAGCAGAATCCTAAACTAAGAGTAGGATTTGCCATAGTTGGGGAGGTAGAAGAGCAAATTCCAGGTGTGGGCAAAGCATGCTCAGGGGACAATGAAGACTCGAAATGGATTCTGGAAAGGGGCATACAGGGAAGTTGATCTGTGGAAATAAGGCTGGTGGAGCCCTGGCTGGTGTGGCTCAGTTGGTTGGAGCATGGTCCTATATACCATAAGGATCAAGGGTTCAATTCCTGGTCAGGTTTGATCCCCGGTTAGGGTGCACGTGGGAGGCAACTGATCAATATTTCACTCATGCATCGATGTTTTTCTCTCTCTCCCTCTTCCTTCCTCTCTCTATAAAAATCAACAGAAGCATGTGTTCGGGTGAGGATTAAAAAAAAAAAAAAAAAAAGGAGAAGAAAGAAAGCCAGTTTCAGCTGGCAATTCAATTAAAACAAAAAAGAAATAAGGCTGGTAGAGTAGGGAAGACATTGGCCTTGAATAATTCAGTCTCGTTCTCCTCCTCACCACCTACTCTGTATTCCACCAGGACCAGCTACTCTTCTGTGATGACTGTGACCGTGGCTACCACATGTACTGTTTAAATCCCCCTGTGGCTGAGCCCCCAGAAGGTAATGGTGATGAGGTCAACAATCACAACAGCAGCTACCACTCCCACTTATTGAGGCCCACTAGGGTTCAGGCCTTGTGCTATGGGCTTACATATCTTGTCTCATTTAATCATCACAACCCTACGAGGTAGGTACGACCACTACCATTTGACAGATGAAGAAACCGAGGCACAGTTCGACCACCTGAAATTTCAACTTGAGGCCCGGAGAGATGTTTCACAGACATGTGGCTGAGGTGGTGGGAGGTGGAGCTTCCAGGGGAGCTGGCCAGGCCTGGGGATGCTGGTTAAGGGGCAGGACCAAGGAGGGAGGGTCTTTCCAACAGGTCAGCTGGTCCTCTTTGAGCACTTGCAGTTTTCTGAGCAGCACTTGCTCTCCTGAGCTACAGACTCCAGCATGCTTTCAGCACTGGGATTCGGTCTCTGAATTGTGAAAGTCCAAAGAAAACAGGGCTTAGAAGAAGTGAGGGCCCAGGGTGGGGCTTGAGGGTTGTGAGAGGTGCCGCTGGTCATGCCTTCCTGTCTCTTGTAGGAAGCTGGAGCTGCCACTTGTGCTGGGAACTGCTCAAAGAAAAAGCCTCAGCCTTCGGCTGCCAAGCCTAGGGCCCCGGGTCACCGCAGGTGACTTGCTGCTGGAGAGGTTGAACCAGAGCCCAGTTCAAAGCTGATTGAGCCCCTACTCCCATGTATCCAGACAGACCAACTGTGAGGAAAGCCAGTAACCAGAGGGCGTGACACATGGAACCAAGAGGGCGAGGTGTCTGTGTAGCTCCCACACACAGGTCTCCACACTCCAGCCCGCCCCGCCTTTTTTCAACCCGAAGGATCTCGCACTTTTGGAGAACAGCCCAGCCCTGCGGAGCCCTCTCCCGTTTACCCAGCCCTGCGGCCCTCTCGCTGGTTCCCACCATCTGTTATTCGTGTGTAGTCTGCTGTTTTCTATCTATTGTCTTCTAAGAAATCTTCTCCCAGCCTCCTGCCTCCAGTTTAGGCTCTTCACCCTGAAGCCAGCGGAGGAACCAAGGGCTGTGAGGAAAGCCTCTCTGGAAACTTCTAGAACCAGAGCCTGGAGGCTGCCTTGACAGTGAAAGCCCCTCCTTGTTCCTTGTCTCTGTGAAGAGGAAGAGCTGCCTTCTGGACCGGGCAGATGTCCAGTGGCATCACAGCCAGGGTGGTCTCTGCATGGGGCTGGGGAGGGAGGTGGAGGCCCTGGGGGGGCGGGGTGGGAGGAGACATTCTGAAGACAGTTGTGAGGCCCTGCAACAGCCAAGAAGTATTTGCTGCCCATCAGGAGCGGCTCTGCTGTGCGGTTCCTTCACCCTCGGAACTGGGGCATCCTTGAGGTGAGACAAGCCACAGCCGCTGGCAGAGAAAGATGTTAGACTCTGCCTCCCAACCCGCCTGGTCTGGAGCTATCCCTGCGGGTGGGGGATGGGGCAGGCGGCTCAAGATCCAGGAAGGCGAGTGAAGAAGCCTACACAGTCCAAGATCTAAATGTTGGTAAAAAGGACTGCGCCTTTGAGAAATCCTTCAGTATTGTGACACTACGAATTCCCTTTCCCAAGTAATTCTTCCTTTCACCAGGTGTGTGTCTGCCCTTGTCTCCTGAGACCTGGAAATTTTAGGATTGGGGAGAGATGTCGTTACCTAGACAGGTAACTGAGGTGATGGGATTATTCATGACCAAGGTGGTGGCCATGCAGAGCCCTCCGCTCGAGGGCCGCTTTTCTCTCCTAAGCTCCCCAGTACCGACTGGACGCCTTTTTTTTTTTTTTTTTAATGGATCAAGAAGAAAGAGTCTCAGATTTCGAGAAGTCTGTGTTGGAAGGCCACCCTGTAGGCTTGAGCGGATTGGGCTGCCTTTGAATCTCACAGGCAGGGGCAACAGCAGCAGCGCACAACTGACAGGTTTCTGGGAAAATCATTTGCCCAAAGGGCAGGTCTCACTGAGCAGGACACTCGCGCATGCTCGGCTCCGTCTCTGTGGTCTGCTGCTTACAACAAAGGCCGAGTTATTTTTAGCCCTTCGGCCCCTGAAGAAGCCCCTGGAGACCTGCAGACGGGCGAGGTGGGCCACTTCCGCCTGCTGCGGAGCTCACCCTGCGACTTGGCAATGCTCTTGGCCAGCGGACCCAGGCAGCCTGGCGTGGAGCCGGGCCTGTTGGTCTCCCTCAGTTCTTTGCACCTGGGGCTAGAGATGGGGGACACTCCTGCAGGGGCCTGTGGCCTTGGAGGGAGTTACTTGCATGTGCAATGATCTCATTTAAAGGGCCCTGTCCAGGTGGGATTCCATCTTTCTCATGAGACAATTCCTTCTCCCTGCGGGCAGGTGACCTGTTTTGGGAAGCTGCTGTGTTGTCACATCATTTGTTCATTCGAGGGTTACATCTCTTCTCCCGACTGCTCTGGCTTTCTATGCCCCTGGCCCCCTAATCCAAAGTGGGGTGTCCTCCAAGGCCGATGATTGGTTTTGAAAATCACTTCAACGTAATTTTAGAAAAAAAGTTACCAAAATTGTTCCCAAGTGCCACAATGGCTTAAATGTTAAAAAAGCAAATTTGAAACAAAAAACTGTGGCCCTACTACTTGACGGGTCCTCTTTGGAGTATGTGCAAATCCACTCCCACTTTATCAGATGATGGGGGAGTCCTGTCCTATCTCCAGCCACGCCTGCCGCCCGCAGAAGCTGTGAAGGTGGGAGTGAGTCTTGCAGACAAGGAGGGTGCTGTACCTGCCACAGTGATGGGGTGCTCAGGGCTCTGGAATGGGCATCAGGAGGGCCCAGATCCCTCCCCGGTTTCCCTCCCTGCAGGATGGGCCCAGCCCCTTCCTCTTTGGAGAGCAGGTTCCCCATCGGGAAAGGGGTTGGCAAAGCCAGCAGCGGGATGGCACTTTCAGGGTACTCAAGCAGACACAGCCACATTTGTCACCTTCTGTATTGAAAAAGGAAGGTGATGGTAAACGTCATATTGGTCTTTTTTTGAACCCCAGAGAATGAGCCAGAATCATAGGGTGCGCATGTATAATTAAGGTTTTAATTTTGCCTCTGGCATGGAGTAGCTGTGTGACCTTGGGCAAGTCACTCAACATCTCTGAACCTGAGTTTGTCCACTTGTGAAATGGAGATAGTAATGCTGGCCCCGCTCAGTCCACAGCGACACTGGGAGACCTAAAAAGCGTAATGTTATATACATTACCACTGAGAGCAGTGCTTGTCAGGGAGGGACTTCAGATAATTTCTGTGCCCCTTTTCTAGTGTGAGTTAGCCAAGGTTAGACACCTTCTTAGGATCTCCATTTTGACCAAAGGGGTTTATGTTCTAAGGGCCGTGCTGCCTGTGGTCAGGGCCACTAGCCCGAAGCTGTGACAAAGGAAACCATGACTGTGTGTGGGTGTGTGGTGGGAGATGGGGGGTTTACCCTGGGGTAGGGGACTTCAGGATGACGTCACTCGAGATACTCCCTTCTACAAGATCAGTGCCGTCCAGGCGGGGAGCCAACTTCTGGAGAGGACTGAGATGCAGTTCAGTGGAACATTCACCTGAACTTTTTGGTTGACAGCCTAGCTCCACTTCTTTCTAGCTGGGGGGACACTGGGGAAATGTCTTGACCTCTTTGAGCCTCTTTCTCCACATCCGTGAGGTGGGAGATGCGGCCTCTCCAGCAGGGCTGTTAGCGGGATCAGGGTGATGCTGGTGATGCTGGCTCGCAGGTCCCCACACCACAGTAGCTCTGGTCGTTGTGGACGGAGGCCAGCACGTGGAGATAACCGTGCTGTCGACTCCCAGCTCTGCTCTGTGGAACAGCCAGGGGGCCTTTGTTTCGCTCTGATGTGGCTCCAGCCAAGCAGGGAGGAGGCCAGGCTGCAGGATCTCAGCCGGAAGTTGAAGCCCTCTGTTTCCTGTAGGTATTTTTGAAACACTGCTTGTTGGGCCTGCAGCGAATGCAGTGCAGGCCACATTGGGAGGAACCGGAGACAAGGCTCCTGCTAGGAAACTTACATTCTAGCTTTTCGTCTCAACTCCCCACGGACTCACCGCAGGCACCTCAGGCAGGAGCCGCAGGTCCTGAGGCTCCCCGGCTCCTGTCATCGCTCCGGGGCAGGTAGGAAGCCCAGGCAGGCAGCCAGGCAGCAAGGCCCAGAGAGGCCCTTCTCTCCCAGGCTCAGCTCCGGAAGTGGGTGGGTGGGAGAGAGGCCAGATTCCTTCCGAGCTGGGGAAGATAACAGGCTTTAGGGGGGGCGGGGGGCGGGGTTAGGGTTTCATAGTGATGTTCGTGATACACTCCTGTGCATTTTAGTCTTTGTGCTTCAAACAGAGCGCCATTCCTTTTGCCCCGCCCCTTAAAACGTTCAGATATTAAGGAAGGAAAAGGAGACGGCTGTTACTACTTTTCCAAGAGGGGCAAGTTTAGGGGACAGAATGTGCTCTTCTGTGTGGTCGAAGAGAGATGACTGGCCCCCTCAGGCCTCGGGGCTCAGCGAAGAGGGTCCGTGTGTGGGGTGGGGAGCCCCGAGGACCACCTTCCCTGCCCACAAGCTGGTTCTCGGCCTCCCTTCCTCTCTCACTCCCTGACCCCCCAGCCCTCCCTGCTGCTCACTCCAGGCCCCTCCTCAGAGCACCCCAAGGCCAATGAGGACTGGGCCAGAGCCCTGCTCACCCAGGGAAGATGCCCGCCGGGCCACGCCTGCCCCTCCGCAGCTGTGCATCGGTCACCGTGGTGGGTTCACATCCCAGGAGAGGGAAGGAGGAAGGGGCACACCAGGAGGGGGCCAGGAACCCGATTTCCACTTAGGAGCTAAATAGCTGGGGGGCTGGGATGGAAAGGAAGAATTATTACAACCCATTGGCCGCCCCCCGCCCCCCAGGCCCGAGGCGATCCTACACAGCGTGATTTTTTTTTAAAAGGCCAAACCTTTGCCCAGTTCTGGACACCAAGGCAGAGGTCCTCTGGCCTCCGGCTCCCTGTTGTTGGGGGGCTTCTGAGGGCAAACAGGACAGGAGCAGTGCCCTCAGCTGGCTGGAGGTGGGAGGTACAGCGGCCTCCTGGCTGCACCCCTGTGGATTACCCCACTCCCACAGGGAAGGTGTCCTGACTTTCTGAGATAAGCTGCCGAGGTCCCTCCTGGTCCGGCTGGGGAGGTGGGGCTGGTGGGGGAAGAGATGGCAGCGAAGGCTACCAGAGGGCAGGCCCAGGAGGCCAGCCGCGGGGATTGGAAGGGGGAACCTGGCCAGTCCTGCCCTCTGCCACGTGGCAAAGCAAATGGCGTCCCTTCGTGTGTGCTCCCCTGTTTGGAATCTTACCCCCACCCCACAGGACGCCTTTGGTGTTCCCATCAGCCCGGTTTCATCTGGATCCCAGGTGAGGACTGGGGAGGACGGTGGAAAGCAGCAGATGCTTGACTGGCCTCAGGCCTGCAAGCCTCCCACCCAGCCCTGCAGCCCTGCTGTCTCCTCGGGTCTCCTGGGTCGATGGTCAGCCTGGGGGCTCCCTTCCCCGTTCCCGGACATGGAACCTTTTTCTGATGCTCTGCCAGGAGCCCCAGCAGCCCGCCCTGGGTGTAGAAGGTGCAGAACAGATGGGTTAGTTCGGGCCTTGGGGTGGGCCAGAGGAGGGACTTGGACCCTGGGAATCTGGGTCCTTCCTAAGATGGCTGGAGACCCTGGGTGGGGGGACGGCGGAGGTAGCTTCTGAGTGAGGTGTGAGGGAGGCGGGCAGAGGAAGAGGCCGGTGCCCGCTGCTCAGGTGCCCGACTGGGAGGATGGAGAGCCCCTGACGGGCAGAGTGGGGTCCGTTGGAGCATCAGCAGCGGCTCCCAGGAAGGCTTGCTGGTGGCACCCTCTCGCTGCTTCCCGCCCAGGCTGCTGGGAAGAGAGCCCCTAAGGAAGGACCTCCAGGAAACGGGGAGGGTGGGGTCGGGGCCTGCCTGGTCTTCATCCAGTTGGTTTCCCAGAAGGAATGCTCCCTGGGGAGGGGGAGCAGGGGGAGGAGTTGGAAGTGGGTAGGGTCCCAGGGAAGGCTTTTTCTGGGCCGAGAGCCTGGCTGTGTCCCCTCAGATGGCTGAGACCTGAAGTAGCTCCACAGGGTCCCGTGAGGCGGTGAGGTATAAGGGGGTCAAAGGGCACAGGAATGCCCCTTGGTCCCGGGCTCTTTGTTCCCAACGCCCTCCCTTCCTTTGCTCCAGTGCCTCGAAGGAGGGCCACCGCGGGGTTCCCCCCTGGCCCCCCAGGAGGAGGAAGTGTTTGTGCTGATGGTGACGTTTCCCAGGGCAGGCCAGAGGAAGGCGGGGCGGGACTGGCGGGCAGCCAGACCCCCTTTGACAGAGATATGGTTACAGAGAATGACCTCTAGCCCAGGCGGTGAGCAAAGTGGCCGTCCGTCCGGACAGCACCGACCCAGCCTGGCAAATGAGCCCCTCTGGGGTGGGGAGAGAGTACCAGTAAGCGGTCCCGTAGGAAGTGCCGAGGACACTGAGCCCCTATAGGTTCCCTTAGTAACCTCCCCAGGCTATAGTTACATGCACTGCACCCCGTTTGCTTGCCTCTCTGCGCCTATTATTTCTGTCAATGTCATTACTATTGATGGTGTAAACAGGGATGTACCCCCCCACCCCCCCCACACACACACACTTAGTGAACTAAAGCGAACCCTGTGTGTGGCTCCAGGATGAGAGGGAGAACCTGCCCACCACCAGGAGCTGCCGGACAAGACGCATTTCCCCAGAGGTCCCCCCCCCCCCCGGGCGAACTCCCCTAGCTTTCACCTCTGCGCAGCCGCACGGTTGTATAGAGAGCCTTGTGCTTGGAAAGCCATTGGCCGCAAGGACTCTCATCTCTCCCTTCTGCCGCTTTGGGGAATAGTTGGGGACTTGGGTGGAAGGTCTTGCTTCTGCTTTCTAGTAAAGGGGTACAAAGATTTTCTGGGTAGAACTGGGGTTGTGGTTTGTGTTGACTTTGCCTTTTTGTGTTCATATCCCACCCAAGACCTTGGCTCTCCTTCCTTATCCTGCCTTCGCGCTCCTGCACCTGTGCCTCCCTCCCCTCCTGCCACCTGGGGAGTGGTGGTGAGAAGAAGCAGTGGCACAAAAGAGAAATATACCCCCTGCACGTTGCCACCGCGTAGCTGAAGAGGCTAAGCTAGAAACAAAGAAGAGACCCTGCTAGAGACTGTGTGAGTGAGAGCATGAAGATGGAGGTCTCAGAGCAGAGGCGGTGGGAGCAGGTGGCTGCAGAGGCGGGCGGGGCGGCAGCATCCTGGCTGACACGGCATCTGTCCTCACAGCGTTTGGGAAAGGGAGGGGTGTCTACCCTAGTTGCCCACCACTCTGCCCCCCCATCCCCCCACCCCCCACCCCCCGGGGGGAGGAAAATGTATACATTTCTTGCCTGCCGTGGGAGATTGCTGAGCAGGCTGGTACCGGCTCAAACGCTTGGCAGGGCACAGGCCACGGGCAGGGCAAGGCTCTGGATCCCACAGGGGCTGGAGAGAGAAACCCCATCCTGGCCCAACCTCCGAATTGCTTTTCAGCCCTGAAATTACGCCCTCCCAAGGCATCCTGATCATGTGTCCGGTGGCATCAGGGACGGGGTTCGCATCTAGGCCTCTGTTTAGGATGCATGATCAGCCGTGGATGAGCAGGCTGAAGCAGCTGGTGACGCCCCCTCTCTGGGGGCTGGGAGAACGCAGGGCCTCGGCCTAGCTGCGCTTATGTTTGCCCCAGCACCGCTGCCCTTGGAAGAGGAACACCCCTACCTAACAGGAAGACAGCGTTTGTGAGATGATGAGTACCTGGGTGGGAGTGTGTCACGTGCCAACGGGATCTGAGCCTGTGCCTCTACCTGCTGCTCTGGACTCCGGGGGCGCTGGCCAGGCCGGCGCCAGTTGCGGGCCGATCAGAGGTGGGAAGCGAACCACGCAGTGGTCTCGTCCAGCCCCCACACGAGAGAGCAGAGCCGGGGAGTGGCGGCACTGGTCCTCGCGCAGGACTGGTGGACTCCCACGGAGTCCGCAGCCAGGCTGTCTCAGCCGCGCAGGGGGTTTCTGGCATGACAAGGGGGAGCGTGGGTGTGTGCGGGAGGAAGCCCCTGGCAGAGGCGGTTCCAGGAACCCTCCCGTGCCCACCTTTGGCCGTCATTTCCTAGCTTCCCGCGTCACTAGGCTCCCTGTCTAGTCACTAGGCTCCCTGTCTACTGACAGCTTCAAGAGTAAACGGCCCCATCTCCCCTCTTCTCTGCAATGTCACAGCCGGAGTTCAGCTTCCAGTTATCCCCGAGGGAGCCGCACCAAGCCCGCGTTCAGGCTGAACGCTTGCGGGAGGCGGGTATCCGTGCGGGCGGCAGCCCTGGGGTGGCCGTGGCAGCCCGTGGCTTCTCTGCGGAGGCGGCTCCGGGGGAGGCGCTGCGAGGCCCTGGACAGAGGCGGCTCCCAGCAGGCGGGACCTGGGTGATCTCTGTGGAGAGAGTCGGGAACACCAGGCTTTCATGATACTTGGCTGGGAGTCTGGTTTTAGAGTGCTGGCGAGCCCGAAATGCATTCTGGGGTTAATCCACCCACCCGTTTGAAAGCCTGTGGGCGCGGTTCTTTGGCACCAAGCCTCCTTTGATGACCTGCTTCACTTGGTCTCCGGTGCTGGCAGGAGGCAGGGAAGGGCCATCCGACTTGAATCCTATCCAGGCCGGACTGGCAGCACTGCCCCAGGCCCCCAGCCTGGCACCCCGAGCCCCAGGCCCCCAGCCTGGCACCCCGAGCCCCAGGTCCCCAGCCTGGCACCCCGAGCCCCAGGCCCCCAGCCTGGCCCCCCGAGCCCCAGGCCCCCAGCCTGGCACCCCGAGCCCCAGGCCCCCAGCCTGGCACCCCAGCCCCAGATCCCAGGCTCCAGGAGGGACGGACGCTGCTGGTCCAGGGGGCTGAGCTCTCAGAGGGTCTCCCTCCCGCCTCCACTCGAGTGGATGCTCAGGTTGAGAACACAGTCGGCTCAGTCTCCCCAGCTGGATGCTGACCCACTGACCCGCTAGGAAATGGAGACCCAGAGGAGAGACTGGCCTGTCCACGTCCCTCAGGCCCCCAGTGCAGGAGCCAGAAGCGGTCCTCACCAGGTCTGCTGCCCCCTTTCCAAATGTGTTCAGACTGAGGGCAAATTTGAAGCCCAGTTGCCATAACATTCCCCTGGCAGAGCCAAGAAATGGGGCATCTCTGCCAGGAAGTCCAAAGAAAGGGATTTTCTTCTGCCTAAAGCCCCACCATGTTTCTCCTCAGGGAGAGGCTGGTTCTGTGGCTGGTGAACTGGGGGTTCCTCTGGGTGGGCTCTGGGCCTGCGGTAGGAAGGATGGAGAGCGCCTTAGAAGGAGGCACCTACCCTGCTGCCGTGGAGGAAGCTCCCGCCTCTGCCGGCTCTGCGAAGAGCGGGGGGCCCTTTGGTTGAGTCGGGGTGTGGGAAGGGGTTAGTTTAGTCGTCCCTGTCCTGTCCCAGCTGCCGAAGAGACCCCGGATTGCTGTGGGCTAGGGTTGGAAAGGAGACCCCCAGGAA
This sequence comes from Cnephaeus nilssonii, assembly GCF_951640355.1. Classification (NCBI taxonomy): domain Eukaryota; kingdom Metazoa; phylum Chordata; class Mammalia; order Chiroptera; family Vespertilionidae; genus Cnephaeus; species Cnephaeus nilssonii. Next base: position 85,879,275 of record NC_137075.1, on the reverse strand, counting down.
CAGCCCAGTGACCTCTGATCGCCACGTCCCCGTGTCCATCTCTAGGCCGGTAGGTGATGCAGGCTTGGCGTGGCTTCTTCCAGGTGTGGGTACAAAAGAGGGGAGCCATTTCCCCAGCACACCCCATCACCCCATACTTCTGTCTTGTCTCTTTTACCCCATGCTCCCACTCTTTCTGAAACTCAGTCATAAAAGAATGGCCAAGAGCGTTGACCCCCCGCAGTAGAAATGCCTGCTACCGAGGGTCTCCCTTTCATACTCCCCGAATGCCCTTTCACTGGACTTCCTGCGGGCTGGACAGCTCAGAGTTTTTGCCTTGAATGCCGGGGACTTCAGTGTTGAGGACGGGGGCGGGCACAGCTTTCATGAGGTCAGAGAGGGGTACAGACTTGGGAAGCTGTGTAATGGTCCGAAGACGTCTCCGCTGGCTTCTGTAAAAAGCAACCACAGCAACAGACAAAAGTCCCCACCCCCCACCCCGCTAACTGACGTGTGCCGTGACCGTGGTCTCAGTGTGTCGTGTGTGCACTGCTCCTGTCTTCCGGGGACGCTCCTGCTCCTGTGTGTCCCGTTCCCACCCTGTGGCTCCTGATGTGCCAAGTGCTGTGGTGTTTCTGCGCCGCCGAAGGGCGTAGGGCGCTCTCGGTGTTTCCGTCTCGGAGGGGAGGCCTTGCCACACCTCCCACGGGCCTGAGGAATGAGCAGGCTTGTGACTTTGCAGGGAGCTGCTTTATGTGAGTCTCCAGGAAGATCTCCAGGTTGGAAGCAGCCCACGTCTGGATTTGGACTCACTGACCAGGACTCGCCCGGAGGCAGCGTCAATGGCTTCATTCAGAGGGCTGGCTGGAGGGGCGGCCCCAGGATCCCTCCCGCTCTCCCTGCCTTGGCTCCTGCCCTGACCCTGACCTGGTTCTGGGAGCGAGGCCTGGAGAGGCCAAGACCTGGAGCCAACGTGAGGTAGGCACCGGGCAGCCTTTATCTGTCGAACCCTGGACATCCCAGCCCCCCGTGGAGCCCCTGCAGGCTCACAAAGACTGAATCACAGGCCTGCCCTGTCCTTGCTGTGGTTAGTATCTTGTTCTGTGGTTGGTTAGCAGTGTTGATGACCTATGTAGTGAATCTTTTTTGTCTGCAATTTAGAGAATGTGTAAACAAATAAAAGGCTTTAAAACTCATGGGAACTTTTGGTTATTGCCTCCCTCCCCCACCGCCTGTCTTTACAAAATCAATTGCAAATGTTATAGATCCTGTAGAAACGGAGCCTTTTCATGTTGGGGTGTGCAGTGAGACTACATGTGTGAGTACACACGTGTGTGCATGTGTATGTGTGTGAGCACATGCATGCATGTGTGTCAGGCTCCAGAGAAACACTGGTGCTTTCATGTTTACAAGGAGATTCCAGGAGCAATACTTTACAGGTCTCCGTTGCTCCTGGCGCTAGAATCTGACCCTGACATCCACATCGAGCTCCTGGGAAGCCGCCGTCCGGGCAGCTTTCACCGGGACCGGGGACCGGGGGCAGCTCAGCCAAGAGCTTCCTCTGAGGACACCCCTCTGGGAAGAGGCAGGGCATTTGGAAGAGAACCCCTGCATCTTCTGGGGTGGGGGGGAGGCCAATGATTCAGAGGTGACTCAGCTGAGGCGGGGGTCAGGGGTGGGAGTGGGGGAGAGACCTCAGCTCAGGACCCAGCTAGAGGGCAGCTGAGTCATCGCTCCTTCCCTCATCAGAAACCACCTTCCACACAAGGCAGGGGGATGGTGCCCTGGGAGAGGAGCAGAGATCTTTGCAGAAGACATATCTGCCCTGAGAGTACCCAGCCTGCTTAGCGACCACCTTAAAGGGACAGTCTCTGGGAGTAGGACTCCCAGGCCACGCAGGACTTGGTTGCCCAAGGCTGCAAGCGAGGAGCCAGGCTTCCAAACACAAATCTCAGTTCAGCAAGTGAATAAAGCTTGTCCTATATGCCAGGCACTGGGAATGCAGCTGAGGAGACAAGGCCCCGCCCTCAGGGGGCGCACAGGTCAGACAGGTAGCAGCGCACCATGTGGAGGGCGGGGCAGCGAGGAAACCTGCGGAGGTGGACGCAGGGCAGGGACTTCTGGGCTCAGTCAGTCAGTGTGCGTTCAGCTGGGATCTACCTGTGCCTGCCAGGAAGACATAGGTGGACATGGAGCGGGGAAATACCAGGTCATGTCGGGCCCCTCTTCCAGTGGGCACTCCCCTGCTCCTCAGCAGCCTCTCCTTTTGCGAAGCATAATGTGGTGGTGGTTTCTAGCAGAGGAGACACTAATGCTTGCTGCGGACACGGGTCACAGAGGGAGTGACCTCCCCACGCAGGGGCCTGAGCAGGAAGGCCAGGTGGGCGCCTGGCTGGCAATGCTGAGCAGCTCATTCCAACAATGGGGAGGGGGGGGGGCGGGGGCGGGGGGCGGGGGGGACTCAGGCTCCTGACAGAGTCCAGGCAGGAAGAGGCTGCACCAACCCCCACGCGCAGGCCTTTCCTCTGCATGGAGGGCGGTGACGTCTCTGCTTTGACCCCAGGGACCCCAGCTTTGCATCCCTGGCTCAGATGCTCAGAGGGCCTTGGGGGAGGCAAGAGATGCACCAGGGAGGCCGGGCCTGGGAAAGTTATCTGACACAGACCAGGAACTGACCTGCTCCCGGGGAGTCGCAGGGACAGGGGCGGGACCCAAATTATCTTCAGGCAAACGCAGAGCAGAATAATTTCCTTTGTTTTTTCCTTGGGGGGGGAGGAAAAGTGTGTGTGTGTGGGGGGGCGGGGACTAAGAGGAAGGGACCACTGGGATAACACTCTCATTAGGGTCTAGGGAATGGCGGCGTGGCGGACAGGACGCCGGGAGAGGAGTAAGAAGGCTGGGCCTTGTGTTACCCACGTGGCTCATTGGGGACATTTTAGATAAATTTTAGACATTTTAGCACAGGTTTCTATCAAGCCAGCCCGAGACACAGGCAGGTTTGGGCAAGGAGCCCCCAGACCAGGTGGATTTGCATGCAAACGCCCAGGGCTGTCCCTACGCAACCCCACCGCCCAGGCTCACCTGTGTCAGAGGCCCCAGGGCCGCTGGGGAAGCCCTTCTCCACCCAGCCCCTTGGAGTGGATGGTTTCATGCCAGACGCAATGAAGCCAGACGTGTGGGTTGTTGGACAACACTGGTGTCCTGAGTAGATTCTGCAGAGGCCTGGGCTGGTGGAGGCACTTTGGGGGGTGCCCGGAGGCCTGGGGGACAAGGGTGGAAGGAAGGTTCCTGAGCCCCAAACTTCAACTCAAATCATTGATCAGAACAGCTCTGATTTTCTTTCATATAGCGCTGCTTCTACTGCTTAAGAAAACACAAAACACAACAACTGTAAACCATGTTTGGGGCTACATGGTGGGAGGGGCTGCGGGGGTGTCCCCAGCGGTTGTGGAAGGCAGTGCGATGATGCGAGGCCACCAGGGGCCCTGGGCCCTTGACCCCCCGCCAGGTACAAATGGACCTGGTCCCTGCTCCCAGGTTTCTCTAAAGGGGCCTGACCCGCACCGGGCTCCTCCCCGGATTTCTCTTAAGCAGAGGTGAGGAGCCTCCGGGTCTTGACCAGGAGGTTTCCCTTCCTCCTCCCTTGGGGTCCCTGCAGCCTTTGGTGCTCACAGCCCTCCCTTCCCCACCCAGCCCTCCTCCCGCTCCCCCATGCCCTCCGCCTACCAAGGTGCTCTGCTGTCACCTCCATCACAGCCTCAGGCTGTGCTTTCTCGGGACCAGAACAACAGTGTGCTCCCCAGGCTGGCGGGCTGAGAATGTTCTGGCTAAACTTTAGGTAATTAGCATCGTTAATGCTCAGTTCTGTACTCTTACAGCTGTGAGCCTCATTAAAGTGTTCTCCAGGGGGAGGCAAGCGAGGTTCAGGTGTCAGCTCCGCTCCTCGCTCCTCGCCAGCGCCCACCTGCCATCGCCAGGCCTCCCCTCAGAAGCCTGCTTCATTTCCATCCCTCCTCCCGCTCCCACTCCCTGTCTGCTGGCATCTGGGCGGGGGCCTGCCGTTCCCAGCTGGGCCTCACTCCTTCCGGCCCCCTCTCTGCTCCCGCACAGGAGCTGGGGCGGCTGGGGGCCTGCTCCCTCTCCTCCCACTCGGAGAAACGTGCCTCCAGGAGGGAGGGGAATGGTTGCCAGACCTCGGCCCCAACTCCGCTTTGAAAGAAAGGGTTCTCACCTGGGTGGGGGCCCCGAGCCTGCCCTCTGAGTACTGGGCTCTTTGTCCAGGACTGTTCCTTCCTTTACTTCCCACCCCCGAAGAGAGAAGCCAAGGTCCGGTGCCCTCACCCACACCCCCCACCTCCTGGCTGCATTTCCCAGGCTCGACTGGCATCTGCTGCCTGGGGCCCTCATCGGAAAGAAACCTGAGTCCCTCTGGCTTTAATTTCTGGGATTCCTGATTCCTGGGAGGGGCGGCAGGGGACAGGCTATTTGCCAAACAGAGAAATATGAACCGCTCTTCAAGCCCCTAGAAACCTTGAGGAAAATAATGCCAGTCCCTCTAGGGACTAAACACAGGCTCAACCCCAAACAGAGGGAAAACACAATTCCGGAGGCCTCGGGGGGCTGAGGGGCTGAGGAGGGCCCAACAGGAGTCCAGACCCTTGGCCATCGCCCCTTCCACTCCCCTCTGTGTCAGAGGGTCATGGAGGCCCTTTGTGATGAGCACAACCTGACCGTCTACTGCGGGCTGCCGACGGGGGATACCTGGAGCTCGGTCTCAGCCTCAGAACCTCCCAAGGAAGCAATGGCACCAGCAGGTACCCAGGCGACCTTGGTTCAGGATGCAGTGACGTGTGGTCCCGGATGCAGGCACGCAGGGGCACATGCTCAGAGGGGCACTGGAGCAGGGCCTTGAGGGATGTGTAGGACTCGGATGGCAGTGATCTGGGCTGGGGTGGGCTTTCCAACTGGAGAAAGCAATGTGAGCAAAGGCCCCCCTTTATTCCAGGGACACGGGGCTGGCGCGGGGTGCGTGTTTTGGGGCACTGGGCCCTGGGTTGCATCCCGGATCTAGGGCAAACTCGTCCCCAGGGCCCTGGTGCCATCCTGACTTCACAGAGGGCCTTCTTCGGAAGCTGAGAGCGGGTGTCAGAGGCTCTCAGAACCTTTAGTCCGTGAGAGGAGAGCCTGGGGTCCCCCAGCAGCTCTCCTGCCACCTGGTTTGATGTGTGGGATTAGATCTTTGTAACCTTTACTCTGTCTCCCCACCCTCTAAGCCAGCGGTTCTCAACCTGTGGGTCGAGACCCCTTTGGGGGTCGAACGACCCTTTCACAGGGGTCGCCTAAGACATCCTGCATAACAGATATTTACATTGCGATTCATAACAGTAGCAAAATTACAGTTATGAAGTAGCAACGAAAATAATTTTATGGTTGGGGGTCACCACAACCTGAGGAACTGTATTAAAGGGTCGCTGCATTAGGAAGGTTGAGAACCACTGCTCTAAGCTATTCTCAGCTCTTTAAACCTTAGTCTGGATCCTTTTCAGGTGGTTTCTTATGATCCTCATTTTCCACAACTACTCATAGCTTCTCCAACCCTCCCCTGTCTTTAGCCAACGGGCCGGAGCGTGGCCTATCTGGAATGCCACGGTCCTCCATGCTCCCACGTGCTTGCACCCACAGCCTCTCCACCCACAAGCTTCAGCTCAGCCCTCTCTCCTCGGGGAGCCTTTTCCAATTTGGCCAGGGAGCACCACTCCTACCACCAGGATGGTGCATTCTTCTGTTACAGCACCTGGCACCCTGCCCCGTCCGTCAGTATTCTCGCTGCCTTCCCCATCAGACTGACCTCTCTGAGGGCACAGGCTGTGTCTTATTCACTAGAATCCCACTTGCCTTGGTGCATGTTCAATGGCTGGGTGGATGGAAGGATATATGAGTGGGTGAGTGAGTGAGTGAGTGAATAGACAGCAAATCAGAGAGAATAAAGCAGGGCGGGTGTGGAGCACAGGCATTAGTCTTTGTCCCTCTGGGGCAAGGCCCTGGCAAAATCAGGAGCAGATCTCTGGCCACGAGCCCTGGGCTCTGGGACGGAAGGGGGGTGGGTGTGGGAGGGCAGATGGATCTGTTGGGTGGGAAGGACAGGGTGGTTGGGCCTTGACCCATCTCTCTTTCCTGGGTTACACGGCCCACTTAAAACCCGAATCCGTCGAGTCCCACTGCATTATTAAGGATCGATATTAAGTGGGCCGCCCCGTGTTCCTCTTAAAGGAAATCCACTTAGTCCTTAAAGAAATAATAAATTATGAAACTTGTCTCCATGCTTCTCTGGGGCAAAAAGACCAGCTTTCTCTTTAAAGCTCACAAAGGACCCTGAAAAAATACATGATTAGATTAGTCCCTAAACAGACCCCACAGGCTCAAGCCGCTGATGAAGAGCACCTGCAGGTGCAGGGCTTCCATCTGGCTCCCAATTACCCTTGGAATTTCAAGGACTCGGTAAGATTCAAGGTCCCTCTTCCTCCAGCCAGATCTGCCTTTGGAGGGGGGTGGAAGACAGCTCGTGGGTGACCTTTTAGTTGTGCTTTTCTTGTGTCATAAAATCATTAGCTTTCCTCTAGTTGTGCCATTTTAAAAATATACACTGCACTCCTGTATGCTTTTAATTATGTCTTGAGGCCAAAATTATTACTCCTGAGAATGCAGATCCAATTACACAATGAAAGTCAGTGAGAAAGAACATTTCAATGCAAGTCATTGGGCTCTAAGACTTGGGGACCCATTTGCTGGCTGGAGGAAGGCTCATCCCTGCCCTGGCACACACTGAGACTGTGGTGGAGGGGGCTTTGGGGCCTGAGAATGTTTGGAGTGAAAGCTGGCACTGCCACTCATAGTGACTGTCACTGAGCATGGTACATGGCTCCAGGAGCCTCAGTTGCCTCATCTGTAAAATGGGACTAATGACACCCACTTGGTAGAGCTGCTGTGAAGATGAAAGACAATCCCATGTGTAGAGTGCCCGGCACATGTGGTCTCCCTTTCTCTTCCTTCTACTGCTCTCTCTCCCACCATTTGTGACAATAACTTGATTTTAAGAGAAAAGGTGATAAGATCCTGCCCTCAAGACATAAGTTTCTTTACAAAACTAAGATGGCACAATAGGGCTGAGGAAAGTACGTGGCTTAGGAGTCAGAGAGATGTGGCTTTGCCTCTTGTTTGTCTCTTAATGGAGATAATTACACCTACCTTATATCTTACCTTTGTAGGAAGATTGAATGAGACAACTTAGGTAAAGATCTTGGCCCTGTACCTGGCACACAATAGGTACCCACTAAATAGTTGTATGGTCTAATATTGTCGAGTTTACTCTTGGAAATGAGGAGAATGTGGCAAAGGCCGCAAGAGCTGTCAGATAATGTGCCAGGAGAGTTCAGGGGGAGACTTCCAACTGGAGAGGAAGCTAGGAAGGCTTCAGAGAGGACATGGCACTTGAACTAACTTGGACATCAGATAACGGGAGGAGGTGAAAGAGAGAGAGATTTTTCCAAATGTGTGTGTAGAGACAAGAAAATGTGACTAGTAGTCCAGGCTGGCCAGGGTGGACAGGAGTCCCAGGAGGTGAGGCAGGAACCTGGGTCTGGGGGTCTCACCAGGAAAGCCTTCAGTGAGGGAACAGAGTTGGGGGCTGCTAATGGGTCCTGAGTAAGGGGGTGTGAACTGTGCTGAGCAGGTGGGTTTGAGGAGAGGTGAGGGGCTTTCGGACCAGGGCCGTGTGACCGAGTCTGCTGGTGATCACAGGCCAGACTTGCTGGACCAAGTCCAGGTGGGTACCTGCAGATCACAGCCCTCAAACCAGGGTTTGGGGTTCCGAAGAGGGGCCAGAGGCTGCTCTTTACCTGTCTACCTCCTCCTTTCCTCTCCCTCCTTCCTCCTCACCACTGTCCTGCAGCTGAGCAGCCTCGGGGGAGGGCAGAAGACAAGTGAGGGGAGCCTGGCCGGGATCAGGGCCCTTGCCAGTGGGGAGGAGGCGAGAGGGGTTGGGACGCTGGGATGGTTGGGTAGGGTGGCCCGGGACTCCTCTGGAGTCTCAGGAGCAGGTGCGGCTAGCGTGGTGTGGAGGATCTAGGACCTAGGGTCCTAGACTCAAAACATGAGCGCAGTCAGGACCCCTGGGTGGCCTTTCTCGAGTCCATGGATGAGCTTCCGACTTGTCTGTGACATTGTGTGTGCCTATCTTCCTGGCTTGCCTCAGATTCTCAAAGGGCCTGTGACATCCCCAAAGCTTAAACACCCCTTGTCAACATAACCCCTTCATTTTCCGGGTGAGGAAATGGAGCCCTAGAGAGTCAGGGTGACTCACTGGGCCCCACAACTAGTTAACTGCCATCCTGGGTAAAGGAGGAGAAAAGGATGTCTGTCAGGAGAGCAGGGGTGCTGGGAGCTGGCCCGGGGTGGAAACAGAGGAGAGGGCGGGAGGGAAAGAAAGGAAAGCCCAGAATTGCCCAGGGATTAACCATCTGTGTGTTTCCAGGGGCCACGCCCCTCCGTCCCTCCCCACCAGGTTACCTGATCCCCCTCTCCAGGTATTGTTCAAGTACTTTCCCAGGAAAGGACTGGGCTGGACTGGGTCAATGGGGGTGGGCAGAGCAGGGAGGGGAAGGGAGGGAGAGAGATAGAAAGCAGTACCAAGTTGAGAGAGGGAGAGAGAGAGGGAGCAAAAGGGGGAGAGAGAGCGAGCGAATGGTAGAGCGTGAACCTGGGGGTGTATAAGGTGGGCACGCCCTCCTTCGTGTTTCAGGAAGTCCACCCTTGGCCTTGGGGCTGGGACAGAGGTGGAGGGAGGGTCTCCATCAGGGTTTTGAACATGGGTTAATACAGGGCTTGGTGGCTGGTCTTGGGGCTTTCTTTTAACGCTCTTTTTAGCCCTCCCTCAGCTCCACTATCTCTCCCTTCCCTGTCTTGTCAGGTGGCCATTACTGGCCTTGAAATCACAGATTCTGGCAGCAGGAAGGGACCTTATGGGCCAGCAAGCCCAGTGGTTTTCAAAAGGTGCTCTGATGGGCCTCAGGATGCCACAAGGCGAGCAGGTAAGGGAGCGGCTGAAAGGCCCCTCTCCCTCCAGGGCAACCAGAGGGCACAGCTGCCACTGACGCGCGGCCCACGTAACATTTACCGGGGAAGGAGTTCACTGTGATAAACACGTGTTCTAAGTTCCCTGCCCTCAAACCCCTGAATTTATAGAGGGGAAACCAAGGCTGGGACTTAGTGATAGGGAATCCAGAGCTGAGCTGGGCCTCAGGTCAGGCCTCCCAACCCCCAGGCCAATCATCTGGTCTCTTCTTGCTTCCTGGGATCAGTAAGAGAAGGAGAAGCCTTGCCGAGGAGAAGGGATTGCCTGTGTGGTGTGTGAGGTCAGGGGAAGGCGATGTGGGAGCCCCAGGAGGGGTAGCGGCTCTCCCACAGCCACAGCTAGAATCCTGCATTGTGGGTTGTGCCTTCTGCTCCTGCCTAGGGCGGGGGTGAGAGGCAGGGAGGCAGGAGCCTGCCTATTTTAGACTCCGGAGGTTTAACCGTTTTGCTCCTCCAGCCCAGGGGTGTGGGGATGATTCTGTGTCCTTGTCAGCCTGGTGGGAAGCTCCGGCAAGCCCGTCTCTCTCTTTCTTCCAAGGCTGAGTAGACAGATGAAAGCTGGCCCTGGCCGCTGAGCTGGGTGCTCTGAGCAGAGGTGGCATCTGGACAGCTGTGAAGGCCTTGTTTGCATATATGCAAATGAACTCTGGCTCCTCTCTTTCCCAGCATCATCCAGGCAGACCCAGGTGCTGTTGGAAGAGTCCCAAATCCTGCATCAACATTAGGTTTTTTGGTCTCACAATGTGAAATTTCCTTTGAACTCCTTCCAAGACCCTGAGACCTTTCCCAGTTCCCACCTCCACCCCTGCCAATCATGTTAGCTTCCCAAACCCTAGGAATTAGAGCTGAAGAACAGATTTGGAGATAGCCAGGGGCAGTGGGCAGAGTTCAACCAGGACAGACAGGAGGTTCTAGGTTCTGTGCTGGCTCTGCCACCAGTTCAGTGTTGCCTGGGATGAGCCACCTAATCTCTCCTCCCTACAATGCCCCCTGATGGGCATTGAACCAAGAAAGGGGCTGAAGGTCCCTTTCAGCTCCAACAGTCTGCAAATATTTGTGAACCCCCATGCATTAAGGTTCTTTAGCTGTGAATAACAGGCACCCACTCAAGGCCACTAAATTGCAACAGGGACATGTTTAGGAGGACACAAGAGTGTCTCAAAAACACATGAGTGGTGATGGATAGGTTCAGAAGAGGAGGAAAAGGAGAGTGTGGAGAGCTGTCTGGTCCTTCTATCTCTTATCTCAAATCCTTTCTGGGCAACTATTTTAATCTCACTCTGTCCCAAGACTGATTTTTCTCTGCTCCTCTGTGTTCTCAGTGGTGAAGACATGAGTATCTTACAATAGCTCACCCAGCGAAAGTGACCCAGACAGAGAGAGAGTCAAATGTCTGTCAGGGGTCTGATTCCACACTCCTGGGGGAGAACATCTATTGGTTTGGCTTGAGTCAGGTGACCACCTGTGGTCCAATCAGCCCTGGCCAGGAGATCAGGGACATGTGGCTATCTGAGGCCCATAGCCTGACTCCAGGAGAAGATTTTGGGTCCTGAGCAGATACCCAAGGAGTCCACTGCTTCTCATATGAATGTTTTAGAGAGTTTAAGCCATATCAGAACTCAGGAGAGATCATTACGTTTGAGAGGTTATTAAGTTTGAAAGCCATCACTGATGGCTTTCCATAAACCTAAGCAACCTAAGCAGCGCAGAATGGGTGGAGCCTAGACGGTAAGGGTTTGCATTTGTGTGGTCGCAGTGATGATGGAAAAGAGGAAAGGCAGGTATAATTGATCACTTCCCAGCCTCTCCCAACACCCTACTAAATATCAGAGTGACCTTTAAAGAAGGCAGAGGCCATCAATTAAACAAACAGATGCCTTGATGGAAAATAGAAGTGTAAGCACCGGCACCATCTCATAATTTACTCGTGGCAAATCAACCTTGTTCACTTGGTGGGCTGTTCTCCATCTACATTAAAAAAAAAAAAAGGAGGAAATTCATCACCACAGTGTGAGGACCTTCATGAGACCTGCTGAACACCAAAATAGGTTACAGAGAAAGGTTTCACATCTCTTTCCTGGGGTTAACACTTTTTTTGGTAAAAAAAAACCCAAGAGGTTGCATATGCATCTGTCTTGAATGATTGAGCCAATGTCTTTGGAGATGCAGGGGGGATGGATGAGAAGACCTTTGGACAGTTCCTGCCATCTTTTAATTCCAGGATCCAGATGTGGTGATTGCATCTGCATGCTCACGCTCATGATTAAACTATATATACAAGTTGCTTAATACAGACAGAAAAATACACTGAACCATAGTTCCAGTGACCCGAGGATGTGTGTGACATATTCAGCAACACTGGGTCTGGGATTAATGTTGCTGAGATCAACGTGGTCATTTTGGGCACACGGTGGGTAATCTTTCATAAGGGTTCACCACTCTTCCGTATCTTAGTTCATCTCTAATGGACTGACACAGAGAGATGGTTATTAGAAAATAAAATGCACTTAGAGTCCCCCCATGAATCATTTATAGAAGACACCATGCTTAGCAAAGAAGATGAAAATATGGCTGTTAAGGGGCATCACAGTCACTATTTCTGGATGGCTTTCAAGCATGACTACTGACCACAGAATCAGGACACACCGGAAGGACTGAAGCCATCAGGGTGGAAGGGAAAAGGTGTGGGCAGAGGCTGAGCCCAAGGAGGTAGCCTTCAGAAGCCACCATATGGTGGAACCCATACGGTGAGGTTCCCTGGCCTTGCTTTCCTTCATATTCCCACGATAGGCCAGGGGAGGAGGATGACAGCTGAAGAGGCAATTAATTGGACAGAACTGAGGTTTGGGCAATTAACTTTTAAATATGCAAGCCATTCAAGAGAGAGAGGAAGTGGTTTTGTCTTAGCACAGCCGATGAAAGATGGCGAGATGTTATCAAGGCTTTTGGGTAACCAGCAAAAAGTTTTTAAATCCCCACTCTGCCCACACTCAGAGTATCAGAGCCATGACAGCCTAATGATAGGGGCCTCAGGAGCCTGAAGAAGGAGAGAATTGGTGCTCTCTGGGTCAACTATAAATAGAACTTGTTAAGATTGTTCTAGAAGGCTGGGGCAAGCAATCAGCTGACTAAAGAACTGTGCAGGAGTTTGCCCGAGGGTACCGTTTGACCTAGGCTTGTGTTTCCTTTACAGTCAATAACTGAGGGGAAATGGATTTGCTTCTTGCAGGTGTCTTCGAATTGGTGGACCTCCTGCAGCAGAGGTGGTGTGGGGAAGAGGAAGTGAGGCCTGCATTTGGGGGCAGGAGGACCTGCTTTAAAACTGAATTTGAGTTGTTGGATCCTGGATAGGTCACGTTGCCTGCACCGAATCCTGCCCTGTTATGAGGATTAATAGAGATAGAAAGAAAGCTTGTGGAAGGACAAACTAGTGTCCCAGGGAAGTTAGGAGATCTTGGTTCTGGTTCCACCTCCACCACTAACTGGGTCTGTTATTGCAGAATGAGGGGTACACCCACACTCCCGACACAGCTTCCTTGGAAGTTCTGATTCAGAAGAGGTGGGATGGGCCCAGGAGTTTGTTCCTTGTCACTGGAGATGTTTGGGAAACACTAGATTGGATTACTGTCTTCTGAACATATCAGATCATAGAGGTTCTATGGCAGATGCAAGAATACAGTCTTCCAGCACCTCTAGCAATGAGGCCCAGAGAGCTGCATTTGTGACCAGCACATCAGGCGATTCAGATGATCAGGAATGTTGGGCAAACAGGAATCAAAATGATCTTTAAGGCCTGGCTGACGTGGCTTGGTGGTTGAGTGTTGATCAATAGGAGGTCAAGTTTCGATTCCCGGTTGGGGCACGCGCCCAGGTTGTGGGCTCAATCCCCAGTGCGGGTGTGCAGGAGGCAACTGATCAATGATTCTCTCTCATCACTAATGTTTCTATATATCTCTCTCCCTTCCTCTCTGAAATCAATAAAAATATATTTTAAAAAATGATCTTTAGGGTCAAAGTCTAAGACTATTTCCATTCTGAGTTGCTGTTCCTCTAAGATGTGCAGGTCTGGCCATATTGTGTGTCAAAATAGGAAACACCTCTGTCTAGTTGACAAATGGTTGGTGTCCCCATCTTTTCTTAGGGTCCTAATCCAGCCTCCTTGCTTGGTTCCTCTCCCACCTCTGCATGATCCAGTCAGCAAAGGGTTAACATCCATCGAGGAGGTCTCTGCTCAGCCCTTCTTCTGGCAACAGGTATCTCTTGGGGAGGCTGAGAACAGCTGAGTCACCAGGCCTCCTGGGTCTTGGACTATAGTTCAGGAATTGGAAGGCTACCCTTGAGGACTGGATGGCTTATTGCCTCCTTTGAATGTTTTCTTCAGCCGCCTATACTAGTAGCTAATGGACTGAGACTGAGTTCCTCGGTGGGTGGGGAGGAAGTCCTGCTTGGCTTTGGAGAACAGGGGATTCCGTGGCAGAAGGAGTGATGTGGACTTTGAACTATCAAGACCCCTGAGATAGAAGCATAAAGCAATGGTATTTCCATTGTCCTTTTCAATGTTTTCGTGGAGGAAAGATTTTCCCTTCCCCTTGGATGAAAACGAATGCAGTTCCAAATTTTTATTTCTGTTCCCTCTTAGATAATAAAAATTCCTGCAGTCATCTTAAGTCACCAGATATGGTCGAAACCCAGAAATCAGGATGCACAGGCCCATTCAACAACCCAAACTCGACAACTCGGGACTACTGTGGGCAGGAAGCCTGCGGTTGGTGAAGGTATTTCTTCCTTCTCGAACTCCCCAGTCAGACTTAGGACCCCTTTTGAGTTGGAGCCGGCAGAGAAGAGAGGAGAGGGGCAGGGCGGCAGCTCTTTGACCGGCAGTAGGGAAGGTGGATATTCTTTCTTGGGTGTGGTTGTGTCCATAGCAGGCTCCCCATCACCAGGACCCTCCCCTCAGCTCTCGTGTCCAGGGTGGTCACTCTCATTACAACACTCTTCTCACAGCTCATAGGATCATTTCAGACAAGGCCCAATGTGACCACACCTGCTTTCTCTTGTAAGATCGGCTCACATCTGATCCAAGGGAAACACACAGGCATCCCTGCCCAGACACATGCTGGGAGTCTGTAGGTTAGTCCCAAAGCTGCAGAGAGCTCCTGCCAGCCCATCTCTCCTTGATGATTACATTTCCAGGCTAATCTAACAACACAGGTCCACTGTATCCCACCCCTCTCCCCTGCCAATCACAGGGAGATGTACCAAGCTTTCTGAAACCTCTTGAGATGAGGGGCTGGGACCTCTCACCACCCTCTTAGAAGGGATGAAGCTCACAGCACAATAATTTCCCCCAAATAAATCTTCTCTACCAACGGTCTCTACCTCAATCTCTAAAAGCCAGACCATTTTATACCCTCAATGTGCATGAAGGTACGAAGTTAGAAATCTGTGACAAATTTTTGGATCTTACCTTGAAATTTTGCATCTTCTCTGACACCAAATCGAAACGCCATGTTTATTGTATCATGATGCCTCAGGTGACACTTTCAATTTACTATCTTGCTATATTTACTTTGGTCTTGATGCAATTGCAAGTGGAGACAGGGACTGTGAAGGAACTTTAGAGGCCTGGAATGCAAACCATTGTGCATCCATGCCATGCATTTCTCTCTCTCTCTCTCTTCTTCCTTCCTTCCTTCCTTCCTTCCTTCCTTCCTTCCTTCCTTCCTTCCTTCCTTCCTTCCTTCCTTCCTTCCATCCCTCCTTCCCCTGGTGTTTCCAAGGAGTTTACTTGGGCAGACCAGGGGACAGGGAGGCTCTGCGTCTAAAAGAAGGTGTTGAGCCTCTTGGTAGTGAAGCATGGCTCGTGCTGGTGATGAAGGGCATGGTGACTTGGAGTCATGGAACTGCTTGACTGCTGGTCGGTGGCACTTGCTGGCTGCAATCTCCTCCACCTTCATGATCTGGATTGAGCAGGCACAGTGCCAAGTCCCTATGTCTCGGTAGCACCGGGTGATGGCATCCCAGGTGGTCAGGTCCCGCAGTCCCAGTACATGTTGCGGGTGCCACTGTGGGAGTCATAGCTCAGCCAGACGCCAAAGCTCTTCCCCCGAAGGGGAGGTTTTTTGAACACCTGCCCACAGTAGACGATTTCCTCTGAAGATTTCTTCATCTTCTTCATTTGAGACACAAAGTACCAGAAGCGGAACGTGGCAACGACATGGTTAGGTGCCAAGATGCGCCTGTGATAGAGGGGTGGTGTGTGGCACTTGGAGGTGGGCAGGCAGCACCCCACCACCTTGCACTCTCACAGCGTGCCAGAGGCCTTCATAGAGTTCTGCGCGAGTTTGCTGCCACCCACAAAAGCCAGGCCATACGTTTCGTATTGTTGACAGTCTCTTGGGAGCCAGCAAATTTGGCTGGGATCATCAGAAAGTCTTGGGGAATGGACTTGGCCAGAAAACACACGGGCAACTTCCCAGCCTTCCCTTGGAGAGCCTTGCCAGAGAAGCTCAGGTACTCGTCACTTTTCTCCCTATTGGCTTTTCGCTTCCCGTGGGAAGACTGATTAAGCCTGGCTCACCTGGAGTCAGGTGTGGTTGGATGGTAAAGATCCCAGGTATTTGTTGCTATTCATCCTTGTCTCAGGCATTTGGAGGACTCTCACTTCCTGTGGCTGGGGAGGAAGAGGGGAACTGGCTGCCCAGGGCCTCTGTGGGATGTAGGTGGCAGAAGGGGAAACCGGGCACTGAGGAGATGGGGGGAAGAGCAGGAGGGCCTGGCCCGGATGGGATACCCATCTCTTCGGGCTCGATGTTTCCTTTGCTGTAGCCCTGGGCACGTTTTCCATCTGTTTTCATATGTGGGTGTTTATCCTCTTCTGCAAACTGATCTTCCACACAACAGGTCTGCTGGCACCCTGCACTTCCAGTGCCCACGCAGCCTTGGCAGGACACAGGGCACAGTGGGCACAGAATGCGGAGAGAGTGACTGAAGGCTCCATTAGAAGCAGTCACCTCATTTACATTTAGGTCCGTTAATGCCACCTGTGTTCATGGAGGGCATTTTAGGTGTCAGCACCACACACAGGCATTACATTATTATTCTGGTCTGAAGCCAATGGAGAGATCAAATTTAGTTCTCCAGCCCAAACTGCTTTAATATGCTCATTATTAAAAAATATAGTGGGGGGAAAAAAGGAAAGATAAGATGAAAAAAAATCATCCATAATTTCACCACCAAGATAGTTACTATTAATATTTTCTAAAATCTCTCTACTTTTATGCATATTGTTTTAAATCATTGGATTCATTTGTATATTCAATTTTGTTTCCTTTGCCTCATTCCCACTATAATTTAAAATTTGTTCCTAAACATTACTCTTTATATAACATTTTTTTTTCTCTTTATAAAAATAATGGGTGCTCAATGTGGAAAAATGGAAGAGTTTAAAGAGACTAAATAGCATCATATAACTTCCACCCAGATGTAGCTACCATATTTCCTTCAAGTCTTTTTTTCTATGAATTTATTTGTATATGTTTTACAATACTGGCAACCACATACCACGTTCTTTTAAATTATTTTATTTAAAAAGTTTAGTGAAATAATATGTGCACATGCTTACATAAAAATAGTGTGTAGAATTCATAGGGTGCAAAGTAGTGATGTTGTCAACCCCCTTGTATCCCCAGTCCTGATCCTTAGAGGCAGCTACTATTAGCCCTTCTGGTGTTTTCTTTTTTCTTCATATATATATATATATATACTAGAGGCCCGATGCTCGAAAATTCGTGCAAGAGTAGGCCTTCCTTCTCCGGGCTGCTGGCACCGGCTTCCCTCCAGCACCTGGGACACAGGCTTCCCTCTGGCCACCCGCAGGCACCTGGGACCTGGGGTGGCTTCCCTCCAGCCCCAGCTTCGTCAGGAAGGATGTCCAGAATGACGTCTGGAAGGACATCTGGTCTAATTAGCATATTACCCTTTTAATATATATATATATATAATTGATTTCAGAGAGGAAAGATGAGGGAGAGAGAGACAGAAACATCAATGATGAGAGAGAATCATTGATCAGCTGCCTCCTGCACGCCCCCACACTGGGGATTGAGCCCACAACCCAGGCTTGTGCCCAGACCAGGAATCAAACCGTGACCTTGGTCCTTGGTTCATAAGTCAACGCTCAACCACTGAGCCATGCTGGCTGGGCCCTTCTGGTATTTTCTTCTGGTGTTCATGTCAGCCTGTATCTCCACTTGATTTGGGTGTACCACTATTTCCTGCTCCTCAATGTTAGACATCATCCTCTAGACTGCTCTCATGATATGGCTTGTCTATTCCTGTCTCCTCCATGGTGATAATTTCTCTATTGGTTACTTTTTACTGTAAGCAACAAACATATCTTTGTATTCTTGTTCTATTGACTCTATATGCTTATTTCGTCCCTTCATTTTTCATAGGGAGGATATTAACACACCGCACCACCTTTTCAGCTTTCCTCCCCATACTCCATAGAGCAACTTCTGTCTCTAATACTTAGGCTTTTTCTATGTCAACATTTACATGGTGTTCCACAACAATTGTTTTCTACCTTTCCTGTAGGTTCATCTGGAAAATTAAGAATCAGTAAACCGTGTTTTTGTCATTGTGGCTATGTCACTACGGTTCATTGCAGAGCCAAGAAGTGCTCCAGGGCCCATGTGCTACCTGAACAGCTCTGCTTTGCCCAGGTCTTCATGTTCTGTTTTGTCTTCATCCAATTCTCTATTCCACCCACCTCGCCATCCAATCAGGTACCCAGTAAGTGTGTGCTGCTGTTTCCTCAGGGCTCTCCTCCAGGGGCCTCTGTCCTGCTCCCGGCCAGACCAACTGCCCTGGAGCCTGCCACACAGCCTGCTGACACCTCCTGCCTCGGCTCCCCTTTTCTGAGCATTCTGTGCTGTCCTTGATCTAGGTTTATGTTTGGATGCAGTACGTCAAGTAACGTCCCAAAGCTTGGTGTGAAGGAGGTCTTTTTTTTTTTTTTTTTTTTTAGCGCTTATACATTCCTAATATCTGGATACAGAGTTTCTGGGTTGAGCCTTGATTTCCTTTTCTTTTCTTTCCTTTGTACTTTGGTTTACTTTCTTAGAGCGTTCCTATATTTTGCCTGGGTCTTTTATATCTGTGTGTTTTGTTTGGGGTGATGTAGGGGTACTTGATTGATTTCTCGGCACAGCATGGTGGAGCAGGGACCAGACTGTTCCACCCACAGATAATCAATTCATTCCTCTGCAGTCATTCCTTCCACCTTCTTCACACTGGCATTTCTGAGTCCCCAACATTATTTCTTTGGCTACGTCACCAACTGACTGTACTCTGGGTTGAGTGACCCATCCCCCAGCTGGGTCACTTACCAGTTACCACTCCTCCAGCAGGTTTCCAATTTATCTACTTTTTATTATTATTTTTAACTAGAGGCCCGATGCACGAAGATTCGTGCAAGAATGGGCCTTCCTTCCTCTGGCTGCCGGCACCGCCTTTGCTCCGGCCCGGAGCCGTCTTTCTGCCTTCTCACGCTGCCCAGAGGCCCAGAGCTGCTGGAGTGGTGTGGAATGCTCAGTGCCTGCGTATGCAAATTAACTCCACATTTGTTGGGTTAATTTGCACACTCACTCCTGATTGGCTGGTGGGCATCCTGAAGGTACAGTCAATTTGCATCTTTCTCTTTTATTAGTTTAGATTGGATTCCCTACTTGCGCCTTCTTTTCTTTTTTATCATTGAGTGGGGTCTTAGAGAAAGATGCATGCAATTAATGTGCCATCTTTTACCGAACATCTCCATACACAGTTTTTTAAACAAAAAACTTTATTGAGATATAACTAAACAAGAGGCACCACTTTAAGTGTATAGTTCACTGAGTTTTTACAAATGCATCACAGTCAAGACACAGACCATTCCCGTCTCCAAAATGTCCCTTTGTTCCCCTTCCCTCTCAATCCTCCCATGCCCCTCCTTGCCCACCCCAAGTGACTGCTCCTTTTGCCTGTTCTAGGATTTTACATGAATGGAACATACAGTATGTACACTTTTGTGTTCGGCTTCCTTTTCTTGGTGTAATGTTTGTGAGATTCTTCCAAGTTGCTGTATAATCAATGCTGTGTTCTTTTTATCGCTGAGTAATAGTCCATTATATGTAGGTGGCAGAGTGTATTAATCCATTCACCTATTGGTGAACATCTGGGTGTTGCCAGGTTTGATGAAGAGATGATGAGCCTTCATAGTCAAGGAGTGGGATTGCTGGATTATCAGTGAGTCTGTGCTTAACTACGAGAACCTGCCAAACTCTTCTCCAAAGTTGAACTATTTGAAACACCCACCGGCAGCAAATGAGAGTTCCAGTTCCTCCACATCTTTACAATACTTAATATCACCCCTCTTTTTAATTTTAGACATTTTAGTGGGTGTGTAGTATTATCTCATTGGTTTAATTTGCATTTCTATGGTGACTGCTGATGCTGAACATCTTTTCATGTGCTTATTGGTTTGACATTATCTTCTTTGGTGAAGTGTCTTCAAATCTTTTGCTCCCTCTTTAATTGGGGTGTTTTCTTTTCTAGGTCTATGATTATTTTATGTTTTGGAGTCAGGTCTTTTGTGAGATAGTCCCTATGTGTTTTTGAACCTTGTATCTCCCCACTTTATGTTGCATTGTAAACATTTTCCTCATGTAATTATTTTGTTTGAAAACACGATAGTTAATATTTGTTAATATTCTACCATACACATGTATTGTTATTTACTTTAATAGTTTTTTTTTTCATTGTTGGACATTTATGTTTGCACTTTTGTTTAGGGATTGCTTGAATAACAGTGCAATGCCTCTCCGGGTTTGATCCTCAGGATAGATTCCTAGAAGCAAAGCTGTAAGGTCAAAAGTGAGAACATATTAAAGACTTCTTGGTGTATGCTGCCAAATTGCTTCCCCAAAACTTTGCACCAATTTAAATGGCACCAGTAGCAGGTGAAAACACCATGTTACACCATCATTGCCAGCTTTGGATATTCTTGCTTGAAAAAAAGTTGGCTAATTTAATAGGTGGAAATGGTAGTTGTTTTTAAGCTGCATTTCTGAAATTACTAGTGTGATTGGACCTCTTTCCAAGTGTTTAGTAGTCATTTATTTTTCCGTTTGCAAATGGGTTTCTGAGGCACGTTTCCCAACTCTGCAAAGAAGGTGCAGCGGCTAGAAGTGTTGGGCATTGGAGTCCGGGGAGGGGAGAAATGTCCTGGCAGCTGAGCAGAGAGTGGGGCGCTGGATTGATGGGGTGCCCAGGACCCCATCTTGACCCAGGTCAACCAGTCTGTGAAAGCTTCCATTTCTTTCTGTAAATAGCTAGGGGGCAACCCTGCAGTGGTCCCAAAAAAGCAGGGACAAAAGCGGGCCTTCTGCTGGTTAAATTGTAACTTTGTTGCCTAATGGAGCACAACAGTGTTGTGTAGGGTCATCAAACAGGGTCACAGTGGCTCCCAGGCCAGCAAGTTTTGGTAGTAACCTCAGCAAAAGAATTGCCAGCCCTAACTAATAAGTTTGTCTCTCAGGAGAGGGAAAGAGGGGGGTTTCTCAGTAAAATGAATGTAAAAATGCCCAGGCCTGTGGGTGAAAAGAAGGTCACATGGTTGTGATGCTCAAATTTCATTGGATATTGCTTCAAACTGATCCTGGAGAATGCTCCCCCACTGTTTTGAGCCCAGGAGCGCCTCACAACCCTCCACAATAAGTTCCCCCATGTGGAAGTGGGAGTCCCCAAGAATGTCTCCCATGAGCTCACGCATGGGAGTCCCTTCCAGGTCTTTCTGGGAGTCCCCAGAGCATGTCCCACATGTGCTCCCAGGTGACAGCCCCCTTGACATTTATGGGTGTCCCTAGGGAGTCCTATACATCAGCCCACAAACAAGTCTGCCCCAAGTATTTCTGGGAACTCACAGGGACTCTCAGGTAAGAGTTCCCCCAACATTAGCAGGGTCCTTAGGTAGTGTCTCACATCTGCTCCCCAGCCTGGACCCCTGCCCCAATATTACTGGGAGTCTCCAAAGAGGATTGTGCCTGAATTCACAAACAAGGCCTCTCCTCTCAGGGGCAGCCACTTGTTCAGCTCGAGGCTCCCCGTGTCCTAGCACCTCCCACTTGGCATCTGACTGGGCACTGCCATCTCCTTGTGGTGATGACGAGCTGCAGAACGGTTTGAAGCAAAGTGGGGCAGAATCCCTCTCTCTCCTCTTTTGGAGGGTGGCCAAGCAGGGCTTGTTGTGCCCAGTGTTTGATGCAGTGTTAGTTGACAGTTCTTTCTACTTTTGCTGATCATTCTCCTGTTCTCAGTGGGCTTGCCCAGGAGATACATCCGAATGACAGGATTATCCTTCTGTCAGAGGCTTTGTTGCTGGGTTAAGTTCATCCCTTCTGCCTGCTTCTCCCCCGGGATGAAACCTTTCCAAGGAGAATCTGCAGGCCTCCTTGTAAATGTGTGTATTGTTCAGTTGATCGTTTAAGGGTACAGGGATTTATTACAAAGTAGGGGGTCAATTTTACCGAAGAGTATGGAAACGAGCCAGGAGAAATGCCCAATGACAGCAGGAGCAGAAACCCGCTTCTGGGCCCACCTGGACCCACTACATTATCTCTGCAGCCAGGGCCAGGCAGTAGAACTCCCACTGTAGCTTCTCCCAAGGTTCAAACACCTGTCACCAGTTCTGATCTCACAGCACACGGCTGCCACCTCACATTACTCACTTCCATGCTCTGGCTGCCTGATGGACGCATCTGCTTGGTGGAATGCAGGTCACTTGGGTCTAGAAAGTGATGTGGCTTTCAGTTCTTAGTCTCTCCAGTGCAGGAAGGCATGTGAGAAGGGTTTGGTGTAGTCGGTGAGCCACTGCTTACCAGTAACACATAGGCATTGCTGACCCTCAGCTTATGTTGAAACCATATTCAGGGAGAAAGGGCTGTCGTGGCTGCACATGGTTCTAACTCTCTGGGAGCTATTGCCCTGGCTTGAGGATTCGCTCTCTCCATTCCTTATGGCTAGTATATCCCTACTGGTAGATGAACTCCCCAGGGTATCTTGTTTTGGTATTAAATGGTCATATAACATTACTAAATTATTCTCATTAGTTGAGTAATTGATTCAGTCATCAATTATTTATTGAATGTCTATTATGTGCCATGCACTGTGATAGTATTTGGAAATATTAAAAATAATATGATATAATTTCTATTCTTAAGGATATTGCTGTGTCATAGGGAAGGGGGTATGTGACATTAGGTCATTATGAGAGAGCTGTGAGTACTGGGATAGAAGGAAGACCAAGATGACCTGGGGCGGGGGATGGAGTGGGGATGGGTTGTGTTGAGTGTATTGTTTCAGGATAGAGAGAGCCCTGCAATGAATCCTAAAGTTCAGAGAGTAGAGCTGGAAAGGCCTTCTTAGCTGAAAAGCCACATGTCCAAAGAAATACATAGAAAACACTAAGTCATGTAGAAAGGATCTAGGGGTGGGGGTGAGGAGAGATGAAGCCTCAACAGGGGTCAGTTCATGAAGGGTATGGAGTTCTGTGATCTGAATTCAGATTTCACCCTGAAGAGAATTCAGATTTTATTCTGAAGATAGCTGCTGATGAGTTTTAAATAGTAGAGTAATAGGCCCAGATTTGTGTCTTAGAAAAATAAGAAAGCTATGTGGCAGCCATGTGGAGTATTGCCTGGAGAGGGCCAGGAAGAGCAGGTTGAAAACCTAGCCTCGCTCAGCCAGTGTGTCTCAATGGTTGAGCATCAACCTATGAACCAAGAGGTCAGGGCACATGGCAGAGGGGGTGGGGAGGGGGAGAGGGGAGGAGCATGCAGGAGGCAGCTGTTCGATTATTCTCTCTCATCATTGATATTTCTATCTCTCACTCCCTCTCCCTTTCTCTATAAAATCAATAAAAAAATATGTTTTTAAAAAACACCACACACACACAAAAAAATCCTAGCCTAGGTGAGAAATTTTGAGATTTGAACTGGTGTTGAGGTGGAAGGAGAAAAAAGGATGGGGTGGGAGGGATGTATACAAGACTGACCCCCAGGCCATGTCTCATCTCTCATGGGATGATGGGATGAGGCAGAAGAAAGAAGTAGATGCTGTGATGTGCCACCCTGACCCCCTCAGGACTCAAGGACTTACTGATACTCCTCCAGCTGCTAGAAGAATTGCCTTTGGCTGAAGACAGATATCTTGTCCAAGGTCACACTGCCTCTTCCTGGATAGCCCACATCCAATGACTGGTCAACATTAGTGTATAAAAGATACATCCCAGATCCCTTGCCCCACCTGCAGACAACTCTGGGGGCCATCCCAGCTTCAGATCATATTGAAGGGTTGGCTAAACCCTTGGTAGAGACTTTATTGCAGCTCAGTGTCTTCTTTTTTCTGATCCTGCTTTCCTCCCTTCCCTTCCACAGGTGGGGATTCTAAGAGCACTTTTCAATGCATCTTCTTATGCTAATCTTTATCTAAGATGCTGCTTCATGGGAAACCCAAACCTGCCATGGATGGCATCCAACCTCCTGGCTTGTGAGTAGTGTAGATGGTGTCTTCAATCACTGATATGTGGAATATAGAAAAAGGAGGGAGATCATGAGTTCAACTTTGGAAAAGGTAAGCTTAAACTTCCTGAGACTTTCAGAGAGTTGAGTCGAAATTTCAAGAGGAATGTGTAGATTCCAAGTGTAGATTTGGGAGTCATTAGTGTTCTGGGGTTAGCTTAAGTCTTGAATTGGTCCCTATCCTGACAGGACACATATACCAAACGTCTTGGAAATGCAAATGCCATGATCCTTGAGTTTCTTCATCTTTGGCTTCACATCTATCTCCTGACTTCATTCTGAGTTCCCGATCTACTGGGTTATTCTGGTCTTCATTCTTGCATACCTAGAATCTAACCTCAGGCTTGGTTCAACCCCATCCTCCAGAGATAAGTCAGCTTCATCCTGTCCTATATTTCCCCACTTCATTTTTAGCCTTGACCCAATTACTCAAGACCTGGCTTTTCTCCCTGTCTTCATGATTCAATGCCAAGCCTATGCCTGGTGTGAATCCCTCTTAGAATTCTGAGCATCCCAATGGGAAACATTGTTGAGCCAGCGACTGTCAACTCCTGCCTTCTCCATACTCTCTTGGCTGTAGGTGGTGATGCTTTCAACTCATGACTATGTCAATTTCCAGAACCCTTCACTCTTGGCTCGAGTTTTACTCTCTGTAGAGTCACCCCTTATCAGGATACTACTTTGAGCATCAATCTGTATCACCTTGGGGCTTTGTTCTAGCTATTTCCTGGATGCCTGTGTGGTTAGCTGGTTCCTCTTTGTCATTCAGATTGTAGCTTCATATGTCAGCTTTTCAGAGAGGACTCCCTTAGTCACCCAATCTCACATAACCACCCATTTTTTTTCTATACTTTTTACCCTAATTTACTTTTCTGTATGCACTTATTCCTATCTGACTTTTTCTTATTTGTTTGTCTCTCTGTCTTCCTCCAACTGGAATGTAAATCTCTAAAAAGGAGGGTGTTTATGGGAATTGTTCACCATTCTGTTCCCAGTATCCAGAATAGTGCCTGGCACATGGTAGGTGTTCAATAAATGCCTGGAATTTGGTAGGTGTTCAATAAACATTGAACAACTGGCTGAATGAATCTGTTCTTTGGCCGCTGTGGCCCCTTATCAGATTGAACATCCCCAGATTTGCATCAACTGGGATGAAATCTGAAGTCCTCTCATACTCGGTCTCCAAGTTTCTGGCATGCTCTAAGGCAAAGCCTGCCTAAAATATGGCCATTTGGCCATTTATGTTACGGGAATCCAGACTCATCCCTGTCTCCTTGGCCACTAGTTCATTTCATCTCTTGGATGATAATCCTTTCTCATTTTGTTTTCTTCTGCATCACTGGTTTGATTGGTGATGATTAGCAGAGGGTGGTCCATTTATGTGAAACACCTGCTTCCCACCTGTGTCCCCATGAGCAGTCAGCTTTGGATCTTAGTGCAGGAAGCCAGTGGGTGTCCTTCATAGCTGAGTGGGCTTCCAGAATTTTCTCCAGAAGTCAGATCCAAACTGGCACCATATGGGTGACCATCTGTATGTCAGTTTGCCAGCATTTCATCGAATATATCTGCCAGCGTGTGAGAGAGACCTGGGGAGGCCTGGGGGCACCAAGGAGGACTGATAGAAAAACTGACCCGAGAAGAAGGCTGAGCCAGACGGAGTGGTTTCCACGTTGTGAGTCAGGTTGTAATTCAGTTGGCTTCCCTTCGCTTGTTCATGGAACCAGCAAACAGCAGCTCAGAAGATTGTGTTCTTGCCTCATTCCCAACAAACCACTCTGAAGGTAGGGACAAGTATGTCAAAGGTTATGTTACCCAACCCAGGTTTGAAAAGCGCATCCTAGCACATCAAAGTTCCCATGGAAGGGAAACTAGGAGGCTATGAATAAGCTCCTAGTCCTTGCATCATAGCTAAGTAATTAATCCAACATGAGTCAGGCTAGGCTCCATGTCAATACCAAACTCTTACTTAGGTCAGTGATAAGACTCACAGAACCAAGATGGGACACATTTGATTGGGTAGGTCTAGGGAATGCATCAGTTAAAAGTGTGGAGGAAACTAAGGTGGAGCTGAAGTTACTTCATTTGAAAACATTTTTCAGTTTTGCATGTGTGATTTGCATGTATGATTCTGCTATTTCATCCCCAATTACACTCACCCCAAGCTACTGCCCCATTGGGTCATTGGGTGATTTGCAACCTTGTCCATTATTTTATTTGTTCTTTCATGAATTCAACCATTTGACACTTTAAAATGCTTTCCCAGTGTTCTGTGCTGTAATAGGCATACTGGATACCAAATTGACTACAACCGCAGCCTTGCCCTGAAGGATCCCATAGACTGGTGGGGGAGGAAGATGTATGAATAATCAGCGCAGCAAGTACATAACAAGAGGCCCTTATCCCAAACTTGGGGGAGGGGGGGGGGGCGGGAAAGAGGATTGGAAATGGCTCCTGGAGAGGGAGTCTGAGCCAAGCTCTAAGAAGGAATAGGATTTAATCGAGTAGGGAGAGAAGGGAAAATGTTCCGGTCAGAAGCAGCAGCATGTGCAAAGTCTGTGAGTGAGATAAGCAGACCTGTTGGGATGCGTGAACAGTTTCCGTGCGGCCTCAGTATAGACTCCTGGAGGTGCAAAGGGTCATGTGAGGAGTTTGGACACCTTTCCAAGGACACTGAGAGCTATGGAAGGATTGATTAGAGGCATCGGGGAATCAGATCTGAAATTCCTGGGGGATGATTCTGGCTGCAGTGTGGAAACTAGATTGGAGAGGGACAGAATTGCATGCAGAGGGCCCAGGCAGGCTGTGGTGGTGGGAGCTGAAAACAGCTGGGGGGAAGGGGAAGGAGGGTGATTGGGCTGGAGGGATATAAGTACTGTATAGGATTTGTAATTGATTGGATGTAGAACAGGTTGAGAGAAAGGATAAGACCCAAACTTTAGTCTTAGGGAAACAACTGGATGGGGGTGCCATGAACAAAGACAAGGAACCCCAAGGAGTAGCAGGTGGGAATACTCCTTTCTCTTTCTGCAGCCTCTGAAGGAGAAGGCCTGGGTCAGCCAAGTGGCTCAGAAGGGCCTGGGCAGGAAGTTTCATCTACAGGGTACTCTGAAGACCCATCTCTCATCTGCCCCTAGAAATCAGATTGCTGTCGAGTCCCCTTGGGAAGTCTGAGGGGGACAGGATGGCCATCCTGGGCAATGGGCCCTGGACACTACCCATACTGGGATGCATAATGAGGCCACCTGCCTATGAACTGAAAAGAAGTGTTTATGAGCCAGCTGAGGCTCTGGACCCTGACTGGGAGTATGAGAAGGGGGCTCATGGCTCGTACTTGCTCATACAGGGCAGGTGGAGGAGGCGGAGGGCAGGGCTTTGGCTGGCAGGCCCTGCTGCCTAATGAGGGCCAGGGAAGTGGATAGTTCTGACTGTGGTTAGCTGGAGACCCAAGTCCTAGCTCCTTGGTCATGTAGGAAGCGGAAGAGCTACTTGGAAGAGGTCATATGCATAGATTATACCAACACAGGCTCTGCTTTCTCTGGAAAGCAATTCAAAGCCACTTCATTCTCCACCTGCATTGGGCTAATGGCCTGATTATAGCCATGCTAATAACCTTCAAACACTCTCAGGAGCAGCCTCGGCTCTGAAAGGTGCTGCCCTTCCTCGGTGCCCGATTTCATGCTTCTCTGGGACTGCAGTGACAACAGCTGTTTATTCCTCCCAGGGCCCGAGTTACTTGGAGGAGAGGCAGATGGCTGTGGGCTAATTCCTCAAGTGCACTTCTGGGGACCATCAGCTCTGGCTCCCGGGCTGACATCCCACACAGGCCACAGGTCAGAGCGGGAGCACTTCCCATGAATATGGATGCCGAGGATGGAGGCTGATGGCTCTGCTCTGCAGGGCAAATCTGTCGCCCTGGGTGAGGATGACATTTTTGCTGAGATATAGGGTCAGGGGGGAGGGTTGTCTCCTGAGCCTCAAGGAAAGATGCTTTAAGATTTAGGACACTGGCTTTTTAGAGAAAGGGGTCGCTATCAGGAAAGGCAGCACAGAGAGGGATTTGTGTCTGCTACACCATCCTTCCACTCAATTCTTTTCTCTGGCCCTGACAGCACCCAGTTAAGAGCCTGGATGGTCAGGGTGCTTCAGGAGGGGTTTTGTGGTGGCTAAGAATTTGCATGGATGAGCACCAAGATGTCTTTCCAATACTAAGGGACCAGGTGTCTTTGCCTTGACTGATAGTGTTCCCTCACATTGTTCTTTGTCTTTCTTCCTCCTTCCCTTCCTTCTTTCCTTCCTTCCTTCCTTCCTTCCTTCCTCCCTCCCTCCCTCCCTCCCTCCCTCCCTCCCTCCCTCCCTCCCTTCCTTCCTTCCTTCCTTCCTTCCTTCCTTCCTTCCTTCCTTCCTTCCTTCCTTCCCTCCTTCCTTCCTTCCTTCCTTCCTTCTTTCCTTCCTCTCTCTTTCTTAATTTCAGAGAGAGGAAGGGAGAGAGAGAGAGGGAAGGATAGAAACATCAATGATGAGAAAGAATCATTCATCAGCTGCCTCCTGCACACCCCCTACTGGGGATCAAGCCCGCAACCCAGGCATATGCCCTAACCTGGAATTGAACCATGACCTCGTGATTCATAGGTTAACACTCAATCACTGAGCCTCCCTGGCCGGGCAGTCCCTGTTTCTTATTACCCCAAATCCTGCCAACTGCAGTAGTTCAGCTCACACCTCACCTGCTTACTCCTTGAACCCATTCCTGATGACTCCAGCCCACACTGATCTGACTTACACTATCTGAGGAGCTCAGTTCCTGCTATAACCCTCAGGTGGGCACTTCATTATATGCTGCCATGCTCACTCATCGCTCTGCATGAGTCTCACATACTCACCGAGATTGCGAGTACTTTGTGGTCAGGCACAATGCCCTTGCCTGTAGCACTTAGTGCTGAGCAGCCAACATTCTGAGGGATGGGTCTCTAGGACATCAGTGGGGCTGTTCACTGTCACTGGGGAAGTTATGCTAGGACTGCGAAAATGCCTCTTCCCAAGAGAGATGCCGATGAAGACTGGTCCACAGACTTCTCTTCGGTGCCTCTGGGCATCAGGGCTGAATGTTTCCTCTTCTTCCTGACCTTCCACAGCCCTTTAGTAGGTGTGTGGGAAGGGGGCTGCATTCTGAATTGGGATTGTCATTTGGATGACTGATTTCCCACCTGGTGTAGCACTCTGACCTAATTTTGATGATCTTCTGGGACGTGTGGCAAGTGATAGTGATGGTTTCCCATTCAGAGGCCCTGAACCACTCAGGAGCTTCCACAACTCTATGCCTTTGTCCAAGTCATTCCCTTTCCCTGAAAAATCCCTCAACATTCCTTTCATCAGTGTCCACTTGACAAATGCCTACTCACCCTTAAGCCTCAACTCAAATGTCACCAGTCTTCTATAGTGTCTTCCAGCCTCTGGCCCCAGCTTTACAAAGGGACTGTAAAATGCTCTGTAATTCCTTGCACTGTAGCTCTTTCCACATGAAGCTATGCTCATTGTGTGCCTAGCCCGCTGGCAGACTCCTGCAAACGCTTTCAGAGGCAGACTCTGCCTCCCTTGCCTTTGTGTCATTGGCTTTGGCCTGATGTGTCATGAATGCGCAATACACATTTGTGAAATTGAACTGTGTGAGTGCCGATGGCAGTGGGGAGCCATTGAGATATTATAAGCAGAAAGTGGATATATTTTGATATTGCTGGAGGCTTTTGACCCAAGACAAGGATGTTATGGCACACAGTCAAGGTCAAGTTCCGGACCTCAGCCGAGGCAGAGGCAGTAAGAATGGGGCAAAGCAGAATAGACAGGATTTGATGGCAGGTGGGGCATGGAGGCTGGGGGAGTAAGATTAGAGGTTTACCTGAGGCATTAGGAGGAGGGAGTAGGGGGCTCATCTAGAGAGGTGTGTCATTAGGGAGGAGGAGGATATGGATGTGTCCCAGAAAATAATAAACTCCTCTCAAGCCAAAGAAAAATTCAAAGACCATTTCCTTTTCCAAATCAGGAACACGAGGGCCTTTCAAATGAGGGGAATTAAGTTCTAATGGTCAGAGCAGGTAGATGGGCTATTTGTGTTCTGGGCTGAAGAGAGAAGTAGACAAGCCGCGTGTGAGGGAATTCCAGCCATTGCTGCAGGGGCAGGGCAGGTTAAGAGAAGAGAAGAGAAGAGAAGAGAAGAGAAGAGAAGAGAAGAGAAGAGAAGAGAAGAGAAGAGAAGAGAAGAGAAGAGAAGAGATTTTGTCTTATGCCAATTCCCAGGCCACTCATCCAGCCTCAGTGCCTCACTTGAAGGTGACACACTTTGACTTCTTCCTGTATTTAAAGCGAGATGTGATTCGGGCCTTGAAAGAATGTCTATCCGTTCCTGGGGCTGATGACCCAGGTTAGAGTGTCACTAATCTGAGCTTCTTCTATGCCCCTCAGATCTGGAAATAGCAGCTCAGTGACAGGAGGAAGTGACTTTCTTCTTTGGGGGCAGCGCTGGGCTCCTTCCAAGGACACCAGGAAACCCCAAGTCCCCTTTCAGCCTGTGTGGTGGGCGGTGCTTCCCGTGGCATGTGTAGCTGGAGCTGTGGTGTCCGGCCAGGCAGGTGTGAGGTGTGAAGACACTTCGCCCTGAGTGCGTTTTATTACCTACCCCAGGTTTCTTCAATTTATACTCATCTTGATGTTTTCCTGGTGACATCTCCGCGATTGCCCTGCCGTGCTGAGAAACGGAGCTGCACTAAGTGTGTGCGCGTTTCCAAGTAAGGGGTTTAAAGGGGCCAACTGCGGAGGCAGGAGGGGTGGGAGATGGAGGCCGGAGGTAAGTGCCAAGGACAGGCAAGTGCTGCAGGAATGGAGAATCCTGGCCATGTGTAAACAGGGAACTCTGTTGTCTGAGAGATTTTGCTCAAATGTTCCAAATCTAGGCACCGTAGACCACCGTTAGCATATGACATTGCAATCTCCCAATGTATTTGCTCAGATAGTTTTCGTACAGGTATGAATTTCATGTGGATATGAACATAGAATTTTGGGCAAGAGTACTATTTTGATGACATTTTTGCAAACGGTTCTGTTCTGAATCATTAAAACAGACAAAAGGGTTTATGATTCAAGAAAACATCTTCTGAAGTTCCAGATATGTCCTCATCTGTCTGCTGCTTCACTAGTTACTGCATTGGAGACCTGGGTCCTTGTGCTCTACAGTAGCGTCATTTATTTTATTTTTGTTGCAGTTCCAGGACGATGTGATTCAATGAAGGCTGAGCAGTCACATTTTGGGGAGTACAGCATGATCTTGTTTGGGGGGGGCTCCTTGTGAGGTGGGCCCACGTGTACAGGTGCCCACCTGGCCAAGCAGACATAACTGTGCTGGTCCTATAGGACTGGAGGGAATGCCCTAATAGAAAAAAAACAACTGGAAGAATAAGATGGGTGCTCCTTGTGCGGAAAGGGGAGCCAAAGGTGACAGGGGACTGCAAACAAAGGAGAATCGTTCGCAACCATGTTCTCGGAGGCTGAACACGGTTGTATGAGGCACTTCACCTTGACCCTATCCAGGGGTCTGACTGAAAAATCAAAGGGATAGTGTCATCAGACTGTTCCCCAGAGAGGCAGTCCCACCAGATGGCCCTTGAAGGTCGGGATGGGGAGCCCAGAGCCGTCCTAGGACGCATTTTCAGAGAGGAGCCAGAGCAGGAGTCATCTAGTCCAGGGTCTGCTCTGAGCTGAGCAACACACACGGCACCGGCTTCCAAAGGGGCTGGCTTTATTTCCTGGAGTGATGGAGGGGTGGGGGGGTTGGGGGGGGAGAGAAAGGTTTATCCCTCGGGCAATCTGGGTGTAGCTGGAGGCCGACACGCCCTTCCCTTCCCTCTCGGCTGCTTTCAGGCACCGACCTGTGAACTCTGTCCCGGAGCCTTGTCCTTCTGAAAGAACATCACCAGTTGATTAGTCCACCCTCTGCTCATCCTCAACACCCTCTATGGAGCTCCAGGTCATGTCTCCATATTCCCCTGAGACGTGGACTCTAGTCACCGACTCCTGGGCTGTTCCTCCACTCCACATCCTATTGTCATTGCAAGTGACCTCGCATTCCCTGGGATGACCCTTACCCCCTCCACTCTGACCTGCCCGCTCCTCTCTGGTTCAGCTACTCCCATGGCCTCACCCTGGATGCTTCAACATCTGAAATAATAAACTCTGAAATGACCTTTCTGAACACCACTTCTCATCATTTCACCTTCTTCACTGCCTTTATTCCCAGAAAACCTGCTCCTAGCCTGCCAGCCCTATCCTCACACCCTTTTAATGGGTCTTAGGTCTACTGATCCCACACCATTCCTCACCCTCATTTGAATCCTCTGAATCACCCAACACTCACCTCTTCCTTTCTGCCTCCATGTTCATTGCGTCACTCCTTCCTCATTTCCTCTTAGGGAGAGGTAGTTGCCCCTTGCTATGTGCATTTTATCTGTACCTATGCCCTCTGCCTTGTGTCTCCTTGATTACATGTTCTGTATCTTCTGCTGGAAGGTGTCATCTTTGAGGACAAGAAGCACGTTTACTCCACTCTGTAAGTTCAGCAGCTGGTACAACACCTGCCACATGGCCAATCTCAATGAGCTTTTATAGACTTAAACTTCCCGGGACGTGCCTTCCCTCAGACCTGCCCCTGGGTCGTTTATCAGTCCTAGCTCACTCCCACCCATCTTCTTTGGGGTGTTTATAGGGTGGTTGGTCTTGGGGATCTGGACTTTAGGCCCTGTTCCTCTACCTCTTCTCTGCCTCCCCCCTGGGCCTCAGTTTCTTTATGTAAAACAACTGCCTTCTGCCAGTTCCTCCTTCAACTGTGGGCCAGTTGCTGGGTGGTCATTCCTATTCTGTCACGACATGAGGCTGGGCTGTGGAGGGGCGGGAGGGGCAGCAGGGACTGGGGAATGGCACAGAACATTGTGTGAATGAACTGGCAGAAGCTCTGTGGGCTCGCCAGCTGGTACCATGTGCAAGAGCCAAAGGGAAAGTTCAGTTTTTTCTGCCCAAAGCACAGAATCCTGAAGGAAGTCATAAGCCTTAGCTAAAGGCTTAGGAGTGTGAAGTGTCAAGGTCACCTCTGCTTCATGCCTGACCAGGGAGGGACCTTGTGGATCTGTGTGTGTGTTTGTGTGTGGGGCTGTTGCCAGCCACTGGGCATGTCCTGACAGCTGATAACATGCCTCCACAGCAGAGCGATAGGAAGAGCCATTGATTCTATTTGTAATTTATCTTTTGGGTTGATCTCAATGCTCTCCCTTTGTTTCTGACTTGATGCATTCATCTGCAGGCTCAGCGAGTTCACTCTGGCAAAGTTTTGCATGAATAGAAGCATATAACTGCTCCATAGATCAGCTCATAGTCATGTGAATGTCTGTGAGTGCATGTGTGTGTGCACGTGTGTACATAATTATCCTTAACCTCTAAGTGAAGAACCTACCTTCCAGGTTGCTTTGTGTGGGTGGCAAGCAGAGAGCCAGCAGAGGGAGAGGGGGTTGGAGTTGGTTTAGGAAATTCTGGGTCCATCCAAACCACAGTGCACGGACCTTTGTCCTATGGAGAACAGAGGTGGGCATTTTGGTTGGAAAAGAAGTAGCTAGGACTTTTTCTGACTTCATTCAAACTCTCTTTCCATGTAATTCTCAGGCTGAAAAAAAAAAAGGAATCTCCAGTCCAGTGGTTTCCATCTGACTGTGTATTAGAATCACCTAGGATTACCCCCTTCTCAAAATCCAAGGTCATGAAGATTTACCTATATATTTTCTTCTAAGAATTTTACAGTATTAATATTTTTGATCCATTTTGAGTTAATTTTTGTATATGGTGTGAGGTAGGAGTCCAACTTCACTCTTTAACTTCAATTTTATTTAGGTTCCAGCACCATTTGTTATAAAGACAGTTCTTTCCCCCTGATTTGTTTTGGTTCTCTTGCTAAAAATCAATTGGCCAGCCCTAACCGGTTTGACTCAGTGGATAGAGCGTTGGCCTGCGGACTGAAGGGTCCCAGGTTCAATTCTGGTTAAGGACATGTACCTTGGTTGCAGCTGATCGATGTTTCTCTCTCATCGATGTTTCTAACTCTCTATCCTTCTCCCTTCCTCTCTGTAAAAAATCAATAAAATATACATTTTAAAAAATCAATTGGCCATAAATGTATGGATTTATTTTTATACTCTCAGATCTATTCAATTGATCTAATTCTTATACTATCCCAATTATTGTAGCTTTATAGTAAGTTTTGAAATCGGGATTTTTCCACTTTCTTTGTCCACCTTTCAGCACACAGCAAAGGCTGGGGTGTGGCTTGAGTGGAAAAGCTTGATTAGATGGGTTGAGGACACATTAAGGAGAGGTAGAGCTGTGGGAATCACAAAAGGTCAGGATTCAGGTGACCTAGTCTTCAACCCTTGCACTGCCATAGCCCTGTGTAGCCTTATGTAAATCACTTGATATTTGTGGGCCTCTTACTTATTCTGTGGAATGAAGGCTCTAGGCTAGTTGATTGTTAAGGAATTTTCAATTTGGATAGTCTGGAAGCATGGGACACTCAATTGTCATTGCAAAGTCTGTCATAGAAACCCCGACTTTATTGCAAAGCATTCATTAGACTTTCACTCACTTGTAACTTAGGTACGAGACAGGAAGTGTACAGGATGATTCTGCATTATTATGCCATACCAGGTAGCAATGGAGCTATCAAAGACTGCCAAGGTCATGTCTAAAAGGCGCAGGAGCCATCATGTATAGGCTTTTATTGGCCCAAAATGGGACACTTTGGACATCAATAAGGATAATAAATGTAATGGATTGAAATCTACTAAATATATTTAAACTTATGAGTTTATAATGATTTTTAAGAAATTCTAGTACTTGCAACCTCTGGATTTTGAGATCTCTAATGGAGAGAATCCCCAAATTATCTCTTCAGTTGGCCTGGTTTTCATGGCTGCACCGCTGTACCCTAGATCCCTCTGTCCCTGGGTCTGTTCCAGCACTTTGCTTCCAGGTAGCTTTTAATGCTTCATTATTCCGTGCTAATCTATTTGGAGAAAGCACGAGAGAGCTCCAGAGTTATTGGTAGGGTCTACGAAGCACTACTTGCTAACTGAATAAATAATGCCTTGCTCTGATATGCACCATTGCTCCCCTTAGTTTCCCAGAAGTAGCTCCTGTAGGATGAATAATCAGGCTTTTTTTCTCAGTGTGCCAATTCTGTGATCATGTGCTTTCTCATACAGGGGTTCATGGACTTTGAGAGTTAAAAAAAAATGGCTTTTTATGAAAGAAGTTATGGCCCATGGGCCTGAAGGGTGGGTGGTCGTGGGGACTTGGAATTCAGGCCCTGCCCCTCCACCTCTTCTCTGCCTCCCCCCGGGCCTCAGTTTCTTTATGTGTAACAACAAAACATCGAGGAATGGACTGCTGACACATGCAACGATGTGCACTGTGCTAAGTGAGAGAGGCCAGACTCAAAAGGCCATATACTGTACGATTCCCTTCATTCGATTTTTTGAAGAAAAAAAAAAGTGCAACGATAGGGTCAGAAAACGGATCAATAGCTGTCTGGGATAGGGGGTGGGGAGAGGGGATTAACCACATAGGGGCACCTGGGAACTTTGGGATGATAGAATTACTCTCTATCTTGATTTTTGATACAAGTTGGGCAAAAGTCCTAACTACATCTAAAAAGGGTGAATTCCACTGGATGTAAATTATAGGTCAGTAAACAAAATGCAAGCACACACACTATGGGACAGAAAACCTCTCAGGTCCCTCTCAGCACTAATATTCACCGACTCTCTACGGAAGGTGTGGTCATGGGGCAGGAGGTGCAGGTGGAGACATCCAAGCCCTTGTCTCATTTTTAAACCTTCCCTCCCTGATTCCTCCTCCTCCTCCCAACTTGAAACAGTCTTTCCATGATGTGATGGGAGAAAGAGGTTACACAGACCTCATTGACTTGATTGGCCATGTTAGGAACAAGGCACACGTGTGTCAGTGTTCGTATTGGTCGTTCTGAGAGGACAGGCCTTGCCCAGCCCCTCATTCTAGGGCCAAGGTCTGAGTTATTGGCCCGGAATGGCGTATTTTGAGCAAGAGCTCAGAATCCAAATCCCCGTGAAGCAGCCACGGAGGCCTGTCAGACAAATGGCAATCTAGATGGACAGCCAGACCTCTAACGTTTTCTATTCAGGGTCTGGAGGAAGAGCCCCCCAGCCTTCTCTTGTGCTATTTACTGAGGCCCAAGGCAGGATTATTGATTGAGGCCATGCAAGTGACAGACAGTAAGGGAACCAGGCCCCCGCTGGGAAGAAGAAAGCAAGGGGCTTGTCACAGCAAGAGCGGCTGCTACCTGCACCAAGCCCACAGCCTCCCACTGGCACTTGGGCTGGCACTCAGGGGTTGGCACGCGGGGGAAAGCTGCCCAGTGGGGATTTGCAGATGTGTTCTATCTCCGCCATTTCTCAGTGCCTCTCTCCGGTGCAGCAACAGCTAATAATAGCACCCATCTCATGAGCATTTACTTTGTGCCAGGCACTGGCTAGGCCCTCTGTATTCATTCACGACAACCTTAAGATTTCAAAAATCTTATTCCTGTTTTCACAAATGGGGAAACTAGTGCTCCCACTGAGGTGTGTGGCTCAGCCCTCTCAATCAGGAGCTGTTTTTGTCTGCTGAAATAAGCCAGACGTGGCCGGGCTAGCTCCAAGGTGCTGAGGGGACTGAGCCCATGGTTTTAAGGGAGCAGGAGCGGAACTGAGAGCTCTGTTCCAGGTGGAGCTCAAGCCGGGCTGCACCCCCACCCTGAGCCTCTTTAAAACAAGCCAGACCCCTAAAGCCTCTCCTTGGCCAGGGAGGCCTGTCTCTGCATGTGAGGGGCCTGGGACAGATCCTGTAACCCCGCCCCCCCTCCCCCGGCAGGCACTAAAGGAAGTCCCGGTAAGGGGAGCCGCGAGTTCATTTGGGTGTTTCTGCTCAGGAAGGGAGGTGGAGGGAAAGCGTGTCAGCAGAGCTCTGTGGTCCAGTAGGACAGGGCATCTTGGATGCTTCTCTAAGCCACAGAGTTTGGAGGCTACCACATCCCAGGAAAAGCCTAGGGTCAGAGGCACCCATCAGAGGCCCTGCTGGTCCCTTGGAGACTGGGACCAATGAGCAATTGGAAGCTGGCACCAAGGGAAAGGACAGACTCATGGTCTTTAAAAAAATATGTTTTTATTGATTTTAGAGAGGAAGGGAGAGAGAGAGAGAGAGAGAGAGAGAGAGAGAGATCGATTGGTTGCTTCCTGTGCGTACCCCAACTGGGGATAGAACCTGCAACCTGGGTATGTGCCCTGACTGGGAATCAAACCTGAGACCTTTCGGTGCATGGGATGGTGCTCAACCAACTGAGCCACACCGGCCAGGGCCAGACTCATGCTCTTTATACTAGAAGTCCCCAAAAGTGTGTGGGGAGAGAGGAAGCAGTCAGGGTGGGTCTCAGGCAATCTTGTGCGTTATAGCTGACAGCCTCAAATCCCCACCTCCACCCGGGACCTGACGCAGATCTGTTCCTGGGCTCAGCAGGGTCGTGAGTGTGCACAGTGACAGCATGCTAAACAAGATTCTGGAAAGAAGCCAGATGGCTTGGCTGGGGAGGAGGAGTTCCGGGTTCCCTGGAGGTGGTGGCCATGGTCGGGGAAGACAGGGAAGCATGGCTCTTTTGTGATGGGCCAGGACCTGACACTGGGATATGCTGCAGACCTGACATTTCAGGTGCTGTCACAGGTGTGACCTTGGTCTTGACCTTGTGGCGCAGGAAGTCCTGCTCTGGGAGTTGGCCCAGAGGTTGGGAGACAAATTGGTTTCCATGTAAATGTGACCAAAATTCCATTCCCAGACCTCTGAGATCATTTCTACTTTCAGGAACAACATTTCTGCCACTGAAGCGAGCTGTTAGGGGCCAGCCTCATTGTTCATAGGGTTGTAGTACTGTGTGTGTGTGTGTGTGTGTGTGTGTGTGTGTGTATGTGTGTTTACTGTGTTCTCTTCCTCCTCTTGTCAGCCTGGTTTCCAGGCTCTCAAAGTCGCACTGCTTTGGTGTTAGAGGGAGATGAGACTGTTTGTCACTCAGGAAACCAAGACTCTAAGTTAGGAGAACTGTCTGTATGCAGCAGACTTTGACCTTGGGACTGTATTTAAGAGTGGCAGAGCCGTGTCTGGCTACAGCTGCTGCTGTCAGGCCACTGGGTTTTGTGGTTGAGCACAGAGAATGGGGCATAGAGACCTCCCAGCTAAGGAGACCCTGGTAGAGTCCGGGGCCTCAGCCTTCTGGTGCTACAACCTTCCCAGCCTCCCAGGATGAGTCCCGCCCCAGCATCCTGCAGGGAGTGAGTCCCCTTGCTCACAGGCTGTGTGCGTGCATGTGTGGATGCAGGCAGGTGTTTAATGGGGCAGGATGAGGAGTGGGGAGCGGTGGTAGATTTTCAGGTACATTCTGCCCAATGAACCCCCAAACCAAGGAGCCACACAGAGTTCGCTGGACTATAGTGGGTTCAAGTCATTTATTTTTAGATTGTACCAGCATGTTTGGTTCTGGGGTCCAATCCCCAAATTCCAGAAAAATAAACTAATAAGAACCACATGCACTACGAGAAGGCCATTCAGACGTGTCCGAGATCATGCGGTGAGTGGGCAGAGAAGACGGACCAGGAGCCCTGGGCACGGAGCAGGGCCTCTCTCCCAGACAGCTGGCAGCTCCTGCCTCGGAGTCCTTGTCGGGGTTGGGAAGAGGGCCGAGGCTGGGTCATGTGGACCCTGTCCCTTTACGGCCCTGGGCCTCTTATTGCTACATTTGCTACTTTGCTACTTTATGGCCCTTGGGTTGTGCCCAGGGAATGCCTATCATCGGGTGGTACTAATGAGTAGGCTGCTGGCGTCTGCTGTTGCCATGGTTACATGAGCACAGGCCTCTCTTCAGAGAGTCCCGTGGTGAGTTATCAGGGATTCATTTGGCCACTATTGGACTGTGCCACATGTGGTCATTGACACGTACTCAACTTGGCCAACCTCTTGGAAGCTGGTGGCACATTATTTCCTGCACTCTGGGCTTCCCACCTCCTGGACCTTGCTGGAACACCTCCCCCAATACATCGCACAGACCTGAACACCAACAGCCCTCAACCCTTTCCAGCTTCTGGAAAGGCTTCCCAGTGGTGGCTTTCGAAGTCCATGTATTTGGAGCACAATGGGAGGGGTGCATTTTAGGGAACACACCAACTTCCACAACCAGCCAAGGGCCCGATGGGTGGCAGGCTCCTGGTTTAGTGTCCCATTGGTGAGGTAGTTTGAACACACCAGCAATCCTGCCAGGGAAAAAGCTCCCAGAGCACGTCCCCAGGTGCTCACTGGTCCAAGAAGCAACTCAGAGTGGTGAGCGTTCTCTCCTGGGTGCTGGCCTGTACCTGACCTTGGCAGAGGTGGGCCTGGAGCTTGGCCAGCAGACTGCACTGGTGGGCTGGGTCCCGCTGTGTTCCTGGGGCGCAGCAATACCTTCCCAGCAGGTCAAAGCATCACTTTCTAGAAAGACAGGAGCCCTGTTCCTGCCCCAGAGAGTTCCTGCTAGATAGGGCAGGTCCTCTGACTGCTGCCAGGCATTTACATGTGATAACCTATAATTATTCTTCCCTTATAGGCATTTCCCAATGCCTAGTGTCTGTGTGTCTGTCCTGATGCTTTGGCTGTGGGGCTGTCAACATGATGAGTTGGTGAGCACTCAGTGGGCAGGTCCCGGCCCAGAGACTGTGCCCAGTCAGGGGAGCTAAGGAAGCTTTTGGAGGCAGGGGAACATGCTTTGTTGCAGAACTGCCTTCAAAAGTCTAATCTGGTCTGAATTTTTGGCTGTGTAGACCAAGCCAATGAGAAACTGGCCAAGACCTGATTTCCCAAGTGTACTTCCCTTCTAAGGTCTGCGTAGTAGACTGACCTTGGACTGGCCAACTTGGGCAAAGCAACCCCGTCCCACCCTCTATTATTAGACATGATCTACTAGGAGCACGTGGTGGTGGTCATAGGACTGGGTATGCCTGGCTGGGAGGTGGGATGAGGGGGTATTGCTCTGGGTGTGAATCCATCTGAAGTGCCCTTAACTCTATTGAGCCTGCTGGCTGGCCTTTGCCTCTGGATGTCCCCAGAGGTGTTAGAAAGCTTCCAGCCTGCTCCATCTCAAGGCTGGAGTCCACTTGGCTTTAGGCGGGCCCTTTGGGAGCCTCCAGGGTGGGCCAAGTCTCAGGCCAGCATCACTCAGAAACAGCCGTCCAGGGGCCAGGG
This sequence comes from Cnephaeus nilssonii, assembly GCF_951640355.1. Lineage (NCBI taxonomy): Eukaryota > Metazoa > Chordata > Mammalia > Chiroptera > Vespertilionidae > Cnephaeus > Cnephaeus nilssonii. Next base: position 85,839,193 of record NC_137075.1, on the reverse strand, counting down.
AAGCCAGCCCTGCCCTGTCCACAGCCCTGGGGAAGAGCAGGAGGACCAGGCCCTTGCCCTGGATAAGGGAGGGCACAGAGGCACCTGCTATTCTGGAACTGCCTTTGTCCACACACCCTGTGCCTTGATGTCAGCACAGCATGGGGACCCTTGGCAGGGAGGAACTTCCTTTGGGTGATGTTGGGTACAGAGGAACTTAAACTGCAATAGGGCTCCATGTGAAAAGCAACATGAAAAAGGAGGGAAAGGAGGGCTCAAAAGGCCCCGTAGCATGGGACAGGGCTTCCTTTTAGTCATTATCTCATATCTGCCAAGTGCCAAGCTCTGCGCTGAGGTCTCATGGAGTCTGGGTCTGTAACGCCACCTTTGGAGACACTCTGAGGACTCAACACATGCCATCTAGCTTGTACCTCGAAGAGAGAGCAACTACTGCCAGTGGGGGAAACGGAGGCATGGTGGTCAAGAACCCACAAGGGCCTAACCCTAACTAAGACTCCTAATGCCCACGGTGGCCCCACTGTGATGGATGGATGGAAGGCTGGTACCCTGGGGACAGGGCTCAGTAGGAACAGACATGTGACATGGCTAGGGGGGTAGGGGTGGGGATCAGAAAGATGGTTATGGGAGCCCCCAGGAGGCAGGGGCTGCAAACAAGCTCATGTGCCTGTGGCCACCAGCTGGTGAATTTGTCTACAGGAGTAAAGAAATACCAGTGACCGCTTTTATGCTTCTAAGTTTGCTGTTTATAACTCCCAAGGGAGATTTCTCACGTATGGCCAAAAATAGATCAAAGGAGGATGGTCACAGCAGGTGGGGGAGTGAGTGTCCGCTTTAAAAAACACATTGCTTAATACTGCTCTGTTCCTAGGCCCATGGGAGTCCCATGATAATGACAATGATGAGAGCAATAGCTACCGTTTGCTAAGCACCTACTATGTGTCAGGCACCTGACTCAGTGCTCTACATACATTACCTCACAGCCAAGTGGGCAGATGAGCATTTTGACGCACACACGAAGGGAATACCGATGGATCGCTTGCAGGTTTTCGCAGGTGTTGCATTCTGTCGGCTTTTTCCCTTGATGACCGGCATTGTTTAGTGGGTGCCTCTGTGGGCTGTCAGAGGACTACTGGCCCTGGCCTCGTCCATCTGCAGCCAAGTCCCCGCCAGCTTCACACAGCACTGAGACCAGCCCAGCAGGAGCCTGGCCACGCCCACCAGGAAGCCACCATCCTGGGGCTGCCAGCCCTGTGACCCAGCAACGCCCCTGCTGGGAACCCTCCCAGCTTCCACCTGGGGCTGCTGCAGGGGAGGATCCCAAGGGCCCCTGAGTTCATGGCCATGTTTATTTTGAGTAAAACACGAGGGAAGAAACCAAGGAAAAGGGGCAAAAACAATAAGTTATGAAACCACACATGTTTAAAGAGATGGTCAGACTCTGGTAAGCCACACGCTCTTTCACCTGCGCTGGTGCTTCAGGCACTGGACCCGCGGGATGGCCTGCAGGACCCAAAGGCGGCCAGCGTGCCTGTGGACGCCTCTCCAGAAGGTGGCCTCTGGGGCTTGCTCCGTGCTGACGACGTGACTGGGACGTGTCGCATGAGGGTGGGTGGCCACAAAGATGGGGGAGGCGGGAGGCGATGGGGATGCAGTGGCTACAACTGTGGTGGGTGCTGTGGGTGCACCAGCGAGACAGTGGGGATGGGGCGTAACACAGGGTGTGCGCAGGGCCAGCTGGTTCTTCTTGCCTTGGCTGGATGGCATGATCCCCCAGGCAGAGGGGGGAGTGACGATAGAAGAATATATCTCAAGTGATAGTCACAACACCCCACAAGAAGCTCTCCCCTGAACGAGTTAGGGACAAGGGCCTCTTAGAGAGCGGGGTGTCGCGCACAACTGTACAAGGACGGAGGGTTGTAAACAGGGGCCTCTACCGGGCCAACCCCAGGCTCTGTGGACTTTCTCTCAGGTCCTCCCGTTCACCCACCGAGTCTCCCCGCGGTCGCCCTTCATTGCCCTCGCTCTCTGTCACAGTGACCAACTCTCCCCGCAAGGACACTCTGTCTGTGGATGTGGAGCGCCGCCTCCTGCCCCCGTGGTCCTCGGGCCCAGGCCCTGCGGTGGGAACTGTCAGGAGGACTGCATCAGGCCGGTGAGGCGCTTGCCCGCCAGCGACTTTCCCTGCAGAGACAGGCGACAGAGAGGCACACACAGGTGCACACACACACACACAGACACACACACAGAGGGACAGAGACAGAGAGCCAGACAGGTGAATTAATTGTTGCAGGAGCCATGTTGGCCAAAGGACTTCGCGAACTGACCCCCTCTGATCTCTGGGTTTGGGGGCCTGCACTGGAGACAGTCGGAGCAACCGGGAGTCTGGGCAGGTGCCTCCCTAACCTGCCCAGACTCCTGGTTGCTCCGAATGTCTGCAGTGCAGGCCCTCTGGCACTCTTTTTGAGGTGTGGGAATTCTACTTACCCCAAACCAGGCATTTCAGCTCTAAAGCCGAGTGTCTCTTAATGCCTGTGGGCTGTCCCTGAACTTGATTTTATTTAAGCGAGCAAGGACAAGATGGCTTGGGGAGTAGCAGGATCAGGGAGGGTGGGCTGACCCAAATAGATGGTGGCTCAGCATCTGGGTGGTTGGAAACTAATGAATGAACTAGTAGTCTTAGGAATGCAGAGGACTTAGGAAGCCTGTTTGAAACGCAGGAGAGGCACACAGGCTTTGGGTCCTCTTGATGACCCAGCTCTGGACGATGAGAGTGGCATTCGGTCACGGCTCGGAGAACAGGTGACCATGTGCCACCGTGGGCCTCGGACAGTGCGCTCCTGCCACCTCCTATGCTCTTGGCTCCCTCTTTGCAGTACCCAGGGCCTCACATCAGGAATGCTACATGCCCTTCCTTCCCTTACAACCGATGTAGCAGCTCTTCCTGGAAAGCAAGACAATGAACTGGACTGTGAAGCTGGGCGCATGAGGCACCGAGAGCCTGAGAGAGGCCCATTGCTCACATGCCTGGGAGGAGGTGACGGTGCCCGGTTCCCGCTCCCCTCTTCAGACATCCATAGCATTGGACAGGGGCCTAGAGGAGAGTGTGGCTGGGCCCAGGCCGATTGATCATCATGTCTGAGAAAACACGCAGAACCCATCCTGTTATTGACAGGGTCAGTGACACCATTGCCATCCGCGAAGGGCCGAGTTTGCAAGGGCCAGCAGTTCCTCATGTTCATTTCCAAGTGGGGTACGAGGGCTCAGCTTGTTTGCTGGGCTTGGCTGCGTGTAAGCTGGATGTAATTAAAAAAATTGATCAGGCCTGTGAAGCCTGGTGGGGTACTCAATAAACCTTCTGATTGACAAATTGATGGATAATGGGCGTATCTAACCATCGAACAGCATGGGTTGCGACTACTGGACACAGGACCACGTGTCATCTGGCTCAGCGCTCCACAGAGGGACACGGCAGGGATGGGAGCTCGTCCAGAATTGGCACTGCTCTCTGGGGCTATCCGACAGTGTGCTCTTCCTCCTGCTCTCCCCCTCCTTTCTCTCACCATCATCACTTTCTTTCACTCCTCATTTTCTTTAAAAAATATATTTTTACTGATTTCAGAGAGAAAGGAAGAGGAAGAGAGAGATAGAAATATCAATGATGAGAATCATTGATCAGCTGCCTCCTGCACGGCCCCTACTAGGGCATCGAGCCTGCAACCCAGGCACATGTCCTGACTGGGAATCCAACCCGGGGCCCTTCAGTTATGCTCTATCCACTAGGCAAACGGGCTAGGTCTTTGACTCCTCATTTTCACTAGTAAGACAAACTTTTCATTTTTGCTCCTCTTAAAATCCACACACACACACACACACACATGCACACAATCTCCCCATCAGCAACCTTATCTGAATCTTCAGATATGCCGAACTTCGCCTGCAGCAGGATGCATTTATACTAGGCTAAGGATTTTTAAAGCAGATTTTTTTAAATCCTCGAGGGTTACAATGCCAGTCTTTGCAAATCACTAAAAGCAGGCGGCTATTCCTCTGCGTAGAGTGGGTCAGGTTCAGCACGAGCTGGCGGAAGGCAGAGGCAGGCCTTCAAGGCCTCCCAGCCCTGGATGCTGAGGCACACTCAGCCGCACTCTCCTTGACTGCCCTTTCTTAGACGGAGCTCCAGGCATTTGTCATTCAGTGGGTTCACCTGGGATTGTGCCTTCTCAAAGCAGGCCTGAAGGCAGAAAGCATGGTGTGTGTGTGTGTGTGTGTGTGTGTGTGTGTGTTCCTCTCTGGGGAAATGTGGGGCTGATGAGTCTGGGGACCCTGTGGTCTGAGAGTTCTAACAAACCTCCCCCACCCCGTTGACCCATGTCCATCCCTGCTCATATGAAAGGCACCAAGGAATTTTGCTTTCTTCCTTATCATGCGGTAACCACCCACCAAATACCGCCCCCCCCCCCCCCCGCCCCCCGTTTCCATCCCTTCTCCACCAGGGCCACAAATGACACATTATGTCCCCAGATACATATGTTCCAGTTTTGTCATACACAGCATTCGGGCCTCTGATTTAGCTGGCAGACTTGAGGGGGAAAAAAAAATCACTAAAGCTTCCACATCATAGTCTGTGTCCAGTGGTATGTTAAAAGCCCAGAGACAAAGAAGGTGAGTTACCAGGCATCCAAACCCTCATTACAGCTGCTTCCTCATTATGAGGTCATTTTGGCTGGAGAGAGGGGTCTGTGGGTTGAGGGAGGTTGGAGACTCTGTTTCTGGAGGACTGTGTGACTGTCTATTTGTTTTAGCTGAATTTGACCCTGAGGCCCCTCATCCTCCATATCTCTCAGTTCTATGGAGTGGGCTGGGCTGGGCTTGGAGGCTCTAATTAATCTCTTCCTGCCTCCATCCTGGAGCTCAGGCGCTCTGCTGTGACTCCAAGGACCTGTGGCCAGCCCATCAATCCTGCCCCCCCCCCCCCCCCCCCCGCTTCCCCTCAGCTGCTTCTATTTCTCCCGACTTCAGGGGCAGGGGGTGCAGCTGACCAGCCTAGAGAACACGCAATCCTAGTGGTGCTCTCTGGCATTTCTCTCTCCCTCTCCCCACTCCTACGCGTAGGCATTTGCCAAATGCCAGTTGCTGCTAAAGGAGGTCATGAGGGTTCGGGTTGGCTGCTGGGGGGCGCGGAGGGGGGTGGGACGCAGCTCAGCCCAGCTGCCATCTGTCTTCTACGCAGTGACCTCCCGGGTGAGGCTGGAAGGTGGTTACTCATGCAGGACGCAGGCAGGGCTGGATGCCTGGCCTTGGGCTTCGGGGAAGAAATCCTGCAATCACTCTGGCTCAGCAGCTGCCTCCCTTCTGAAGTGCTGAGATCCCTGCAGTTCCCGGGGATCAAAGTGAAATCTGATGCAGAGGCTACCTGTGTTCAGAGATGAGCTGAATCCCAAGCTGGCTGCGGCTAGGGGCTTGCTGCTCTGCCCAGAGAGAGAGGAGAAGCCCGCCCATGCCCTCCAGGGCTCCTCTTCCTCCTCCAGTTTGGGCGTTTCTGTAGGAAGCACGGAGGAGGGGAGCAGCGATCCTGCCTCTGCCTGCCACCGAGCATAGTCTCGGGGTCTGACTGTGTGATGTTCCTCAGAGCCTGTCAGTTGGGAACGGATGATGGTGCCAGGAAACGGCAGCCAGCTCAGACTGAGGCCTTAGCAGCTGAAGGTGGTGGGAAACGCTATTAGCAGCAGCCTTTGTCCAAGTGGAAAAACATACAGTGATTGAGGACGGAGCCGCGGAAGGTACATTCCAGAGACATCAAAGCTTTGCATACAGACAAAGCGCTGTTCACCTTCGCGACCTTCGTTAAAGTTTAACCCAATGGAATTTGGGATCCTTCAGTTTCATGGACCACAGGCTCACAAACACCCACAGGTTCAGTCCCCGCCCTGGCTCTGTGGCCATCTTGCCGGCTAGAAGCCTGCAAGAAGGTGCTCATGAAACCCTTTGTTTCTCAAAGCAAAGGCACAAAAGGAATGGCTCCCCTTTGGGCAGTGCTTTCAGGAAAATCGACATGCGGATGGGCATGCTGTGGCTCTGGGCATCGCACCTGCAGGTGTCATCAACCAACATGCACGATCCTGGTTACCAGGACCTGTCGCCACTTACCTGGGAGACTGATGCTAAACTCTCTGGCTGGGCAAAGGGCTGTGGCGCAGAGAGTAGCCCTGGGGTCAGAGGGCATATTGGGGGCAGCAGAGCCAAGCGCGAGGGGCTCGGGCAGGACCCTTCTCAACGCTAAGGGGGGTAAAGACATCAGAGCTGCTGATGAGATTCTCTTGCTGATTTGCCCAGATGACCTCAGACCAAAGTTCTAGGTCCACCAGGTCTAAATCCACTCTGCTATGGAGATAGACATCAACGGCGGATGCCTCTGGGGGAGGGACAACATTGACGGGAGTGGGGCCTGAGGGAAGTTTCTGGGGTGATGGGGTATAGGTTACAGATGTGTTCATGTTGCTATATGTAGTTATAATTCAAAAGAAAAAAATTAGAAAAACATCCCAGATATCACATTTTGCTTTGAAATCCCCCACTCCTTACTTTTTCAGTTGCTGTCCCAGTGGCCTTTTGGCGATATTCAATGCTTCCCCCCCGCCTCCCCAGAATAGGAGAAACCCAGGTTCTCCTGTTCAGGGAACTAGAAGTTGCAACAGAAGGCATGCAGCACACTATTTCTAGTCTCCATTGATTCAAACTGGTCACCTTGTTGGGACACACAGGCATTTTCATCTTTGCTAATGAAAAATGGTGTTTTGCTGAACAGGGCTCACCAAGTGACCTCGGCAGACAAGGAGTGGGAGGCCCCAGAGATGAGCTGTCCTCCCAAGGAGACTGAAGGTCATCTAGGAGTAGGGGATGCTGAGGTTTATAAATGATGAGTGTGTGTGCAGTCACAGCGCTGGGGGACTTGCTGAGAGGAGCAGCCAGGAGCCCAAGAGCCAGGTGGACAGGGAAAGCCCTGGCTTGGGTTTGGCAGGAGGGGGAGAAGCCAAGGACCTGCCTAACTTCACCGGTGACTCTCCTGGAGGTGGGTGCCCCTGGTACCCCTTCTCCACTGAGCAAAGCGGAATGATTTCAAAAGGACGTTTAAGGAATTCTGTGGCATCTCCTTTCTCGATGATGTTTAAATCGGGGAAAGAGTGCATTTGCTTGGGATAGTGCAGAGGTCTGAGCAGCTCTGGCAGGGGATGGTAGAGAAATCCATACTCAACACAGAAGAGTTTCAAAAAAACTTTTCACCTCCAGATCTCTTATCCCCCTCTATTGAACTCTGTGAGGCAAGGTGGGCAGATGAAATGGGAAAACAAGGTTATGGGACAAGCCCAAGATTGCCCCCTGCTGACCCACAGCAGAGCGGGGCGAGCAGCCCAAGCAGGGCGAGGGCGTGGGAGGCGGCGAGGCTGCGTCTGGCCTTCCCACTCCACAGCCGTGGGGGCAGGAGCCCCGCAGCCACGTCCACTCCTGGACCCGTGTTACTCCCGGGCCCTCACTCACCAAGCTTTCTGATCTCTCTCTGGAGCTAAAGGGGATTTTATTTGCTTTTAAAATATTCTCTTTCCTTGACTTTTACCAAGTAAGATACCACAAACATAAAACAACCACCAAAAAAAAAAAAAAAAAAAATCAAGAGTAGGTGAAAATTTAATTAATTTTAAAAAGTTCACTGGCTGAAGAGTTAACATACATTCGTGTACATTTGAACCTGTTTAAAAAAATAAGGACTATGATTAAAATAAAATAACAGATTCTTTCACAACAACCCACTATCTTATGTATAGTATAGTGTTTGTAGACAACCAGGTTTGGCCACATAAACGAGCAGGTTTTCCCCATTCTGTGGAACCTGCCAGCAATCACGTCTTCTGAAAGCAATTCTCACAAAATGTCACTGGGACCACAGCAGGTTCAGACACCTGATTCTAGCCTGCGTTGTCAATGCTCGGTGCTTTTTATTCCTTCGAAAATTTTTAATTTAGAAAAGGTGAGCTGCCAGCCCTCCTGCCTGTCCCGTGGTCTCCCAGGGATGCTCTCTGTGAATTTCTTATTCCTGCTCCACGGGGCGGCACTGATACCCCATGGACCCTCCCTTCTCAAGTGCCCTCCTCTTCAACTCGCCCAGACCTTGGTGGTGGCAGGTGGGGATGGTCTCATTCCCGGGGACACAAGTTAGCTGTGAGGACAGCTACTGACAGTCACCATTGGTTGAGCATTGAGCAGCTATTATGTGTCAAGCACTTTAGACCCGTGGTTGGCAAACTGCGGCTCGCGAGCCACATGCGGCTCTTTGGCCCCTTGAGTGTGGCTCTTCCACAAAATACCACGGCCTGGGCGAGTCTATTTTGAACAAGTGGCGTTAGAAGAAGTTTAAGTTTAAAAAATTTGGCTCGCAAAAGAAATTTCAATCGTTGTACTGTTGATATTTGGCTCTGTTGACCAATGAGTTTGCCGGCCACTGCTCTAGACATTTCGGACACCTGTGCTAATGTCCACACCAGCCTTGCCACTTAGGCATTACATTACCCCCCCACCCCCCACTGGACAGATGAGGCCACAGGCTCAACTAGAGCTTGAGCCGCCTTCCTGAGAGCATACAGCTAGTCAGAGGCAGGGCTGAGTGGGCCGGCCTTCACAACGCACAGGCCTTCTACTTGGTAGTTACCATCACTCTCAAAGAGGAGGCAGATGGAAATGCTCAGGGAGCAAGGATTCCTCCATGTCCACCCACACCACACCAGTGGTGGCTGCTGCACGGCCAGGGGGAGCCGCCACTTTGTACTTTGTGGCCTGTGTTGTTGGTGCCAGTGCCTCTGGGATCGCCACAGCCAGTGTTCCAGGGAGGAGAGAAGCAGATGCGATGTGTACCTCTCTCAGGAGGGGCAGCCAGAGCTGCTTTACTCCAGTGAGGAACCAGTGCATACATTGGGGTGTCCTGGTTGGTTGGAGCATCATCCGGTACCCCAAAAGGTCACGGGTTCTATGTCCAGTTAGGGCACATACTCAGCTTGTGGTTTGATCCCCGGTTGGGATGCATATGGGAGGCAACTGATTGATGTTTCTCTCTCTCTCTCTTTCTTTTTTTTTTTTCTCTCTCTCTCTCCTCTCTCCTTCTGTCTCCCTCTCTCTTGTTCTCATCCTTCCTCTCACATTACAAGTCAATGAAAACATATCCTCATGTGATAATTAAAAAAAAAAAAAAAAAGCTTGAGCTCTTCAGCAAAATTTAAGAAATCAGGTGTCCCAACCAGGCTGGAGACGTCCTCCCTGGGTGGCGTTCCTGGCACCTCTGACCTCTGCCTCCCATCACACTCATCCCTTACAGGGCTCTTTGCACAGGCCAGCCTCTGCCTGCTAGTTTTGGTGGGCGGTGGGAGACCTCCCTCCTGGGACAGATCTGGAACCAGGCGGGCATGCCAGGAGTGCCAAGCCTCAGCAGCTGTGCCCTACACTGGTGGCACAGTGCCCAGGCCCAGACGCCCGGGCCTCCTTTCCAAGTTGTGCATTCCCACTTTCCTGTTGCTGTTTCTCGTGGTGCAGGAGAAATGCCCCCTTGTTGCTACCGGATCTCTAGCTCCTTCCTCTAGTTCTGACTGAGCAGGCAGGTGCTCAGCTTGCAGGAAGTCCTTGGACTCAGGAGGAGTGGAGCGTAGGCGGGCAGGCCCCTCACAGGCGCCCTCAGTAGCACGCCTTCCGCTAGCCTGTGCAATGCCTGCCTCGTCCTCTCTTCCTCCGCACATGCACTTGGCATCTTAGCTCTGGTTCACTCCAAATTAGGCAAAGGTCAAAACGCGCAAGGAAACAGGGACTTTGTTGCTATTGGCAACAACTTGATGCTACCTTTTTCCAACGAGGAAGTTCAAGTGATCCCTGACTAAGGCTACAGCGGGGAGTGCTGCTGGAGTTTAGTGGAGGAGACAGCAGTGTGTGATTCTCCCGAGGACCACGAGGACTCTAAATCCACCCTCCTCGGGGCACCTCTCATCTCCTGCAAACACATCCACCCAAATCATGTCCACTGGCTGGGTCCTTGGTTGGGCCGGCTGCCAAGGCGAGCACTGGAGGCACAGGCAGTCAACATGCTGGCTGCCCCGCAACCCCCTCCCCTCTTTCCATGAACGTCCATGTCCATCTGGACACATGTGCAAAGAGGGCAGGCTCCTCTCTCTTTCCTCCCTGCCACCAGGAATGCAGCTCGGCAGCCTTTGTCAGACATGTATTTCTAATGAAAAGGTGCAGCAGGGGACGGGTCAAGCAGCATTTTCCAAGAGACCTCTGGATAGAGACTTGGCTGATGGAATTCCTAGCCACAGGGAGCCTTCCTGCTTCCCGACAGACCCTTTGCACGTGGCGCTGTGGCACTTTTGGTCCCTGGGGGACAGGGGGTGGGTGGCTGTCCAGGCTTCTCCCCTGTGGAGGGGCAGGCCGAGCTGCCTTCCTCCAATTAGAACCAGCTCTATAGCACGTGACTGCCAGTTTCCCGCTGGACTTGGCCGCGGGCCAGGGAGGGTAGGAAGCTGTGACCATTGTGGAAGCCTAAGGATGCTGCTGTGGGCTTCAAAGCATCTTCACAGGGGTGGGCATTTCTGTCTTGTCCTGCGTGGGGTCCAGGAGGAGCGAGTCCAAGGATCAACACCTAAAGGCGTTATTTGGGCATTGCCTCTGGGACAAGGGACTCAACGTCCTTTCGGGACCCCTCAGCTGCTGGTTGAAATACTATGGGTGCATAAAAAAACGGGCAGGGAAAACCGGACACCCAGAAACGGGTGCCGCCGACTGTCCAGGGAGCGAGGGTGTGAAAGCAGGAGGGGTGGCCAGGACAGACAGAGTCACCTCTTCAGACGCCTGCAGCACCTCCTGTGCAGAAGGGTCCCAGAGGAGGTTAGAGAGTGCGCACGCCGGGGTCACTCACCCACTGCTGGAAGGAAGCCACCTCGGGGGTGAAACGCAGCGGCCATTCTGACTCTGCGCCAGCAGCACTGGGCAAGTGTGTGTTTAGGAAGGGAAGCGAAGAATAACTTATCCAGCTGCAACCAGGAAGACCTGCGGCTTTAGGGGAGCCCCGGCCCAGGCAGCGCACACTGCGGCGGGCATGCGGTCGGCGGCATGCGGTCAGGCGCAGGCGACATGCAGGTCTGCAGCGTATGTCACACACGCACCATACACCGAACATGGAGGCGCCTCTGAGGCAGGCAGCACAGGCACCATGTATGCAGCGGTCACATTTCCATGCGCACGTGTTTGCACCGCAGCCACGCACATAAGCATCTCATGCAAGGTGCTCGATTGGCTGTCAAGCTTAACATCAGGCTCGTACGATGCCAATCTCCGACAAACACTGCGGACTTACAGCATTTCCCTTAAGGCACATACAGGAAACCTGAATTCCCCCAGGAAGGGGCCATTTGTGTCGGGGAAACGGCCTCTCAGCTTCTGTTTCTGTCAATCCTACGAGCAGGAGGAGCGCACCCCAGGGTCTGGTTTACTGGGATTTCAAAGCACCCCGTCACCTGCTCCCGATGCCTCCCACAGCCCCACCTTGTAGGACGCGGGTAAGAAATAGGAGCCGTTGTCCGCCTGGCAGATAGAGCACGCGGGCTTGGACAGGCTGCCTGGCTCAGGGCGGCCCCAGGCGGGCAGCGAGCTGGGGGAGATGGTCTCTGGGAAGAGGCTCCTGGGTGCCCAGCGCTACATCTGGAGGGTGGATTTCATGCTCCTGCCGTGGGGAGACCTATGCCTGACCTGTGTCTGGAAGCGGGAGGCATCTTGGGGCCCTGCGCCCCAGTGGGGCGGCCATGCCAGATCCTGACAATGTATGCGACGTTCCCAGTGGCTCTCCACACAGCTCTCGGGAGGTACTTAGGGGACCCAGGAAATCGGCCGCAGGGCTGAGGCCGGCCTGCCGGGCACCACAGTCCCTCCATTCCCGGGGAAAGCAGAGAAAGCGGCTCTCCGGGTCAGGTTACAAATAAGCCCACAAAAATAGCTCGTACTTATTGAGCGGTGCATGGAGCTGGTCGCTGTAATAAACAAATGTGCTTGGCACGCATTGTCATAGATGAGATACCCACTGCCCATCTTTAACTACAAAGTAAACAGTGATACCTACCTCGCAGAATACTGTTGGAAATTAAAAAAGGTCATAAGAGCTAAGCATGGGCTGCAGATGATCATAATAACGAAAATCCTATATAATAAAAGGCTAATATGCAAATTGACCGAATGGCAGAACAACTGGTTGCCATGACACTCACGGACCGCCAGGGGGGCAGACGCTCAATGCAGGAGCTGCCCCCTGGTGGTCAGTGTGCTCCCACAGGGGGAGCGCCCTTCAGCCAGGAGCCCTGAACCAGGCTCACAGCTGACGAGCGCAGCGGCAGTGGCGGGAGCCTCTCCTGCCTCCGCGGCATCCCCCAAGGGCTCCTGGACTGCGAGAGGGTGCAGGCCAGGATGAGGGACCCCTTCGCGTGCATGAATTTCATGCACTGGGCCTCTAGTAATAATATAAGGAACTATGTCTGAGCACACGCACGGCAAACACTGTGCTAAGCACCTCATGTATTTCCCCCACCTAATCATTTCCTCGTCTCTCTCCTGTACAGAGGAGGGAACTGAGCCGCCTCAGTCACCCAGCTGAGTGGTAGGGCCGGAGTAGAACCAAAGTCCCTCTCAGGCCAAGCCCCACATGATGCCAATGCCCACAGTATGTAACACGACGAGCCCCCAAGAAATGAAAGCCACTCCTCATTTAATGCCAACAGCCACTCGGTGCAGTATGCTTTCTTATACCCACTGAGCAGCTGAGCAACTCACCGGGGTCTTACTCCCGCATCAGGGGGAGGGATGGGGTGCAACTGGGGCTTCCGCCTCAAACTAGCCCACTTCTCTACCTTCTGGTGGGCGCGGAAGGGACACTGTGTCCCATGGGCAAAGCCAGCAGGTCATCTGCAGTCGGGGTGAGAAGCCGTTGGGGGGAATGTTGCTGCCAGGTTTTGGACAACATTAACCCCGGCTGGTTGGTGGTGCTCAGTCACCCCACATGGCTGGCTACTGACAGGTTCAGGCCAGGCTGGACGGCTCAGGACAGGCAGCCGGGAGGGGCCAATGGGAGCTTCTCTAACACACTCCTGCCAGGGCGAGAGGCACCTCGCTGTGCGTCAGCAGCGTGTCCTGGCAGGAGGGAGAGGAAGGGGCCTGTCACCCAACCTGAGCGAAGCACCCCACCACCCCACCTGCACCCCGTCCTGGTGACCCTTCTCAGAACGCCCTGTAGGTCTAGAAACAGCAGGAAAGCTCGGATTGAGGGCTCGCACAGGGTGGGCTCTGCAGCCGTGTCATTACCAAGGAAACCTCCTCGCAGCATGACCGCTGGACGGTGATGGCTCACAGATGCTAACGACAGACTCCTCTCCACCTTAAGAATTATGCCCGACGTGGCGCGGCCTCTGTCCTCCAGGCGCGAGGACCCGTCAGAAGGTCCCCATGGGCTGCTGCAGGGTTGCTGCAGGTGACAAGGGTGGGCTGAGGTTTTCACTGGCTGCTCCATCTCCACGTCCCAACGTCACCTGCGAGGTGGCAAGGCCAGGCCCTCGAGCCTCGCTCGATGGGGATCAGCTGCACCGTGCTCTTGGTGCAAAGGAGGAGGGTCTTCAGCCCTGTGGGAAAGTATGGGTGTCCCCTGGCTCCCCATTTCTCTCTCCCCTGCCTCTCCTGTTGAGGCACCAGTCATGCCTCACCGAGTTTTAAAGGAGCATTGGAGGCGATATAGTAACAATCTATTCTGGGTTTGCTTTAGCTTTAAAAAATGTCCTATTAAAACTTCACTACTTTACCCGGATCGCCATGTTTAATGAGAGGCCTCAAAGAATTTGAAAGCAAAAGATGAGGAGAGGAAAGAGCCATAAGCTATAATCACCATAACGATTCAGTCCCATGATGAGCTGAAAGCAGCCCTGGCGCAGCCCGGGGACAGGGAGAGTCTTTGAACGGGGCTGGTCCTCAGGAGGCTGGAGAGAGCCCTTCCTTCCCCTGCGCTGGGCTGAGGAGGAGCCTCCAGGCAGGGCCGGGGGAGGGCCCGGGAGGCAGCGTCCCCACAGTCTGGGGCCTCGGGGCACGTTCTGCCCCTGGCCAGGCAGAGGCTTTCGGTGGCAACTTGCCCACCTGAAATGTGCAGCTGGCTTTATCATCTGTTCTGCTTTCAACAAAATACCTCTTCTGGGTGGGAATAATGGCAGGCCAAGCTTTCTCCAACGCAGAGCCAGGGTGCCCTCCGTGCATGCCCACCCAGCTGTGCTCCGCCTGACTGCCCTCGGCCGCTCAGCTTCCCTGCGCCAGCGGGCGCCCGTGCCCTCTGCTCACTGACCTCCCTGGGGCATCCAGGGCCGAGGCGAGCCCTGTTGCCCAGGGCTCAGCTGCAGCAGCAGCAGCAGCAGCAGCAGCAGCAGCAGCAGCAGCAGCAGCAGCAATTGCCTTGAAAAACAAACAACCCTGCACACAAAAGCCTCCAGAAGGCAAGGGTGACATGGGGAGGGCAGCAATCCCACTTCCGGAGAGCCGCCCTTGCTCTCAGGGTGTCGCCATCTGGCTTTTTCACCCTCAAGGCAGAGGCTGACCCGACTCCTGGATCCCTCTCCTCCAGTCGCAGCAAACTCCCTCCATAGGATCCATTCTTTTCCGCGGCTTATTCATAAACCACAGAATAAAATGCAGCAGGACCCACTGAACAGACGCTGCATCGGAGGATTCCAGATGGAAGAAATGCTGGAATCCAACGTGGAACCTACTCTGCAGTACACTTGGCCATTCAGCTGGAGTGTTTCCAGGGAGCTCACTGTTCCTTGAGGTGACACGTTCCATTGCTGGGAAGTTGCTACTGTTAGACTATGCTGCAGTACAGTGACCCTCCCCATACCTTTTCCCCATTTATTCTAGCTTTGTTTGGAACAATACAGAAATGTCCACTCACTCTGGAAGACAAATAGGTATGTCTCACGGTGGTTATCGAGTCTCTTTAGGGCAGTGATGGGCAACCTTTTGAGCTTGGTGTGTCAAACTTCGCCAAAAAACTGAGCATAACTCGGGTAGTGTGTCACTTTGAGGAAAAAACTAACTCCAAGACTCTAGTCGCAAATGTTTCATCCTCGGCATGCGGCTGCGTGTCATCAGAAATGGCTACGCGTGTCAGTGCTGACACGCGTGTCATAGGTTCGCCATCACTGCTTTAGGGGCTAAACATCTTTTCTACTTCACTCTCAGCTGACATGGCTTCCAGAAGCCCCAGTTATTCCTTCTGAACTTTTCTAGATTGTTAAAGTTCTTGATAAAATGTGGGGGCTTAGAACCCAGACTCAACACGGTCTAGAGCAGCACAGAGGGCAGTGAATCGCTTCTGTCTTCTGACCACGCCCCATTTGTCACTGCAGCCTAAAGTTGTTTTTTAAAAAAATGGCTGCATCCTGCTTTTGCTTACATTAAGCACACAGTCAACTACAACCCCAGAATTTCCTTTTTGACTTGACTTTCAGTGAAAAATTCAAATGCCATCCTCTAGTCGTGAATTCTTTTTTAACATAAATTTTATCTGGTTAAATTTTATCTAGTTGTTTGTGACCCATTATCCCACCTGAGGGAGAAACTTTTCAAATATAATTTCATTATCTGCCAAATGAGCAAAACCTTCCAGGTTTGGGTCTTTGAATAGGATTGGCATGTTTGTCTCTTCATCCAAGTCATCAAAAAGGACATTGGATAGGACAGGGCTGTGGCTGGACCCTTGTGGCTGCAACAGAAGTTATCTTTCCTGTTGATATAGATCTACTAGAGGCCCGGTGCACAAAATTCGTGCATGGGTAGGGTCCCTAGGCCTGGCTGGCGATCGGGGCTGATTGGGGCCTTCTGGCCACTGGCCGGGGCTTCCCTTCATTCTGTGCCACCCCCTGGTGGTCAGCGCACGTCATAGCAAGCAATCAGTCTCCCAGTTAAGGACAATTTGCATATTAGGCTTTTATATATATACTAGAGGCCCAATGCACGAAATTCATGCAAGGGGCTTGGCCCTCACAGTCACAGCAGCTTGCCTCAGCCCTTGCAGCCCTGGCTTCGTCCAAAAGGTCGTCTGGTCTAATTAGCATATTATGCTTTTATTATTATAGATAGGTGGATTTACCCTCTTACTAGCCATTGAGACACTGTGGATATATTGTTTTACCTACTTATGGGCAAACACAGGGGGAGTAGATTGGCAGGGAGAGGGACAGAAATGGACATTATTTTCAACCTCAGTGGACTAATAGCAGGTCACAAATAGTTTCTGGAGGAGAGGACGTCATTATGTTAGTCATCCTTCTATAGTAAGCCAGGCTGATAGGAGGGTGTGGGGAGTTCCTGCCAGATATCACACAGGCCAGACCATCCCTGCTTGGGGCTGTGGTGCCATTGCTCAGGCCAAAGTGATTTGACCGTGACTCAGGGCCATGGAGGAACCGCTGCCATTTGGCCCCTGCCACCGCAATACAGTCCCAACCCTGTCCACCCTCCCTCCACCCTGCAACCGCTGAACAAACACCCAAGGGCCTTTCTCTCCTTGTCCTTGGGGGAACCTCACTAGACTGAAAACTCATTGTCCTACTTGCCATTCTGCTTCATAGCAACGTTTTACAGATCGTTTCTGTGTACGGATTTGTATCCGCCCTCCTTCCAGAATGCCATGCTCCCCAAACTCCATTACAACCCAAGATACTCATTTGCTGCTTAAAAAAGGGGACACTGCCAAGTGGTTTTCCCAGGAGCTCATTTCGGGGGGATGCGGTGGAGGTCTCACTTCTCAGCCTTCCAAGTCCTTAGTCCTGAAGCTCTCTGACCTCTCACTCTCCAGTCGGGCACAGGCGCAGTTGGGTTCCTGACCTTGTCTGTGGCAGCTTCGTCCCCTCCCTAGGTTCCTGCTGTTCTGCGGCCTAACTCCTGGAGGTTTCGCTCTCCTGCCCTCTAGGTGGTGCCACTGCCCCCCTGACAGGACAGAGGGGCCTCCTCCCTCCTGTCCCCGAGTGGTCTTCACGTCCTGCTGTCCATGCTGTGGAGGGCCCTGCAGTCACCTTCACTCTCTGTCTTCTCACTGGACAGATGGGAGGCCGGAGCTGTCAGAAGTCTGACTGGATGAGTGACAAGGGACAGGCTGAAAGCTCCTTCTAGAAGGATGCCTTTCCTGAGTGGGGGATGGGAGGAGGGCTCTGTGGTGGCAAAGGGCTGCAGGTCACCTCCCGAAATAGATTCCCGCCTGGCACGCACACACAGTGTGCCCCAGCCTGCCTTGCGGAGACGGGCAGGGGATGCGATTGGATCCGAATCAGTGGCTGTAAACACACAGCTGTGCCTTTCTGCCTCAGAGGACTTGGGTTTGCACTTGACTGCTCGCACTCGGGGTCAGGGGAAGGCAGGAGGGGCCTGGGTGGGGGAGAGGCAGGGAGGGGCCAGAAGAACCTTGCTCTTCCCGTGTCCCCACGTGTGGGGGCTGTCACGCTGTGCTTTTTCTCTAAGTGGCACTCCACAGGGAGGGCGTTTTTGCTGCTTTTGGTTGACATGTTGAAGCATCAACTGAAACAGCTGGTGGGGGGAAGGAGGGACGTCGGTCCTTGTTCTAAAAAAGTGGCAGGGCCCAGGGCTGAGCTACTCACAAATGACAATCTCTGACCCTTTTTGATAAGTAAAAACCTCACTCCTCCCCAGAGTTTCAGAAGAAGCCTCCATCCCCCACCACATTGAATCACTTCATTGTTTTGTCTTCTCTGTATCCACCAGCCACGCTGATTCAGTTGTCTTACATTTAATAGTTTGTTTATAGAAAATAGACATTTTCATTTTTTTAGCTACAAAATTATATATATTATTAAAATATATATATATATATATATATATATATATATATATATATATTCTTTCATTGATTTCAGAGAGGAAGGGAGAGGGAGAGAGAGAAACATCAACTATGAGAATCATTGATTGGCTGCCTCCTATATGGCCCACTCTGGGGATTAAGCCCACACTGGGCATGTGCCCTGACCTCCTGGTTGGCCGACGCTCAACCACAGAGCCATACTAGATGGGCCAAAATTAGAATATTAAATATACTTTTTCAGCTTTACTTGGAGCCAAGATGGAGAGGGCGGGTAGGGACCAGGGAGACCTAACCCACCACTGACTGTGGGCAGGGTTACAGGGGCTCTGGGCCCTCATTTTGTCCAGTTCTAAGAGAGGACAGTGCGTGACAAGCTGGCCCAGAGGTCTCCAGGGAACGGGAAAGTGCGGTGGCAGGTGAGCAGCAGAGTGACTCTGAGGTCCTCAAATGCTCACTTTCACTCCTTTCTATGCCCCACAATGCACTGTGAGGCGGCAGCACCCACACTGGAGCCCACTCCTCTGCCCGGCTGACCTCGCCCCCCACCACCGACACACCCGGCTGGTTGTCCATCTCAGGAGGCAGGGGACTGCAGAACTGGCAGTTGCCCTCCTGGGGTCACAGTGTGAGAGGGAGCCCTGGGCAATGCAGGGAGCGAGCCTGTGGCTTAGGCAGCCTGCGGCACTCTCGGTTCTGGCTCTTTATCCTCCAATCCTGTCAAAAAATTTTAAATACACACCCAACTCAATGCTCTCCATGGCTTATTTCCAGGCCTCAAAGGCTGCAGCCACTTCCCAGGCAGGAAGGCAGCTCCTCTCTCATTCAGAGAATGACTAGCACAGCAGGAAAGTCAGATGGAGATCAGGAGAAATCTCAGGATGGAGAGAAGCACGGACCTGAAGACACTACCAGCTGGAAAAGTCCATGCAGATGATCTAGCCCAAGCCATTGTACAGAGAAGACCATGCTCAGAGAGGGCTAGTGATTTGCCTGAGGCCACACAGCTCGTAGGAACCATTCTGCGTGGGGGCTGCTGAGGAGTTTCACGGAGTCCTAGGAGAAGTCCTCACTGTCCCAAAGAGGAAGCTTTTCATGCAATCCCTCCCAAATACCGCTATGGAAGTCCACCTCCATCGGCAGGCAGGTGGGGTTTCACTACCGCTGGATCTTGGGTCTCTGATATGGGAGATGCTGGCCATTGAGTCTGTGACCCAGTGGTTCCCAAGGGGCCGAAGGACTGTTTGCAATCAAGACCAACCCTGTGTAAAGAATTTTAGCCAGCTGTCCCTTGCTAAAGGCTGGAAAGTAATTTTTCAACTGTGGTCGAAGCCCTCTGGAGCCTCTGCTGGGTCTAGATTTGCAAACTCATTCCACCCGAGTGCATGCTGTCCCCACGACTGGCTGAGGGGGAGGGGAAAGCAACCTCCTCCGGGAGGGAGCTGCTGATGCCAGGTTGGCTGAACACCCTGGGCATCTGCCCTCTGCCTTGCCTGCCAGGGGCCTCGGTCATCCACTTCTGGCTCAGCACCTGGGCCTGGAGCAGGGGTTTCTTCCTGCAGAGCTACCTGGGAGGGGTGGGGGAGGGGATGAGCTGCTGGCTTTTTAGTTCTCATTAGCTTTTCCTTGGCTTTAGCTGGGGAGGGAGGAAAGGGCAGGTGGGGAGGGGGAGGGGGAGGGGGAGGGTGGGTGACAGTTGGCTCCCAGAGCTTCCTGATCTCCATCTGACTTTCCTGCTGCATTCCTTGGCAGGCAGGACAGAAAGGCCTGTTGCCGAGATGCCACTGGGCACATACGAAGGCTCCCTCAGCCCCCCGCCCTTGCTGTTTCAAGTCCAAGGAGCACCTTGACAAAGCTCAACTGTGACGTTCTCTTAGGAAGGGGTGACCTGGTCCTGGTCGTCATCTCCACCCTCCTCTGTGGCCTCCTGTGTGGGCCCATGTCCCATCTTTGGAGCCCAAGGTTACAGCTGATGAGGCTCTCAAGAGGGTAGCTGAGGATTCGACTGAGTTCCCAGGCCAAGGTGTCCAGGGAGGCTAATGCCAGCGTCACTTGGAGCTGCCACTTCTCCTAATTTAAGTGCCATCACTCTGAGGAACTGCACCTAAGGAGCAGGGGAGTTTCTCTAGCTTCTCCTCCCCAAGCTGATGGCTTTGGCCACCTTCCCCTGAAGAGACAATCTAATCACTACTCTTGAGTCTTGGCTAACGGCCCTTTGCATCCTCTTGCCTCCTCCCATCTGTCCCCCTGGTCCTCTATGTCAGAGTCAGCTCCTGGGAGGCCTGCCCCACTCTGTGGTAGACCCTGAAGTAATGAGTATGCCTAAGAGAGAACGGGGAGGGTGAGCCCTGCAGCTCTGGTCACCCTCACATCTGTCAACTGCAAAATCAGGAAGACGGCAGGGAATGGCAGGCTGGTTGGCGCTGAGTGGCAGGAAGTGGTCTTTAGTTTGAGAACCTTCCTCCTCCCCCCGTCAGTAATGCCTCGGACTTCCCACCAAATAACCCGAAAGAAGATGGCTGGTGAGGCTAAAGTAACCACAGTGGTGGGCCAGATGTTTCCTACTGTGGCTCTCATATTTTATAGCCACTGTGAAAGGAAGCTTCCTGCAGACAGGGCCAGGGAGAGACAGGCTCCATTCATTTGACGGGAGGCCATGTCTGGGGTTGCCTTTGAGAAGCTGCCATGTGTTATGGTTCTTCCTGAGATGGGTGTTTCCCGGACCAGGACCGCCATGGTCCTGTTTCTGTTTCTGATAGAGCTGCAATATGGGCTAGTTGCGCCATGCCACGACTTTCAGTTATGTTTGGTTCTGAACCTGGGTCTTCCCTGTCAAGTAAGCAGGGCTTTGCACAGGCTTGGTGGTCCCAGTCGCCAAAACCACACAATGCTTGGCCCAGCCTATCCCCAGACATTGGCCTTGTATATTCAAGGTCTGGGTGACTCAGAAGGAAACTTCTATTGGAAGGAGAAGCTCACACAGAACTGCCTCTTTTGGGGGTTGCAAGGCCCCTTCTGCACACAAAGGAGCATGGCCCTAGCGGCACCCATGAACTGCATTAGACAGCCCTCCAGGATCTCATGTAAAAGGGGGCATCTGCACCTTCAACAGGTAATCCCTCTGTTCAAGATACACCTGAGACTTGGAAAGAACAATTTGCTTTCTCCAAATGTCCCTCCTTTTCCAAGAAAAGAAAGGACATTGGCATGGGAGAAATTTGGATTCAGATTTCAGTCGTGATAAGAAGCTAGTTGACTGAGCTAACCAACCACCAAGACCAACATTTCTTGCTACCAATTAGTCCTAAATAGCAGCTGGTCTCATATCCTTGATCCATGAGCCGCCCAGCTTCACGCCCTCATTTTCCCATTATTAGCCCTAGGACATGGATGGTCTTTCCATACATCTTTCCCAGCACCGTGACAATGGTATTGAACTAGCCTTTCATTGAGTTTTATAGTTCACAGTATGTAGCAGATGAAATATTCAGGTAGACCCCCTTTTATAGAAATCAAGCACAGGCATATTGGCTGATTAGAACCCTGGGCTGTTGAGACCAAGTTCTTGGGATCCAGCCTCAAATACCCTGAGAGTTGCCATTGTTCTATGGCCACGGGCTGTTCCCTCAAACTCAGCCGCCTCTCGTGGGGATGAGGTGTCATCCCTAAAGCACAAGGAGCATGGATGGATTAGTGCAAATCCATCTCCATTTCCACCACTGGAACTAAAGCGCCAGAACGCACCACACACTAAAGTCTTCATAAAAGAACAGCAGGAAATTTAGGATTTTTTTTTTTTAAGTTTGGGCCTTTTATCATATAGATGCTAAAAGTTTCAAGCGTTTGGGAATTCTCCTTCAGCCGGCCCTGAAGACACCTCTATAAAATCTCCCCTGTGCACACTCCAGACGCTGGGAAGGTGTCTGGTGCTTTCTCATTCCAAACGCTTTGTTAACCGACCTTGGAGGCCCACTGAACCAACACCACTTCTGGGATGAAGGGACATCGATCAATGCTCTTCCCAGAGCTTCTGCGAGATTATTCTCGCCTTTCCTGATACCCACTTCTCATGCAAAGCAGCCTGGAGATCTTTGGATGTCTTGTCTTAATACCGGTCTTCCTCTCTCACACCTTTGGCTCCTGCGGTCAACCTGGAGGGCCTCCATGGGGCTCTGGGGATTCTGCCTTCCCAGTCTCCACTGACAGTCCAAGTTGCCTTATAGTATACTCAGGGCCTGTCCACAAAATCCCTAAGTATCCTCTGCCCACACACCCTGGCTCAAAAGAGACGGAGAGGAATAGGTTCCTACCATTCTCTATCAGGCCGCGCCTTAGACAGCCTGTGGCACCTTTTTTATTTTCCTGTTAATCCTCACCTGAGGATATTTTTCCATTGATTTTTAGGGAGAGTGGAAGAGAGAGGGAAAGACAAAGAGAAATATCGATGTGAGAGAAACACATCGATTGGTTGCCTCCTGCATGAGCCCTGACCAGGGCCCGGGCCGGGGAGGAGACTGCAACCAAGGTACATGTCCTTGATCGGAATCCAACCTGGGACCCTTTTGTCTGCAGACCGACACTCTATCCACTGAGCCAAACTGGGGTGTGAAATCACATGGCTGTGGCAAGCCAGCCATGAAGACAGACAGGGGACCAGCAGGCCTCACATTCTGTAAGTTCTGACTTTTCAGGAGGAAAGACCATAGAGAGGGAGACCAAAGAAGAGAAAAGATGAGCACCCATATTTTAATTGTCATCTACTAGGGCCACTATGATGTTTACATCTAGCAAATTCAAAATAATGTTTAAATTCAGCTAACGTGCCTCTAGTTTCACCGAGGTAAACAACTAGGTTGCTTTCAACCCAGAATTCTTAGATTTTATGCTAAAAGGATGAAGTAAAGATGCTAATCACGCAGTTGTCAGGTTTTACAAGGACTTCTCTCTTCAACAGAGAGGGGAAAAGGCAAATGGGCATCAGAGGGCTCTACCCTTGGGAAGAGAAGAGTGGCCAGTTCCATTTGTGGGATCCCTGCTCCCGGCTGCCACGCTGGTTCCCTCTGGTTTGATATTAACAGCGCAGGCTGGGGCCCAGGCACTCAGCTGCTTGTAAGTGAATGACAGGTAAGTGAATGAGTGGGACTGATTCTGTGCACCAAGTCCCATGCCCAGATCTTACAGAGAACGGCCTGGAAAGGAGAGAAGGGTCTGTGCTGTTCTATAGACCATAGAACCGAATCTCCGCTGTGCACCATGGGAAGACTATTCCTTCTGCACTCTCACCTGTTACCATGGGGTCTCCTATGTGCCACTGCAACAATCTCTACCTCATCTAAACTCAGTGCGCATGGGGTAAGGCCTCTTCCTTACAGCAACGGTGAACCTGCAGCCCATCGTGACTCCCTCAAGGCCTTGTCCCTGGGAGTGCAGGGACAGAAAAGGGACCTGCTTTCCCCCCTCCTCCCCCAGGGCCACCTGCTTTCTTCGCCCTGTCACACTACGCACATGAGGCTGACGAGGACTGTAAGTCATGCAGAGGCCACTAACACACGCCAGCTAGCCCACATCGCCAGAACCCATGCAGCACGGCCACCTCCTGCGCACACGAAAGCCGCCTACACAGCAGCAGCAGCTCGCGGCCCGCTCCCGCGGGCCTGCCGGCGTTCACAGAGGGAAATTTGGAATGTTTTTATAGATGAGCTACGGTTCCGAGCCAATTTATTTCGTGAGACAGTTCGATGGCCTTCTCCCTGGGCTGCTGCAGAAGATGCACAAACCGCGCAGCCCCCAGGGCGGCGGGCAGGTCCTTTCTCCTCGGAGCCCTGCACGGAAGGTCAAATGCGAAGCTCGAGGCTGGCGGTCGGGTGTGCACCTTCTGCAGAGGGAGCCGCTGGGTCTTTTGCAAATCCATCCCTAGAAGTGAAGCTGCAGACACTTGCAAAAGAAAAGGGATGTGTTGAGGGGGAAAGCACTGGACTCCCTCCCACCCCAGAGGGAAGGACAACATAAAAGAACTGAGAAAACCAAAGGCACGTGAGGGAACAAAACCGGCTGAACTTACCACACTGCGAGTGAACTTTTCTAAGGAAGTTCTACGACCTTGCTCACTTTCTGGCTTTAGGAAAAACAAACAAAGAAAAAAAAAAGGTAGGGAGAAAAATACAGAAAAAAAAAAATCTTCAGCTTACACGTGGTTTCCAAACAGCACAGCGGCAACTAATGGACAGAAAGCGAAACAGGGCGCAGAAACGGGAAGAGAGAAGCAGCCAGCGCTGTGTGCGGGGGTCAGTGGGGCAGACAGGAAACAGAAGCCCCGGGAGATGCTGCTCCTTGGAGCAGGGAGGGGAGAGAGTGTGGGCCTCCAGGGCTCATTAAACTTCCTCGGGGCTCAGTAGGAGCCACAGCAGCTCTGCAGCCCCCAGGCAGCAGTTGGGGCTGTCTGCTCACTGCTTTCCATTGGCACTGCCCATGTGCAGGAGAGGGAAGGGGGAGACAAGTGGGGACATAGAACAGATTAGCTCTCAGGGCCCGCAGGGTGTGCTGATGGGACATCAAGAAGTGGCTGAGGGTCTGGGTTATGACCTTTCTCTGAGATTTTCCTGCCCAGATGCAGCGAGAAAGTTTGCTGCCTTCAGTGACTCCTTCATGGCCCCCCAATGGCTCTCATTCTGGGTCCTTAGAGTAAGGAGGCTCTACCCATGTCCTTTGCAAAGGGACTCGGGCTTCAGAGGAAGGTTCTGGAAAGAAAATGCTCTCAGTACCCAGGCAGGTGACCCCTTCCAAGGTTTACTCACAGACAGCTGCAGGAGGGGCGGAATTTTCTAGGGAACTCTTAGCTGAGGGGCCCGCAACTGGGGCAAGAAGAGGCAAAGCCCGTGGACACTCCCTAGGGCTAGGCGCTCACTACCAGCAGAGGAGGAGACGGTGTGGTGTGCAACTGACTCTCTCCCCAGGTTTTCTGCTTATTTGGGGAGAGAGTTATACCCCAAAGACCTGCTAGTTTATCCTAGATCCCTGTCCCAGGGCCTAGAGCCCAAGACTGGGAAATTTGGAGAGAATACCCACTCACATGGACACACACACACAGCAAATAATGGGAACTAGAGGGCCGAAGAAGCAGCCACGGGTCTGTGGGTATACAGCATGTGCCAGGTGCAGAGGGGGATGGCCAAGAGCAGCCACCTGCCCGTGTGGACAGGTCAGAGGGCTCCCTTGGCAGTCATGTCCCCGTCCCCTCGGCTGGCTGCCCGAAGACGGACAGGGCATTGTAGAAGGAAAACACGACGTAAGGACCCAGCACTCAGAGCCAGGTTGGTCTCTCTCCTGGCAAAGGGACCAAAGTTTCCACGCTTGGCCCTGAGTAACACACCAAGTGTCCACTCTGGGGCCGGCAGAACTCAGCTTCAATACAGTGGGCGGCCCAAGGGCATACAGTTGGCCGCGTCAGGCTCCCAGGCCCTGCAGCCAGTGACCTGTGCCTGTCATCCCTGGGCTGTGGCGACCGAGTTGCTGCTGGCAAAGGGGAGCCCTCGGCTGGGCTCAATCGGGTTCCTCTGCCTCACACAGCCTCTCCCAGGAGCCTGGTGCTTAATTGTCTTGGAGAAGCTGTCAAAACCCAGCTCACTCGCTCCTTGGGAACTTGGTTCATCAAAGTGACTAACCTTACCTTCCATACTTAGCACAGAAGGTGAGCCCGGGATGAA
Organism: Cnephaeus nilssonii; assembly: GCF_951640355.1. Taxonomy (NCBI): domain Eukaryota; kingdom Metazoa; phylum Chordata; class Mammalia; order Chiroptera; family Vespertilionidae; genus Cnephaeus; species Cnephaeus nilssonii. The sequence goes on along the minus strand of NC_137075.1, from coordinate 85,813,567 downwards.
GGACCAGAGGCTGTGTCTCCAGACCTTTCTCAGCAGAAAAGTGAGGCCCATTCATATCCCCTCTCTTTGCAGGAAGTGTGACTCTCACACACCTTTTATGACCTGGACAGTTATAAGCCCATCCCTGAAACCCGAAGATCCTAGGCCTACCTGGAAGTGCCGAGTTACAAATCCAGTCCACACCTGGAGACTCTCAGGAGAAGTGGGGGGAAAGGCAAGTTTTGTCACTGTTTCACTGTTTTTGGAAACAATTAACCCCTGGCTATTAAATGGCCCTTAATTTGGGGGTTGGCCCTAGGTTCCTCCTCTGAGAAGTCTCCTCTATGGGAGGACCTGTAGGCACAGTCATGCCAGCCCCTCCCAGAGCTGGGCTGCGTTTTCTCTTTGTGCTCAAACCCACAGGAGACTGAACGGCCTCTGGCTGCTGCTGGGTGTATTGCTAGGCCCAGGCAGCTCAGCCTTCAGAGCCTCAGGATTTCCCCAAATTGTGATCAGTTCTGGGTCTTGAGCCACAGGAATAAGAAACACTTACTTTGACATTCTCCCATGAGATTTGGGCTGGAGATACCCAAAGTCTCCATAACCTTCCTTGAAAAAAATGGGCATCACACACTTGTCAGAGTATCAGCCCCTCCACCTCCATCCTCTTGCAGGGAACTGGCAAGAGGCCAAGATTCACATTCTCCATCACAGCAGTGGCACCTGAGAGGCACCTGAGAAGCTGGGTTTCTGACAATCTGGCTATTCCAGGGTCCTTTACTGTCCTCAGGGATGTCCTCAGGACTCCCTAAGGGCAGGAGAGCAGAATACATATGCTTGTGGAGACTCTGGAGTTATGTGGTACCAACCAGATATGCAGACAGGACCCTGGCACAGGAGGTGGACAGAACACAGAGGGAGAAAGGCTACATGACCCAGAGGCAGCCCACAGAGCATGGCGATGGACACCACGTGCTGAGGGCCTGGGGTTGGAAGGCTGGGAGCGGAGAAGAAAGGATGAAGATGTGTATATTCCTCAAGGTGCATGGCATGGAAGTCATGGAATGTGGTGCAAGGAGAGACACGCTTAGCCACACGTGGGCCTCAGATCAGAGCTGGAAAGTGCAGAGTATTTGCAGAAGTCATGAGCCACTTTTCAAGCCTCCCCTCTCTCAGACCCCAGGCCCCTCTCGACTCTTCCTTCCCTCCTCCCAGGAACCCAGATGAGTTCATCCCTGCTTCGGTCACCCCTCACCACCTGCATGCTGAAGGTGCCTGGGTCCCCAAATCCAGGTGCTAAGGGCTGCCGGGAACCATGACATAATTCTCAGTGGAGAAGGGGGAAGGAGCTAGGATATGGCTACTTCTTGGTTAAGAGAAAACACACGCACTGTGGGCGGGTGAGGGAGAGGAAGTGAGTGTCAAGGAGGGAAGGATCCCAGCAATGATTTCAGGTGCCAGATGGCCCCCTTGAAACCTACAAGGTTTTCTCTCCGTCTCTGAGCTGGTGAGGGAGAGACAATCTGTGGGGTGGGGTGGGGGGGACTTCGTAGAGAGGGGCTCTCTCTGATTTCCTAAGGGGTTCACTGGTGTCCTGCTGGCCCGGTACTCCTGTCCTGAGCCACTGTGGTCACACTCCCCGCTGAGGGCACAGCACGCAGACGGAGGTAATGAGCACATGGAGACAGGATGCCACCATGGGCTTGGGGGTGGTGACAATCCTAACTGTCTTCCCTTGGAGCGGGAGCAGATAGAGAAGGGAAAGAAGAAAAGAAAAGGTAAATAAAACTCAAGGGATGATATTCTCATTTCACACCAGCAGCAAGCAGCAGGCAAGGATCAATAGTGCTAAGAAAGGCAAGCCTGCCCTTTCCAAAGATACCTTCTTCTTGGCCAGCAGCAAGTCCTGGTAAGCATTTGACCGGAGGAAGCGGGCATAGCTGTCACTCTTCATCAGCTTGTAGATGTGCTCCTGGGAGGGAAGGAGGCAAAAGACACAAGAAGGAACTGTCAGCCGATACTAAAGGGGATTACCACCCAACCAGCCACCGTTTTAGGGGAGAAACGAATGAACCGAGGTAAGCGTGTGTGCACCTAGGAAAACGTGCACCGTGCTTGCCTTGTGTTTTTGTCCCACCCAGAAACGCCAAACAAGACATATCGTATCTCTTGGGATAAAAGGCCTTTGAGGATAGTGTTCTTGGTGCCATGTTAGGATGCAGTACTGCTTAATGATGAAACCACAGGCAGAGCAATGAGAAGGGACAAACTATTGACACACTCAACCACTTGGTTGAACCTCAGGGAATTACAGTGTGTGAAAAAGCCCCAGAAGGCTACGCACTGTAGGACTCCACTGATGTAGTGTTCTTGGAGTGACAAGTTAGAGAAACAGATGACAGATTAGTGGTTGCCAGAGATTAGAGATGGGAGAGGGAAGGAGAGGGAAGGGAGGTGTGATTAAAAGACAATAGAAGGATTCTGTGGTGATGGACTAGCTCTGTATCTCAGCACATCTTACACATGTGAAAGAGTTGTATGTTGTACAGAGCTAAACACACACATTACACACGAGTACTGGCAAAATTAGGAAATCTGATAAACTCGGTGGATGTAGCAATGTTGATATCATGGCTATGACGTTTTACTATATTTTTGCACATGTTACCGTTAGGGGAAACTGGATAACTGGTATATCTCTGTATTATTTCTTAAAAACACACACACACACACACACACACACACACTAGAGGCCTGATGCACGAAGATTCGTGCAAGAATAGGCCTTCTTTCCCCTGGCTGCCGGCACCAGCTTCCCTCTGGCACCTGGGACCTGGGCCTTCACTCTGGCCGCCACCTTCTGCCTTTGCTCCAGCCCTACCACCCTACTATGGCTCCTTCCACCCCCCCCCCCGCCCACCCCCTCCCACCCCCCAATAGCAGGCGTCCCGCCCCGCCCTGGCTGCTCCGCGCCTGCGCGCGCACGCTGCCCAAAGGCCCAGAGCAGCCGGGGCGGGGCAGAACGCCATCTTTGTCATGTCAATTTGCATACTCCCTCCTTATTGGCTGTGGGTACCACCATCTTTGTCATGGAGCGATGGTCAATTTGCATATTACCCTTTTATTAGATAGAATATATATATTGATTTCAGGGAGGAAGGGAGAGGGAGAGAGAGATAGAAACATCAATGATGAGAGAGAATCATTGATAGGCTGCCTCCTGCACACCCCACACTGGGAATCTAGCCTGCAACCAGGGCATGTGCCTTGACCAGGAATCCAACTGTGATCTTCTGGTTTATACTTCAATGCTCAACCACTGAGTCACACCAGTCAGGCTGTATTATTTCTTTCAACTGCACTGTAATCCAGAAACATCTCAAAATAAAAAGTTTAATTAAAAAAGAACTCCACATGCAATGATACAATTGGATCGGTTGTGCATGTCCAGGCCACCAGCTCATCCTGGAACGGTGCCCTTGGAAGCAGATCATGGGGTACGTGGGCAAATATGCCAGGCCTGAGGCTCACATCCAGGAGGACAGATGCTGTGGCATGGTGCCTTCTCTTCTCCTGGGCTCCTAGAGGTATTTACATTCTGAATTTGGCAACAAATTTCACCCTTGACTTCCCCATAGCCTCCTGGTCCCTTCCTAAAAGATCTGTCCTCACTAAGGACAGAGAAAGCCTGGTTCATTAAAAGAGGGGGTTTGTCCACTGAAAAAGGGTTATTTATCAGTTGAACTGGAATATAGCTCAGCTGCTCAGGAAGCCTGGCTGTCACAGGAAAGGACCCGTGAGGAGGGCGGGTGGGATTGTCAGGCAGAAGCCGGCCTGGTAAGGAAGCGTCTTCCCGGATGCACGTCATAGTTCACCCTATGAAGCTGGACCAGAGCTCCAGTGCTCGGGAGAAGGGAGAGCTGGGCAGGGAGGAAATGGCTCAGCTGAGTGCTGGACTGGTCCGTAAGCACCTCTTCCTCTGGTACTCTTCTCAGGGGAGCGGTGGGAGGGAGGCACATTTCAGAGATACCTGGCCAGACTGCTGGCACATCCCAGAGGAAGCTGGGGCAAAACCCTCTCCCTACCCACCACAAAAGAAAGTGAAAGCAGAGAGCAGAAAACCCCTTGGGCCCCATGTGAATCCCTCACCACGCATCTTCAGTTGGACCATAAGCAGACCCGTCTGGGCATCAGCTTCATTCTTCCTCATATTTATAAAAGCAAGGTGCAACCCTATTAATGGGAATGGGCCCACTGCAGGGAGCCAAGCAGAATTAGCTAGTGGCTTGGATCAGAGCCTGTTTGATAGTCCAGATGTGTTCAGATTTAATACATTTAGTGAGAACATGCCTCGCTGTTTTCCTGTAAATTTCAGACAAAGTCCAGCCCACTCTAGTTTTAAGTTCCTCGAGGGAACAATATGTTTTTATCTCATCTATGCATAGCATCCAACATAGGGTCAAATGTTAGTGGAACTTACATTGTTTCTTGGTTCACAGAAATGCTTCTTTGAATTTAACGTTCAACACATTTGCCGGCTCCATACTAGTTTTGGTTTATGACCTGATCACTTCCTGCTCTCTGCACAGAAGGAGAGTGGGGATCATGCTCAGTCCCAGGGAAGCCCATATGTGAGCATCCTGGTCCATCCTGATGGCCTCAGGGCCCAGACTGAGGGACATGATGGTCTTTGCATTTTTTGTCTCTTTAAATTGTCCTAGCACTTAATTCTTAGGTACAGCAGTAAAAAAGAAGGATCGCTTTCTTACCCTTCGAGACAGCATGGAGGGACCTGGAGAGTATCATGCTAAGTGAAATAAGCCAATCAGAGAAAGACAAGTATCACATGATCTCACTCATATGTGTAATCTAATGAACAAAATAAAGTGATGAACAAAATAGATTCAGAGACATAGAAGCATGGAACAGACTGTCAAATCTCAGAGTGAAGGTGGGGGTCGGAAGAGATCATTCAAAGAACTTGCATGCATATATGCACAACCCATGGACACAGACAATAGGGTGGTGAAGGCCTGGGGCAGGGGGTGGGGTTGGGCTAGAAAGGGTCAATGGGGGAATAGAGGGGGACATACGTAATACTTTCAACAATAAAGATTAAAAAAAAATCTTAGGTACAAATGTTAACAAAGAGGAAAAACGACTCACTGTCTCCTTATTCAGCTAAGGCATCACTTCTGTGTGGCCAACATAGCTAGGTGGCCCTTGAATCATCTGAAGAGACCTGTCAGTCATTCCTGGACCTTCTCTAAATCCCTGTCCAAAGCAACAGGTCCCTGCCTCTTGTTCTGACTTCGCGGAGGAATCTGAATGCCCAGTATGTCTCACAAAATACTCCATTACCCAAGAGGCATAGGGAAGCCTCTCCTAGCCCAGCCCTTCTGGCCTTGGCAGCAAATTCCACCCCCGCTCCAGCTAATTCGTCCAGCATCATTATGTGCAGGAAAAGCCTAGTCCACGGAAAGAAAGAACTTATGAATTAAAAACGAGCAGGATAAAGCAGATGCCTAAGCACTTAATCACACAAATATATCAGCAGTTATTTATTGAGCATCTTGTAGGTGCCAGGCCCTGTGTCAGGCATTGAGATTACAGCCTGAGAAGTCAGAAGAGGTCCCTGCTGTTGTAAAGATTCTATTAGGCAAGACTGATGCGCAAAGATCATGGACGGCTACTATCTAAGTCGTCTCAGACCCAAGTCACTATTTAATTTTGATTGGCTCCTTGCAGTGGTCCCATTCCCATTGGTAAGGTTACACTTTGCTTTTGTAAATATGGAAACACATTTGAGCTAAAGGCTACAGAGAAGCAAAAGTAGAGAGTGCTGTGAATGGGTATGAATGGCTAGATGTGGGGAATTGTCGTCTATCAACCAGAAGGACTCTCATCAGGGTAGGAAGATCTTTGTAGAAAGGAATGGGAATTGAGGGTAGGACAGCCTGGTCTTGCTGCTGTATAGATTTGTCAACCAGAGCAAAAAGGACGATCCAGGGCAAGAAGGAAGGAGCAGCAGACAATGGCGGTCTACGCTTGGGGGTGGTGGTGGTGGTGTCAATGTGGGTCAGAGGAGTGGTTGGGCATCGCTGTTGTTCTCCCCAGGTCATATGGACAACGTCACAGCCAGAACCAAGGTGGGGATGGTGTGGGAAGAAAGTAGGAGGGAGAACATGACCTTTTGAAGGTGGGCTGCATAAGGTGACCTTACTCTGCCAACCCTGTTGCTAGCCTCTGGCCATCCCCAGGACAATCTCAAATTGCCCTATCAAAGCAGATGCAAGGCCTGGTCTGTGGAAAAGCAGAATCAAGAACCTCTGCAGATCTCCTGTGCCCCCTGCAGGGCCGTGACTTCGCCCCTCTGGACTGGGCCTTCCTTTCCCACAGGCTGCAGATCCAGGACTCCTCCACCCTCCTCTCCTCCACCAAGCAAAGCAATGGAGCCTTTGATGTACCCAGTTCTGGAGCTCTGTTCCTTCCTCCTTGCCAGCTTTGTCTTGGAAACACAAAGACAGTAAACAGGGGGTGGGTGAATGGAGTACTGAGGTTTTTCTGGGAATGAGAATTAAGATAGGACTCAGGGTCTTTGGCCAGTTCCCAAATGCAATGAGTTTATCACTGCCAGGGACAGCAAGTGTACAAAGCTTTTGGCAGTGACCTCTATTGATTTATGGGGGGTTCTGGTTTGTTTCCCCTGCTCTGCAGACAACCGTCTTAAAGGGGAATGTATATCCAGAATCCGCAAAGAGCAGGAGAGCCACTGGTAAAACCAGCCAGCCCCTCTAAGAGCATTCCCGAGGGGCTAGAGAAAAAGAAGCTTGCACAAAATTTTCCTCTTCTTTTTTTTCCTGGCTCTACCTTTCTCCATCTCTCCTTCCCTTTCTCTCTTTTTTTCCCTCCCTCCTTCCCTACCTTCCTCCCTCCTTTTTCCCTCTCTCTTCCTAAAAAAGAGATGATTGAGTTGACTGTGAAAGCAGCACTACCAGGGCCCACACCTGCCTTCCTGACCCGGGGGAGGCACCCACTCCAGCGGGAGGATGGCTCTCCATAGACTGAGAAACAGATGATCTAGAGCTCCAAGTCACACTGACCATCTTACACAGTTCCCACAGGGGCCTCTCTTCTCCACCCTCATTTCCCTCCTTGGGCCTGGCCCTGGGATAGGGAAGGCAGGGAGGTCGGCCTGCCTGGGAGGCTAAGGTGGAAGCAAAAACAACTGGAATCAGTAGGGTCCATGGCACATGTGGGAGCCGGAGGGAGTGAGCAGGGCGGGCTGTCTCTACACCACACCTGCCACAAGTCGATGTTTTTCTGGGACAGTCCTCATTTGGAAATCTCCTTTATTTTTTAGACAAAACACAGGGACCCTCACAAGCATTAGGAAGGTGATCAATCAGACAATTGCCTGAGGCCTTGGGCCCCAAGCATGCTGGAGCAGTGAACCTCAGAGCACCCTTCTGTGTCCTCTTTGCTGCGGGGCCCTAAGACAGCTGAGATCTCACTTCCCAGCTTTGGGACGGCCTCCAGGGGTGGGAAACCGCGCAGCTGGAGCGTGGCACGGCTGCCAAGAGTCCTTGTGAGTTTCAAGTGTCCTATTTTCCTTTTCCCAGGTGTATGTGCCTCGTCTCTGCCCTCCGTCCCCGAGCTTCCTGGAACGACATGCAGACTCTGGGAAGTGTTGAGTCCCTTGGGTCCCTTGGAGGAAGATGAGACTGAGGGGCAGAAGGTGATGCTGCTATGTGGGGTGGTGCAAAGGGAACTGGGCTGGCAGCTCAAGGCTTGCATTCAGGTCCTGACTCTGCCTTTTCCCAGCCCTGTAAATCACCCAATCCAACGAAGAAATATAAGTGAAAGCACCACAAAAATTATATGCATGTAAGGTAATAAAAATCACTGGACTTCACGGCGTGACTGTCCTTGCCAGAGGTGGATGGGGATGAGACGAAAGGCCGAAGATTCCGCGGGGGAGGAGGAAAGGTGGGCAGAGTCCAGCTCTATTATTTTAGTTGCTGTTGTTGTTTGCTCTGAATCAGTGCTTACGTTTAAACCAACCCATTTTACAGATGGGGATATGAAAACTCTAGAAGGTTAAGTGACTGGCTCAAGTACAGACCTAGAATTTGAACCCAGAACTGTATGACCCCAACGCTCACGCTCTTCCCTTGCAACATGCTGCTTTTCATTGTCCTTGAGTTGGGAGTTTGAGGGGGAGTTAGTGTTGCATGGCTGAGACAAAGTCCTCAATGTGGGGCCAGCAGAAATGGTAAGGACCGCCTCTCGAGTCCTAATCGGAGCCATCCTAGTAGGAGATGCAGCCACTGCTCCCCATTCCCTTTCGGGAACCATTCGCTCCCACCACTGTCAGTGATGGTGAGGGACAGGTCATCCAGGGTGACACAGGGTCTGGTGTCTCACCTCACAGGTTGTATACAACTTGTCTTTCCTACCAGAGGAAGGTCCCCAACCTGGCAAAGCTCTGAGGGCTGATTGGGGCCCTTGGGAAGTCATAAGCAGCAAGTCTGTATATAAAAAAAAATTACCCAGGAGATCTCCTTTCAAGGGGCTCTTGAATTTCTTTAAGTAAAGGTCTTCAGACCTTAGGCATGGTTAGCCAAAGCCTCAGGAAAATTAACATCTTTTCAACATAGGTCCTACAGGAGGACAGAGGGCGGGGCTGCGCAGTGGTGGAGAGGATGTGTCTGCTTAATAAACTCAGAAGAGGCATCACGGCAATATGGACACCGGCTTGGGTCAAAGACAGTAGCTTCTTGTCCTCATGGATGCAGCTTTGGATGACCATCCTAGGATCATGTGGATCTTAAATAAGAAGCCCCTGTTTGAATTTCTTTGTCCTTCTAAGCAGGGCCTCAGAGGACCTTTTCCACATAATGCAGCATTCAAGTCCTAAGAGAGTGTAAGAGTAAATTATCATTTGCCTATACCCTGCAAAGCATCTGTATAAACATGTTTAATTTAACTGGCCAAAGGGCACAGCATATTGATGCTGTTCAATCCCCATGCTTAGATAAGAGTAGCTTCAAAGATAGCTTTGCATATTGCCTTTTACCTACCCAAATATCAGGGGCATTAACCTAGGTGTTTTCCTTTTCCTCTTCAAGGTCATGGGGCTTGGTGCAAGAAATATATGCTCTGAAGCCTCAACAAAAACACTTCGCAATTTAGTTTTCTGATGCCTTCTCTCCAGGAACTACTAGTCTGTGTGGTAATAAACAGTACCCGACCACAAACAACTGATTTGTTCTTTTCAAAATGCATCCCACCCTCTGTGGTTCATCTCCCCGAAATAAAACCACCCACAGGATGAAATGAGTAACTCCTGGAGCAAGCAGAGCCGTGGCGTTCTTTGTTCAAATATGTCTGGCATGGGAAGTCTACCAGGAAATGCCCTCCAATCGAGGATTAATATCAGGAAACTTGGTGCAGTCTTGTGATACTGGCACACAATGCCACCGCCTCCACCACCGGGGCAAGGACCAACAGCTTTCGCCAGGCCAGGAGATTTGGATTTCTGAGGCATTGATGGTGAACATAAACATGTGCTCCTTTGGGCTCTGGTGTTTAAACAATCAAATGTTAGAAGCCTTGCATTCCTTAATCAACTTGCTTTTAAATATCTAAGGATAGGTGATAATAAAAACTTTTGACTAAAGGCTTCTTGTCTGTTCAAGATGGGTGTAGACTTCAGGGTGTATTTTTCAGCTCTTGCATTATCCTGACCTCATTTTGGCCTTGAGATTGCTTTTTGATCTTTTCATGCACAGATGATGGCCAAGTAGAGTTTTGGTAACTTAGATTGAAGTCTGCTTAAGGGAAGGGATCCTCCTACGTACAGTATATTCCAAGAGCCTAGAACATCTGTACCTTATATGGGTATTCCAAATTTTGCTGAATTGGCATATTGTAGAGATTTAATTAAACTAGTATTGATCATCTACTGTATATATTCTCTAAGGTTATTTGGCAAGCTTTTTCAAAGTGGAAAGCCAAGCCCTAGCCGGCTTGGCTCAGTGGATAGAGTGTTGGCCTGCAGACTGAAAGGTCCCGGGTTTGATTCTGGTCAAGGGCACATGCCCGGGTTGTGGGCTTGATCCCCAGTATGGGGTGAGCAGGAGGCAGCTGATCAATGATTCTCTTTCATCATCGATGTTTCTATCTATCTCTCCTTCTCCCTTCCTCTCTGAAATCAATAAAAATATATTAAAAAAAAAAAGTTAAAGCAACAATATTTTAAAAAAATGTGCAAAGCCAAGGGACAAATTGCCCCCCTCCCCTTTAAAATGATAGGTACAGCTGAGAGTGCTGTAATTCTGGGCTGAGTTGTCAAGAAAATTTTTTTTAAACCTAACCATGTTACAGAGCATTATTTTAGTATTGTAGGGACTTATAAAAGGAAAAGAAGACAAGACCAAATGCCTACTCTCATCAAAGAACTTTGATATCCAGAGGTGCTGGAGGTTAGACACTGCAGATTCAGGGCGAGGTGGGCATCTCAGCAGATACTGTAGGTCAGGAAAATAGTGGGGCTTGGACAGCTAGGAAGCCTACGAGAGAACCTGCAGGGAACAAAGCCAATGGGCAGAGTTGGTCCACCCCATTCAACTGTCAATCCACTTGATGAACAGATTTCCAATCCAATCCAATCCAACCCAATCTCAATGAAGTGTTTTCTTAGGCCTGCTCTGTTTTGTTTGTAAAGAATGATGTACTTTTAGACAAGGTCTGCCTAATGGCAAAGAGCCACCGGGGCCTTCTAATTCCTTTGCAATTTCCCTCAGTATAGAACTTTATAGCCCACAGGCCAAGGTCTCCCAACTTCAATGGGAGAGTGGATGTTCATGAAATGGATGGATGGGGAGAGAGACGAATTGAACAAACCCAGTGACACAGTCCTTGGAACATCATTGGATGCTCTGAGACTTTAAAAATTGAAGCGAGGCAGCCACTCCACCAGCCAGTGGACTCTCATCTCCCTCCTGCAGTCTGCGGAGGCTCTGGGAAGAGGCGAATGCCCTAAGAGGGAGCCTTAGGTTCTTGGTGCTTCCTGTGGTTTCAGTCTGTCCTCCAAAACCCGCCAGCAAAGCTGTAGACCACATGCCCCGAGATTTAGATGTCGTTTGGCTCTAGCTCACTCTGCCCACCACCATCTGCTTCCCCCTCTTGTAGCTCCAAGCCTTCGAAGCTTTCTTACTGTTTTCAGGGTGAATAAATTCATATTTCTTAGGATGACCCTCTAGGCCCCACAAATATGGCTCCTATATATTTTTTTCAGCATTTCCCCCCAAGAACTCCTTTCAAGAGCAGGCATCTTCTTGGGAGAAGTCTTTTTTGATCCAACTTGGAATTATGAGACCCCGGGGAATGCAAGAGACATTAAGTTTTGTGAGCACACATGTATGCATATGTAGCACTTTTTACTTATGTAATTTTCAGGGCTACTGGCTCATCTGATTTCTCAAAAATCCTTAGCGGGTTGAAGAGAAGACACCACCCTCATTTGACAGATGAGGACACTAAGGCACAGAGTGAAGATCGCCTGAGACCACATAGCAAGTGGGTGGCAATGGAGGTCCTCTGAGGCCCCACAGTTGGAAATAGAGATTTCAATCCCTGACATTAAGAACTGAGTCCTTTAAAGAAAAAAACCATGGCCCATTTTCCCTTTTTTTTCTCCTCTCACAAGGCTAAATCTGTGAAATTGGAACAACACAGCAAACAGCTGAGGGCTCTGGTCACAGCCCACAGACCTTTATGGAAGATTTGGTCTTGGCCCAAATTTTCAAAAAAAGCCAAATGGATCAGCAAAACACAAGTGCAAATGCTGGGCTCCTGCTGACAGGGTAGCTTGTGAAATATTTCCACAGGAAGCAAACACAGGCAATTAACTTTGCTATAACAATGCATGTGGTCAAATGAAAACCGAATCCTCAGAGAGAGCCTGCACCCCGCCCCAGTCCCCATTTCAAATGGATCCATAAATCTGGCTGGGCCTTCATCTGACTACTGACCCCTAATAATAGGGCACATGCTCACACTTCCATCGGTATTCTGATTGGGGCAGGGGGAGGGGAGGGCTCTGAGAACCATTGTGCCCAGCTGAGGAAGCCATTCAGAGCTCCTGATCCCGGGTGGGGTAGGGCCTTAGATGTCACCTTTCCCACTCTTCAGATGGGCAAACTGAGAAGAGCAAGCTGGAAGAACATAGATGTATAATCCTAGACAGAGCATGTGGCAGAAGTCGAATCAAAGCCTGCTCCTTGGCTGTGGGGATCAGAGTTTCTCCAGCTCTCACATAACAGCCAAGTCCTCAGTACTAACCATCCAGGGGCAGTGTGATCTGAACAGCAGACCCTTCGCCAGCAAGTTGGGAGATCTGAGTGCAAGTCCTGGCTGGTCAGGGGTTGCTAAGGATCTCAACCACCTTTCCTTACCTGGAAACTTCAGCATCACAGCTGTGTAGTTGGTGCAGGAAGCCAGAGTGGGCCAGGAAGGGTAAGGCAGTGGGAATGTCATGGTACTGGCTGACTTCTCCTTGGTTCATTCCATGACTCAACTCCAATGCAGAAACCTTTGCAGATGGGGAGGTGGGTGGTGGTAGGAGGGGGTGGTTGCTGTTACCACACCAAGATGAAGTCTCCTCTAATCTACTCTCCCAAATAAACTGAAGATTAATCACTCCCAGCCCTCTATCTCTAGGACTCTAGATTTCTTAAAGCATTTCAATGATTTTCATGCACAGGAATCTGAAATTATGGCTTGCTGCTCAAATCCAGCCCACTGGCCTTTTCTTTTCTTTTCTTTTCTTTTCTTTTCTTTTCTTTTCTTTTCTTTTCTTTTCTTTTCTTTTCTTTTCTTTTCTTTTTTCTCTCTTCTCTTCTCTTCTCTTCTCTTCTCTTCTCTTCTCTTCTCTTCTCTTCTCTTCTCTTCTCTTCTCTTCTCTTCTCTTCTCTTCTTTTCTTTTCTTTTCTTCCCTCCCTCCCTCCGTCCCTCCATCCCTCCATCCCTTCCTCCCTCCCTCCCTCTTTCTCTTTCTCTCTTTCTAGCTATTTTTTTAAGTCCTGCAAGCTAAGAATTATTTTACATGTTTAAATGGCTGAAAAAAATCAAAAGAAGAATAATACTTCATGAAAAGTTATATGACATTGAACTCTGTCCATAAAGTTGTTTTGGAACATAGCCACGCCCACTCATTTATATTATTTACATTATGTTGTTAGAGCATAGTTGTTTTTATATGGCAGAATTGAGTAGTAGTGACATAGACCATATCACTCACAAAGGCTGAACTTTATACTACCTGCCCCTTTACAGAAAGAGTTTAGATTTTAACCAACCCCTGGTTTAGTGTAAAAGGCAGGCTACAGAATCACCCTATTTGCATAATCACCCTTTACATTTTAATTGAGGAAGAAAATACCCTAAAATAGAAGTTATCTCTGGGTGCTAAGGTTATGTGCAATTTGAATTTTTTCACCAAACATGTTAAATATAAAAGTATAAAAAATATTAACAACAATAGGAGAATAAAATAGTAAATATTTGTCCTAGCCTACAGTGGGTCAGACACTTTTAACTGCTGACATGCTGAATTTTACCTAATCCCCTTCCTACCCCTATGCATAAGTCTCTCTGTCCTACAGATGAGTAAAGGAAGACTCAGAGTTTAAGTAACTTGCCCAAGGCCACACCACGAGGTAGAAGCAATTTGTACATTTATGGTGGAAACACACAAACAAAAGGGAGCAGGTTGAAAACAGAAATTGGTTTAGGAAGAGTGTTCTGTTTGAATTCATAGGAGACCAACCATAACAGATAGTGAGGAACTTAGAGATGCTCAGGGTACCCTCACGTCTAGGCTACCTCAAGAATGAGATATAATGTATTTGGAAGTACCCGAAAAATGGCAGAGCACTCTACCAACGAAGGCTGTGTATTCAGAAACCTGTCAAGGCACAACCTGCCAACTTCCCAAGACTGCCCATCAAATCCCTCTGGAATCGGAAACCACATAAATGTCAAGAACAGAGGACTGATCGACTAAACTATGGTGCTTCCACACAATGGAAGCTAAGCAGCAGTGAAAGAACCAGGCGAGAATCATACTGTTGCTGCTCGTGTTGGCATTACGATCTCCAGACTGCTCTGTGGTAAAACAGGATAAAGCTAATGAGCAATTACATAAAGTATGAATGCTATCATCCATGGCACCCTTGAGAGCCAGGATTCTCAGGGTAGAGAAAGGAGGCACAGATGTAAGAAAGAAGAGGTTAACTAAAACCCCCTGTCATTTTCGTTTTGAATAGAAAGTATCAGTATGAACACAGGATGTATTTTTATCACAAACAACCACCACGTATTTCCTAGCTCTGTCCACGGAAGAGGCCCAGAAGCGATGATCAGCTCAGGAATAATGAACATCCCCAAGTGCTCAGGTTATGGTCCCTAAAGACCATTTCCCTCTAAGGGAAACCAGGAATCCTTGGAGGAATGGCTGGTTCCGGGTCTGGGGCAGCCCTGGAGTATCTTTGCTTCCTTGTTATTTGGGTGATATCAGACTACTGGGGTCATGAGAAGGAGCCAACTGGCCAGAGATGGCACGATTCAACCATCAATAACAATAAACAAAATGGATTAAGACACATCAACTGTGTTTAAATCTACAAGTTTAAAAAGATAACTAAAAACCACACCAAGAAATCCCAATTGGCCACCCTGGACAATGATAGTAAACCACTCACTATTTTGATAACTGGCAAGTAAAGGGAAAGAATCAGACATTTATCTTTTCTTTCCTATATTACTGGGTAATCAAATAATAGGGGTATTTGACTATTTGTATTTCAGCTAATAGGGGAAGAAAGAATGATAGGGTTAGGACACTACCATTTTACAACCTCTCACTAACGAGTGGGTATAACAATAAACACCAGTGGCTGCTAAGACCACAGAAAGAGAGACAACTAAACATTATGCTCTTCTCACAAAAGAGCACAGTACAACCTAAGAAGGAGTGGTGCCCACAAAAATCAATCGTAAATATGATGAAATATCCAAATCAAACGACCAATTTAAAGGAAATACGGTTGGAGAAGTACACGCTAAATAGCACCACAGAGCTGCAATCAGAAAAGCCCAGACTGTGCGAATCTCTACAGGACAAAGAATCCAATTTTGTCATCAAATACATTTTGAGGCAGCAGGGAGAGGAGGGGGATGCAGAAGAAACCTATAGACTGAGGCACGTAGAAGACAGGCCACACAATCTACTGGGAGGTGTGGCACGTGTTTGGATTCTGATTTTACATGCGGGTTAAGAAAAGGCACTTATGGAACTATTAGAAATGTGAACACTTGCCTGACACTTGATGATACTAAGAGATTATTGCTAATTTGTTGAGATTCGATAATGGTATTGTGGTAATTAAATGGAAGAGTCAGTTTCTCTTAGGGATGCATACCAAGTATTTACAATGAAATTATAAAATGTCTTGGTTTATATATATGTGAATACATATATATTTACATTTGCTTTAAAATAACCCATTGGTGGGTGAAAAAAGCGAGGGGGAACACAGGTAGAAGGAGGTCAGTCTTGTATTAATGCTGAGGCTGGAAGAGGGTCCATAAAGATTTGTTGCTCTGCTCTTTCCACGTTCCAACACTTACAAGTTTCATCATAAAACATTCAAATAAATCCTTCCTCATGTCATGCTCAGAGAGATAATACCAAGGCTTAGTGCATCATAGTTCCGACCAGTATCCCTCCCCTAATATTTCAGGAATAATGAAGGGTTGAGCTTTGTGCTTTAGCTTTTAAGAGGGGGCGGGGGGGATCTCATCAGGATAGGTCAGTGTGTGCTTAGGAGCCTACATAATAAGTACACATACAAAAATCTATCCAAAAAAAAAAAAAGATTTCTCATGACAAATATTTTGCTTTGAAGCTGCAAAGGGTATGAGGGACTGGAGACTTCATGCAAAGACAATGAACTCCACAGAACAAAATCTCCCTGGCACAAGCATTCACTGGAGTTCATGACCAGGGAGAAAGAAAAAGAGTGTTGAGGTTGGTAAGTGTTTCCATCCTGAAGTTCAAAGCAAACGACAAGGCAAATCTCAATGACCAGGGCCACTGGTTGTGTTTTCATGCCATTATTCGCATCGGTGCCTCTGCATTTCCTGAATTTGATAATACAGTAATCCCATGGAGGGGACACATTCCAAGACCCCTAGTGGATGTCTGAAACTGTGGATAGTAAGAAATTCCAGTCAACTTCTTCAGCTCTGTTGGAAATATGACGGCAGCTTCTTCGCCCTTAGACGCAGCCTCCCTGGTAATTTTTGTATTTTTCAGTCCAAACCTATTCCTGACTTTGTGTGCCCATCCCTTACTTGCAGCAAATGGCTCCATGTCACTTGTTTCAGGGGGTCCCTTGCTGAAGTATTCGCACAGACTCACGCTTTCTGGTGCAACACGTTGGCATCAACACACTTTCTGTTCATGTCTTCCACCCACAAACTTGATGCCTGTTCCATTTCAACTAAGCACTTACCACGCATTGTGCAGCTTGAGGTGTGACAGCAAAATGAACATGAATTTCTTTTTCCTTCACAATTTCACGGATAGAAGTTTCATTCTTACCTTAGGTCTTAGCAACTTCAGCATACGATGTTTTCTTCTTTCCTTTCTTTTCTTTATTAAGTGGAGAACTTTTACCTTTTTACTTAAAGGAAGCACTTGGCGATTTCTCTGTGGTAAGTCTGAATTGCCAACATCACTATTGCTACACTTGGGGGCCATTATTAAGTAAAATAAGGGTGACTTGAACACAAGCTCTGTGATACCACGTAAGGTGACCTGATAACTGAGGACAGCTACTCAGTGACTAATGAATGGGGAATCTCCAATGTGTGCACATGCTGAGCAAAGGGATGAATCCCGTCCTGGATGGGACGGAGCAGGAGGGCGCGAGATTTCATCTTGTTTCTCAGAACGGCGCACAATTGAAAATGTATGAATTGTTTATTTCTGGAATTTTCTGTTTAATATTTTAGGACCATGGTTGACTGCAGGTAACTGAAACTGCGGAAGGGAAGCTGCGGATCTGGGGGTGCTACTGTCTGTGGTTACTTTTTGGGGAGCACCTCTCTATTCCAGGCCCTGTGCAATGTGATAAGATACCACAAAGAACGACAAAAAGGCCCTGCCCTCCAGGAGATGACAGGCCAGTGGGGGAAAATGACAAGTAATTTCACCAATGGGTGAGGTGCCGGTAGGGTGCAAGGAAGCCCAGGGGGACTCCTACCCCTGTACCCCTGTACATTAGGGCACAGATGGTGGCGAGGCTGGGAAAGAAGCAGAAGCCACAGATGTCATCCCAAACTGCGAGGGAGGCTGGGCGGCGCCGTGTCTAACAATAAGCATCAAGTCAGTTTCTTATTTCCTGGCCCCTAACTTTATTTCCTCCTTCCTCCCTACACCCAGCGACAGGGCTAAGGTTTTATCTCCTCAACTCTCTTCACTTCGCTCACCTGCGGGTCCCGCAGAGAATCCGCGCCATCTGTCCTCCCACAGACATCAGAGTTGGCCCCCACCCCCGCCCCTGACCTGCGGTTTTACTTTCTGCAGTTGTGTTACCTGTGGTCAACCGTGGGCTGAACATATTAAATGGGAAATTCCAGAAATAAACAGTTCCTAAGTGTTGCATTGTCACTGTCCTGAGCAGCGTGATGAAGTTTTACTTTGTCCGGCTCCATTCCACTGGGACGTCAATCCCCATGCTGCCCGGCATCCCCGCGCTGTGGACGTTCCCCGCCTGTAGGCACTTAGTAGCCTCTCCAGTTATTCCATAGACTGTTCTGGTGTCGAAGTGCTCGTGTTCAGGCCACCCTCCTTTTACTTAATAATGGCCTGAAAGCGAAAGAGTGGGGATGCCGGCAACGTGGACGTGACAAAGAGAAGCCACAAAGTGCTTCCTTTCAGTGAAAAGGTGAAAATTCTCACCTTAAAGGGAAAGAAAAAAGGTTGCTATCCTGAGGTTGCTAAGATCTATCATGAAATTGTGAAAAAGGAGAAAGAAATTCATGCTTGTTTTGCTGTTGCACCTCAAACTATGAAATGCACCGCCACAGTGCGTGATAGGTGCTCAGTTAGATGGGAAAGGCGTTGTTTTTGTGAATGGAAGACATGAACAGAAAGCATGTTTTAGTGGATGACAGGTGTTGAGCCTGTGTAAAAATCTGAGCACGGAATTCTCTCAAACGAGTGACACCAAGCCATTTACTGCAATGGGATGGTGACACACATTCAGTAATAGGTTGGACTAAAAACTATAAACATTACTGGAGAGAGAGAGAGTGCGCATGAGCACACTTTCACATACCTTTTAGTGTAGTATATTATTAGAATTGTCTTATTATTATTAATTACTAGAGGCCTGGTGCACGAATTTGTGCACGGGTGGGGTCCAGCCAGCCCACCCTGATGGGGGCCAATCGGGTCGGCTGGTGGCAGGGTCGGGGGGGGGGGGCACAGGAGGTTGGCCACTGGCCCTGCCCCTGATCAGGGCCAGATGGGGGCTGGGCTGGTGTGGGGGCGGCAATTGTGGGAAGTCGGCTGCCTGGCCCTGCTCCTGATCAGTGTGTCTGGGGGGCCAATTTGGGATGGCCAGGGAGAGGGGCCACAGGTAGTTGTGAGGGGCTGATTGGGGCCCCAATTGAGTCAGTTGGCCTCCCCAGTGTGCTTCATAGTGACCGGTCATTCCAGTTGTTCCAGTTGTTGCGGTTGCTTGGCTTTTATATATATACTAGAGGCCCAGTGCACAAATTCATGCATGGGTGGGGTCCCTCTGGGTGGCCTGCAGGATTGGGCCAAAACCCACAGCCTAACGCCACCTGCAGTTCCTACCTGTGGCTCCCACTCATCCCAGCCCCACTGTGCCTGCTGCAGGCTTGCACCCAATCAGTCCTGATGGGGAGAGAATTGCGCTGCCACAGCAGCGCTCGCCAGCCATGAGACCTGTGTCTGATGCCCTCCCAATGGGAGTGGCCTGCAGGATTGGGCTGAAACCAGCTCTCCCACCTCTCCTGAGGGGTCCCAGATTGCGAGAGGGCACAGGCCAGGGTCCCGGATTGCGAGAGGGCACAGGCCAGGCTGAGGGACCCCACCAGTGTACGATTGGGCCGGGGAGGGACCGTGGGAGGGCTCCAGGGTGTGTCTGGCCTATCTCACTCAGTTCCCATCTGCCAGACCCCAGCAGCAAGCTAACCTACGGGTCAGAGCATCTGCCCCCTCGTGGTCAGTGCATGTCATAGGGACTGGTCGACCAGCTGACTGTCTGCCCCTTGGTGGTAAGTGCACATCATAGCGAGTGGTTGAGCAGCTTTAGCATATCATTAGCATATTACGCTTTGATTGGTTGTTCGGTTGTTCTGCTGTTTGGTCTATTTGCATATTACCCTTTATTATATAGGATAGATTGTTGTTAATCTCTTACTGTGTCTAACTTATAAGTTGGACTTTATCATAGGTATTTATATATAGGAAAAATCATAGGGTTTGTTACCATCTGCGGTTTCAGGCATCCACTGGGGATCTTGGAACATATCCCCTGAGAATAAGGGGCACTACTGTAGTTGGAGATCACTAAGGGCACAGTGTAGGGTGGTTAGGAGTGTGAGCTTCATGGTTAGATGTGGGCTTGACCCATGGCCCTGTCAGCTCACTCTACCCACTTTGATGATGTTGTGTTACAGATTCTACTACTGACTTACTATGGGACTTCAGATTTTGTAAAACATCGAGAATTCCCTGGAAAATATAATGCATATACAGTAGGTCCTTGGGTTCTGTTGGAGATCCGTTCCTACAGCGCGATGTAAAGTGATTTTTGCCGTAAGTGGGAACCCACCTACATAAGTCACTCACATGGAGCACATACACAGCAGTAATGAAGTGAAACAGTAAAAAAATTTAAAAGAAAGATAACAATTCCTGACCTTTACTTGTGGTAAATAAATAATAAAAAACATAAAGCACATATGTATATGTGTCGAAATGATGGAACTTTTTTTTTTATAAACACTGTAAATGGGAGATGGCGACGTAACCACGAAACAATGTATGTTGAGTCTGGCGTAACCCGAGGACTGCTTGTAACTGTAAATTTCTGTTTCTAGGTAATAATGTAATGCATCTATGAAAACGATCCTCCTGGAATTTCACTGTGCACCTACCTGGGATGGTTTCCACTGATGGCCTCATAAATAATAAAGCCTGGAATTCAAACTAAACACAGGCCTGGAACGCGTGTTAAAGGGTAGGGTGGTAGAGAGGATGAATGAACACCTTTGGATAGAACCATTTGAACAGATAAGCAAACCTGGGCATCTTCATATGTGTATCTCCCTCCATCTTTGACGTTTTGACTGGTTATCTCATAGCTGTGAGAATCCAGGTTGATTGCACTTGGGGCCCCTGGAGACAGAAACTCTTGCCAGATTTCTTCCACCCTCTTGGCCACATCCTGTAGGGGTTGTTTCTTGAGGTCTTGGACAGCCAACCAGAACCTGAAGCAGAAGCAGAGAGACAGTCAGTTGCAGGGGGCTTAGCATCTGGGCTCTGCTGGACGTGGCCCTAGCACTGACACCCAGGAGACTCATTCTGCTGCACCCTCCACTCTTCCCCGCGGCCACTGCCCAGGTAACAAAGGTTGTAGGGACTGCTCTGAGCATACAGACAGAAGCGAAAAGAAGTACACGTTAGAAGGTCGTTGTGCTCTGGTTACCAAGGAGAGATTTCTCTCCTTCCACATCACAGTTTCCCAACCACAGCGCTGTTGCCTTTTAGAGCAGAATGATTCCTTATTGTGAGGCCTGCCCTGTGCACTGTAGGATGGTTAGCAGCAACCTTGGCCTCTACCCACCAGGTGCCAGTGGCAACCCCTCCACAAGATGTAACAACTAAAAATGTTTCCAGACATTACCACATGTCCCCTGGGAGGTGAAGTCACCCCTGGCTGGGAACCGCTGCTCTACATAGATGCTAGGACACAGACAAAAGTGAGTTCCTGTCACATCTGGTTGGGATCCATTAGTAGACTCATCAAAATGAAGGAAAGATCACAGAAACAGATAGAATCTTGGAATTATAAAGAATATCGGAGCTGGTAGGACGCAGCTCTTCCTGTTACAGAGGAGTTGATTCCCAGCATGGTGTGAGCATATAGTAGACACTCAGTAAAGGGCTGCGGATGGAGGGCAAGCTCATCTGGAACAAAGCGGAAGGGGCGTACATGGGGAACCTCTGCTGGAAGATTCTCCCTGGTCACTTCCATATCACCTCTCATAAACCCCTCAGTGGCAGCGTGGCAGCGGCCACTGGGGGAGCTGGGTGTGAGTTCTTTGCTGCTGCTCTCAGCAGCAACCAGAGCCAAAGCCTGGGCACTAGCTCCCGGGGTCCTGAGATGGTTTCTAAGGCAGCCCTGGAGAAGGCTTTCCCCAGGGCTCAGGTGTGGGTGGCACGCTTGGTGTCCTGTGAACAAGACAGGCCCGTTTCCACATCAATGCAACCTGAGGACAGGCCCCCGGCCGTGTGACTCCCACAGCCACAGGTGTCACACACAGTCGAGCCGACGAAAGGGCAGGGACAAGAGAACTGAAACACAACATGGTGGAAAACGCATTCAATCTGTCATCGAATTTCACCCAAAGTAAGATGTACTTGTTGTTTTTTAAAAGGTTAAGCGTGTTTTTCTGTTGCTGTTCACAGATGTCTTTGCAGCCAAGTGTGTGGCCCAAAGGCACCACTTAGTGGCCAACTGTGGTAATGCAGCTCCATTTCCACAAGGAGAGAAGGCAGGTGCGCGCTAGTTCCGTTACTACATAGAAGTCTTCTCCCATTTGCTGTTTGGGATTCTAATAATCTCCGTGAGGAAACCCTCATGGTTCCCTTGGTGACTCTGAAGAGCACGAGTGAAAGGCAGGGAAGGAGACTTAGGACTTCGCTCAATCGAAAGATGAGGAAGCACAGTTCTGTCCTCATCCCAGCTCTGCTGCTGTCTTAGAATTGTATCTTTCCAGGTGTCTCTTTCCTCACTTGTAAAATGGGTACAAAATGGATGGAGAAATCTGTGACACGTGTTTGAAGGACTTCCCATCCAGGTGTAAGTCTGAAATGTGGTCAGGTCCTGTGGGTGGGAGCCGTGGAGGGGTCAGTGTGGTGGTCACAGGGTCAACGCTGGCCAGTATGATCCCTCAAATTTCACCTTCCTTCTCCAGTGACCTGGGCAGAAGCTGCCTGGGGCTCATGCTGTCACCTGCCCAGCAACACCAGCCTATTCCTTCCTGCCATAGGTCTTCGGTGCACATGCCTTCTGACTGCCAGGCGAGAGGAGAATGGGGGAGGCTCTCTAACCAGAGTCCAGAGGCGGAGGTGGGTGGGGTGGAAAGGAGCTGTAACCCTGCTCAGCTGTGCAGGTGGGCCCTAGAAACCCATCTGGGGAGTGGGTCTCCTTCCCCTGGCCATCCCCCATGTTCCTTAGGTCTCCCTGTCCCACCCCTGGGCCTGCCGTAAATGAAGGAGGTGGCTGAGTGCATAAAGGTGAAATGGTCATTGGGTGATGACAGCACAGTCTTTCTCCACCTGGAGGAGAGTGTGTGATGAGCAGGTAGAGCACAGGGATCCAGCTCTAAAGCAGCAGCTGCTGTTGGCTTTTCAAAGGACCGGAGGGCGGGGAGGGTGAATGGGCAACTCAGCAAGGACCAAGCGAGTCCTCCACAGGCACGTGCTGGGCAGAGGGGAGAAGGGCCTCTCTCAGTGAGTCGCCTTTGGGACGAGTTCCTGGGCTGGAGGCCACTTCTCTGGACCAGTGTCCTTCGGAGCCTACCAGACCCCCATCTCTCACACAGATGGACGCTACTGGGCGATTTCCCGCTCCCTCAGTCAATGGCTCCCTGCTGCCATCTCCTGCCCCCTTCTCTAGGCTGCTCTGAGGGGAGCCATCGAGCCCTCCGGGAAGGCCCTGAGGACCCAGCACTTCAGAGCTTTGCAGGCGCCGTGGTTCCTGAGGCCTAAGTTCCTTTTGAAGAATGATTTAGGCTCCACGTTAATGCACATCACTCAGAGGGTCTGGGGCTGATGGAAATGGAAATTTCAGAATCAAATGCAACAAACTTTTACATTAAAAATGAAAGGATTCCCATCGTCAGGTAAAAAGAAGGATTAAAAAATAGTACAAGAAGAAACAACAAGCCTGGAGGAGGAGGTGCCAGAAAGAGAGGAGGAGGATGAGGAGGAAGAGGAGGGGGAGGAGGAAGAAGAGATGGAGGGAGGAGAAAGAATAGGTTTAGGGGGAAAAGGGGGGGGAGAGGAAAGAGAGGGAGGAGGGGAAGTGGGGGGAAAAGGGGGAGGAGGTGGAAAAGAAGAAGGAGAGGAAAAGAATGAGGAGAGGAGGAGGGAAGAGGAGGAGAGGAAGAGGAGGAGGAGGAAGAAGAGGAAGAGAATCTGGGAGGGGAGGAGACGGGGGATGACATCCCTAGGCAGCTGTTTCCTCTCCCTCACACATGGAGACCCTCTGGGACTTCCGTCTGCCTTGGAGAAGACCTGCCTTACCCCTCTCAGGTGACGGCAAAAACGCTGCCACAGCAGCATCCTGACACCCCATGTGTGTTTGCCAGCACCGGCTCTGAAGCAGCTTTGTGTCAATTTGGAATTCAGAGCAGGCTTTGGTTTGCATTTGCCATCTGCAAGCCCACGGCTGAGCTGGAGCTCTGAGCTGGCTGCCCAGCCGGTGTCCTCGGAAGAGCCCAGCAGCTCCCTCGGCACGTGGGCTGCAGCTGGGAGGCCCACGGAGGCTGCGCAGCTTCTGCTCTTATCAAAAGCCTGCAGGTACCGCTGCTCCTCCAGGGCGCCCGCGGGAGGTGGCTGCCAGCCGTGGCATCCAATCCTGCACTGAGCCCGCGGCGGGCAGCAGAAGGGCTGGCGGGACTGGTGTCAGGGGGGCCACCTGTCCTGCCTGGCCCGATCCTCAGAGCGCAGGCAGGCAGCCCGTGTGCCCGCGTGTGACCTGTGCCCATGGCTGAGGAATGCGGGCGGGCGGACACGGGGTTCGGGGGGCAGGCGGCCTGGGCTCAGACACCACTGGGCTGAGCAGCAGCCTGGACCTGCCCAGTCTGGGGCCGGCTCCCTCAGGACCTGGATGCTGATGGCAACGGCTTTTCTCCTCGTGGCTGGAACAACAAAAACCATTCTCCCTCCTGCCAGGGGCTCTGGGCAGGCCCCGTTCCTAGCTTACACAGCTTTTCACAAACTAGGATGTTCATGGGTTAGAAAAATCCAGTTCGCTTGGTTTGCAGGGAAAAGCAAACTCCACGCAAAGGCAGGGCTTCTGTGCCCTCTGCTGGCCGGAGACTCGGGAACAAGGGTCCAACCTGACTTCGGCTCTTGCTTGGGCGGCAACCACCTGGTGCCAACATCGGGGAGGCCCCCGGCACACACCCCGGAAGCCGAGTTACGTTCACCAGGCAGTGGCTGAGCTGCCACAGATTGCCACGGCGTGGCGGGAGCCACCTCTGTCCCGATTAATCATGTGTTTGGTTAGCGGTGAATCCCCCTGGGCCTGGTGGACCTTCCGAGGTCTTTCCAGGACCCGGGGCCGCCGTCGGAGAGGGGGGCTCTCGACACAAACCTGGCAACTCCCCCGCGCTCTGTTTAATTGCTTCTCCCCTCAGCTGACACCGCGTGGAACCAGGATAATCAATCTGCAGCTCAGAAGAGCAACCCCGCGCTCTCCGGAGGCGGCACAGCTCATAAAAAATGTACGGGGGACGCTCTCTGCTGCGGGTTCTGATGGTTAACTCCTGCCCTGCCGGGCGGCAGAAGGCGTGGCGCCGGGGAGGACAAAGGTTTGTGCAGGGAAGAAGGAGAGGGGACAAAGGCTCGTGCCGTCACTCTGGGAAAACGCAGAGAAGGGAGAAGGGCGGCCTCAGCTAACTCCCAGGAAGTCCCTCCTTCAGCACTGGGGTGGGGTCGGGGGTGGTGGTGG